>NC_040915.2:29751256-30999469 GCF_004126475.2 Phyllostomus discolor | reverse complement strand
TCCCCCAAATCTTTTTCAAATTTTGTATGTGCTGAAAACGTTAATACCTGAATGTCCATATTTAACTGTAGAATATCACATTCCATGGAAACATCTTGCATTTTTAGCATTTATTCTTTTGAACATTAGTCAACGCAGGTACTTTTAAACGCTAAACAGTCTCTAAATACTTAAATTGTCAGGAAAATAGAAATACCCTAGTCCTATAGTTCTATTTTTTCCTGAACAAAGTACAGATTGCACTAAGATAGGGAAACATAAGGCAAACAAAATTATAAAATACAAAGTATACGTTATTCAAAATTAATGATATATTTCAAATATGTTACTCTAGCTTAAGTCATCAAGCACTTGGGGAAATGTTTCCTATGTTTGGGCGTAAGCACTCATTTGGCAGTGCGAGGTCCGTGTTTTGAAAGGGCAATCAGAGTCGGAGTGTTTTGCTCCTCCAGCCTTCATGCAGAGTGCTTTCTAGTGAGTGTCACAAGCAGATAAATGCACCTAATGGCTAGATTGCACAGCCTGATGTATGTTTATTTGACTGTGCCAACAACCCACCAAATGTACAATGAACTCTTCTTAAAAATACATAGCCATGTAAATGCAAACGATATGTTAATCACTATTATCACGGAGTTGTTTTTTTTACATGTCATGTTAGGATGCTTGGAATGATCGTTTGGCTGTCAGCGATAAAGCAGCTTATGTGGGGAATCCGTTATGGAAACATCTCAACACTCTGAACAAAAGGACACACACAGTCCCCTTGTTAGGCCAAGGCCAGTGTGGTGCTGGCTTCTGCAGAATGGTAGTTTGGTAGGCACAAACTGTTTCCAACAAGAACAGGGAAAGGTAAAGCCAATGCAGTAGAAGGGGGTCCATATAACATTAAGAAGAACAAAATTAAAAAATGAAGGGAATAAATAAAATGTGCCCTTCCAAGTCACTGTATAGCATCTTTTGAAGTAGTTGGCGCTGTATGAACATTTGTAGTTGAGGGGTTTGAATCCTACCAGGAGTGGTGGGGACTCACCAGTAGTTGGGTGTTCCCTTAGCATCTCCTGCAGGAATTGTTATTTTAATTGGCTGAAATAGACCATCTGCCTCAAGCTCGTGGTACAATTGTACAGGTAAGCAGCTTTTTGCCCTTTAGGAAAGAGACCCATTAAAAAAGTTTACACTTTGAATTAAAAAATAGAAAAGAATGGTTACTCATTTTAAAGCAACACAAAATCATCTGGAAACTCTTCATCGTGTCTCTCTCTGTCATACTGCCCCCCTGTCAGATTTGCATTTTTCTTCGAAACTGATAAACGTCATGTGTGGTGGTGTGGGGGTTGTTTTCCAACTAGAAATTGTTCAAGAGAAGACCAAGGCACACAATGGAGTCACTTGTCCTAAAGCCGTGACAACCAGCCTAGACTTAGTACCTGATATAAGTGCAATTTTGACCTTTTCCGGGAATATAACCTTAACATGTCAGTCTGGAATTTTCTAATGGGTCTCAATGTGGTAATTTGCCACATGGGCCCTCTCCATCCCCCAAAGGGAACTGAGACAATTTGCTTCATAAGACACCCCACCTCCTGCTGCTTGATTCATAAATTGTTCAAGAGCGCCAATGAGATCTTTAAAACGTACTCAGTTGAATTTCTATTTCTTAACAGAATTTACCCAATATTGCCTTCCAACCTCTGCCTCTGTCTCCCCATTTCTTTTCCAAAGCCTTGAAAACCCTAAGACCTTATTATTTTGTTACTTATTCTAATTAATTACTAGGGTGAGTAAGTACTTATAAATTCCTGGGAATATATGTCCTTTGAAAACGTAGTCATTTCATTCCTGACACATCCAGCTGTGTATGTTCTAAGGACAAACCCATGCACTGGTAATGGAGGGTTTCAGAGGTAAAAATGCTGTTCTCATGTCTGAAATTACAATAATGAAATGCATTTAAAATTTTATGAACTGGTTGAAACAACAGAAGTACCATTTAAAAAGTATAATTATTTTGGCGGGGCACTGGCTGAATTTCCTTTTGGGGTGTAGAGATGGAAACCCCGTAGGAATACAATATGTGAGCTTAGCAGAAAGAAAGCACGGGAGCTTGAGCAGGTGTGAGGTTGTGGTGGCATTGTGCAAAGGATGGGTACAAGACTAGAGTTCAAAGTAAAAACAACATACATGGCTAATTATGTAATCAGGTTAGGAAAAAATGAAGGAACAAAAAAATGAATGATATAAATGGCATAAAGCCTGGGAAACTGAGAGAATTGCAAAATTGGAAAAGATGTTATTGAAGTGAAAATGATTAGGAATGGACATACACTAAATTAATGAAAAACTTATACTTATTTACTATTTAGAGATCTGCATGTGTAGACATTGGTGAGAGAGCATAAAAGCAGTGAAGAGATGCACTTACAGGTTCACTCCTCAGTAGTCCTAGAGACTAGAGAAACTCCAGCCTCTCAGAACATATGATGTAAATATTATGGTGAAAACATGCCATACATATATATATATATATATATATATATATATATATATATACACACATATATATATACATATATATATATAAACATACATACATATATATATCAGCTCAGAAAATCATTTCTATAAAAACCAATAAATTATGCCAATAGATCCAATATTCAAGTAATACAATCATGTTGATAAACAGATGTGGGATCTCAAGCACCTTGCCTTAATGTTCAGAGAGACCCTGTGATAAACACAACCAAAGTTTGCCTGTACCTTCCAAGAAAACGAGCAGTGAAGTTTTCTCAGAACAAAGCTAACCTTTGCCTGACCTTCCCAAATCTATTTTATGATGTCCGTAACCTGCCTGCTTTCCTCTGAAGACTCATTCTGGGCCTGCTCCACGCTGCAATGATTCAACAAAGGCGTGAGCTCATGACTTGGGTTGCTGTTTTTCCTCCCACAATCCTTCTACCAGGCTGACCTTAGATGCTTCCACATCACCTTCGACTGCCTCCAAGTCTCATTTCTTTTTAGGTCTCATAGATCTCTAAACTCCTCGTGGAGATTGGCATACTTCAGGAGAAACATCCCAAAAGAGGGGGAAAAGAAACCCAGCCAAATTATGTATGGTGAATCTAAGAGTCAGACTCCTAGCAAAAGTACTGTTAACCCTGTGTGGCTTGCCTGGAAACCTGGGAAGCACAAGAAAACAAACAAAAACCCTTACCTTTGGTAAAGATTCTTTCCTTGACCAGACTTCAGGCAGTTTCCTGAACCTTCTTCTAGGTACAGGTGTGTACTGCTTCGGAAAATGAGCCTTCCCAAGCACCATGCTGAGTCAGTTTAACCACGACCCACTACCTGAGCATCTGACCAGGTCCCCCCACCCCCGATGATATTGCTCACTCCGGCTTGTCTTCAATAAGAATCCCGTTAGGCTGGTTCAGTCGGAGCCCCCTTATCCCTGATGTTTTATCTCAGTAATTTTCCATCTACGGACCCCCAACCCTGCCCCTGGGCTGTACATTTCTCCTTGCCCACGCTGTATTTGGGGTTGAGCACACTTTCTCTCCCTCACTGTAAAATCCCATTGCAGGGATTTTACATGTAAATGGCCCCCGTGTAAATGGCCACGGTCCTTCACAATGTCTGCCGCACCATCTCTCCCAAGTGACGTGAGTATGTTTTATCTTTAACACTTTCTGTCACATTGAGGCCATCTCCCTCAGGAAGACGATGGGATAATAGTAACTGAACATTATTTATATCCATTTCCAGCCTAAAATACTGCTGTTTCCATTTTCGCAAACTAAATGGCTCTTTTCCAGGAAACCAGAATCTTCATGTTCATAGAGATTCAGTAGCCAGATGCAGAAGTCTCAAGATTGCTATTGACAGACTGTATCATTTAAAGCAGCCCTCTCTAGAAGAAATGATAAGTTACCTGCAGAATTGCTAAAAAAAAAGATGCAATCCTGAAACTATTGCACCTGCTACCAAATAAAATCAACTTAGAAGAACGTTTGTAAGATATTTCCAACTTGAAAGTTTTTCATTTTTTGATTTTTTCTTTTGCATTTCAGAAATAAAGGCAAAACAAAACTGTCCTCTGAAGGGCATTTGTAAAACATCTTAAAGGAAATGTAGGTGGATGGGCCTACCTGCGGCAAAGAACAGGTTTTCTGCCCACCAGGGCCGGGACGAGGGTTTCCTGCGGACTGCGGCTTCTTAGAGTGCTTCGGGGTTCTTGTCTGATGTTTTCTTACCTAATGGATCTCCACCTCTCAGCCCTTAATGACAGTATTCGAAGGACCTAAAGGGGGGAAAAGACATTTTTGAAAATACTGCTGAGTTACAGCAAAGTCACCTTGTACTCGCTTCAGACATTGTGCGCTCAGGAATGCAAAATAGAAACACATTGCGTTCCAGTCGCCAGCCTGCTGGATACAGGGACAGGGTGGAGAGGCTGGGACACGTCCGCGTAGTGACAAGGAGGAGAATGTCTCTCAGTGCCCACGCGAAGCCAGTTTGGCTCCAAGAATTGCTTTTACCAGGGATGCTGCTACATTTTGTGTGAGAAAGAAGTGGCAGGGGTGAGAGGAGATGGAGAGAGAAACCTGAGCAAGGTCATTGTTCCGGTACATGTTCACGGAGGGCCCGCTCTGCACAGTTACAGTGACATGGTGCCTTTCCAGAGTTTCTAGTGTAACTGGGTAAAAGGTAAGAAAATATGCAATTCTAATTAATGCATTGGGGTCAATGGGATGGGGAGAGGTGGTAGGTGATGTACATTATTAAGGCGGAGGCTACTTATTTCCTAAATTTGGGAGGGGAGAAGAGAGGACCAAGGAAGACTCCCCAGGAAAAAGGACTTCCAAAGAAAGAGCTGAAGGAAGTGCAAGTGGATAATGAAGTTAGAACACTGGAGACAGGCTTTGAAAATTTCCTGTAGGCAGAGGGGAGAACGAGAGCAAAGAGCTAAGGCTGGGAAGGTGAAGAGACAAGTCTCACTTGACATCTATAACCTGTTTCAGAGGTAGGAGCTGGCCATGGCTGGTGTAGCTCAGTGGATTGAGTGCGGACTACAAACCAAAGCATCAAAGGTTCGATTCCCAGTCAGGGCACATGCCTGGGTTGCAGGCCACGGCCCCCAACAACCACACATTAATGTTTCTTTCTCTCTCTCTTTCTCCCTCCCCTCCCTCTCTAAAAATAAATAAATAAAATCTTTTTTAAAATCTTAAAAAAAAAAGAGGTGGGACCTGAACCTTTAAATCGTTATCAGATTTTGAGCAGTGGAAGGACTGCCTGGGAGAGCATCAAGTTTCTCGGAGGCCTAAAGAAAGTTTTACGAAAGTATCTTTTACCAACTTACTTTGCACTTATTAATAAAAGTTTTTCCAAAGTTAATCTTAAAGTATCTCAATATGTGTTTTTGGATTTAAATCAAATGAATATATGTAACATATGCAATTTTTTAAGAAACCAGCTTTTATTTTGTAAAGACTGAACAAAGAAACACATTTTTCTTTGGATTTGGCTAAGCTGGAAGGCTGATAAGATGGCTGTTTGCAAATGGACCAGTTTGTGTCCACAGAGTAATCTATATATAGACACCCACATAAATATGTATACACATATGTAAGCACATGCATGCTTCCCTTCCTCTCTCTCTCTCTCTCTAATTCTTCTATCTTTTGGAACTACACTGGCAAACCTAAATAGTTTTAGGACTTTATAACACTTCTGCAAAATGAGTTATTTTTACCTAATGAATATATGCAACAAGCAATTTAGCAAAATAGTGAAAATGGCATATATCAAGTATTAAAATTTACATGCAGTCCTGAAACAAAGTCCTTCCAGTATATTCAACTACTCATTGGTTTGAAAAGTGGATTTGCATAATCCTCTACATGAACTGGGATTTCGGAGTAGTTTTCTCAGGAGAGACAAAGGAAGGGCAGTTCCATGTTTGAAATGCTTGAGCATGGTGTTAACCCTTCAGATTTCAGTCCTGTTGTATGCGGGAAACACTAGTCACCACCTGCTGGGTCTCTCGCCCTGCCTGAGAACTTCAGAGCCCCAGGCCAATTATTTGTTCACCTTCAACACAGACAAAGGGAACTATTGGAGATCAGACGCTGCAGAGGGTGGGTGAAAGCAGATTGCGTGTTTTTCTTGCCACAAGAAGAACGGACGAGCGTATAGGATGGCTTTGCTCCCATAAATCAACTTTGGACCCGAGATTTAAGCTACTCTGCCATCAGTTTGGATTACACTGAGTTATGTGCATTTCCAGACCCCATCAGTGGTCCGGCACAGCAGTGCCGAATGAACTGGAAGTGAAAAAGAGTTCTGTTAGGGCCAATAAATATGTAGCTACCCATTAGTTTATAAAACACTCCTATATACAAAAATATAAAATTACACTGTAGCCATTCCTACTTTTAAGTCATGGTTATATTATGTTAAATTTTAAATTCTATTACTAATCATTCATTAAGTTGCAGTAATATGTTATAGGATCTGGGTGGGAAAAAATCTCTTCTTTTTGGCTAAAAACTGCCAAAGAAATGATGTAGCGAAACAAATTTTAATGTGTTTTTTATGGTTTCAGTCATCAGAAAAGCAAGCTTGTGCCATTATACATTTGGTATATTTTGCTGTTCTTTAATTGGCCAGGGAAAGTGGTTCTTTCTCCTCTCACTGAAGCTTGCTACAATCCAAGTGTGTAGGGTTTGCTCATCTAGGGCAGCCCTCTTTCATTGGTAAATAGACAACTTCAGTTACATGTTAGGATGCCATGTTTCCTTCATTTGGCTATAATTTTGGCGAGACACTTATTTGAGGTGCTTATTATATTAGTAGCATAACATGGCAGGGGGTGGGGGTGGAAATGACACAAATTAGGTCAGCCAAAGTATCTCTTAGGAATTTGAATCCTGAGTACAAAGAACTAATAGAAAACAGTTTATTCATTCTGTGACAATGGGAACCTGATGATTCTTTTCATTTATTCTAAATCCCTAAGTCCCAGGAGTTATCCCATTTCTGTCTTTCTTGAAGCCTGGTTCTACTTTTCCATACATTCTATAAGCTGACCCATGTATTCTATATATTAAAAAAAAGGCTGGCATTAGTCATGGATGGTTTATATTCCTTGTAATCAAAGAATTCTAACTGAGACAAAGATTCATAGCAAAGCTCACAGGCAATGAAGCATCTGCTAAAAGAGCTGTATTATAAAGTAAAAATGTAAGGGCCACCAGGGAGAAAAATAACAACACATTATGGAGGGGCATGAAGGAGGGATGCCCCGCTCATGTTTGCATAAAAATAAGTTTGTATAAAGAAAGTAAAAGCACAGATGAAATTTCCAGAGGTGATGCCAAAGGTCAGAGCCTGTCAGAGGAGGAGGGAGCAACATCAGCAAAGGGATCAAGCTGGGGATGGGGTCGAGGCCAAACAAGTTTAAGAAGAGATTAGGGGAGGGCAAGTTTGAGATGAAAACAAAATTTAGGAATAGAACCCAGATTCACACATAAGCCTGAGGAATATAGAAGGAAAAGAGAGAAAAAGATTAGGAAGAACTGTTCATTTGAAAAATAAATGTTTGTTGTGGTTTTGTGATGTAATGCTGAATGAGACAAATAAGCTCTCGACCTTCAGGAAATGTGCATTTTCCTGGAGGGGAGAAACAAACAGCTAACAAAAATATTCTCCAACAAACAAAATCCTTTTGAAACACAACAAGTTCTGTGAAGGAAACGAGGGGCTGAGAGAGCAAGGGTGCGGACGGAGGGGAGGGGTGAAAGTGGCCTGGAGGAGGGTTGGGGTGTTTCAGGTAAGAATTCCAGTGCGGGCACATGGGGGAAATGGAGCATTCCGGGCACAGGAACAGAAAAGGCAAATGTCCTAGGGAGAAATGACTGTAACTTGTTCTCAGAGTTGATCGCCGATGACTCTAGCAGGGTGGGTGAAGGAGAGCATGGAGTAAGACGGTGCTGGAGACAGGAGCCAGACCGACAGGATTTTTATGCCCAAGAGGGGGTTGCAATTTATTTCAAGTTTACGAGTGAGGTATTTACGTCTTATAAAGATCAACTTAACATCTACGGGTGGGGGCAATCAGTCGGTTTCCTTTTTAAATCCTTGCACAAGGATCTGTTTATTGATTTTAGAGAGGGAGAGCGTGGAGGGAGGGGGAGAGAGACACACTGATGTGAGAGAGAAACATCGACCGTTTGCCTCCTGTACATACCCAGACCAAGGATCAAACCCCCAACCTAGGTATTGTGCCCTGACTGGAAACTGGTCATGGGATGACCCTCCAACCAACTGAGCCACACCAGACAATTAGTCTTGAATGATGAATTAGGTTTAGGTGAAGAAGAAATGTGAGGACTCAAGAAGACCCTATCACGACAGACCTAATGGTGGGTTTAAATACAAGCATGATGAAAGATTTTAAAAAAAATAGTACATAATGTAGAACTTCTGAAAGTATTTATTATAGTGACAACTACCCTCTGTATTGTCTGTAATACACATTCCCACCTCTAATTTGCTATAGCGTTTATACTTCCTGCTACATAATTAATTCCATGCACTTAATTCCATGATACCAGCACCGCATGTTTTAGATTAGATTTTGTTTCCCAACTAGACTGAAACCATGTTGAGGGCAGGGCTCATGCCATATATTTCTGCATGTTCCACACTGTCCAGCTTTACATTTGATATGAATATAAATCAGTAATAATAATAAATATGTATTTGATGTGTACTATGTCCTAGACACTGCACTAAGGGTTTTACATGCATACATTCATTTAATCCTTATTACAACTCTATGAAGAAGGCCCAGTTATTATTCTAAAAATTAAAAAAAAAACCCTAAGTTTTCCACCATTATCTCCCTTGTCCAATTATTACTAATTGATTAGTTGACTTATAAATTTCAGACACAAAACGCCTGGTCAGAAGGGCTATTGGTCAAACTTTTTAAAAGAATGCTTGCAAATGACATTTTCACGATCCTGTCCCTAGTGGAAATCAACCACAGACCTGTTCCCGTGGAAGGCTCCCACGTACGTCCTCTCTCTGAATTTACTAGCTTTCCCGAAAATGTGTGTCACTTACATTGAAGGGTTTATTTAATACTTATCACATGCCCTGGCTGGCGTAGCTCAGTGGATTGAGCGCAGGCTGCGAACCAAGGTGTCACAGGTTTGATTCCCAGTCAGGGCACATGCCTGGGTTGCGGGCCATGACCCCCAGCAACTGCATATTGATGTTTCTCTCTCTCTCTCTCTCTCTCTCTCTCTCTCTCTCTCTCTCTCTTTCTCCTTCCCTCTCTAAAAATAAATAAATAAAATCTTTAAAAAATACTTACCACACGATACTGTTTCACCTACCCTCCCTTTCATTTAATTAAGCCAAACTATATTTCTTCCACCAACACTTCAAAAAGATGAGCACAAAGTCACAGTAGATCTCTCATTGACATTTTGTCTCAATTCTAAGCATTTCTGACATGTAAATGTGTATGCAGATCACAATCAAATAATGATTGTAACAAAGATGATAATTGTGTCCCAATCTTCTCAACAGATACAGGTGCCATAAAGTCTAAAAGAAAAAGGAAATGGTGATACAAAGGGGAAAAATGACAAACACACACTAATGTGAATTACAAGGAAATGTAAAGACTGTCAAAAAAAAGTAACTATTGGGCTCACTACAGGCGAACACAAGAAGGAAAACAAAAATAGAAATAATTCAGATCTTACCCTGAAGCCTACAAATGTAAAAGACAATGGAGGAATTTTAATTGGGCAAAAACACTCTAGATGTTTGCTAAAACCTATTTCTCTCTTAAAACACAACTATCTGTTTCCATACATGTGACATTTCGCTCACAATCCATTCTCCTTACCCAAAGTTTAAACTTTGTAAGTAGGCAATTCCTGTTACTATTTTGGCTCACACTGTGAATGCAAATAAATATGCGCCACACCCCCTTGGGAAGAGAGCATTTAAATAATGAGTCGAAGGTGGTATGAAAACAAACATGAACACATTAATTTGTGTGGAAAATCAGACGGATCAGACACTATATTTGGTAACAGGAGTAGTGAAGATGAACAAGGAGAAGGGTGAAGGAGGGGAGGGGGAGGCGCAGGAGGGGGAGGAAAGGAGAAGAGAAAGAATACCACACACACACACGCACACACACACACACACTGATCATTTTGAAAACTTCGAATGTTTGAATGATTTGCCCAGTTCTTCCAGGAGAAACTCATTATCGGGCCATGTTTAATATTTTCATCCCGTCCCCTCTGCCACCACCCCTGTGACACTACTACTTTGGGAAAGGTCTCTTGGCTTACAGAAAACTGTCATTCAAAAATATTAGGGTCACAACAGGCTGATTAATAACTGTGTTGAAAAGCTAAATTTTGGTGATAGACCACATAAATCTCTCTTACGTGAGACGTCTGCTCTGTGGCCTGTAGGGTGGATAGATTTTAGATTACAGGTTTAGCTGAGTTTCTTCAGGAGCCCTGGCAAAGCCGGACCACAAAGAAAATACCATGAGAGGAATTCACATTTTCTTCAATGAAGAGGCAGAAACTTGGATGAGAAAAACCGCTAATCATCATTGGCTATTTTGGCAAAGTAGCACAAAGTGGCATAATAACATGCGAATAAAAATGCTTTTAAAGTATTTAAATTCAGTCTCCACTTCCTCAAAAATTTAGAGAATTAGCCACTTGTTACCTCATTTAGTACTCAACGTTCAATTTAGCCTAAAGCACTCTAATAAATATAAAAGACCCTGGAAATATATGAAAATAACATTCTGTAAACATCATATGGCTTCACAATTTGGGGCCAACTTACACATATTACTCTTTTTATATGTGCTAAAAATAGTCTCCTTATTTTTAACCTTTTACTTCTCTTTATTCATATATTTTTCACCGCAGAAGCATTTTTTGAAGGCACCACCTATCAAAATACCATGGAACAATGGTACTTATTAAGCATAATTTAAGAAGTGGTCATTTGAGGGTGTTTTTTCCCTGCCCTAAACATTACTCAGAAACTTGGTCAGAGAAACAGGGCATATGAGACACGCAGGAATTAGTCTAGAAGTTGCAATGTGAGGGAACATGGTTCCAAGTGAAAGCCACAGAATTAAAGGCCTTATACATTCCATAACTTCCTGAAAGCCAGCCACTTTTCCCACCACCCCGAACCTTGCAGCTCTTCTCTGTTCCTCATGGTGTCTCGGGAGTTTACAAATCAGTCAGCGAACTGCTGTGCTAATGGCACAGACCCTGCAACAAGACTGCCTGGGTCTCGAACTCTGCTCTGCCTCTTACCAGCTCTCTGACCTCAGCAAATAACCTTCCTGTACCTCAAATTTTCATCTGTAAGATAGGAATATTCCAATACCTACTTCGTAAGTTTCTTACATTAGTTAGTATTGATAAAGGGCTTAGAAATAAGGCCAGGGTATAGTAATGTTGTATAAGTGATCAATAAATAAATGTATGAAATTTAAAAGTGCATCATCAGTATATATTAATTAGGCACTAGTCCAAGTCGTGTTACGTACAATGGACCAAAACAGGATAGGTCAAATTCAGGGGCTTACTCAGCTTACAGGCTAAAGGGAAAATAACAGAAATAAGCAAGACAGTTTTAGATGGAGTTACGGTACGTGTTTTGAAGAAACAAGTAGTGATGGACTCAGGAAGACTTCTACCTGGGAAGGCTCTCCAGGGCCTGGGAGAGCGGTCAAGGCCCAGGAACGGGAGCCCTGAGGTCTCAGTGACTGGAATCTTTGTCCTGTTCCTGGGACAGAAAGAAGGCCTTGGCGCAGAGCGCGGAGAAGAAAGGGGCAAAGCAGGACACAGCGCGAGAGAAACAGGCCAGGGCTTGGAGTTTTCAACTTGAAGAGCCATGGAAAATCATTTCAGGATTTACAAGGAATAATCAGGCTGATCTAGTTTAACTGCCAATAAACTCCTTGGTTTTTGAATGGGGACTGAAACTCAGTGCCCCTTTGTCTCACCTTCTGCATTGCCTTGGTGCTTTTGGTCCTACATTGTACCTTGTTACTGAGGCAACAGATGTAATAGATACTTGCTGGGAGGTATGTGTACATATAGCTACCACTGACTAAATGTTAGATAGCTTTGTTCAACTAGTTATATATTTTTCTTTCCCTATATTCCATTCAGCCAATTTTGGGGTGATGATTACTCTCTAGTTTCTTGCCACAGACTGTGGTCAGGACCACTACATGCATATGCTATAAGCAGCTACCTACAAAAATACAACGTGAGAGGTACTAAACAACTTTTATGTTCCTACCATTAGATTCATTGCATTAGTTTGCACAGGCGAAATGGCAGAGTAAACAGAAGGGACACATTTTGCGGAGAGCGGAGAAAATATCATCAAAGGAGAGAAGCCTGAATGATACATGCAGCGGACGGAAGAGATTCCATAGCATAGGAATTCTAAAGCAAAGCCCACAGTACCTTACATAAGTAGATAAGGCATCTACTTACACAACCTGCCTTGTTCTACACATGATTTTAACCAAGAAGCAGATGTTCAAGACTTTCTGCATTTAAAGTTATTCTCCAAAGCCATTCATCTCACAATGCTAGTTTCCCTAACCTTTTGCAACGGACTCCACTAATTTCTTCTAATTCCAATCTTCATTTCTAAATTTCTAAAAGCAGTTCAACTGTTTCAAAAGTATCTCGGGTTACAAAGGACATGTGTGCGACTTTGGGAAAACAAAGAGTAATAGTCTTCAAAATTCAGACTAATGAGAAAAAAACAATTAAGTTAAAACCTATAGCTGTTGTGCAAATACTGTGATAAGCAAAGAGAAGAACATTGAGATAGGGTCCCTTTTCCCCAGGAGCTAATAATGAAATTACTTTTAGACTCAGTGTCTTAATTTCATTGACTATCTGTGGCTGCGTAAATATTTGGTGTTTGCTTGCTTAGATGTTTAAAGTTTTGGGCATAGTGCAGCATTTTGGTTGAGTTTATAAATCATAATATTCAAATACACATTATTTAAATCTGTACATCTCTGTTAAATCTGTATGTTACTCCAGTAAAACCAGGGAATATAAACCACATTTTTCATCAAAATATTCCTATTTTATAGATTCAATAGGGCACTAAATTGTGAATATGTTAAACTTTTAAACATAAATGAACCTTAATTTTATGTCAAAAATGGATTGAAGTTAGCATTTTAAAATTACAGTTATGATGATCTTATCAAAATGTTTTCCTCCAAACTCTATGTCTCCACATTCAGTAATTAGTATTATTTCTTCGTCTTTGTGAACGCGTTTCTTCTTAATGATTTCAAATCCTCTGCCACACGAACAGCCGTTCTGGAATGCTCATGCTGGTCACACACGGACGTGGTTCCTCGGCGCGTTACAATTCTAACCAGAAACGGGCAGGCCTGACGCCCAGGTGCTTTCATGCCCATGCAGATGAGTGAGTGAGCTGGCTAGCTGCACTCCTGGTTTAGCCTCGTGGGGTATGTGAGGTTTTGCCATCTCAAGACTTTTAATATTGCACCTCAATCTCTTTTTTATGCCTTTCAGTGTTCATAATAAAGGCCCTTAATTTTACATGAAAACTGGATATGTATATAATTAGTATATGTATAGTGTTGGTTTCCCTGTCTATATTAAATTAAATATTGACTTTGCAAGCTTTATATAACGTATTATCTATCATTCTCCACCTGTGGGAGTTATTTAAAAATTAATAAAACTTAATAAAAATTAAATAAATATTAATAAAAATTGATTAAAAAATAAGAAAGTCCCATGGCGAAATCCCACACATGCCAAATTGGATGACCCAATCAAGCCAATTACAAAATTGACAAATCCATGTTTCCTCTGATAAAAATGACACAACTTTATTTTAACAGGGACTGATTTTTTTTTAAAGACACGGAGACATTTTCCTTGAGGGAATAATGCTCTTCAATTTTAGAAAACTACTCTTTTTTTTCTTTTCAGAAAATTGCTTTCTTGTGAGGCTTGTTAGCCTTTCTGTCCTTCCTGCCTTCTTCCAGAAGTTGATTTCTCATTCTTCAGCACTTTAGAAAATGTTGGGAGAGGATTTCAAGTATTTAAAAAATATATTTTTAGCCGATTTGCCTTTTGTGCACAGTGTCAGACAGTTCACGGGGGCACCCTGTGCTTTCTCACATCTTTTGTCAGCGGAACGGATTTTCATTCCTAAAGAACAATTGTTCGCATTACAAAAATAAGTCTCCTACGTAGGTGCCCTTGCTGATAGCTTCCAGAGAAAGGATGAAAAATAAATGATCCTGCAGACTGATTAATCTACTCTCTCTCCCCTCACCAAAGCTAAGGCTTTCAGTGTGGTGGTAACGGAGACTTCTGCAGGCCAAGATGCTCTGAGATTTTCTAAACAGTATTTTTTTAAAAACTGCTACCACTGTTTCTAATATAGATTCTGTGAGCAGAGGGTCATATAAGAACCAAAAGTCAAATAAAATAGAGTCATCTTGAGGGTAATGTCAAAAATAGTTGCTGCAGTTCCTTCATACCCATGATGTTAAGAATATCAATAATAACCTTAGTTCAAAGGGGTGGGGGGGAAACCCTGCTATTTTGAATTCTGCACAATTATCAGGGAAAAAGTCTCTATCGCTCAAGCTAACTGCTCGCGTGTGTCATTAGTTCAGTTTCTCAAGCTTATTTGCACATTAGAATCATTTGGGGGGCTTTTGAATTTTACCCCTGTGGAGTTCCAGCCCCAGAGGATCGGCTTCCATTGTCCCCACAGTTAGGAGTGGGTGCCGGAACCTGTTCTGATTGGCTGGCCCGAGTCTGATGCGCGGCCAGGACTGGGAGACGCTGGCTTGGACTCATACCTCCTTTCACCTTGAAACGTTTGCATGAGAAATCTGCAAGGTGAAATTATTGGGAGAACTTTTCTTTCCGACGAAAAGGAGGCTTGTCTGGGGCTGGCTGGCTGTGTTTCACTGGTATTTATTTGTTCATGCAATTACTCCACGTTTTTATTATTACTCTTAGCATCATTACAAGTAGTAGTGTTACAACCTCTAGTACTCATCTTTCAATTAACCCATAAAGCAAAAGATTATTTAGGCCCTTTGCTCATGGAAAAATCTCACCCCCAAATTTTAAAACTTTACTTCTGACCCCAGGGCACTTACCCATTTTGCTCTGCAGACAAACTAGCTGAGGAGCAATGTGGACAATGAGGAGAAAGGGGCCAGGTTGGGCACCGTTTCACCCCTAATACAGTCACGTGATGCATTTAATGATTTGGGTTGACCATGAACATCGAATATGCCAGGAGTCCCACAACGTTATAACGGAACTGAAAAATTCCCATTCCTCAGGGACATTGCAGCTGTCCTGATGTTGCCATCATTATGTGGTAGCAATCGTAATGTAGACGTGGTGACCTCACACCCGTGGGGATGCTATAGTGTGAGAATGGATACTCAAGTGTTTGCTCTGCCACTGGTGCAAACAAACCTACTTCACTGCCAGTTGTTTAAAAGTACAGTACCTACAATTAGGTACAGTGCATAACCCTTAATGATAATAAATGTAACAAGTGACTATGTTACTAGTTTATATAGTAACGGTCCTATATCCTATGCCTTGTATTGTTACTTTAGTGAAGCGGTCACCAACTTTTTTGGCACCAGGCACAGGTTGGGTTGTGTGGAAGACAGGGGTGGGAGGGGCTTGGGAGGAGGGCAACAATGGGAGGCGGAGCTCCAGTGAGCTTCACTCTGGGCAGGGAT
Organism: Phyllostomus discolor; assembly: GCF_004126475.2. Classification (NCBI taxonomy): domain Eukaryota; kingdom Metazoa; phylum Chordata; class Mammalia; order Chiroptera; family Phyllostomidae; genus Phyllostomus; species Phyllostomus discolor. The sequence continues at coordinate 30,983,595 of NC_040915.2, read as the reverse complement.
GCTAACAGGTGGCCCGGGGGGTTGGGGAGCCCTGCTTTACAGTGCACTGTTTGTACTTTAAAACAACAGCAATAAAAAAAATCTGTGCTGTAAAACATCATGCCCTGTTATGCCGGCATGCCCTGTTAAGCCTGCAGCCTCACATGGCTCTGTTTACCTTGTCTCTTCATTGAATTATTTTCTCTTGTGCTTTCATTTAATTTCATGTTGTTTTGGACAGTAACATGCTGGAAAGGCTTGTAGCCTAGGATCGATACGGGCTCTACCATAAAGCCTAGGAGTGAGGGGCTGGGCCCATCTAGGCACATGTAAGGACAGTCTATGGTGTCCGCACAGTGACAAGATCCCCTGCCAAGGCGTTTCACAGACCATATCCGCATAGGTCGGTGGCCCATGGCTGCGCTGGGAATTAGGGAGAGCGAAGTTGTTAGGAAGGCGGGCAAGTCATAGGGAGGGAGGTGTGACAACTGTTAAGTGCTATGCGGCATCATTAAAGATATTGTGGTTTTAAAGTGCTATGCGGCATCATTAAAGATATTGTGGTTTTAAACTCTTTTGGACAGGCAGCAAACGTTAGACCCACCCATTTCTGCTTTCTGATTTGCTCAGTACTTAACGGTCAGAAACGTGACACAGCAGAGCACGGGGGAGGTAGTGTGCTCCTTACGGTAGAGAAGGAGGGTTTTGCAAGGAGGTGCCAGGGTGCAAGTAGGCTAACCAGGAAGTGTGGCCACATCTGTGTCACATCTGTGTTAATGACAGAGATGAGTAACAGCCTATGGTGAATGTTTGAACAACACTGCCTATATGTGTCCAGATTTTATTACAATATAATGATTAAGGGCATTAACTCTTGAATCAGACTCTCTCAAATCCAGGATATCCTATTTATGTGTGCTCAGACTAATAATTTAATATTTAAGGCTCACTTACTCGTGTCCTTAAACTGGGTATAGTAATAGTGCCTGTTTCAGATGGAATTTGATGTTTGTGGTTGACTGAAACATGCATGGCGGTATTGGGGTGAAATGGTGCCCAAACTTGGTCCCTTTCTCCCTATTGTCCGCATCCCTCCTCAGCTGGTTTGCAGAGCAAAATGGGTCAGTGCCCTGAGGTCAGACAAAAAATTTTGGTTCCAGATTTTTGGCAGAACAAATGGTATAAATATATCTGTTGCTTTATGGGATAACTGAAAGATGGCTACCAGAGGCTATAGCACTACTATTTACAATGATACTAAGAGTAATAATCAAAATGTAGAGTAATTGCATGAAAAAATAAATACCAGTGAAACACAGCCAGCCAGCCCCAGACAAGCCTCCTTTTCGTTGGAAAGAAAAGTTCTCCCAATAATTTCATCTTGCAGATTTCTCAAGCAAACGTTTCAAGGTAGAAGGAGGTATGAGTCCAAGCCAGTGTCCCCCAGTCCTGGCTGCGCATCAGACTCAGGCCAGCCAATCAGAACATGTGCCAGCACCCACTCCCAACTGTGGGGACAATTGAAGCAGATTCTTTTGTGGCTAGAACTCCATAGGGGTAAGGTTCAAAAGCCCCGAAATGATTCTGATGTGCAGAAAGGCTTGAGAAGCTGAACTAATGACACATATGAACAGTTAGCTTGAGCAATAGGGAGTTTTTCCCTGATAATTGTGCAGAATTAAAAATAGGAGGGTTCCCCCCTCCCCTTTTTAACTAAAGTTATTGGTATTCTAAGTTGCAAATAGTCAATACACTAAAATTTTATATGAAAATGAGTTATTAAGAATTAGGTTATTCCTGGCTGGTATAGCTCAGTAGATTGAGCATGGGCTGTGAACCAAAGGGTTGGCAGCTTCGATTTCCAGTCAGGGTATATGCCTAGGATTCAGGCCAGGTCCCCAGTGGGGGCCATGTAAGAGGCAACCACACATTGATTTTTCTCTCCCTCCCTTTCCCTCTCTCTAGAAATAAATAAATAAAATCTTTAAAAATATATTAGGATAATTTTTTATCTACTAAAGTATATGATAACCAGCATTTAGATTTCCAGGCACATCCCCCAAATTAAATTTGATTTACAATATGGTGCTAGATGATACATCGTTACCTAAATTAGATTTCAGATTAATTCTAAGAGCCACATTCTATCTCATTATAAAGATGAGAAAATGAGGTATAGTAAAGTTAAGTAATTGTGTTAAGTCACATAGGTTATAAGTGGTAAATATATAAAATTTTAGATCATGTTCGGTCTGTTGCTTATTTTCTGGACTTTGAGATTTTCTGATTCTTAGTGGTCTAGGATTCTGGATTTTTACAACGACTAATTTCACTTCACAACATAACCTTTCCATGCACATGAGTCAGGCACACTATCAGAAGATGACAAAGAAGGAACACAGTGCCCCAGACTCTCAAAGGAAGACCTAGCAACCTCACTTTTAGCCTCATTATCATCTTTGTCATCATCTGTTACTATCAAGGCCTTACTCTGTGTGAGACACTGCACAATGCTCTTTACACAGTTTGTCTTATTCGATCTTATGAGCAATTCTACGAAGTAGATCCGGTTATTATCCTTATTTTACGGAAGAAACTTAGACACTTAGCAGTTTAGAAAGTATCCCTTTACCCGGACAGGCTGACTCCAAACCCATTTTCTCAACAACTGTCTTACAAGGCCGTTCTACTAACACCCGTATATATATTTTTAAGTTCCATTTCTAGTACTTGGCTACTATCTAAAGACTCCTATCCTAAAACTGATCATGGGATCTTTTCAGTTTTGCTTAGTCACTTGAGCTTAATACCTCCTGTTGTAATATCTCACACCTGGGATTTCTTTTCTAGGGAAGAAATCTGTTTATACTCCCATTTAGACTTTGCCTGAGAGCCTGAGCCATGGCTGGGTTCGAGACAGTGCGTATTTCTTTACTGGATATTCCTGCTGGCTGTTTTCAATCAGATGGCTGATAGAACCATCTAATCGAGACCAAAGTCGTATTTTGGCTTAGAAGTAGATAAACAGAAGAAAATACAAATAAAGACTAAGGAAATGAAAGCACTTTGAAGCAAGAACTTTAAGTATCTGGGTTCAAGTTCTGATGTTACGACATTGTCCAAGGTGGTATTTCTGTAGTTCAGATTTTTCATTTGCTAAACAAAGCTAATAGTATTTCACTGATGCTAAAATGCAATTTTTCACATCTTAGCATCTACGAAGAAAGAACACAGCTTACGATCAATGATGTGGTATAGTTTAATTTACAATTTAATTTAATTTTCTTCTCAGTGGCATCTAAAATAATGTCTTAGAATTAATGGTGCTTTGACTTGCTAAAATACAAGACATTTCTTACCAATGATTATATGCACTTTGCTTGACCTCCTACCTAATATTTAACTCTCCTTAGTGATTCAGTCTAAACAAATGAGTTCACTCCCATTCCCCCGACTAAGACGTAACTAGGAAACCTCAGGGAAAGCTTTCTGCCCTACCAGGAAAGACACACAAAAACATCTTCCTGATCCTTGCCATATGACTTTTAGAACAGCATCGGCCTTTTCACCTTGAGGTTAAAAATTATTAGCAAAGCAGACGAGAGCCTCAACAAATGCTGGATACAGAGGGAGGAGTCACAGGTGATCCCACCCAGAACCCTTCCCTTCCTGCTACATGTGGCAATCCATCTTCTTCTTACCAAAGAAATACAGACCGAGGATAATCAGTGTTGTATGTTGGGGAGAGGGAATCAGTGTTACTCTGTCCAAGACTACCTAGGTATCAACAAAGTTCAATTTTGAGCCGTTTACTTTTGAACTTTTCAAATAAATAAGAATATATGGAAATCATATTTATCATATTTTATACTCATCATATTTGCACTGGGAGCAAAATTAACATAAAAAGAGTAACAGACCCGAAGTTTCCAGTTATTCTGAGATTATATTGGATAAACAGAGATATAGAATATCTGTATTCCTACAACCACAAGGGTGACACGTGAACACATTTGGCATTTTATTTAATAAAGGAGAGGGTCTTAACGATATTGAATTGCATAGATATCACTCAGGTTTCCATTGTGGGCACCCCCTTCCACATATTAATGATATTACAAACCGATAAACTACATGCAAATATTAAACAGTAATGAAGAGCTGAGCAAAATGAGACCTCGCTCATTTCATCTTACGAGAAGGCCTGGAGGTAGGATGGAAGGGGTCTACACAGGGGACAAAAGACAAGATTAACGAACACAGCTTTTAAGTAATAAGGACTGCATTGAGTTGGCCTGTTACACAATTTGTTGGGTCCTGCAGAATTCTTGCCCCACCTACAGCTGTGTTTTGGTGCTAGTAAACTCCTCAAGAATACCTTCTTGAATTGGGAATAGTTTTATAGTATTAGTTCCCCTCCTTTATAGTTTATCGTCCCCCTCCCTGCCATGCGGAAGGGAACTCAGAGAACAGCATTAGTAGAACCCTTTCTCCTGATGTGGTTGCTGTTGAGATTGTGAGGAGACACAAACATTGCAACTGCATTCCAGTCGTGGTCCCTTCTTATTGTGGGTACTGCTCTGGCCTGTGCCTGCCGCCACCAGAAAGAACTAAACCTATTTTGAAGAGTTAGAAGCGACTGAGAGTATGAAGATATTAAAAATATGGCACATACTAATAGTTAATTTGCAATATGTCTGATGGGGGTTAGTGCACCATAATATTATGACTGTGATGGACAGATTTTAAATTACATATCAAAGACCTACTTTGGTAGATGTTTACTATGTTCATTTAAGCCTTTCATTCTCTGTATGTGAGTGGTTTTGTTTTCAGTTCGAGATGCCATTTTATGGGCGAACTGAAGATAACCTAGAAGAGAACAATCACATGTGAAGGGGTATGGGAACTGTTTAATTAAAAAATGAGGAGAACTATGGCTATTGATGTCTGAATAATGTAATGTGCAGTCCAAACAGAGCTGCTCAAATATTTGAAATGACACTACTCAGAAGTCCTACAGATATACTGTATTGCTATCAAAAACACAAATAAGATAATAATTGGAAGCCAAAGAGAAACATTGCACTTCAACATCATTACATTTTTTAAAAAAAAACCAACAGTTTCTCATGAGCTATTGAATAAGGTGCCAAGCATCTTCCTTGCCAGTGAATTTACTCAGACAGAAGCTGGATGCCATCTGCCCGGATAGCTGTGGAAGGCAGGGCTGCATTCGTGTAGGACGGTGGAAGAGATGACATTGTATGTCCTTTCCAACTCTGAGTAAACAACCCACAGTTACTGACTTTCTGTAATTTGCAAGGTGTTACACTAGGTTTGGAGATGCAGAAAACAAAGGCCGCAAGCCCACAAGAAGTTTTCGTCTAGGTGGTAAGCCAGATTGTTCAGTAAATTTCCAAAATGATAGAGTGGCCCACAATTTCTATGCGAGCCTGGAGGGGGGACAAAAGCTTAGAAATCAGAGGAGGAGATGATGTGATGAGACCCGAAATATATACAGGAAATAGAAGGTGAGGAGAGAGACATTTTCTAATCCTATTCAGTGTGTATGTGTAACATGTACTTATTTTCTCATGTGACACAAGAACAGGAAGAAAAAAACATGCATGGTCTATTATCACAATTACCATTAATTCTGTGTGTGCGTGCAGCTACCCTAAACTAAATGCAGGTACCACTTTAAAAGGCAGTAAAAAATACAAATGTCAGAGGCTTTTCAGCTTGCAAATCACAAGGGAACATATGTAAATAAAAGCCTGCTAAACAATTGCTTTTCTTAAAGCATTGAAATTTAGAAAGAGCCAATTTAAGTAACCTTGTTATCCTGTCCAATTAAAAAAAAAACTCCTCAATAGTTAATACTTCTCTGCATATCTCTGTTGCCATCCAACAAAAAATATCTTTGTGAAATTCCTTGGGAATCTGGGAATAGCATGAGACTCTTTTACAGCAGGTGGAGCAAATATGATAATATTCTAATGATTCCTTCTATCGAGTGAATTATGTTGAGAAGCATGGCTTAAAAAGCCATTAGTAATACAGCAGGGAATACATATCACATTCTATGGAGCTGTCCCTGTTTCACCTATTGTTTTATTGTAAAATGTGCATTTTCATTTGAGGTCAGAAAAGGTAACCCCCGATGATCCTCACTTGCTACAAGTCACTGTCTTGTTTGCACCCTCCCCACAGAGAACAGGGGTGGCCGGGGTAGCAATTAGGGTATTGTGGAAGTGACAGTGTGTGACATCTGAGACTAGATCACTGAAGATGCCAGGGGTCCTGCCTTCTTCTTTTCAATCGCTTGCTTTGGGGAAGCCATCTGCCATATCATTAGGACACCCAGGCTGCCCTGTAGACAGACGTACAAGGCAAGGAACTGAGGCCTCTGGACAACAGACGTGTGAGTGAGCCAGACTGGATGTGGGGGAGCTTTGCCCACAGAGCCCACCCGTCCAGCCCAGATGAGAATAAGCCTAACAAGACATGATCTGCTTGGCAGGGAAAGGTGGTTGATCTCTCAAAAGACAAGGGCCAGGAGCCTTTTCCTGAATGGGCTTTTATTGGGTTCAATTTGCAATTTGCAACCTGAAATTAATACAGGTAAACCTCATCAGTCATTGAGAGACAGTAAGGATCAAACAATAGATAACATACAAAGAACTATGGGGGCTTATTCTGAGTCAGGGTCAGTTAGCTAGAGGGCTATAAAACTTTGGGAAACAAACTCATTTCATGCTTGGATCCTTATCACAAAATTGAGGACATTCTTAACAAAGCAGGTTCCACAGGATTTTATGTATTCTTTCTTAGGTTCAGGCCCCCAGGAACCGCCTGTTCCTGCCCAGGGCTATACCACCCTCCATCATTGTTTCAAGCTTAAGTCAGGCAGGGGAAGTAAGGCAGCCAAGAGATTAGATTTCTTGCAGACAGAATGAGGATTCAGACTATGTCAAAGCCAAGGGTGAGGGTTCATCACCCCCTTTTCCTATAGCCCCCCAAGTCCTTCCCTGAGGACCCCTTCATGACCATGCCTGTCTTAGGTTGTCCCTTCCTTCAGGAACCTTACCCATCATTGGCTAACCAGTCATCCACTAAAGGTCAAGCAGGGTGAAGTAAAAGGGGGCAGAGGCAGTGTCCCTGCCAGGGAGATAAGCTTTGTCTCCTTAGTGACTTATGGTCCCGAGGTCTCTTTACTCAGCCTTAGCTATGGGGGGTTACAGCTTCTGAAACCAGACAGTGTGGCTCCCAACAATTGGAAGTGAATCTTCAGCCCTGTCAAGCCTTCAAGTGACCGCCCCAGGTGACACTGTGACTGCAACATTATGGAAGACACTGTGTGAGAACCAGCCAGACAGACAACCTGCTCATAAAATCCATACCCACAAAAAATGGAAGGCAATAAATGTCTGTTGCTGTTATGACAACAGCTTTATTGAGGTGTAATTGCACGTCATAAAGTTGGTAGGTGTGAAATGTCCAATTTAGTGGTTCTACATATATTTAAAATGTTGTGCAACTATTGCCATCATTTAATTTTACAATATTTTTATTATCCTATAAATAAAAGTTTATCCGACATCAATTACTCCTACCCACTGAACCACACCCTGAACTTCCTGCTTCTCACAACCACTGATCTCCTTCTGTCTCTGTACATTTTAACTGATCAAAGGAAAACAGGCCAGTGTTTACTGGACGACCAAAACGACATTCTGTGTGTGTGTGTGTGTGTGTGTGTGTGTGTGTGTGTTGAGGTAAAAAAAAATAAAGAAAATTTCACCAAAAACAGATATAAAAATATAATTTCAATGTATGTGCTCATCTAATTACTATGGTAATGATTATTAATGGTCTAAGAAAATGCCTTAAGTATTATTATTAACCAAAACAATTTCCTCCAACAATATAGGAAATAAGTTAAAATGCCTGATAATTTTTTTCAGTTCTCCCCTCCTAGACATTCCTTAGTTTGTACAAAATAGAGAATGGCCTCTCATAGTGCTTTTTAAAAAAAAAAACAACTCATGTTTCTTTTTCTTTAAAATGTTGTTAAAAATTGGACAATTTGGGACAGCATAAATTATTCAATGAGGGGGTACTCAGTGTGTTCATTTAGGAATCAGATTAAGGTACACATTTTGAAAACTTTCACTGATATTTGTATTTGAAGAAAACAATCATGTAGCATGGTTTTTAAAAGTTATTTCTATAGCACTTTTGTCTTTATCTGATTTATCCTCTACAATGGGATATAAATATGAATAAGAAATGATTAGATGGCCTAAAAGAAGAAAAGAATGTAAAATAAGTGTATATATGTTTTATAGCAACATCAGCAAATATTTATAAAGCTTCGAGACATGTTTTACTTTCTCATCCACAACTGATAAGAAAGTTCCTTAAAATCCTGCTATTACATCAAAGGGACTTGAGGATCTCTCAACAATACTATCTCTCAACTATCTTATTTTTAATATAACTCATTTCTACTTCTTTTAGACCGATGACAAAGAAAATTCAGTCCATTTACTTGTTATGTTCTCATTGCTATATAGTACTTGTATCCTTTTATTTCCAAATGCCTGTTATAAATAATGGATTTAACTCAGAAAAGGTACACCCACACACTTTTCAATCGAAACTTGCCATGACATATTCAGAAAAACATGGCAGTAATGATTGTGTTTATTTTAAATAAAGAGCTACTAAAAGTATCTTTAATATTTTTTAATAACATCTGGATGAACACAAAGAATTTCTCTCCAGGGACTGATGATGTTATAAAGGCCTCTTAATAAGTACAAAAAGTATCAAAAGCAGCACCATATAAAGACATAAAAGGTACATTGTGGCAAAGTGTGACAATCAATTACTCTCATTTAGTAAAAGAACAAAGGTAAGCTATACAATAAAGGCTCTTTAGTATAGGTATATGAATTCAAAAGGCAGTACTGTAAATGAAAAAAGAAACTTATGTGAAATTTGTTGTTTTGAGTGTTTTCTTGATTTACATGACACAAATCACTTTTAAATGATGTATGATAGAATCTGTGCTTTTTCTTTTATGGAGATATTAAAATATTGTAGTTAGATTATGCTCTGGCTGTTTACACATTAGTATCCAAGCATTTCCTTTCCAGTGTTTTCAAAGTGCCCAAAATGTAAAATTAACTTATACATAAAAGTATGATGGGGAAACATTCATGTTAAATGAGTTGATAAGCATATTTCCTGTGCTCTTTCCCTGAAGCAGAATTTTTATTGGGTCTCCTATGAGTGTGTGTGGCCGGTCTTATAGACTGAAAGAAATCTAGATTTTGTTTGCAACTTCATAGATTATAAAAATTTCTGGCCATAACCAGATAAAACAGTGGGATTTAGTGAGTGATTTTTTTTTCATTACATAAGTGATGCTCACTAGTTTATTTTAAACATTCCCTCCACTCCTACCATCTTTCACATAATATTTTACCATTCTGCATAACATATAAATGTATGAATCAATAGTCAAAATTAAATCTTCTTACTGTGGTCCAAAAGACTGCAAAATCCGGCCCTGCCCTGTCTGACCCAAACTTGTGCACACTTCCAGTGGTTCGGCTTCGGCCACACTGGCCTTCTTACATGTCCTAACACATTCTAACTTTTTTCCAGTTTAGAGCATTTGTAACTTCTGTTCTGGATCTTCTTTACCAGTCATATGTCAGGTTAGCTTGAATATTATTTCCTTAGAAGGCTCACTCAGCCACTTAAATCCACTGCCTCCATTTTTGCTTTTTCTTTTTTTAAATCCTCACCCTAAGATATGTTTATTGATTTTAGAGAGAGGAAGGGAGAGAGAGACACAGAGAAACATCGATGTGGGAGGAAAACATCAATTGGTTGCCTCCTGTATACACCCAGCTGGCAATTGAACCCATAACCTAGATATGTGCTCTGACTGGGAATTGAACCTGCAACCTTTTGGTGGACAGAACAACACTCTAACCAACTGAGCCACCTGGCCAGGGCTGCCTACGTTATTCATCACAGCACCGTATTATTTTCCTTCAGAGCAGTCACCACAACATGCAATGATTATTTTATGTTTTTATTTTGTGACTTCCATCAACCAACTCAAACATAAGCTACACAATGGCAAAGACTTGGCCTTTCAGGTTCTTAGTTGCATCAAAGGTAGAGTTGGAAATATTTGTTGAATAAATAAAGCAACTTGTACCCATGACTTAGCTGTAACTAAGAGTCTCCGAACTGCTGTGACTGGTGGACTACTATGGGACTCATTCTCAATGCTTTTCCTGCTTTTAAGGCCAATTAAGGGGTATGTGTTTTTCAGAGTAAGTGGAGAAAGAGTGATATTTCAACAGGCTTCCTAAAAAATTCAACTAGCATAATGAAGGTAAAATGAATGATTAATCTCTAAATCCTACACTTCAGCAGCTGTTTTCCTTGAAAATGAAATCTATCTTCTAAATATTTCACACATGTCGAAGTGCAATATGTAGATGTTATTGAAAATATTAAGAGGAATTTGAATACAAGTTACCTCATGACATACATGTTCTTTGGGAAGAGATGGAAAAAAAAGAAGTCATGTTTTTATAAGTAATTAAGAGAGTGGATCCAATCATTCCTTTAAAAATTATCATTGTATGAAGAGGATAATTTATTTTTAGCTAAGGATGAAGGCTAATAACTTAGGGATCATCATTTTTTTAAGTGCTAGCGGTGACATGAATATGAGCAAGCTTGAGTACATTATTAAATTTGTTCATCTCAGTAGCAAAAATGGATTTGAAAGTTAAGGAGGTAAAGAGCTCTTCATGAAAAGTCAAGATATGTATACACATGTATCCATCAAGATATGCATTTCAAGTATAGTTTTCAAGACACCTAAATGTAAAACCCAGAAGTTAAAAAAAAAACCTGGAAATTTCAGATATAAAAATTTCATATACAAGACATATATATAAGGAGACAAGAATAGGAACATATAAGATATAAATACATGGGTTTTTCTTGTGGTTTTAACATTATTAGACTAATTTTGGCAATCATTAGCCTGACATCAGACTGTCATAAAGGAGTGTGTTGGGAAAGCCTGTCAGTCCTCTGTGGTAATTGGCTTTGCTTTCGTCAAGACAAAGGAGAACATTTTTGCTCTGAGTATATATAGGACAGGCAAAAAGAAGAGATGAAAATAAGTCAGGGCTCATAGACCTTATTTCTTATAAACAGATTACTGGCTGACAATTTTGCATGGCTTAAGAACTTTATAAATCTAGTTCATCATTTCCTACGTGAAAAATTTGAGCCATCAATTTTACTTTCTAATTTCTAAGAAGATCTCATTGAATCTGGTATCCTATCTTCCTTTGCACTGAAATTAGTATAGAAGAATGAAAGGCAGAAAAAGGAAATAGACATGTTTTATACTCTCTTTTGGCTAGCCCTCCACATAACAGGGATATGATGTATTCCTAGTTTTAGAAATAAAAGCATAGTTTCATTGATCTGCTTTGTATATACAAAAAAAATTGATTTAGGGGCTCGTGTTCCTGGGACCTAGATTTTTTTTTTTTAATTAAGAAAATGACCCTGGCTGGCATAGCTCAGTGGATTGAGTGCGGGCTGCAAACCAAAGCATCACAGGTTCGATTCCCAGTCAGGGCACATGCCTGGGTTGCAGGCCATGGCCCCCAGCAACCACACATTGATGTTTCTCTCTCTCTCTTTCTCCCTCCCTTCTCTCTCTGAAAATAAATAAAATAAATAAATAATTTAAAAATGAAATATCCAGTAGGAATGCATCGCTTGTCCTCCCCCTATACACCTCCCTCTAATCCCTGCTTTTGAATCCTCATCCCCCTTCCCCTCCTAGCACTGATTGTAGGATGTGGCCCACTGGAGAGTAAAATTAAAACAAAAAAGCAAAGTAGAAAGTCATAAAAAAGTATTTAATGGTTTTTTGCTTAAAAGAAAATGCATGGTTAACTGTTAAAAAAATCCTCTCTAGGCTCTTAAAATTTACAATGGCTGCATGGTTTTAAACTCAATTAAATGAGAAAACTGAAGAGACACATGTGACTTTAGTGATGTGAGGTGTCCCAATATTCTTTCCACATTTATTGAGAGAAGTGCAGCAGCATTTTATTGAATATGTTGAATGATCTTTTTTAAAAGGTTTACCATGTGCTTTTTTCATTTTATTCTGTCTTTCAGCTTTGTTCAATTACAAATAGGTCTCTAAGTAGGCTTAAGAAGGAGAGAAATCTTATTAATAAAATTGTGATTTATGTGAATTTCTTAGTCTGGATAATGAAAATGGTACCAATCACAGGGCATAGAAAGTCAGCATTCATAACATCCCACCATTATAGCAATGAAAATGGTTTAGTGACTAATAAAGGGGGGAAAAAAAAACATTTACAGGGAACATCACACGTTCAAAATGGCAGTGCCACATCAGGAAGTCCCAGGACTGAGTACGAGTTTACCGAGGCAAGTGCTGAAGTTAAAGGTCACACGACAGGTCTACTCAGAAAACTTGGACCTTTGATCATAACGTGTCGGGATGAAGTGAAGTTTCTTCACTTGGTTCTTGCAATTAAGCAGGTTGAAAAGAGTAGGTCTGGGACATAAACAAACCCTTGCAGGGCATGCAAACAAGAGACACTTTTCTATCAAAGAAAACCAAGAGTTCAAATGCAATTGAAATGGCAATGAACACCTTTCATCAGTATCAGGCAGACAACAGGGAGCGGTGGGGCCCCTGGCTTACTCGTGGGCCCGTGCCCCTCCCCATCTGTTACGCGGGCCCTGGAGTGTATGCTCACCACCTGAAGGGTGGGGCTGGTGGCGCAAACATTTGGACTTCTCAGAAGTAATAAATCTGGATTTTTACACGAAATTTTCTGATCTTGATCTCAGCGTTGGCTCGGTTATAAAAACATTTTTGTCGGCAAAACAAAACATGTCTGCTGTCAGCTTGAGAGAAAGGGGGAAGAAAAAAAAGGAATACATTTCTTTTCAACCATAGAATTTGAATTGGGAAGTGGCCTATGGTATTCTTTATTTCAGCCTCATCATTTGTGAAACACCAAGTTGTGCATTGGTCATATACTCTAACCCAGGGGTATCAAACTCATTTTCACAGTGGGCCACATCAGCCTCAAGGTAGCCTTCAAAGGGCCACATGTAATTGCAACTCCTTCACAGTTAAGGAGTAGTTACATTGATACAGTCCTAAAATTACATTCGGCCCTTTGAAGGCAACCACAAGGCTGATGTGGTCCGTGGTGAAAATGAGTTTGACACCCCTGCTCTAACCAATATGCAGAGCTGAATACAAGCATTTTGGTTTCTCATTCTGTGTTCTTTGGTATGTGAAACGTATTGGAAATATATAAAATGTTGGTCCTTCTCCCCCTGAAACTAGCATAGTAAACAAAAGGGTACTTTGTGATTCCCTTAATAGTGCTGTAATGTAAATATATACTACTAGTTTATTTTGGAACAGCAAATTCTCAACTACTATCAAAACAAACCCAAATAGTTTTGTTTAGCTCTCTTATTCTAGTACAGAATCTCTCTTCTAAAAGAATAATGCCAAGTTTTAAAAAATGTATATAGCCATTAGTCACAATACTAGTTTTCATAGAAAAACTAAAAAAAGAAAAAAGAAAATAAAGACAAATCTCTAATAATATGAATATTATTACCATTTTATTATATATGAATTTATGCATAATCAGATTCTAAAAACAATATGAACAAATATGGAAATGTCAATAATTACTTATGTGGGTGGTTTTCTGATTTTAAAAATTATTTTAAAAATACAGATATATATGCAGGGAATAGTGCCATTAAACCCAAGTTCCCAGATATAGCTACTCTTATATATATTACATAGAATGAATGTGTTCATATGTATATACATACTCTTTGATTTAAATATATAGTTAGTAGTATAATACTATAAAATATATAAATATCTATTACTTCCACTCCAAATTATTCTATAGAAATCCTTCATGTTAATAAATTTAAAATTCTATTTTTTTACTCAATCTGTAACTGATAGGCATAGCCACAGATTCTAAATGTTTTATTAATAAAAATATATTAAATTAAAGCCTTTAATGGCAATAATCTATATTTATCCATGTATTATTTATCATTGTGATTACATTATATATTATTAATTTATTTAATTTTTAGAATATAAACTTGATAGTTGAAAAAAATGTCATAATGTGCATTTCCTTCAGCATAATTTTATATATTCTACTTTAAAATCCTCATTCATAGGCAATTCAAATTAATTATATTTTATAATTCAGTATTTTAAATATTCTTTGAATACTTTTGTAAGTAATTTTATTTACTAAAATTATTAACTGTTATGTAACTGTTGCAATTTTTTACAGTTTTTCATTTTGTCAAATTTTTTTTATCATGCATTTTAGTATATACATTTTAAAGTTTGACAATAATAAATTCTGTAAATTTTTTGTGTTTCCTAGATTTGGTAAAACACTTAAAATACTTTTCAGAACCCAAAGCTACATTTTAAAAATAAGATAAATTAACAGTAAAGGTGAACTAAACAGCTGACCATGCCATAGTTTATAGAGTTGTGTGAAAAATGTAGCTCTCCAGTAAAAAATAGCCTATTTTGCCACTAAGCACTTGCTATTTAATCTGAAGGCATATGATTTCAAGAAGTCAAAATATTACAAACCACATACCTTAAGAGTGAATCTTACAGTGTATTAGGACCAGTGTATTAGTTAGCAGCAGTTAAAGAACTGCATGCTTTGTTTTCTCCAGGTTCAGATTAGAAGCTCTGCTGAAATTGTGGGTCTAAGAAACTAAATGATTAAAAAAACCCTAAGGATACCTACATAGGTATTCTCTGTTTTGCACTACATTGTACACCTTACTTACAAATTGCACAAATAAAAAGGCATGCATACAAACTTCATATGTCACCTGTCACATTTCTAACATGGTGTCACAGTCCTCAGCTGATTCAGAAGTGAAATAAATCAAAATTACATTTTTAGCATAAGCATCATGGTCCCAAATGTTGACACTCATGGTACAACATTTTTAAATTATACATAAATTAATCTTTCCTCAAGAAGAGAGTAACCTCCATAGGTAGAAGAAGACAAAAATCATTTTTGTTATTTTCAGGAGTACAGTGACAAATATTCCTATATTAAATTATTATGCCAAAATTTAAAGAGATGAATTGGTAATTTTGCATTTATACCAGAACCATCATGAGGACATTCACATTAAAAACACTTATATAGTTCTTCTTATAATTGGTACTTACGTTAATTTCTCCCTTGATTAAAGTAACCTAACAACCTCTGACTTTTACATATCTTCTCTTTTTGTTAAAATATTATGCTCTTGTTTCAAATTATCAATCGAATTTAGATCAACTTTAATAACAAGCGTTTTTTTCTTTCTTTTCCTCTTGGCTTATAACACTTAACTTTCTCTGCCCCCTCCTGTGCATTTTTAAAAGTGAAAACCCATATTCCCAGACTGAAATATTTGTTCTCTTTAGTAAGAATCTTTCTGGCTTCAGGGAGAATAAATTTACAGAGACGTCCTGGGACTTCGAGACTCCAACAATTCATTTTTTTTTACCTTGAATATCTATTCTTGACTTTTCTCTTTTTTGAATAAACATCCCCTAAAGAGAATACTGGCTTTGTGACTTACTTTACTGAATAAATTACACAGTGCTCCTGTCTGCAACTCACGTGAGTGATGGGGAAGAAAGCAGAGATAGCTGCTGGACACCGTTTTAGCCCCTCTGTCTGATTGGCAGATCACAGGAAGGAAACGGTGTCCCAGGAGCCCCTTTGTGAGGTCGTTACCAACTGATTGAGTATTTGCCTTAAAAATCTGAAACCCAGGTGTGTTGTAGATGAGCACAACTTACAAGCACTGTGTGGAGATTTATTATGATAATTGTTGCTTTTATTTTTTATTTCCCTGAACTCAAAGATAATTAATGTCAGTATGTGTCCTGGTATCTGACTCTCTTAATTGGTCCTATGGTGCCTTGGGTGTTTGAAAATCCACCCATTTAAAAAGGCCTTTTTTTTTTTCTTTTGACTTGTTTTCCTGGAGCTGTTCATTAGTGCCTAAAATATTTGATTACATTTAATTGTGATGTCTTCAATTTTGTGCACCTGCTGCAATTTACATGAGGGGAAAAAGGCTTGGGGAAGCAAAAAAAAAAAAAGGAGAGGGGGAATTAAATTTTTTAAGAATTCCCCTGCACAGGGTAATTGGGGTTAAATATGGAAACAAAATAAACTTAATAGGTAGTTAGATTTTTGTAACTACTACAGTTATTAAAAAAAAGGTTCTAAATCAAAACTGCTCTATCATGCAAACTCTTAACATATAGTTTCACATTTTTCTTCAAAGGCTTTGGATTTCTGAGGCACATCCAAGTTTACTCTCAATTTGGTATTCTACATTAAAGAGCCCAAGCGGAGCTAAGAAAATATCGTGTCACAAACTGAAGAGGTCATTTCTGTTTCTTTTGCACTCCAATGGGACATACTACTGCTTTTAATTTCAACAAACATTGGAGCATTCTATCACTCATTTCACTAATAGTTTTGTGTTATGTGATTGTTTCATGACAGTTGAAACTGCCCAGAGTTTCCTGTGAGTGGAGTTCCTTTGTGAAACATGTCCTACAGTAACATGTGAGGAACACGTTATGTCCACACAGAATTACCAGTTTCAGAAAGTGATATTGACCTGAATACCAATTCCAACTGACCACGCTGTAACTCTGCAGAGGAGAGGACTAGGAAACCACAGGCTATCTGCTGCCTCTTCAGTACAGGAAATAAATCTACCTTCTGTCTCTTTTTGCAAAAACAACAGTTTCTTTTCCACTTAGTTTTGAGAAGCAAGGAAATCTCTAAATCTGCTTCAAAACCATGCTTTGAGAACGGAATTAATTAGACTCAGTCATAGTGAGAATGGGGGTGATACAAAGGGGTCTGTGTGTTAAACATGTCAGAGCGTGCTCTGATTCGCCACGGACATCCTTATTCACGAAACACTCGAAGGGTCCCGAAGACAGGTGAGGACTGGTAGTCCTTTATGGAAACTCGTTCTCAAAGGGCCAGCTCAAGCTTTATCTCTTACCAGTAATCTCTCTGTGCCACAGTGAGATGGAAATGTCGGCTTTGTAATTTTACTGCACTGGTGGGTTACACTGTGAAATTCTCTGCCTGTTTCTACCCTTTCCTGTAAAATTTCTTTCTGTATGTTTTATTGATGTTAGTTAGTTAGCATTGTTGCCCTAAAAAAATCTTCCACATGGCTTAGGCAGGAGGGTGGTGAATGCAATGAATAACACATGTTTAATATTTGCTATTTTCAAATCTCTTTCACATGGACCGCCTCAATTCATCCTCAGAATGACACTGCGCTACAGACTGTAATTTTCAAAAACACGGGACCCACAATGGTCTTTCACTGTTGTATCCCCTGGGCTTCTACTAGCGTAAAATGAAAATCAGGAGATATAAAATCAATGAATGGAAGATGAATGAATAAATGAGGTAGTATCTCCACTTATAGGTGCTCAATCAAATCTTGGCTCATTTTAATGTATTTGGGACTTTTATCACTGCCCATGTTTTTACAACGGAAAGCTGACCAGTGCTGGCACATCTTAGGTGTGCTGGATGTGGGCATGCATTTGGACTAACCCTCTGAACATTACATGAGACTGTGGGACTGAGGATCCTCATGGGATTGAAAGCCTGAATCCAGCTGAGACAGTGAGGGTGGGCAAGTCTGAGGCAAGGTGAACTGTGCCCATTGGTTGTTAACAGGTCTGTCATACAAGTTGGCCCTGGGTAACTGGCACAACCTTTCGTAGTGTCCCTGGTGAAATATGTCACACCATCCCAGGCTCCGTGGATAACTCCTAGAATTCTACACTAAACACCATTTTTGTTATATATAAGATTATAATGCAAGTCCAATTGAAAACAGTTTTTCTATCTCCTTCATATCCATTTTTATTACAGCATAAGGGGACATAAGAAGTAACAAAGGACATCTCTGCAGACAGAGTTGGGATCGAGAAAAGTCAACTTTGACCTGGCCACCTAAACACACGGGCAACGCGTGCCAACTCCAGTGACTGAGAGACAAAGAAATGTTCCCTGGTACTTGTAACACACTTTCCCCCACCTACCTAAACTATTGTGGTTGGGCCTGAACCAAAGAAATACCATTTGCTTTGCTTTGCTATGTGTTCACTGTCGTCCTGTGTTTCCAGGGAACCCCAGGTGACATACAACCTCTGCCTGACCTTCCTGCTGCATTCTCCTGATGCTCTCCAGATGCACCGGCCATTGACCCCCACACAATGGCTTCCACCCCCAGCTGCTGCTACGTCAATGTTCAGAGCTCAGCTCGAGTCACTGCTTACTAGGGGGGTTTCCTCTCCTAAAACCCCTTTACTTCAGACTCCTTTGTTTTATGCCCTTGAGCATTCCATAACATGTTCTAGCTTTGTGAACACTTATTCACACTATCATTTTCCTACTCTCCTGCTAGACCTTAAGCTCCACTTACAAATTCACACTTATTGTTGCCTTCCTTGCAGTAGAACCATACCCGAGGGTTGATTAAATAAAGTCAGGAACATATATTTATGTGAGAATGTGCTTATATCGCCTCTGACTCAGGTAACCTCCACTATATAAGACACAAAACACATATAGAATTTGCATTACTTAGGTGAGTAGTATTATACATAGTCCTGCTGGCTTTGTCTGGCTTGAAAGTGCCTGCCAGTAAGTTCAGTGATATTTGCTTGGACAATCCAACTCTGTGTTAACCACAGTCATACTGAATACAGAATGTAAAATTATGAAATGAAAGAAACACATAAGCGCATGCATGCCTCTGTACACTTGAGTCAACACAGTGATGAGTCACTTTATTTTTCCTTCTATTCATTACACTATACACTTATTTAAAGAATCAGTGGTCCAACACCAAAGGCTCCTAGGTAAAATTCAGAAGCGGGAGCGTGGGGATTATGGGCCAGCAGTTTAGGGCCCGTTAGAGCAGCACCTGCGTTGGGGTGGTGGCGTTCACCTGTGCTGACTCCACCCCCATCCCATGTCTCTATGATTGGTAAGGTCAGGTCCACCACAGTGCTGCACACACTTGGTCCTCACCAGGGTCTGTTGCCTTTGGACTCCTACACTATGTTTTTCCAAGGAGTAAAACCACAAGCAAACTCTTTGGAAATGAAGTCCTGTAACAAACACCACGTGCCAAAGAGAAAGTAGTCCCAGACTCAGTCAGACAGTCACTGAGGATACATACTGCTTTCAGCACGAAAGCAGCTAAGAGACCAACTCCTCTGCTTTATCCATTTGCCCTATGAACCATTCACATCTCCTGGATTTTTAGGCCTCAAGTGCTCTAACGTCACTGGTCTTTGTGTCCATCTTCCTTCCTCTTTCCTGCTATGGTTTGGCTACTTTCTCCTCTGTCTCCTCTTTCCTTCTTCCTTATTGTTCAGCTGCTATTACTTTAATAAAAAATTCATTCCTCTAGCTTCTCATCTGAGCCCAAGATGACTTTTATTTTTCTTAGGGAGAGTGAGGCGTGGCATGTAAGGAAAGAATCTGGAGAGTAACTGGGTGGAGAAGGCAACATCCCCTAGTCAACGAGATGGTCAAGAGGCTCTTGTGTGCCCCATGTGCTTGGGGCTCAGGAAGGTGAGTGGCAACGGCCCAGTGAAGGGAAACACCTAATACGGCAAAGGCCACTTGTTACAGAGTCAAACACAGCTCTTCCTATTGACATGGGCCCAATGACAACAAAAAAATTAGTCGCCAATTCCAGAAAACTCTACCCACACCAACCAGCATATTTCTCAGGCAGCTTCTCTTTCTTCCCCCTCTGACTAGTGCTTTGCTTTGACAGTAATTGATATTTACTGAGTGTCCATTGCGCACGTAGATTTCAAGTTATGTGACATGGTGTTTCAGAGTCTCGGTATGCTAAGTGTGGCCTCCAAGCCCACAGCGAAGCTGACATCTGAGAATGTGTTTGGAATGCAGGCTTGCAGGCTTCATCCCGCACCTGCTGAATCGGCGCTGGCTTCTTAACAAGATCCCCAGGTCATCTGCCTGTGCATTAAAGAGCTGAGAAACGCTAGAGAGCAATGATTGCGGATTTTCACAGACCCAGAATTGAGGATATTTAATCCTTCTGAGTCTCAATTGATACATCTGTGAAATGGAAATTATGATACATATTTTTCTCAGGATTATAGTGGTAATACAAAGTTATCATATAAAGCCAGAGTGGCTTAGGTAGCACAGTTCCTGGGACATACTGTGAGTCTCGGGAAGTGATAAATCTCAATAGAACATGCGCATTTTAAAAGAAGGTATAATTGCTTCTTTTAGAAGCAGAAGCAGTCCTGGCTGGTGTGGCTCAATGGATTGGGCATCATCCTGTAAACCGAGAGGTTGCAAGTTTGATTCCTTGCCAGTGCAAATGCTTATGTTGTGGGCCAGGCCCCCACCTGGGGGCATGCGAGGGGCAACCAATCGATGTTTGTCTTCCACATCAATGTTTCTCTCCCTCTTCCTTTCCCTCCCTTCCCCTCTCTCTAAAAAATAAATAAAATCTTTAAAAAAAAGCAGAAGCCATGTGAAGAATATGAAAATCTGAGAGAAAAGACCTTGTTTTGGGCTCTCGGATGGTATCTACTTTAGGTTTTAATAACCTGTAAAGATGAAGAACAGTTTTGCAACATTCATGAAGGGGGAGATGGACAGTAACATTGATGGAATGTTTTTACAGATATCATCCCATTTAATTCTTCTACCAACTCTGCGGAGCATGTATTCCTGGGAAACCCAGTATTACACAGACGAGAAGAGCTTGGATGTAATAAATGTAAGTGACCCGTCCAAGATTACACACTTCATAAATGACAATATATGAGTCACTAAACAGTGATTACCACTGAATAACTGTTTGTTTTTTAACTCGAGAACATCCACTTATAGATAAAATGATTGGAATGTTCTTGAATGTCAGGATAATTTCTAGTGGGTTTTTTTTTTTCATACGACAAGTGTCTCATTGAAACAAAGAAAAGTGGAAGGACTTTGCCAACAGCTTTGCATTAACTTCAAGAGCTTATGTAGAAACTTTAATAATTTAGGCTTCTGTTACAGGTTTTTGCTAGGTAACTTATACAATACTTTTATTGCCAGGGTCACTGGTCTGGACCTTTTTTTTTTAACTAAATGGAGAGGGAAAAATACAAGGAATCAAACTGAGAGGACATTCGGTAACTTCCTTCTTTAATTAGGACCGTTCAGCTATCAAGTCAGATGTAAATGGAAGGGTAAAAAGGGGAATCACTTGAAAGGAACATTTCTCCCCGAGGCAGGTGGGCTATGGAAAGGGCTTTGTTTCCGTGTCTAGGGGAGAGACGGTGAGAGACAAGCAGTGGCCCCGCCTCCGGTGTTTGGTGGCACGCGGTGAATAATGGATCACTCTTCCCCTCTTCTTGGCGCCACCCCCAACTCTCTCGGCGCTCACTTCCCCGTGTGTCACGCTCGCGATTAAGACAGCAGTGGCTCCTGATGAACCCAGGAGGCTCCCTTCCATCGCAGCTGCCATTTATAACCCATATGAAAAATTAAATGGGAAAGGCAAAAAAAAAAACCACCTCTGAAGGTTTACTTATTTATTTCTTTCTCCACCGTTACTCTACCCTGTCTTGCTTGACAAGGCAGGTCACATATGCCCTGAGCAAATGGAATACCCAGGGCTCAAGCCGAACAACAGAGCTCACGTATGGGTTTCCGAAAGGAGACAGAATCTTCTAAGAACCGGCAGCAGCTCCACTGCTCAAGCTTTAAAGGAAACTTTTGCGATGGTTTAGAACAGCCCTGACGCAAACCATTATCACTCCTTAAGTGCCTGATGATGTTAGGTTAGCTCAAGAGCACAGGAATGCATAGCCTCTGCTGTGGGGAAAGCAGCATCTCTCAAGAGGAGGGGCGCACTCTCAGGCCCACAGTTTCAGCTGTCACACCATGCACAGGTAACTCGCTAAACACAAAAAATTTGAGGTGAAACAAAGGGTTTTCCTATGTGGGACATTTCGGCATCTAAAGTGTTCTCAAATCAAAAATCAGAAATCAAATGAGAAATCCGAAAGATTTCTGAACTAGACATTGGGGAAGGCTCTGTCACTTTAAGGACAGTTCCCTTTCTGTGGCACTTTGCCCTCCCATGGAAAAAAAGAAAGAAAGAAAGAAAAGAAAACACACCCTGCGTTGCCTTCTCATTAAGGGAAAAGTAACTGCAAAGACAGCATATTTCTAGAGTAAACAAATCTCCCAGAGGCTGTATTTTTGATAAGTATTTTTGCAGTGCTGCTTTGAAGGTTTAACGGTGTGTAGTGTTTCACTTTAATAGTCAGGCTAGCAAGCTATAACAAATGCACTTTAAAAACTTTACACTCCGCGAGCTCCGCTCTGACAGGCCTTCTTCCTCGGAGCTGGGAGGTGATACGGCCTCTCTGCGAGCCGCACTTACATTTCCGGCTGAAGAGGAAATTATTCTTGATCCACTGGATCTGTCAGTAATTTGTGACTCAGTTTATGGGGGCATTTTCAATTCGCCCTGCCTCGCTAGGTTTGCCTGGATGGAGCTCAGAGTGGGGAGATTGTTTATGCAAAGGCGGTGACAGCTTCCACAGGGCAGCCGTCCAGACTGGGGATTCCGATTGGGAGGCCTGTGTGAGTGGGCGGAGTCAGAGCAGGCATGGATGGCCCGAGGAGGCCCACTTGTGCAATGCTGCATTTTTCACTCGGAGGTGGGATGAACGAAGGTGCTCCAAGGAAATAACACGAGACAAAAGCTGTGTGAATCTTTTCATGCTAATTTCACATATACTTTTCGTATGCAACCAACAGCCTAACCCAGTCAGGATGGGCATTGCAAATACATAAAGATGCACACACATACATACACACACGTGTCCACAGACACACACTTACTTGTATTGGACAAAGGTTTACGAAATCTTTTTAACGCTAATGCCGTATACTGGAGATAAGCTCCACCATTATGATTGCACTTTCAAAACTGAATTAAGGTTTACAAATATGGGTCATGAACCAGACTTCTCAAATTCAAACCTCCACTTTATCAAGACAACTCTTGCAATATTCTTAACTCTTTGGGCTGCTGTTTCTTCAGTTTTCAAGAGGGGTATAATAATAGTCATGGCTTCAGAACAGTACGAATTTGATAAGACAAGTAGTTTGCCTTGTACATTAAGTACATCATAGTGAGAGTTATACCTAATATCTTCTCATAGGAAAAATGTCTAGAAATTAAAGTAATAGAGACTTCCCTGCTACTTAGTGTGTATGAGCTCTGATTATTCTGGTTGCAAGGATCTAAAGCTTACTTGTGGTGTCAGGTTCAAGATCAAGGTGCACGTGAAGAACAGGATGTGGAGCCAGGAAAGCCTACATCAGGAGACAGAAAGTCTCGAGACAGCAAGGCCACGGCTCTCGTGGCTTCTCACTGACTCTAGTCATATAGTCTGTTCTTGGCTGGCGTGCTTCCGTCTCTGACTTCCTTCCTCTGATTTTGCCCCCACACACCACACCCCTACCGCTCCTGAGACTGTCATTGGTTTCACTCACATGCTACCAACCACCTAAAGAGAGAGGCCAATTGTCTGGCGTGGACTGGAAATGTATTCTTGACCCATTCAACTAAGCCATGGGCTTCAGGTACTTGGGGCCCATGCTTGTGGGCAGACACAGTAGGTCTCAGAGTCAAGAAAACATTGATAACTGGTCAGCATTTCCGAAAGACACTGAAGACAATATACATGTAATTGTGAACTTTGGTTAAGTGAAAATGTGAAATAAGAGTACAGTCTTCAAACAACACATTTTCCTGTTCATTGAGCATCACAAACTCTCTCTTCTCTCTTCCTACTAGTGGATAGAAATATTTTTTTAGATGTACTAGTTCATCTATGCCTTGGAAAGTATGTCGTTGAAACCTAATTTATATTTTCCCATGATTCACGAATAGCCTCAGGCTAAAAATTGGCTCACCGGAGATCAGAATTCATCTTGACGGATCCTAGTCACATTGCAGAAAACCTTTTATTCACGTGTGATATAATTCTTTTGTTGTTGCTATTGTTATTGCCATTAAGTCCTTTATCCTTCAACTGGAGCTCAGAAAGAGAAAACAATGCTGATTAATTGAGTTCTCCCATTCATCAGTGGCTCCCTCTATCAGAATCTCAGTGGGTTTTCTGAGGAAATTCACAAAGAAATCTTGTGGGGTGTGATACAACTTAATAAGCACGATGCAGAGAGCATTGAAAAAAGGAAGCATCCCATGGGGAGTTTCTCAAAACATCATTGACTATAGATGGTGCTCAGACATTCATGGATTTGAATGCTGCCTGTGTGTGATAAGAAAATTTCTGTGTAGAGAAGGATCAAAGGACCCCGTAGTAAACATATTTCTTCCAAAAAAATTGCAGAGGCGCACAGGGGTGAATGTGTCCTGAAGAGTCTGGGCTCACTTCCTGATCTGGGGGCCCGGTCCCCTGCACCGATAAGTCATGAACTGAGGCGCCCACAGAGCTTTCAAAATTTTGTCATGTTCTTATTCACACTTCTCGAATTCGTGCATACAGAAAGGACTTAAATACATCTTACTAAAGCCCTCCTAGTGCAGTTGCCAACCCCATATAACAAGCATTTTATTATTATTTATTTAATTCATCATTATTTAGTATTATCTACTGGAGAAGAGCAAACTAAAATTAAACATTATTGTCACGGGGGTGGGAGGAAGCACCTTAAGCACACAAAAATGGGAAATGGGTGAAAAATGTGTCCTGTTATATTAAAAATATTTTTACAATTTTTGCTAAAGATGACTTCAGCAGACTTTTGAAGAACACCCATGGCTTTCATGTAGGAAGTTACTTTTAAAAATCATATTGCTTAGATAGGAATTATGAAATGATAAACATGTCGAATTTCAAGCGCAAGCATTGTGTACTGTGATCGTAGGCAGAGGAGAAAACGGGGAGGTTGGGGCCATGGGACAATGTAATTCCTTCCCTAAAACAATACACGACATGACTAGAAAATGGAGACTAGGAGAATATAAACAAGTAAAAGGCAACGCAACGTAACAAAAACGCTGTTATCATGTGTCTGCAGTAGAGGTGTGGGTATGAGACAGCGCCCTCTTTTGGGCGTCCGGGGGAGAAGCCCAAGACGCATTCATCGCTGCATGGAATTCCACACTGCCAAGTTAATGAATAGTTTGACCAGTGGCTGCTTCCTGGTAGCGAAATTTCACGTGGCCAGAAATGTTGAGAATTCACTAAGAGTTGTTTGCATAGTGATGACTTGAATATTTTTACTCAGTCCAGGGAGAAAAAAAAAATCGAGGGCCTTTTAGGTAGATAGATGCCTTGCTCATACCAATCTTACAATTCAAAAGAGTTCATTACTTAGTATTTCCTAATGCATCTTCTTGACATTGGATTTGCAGTGGAGAACAGAGCGTCGGCAATAGAGGTTAAAAGATAACAAAGCCTCCTTGCCTTTGGAAAAGAAAGGGAAACCGGAAGTCATGAGCAGGAGTACAGCAGTTTTATAAATCAGCAGAGACTAACACGCAGGTGCACCTGGCCCTCCACAGACACTACAAAGCTCCCCCACGCTCCAGGATTAGCGGGGCTTTTGTTCTTGATGTTTCTGCAGATGTTTGTACACGGTTAAGTGATAACTGACAATTAAGGGAGAAAATTAAAAGATATAAGGCATGCCATTTCCTGACATTCGACATAACCATGAGAGTGTCCGGAATTTAAATGGAGGAAATCTGAATACTTTTTGGTAAACGATGCCTCTCCCATCTTACACAAAATGATTTATAATAGCTCGGAAAAAAAATGCCGTGGACTTGTAGATGAACGCAGGTGACCTACAGATGCAGAAGTTTCGTAACTGAAGGAGAAAACTCAATGCTAAGATTATTAGGGAGCAACAAATGTTCGGCATAAACTTTGAAGGGGCAAGTTTTATCCATGTTGCTTTAAACTGGAGACTTAAAAAGGTTACATCCTACAAAGAATTTTCTCTGATACAATGGACTATTAGTAATAAAAAACCCTGAAATCGTACCATTTGCCACAGCATGGATGGACCTAGAGGGTATTATGCTCAGGGAAATAAGCCAGAACCAGAAAGACTAATGCCTTATGAGTTTGCTTATATGTGGAATCCACGGAACAATATGAGCTAACAAACAAAACAACAACAGACTCATAGAGCGAACACACTGATTTGATGGTTGCCTGAAGGGACAGTGGATGGGAGATTGAGTGAAGAAGGTAAAGAGACTGAGAAGTACAGACTGATAGTTACAACACAGTGACAGGGACATAAAGCACAGCGTGGGGATATGGTCAATACTGTTTCACAACTCCGTGTGATGCCAGGTGGGTACTGAAAATATCGGGGGACACACTTAGTAAAGTATATGATTGTCTAACCACTATGCTGCAGACCAGAAACTAACACCAAATCACATTGAATGTAAACTCTAATTGAAAAAAAATAAAAAGTTTGAAAATTAAATTAACATCATAAACAATGTTCTGCCAAAATTCAACATCATCAGCGAACAGAATCTGATATTTGTCTCTCGCTCGGGAATCTAACGTGGATCCTGCCAATCAGTCCCTGCGAAGAGCTGAGCAAGGAAGAAGATAGGTCTCCCTCCCTCTCTAGGCTGTTAAACCAGTTCACAAAGAGTACTAAAGTCAGGATACTCACGGAACAGAAGAACCAATAATAAAAGGCTACTGCACATTAAAAAAAAAGCAAGAGGAAAGAACCCTAACAGTCCACGAAAGTGTTGAAAGTAAACATATGCCAAATACAACTATAATGTTTACAAGAGGAGCTTATTTTGGAAGTGGATGTATTTAAGTATGCACAATGTGGAGGCTGCTTGGGTTTCGGTTCTTGCTGTACCGCTTGCTAACTCTGAGGCGTGGAAAAGGTAGCCACCTCTATGCGCTCCAGTGTTTGATCTCTGAAAGAGCACACAGTGATGTGAGGACTGGGTCCAGTACTGCCTATAAGGCCTTCAGAACAGGGCCTGACATAGAATGGATATTCAATAAATCTGTTAGGGATTGTTAAATGAAAAAGAATACAAGTACAGATCTGATAGAAATGCAAATAATAACCAAAAAGTAAAGGTGTACTTAAAAGATTATGGGCATGTGTTTTAAAAGTGTGTGTTTTAAATTAAAGTTATTCAGGTATCAAAGTATGAGTAGATGCTGGTAGAAGATCGATGAAGACCTTGAATATTTCTGAGTCATGAGTCTCATGACCTCACCGCAAAAGTCGAAAGAAAAATAAAGTTACACATAGTATTAGTGGAATTTAAATTGGCAGAAGTTGCACATTACAAGTCAGCACTTTTTAAAGTATGTTTTAAGAGTTATTTATACTCTCAAGTTTTAAATAAAAAGTGTTTTCACAGTTTTTAATTTCTTCTCATGCAAAGTTCCAATCAAACTTAGTTTCACTCGCTATATGACATTTTAGTTTTAATAGATTTATTTTAACTGAGCTTCTTGTGATTCTTTTTATACTTTAATAGCAAAATTCCTGGGTACCTCTATAGAAATAGGCATGTCTCTTCGCCACAATGAGTTCTGTGGGTGTACATGTGGCCACGAAAATGCAAATAGAAGAATATTTACATTAGAAATAGGAATAAAATAATTAACCAAAGTTTGCAGTGATAACTAACCAACCAGACAACTATTTAAATATTCCAGTGGAAAAGTTACATATTATCTAGTATAAATATTTGGTTAGTTGGAGTATCTCACATAACCTGTTACATATGTGATTAAAAGACAAAGTCTTTATAAGCTACCCAGAGAGTATCCTTTAAGAAAGGGAGACCAAACTAATATTAATTCATGAAATGCAAACCTTTCTTTTATTGAAGGAAAAGTAAATAAGTTCAGCCTTTGGTCATACTATATAAGGTGTGAGTGAAAGTGCCATTGAGACGCTTTCCCAGTAGACAGAAAAAAGTATAAATAACAAGAGACCTGAGCTCTTGACCAAATCTTTTTTTTCTCTCAGATGAATTATTAAATCTTCTACCTCTGAAATCCTGTGTCTCTATTCTAAAGACAAAGCCTCTGAATAGATTTCCAACAGTGGAAACACAAAACTTTGCCAAGGTTCTGTTTAACCCTATTTCACATCACAGAACAATTTAGACCCATTAAATTTCAATTAATTTTGCCTTGACTCAGCAAAAACAACGAGCCCATTAAAAAGTACCAGGTGAAAGAGAGAGGGTTACAGAATTTTCCAAGATGCTTTGAGAGGTAAAGAAAGGCAACAGAAAGCGTGTTTTAACACTTAAACAGGGGAGTGTTTGTTTTATTTAACTTGAAAATAATCTGGTATTTTCATTAGTGTGCACTCTTGCACTTAAAAAATTGGTCACTGAATTCTGATCATGTACTGGGCTGTACTCTCTGTACAGGGAATACAGAAGTAATTTAGGAATGATCCTGACCCTGAAGAGCTGACATTCCAGTGGGAAACTTAAGTAACAAACAAATAATAACTAATAATACATGTAATGAATGCTTTTAAAATGGATGCAAAAAATACCATAAGAAACTCCATTATCAGTATTTTGGCTTTATAATTTATAAATAGGTATAAATAAGTTTTTTTTCAGACTACACACACACACACACACACACTGCTTTTAAAGCAAAGTAATCTCAGATCCATAACAGAGCCTGCTGATTTCGGCAACTAAAGTTTATGGTATAAAAATGTTCCATAATGATGGGATTTTGTTGAACAGTATCCCTCTGAAATGTGTCAGCAGACCTAGGCTAAGAAAGCAGCTGCTCTTTCCCTCACTCTTAGCCAGCCGCACGGCATGTGTTGGGGAACACGGCATCTCTGTGTTCAGCCTAAGACTCAAGTGGAACCCTGCGTTGGCTTCAAAGCGTCTCTTTTGAATGGATCCCTTGTCTCTGATAACCTGTCCCGCAAATTCTAGCTGATTCTCTCTTCAGCTTAGGCTTGGGAGTTCACCTGGCTCCGGGCTGGCTGTCCTTTCCTGATCCCTTCTCTCATGGGGAAAGTAATCCCCAGCAGACAGCCACAGCAATCATGGGGCTCGCCTCGATTTACCTTCTCTCGGGTGGCACGGTCAAGTGCGGCTTGTCCCCTGTCTGAAAAGTCATTCCACTTACTTTGTCCAATCTTATACACATATTTTTTTAAAAGCAAGAGAGCTCATTTAATGTCAGTCACTTTGCCACAGATGAAAGTGGAAGTTGATCCCTAGGGCTGATTTTAAATAAAAATAACCATCTTTTAACTCTCCAAAGTTTATGGGTACTAGGCCAAAATGCTAGCAGGGAAATGACAAACTCCCATCTCGTATTTTCTGCTCTGTCTACATAACAACTGCATAGCTGATCACACTTTCACTTGCAGCCTTTCAGTTGGGGATATGATCACAGAGGTTGCACTCTTCATATTTAGAATATTTATAAGCTTCTATTCGAGGAAGATGTATCAAGGACCCATGGCAATGGTCAAGGGGGGTAGGGGAGGGGAAAGCAATGGCGGGGGGGGGGGGGGCGGATTGGGACAACTGTAACCGAACAGTAAAAAAATAAAAATGAAAAATGAAAACAAAGAAAACATACTAGTCCCTTTTCTAACATTTTCAGTGAACACTCTTCCTTTTATAAGAGGTTACATTTGAGTATGACATTTTTTTTCTTTCTCCTAATCTCTGATCAATATTGAGTTATTGTCCCTTGCAAGCAGCTAAGCAGGCTGAAAGACAGTTACATCTTGTGAGTGCACTGAGATGAGTTAGTTTTAATAATAATTCCATGATGTTTCTTCATGTTCACCCGAGAGCTTGTCATATTTCTATCTCTAACCACTTTGGCTGAATGAGATTTAATTCAAAACATTTTTGCTCTTTCTAAGCAAATTTAAGAATTTTTTCCTTCTGTGTGCTCACTGGAGGTCATGCTGAAAAATGAGTCTCCAAGCATGCTGGGGAGACCATAAAATATGAAATGGTAAGAGTTAAGCTTATAATCTATTATTCTCTTTACATGAAATAGTGCAACCCAGCATGTTCATTGAATTGAAGATTATAAACAACTTGCATAATGCCAAAAGAATGCTGTTTCAAATAAGAATTTATCACCAGAATGCTCGTTATATGTAATGTTTGCCTTGGAATTAGACATAAGAATAAACACAGTATCATATTTAGCTGATTCTTCATCTTAAAAGACATTTAGGATAATAGGTGGCTCATAAGAAGGAAAAAGTACATTTTATGTAGCTTTGTAAGTCCTTTCCTGAATGCTAATATATTCATGAATATCTGAGACCAACAAGATACCATAAACTATGTATATTATGTTAAAATATTTTCAAAGAAGTAATATCTTATTATATTGCTGTAAAGCATACAATTTGATTATCTTTTAGTATATTACTTTCTTTTTCTAAGATCTTAGAGCAGACTAGCATATAGCCTTTAAAGCTATTTACTCTTCCTATATTTCCAAACTGGTGTTTAAATTATATCATTTCTGCTTCCTGTGCTATATATT
Source organism: Phyllostomus discolor (assembly GCF_004126475.2). Lineage (NCBI taxonomy): Eukaryota > Metazoa > Chordata > Mammalia > Chiroptera > Phyllostomidae > Phyllostomus > Phyllostomus discolor. The sequence continues at coordinate 30,952,754 of NC_040915.2, read as the reverse complement.
ACACCCAGCATATTCAGTTTGCCCTAAGTGAAAATATATGCTTTTATAAGGGAGAGTAAAGAAATAGGTGCACATCTCTGATTTGGATCAGTAGTGAAAATATGTATTCTGTGACCAGGGAGCTAGAGTCCATTAGAGATGTACTGATTTCACAGTCCTGGATATCATATTAAGGTCAAAAGCATACATTCTGATGTCATACAGTCTTGAAGTATTTGTTTACAGCAGTTACAAAATACGGGACCACAGTCATACTATTTAAGGTGTCTGAGTCATTGTTCCCACTGATAAAGTCCATGAGGGCAAGGGCTTGGATTTGCTTTACTTTCTGTTCCCCATATCCAGATGAGTGCCTGATATGTAGGTGGCATCAAACAGTGCCTATTCAATGAATAAATGGAAGGAATAAATACTGGTTTGTGTGGATGTTGACAAAATAAAACAGTGTAACCATATGCAATATGGTCCTTGTCAAGAACCTGGTCCTAAGTGAATGTTCATACGTATCAGCTACACGCAATGTCCTGATCTTCCCTGAATTTGCATGAAGCTACCAGTTTCCAAAATGAAAGTTGACTTGGTGATGAAAATTCAACATTATTGGATATCGTATGAAGAAAACTCATAATTAATTGGCTTCTTTTTCACTCTTCAGTTTATAATCTACTATACATAGAGGCACCATTTTATAAGGATACCTCTAAATTCCAACTTTCGACTCATGGGTACTTACTTCAGTTGTTAGTTGACATTCACCATGGACAGATATCTATCAGTAACAATATCAGAGTAGGTTCCTTAAGTCGGAACAAATATGTCACCAAGGTTTTGGATGGTAATACCTGTTTAATCCTCTGGAATGCTATCAACATTGTATTTATCAAACAGCTAAACCATGTACTTACAATTAGAATAAGAGATAAGGCAAGGTTGCTTTCTAGAATGAAACTCCAGTCAGTACTCAACTAAGAGCTGGTGAAATCTTGCACAGTGTGTGGATTGGGAAACTATCGTCCCTAGAGCAGAATAATTTAAACCTCGTCTCCTTTCATTCCCCCAGGTCCCTGATTCTCTCCCACCAGCTCCGAACCAGGCAGATGCAGTACAAAAGGAATAGAAGAGTTCAACAAGGGAATGCTTTCGTTTTGTTTTGTTTTTTTTAGTTCTTACCCTGACTTCCCAAAGAAAACACTGCAATTGCTAGTCCACATTGCTCCTCTTCTCTCTTAAAGAAGAAGAATGCTGTACTACTGGGTTGGGATCAAGTCGGTCTCCATAACCAAAGGAGTAGAGGGGGAAGAAGACAACTCTGAGAGCTGAGCATGGGAGCGAAGTTTTCAAGAATAAAGCCGAGGAGCTAAAGGACTAAGAGTGAGAGAGAAGGAGGTAACAAAAGAAGTGGGATTTTAACGTGCTTTGCTGAGCATGTAGTTATATCACCTTTGTATCCATGTTAACATGATGCTGCTCCAAAATTGGACCTGTTGCGGTGCCCTAAGAACTATAAAGGAGATGCCTTCTTTTTATTTTAAAATCAGAACCTTTCCCACGAATTGCAAGGCTCTTTTTCACTGACTCCATCTGCAACAACTCATTGTTCAATCATTAGTCATTGATTATGTTGGGGTCTAAAAATCTCAGGAACTAAACTGCCAGAAACCAAAACTGTCTCCTCATTTCCAATTCAGATACTGCATTTTCTTTTTCTTTTCACTCTTGCTTCCCCTTAGGGGTGGCCTCTTTGTATTACTATGCTGTGCTTCTCCAAATTGTCCCTTGTTGCCCAGATGGGGAGAGTGTTCAGAAAATCCCGTCTTTCCGATGGAGAGAATGACCTCCTGATGAGCCTAATGTAAAGAAGTTCCCAGTGTCCATGGCCCTCAAGCTCCAGGGTCATTCATTCTCTTGTTGCCACATTAAGCAACATACTTGTGGCCAACTTAATTTTATTCTGTTTCCTTTTCTTTAATTCCATTTCAATTTTCCTTTCATTCATGGCTCTCACTTTAGTGCAGGGCATCAGTTACCTGGAGGGTGCGTTAAAACCCAGACAACTGGGCTCCACTCCCAGAGTTTCTGATTCAGTAAGTGCCTGGTGCAGCCTGAGAATCTGCATTTCTGACAAGTTCATAGGGGATGCTGATGCTGTTGAGTGGACACGATCATGCATGTTAAACAAGTTCGAGGGTGATGCACTCAGTCTTGGAATCTTGCCCTATAGTGGGATACTAGTCTTAATACCCAGGCTGTTAAAAAAAAAAAAGAAAAAAAGAAAAAAATCCTGGGAATTTGGGTGGTTATACTCTGTGGGAGGAAATGACCATCTTGGTGATAAGAAACTAGAATTTGCCTTTATCCTTCCAAATGAATGAATTTCCATACTATATCCAAGCGATAGCTCAGGTAACTCTCTTTATCCACCATCTCTGAAGGAGACAGCACTTTTTTGATATTAACTCCATGATATAGAGCAAAAAATTAAAGATAGTACACAGATGCCAAACTTAATATTTAGATTAATATAGACCAATCAATCATTCATGTCTTTCATCCCTGTTTTAATCTAGTTATTGTATGCGCCTCTGGAAGTAAAAAGTTTCATCCATTTACGGTTCTTTCGGTGATGTAGTATTTCCATTTATTTCTTCTAAGCTGCCTTATCCATGTTGCAACAGGGAGTCCCATTTAACCCTAAAATATATACATATAGAAACTGTTTTCTATTTATGTCTTCTGTAGCTAAGAGGACTGCCATCGGTAAGAACTGCTATATGCCAGCATTTCATTACATTCATATAAAGCCATAAACCTGACAAGTTTGCATCTTTTATAACCATAATCTACCACAATATCCTCTATGTCCCACTTTATTACCAGATCAGTATCAGAACTACTGCCTTAAAACCAAAGAACATACATATGTATTCACATAAGCAGACTGCAAATATTTCTTTCTACTGAGCTTTTTCTCTGACTTTGAAAATCAAGAGCAAGATTTAATGGTGGTAAGTGGGGATTAGAATAAAACACTCCCAATTAGGAGAAGGGATTTTTGTTATAATTCAGAAGGTCCTGTTACACAGAATATCAGTAAGTGCAAGCCCTTAAATATTTTCACTCTTTGTATGTCACTCAGCTTCACTTTGGAGAGAACCGCATAGTCACATTGGAATAGGAGAAGCATGTGGGGATAACGCAGCGCCCTAATGCCACTCTGCATCTAAAAATGCTTTACAGGGACCACTCTTAAAAGCTCCTCAAAATCATGTATGACCGGGAAAGGATAGTGCGAGCAGCTTAAAGCTGAGGGCCATGAACTTAGCTGTGTAAATTCACCAACATCAGGGACGACGGATAGAAATGCTTTCAAGTAGGGTTTGAGGTGGGTAACTGGAGTCTTCTGAGGTGTCCTCTCCAGACACCTGTGACAGGCGAGGGGAAAGACTGGTCAGAACGCAAGCTGGACCGCGGCAGGGTGGCAACATGGACCACAGAGGATTTCACAAGGGGCTCGGGGCCGGGATGGCCCTTCAGGGTGGACCTGCCTTGGAGAACAGAACCTTTGTGACCCTTCCTGGATTAGTTACTGGACACAGGCTGCCCTTGGGGATGGCGTGTGACCTTGGTAAGACAAGTCCCTTCAAAGGAGGGCAATTCTCGATTCCAAGACAGTGGTTTAGCAGCAGCCAGCACTCCCAGGGTAGGGGAGGAATACGCCTGCCTGAGATGAGGCACGTGAGTGGGCCAGCGCACAGTGTCCTCCCTGGGGCAGGGATGAGCCAACGACAGCCGCGCCCTTTTCTGCCCTTGTGGCCCACAAGCTAAGAATAATTGCGTGTTTTGAAACCACTGAAACATCAAAATCATAACATTTATATCCAATGTTTTACAACAGCATTCACTGTTCTAAATCTTGCATGAACATACTCATTTCATCTTAGCATCTGTGTGACAGGTATGATTACTCATTTTATAGACAGAGAAAACTGAGGTTGCTAGGAAGGCTAAGGAAGAAGTTGAAGATCACAGAGCCACTGAGCAGATCGGCTGGAGTCCAGGCCCTGGAGTGTTACCCCAGAGCCGGTCCTTTCAGCCTGGTCCTACATGTCGAGTTCTCCAGCACTGCGTGGGTGGTACGGATGTGCTAACGGGGGATGCATGCAGGACGCTTTGTGAATCCCTGGGGGGAAGATCACTGTGTTTCAGAGAAGCGAAGGGGAAGCTTTGTGTGAGGATGAGGCCACATTTCCACTAGCTTTGAATTACGATTAAGCCCAAAGTTATTCTCCTCACTCATAGACACATATGACAAAAAGTTACACTCAAGTCTGTTTTGGAACATCATCAATAAACAATTTGGAATGTCATCAGTAAAAATTTGGGGAAATTTACTTTCTCTCTTGACTCATACTCAGCTATATACTAGCTTCAGTTTTTCCTCTTGGCCCACAAACCCCAAACTATTTACTGTCTGTACCTGTATGGAAAATCTTGTTGGTCCTCGCTGTAGGAGAAGGCTCCATTTTCAACATCTTACTCGAATGAAAAATTGTGCCACCATCAGGATCTAATGCTCCAATCTTAGCTTGCTCGAGCCCCTTGCAAAAGATGTGTGCGTTCTCAGTCCCGGAATGTATTGCAAAGTTAGCCCAAACTGCTTACATGAAAGCATTCCGCTATTCACACTGAGGCATTTAAAATTTAACCATCTTACTAGAGTTCAAGAGAGAAACTTCTCTTTTGGAATACCTATAATATGCTTTCTCTTCTAGATTGTGAAAGTCCCATTTTATTTGTTATGGTTTACAAAAGGGAGATCAGATTCTCACTGTAACATGTAGAACATCTGGTATGATTATGATTATGATTATGATTATTATTACTATTTAGTGCTATGGGTATGTGTAAAAATATTGGGAATATACTCCTACATTTTGGGAATGCAGAGTAAGTTAAGCCTTTGCTTTCACATGGTGATAACACACTCTGAAATGAGAGACTGATGTCAATAGTCAGGAATAAACAACCATTATCCTTTAGCTTCTTATGTGAACATAGTGTGGATGTAATTGTAGTACTTTGTACATAATCTTCAACTCAGTAAGTAGGCCACGATACAGCAAATCAAGGAAAAGAAATTTAATGGAGTGCCCTTTGTACTCTAAGTGTTCATGTTTACTTATCTGCTAAGATTAGGATTTTAATGTAGTTGATACATTAAAGACATGATGATTTTCAAATCGCTCTCCTGCACATATGCAGAAGTTATTAAAACTCTTGCTGGAATAAACAACCGCCGGAGAGCACGCTGTGGCAGCCCACATTTGGCACCTGTCCCAGGCACTTGTATTCTTTCATGCTCTCGCCTTTGCCCTTTCTTTTTATTTTACATTTTCTAAGGGCAGATATTTTCTTTATACCTTTCTACTCAATCAGTTACTCATGTGCTGAGATGATGTAAAACAGTACTTTGTTTTTTCAGCTTCTCTAAACATCTCTGGTTTGCAACCCCTGTTCCCATAGTATAGAGCCCATTAAAAAACCAAACAGAAATGGAGAAGTTATGCAATGATTGAAAACTTACTTGTTTGCATACACGCGAATTTATATGCAATGTCATTATTCACCATGGAAAGTGTTGAAGGGGTCCTGTGTAGCTGCATACAAGAAGGTAACATAGATGAGGACTGGGGAGAAGGTGAGACAAAGGTAGTCTACCTGAGGTAGCTGCGGTTAGATGAACACATACTAAGCATGTCAAAAACACAGCACACAGGTCGTGTGAGTTGCAGAGTCGACAGAGTAAGAATGTTCAAAGACCTCAGAGAGTTCAGTGAGAATTGGGCATTTGCTTAGAGAACTAGAGGGTTTTCTTGTAGCTGAAAGATATTTCCCCCTGGATAGGCATAGGGCACAAATGGAATACTGTCGTGGACAGTGTCACACAAGATTCCCGCATTTCAGTAATCACGGTGATCAAGCCACCACCCACAGAGCGACCACCAAGTCACCCACAAGCACTTACGGAGTGGGATGCGACGAAGAATCACAGGAAGGGCCTAGGGAGAATGCAAGGAGGTGAGTAGACACTTGAGTTCCTGCTGGGCTCCTGACATTGTAATGGCTGCTTTTCATTATATTACTGTATTTGTCATCCATAAAATATCTATAAGATATCTATTATTCCAATTTTTAAATTAAGAAATCCAAAGTCCAGAAAACTTAAACAATTTGTATAAGGTACCATAATACAGCAAGCATCAGAGCTAGATTAGAACTCAGAAATGTAAAGGTAAATGGCTTCATTTTCTAAAAGCATTACATGGGGGAGCCCATTAATGTTAAGAAATTTTATAATAGAAAAAAAATTGAGATTATGGTGAGAGAAGAGTGCTTCATCCAGAACCCAGACATATAAGTATATGACCTCCTAAATGTAACTTGAATTATAGTGTATATGTGACCTCACCAACTTAACATCAAAAACAGAATATAGGCAAGGATTGAGTTATAAAGGAGATACATTTTAAGAGGCAAGATAAGCCCTGGCTGGTGTGGCTCAGTGGACTGAGTGCTGGCCCGCCAATCAAAGGGTCACCGGTTTGATCCCCAGTCAGGGCACATGCCTGGGTTGTGGGCCAGGTCCCTGGTGGGGGGAGCACATGAGAGGCAACCACACATTGATGTTCCTCTCCCCTTCTTTCTCCGTCCCTTCACCTCTGTCTAAAAATAATAAATAAATAAAATCTTTAAAAAGTAGTTTCAAGTTCATTAGAGTATTTTTTAAAAAGAGGCAAGATAAGAAACTGTATCTCTAATTCAGGGTGACTGAGTACTTTATTAAGATGGTTCTACAAATAAGATGGCTCTTTTTTGCTAATATGGTTTCCACATATATAAAAAATACTCAAATTAGCTACAGTTTCCTCATGTCTAACATGGAATTCATGGTGCTATATCTCTCTCCCTAGTCAGATATCAATATAAAAACATTACTACACGTGTTCAGACAAAACACTGGCCTATTAATGCTGCCCAATTCCTATTTTCCAACAAGTGGACTGTCAATTCTTCCGTGCACTTTGTGTAATTATTAAATTATGTGTTAAATAAGTTGTTGTCAAGCAATGATTTTAGGCAAGGGCGCAGAGGCCTCCCCCCACAAGATGTGACACCCAGCACAAGGCTGTCATTAGGAAAAGAGCAGAACCTGGTGATCAATGACTTCTTTGAGCAAAACGAAAAATCCATGAGCATAAAACCACTATGGAGCTCTGGACAGAATCACCAAAAAAAAAACAAAGCCAATATTAGAAAAGTTGCTAGGAGGCGCTACCAAATTGAACGCCGTTCTCTTCAATGCACACGCATCCCCACAGACAGACACATACACACACAGGGTGCCATTCTCTTAGAGCATGAGGTTGAAAGCAAGAATGCATGCAAACACAGAAAATGTGGATTAAGACCAGACCCTTGCCGTTTCTGCATATGAATTCAATTTTCACAGATTTAGAACAAAAGGGACCATGATGTTGATGCTATAAAGTCCCCCATGCAACCCCCACACATTTGAAATGCTACCAAGTAAGGTAGCTTGTCAAAGCTAACGGTGAATGACTCAGTCCACATCTCAATCTACATAGAGCCATTTTGGTACAAGAACGTATGCTTACTTTTGGAAATATATTAGATGAGAAAACGTGTTTTCATCACTTCCTTTAACCATCCCTCAGGCCCCAAATCCAAATATTGAAACTATAATTAAAATTATTAAGTTTCAGTATTGCTCCTATAGCTCTTTGGAATATTATAATCCTGGCCAAACTAAAAGTGTTCCCCAAAATGGAATTAAATATTATGTTTTTCTAAAAAGAAAAAAAAAATGCTCTGGCCCCATTTTAATTTTAAAGATACTGAAGGTGGTAAGTATGTAATGCAAAAAAAAACCCACACAACTTCCTCTTCCTTCATTCCTGAGGAACTTGAACTATTGCATAGCCTAGTTAGTTGTGGCTAATACAACTGTAACTTGGAGAATAAGTGAGTTTATAGTGTAAAAAAGAAAGATCTAATGTTGTACTGCAATGAAATTTAACAGAGTAAAGCTTCCATTAAATATTGTTTATACAGTGTTGTCCTGGACCTGATAGTCAGCTCCTATAGAAACCGATTTTAGAATACCAGAAATATGACAGGGGAGAAGTTCGATCGAGTGTGCCTAATTCATTCCAATTCACAGAGTAATGCATTTCAATTCCCACAGTGATGCATTCTGGTCTCCAACATGAGAATCCAATCTAGCTGATGCTTAGTAGAGTTGAAACAAACTCACAGCACCAGAACTGACAATGTCTATTTTGCTAAATAGAGAAATACTTTAAATATTTTTTCACTGCGTTCCAAGACTGGCTACGCCTTATTTACCATACTGTACATTATGATCATAAGCCTATCCTACCTATAATATAATAATCTTTGATATTTGAAGTCTTACACTATTTTCATAGTAATTAAAGTTGTTTGAGTCAGCTTCGGATGCCTGTCTGATTTTCTGGAACAGGTTTAAGAGCCTAATTATAGTCAGATGTTTCAAGCTTCAGGAAACCAATTTAGTGTTCGCCACGAGCAACCAGCTTACCGGCACTGGGAACGTTTTCTGGAAACATGCTATCACGTACAATATCAATCATTAAATGTCATCTTAAATCTTCAGCAGTTTTAGTGTTAGGTATTAAAATACCAGATTCACTCTCTTTAAATATCTTTTTCTGATTTATATTAATTTTGCACTAATTCTTAGATTATTTGGTGGCATTCTTGTATCCATATAAAATTCCTGTTTTCCAGGTTTAAAAAAGACAAATTAAATACAGAGAGGACAGTCATAAATTGGCCAGTGATTCCCTGGCAGGTAGAAAAGAATTTGAATTCTCAGGATTCTGGCACTGGCAAAGTAGTTCATGTATTCTCTCGAGGGGGAAGAACTGGAGAGGAAAAAAAAATTACTACCCACAGAAGAGCTTCATGAAATCTGCTGATGTGGCGGGATGAGGCTTCCTCCATCCCGATGTTTGGCCTTTCACCGAAGGAGACAAAACTAGGTCAAGTGAAAGGTAGAGAAAAATTTCCACATTTAAATATTTCTGCCTTTTTCCTTGAAAGCTGATTTATTTTGCCTGAAGGCTGAAGGGGGCATCTGGACTTTGGATTCCTTTTATCCATTTGTCACATGAAAAGTGGTGATGAAAAGGACAGCCAGGGTCCCTTAGGTGTGTAGACACCGCAGTATACTCAGGACCATTTTACTCAAAACACAACCATTATTCGGCCATCAACCCATCATGCACCTCACCTCCATTTCACAAACGGAGGCCATGTCATCTGAAAATGCTTAACTGAACTTTTAAATTCACCCAAGAAATTTCAGCTGAGCTGAGGATCACTTTAAGTTCCAGCATGGTGATTGTGTCTTGTGAATTACTTCCCAATTTGAAGGCTATATTTTCTCTGAATTATAAACTAGGCATTAAAATAGTAGAAACTCTTTAGAAATTTAATTAGAGTAACATCTTGCTCATTAAATTATATGGATTCAAGATACAATGTCATTTGCAGCCAATCTTCCCCACATACAATCTTCTAGGTAATTATAGTGTATTTTATAACTAAAATGCCAATTTGGTGTTAAATTATTGTATTGTGTCAACAGTAGACTAAACTAAGTGGTACAACTTCTTCTTTAATGGAGGAGAGGTGACTATATGTTCAGCCAGCAAACATTTATTGGGTAACTACAAAGTATGCCATGCAATGTGTAAGATACTGGGACTAGATGCATGAATAAGACAAGAACTCTGATCTCAACCTTCCAGAAGACATAGACAAGTCAAGGGACACTGATGATTCGACAAGACAAGGGCAGTAACAGAAATACACCACAGACACTGTGGGAGTATAATGTGTGCATGTAATTTAACAACAGAGGGGCCTTGAGTAATTGGTCATACAACCTCAGATAATATGACCAACTACTCTTTCAAACATTTGCTATGATTTAATAGTCACCTACTGAGTGTTCATATCCATATTTCTAGATATATAATAGTGAAAAATTATGCTTCCTCATGATGATTACACTATAGAAGACAGAAAAAATATATTAAGCAAATACACATATGTTATAATCTCAAACAAGGAATTAAGATAAAATATCATTTGATCTTGGCAACAGGGATAAAGCTTTATGAGCACACTATTTTGGATCATGGGGTCCATGAAGTCTCCTCTGAGAAACTGACAAGTGAGCGTTTATCACAAGGATGAGATGAGTTAGCGAGGGGTGTTTGGGAGAAGAGGGTGGCAGGCAGCGGTGGGAACAAGTGCAAAGTCCCTGCAGTGGAAATAAACTTGGCATGTCCTGAGAAGTACGATGACATTACTGTGCCATGATTAGAAGTTTACATATAATTCAAAGTAGAGAATTTTTAATAAGAATGTGACACAATCTCACTGAAGATGAATATGGCCACCTATACCTTGTCCCAATCTACAGAAATGTAACACAACAAAATGATCATGAATCTATTATTATTAACCATAACAATTCAACAGCCTAGACGAATCAATAAGTGGCACCCCAGCTGTAGACATGCGGTAGCTGGGCCCCGAGTCCACTGCATAAAGTGAATACGGCAGCTACCATGCAGATGTTCATTATGTCTGTGGTTCCAAATCTGTGTGATGCAGCCTCCAGAAGAACCTCAGAGGGATTTTTTAAAAATCCTGGAAATACCAGTGTAAACCACCATTTCTCTGTAGGCATGATAACCTAGTAATGAAGAACATAGACTCAGAGTCAAGTAGAATCGGGTTTATATCGAGGCCTTGTCACGTTCAAGTTGAGGCACGCTGGGCAGGTGCCTTCCCTCTGTGAATTTTAGTCTCCTTGTATCCGAAATGAGGCTAACGATGGCTTTGCGTGAGTGAATTCGCATGAGGCATATAAAATTTAGCATGAGGCATGCACTTGTGTATAGGAAATGTGCACTCACTAATAGCTATGATGATGATGATGCTGTATATAATGAATATACTATTCCCACATATGTGTCCAATTATTCAAACATATTTGATGACACAGAACCTTTCGCTCAACAAGTACATGAGGTGAATGCACTCTGTGCCTGGCAGTCCCCAAACCTCGCAGGTACAGTGGGAAACAAGAGTTTGGGTTCGAAGGGAGCTTAGATTTTAGTAAGTTCATGATAAATGCTATAATAAAAATAAGCACAGTTTGATATAAGAACATAAAAAAGGGCACTTAAGTGAGCCTTCAGAGACGAGAAGTTTCCAGATAAAGTCCCACAGCATGACTAGGAGGGGTTCTGGTTAAAGGTGAGAAGGAGACAGGAGAAGATTTTAACACACTATTCACAGAAATTAACACAGCAAACAGATAAAAGGGAATAGAAGTACTGAAGGCCTGATTAATAGGATTCAAATATTCAATTTATAGATCAGGGTAAGAGTAGATAAACAGAGGTTTCAGGTAGGAATTGCGTGTATATGTGTATGTGTGTGTGTGTGCACGCGTGCCACAGAGAGACAGAGAAATAAACTGATACCTGAAATTCAAAGGTTGTGTTCTTTTTGAACATACATGCAACATTTACAAAGTAGATCATGCCTTTGACCATAAAGTAAGCCTCATAAACAGGACCGACACAATCCTACAGCCACCGAGTCTTCATTCTCTAAGGGCGCATGTTATAATGTTTACTTGGTAAAATTATCTTAATATGCAAAGACGTGGGGAAAATTAAATCGCCTCAAAATAGAAAGCATAGATGTAGAAGGGAAGACATTCACCACATACAAACATTTAGTAGCTTTCTATAGTTCTTCAATCCTGCCTGGCAATCATGTTGTTTTAATAAGTTATAATTTACAAAGCATGACTTTTGTAGCACATATAGTGTTCACAGTTACATATGTCAGTGTGTCAGTAAAAACTCCATGAACTAGGTAATACCATGCCAACTTAATAAGTGAAGAAATTGGGGCATAGATAAATTAAGCAACTTCTCCACAACTGAACGGAGCTGGGATGCGACCCAGGACAGCTCGCTTCCAGCTGCCGAGACGTCCCCAGAAAGCAGGGCTACCTAGGTTCATAAGAAAGCATCCAGGAAATGCATGTCGAATTGAATTAATTTTTGTTACTGTAATAAAATTCTGACCACAAAAACAGAGGTCACATATCAATGCCATCTGGGTACACAGTTGGTGCAAAACAATTTAAAATAGAGCAAAATAAGTCTCAGTGCTCGCCTGGATACAACCGTGTGCCCAACCACTGTCCTAGCAATGAGCCACATGTACCTCTGCAATGCACTGTTTCATGAGTGCACGTGGTAATTACAGCCATAAGATCTGAGTAAATCAATTCCTTAATGCGGTAATGGCAGTGCAAGTGTAGTAATAGTAACATTAATAACAATAACGATAATCCTGTGAAAGTTTAGAAACATAAAGTCTCCTAGACACTATACAGCTATTCACTAAATGCATTTTTAAAGGGGAAATAATTTATTTTTACTGGCTTTGTCCCAACAAAATATTAATATCTTTACATCATTTTTATCTTGCTAATAAAGGAGTTCAGAATTTTTAACATATTCTTGCTAGGCAATGCTCCAAATCTTGCCCTTTAGTTGGTATTACAGTATCAGTAATTGGTGTCTCATGTTAACATTTATTTAAAGCTGCTGATTTAACATTTAAAAATGCTGGGGTTAATGGATCCGCATCCGCAGATCCATTAACCTCAATAAAAACAAATGGAACCTCTTGTGAACTAAAATCAGTTCCGATCATGGATATGCTTTCTCTAATACTCACAACATTTAGATGGTCGCGATAAAATGTCAGGTCATAAAAAGGTCTACTACCATAGTAATAGTCAAGGTGATTTTCAGTCTTTGGCCATTGCAGTTGTCCCGTGCAATAGAAGCTTGGCGTCTCTACAAGGCATGGTCCGTACAGAGGCTGTCTCCCCGACAAACACTCGCTTCAGCTTTCGGATGCTTGCGACACTCTGCAGTTACCTTCTCCAACAGTTCTGTGCCTCAGTAAAGCCCACCTGGGGACCTGGTTCACAACCTAGGCATGTGCCCTGACTGGGAATTGAACCAATGACCCTTTGGTTCCAAGGCCAGCATTCAATCCACTGAGCCACACCAGCCAGGGCTGAATTGTTTTATAACTGGGCAATGATATGCGATTTTCTCAATTACCACCCGTCCCAGCAGATACTAACTTAAAAATGCCTGATTCTTGCAGACACCCTGTATCTCTGTATATGAACATATTTTAAGTAAGTAGATTTCTAATAATGACTAAATGAAGGATGATGATATAGTGATAAAGTCTGAGCTGAGCCTTGAAACTTTCTGGTCAGATTATAGGACAGTGTCATTCTACCATCTAAAATTATAGCATGACCAATCACTTTTTAGTTTTTTCTGAAAAGTCAAAATGCAATTTTAATAATAAATGCCTATGTCAGCCAATGAGCAATCCACAATGATACTCTCATTTTGTGACAAAAGATTTACAGAATGGCAACAGTTACTAGCAGTACCTAATCTTAAAATATGAAAGGTAGTGAAATATAATTTTTAAAATGGTTTAGAAGAAAGCCCTGCATACATTTGAGACCTTGACACGGTGAAACAGCTCTGCTTCAGAGTAACAGAAAACAGTCTATTAAACTAGAGAGTAATTACTTTAGATGGGGACTCTGAGTAATGTATCATATTTACTTCTAGGTAGCCTGAGACCAATTCAGCTTTCAATTTTATTTTGAAATTCCAGAAAATTAAGTTACTGAGTTAATGACACATTCTCTCGTTTCTATTCCCCTTACCCTTCATTTGGAGTCTGCTGTTCAAACTCGGTGAAATCCATATCTATCCACATTAAAAAGCACGATACAACGGTAATCAAAAACATGAAGTCATAAAGTTAAAACCATTTAATCCTATTAAAGCCTCATTAAATCAAGGCAGTATTTATAGGATGGGACTTGATTCCCTTGTACACTAGCAAATCTGCAACCCGAGTCTGTGTTCACGAATTAATTAGCAACTGCGCTCAGGGCAGGTGTTTGACTGACACTTCCCTTGATCTCTTCCCTCAAGGTTACATGCTGTACAGTCCTGCAGTGCTTTGCCATTAATCCTTAACCCCACCACAGCACTTTGTTTCCTTCGCTGAGTAAGAAGAGCAAGAGCGAGAGCTACCACACAAATTCGCAGAATGCAGAGCAGTGGGGCTTTTGTGAGATAATATGTCTTGCATCAAAACATCATGTGAAGAAGGAAAGCTTTCGTGGGCCCTGTCCACTCTCCGTGTTTATAAAAGTAATCCTCCTTTTGGAGGACAGATGTAGCTTTTTGAATAGGTTTCACACATATCAGCTAAAGCTTCAAGTAGGGAATCATAGGATTTTAAGGTTTGAGAGACACGAAATAGTCTTCGTCTCAAAGCTATCACTTGTTATCTGGCTGATACGGCTCAGTGGATTGACTGCCGGCCGGTGAACCAAAGAGTCACCGGTTCGATTCCCTGTCAGGGCACATGCCTGGGCTGCAGGCCAGGTCCCCAGTAGGGATGCATAAGGAGTAACCACGCATTGATGTTTTTCTCCCTCTCTTTCTCCCTCCCTTCCCCTCTGTCTAAAATAAAACAGACATTTTTTTAAACATTAAAAAACATAAAAGCCATCATTTCTCCATTGGGGAAACTCAGTCACAAGGAAAATTTTCATTTTTCCATTGAGGAAACTGAGTCACAAGGAAAATTTTATTTCTCCAGAAAGACCCAGACCATTAATGGGTCATATCTAAAGCTCCTAAATCAATTAAACTAGACTGTTTTTATTCTCTTTCTTGTCTATCGTTGTTTTTCTGATATAACTGAAGAATTTGATACATGACATTTGACATTCATGGCTTTGTTGGCAGTGATGATGAAAACATGTTTAGGTCTTGAATGGCATGTGAATCATATCCTCTTGAAAATATTGACAGTGGTCAAGACACAACTTCAAGTTCAGGTTGATGGGCTTTTAACTACCATGTCATCCATAGCAGTTGAAGGAGTAAGATATTTTTATAAGCTTCTACATGTCATGTGTGAGCATTAGTTTTCATGTTCCTGCATGAGTTAGCTTTGAGCTCTCTTTTCAAATAATGATCGCATCATACAGCCAAATGTTGTTGAAAATGAGATCAGAAACCGAATGTATATTATCCTATAAAGTGCAATATTAAAAATGGCCAAAAATGTGCTGCAGTTTGATTACAGTTTTTAGAACTGCAAGTAATAAATTGTTCAACTGGATAGTCCCTTTAATCTGAAGACACTTTTACACTGACATTGAAGCAGGGGTTCAAGTTATAGGGTTTTTGTTTTTATTTTATTTTATTATTTTATTTTATTATTATTATTTTTTTAAAGAGAGGGGAAGGAACATGAATCTGGTACCTCTCACATGCCCCCAGCTGGAGATCTGGCTCATAACCTAGGCATGTGCCCTGACCGTGAATCCAGCGACCTTTGGTTAAGTATTTCATTTAATTACATGTTTGAGTTTGTGTGATACATGTGTACATGTATATTCATGTTTATATGTATACACATACACATACAGGAAGTCTGTCCAGAAGTTATCCAGTCATATAATATGAGGAATAGAGATATTTACTGAAGAAGATACAAGACACAAGAAACATTGTACATAGGACAATGATGCCTCAACCCCCTTCAAAGTTATGACCATCCTGAGGAAATCTGGTTCATTGGTAGTGGTTTGAATCACACCATTAGCAACTGCAGCACGATGTTCCTTCTGCTCTGGTAGCAGGAGCCATGAAACGAATTTTGACACATGCTTCATGCCAAAATCCTGTGTCGAAATCTCGGACACAGTGGTTTTTGGAATCCCAGATCAGCTTCTAGTTCTCGCACGGTCAGTCGCCAATCTTTGCTGATTGCAGCCCCTACACGTTCAGCATTTTCAGCTGTTCTGACCTTCCAGGACACGGACCGCTTTCAACAGATTCTCAACTATCTTTCAGCATTTGTGCTACACCCGTATTTGTGCTATACTCACTGATCATCCCTGAAAGCCTTTTGAATCATCTGAATAGTTTCCACATAGGAATGTTCAAGCTTAACACAAAATTTGATGCAGATTCATGGCTCTGTTCCCGGGGTATGCAACCTTTTGGTGTCTCTGGGCCACACAGGAATAAGAAGAGTGTCTTGGGTCACATGTTAAATACATTGTAACGTGTAATCACAAAAAAATCTCACATTTTAAGCAATTTTATGATTTTTGTGTTGGGTCGTATTCATAGCCATCCTGGGCCACATGTGGCCTGCCAACCACGCGTTGGACACCCCTGCTACTCGCTCAGTCATTTTGAATGTGACAGCCACACAGTATACAGGCTCATTCAATGGCATCTTCCACCCCCAATGACCAGTCCAGTGAAGTTGTCATTTTTCATGCATGCGCATTCCAGTCCACTCTCCTTGGCTGCCAGGTTACACTGATGTCACACAAACCATTCTTGTTATATTAAGAATGGCTGGACTTTGTCCAGACAGTCCTAGTTATTTATATACATATATACATATATATGTATATACATATATTGAATTAGTGAATTGATGAATCTCTTGGCATATCATCTACTCTTCTAGATACATTATGGAGACCAAAATTGAAATAATATAAATAACAAGGGTATATGAATGGATAAATATATAACAGCTTAAAGTAAAACAATATTTCTAGCAATGTTTTCATCTTATCAATATTATGTTAAATGTCAAAAAAAGCGTAAAACAATAGCAAAAACTCAAGATCAGTTAATTACTAATTCTAATAATAGAGGAAATTGGTAGAAAGGCATTTTAAAGTTTTTTTCTCTTTAAATTTTATTTTACTTTTAAAATAATGAACCAAATGTAGAATAATTATTTTTAAATTAGTTACTTCGGATATTTAATACTGATAAATGTCACAAAAATAGCATGGCAAGTCTACGTATTATTTTTTTCTATACTCACACCCCCTAATTATAGAAGTCGAGCATGTTACATAGAAGCTTCTTTTTTTAATGGAGTGGAGAGAGGACATGGGACCTTCTGAGAAGAAATGCTCACAAATCTATCTTTGTAACTAGAACAAAGATCAAACTTACTAAATTGCAATAATGTGACAGGAACCAAGAGAGCAACTCTGAACAAATTTCAAAGGGAACTCAACAGGCTGATCAAAAATGGCACTTTAATAAGGCTCAGCGTTCCCTCGGATGAAGAGAGGGAGCGCTGAGGTTCCTATCAGACCACGAGTTAAAGCCGTCAGAAATTCAGCATAGTGGGTAATAAACCCTACGTGACCCCTGGCAACACAGCGCACTGATGAACTGCGCTGGCTCTGGAATGAGATTAGGCTGGCACCTGGGTCCTGCTACTTACTACCTCCATGTCCTTTGAAGTGCCTTGCCCCCAAACTCAGTTTTCTTCTCTGTAAAAGGCGAAGGACACCAATGCTGACCCTAAGGGGCCAAGAAGAGGATGACAGGAGCCAAACACCCAACTATGTCTCTGGCCTGTGGCGGGAGCTTAATTAAGAGGATTAGGGTTAGAGCTGATGTCAATAAATGGACAGCAAGACTGTGAAGACCATGCAGATAAACGACCTGTGAGCCAGAGCAGAGAGGCAACCTCTGGAATAGGAATAAAGTATAATAATATTGAATGGGATTCACAAAACAATTCCATTTCTGGAGAAATGTCAATCTGACAGCAAATGCTCTGTGTGAAGTTTTCTCTGAAACCTCATAGAAAGAAAGAAAAAACTGCTGAAAATCAGTGATGATGGCATAATAAGCCATTTTCTGATGCAATTTATTTTCCCTTAAAAAAATAAGTATACTTTGTATGAGTGTTTAGGATAATCTATTAAATCAACAAAATGATTTTCTATGTCGAGCTGTTTTTTTTTTCATATCATGCATTGTTATGGTGATACTGTCCCTTTTAGATGTATTAAAAAATAATTTTAGGCAACATGGAATTCCAGGAAAATGGCAGCTGAAATTCAACAAAGGTGAATATGCCCAAGGTACTATTAGTTGAGATATTTTGCCTGAAGCAACATTTTCTCCGTGATCAAAACCCCATCTATTCATAATGTAAAATATGGAGCTTATGTTACTAAATTATAATAAGGATGTAGAAAATTCTATAAGTCAATATTATCAAAAACAAATAACTCAGCTCCAGTAGAGAATACAGCTTGGGCTCTGAAACATATTAGTTTGCTAATGATAGGGAAAGTGTATCATTATATTAATTGAGCAATTAGAAAACTCACAGCTGCACTTTTTGACAACAGGAGAAAATATTCACTTCCTTATTAGGAAGATATTTGAAAGAATATTTAAATGCCTGCAAATAATATCTACCCTCTTAGAAACTAATCTCATGTGCCCTAATAAAGAAAAAAGGAGGAACACAAAGGAAGAAAGAAATAACTCACTTTGAGAATGGCGAGATTTTTGTTTTTATTTTGCCTGATAATAACACAGGGCTACAACTCTACCACCTCATTAGCGGTTCATTTATGAAAACCAGTAATAAATATCTCACAATTGAACTAAAGATATGCATATAAAAGTACAAATATATTAAATTTTTGTGTATAATTATGAATAAAAAATACAAAATCAAGACTATAAAAACAGGCCTCTGAATACTATCAACAAGGGCTTAATTTCTTTGAATACAGGGCCTTTTTTTAATCAGCTTTCCCAATAAATATCAGATAAATGTTTTTGTCAATTTCATTTTTGTGAAGTTTCTGGTCAGCTTCATTAACACAGAGACACTAAATGTGTTGTCAAAACATGCAGCTGTGAATTTTTCTAATTATCTCATTAATCTAATAATATACATCACCCATCATTTTCACACAGAAACACTGCTACACTTGAGACTCTCCAAGAGAGAAATCTTGGTTTTCTTGGCCAATGAATAATGGAATTTCAGCAGAAGCATCCTTTCTGGTAGACCGAAGTCCACACCCACAATGAGAATGTGAGAATCTTATTTTCCTCTTAAAATTGTAAGTAGAGAAAACGCTCTCCACTTTGCCCAAATCTCATTCCTGGATTCACTTCTACGTTTGCTATAGCCAAAAGTTATGTTTCCTGAGAAGAGGTTAAAAAGTCTGATGCGGTTGGTGTAGTTCTTGGAAAATCCATGGAGAGAAATACCTGCTTGAGAGTAAACATTATAATGGAGCGCGGGCTGCGAACCGAAGCATCGCAGGTTCGATTCCCAGTCAGGACACATTCCTGGGTTGTAGGCCACGGCCCCCAGCAACTGCACATTGATGTTTCTCTCTCTCTCTCTTTCTCCCTCCCTTCCCTCTCTAAAAATAAATAAATAAAATCTTTAAAAAAGAGAGAGTAAACATTATAGTTACTAGTAAATATTCCTTTGAAGAACTTAATAAAAGTTATTGAGGCTTACCAACCAAACACTCCCCAATGTATTTCTCCTCAACAAGGCACCTTTATAATTATTGTATTAGTATATTTTATTTGACAACATCTTGTCCTAGCTCACCTCTCTCCCCGAAGGCATGGTTCGGCTTCTTGCTCTGTGCTGCACAAGAATGCAGTATTAGAAGTGTTTCATACAGAAGCAAAGTAAATAGAAAACAATGATTCTGTTTGTAAGGTTATACAGAAAGATGTTCCCTTTGAGATTTCATGCTCTGTTTTCCAAGCCTCCGCCAAATTAGATTTAGAAACTTTTCATTTCTATTTATGAAAGTGATGTTTATTAAGACAAATCCTCCTGACTGTATATTATAGATAAAGTGGCACCCTAACGAAGACATGATAGGTATTTAGTGATATTCAAGCTATGCCAAAACAGTGGGTGAAAAAAAAATAATAACCACCTGGTTTGTCATTTTCTCAGCTTGTCACTTGGTTTTCTCTTTCTCAGCGCATCCGCCTACGGACTTCCCACAGCAGTGGAATTCGATCATTAGGGTGCACCGGTATGCCTAGAGAATTTGTTAAAAGAGCAGATTTCGGGGCCCCACACCAGGGATTCAAATTCCACGTAGACAAGGGGAAGAAGGTGCTGGTCAGATGCTAAGATTTTTAAGTAATCATTTCAGGTGATGGAAATGAAGGAATGTCTGTAAGAACACTGAAATCCCATTTCCAGAATCCATTTCCAAAGCACGTTTTCCAAATAACTGGGAAGAGGGGGGACCATACTCAGAGAATACTGAAAATAAGCATGATGGAGCCACGTTTCAGGTAAATGTATAACACAGAAGCTGCCCTTTCAAGCATGCTGTCCATGAGAGCGACAGAAGAATTCCTTTAAATGCCTATGTGCCTCAAGGACAACAGAGAGAATGCAAAGCTGCTGTGTAACTCCCCGCGGGAGCAGGAGAACGTTGTCTACCCAGGTCTGTGCCGTGAACTCCCCCTCACCCGGAGAGTATTCGGAGGTCGTCCAGGCTCGGGCCGGGCCTGGCCAAGCTCCCCTAGTCCTCCGTGGTTTACATAATCTCCCTACTCCTGGCTCTACACGCCTCCTCCTCCACCTCCTCCAGCAAGTCGTGAAAGCAGCTTTCAGATCTTGTTCAAAGCCTCCCAGATTTATTCCCAGTTTTTCTGCAAGGAGTGAGCCTCCTCTCTCTGCCAAATCCCTGCTGGGTTTTGTGGGTATTTGTGAAGGATAAATACAGCATGGGCAGGACAAAGACAATTTGCTCTTCCAATCACCGGGCTGGATTGCTCAGTCACTGCCGACCGGAGCGGGCAGCGACGCCACGGTCCTTTGATCACACCGACCGGCCGCTCGCCGGCCGCCCCACGGACTTCACAGGCCTGTTGCCATATATTATATTAGTATTTTAATCAGGCGGCAGCTGCCCTGGGGGAGTTGAACAAGAGAGCGCTTCCTTTCGCTTTGAATGTTTACATCCTTTTATGTTTTTTTTTTTTTTTTTAAATCCAATTCTCCTTCCAACTAGATGTGGAGAGAAAAACGCAGGAATCCAGATGGCACCGGGGAAGTCACTGAGATGAAGATTCTGTCGCAAATGCTTATTGTCCCTCCCACACCCACATGTCCAAAAACGCTCTAATACCGCTGAGAAAATATGCGATGCCATATACTATCGAAAGGACTGACATTCAAAAAGAACAGAAGACGACAATTCCAATTGAGATACACTTATACATTCCAGACTTGGTTTGGTAATAAAGATGAGGCATTGATAATCTCCAAGCTCAGCCCAGCCAAATTCACGTTTCCCTCCCAAACTCTTCTGTGTTGTATTAACTTTCCTCTTTTGGATTGATGGGTTTAACTATAGATGTTTATAGGTTCATTCTGTAGATTTACTCCATAGAACAGATCATTGTATTAAGAGTCAAAAACTTAAAATGTCATCCTCTTTCAAGAAAGAGAATATATATTTTGGCAGAAATGATGAAGCAGAATGATGGTTTTTTTTGGTCCTACTCAAATTTCCTTTTCCATCGCTTTTATGGCAAAGGCTATCCCTGTCCTCCACGCTCTACCTGCCGCCCCTACGTGGTTGATGCACCTTAATTTATAAGCCTTTCAATTATTTATTGTTTTATTTCCAGGTTATTCTTAGCTATAGAATTGCATTTCAGTAATTTTAATTATGTTAGTATAACAAGTAAGAGTTAGATGTTTTCGAGTGAAAATGTATCATACTATATTTCTTCACAGTTGTTCTTCATTAAAATTACAGAAAACAACTTCTTACTAATTTATGCCCTGGAATGGATGCAGTTTGTCTAACATTACACATTGTTTTCTAAAGTGAGACCTTTGATTTCAAAAGCAAGTGCCATAATGTAGTTTTCACTTTGTTTGCCTCAATCCGAAGATATCGAATTATTTCAATATAAGAACAACACACACACCCCCAACCCCCATCGCTCCAGCCCCAGAGCCCCACACCTTGCCCGCTGTTCTCTGGGTTGGGTCCCATCCTCAGTTAGGAACCACTGCCAGTGAGTGTCTCTTACTTGAATTCTGGGTAAGTTGTAAAGAAAGGCATTAACTTAGAAGCTAATAAACCCTTCTTAAGCTGAACTATTGGAGGATGTGTGAGATCAAAGTATAGCGGTTCTCACGGTATAAAAGACCCTGTGGCATGCTTATTCACATTCTCACTGTTACGAGGACTCTGGGACAAGCTCTTCTCTCATCACAAAAATGCATAAAGATTTGATACACACACACACACACACACAGACAAATATCTGCAAAAGGCAAAGGCTTTAAATTCCAACACTGATGCTTAAGAGCTGTACAGATCTATTCAAGTTTCTGAACACTGCTGCATTTTTCAAAAATGCAAGAAGGTATACTAAATTTAGAGTATTGTGCTCAGGATTAGTTGTGATGCTATTTGGGAAACAGTGAAAAGAGGATGCAGAAGAGACCAAATATTCCTACATAATTATTTCTATCCCATTGTTAAACAATCACCATGAGCATAATATGTAGGTCATTCTTTGAGTATTGTACCAGAAAAGGTTACTCCTACTTCTGTTTTTCATAGAAAACAATAGTGTTGGGGAAAATGTCTATAAAAGATCACTTTCTGCCCTGGCTGGTGTGGCTCAGTGGATTGAGTGTGGGCCTGTGAACCAAAGGGTTGCCAGTTTGATTCCCAGTCAGGGCACATGCCTGGGTGCAGGCCAGGCCCCCAGTAGGGGGCATGCAAGAGGTGACCACACATTGATGTTTCTCTCTCTCTCTCTTTCTCTCTCCCTTCCCCTCTGCCTAAAAATAAATAAATAAAATATATTTTTTAAAAAGATCACTTTCTAGAACCAGGGTTGATAACCAGCAACCTTCTGGTCAAATCTCACAGGCTGCCTGCATTTGTAAATAAAGTTTTATTAGAACACAGTTACACCTATTTATTTAGTAATGTTTAGCTGCTTTCAGAACACAATAGGAGAGTCAATTATTTACAAAAAAAGACATTTGCAAAGCTGAAAGTATTTAGTGTCTGGCTATACATAAAGAAAAATTACTAAACTCTATCCAGAAGACAAAATACTTTATAAGAATGTATATATCTGAAATAAAAAGAAGGAGAAGAAAGAAAGATGAAAAGGAGGAGAGAAAGGAAAGAAAGGCAAATCCTTTAACTGCTGCAGAGTCTAGGAAACTATCTGGTAGCATCATAGCCTTCGCTGTTTTGTTTCATTTCTTTTCACCTCAACGTGTTTCCTCCTCTGAGCTGCTTTCTTCTTTAATTACTTTAACAATACAATTTCCACTTGACCTTCTTGGAAACATTTGAGCTTATTTAAGCACTCTTTAGATTTTATAGCATGAAATAGGTCATTCGCACTGGTCTTTGTGCCAGCCCTTTTCTCTTTAATATTAAAAAGCAAACATGCTATCAAGACATTTCCAGTGTCGCAGGAGCTACCAGCAAGTGCTCCCACATACCATCTCTGGGAAATTAATTTAGATTAACACATTCACAAAATACATCGTGAATCTTTCTGTTTGCATCTGTTTGCACATTTTTTAAATTTCATTCCGTGTCGCTGAAAGCCAAGTCTTTTTTTTTTTAATTTGTGTGTGTGTGTGTGTGTGTGTGCCTTAAAGAAAAGACAAATGCCAGAGTTTAGTTAGTATCCAACTTTGGCCTTGCCAATACATTGTACAAATTGTCTCCAGTGATGGATAACCCACATTTTTTTACCTGCCAATAGTTACGCACAATGTGCTGTGGCCATTTACAAAATTTGCCCTTGTCAATTCCAAACTCTGTCTTCTGGTATTAAGTTTTGTGATCAGGATATATGGTCTAGTATAGCAGATTACGGATACACCCTACATGTGTATGCAGGGATACCTACAGAGGCCAAAGGCTCCCTGTGCTGGTCTCAGCTACAACTACGTGGTTTTATTTGCAAATAACTGACTATATGCCAGCATTAGGGATAAAAAAATAAACAACTTGTTCCATATAAATCCTATCCACCAATGAACCAGTATCAGTTTTTAAACACTTTGTACCTCAGAACACAAAAGGATAATAGGCAAGTAAGAGTTTATTTTAAAAATGGCCATAAATAGAGGTCTTTGAGATTTAAGCATCCAGCTACCTCCACTTTGAATTCCTCTGGGTTCTCGTGCCATTAAATCTCACTTTTCTGAAGATTAGTTTAGATTAAATCCTAGAATTGATATTTGAGACACCTGTCCGAGACCATACTTAATAAACGACTCAATCCCTCCCTTTGGCATTCCTAGCCTGCATCTCCTCTCATATGGAAGCAGGACACACACCAGACGAATTCACATGCCCTTGCTCAGTTCTGGCAAAGAGAGTTGCAAAGAGATCCAACCCACCGATCTTGTTATTTGGATAGAGGGCTCTACACCAACGACTGAGTTACTGAGTGATATTAAGCACCCCCCTTTACCGGCAGGTGTCACACTTGACATTAATGACAGGATGGGAAGCAGTGAACCCACAGGGCAGAAATCTCTGTACACAGGTGCCCATGTGAAACCTGGCCTGCCTTCCAGACCTGCCTTAACGGTGCCCACGTGCAGTTCCTTGGGAGAGACAACACCGGCCACTCTGCCCACTAGGGAGAGTGGGAAGCGCTGCTCTGCCTGGCATGGCGGGAGTTAGAAGCACTGAACTTGAAGAAAGAAGTAGTTAGCGAAAAACAAAGTGATTCTTTCTAAGGATGCACTCCTGATATTATGTCTGCCGTATTCATATCTCTGGTTTTTGTGCTCATTTTTATGGTAAGTTTCTAACATGAATGTAACTCTCAATGTAGACTGTGAATCAGACAGATTTAGGATACATATTTGGGTAGAAGTCCTGTCTTTCCCTGTTCCTAGCAAGGCAACCTGGACCTCACTTTCCTCATTTATAAGAAGAAAGGCATGGATGGACCTGGAGAACATTATGCTAAGTGGAATAAGCCATTCACAGAAAGACAAATGCCATATGATTCCACTTATATGTGGAATCTAGTGAACAAAATAAACTAACAAACAAAATACAAACAGACTCATAGACACAGAGAACAGACTGACAGCTGTCAGAGGGGAGGAGTTTTCAGGGACTGGATGAAAAAAGGGGAAGGGATTAAACACACACAAAAAAACCCTCATAGGCACAGACAACAGCCCGGTGATTACTACAGGGAAAGGAGGTTGGGGGGTAGGAGAGGATAAAGGGAGGATAAATGGTCACAAAAGGAGATGTGACTTGGGGTGGTGAACACACAATACAATATACAGATGATATGTTATATAATTGTACCTCTGAAACCTATATAACTTTATTAATCAATATCACTCCAATAAATTCAATTTGAAAAAGAAAAAGGGTTAGATTGGCTCTTCTGTGAAGTCTGCTTTTAGACTTAAATTTCAAAAATTTCTATCAGTTTCCCCCAGCCCTGCCTCACAGAGAATAGTGTGCTATTCTTGTAACTACTCAGATGACTCTCCATAGCCTAAGGAGATTTTTGCCACGTGGTCCTGTCTCTACCTCAAGCTCACTTCTCCTCCCTTTTCTCATTCCACTCCAGCCAGGCACAGTGGCCTTGCCTTGACGTGAATAGTTCCTCTGCCTAGAATGTTCTAGCCTAGAATTTCCCTCAGAAATTGCATTCCCTGATGAGCCAACATATCTTAGTTCAGGCTTTCCCAAAGGAAGACTCCAAGACAAAGATTCAAGTTCACAGAGTTCACAGGTGAGGTAACAGAAAGCACGGTTAACAGGGGGAGGAAGTGAAGACAAGGAGCTGAGCCAATCAAAGCATGTGATTAAGCCAGCCGCCACTGTGGACCAATGGAGCTCCGTCCTGCAGAAAAGCTCTGGAAGGTGGTCTAGAACACACTCTGGAGTTACCCTTCGTGAGACTTTTATGGAAGCTGGGGATGGTTGCAGGCCAAGTCATGAGAGTCGCCAATTGACAACTATTCCGGCCTGGCAGAGTGGGGTGGGGTGTGTGTGTGTGTGTGTGTGTGTGTGTGTGTGTTGGGGGGAGGTTCCTTCCCTTCCACTTTGGTTCTGCCATGTTCCAGACCAAAGCAGCCTTCCTCTGGCTTCAGAAAAAGCCCATAGATCAGGCAGGCGGGTATTAGGAGCTGGAGTTTGGTCTGACCCTACTGAAATGGTCAGATCCGAGGGGTCCACGCAGGGTATGTGACAATGTCTACTTTGCTTTCTAATATAGTCTTGGCTCTGTTCAGCCATTCTGTTTACATTGCTTTCTCTTTTTTTTTTTACATCACCTACTGCTTCCTAAGGTTATGCTACATTTTCATTTATTTATTTTGATTGCCATTTTATTATGGTATTTGGAAGAATAAACCCAAACCCCAGTTGCCTGGCTTTCTTTGAGACACAGCCTACCACTCTCGCGGTACGTATGTCTGTTCCCCAATTTACTCCATAGTAGAACATCCTCACCGAGTTGTCATAAGGTTTAAATTAGTGGTTCTATACAAATCTTGCAACAGTGCCTGGCACACAGTATGCAGTTTTTCAGTAGTAGCTATTACTGTAATAATTTGCATGCTGTCTGTCTTCAGTCAAGAATGAGAACTCCAGGCAAAATCTTTGTTGTGTTCATTGTTATTCCCCAGGGTCCAGCAAAGCAACATAATAATAGTTGCTCAATGTGTATTAGCTAAATACAACAGTAAACAAAATACACTTCTTCCAGGAGCTCCACTTGAAACATTAATTCTTATACCACTTCCCCTCAAACACTCATGTTCAAGTAGCTAAGACTCAGTTAGAAAATCTCCTGCTTTTCAAGGGGAAAATCTTCTCTGACTTCCTCCTTTCTTCCCCAATTGGCTAGTAGCCTCTCACTCATGTACATTCATTGCATCTTTATCACACTGTATCAGAAGTGTTTGCTCACTTGTGATTGCTACGGCGTTGGAGAATGTATTATACTTGGGGTTTTGTCCCTAAGCACTCAGCCAGATACCAGGTGCTCAAGAAACGGTTGTGGAATGAATGGGTCCATTCAGTGAGCTCATGGTTTCAAGACAGGGCAGATTCTCCAGCTCCTGTGCAGACCGCCACCTGGTGCGCAAAGAGCAGCCACCCTGGGGTCCTCAGGAGTGAGGTGCCGGTCTTACCTCCAGGAAACCTGGGATAGTCATGAAAGGACAACCCGCTCTGGGTGCCAGTCGTAGTGTGTGGAACCACTGACGCCAGAGCAGAGAGTCATGAGAAATGTTGTTTTCAATGTATTGTGTTAAAGAAACAAATATATATGTGTGAGTGTACATATATGTATATGCATATACATGTATAATGTATATGTACACATGCGTGTGTGTTTAAGTGGAGAATGAGAAAATACACTGCTCTTATTCATGGAGTCACTTATTTTACAGGGGTAACAAAAATTTCTAAGTTACTGCATGTTTTCCACTAGGATTACCTAGTAACTGACCAGCAGCCAAAACTATGTGGAAGATCCCAAGACGGAAGCATTTTGGCCTTAAGTGCTGCCCATTTTTCTGTTAAAAAAAATCCCTTTTCTGTTGTTGTTAGCTCTTTATTTATTCAAGCAACCAGAAATGACCCTGTGAATTGTTCAGCTATATTCTTTCGAATTAAAAAACTAAGTATTGTGTTTCTCTATATGCCATATATATGTTATCTATATCGGGGAAGCTATCGGTTAAAATAGCACATGAAAAGTCTCCACGAAATATGTGGATACCCAGAGAATAAATGCATCACAGTGACCTAGAAGTGACAAAAAAGATGAAACATGGAAGAAATACTTTTTAACTCTGAGTGTAGCCATACTTAAAAATGAATCTTCTCTCAGAAATCAGAAAGTTTGGTTAGTTGTTAATTTGTTTCATGCATGAGTTTTTTAAAAAATTATGATACAAAAGTAAGAACATTTGTATCAAACCAGGAAAAATAAAGCAAGTGGATCTGAAATGAGGAGGCTCCAATGCTCTGATTTTATTCCCTTCAGGCAAGCTGATAATCCCCAATTAACTATGAAATATTTCTTCTAGCGAGTTTAGTTCTAATTGGGCTCCTTTTTGTGTTCACTCCCTGGAGCACTGAAGAAATCGTCTCATCTCCTCACTGAGTTCTTCACTTCATCTTCAGTTTTCCACTCCAGTCTTCCTTTTCCTTTCTTGTTGTACTACTTCTTCATTAGTTCCATATTCTCAGCCTCATTATAAATTCTTCTGGTATTTCACTATATAATGCCAATCAACTCTGACACATTTTTGCCTTATTTTTTTTTCTTCCAATTATTATACTCTAGAGAAAGAAGTAAAGATGTCCACATCTTACTCTTCCCTGGGTAATCAGTTCTTTTACTGTTTTCTTTCTTTCTTTCTCTCTCTTTCCCTTTCTCCTTATCTTTCCCTCTCTCTCCCTCTCCCTCTCTCTCTCTCTCTCTCTCTCTCTCTCTCCCTCTCCCTCTCTCTCCCTCTCTCCCTACGTTTCTCCTTCCCTCCCTCCCTCCTTTCCCTCCCTCCCTTCTCTATCATTAAAATGGCATGGGCACATTTTCCAAAATCATGATTCAATTTAATCCCTTAGCCTGCCCATCAAAAAACAGATAAAGAAAATTTGTCTTTACACCTTGAGTTTTCTTTTAAGCCACATTCATCCAAAATGCCATCTCAGTCTTCCTCAATGTTCAGCACTTTGAATTATTATTGTCTCATCTCTGTTATCAAAAGATTAAAAAATTAAGACTCCTATTGTATAGGTGTGTTTATTTCTTAGCTACATGGCACCATTTGCAATGAGATGAATATTCCATATACCTTTAAAAGTTATTCATGTGATACAAAGGACTAACTGGTTCTAACTATATTTCTATAAAATTACATAAATATTAGCAGGACAGCACAAACATCAGAAAAATTGAAATACATAAATATTAGGATTTTTATATAAGAATGGCTGCTTACAGTTCACCAACTTCTTTTTCTGATACACCCCACATAGTGGTTCTAACTATAGTGAAACTCGCCTCAGTGATTTTATTTATAAAACAATAGCCACAGACATTAAATTTCACGGTTCAATGACTGTCATCTGACCAAGTTATATGAGATTGAATCATCCAGGGTTAAATAAAACACCTGCCTTCAAACACATATTACCTGAGGTGTCTCTGATTTCAATCACCCAGCCAGGGACCCGAGCTCAGAGACGGCAGGAGAGATGCAGAGTAAGGAGGGTGTGAGACACATCAATGCTGTCACTAACTTAACTATGTGAGCAAAACCTTATGTGTATTTTTACAATTTAGGATGGACCTCCTCAAACCAATCACATCTGAAATCACCAATTCAGTATCTTTCAACACCTTGTAACAATTAAAACCCAAAAATGAAAACCAAACAAACACACACAAAAAAACAACTGCCATATATAGACTAAAGAAGGTCGTTGTTAATAGAGATTATTTTGAAAGTGTTTTTAATGCAATTCTCCTAAAATGCAGGTATCTGGTTATGCTGCATTTGCTCTCTAAGCAGCAGCTCAATACTTTACACGCACAGACGCTCTGTGAATTTCTGTTGGGTGAATGTGTCAATGAGAAGTGTCTGCTATTAGACCGTAGTCGGGGGCAAGGCAGAGATGAAGTGTCCACCAGCAACCCGTGGGCTAATTTCAGGCTCAGCCTTTCACCTTGTCCTCTGCGGTCTTCAGTCTCACCAAGCCCTCTCCCCGCCCCCACCCCCACCCCTACCCTCAGCTCATCGCTCTCCATTCCAGTCACATCGGTGCCTGGACAAATCCCCAAGGACATTTGCTAATCTCTGTGTGTCCCCTCCTGCTGCTCCCTGTGTGCAAAGAACAGGTTCTTTACATATCAAAAATCGATGACTCTTTTAAGAAGAGAATTTACTTTCTCTTTCTTCCCATGATTCCTAAACTGGAATTAGTCAATCCCACGTCCCAGGCTTATGGATCTTGATTTCCAAACTGCACTTAGCCACAGTATATTGCATATAATAGACATTTATTAAATACCTTTAAAAGAGTAGGCAAAAAGCCAGCTAACATGAAGGAAGTAACTTGTGAGCAAATATTATTAATGTATTCATATAAATAAATGTAAATAATTATGCAGAGAAAACTATTCAAACCTGAATAAATGTTCGGAAATGATCACATCAGGTAATATTTAAAACATTAGTATTTACATCTATTTTTTATAAACATTATAGATATTACTATGTGACTCTCAAAACACATACATATTTATTAAATCAACTTAAGTAGCATCTCTCGTCTTCCTTCCCAGAAAGTAAAATGTAAAAGAAAAGAGAAGCACAGAAAAGAGGGAGTCCGGAACAAGAGAACTAGGAGTCCGTCCGCGCGGGGGCTGATTGCCTGGGACTGACATCCAAGAAATCGAATTCTGTAACCTCGGAACCTCTGAAACCACGATGGAAAACCAGAACCGGTGATCCTGTTAGTGAGTAAACTCACCTCTTTTTAGATGTCAAGACAAAACCTTCACACTGCAAAACACCCCAGTACACATGAACCTCCAAAACTTTTAAGGAGCTTATGCATCCCTACTAATTTAATTTGTATTTAAAATTATTTAAAATAATAAAAATGTCATTTCAAATGTGTATGTAAAATAAGATGTAGTTGAACATATTACATAATACAATTAAGATTCTGCCAAGTTATAGACTTACTTTTATATTAATTTAGAACTATCTCCTTCATTTCTTACCCAAGTAGCTCTTAAAACAAAAACATATCTTTACTCTAAAAAGTTATACATCCTGAAAAAAAGATACTTCTATTCAAAGCACATTCAAATTTAACTGTGGAAGTTCTACTTATTCTAAAGCCTGCTATTAAAAATATCAGTGTAATCCATTGGCTTCAAAATATGACCAATTAGCATATGCAGTATGGAAAGAAAAAATATTTAAATCCTATAGATTTGTTTCATAATATGAACCTTAAATATAGCCCCATAATGAGATTATACCTTCAAATTACACTGTGACATTTAAAAATATCTCATAGTAGCACCTGAAAACACTATCGCTATAGTAACCCACTTCCATTAACATTTGTTTCGCCCAGACACAACCCCGAATGTGGTGCTACCTGCTCCGTCCAGGTATCAACACACAACACACAGAGAGCTTTTCGGTTACCAGAAAATCCATCTTTGGGGTTAGAGTCACTACATACACGTTGCAATCATCACAAAGTTTAATCTCCAGACAGCGCCCCTCATTCATATCCTCGGGGGTAGAGACTCACTGTAACTCCTGTGTACAGAAAACCAAGTGGGGTCTACTGGATCCGAGTTCCAGCTTCACACACTTTTCACCTGTGTGTCCTTGAACACGTTACACACTCTCGGAATCTTTCCTTCCATCATAATAATGCCTACATGGCAGAATTGACATGAGAAATAAAGAAACCATTTATTCAGTGAAATTACAGAATGTTGTACATAATAGAATGCAGGACATAAATAAATATTGCCATACTTAGTTTCACCTTACTAACTAAACAATATCCCGATTTTAATTTTCTGCCATTATTTGTTCCCTTTTTAGTTTCTTCTATCTTTTCTCAATCTATGGCCTTTCCTTAACATGCCAAATAATGTGACTAAAGACATTTCTCCTTGTTTATTTTATTCACAATAGCTTATTTTACATATATAGTTTTGCATATTAGAAGTGATGAGTTGAACATTTTAGCCTTTTTGGAAAAAAAAAAGTGTAACCTGGAATTTTCCCGTGATCTCAACATGTTTGGGGTGACAGAGTTTTACGGATTTACTGTGCACATAAATCATGAAACTGCACAGCTCTAGGCCAGTGCACTCCCAGAAGCATCAGGAATCCTGCTGTTGGAGTTTTTACGGGGCCGGGGGCGGGCGGGGGGCATGGTCCAGGAGTTGCAGCCTGCTTTCCTCAATATTCCTGAAGCCTTGGAGAAACCCCCTCTGCTTTCTTGAAATCTCCTCCTATCCCTTCTGTTTATTTACCTTTTCTTTATTCATTCTACCAACAAACGCTATGGGAGAACCATTTATGTGCTAAATACAGTGCTAAACAGATGAGAAATAACAGGCTAGTCTTGAAACTGGCTAATGAAGCTAATAGTCTCATGAAGAGAGAACCAACTGTTCAGTTTTGTGGCAGAGCTCTTCAGAAATATGATGGGCTAATAAAATGGTGCAGGGCTTTCCGGGGACACCTAACTTTAGTTTGTGGGGGTCGAGGGAGAATCCCCTTAAAAAGTGATGCTCAAATGGAGAGCTGTAGTGGAAGTAGGAGGAGCCAGAAAACCAAGAAGTTTCCTTCAACTTCCTTCAGTACACTGATTTTTCTGACCTCGGGTGAGAGACTTCTCTACCTGATGTTCTCCTATCATCTTGGGGGACTTCGAAGTCCATGAAGAAAGCCCAAGTGACACTCAAACTATTATTTCACTGTTCCCTCAATATCAGTGACTTCCCTACCTCCTCAATCAAAACACAGGGACAGACCAATGACAAGCTCCCTGTTTCAGATAAAACATATTTGTCATATTTGTCTTACTGAACTTTCAGTATTTACCTATGCTGTTTCTTTGGATGTCATTTTCCTTCTCTGCCAAAAAGTAACTCCTAATTTTTCTTATATCATTCCATTTTAATCTCAGAATATACTTTTTCCCCTTTTGATCTGTTTCTTAACCCAGCCCTTAAAGTTGCTAACCCTCAGAAATCTATTTCACTTCCCTTGCACCTACATACTCTATAGGGAATGGCTTCAGTGTCGCTGTCTATGCTGATGACCCACAGATACCTCTTTCTAGCTGAGATTTCTCCCTGGAATTCTAGACCTGTGTCCATTTAAGCTTCTTGGGTATTTCCCTTGAAGTAAAATTTGTCCAAGCTCATGATCTTCCTTCCTACTCAAACATGATTGCTTGATCTACCTAGTCAAGTGCTCCCTATCTTTGAATAGTGTCACTGTTAACCTTGTATTTCAGTTCAGAACATGAAATTAGATTATAATCCTCATGTTTCCTCTTTCTCCACCTCCCGCTGAGCTCCCCGCCTGCACAGGGCCCCTGACCTGGCTCTGCAGATGGGCAGAGGTCCCGGCAGGGGTCTCTGCTCGGGGCAGTTTCTGCAGGAGCACAGTCAGCCGCTGGGTTCTGTCACTGTGTGAAACAGCACATGTTCCTCCCCTCCCCTCCCCTCCCCTCCCCTTTCCTTCCCTTCTTCTTCCTCTTTTCTTGTTTTATTTGGTTTCCTTCAGCTGGTTTTAGTTGAATTGCTGTCTCCTACAATGAAAGGAATCATGACTTGTATATAACGATTCTGTTTCATCCCCGTCTCCATAATATACTCTCAATATCAACAGGGGCCGAGGGCAGCACACGAGGAGACTAAACTCACAAAAACAAGGTCAGTACGAGGCTCTTAGGCGAGATGAGGTGAGAGAGAGGGCTCCATATCACATTCTTAAACGACGTTTGGAATTACTGAACTGAATTGGGGTATTGGTAAGGAAATGAGAGAAAGCAGGGATTCTACTAGAATCAGACCTTGTGTCTATAAAAGAAAATTTTTGATAGCTCTCCAAATCTGGCAAATACACATCAGAATTATTTAAACTTTAAACCTACTTCTTTGGGCACCATTATCATTGCAGGAAGAAAGTTTCCCTGTCAGCATTTTTTTAATACAATTAACAACCCTCCATACCATTATACTCATCTTTTATTAAGGCTACTAAATAATTGCCTCCTTTGCATATTTATACAATGTCCACCTCATTATGGATATTCAATGCATCCTTATTAAGAAGGAGAAAGTCATAATTTACAAATGGTAAAAACAAATTTACAAAGACCTGTGATAAGCTTCTTTTAATTCCCTTAGCTGACGCGTAGATTTTGAAACTATGTTTTTAAAACTCTACAACAAACAAGGCATCATAAAATTTGTAGGCAAATCACCACTACTAGCTAATATTTAACGTCTGCTCAGCGCACGCCCCTCAAGGTCTTAAGAACTTTAAATATTTTAGCTCATTCCGTTCTCAACACCCCTGAATCAAGTATTATTAGGAGACCAAAGTACACAAAATTCCAGATCTTATACAATATCACACAGTTGACATAAGCAGGATTTGAGTCTTATCAGTCTAAAAGTTAATAATTTTGCCCATTATACAATGAGGCCTCTAAATAATCACTAATGCATATTCCTTATTTTATAGCGACAGAAATGATGGCCTGGTGGGAATAAATGACTAAAATGGCCACATGTCCAGGTAATGATTGAACTGCAACAGAAACTCCCAGTGCGCAGATTCCCAATTCCCAAATCTTCCTGCTTTGTCTACAAGCAAGCTCTCCAAATTAAAATTATGGCAATCTCAATCATCTAGGCATCAACAATTAATTTCAATATGTAAGTGTCTTTGTAATGTTCAACTTGGCGAGACTAAACTTCATTTTCCAAAATTCCTTTCTTGTATATTTCTGGCTAGGGTGGGCCACAAGGAGATTCTTCTATGCAATTTGGAGAAAGGAAGTAAACCAGTAACAACTTCGTAGCTCACACACAGCATCACTGATCAGCTTTCTGACCTCACTGGTGTGAGTCTACAGCTGGGTCTGCATCTGATCTACCTTTGCTTGGGTTTTCCTTCAGCTTTTCTGGCTCCTGGGCCAGGGTTCCCGGTGTGTATATTTGGTTACAGCACAAAAAACAACAACAAAGAATGACAACACCCCTCATTTCTGCACAGCATCTATGCCAAACATTTCAGAGGCAACAACACTGTCATGGGATTCTTCGTTCACATGGGGCAGCGGCTTGTTCTTAATCTCCTTACAATATCTTCCATTAC
Source organism: Phyllostomus discolor (assembly GCF_004126475.2). Lineage (NCBI taxonomy): Eukaryota > Metazoa > Chordata > Mammalia > Chiroptera > Phyllostomidae > Phyllostomus > Phyllostomus discolor. The sequence goes on along the minus strand of NC_040915.2, from coordinate 30,917,681 downwards.
CAACTGTCTTCCCTGCCACTCCTCTCATTATGAAATGAGCTCATTAATAGACAGGCCATTGTGATAGGGATGGAGGTTAGTGATAGGATTAGCAACATGAATTTCCACTCACCCTGTCACTTATGAATGCCCCTTTTGGCCAGCAGAAGACACCAACACTGAACCCCCATTATAGAACCACTTCCTGAATGATCAGTCAGCTACCTGGTGCCAGGTTGATTATACTGGACTTCTTCCAACATGATAGGCACGGTACTTGTCCTTACTGGGATAGACGTTACTCTGGATATACACCTGCAGTGCATTGCCCAAAATACTGCCCATATATTTCCTGCATATCTTATCCACAGTTCTCTACAAAACATCAGTCTGACCAAGAAATTCATGTTATGGCAAATAAAATATAGCAATACGTGAATGGCTTTGGAAGTTACTAGTCTATCATATTCTCCATCCTGCTGAAGCAGTTAGCTGGATGGGATAATGGAATAGGTGATTGGAGTCTCAGTTACATACCAGCTAGGTACGAATTAGGAGAAGAATGAACGTTAACCAAAGACAAAGGAAGGACTTTGCATCCTCTTAGGGGAAAAAAAGGAGCTTATTTTGGTTGCACTTAGAACAGTTATATCATTTAAGGTGGAAGTTTGACTTTGCCATTATTTTTATTTGGAAGCTAGCATGATTTAAGGAAATATTTATAGGTTCCACATTGATAAAAGTGAATTGCAGTGGCTCTACAATGTGTCAGCTTGGTCATGCTGAACTACATGTCCCAGAATCCCTTTCCCTGTATTTGTCCACTTAGATAGGCCTAAGGGCTCTTGTAGGGTGGAAGTAAAGCAACAACTATTTCGTATCTTGCACAATCTGCTGTTGGTTTGATTCCTCGGCCTATTGGCATGAGGGAGCAGGTAGGCCTACAACGGCTGCACCTCCCCTTGCATTTTCCTTCACCTCTTCTCACTTTTGGGCCAGGTGTTTGTGTTTTGCTTCCTGGAGAAGGGCCCTACCTTCTCTAGGACTCCCAGCCCACCAAGATTAGAGCCAGCGAGAGAAGGTATGTGTTTCAGTTCATCCTCCTGGGTCTGAGCTTGTGTTTGTGAGTTCCAGATTATTTTTGATCTCCCCTATTCTATGTCCATCTTCCCTTCCCAATTGTCTTCTTGTGACTCCAAGCTCCAGCATTAGAGCAAAGACTGCATTTGGCAGAGACTGCTTCACTGACCCCACGACCGCATATGGCTGCATCTTTGCTGCAAATAAATGCATATATCCATATTTCTCTCCCTCTCTCTCTCTCTCTCCATCCATTTCCAGTGGTTCTGTTTCTTGGATTGAACTCTGACTGATACAAATAGACCATAAATAAATTCACATTTGATTAAATTGTCCTCATGAAGTATTTATATAAAATCGACAATGTTGTCCCATTTTATGTCTCATTTCATCAACCTAGATCTACTGATTTCAAACACACAACTTACCAATGACAAACTAATTTCAGCCAGTTTAGTAAACACCTCTAAACATAAGGTCATAGGTAAATATACTTTAGTGATACTATCACTATTTTAATTGCCTACATTTCATAGTATTATCTCTTTACCACTGCTCAGCAAAATTTTGTGAAATACATAATATTAGTAAGGCCATTTTACAGAATGAGAAAACTGAGGCTTAGAATTATTCACTCTCCTCCAAATCCCATAGCAAGTAAATGATAGGATACTTTGACAGAATATTTAGTTTTCTATTCTGCTCATTTATGTTCAAAACACTGCACTGCTATTCAGAATATATTAATTTAATTTATTTACTAATATAGAATGTATAGATTAATGTGTTTTGTTGTGAGAATAAAATATGACATGCACAGAGCCTCAGGTTTATAGGTCTTCAGTTGTGTGCTTAGGAAATCTTAATTGCTGACGTTAGGATTATCATTAGTGTTTTAATCTGACAGCTCTTGGCACCATTGTCTCGTAATTAGCTTTATGCGTCCTGTCATGTCTATTCAGTAATGCTGTGAACCCAGCACACCAGAGAACAGCAACTGCACAGCACATCAGTTCTCCGATTTAGACTGGCTGGGCCGAGCCCCTGCAAATCACATGTTCCCCCCAAAATTATGTTTTCAAAGCTTTCTTCCCCTCACCTGGAATCAGGGCATCATAGTAACAATTACCTTCTAGGGCTCTTGCTTGAGTTTCACTCTGGGAGCATGGGAAGTCACTCATGTACTCTTAAGAAGGAGAATTTCTGTCTACCCTTTTAAAAGAGTTTTTTGTATTGTGTGTAAAGAAGGGAGGATTGAGGCAAAAGCGGAGACAAGGAAAGTAATTAGCAGGTGGTAGCATGCCTAGGGAAGATGCAGTACTGTCTTTGACTAGGATGGTGTGTCAGTGGAGTTATGGCTTAGTGGTAGAATTCACAGAACCTGGATGTAAGTGGAGAGCGAGAGAAAGTTAAGAAAGATCCCCAGGTTTCCAGATTAAGCCACAAACTGAGTTTGCTCGGTTGAAGCCTGCTGTAAACTGAGTTGAAGTTGCTACAAACTGAGAAAGTCAAGACTAAAAAAGGAGCATTTTTCGGTCACAGTGCTGCTGATGACAAATGACGTCCACAAAAATAAACTTTCTCACTCTTATTGTTCCCTGGAGTATGAATTTCATTTGTCTGGTTTATTTTTATAAATATTTCAAGTCTGAGAGCCTAGCAGAATGAGCTAGTGAATAAAATATTATGAGAAGGCCATTTTAATAAATGCTCAGATATTTTAAAAAAGAACTCTTTTATTGGTTATCTGTCAATGAACAATCTTATAGATATCACTCTGTAATGCATTATTAATTTCTTTAAGGATCTGAATGAAAATATTTCTGCAACAACCCAGTTCTATTGTTTAATATCTCCTCGGTTGAGCTGTGACACTTCTACGTGAAGAAGTGATTCACACTCCTTCAGATTTCACTTTTCTTTAAGCCTCCGGTTAGATTGCTACCCGAATACTATATATGGAACCTTTTCCCTCTCTTGTGGGTAGTTTCTCAAACTCCAGCCACTCCTGCCAAACTTGCTAAATGCCCTAAAACATCCAAGTGCTTGGAGTACTCTATACTTATAAATAAAATGACTACCAAAAAATGTCTAAGTTCCTCCATGTGGTATTTCAGAAAAGATAGGCGGTATGGTATGAAAAGACTACACGGGAATCAGTGACAAATTAGACTTAAAATGAAGTCCATTGACTTTTTTTGTGTGTTCATTGAGCCAAAAATTGAAAAACATACATGACTTCAGAAATACTATATCAAGGAAGAAGAAATGGAGATAAAACTTGAAGTACCATACTGTCTTTACAAATTGAGATATGTTTCTTTCAGCTTTAGCAAGTGTTCAATCACAGGGTTGAGCTATTAATAACTCTAAGTTTATGGTTCTCTCGATGAGACCATGGCCATCTTGATACCAAGGATGGGGGTGCTGAATTCTATCTATACCATTCCGAGACAAACTATAGATGCTCAAGAAGCAGGTGTTGACAGGACGCAGTGCAGACTGAGGCCTGGCAGCATTAAAAGCTTTATATATTCAATTATTGCTGCCGACACGGCAGTGGCAAGAACTAGCTGCAATTGTCAGAGTGACGTTATTATTGCCATTGCTGAACGGAGCACCGCCTTGGCTCAGAGTCCCCTGCACTGTCTTCTGCAGGGTGATGAAACACTTGGAGTGTGTCAGCCAGCATGGATAAATTTGTCATTGGGTACAACCCTCGTTGGGTCATTCGGGTGGAGGTTAAAAAGAAAAATGACTGTAATGCTGGTGAGAGGTATATTCATCTGCCAGCCCTCATGCTGAACTCTGTGTACTTCAAGCAAAGGCTGCAGGCAAAAGCCTCCAGTCCAGGCTTCAGGGAACCCTTTACCCCTCTGCTCCCTGCTGCTGACCCAACATCCATCTTGAGGGGTGAAGCAAGGGTTCGTGTCCCTGGCTCCTTCAAACTTGGAATTAGAGCCCAGCTCCCATTCAGGCTGTCAATTACTGCCAATTTACGGGGCTGAGGGAAAAGGCTTTATGGCCTTTTAGACACAGAGAAAGAAAAAAATGGGGTGTAAATGAGCTTGGAAGATGCTATCAATATGCATATCCTGCTCCGCCATTAATTTTGTAAAGTTCTCTGCCTCGCAGGAAGCTGTTATCACTCTGACAGCTACTAGGAAAATACTATAGGGCATGTGCTCTTCACAGACCAGTTTCTGGATAAACTTCGACTTTCCCCAAACAATGCTTCGAAACCGGTGGTACAGTAGAATCAAACTTGAGTGTACATTAGAAACATCCAGGGGGCTTCTTACAGCACCCCAGAGATTCTTGTTGAGGAGGACTAGGGCGGCATCTGACAACTGGCATGTCAAACATGTTCCCAGGCGAGGATGCTGCTGCTGATTAGTGACTGCAAGTGAGGAACGGCTGCTTGAACCATTACCGCAAAATTTAATTTCAAGATCATTTTGTTCGTCCATTGGTATAAACATGATACCTGTACTTCAACCTTAGAACAATGAACACACACACACACACACACAACAAACAATACGGAAGAGGTGTTGCATCTGGAATATGGAAGGCACCTTACAGACAGACTCCAGAGGGAAGGAGAGCATTTGCAGCATCCACACTTGTTCTGGAAGGAATGAGGGAGGAGGAGATGAGTGGCAAGCCTGACATTAAGAAAAAACTTAGTCATGCCTCAGGCAATAGAGGATTTGTTTCAGAAAAATGCACTGGCATGGTAGCCTGACCCCTCCGTGAGCCAAGCCCGTGAAGTCCGGGGCTGTGGGCGGATCCGTGGCAATAAGGAGCAGTAGACGGTAATGCAGGCAGGGGTCCTGTGCGGGGTGGCACGCTTTCTACCGTCCTCGAAATTAAGGAACAAAGTGTTTGACCTGGCCTTTTCTTAGTTTTTTAAAAAAGATGTTTTTCTTATTCCCTATGCTTCTATCTTCCTCCTCGAAGAGATTAATCCAGTTGCATACAGGTTATGTTGGTAACCTGAATTTTTTTAAAAATTATATGCTTAGACAATGAAAGAAGATACTATAGGTGACCCCAGAGGTTCCCAGCTGGAGACATTTGACCCACAGAGGACATCAGGCAGTATCTAGAAACGGGTTTGGTTTTCACAGTTGGGAAGGTGGCCCTCTACTGGCTGGAGGCCAGGGATGCTATTAAACACCCTACAATGTCCTTCTACAAGACCGTCCCCTACAACAAAGAATTTTCTAGTCCCAAATGTTAGTAACACCAAGACTGAGAAGCAAATGGACTGAAAAGAATTAATTCCTTGACATTCATTGCCTCTGATGTAAAAATAAAATAAAATAAAGTAAAATTAAATTAAATCAAATCAAATTAAAATATGGCTATAGTTAGGACTAGACAATCTCTTCAAATTTGGTCATACCCTGCCTCACCCTTCTGGTTACAGACCTGGCATCTTGCAATGTTATGTATGAAATGAATATACTAGAATATAAAATAAAATTCCCACCTAACAAAGAGTGTAATTTACCTATTTCTTTGTTTTATTCATCTTAATAGGTTGTCACTATGATAAAATGTAAAAGATTCCGACTGACTCTTCCTCCATCCCCTTGGTGATACTGACGGCCACCGTCCATCCTCACGGCGGCTGCTGGGAATGACAGCCGAAAACCCACAAGACAATCTTGCCAAATTTTACTCAAGCAATTCAAGTTCATTTGTCCTTTTAAATACATTTGGTGTATTAAAAAATTATAAACACAAATTGCCCAAATGAAAGCATTTTGAATAGACTTCTCAACAGTTTTTTTTCCCCACACTTCAGTGAGAGTGATTCTTTTTGTCAGTCAAAGTAAAAGTAAATCAATATTTATGTCATCCAAGAAATCTGACTAATGCTAGGAATCACTGAATAGGCAATTACATTTCGAATGCGAAATTTAACAAAATAATGATATAATGCAGGAAGCAAATGAAGTAGCAGTACAGTAAAACCAAGTGCATTCAAAGAGCTCACTGATTTGAAGCTTTCCCACAATCTTTGTTCAAACCTTCTTTTGATATTCATAAATTCAAATTAGATAATAGAAATGATGAAAGAAATAAAAGATGTCTTAAAGGTATCATCTTTCAACATGATATTCCTGGGTGGTTTATAAATACCAACAGTGGCAGCTTTGTCTACTTTAGCAGTGAGCTTTAGGGAACGGGGTGGAAAAGCAGGCTCAGGAAGGAATGCCCAGCTCATTAAATGCTTGAGACATTATAAGTAGAGTTATTTTTGATAAAGGTGTACGTATTTCTCCCCTACTACAAACTCTAACATACATTCATCAACCTAAAATATTTCCTTTCCTACTGTCAAACAGAAAAAATAATATGATTCAATAAATTTATTCTTCTTTGAGTTTATTTACTTACTTGCTAGTTATAACTTTCAAATTAGTTTGACAAATTATTCCTTTAACATTCAGCCCAGGACCTAGAATCCACAAGTAACAGATAAATTCTGCTAAGTCACCTCACTCTCTAAATGATTGTGCTTGTTTATAAATGTGCATATTTCTATGCATATCTATACATCTATATCCATGTAGAGCTGCACATTTAACTTTCTAAAATCACAAGTCACTTTTTATTACATAAAATAAAATGAATAAATTCAATAAATTACACTTTATGCATCTATCCCATTGGTAATTTTTTTAATGTTCTCTCCTTCTTTATTGGCTAGGAGCTCTTCCGGGCACCAAAGGTAACCAACTGTCATTTGCCCGAGACTTTCCCAGTTTTAGCACTGAAGCTCTATGTGAGTTTGAAAGGACAAAGTTATATAGAAAGTTATATATAACCTTTCACTCCATCCAGTCATAATGCCAAGAGCTTTGTAATTCAATAGGTATAGCAGTAGAGAAACATTATATGTATGTAAGTTCATGCTGCAAAAGCAATTCCAAACACATTGATCCAAATAATCCTGTGGTTGAGTTCTATGAAATTTTTGGACTCAATTCTCCTTAAACCTTTGCTTCCGAATAACAAGGAAGTGATATAGGAAATAGAGTTAACTCAAAGTCCGGGATTCCAAGCTTGTCGTCTCAGGTTATTTATTCTTTTCAATATCCTCTGTATTTATTCATGTTTTCTCTGGCCTCTGAACCTTCAGTTTTCAGTAAGAAAATTGTCACAACCAAGTCTTTGTATTCTACCCAGAGAGTCCAGGTTCTAGTGATTCCGATTTTACGCCCTTCCGACATCTTAGACATTTTCCTACTCAGCACATCTAAAATTTCTGTGAGTCCACAGGCAAATCCAAAGGTACTTTAAATGGCAGAGTTGGAAATGGAATGGCTGAACATTCATTACAAAGTCAGATGAGTTCTTTGTCATTTAAGGAAACAGGAGAGACCGGCATTAAAATAGGGTTCATTAAGAGTGAATGTTCGCCTGACCGTTTACAGGGCCTTTAAAACATCTGGAGGCTGTTCTAATTTACACCGGAATGCCTTTGGAAATATGTGAACTCCTAACTAAACACAGGGGAATTATTAAGTAGAAGGCTTTGGGTTTTGTGCTGAAGTGATGTATCTATTTATTTTTCAGAATGCTGCCATATATCAGACTAAGTACCCTTCAGCACAAACTCAGTTATGCTTCTTGAAAGTGTTCTTTTCTCTTCGCCCTTCAATGTTCACCTTACCATTTTCGCTGGAATAGATGTTGACAAATAGTTCAGGGAAATCAGTGGTTAAGTAAGCTAAACTAATCTCCGCCCTGCCCCCACCCGCACTCACAGATCACTTGTCCTCATGCACAGGGGAGAAGAAAAGGGAGTCAGAGCTCAGTAAGGGAACAAGGCACAAAGGTTCAAGTCAATCTGACGCAGTAGATGGTGGCAGTGGGAAACCTGTCCCCTCTAGTCCTTGCGAAGCTCACCTAACTCAGGAGCCTCCACAAACGCCATTGACATTTTCCCCTCCAACATCTGAGTTGAGGCTGTTTATTTACTTGAAGTTTTCTGATGTCTTTAACCTTCACATTTTTTGATTCTTCATAATATATGTCTGAATAATTAAGTGGCAGCTCTTTAAAAGTGCAAAGAGCTTCACGGTCAACTTCAGAGAGAGGGTCCGTGGTGAGACACGCGGCAATTCACAAGGGAGAACAATCACGTCTGTAAGGAGCAAAGGCTGTTCCATCTCTCATTCCCGTTGACTGGTAAGGTAGCTATTTTATTCTCTTAACACCCCTGTTTTACTGGGGAACAACTACACATCACAACTAGACCTTGCTAGTAGTCTCAGGACCTAATTTCAATTTTCATCTTAAGGTGAAGACTTTCCTGGTGATATCAGTCAAGGTAAATCAATCCTAGCCCTGGCTGGCATAGCTCAGTGGATTGAGCGTGGGCTGCAAACCAAAGTTTCGTAGGTTCAATTCCCAGTCAGGGTACATGCCTGGGTTGCAGGCCATGACCCCCAGCAACCGCACATTGATATTTCTCTCTCTCTCTATCTCCCTATCTTCCCTCTCTAAAAATAAATAAATAAAATATTTTTTAAAAAAGATAAATCAACCCTTTCATTGTTGTTGGGTTGTTTTTTTTTTTTGGTTTTTGTTTTGCTTTGTTTTGTTTTCCTCATTGGGCCACTGAAACCTCTACTCTACTGACGAATTTCTATCTGGCCTGGATGAAAACATAAACCTCCTTTCCCAACTTCAACAGTTTACATACTTTTCAAGGTCAAAGACTTGGACTTCAGTGTATTTTCCAAATACCAAGTACAGGGTCAATGAAGGCATGAGACCAGGCACATCCACAGATGATCATCGGAGCCAACCGGGATCATTCTTATTGTGTGTGCAGTGCCATTTGCCGTGCAGTTGATAAGGAGTCACAGTTGTATATGTGCATTTCCCCCTTTTAACATTTTGTTTACACACACGTTGGAATTCATCATATGCTACTATCAAGTTTACTGACTCACTGTTCATTCATTTCCTTAAGAAATATCTCGGCAAGTATGCATTCATGTAACAAGCACTGTTTGCCTTACTAGAATAACCTCCTACAAATAAACCCAGGTTTCAATCCAGATCTGCTGGAAGCTTGGTCTCTTTCATCTCTACCCTTTTCCTTTCTCCCCAAACCTTGGGGTGGTTTTTATACACTCAGTCAAATTAGTTTGGTAGATATTTTGTGAATGACAACTAAAGTTGATATTCATACTTTCCTTCTTCCCTTCTTCTGCTTTAAGCCCTCTCCTCTGTAACTCCTTTCCAGTGCTAAGGACGACACATAACTTGTTTATAAAATATTCATAAACAAGGCAGCCAATGTGACATTTTATTTGTATCTCTATTCAGAGCTGATAGTCATCTGGTGCATGCTGATAGGAACGGGCTACCTGTTGGTATCTGCTGACAAGCCTCACACCTGCTGAGCGGGCTGCGCTGGCTGCTGCAGCAGCCCCCGTGCCTCCTGCAGAGCTGCAGAGTCGGGCTGTCCAAGGGGACCCAGACCTGTGTCACTGCCGGGGTCACACTCAGGGGCTCAGTTGCCAATCAGTGGGGCAGACAGGGAAAAAAATGACTACATCATGTAGTGCTTACTTTTTACTCTTATTTCCACAAAAATTTCCTTTTTTTTCCCCTTTTCTTTTGGTAACCACCCCTAGTTTTCCTCTAGGAATCCCATCCCCCCAACCTTTGAAACTGCAAGAAGGCTTGGTAGGATGTGAAGCTAAGTGTGCGGTTGGTTTCCCCTATGTCCTGCCAACAGGCGCCCACCAATTATCACTCGTAGAAATTCACATCTTGAACAATGAGACAGAAGAACTCAAAATAAGGAAACAGTTTGTCTCCCCGGCAACTTCTAACAATAAATATTAGTTTCCGTCACAAGTGTTCGCCAGTGCAGCTCTGCTTTGCTGCTCTCCGAGGGTCCTTTCCCTCACTCCTCAGCCTCAGGCATCCTTTCGATTGTGTCAGGGTTGTCAGTTGAATTGTGTCTTTCAAAAGTATGTTTAATGCCTAACCCCCGGTACCTGTGACTTTATTTGGAAACAGGGTCTTTGCAGATGTAATCAATTTAAGAGGAGATGGTTAGGGTGGCCCTGATCCAGTATGACTGGTGTCCTCATAAGGGCCACACAGACAAACAAGGGAACACGCCGTGTGACAGCAGAGGCAGAGGTCGGTGTGACTCCTCTATAAGTCAGTATTGCCAGCAACACCCTTTGGCATGTCAGCCCTAGAAAACTAATATAACCATTATTCCAAATTCTTTTTTTAAAAAAGTCTTTGAAACATCTTAAAGGGGGCAAGGAAGTAGTAAAGGGTAACAGTGGCCAAATATAGTGGTCCTGGATGGGTGACCCGGCTGGTTGAGGCATCTTCCCATTCACCGAAAGGCTGTGGGTTTGATCCCCAGTAGGGCTGCGTACAGGAGGCAACCTACTGATGTTTCCTCTCACGTCGATGTTTCTCTCTCTCCCCAGCCCCTCCTTCCTCCCTCTAAAAGCAATAAACATATGTTCAGGTAAACATTAACAAACCAAACTATATGGTGAGGAAGACAACCTGACTATGGGTGGTCAGCACACAATGCAATATACAGATCAAGTATCACAGAGGGGGGCCCTTGAAACCTTAACTTCTTATTACCCAATGCTACCCCAATACATTTTTTAAAATCCTAAAGAACCTGATAGTCTTTACTAGATGAACATCAATTTAATTCAGACATCATTTGGATGACTGTATTTGCAAGGAGGCTGGGGCTCTTCTCTGGTCTAGACGTAGTATCCCATTCCAAGTTACTACTCATTGGTCTAAAAAAGCCATGTGACCTAGCTCTGGCCAATGACTCACAAGGGGCATCTGCTAATAGGCTTCTGGAAATGGTTTTGCCTCTTAAGGAAAGAGATTGACATGTGAAAAAAAATGCATTTTTCCTATATGCTTAACCTTACACTACAGAAATTGTTTTATGGAGTGTGGCGAATGTCTTGTAACCATGTGATGAGACATCACCAGCACACTGAGTGCTTATTAGAAGGGGAATGACCTTGGGTACTTGTGTAAGCCACAGCAGAAACCCTGGAATCGGTAGGCTCTGCACTTATTAGGTGAACTTAATTAATCTCATTACAATAGCCACTTCCTGTTGCATATTCTGGTATCTCTTGTCAAAAATATCTTCACTATACAACATTATAGTCTGGGAATTCTCTCACTACTTCAATCCAGTAGGTCAGCTGGCCAACAAGAGTGGCATCAGAGATCAGATGCTTGAGGGTAATCTCTGATTAGTGCAAGAACTACCTACATTTGTCACCTGGTGTTGTATTACATGATGTGAATCTCTGCTTATCACAACTACAAAGTAATCAAAGGCTACTGACATTAAATCAGTCGTGTTGAAATCCCTAAAATGTTGTGAAAATTAGATTTTACTTTAGTCTTATTTGAACATTTTCAAGGTGCCAGGGTCAAAGACTTTTGGATATCTTTAGCTTCTATTTGGAAGAGAATAAGAGGTTTAAAAAAAAAACCTGGGACAAGGAAATAGACAGTGAAAAAGCTGAATGAACAGCTCTTACATCATGCAAACTTGGGATAGAGTAGAGTATTACATTTTTATTCCTGAAATTTGTCCCAAGTTTGTATGATATTAGAATATTTATTTAGTTTTGTCACTAAAGACCTGAATCAAGGTAGAGCTGCCCACTAAACATTGTATGGTAAGGTATTCTCTTTGTGTAGATTTAAAAACATAGAATTTTGTTTGGGGAGAAATATTAGCAAATGTCCTTGTGAGTCAGAGAACATTTATTCTCTTAAGAATAAAACCCAGCTAAGTGTGGGTTAGGAATTGACTTTTCTTTGTATTTTCCTGCTCTGCTAATAGCAGCATGCTTGCTTTCTTTCTCATGTTTATGCTCTTCTGCAAATCCACAGGCTGTATGGCCATATTCACAGCAGGCAGTGGGTGGTGGAACAGGGGGCAGCTATTTCTGAACGGATTTACAAGAAAAGTCATTGCACTCCCCCCAGCAGATGATCCCTTTAGGCCCATCAACTTGAACTGGTCCTCAAGACCATCTTTAGTTGCAAGATAGAGTGTCAAAACATGAGACAGAATTGTTATGGTTCAATAATGTCAATCATTATGCACTGTCAACCAAAACAGGGTTTTCTAAACAAGTACAAAAAACAAACAGATCTGAGGTGGGCAAATAGTGGGGTCTACCATGTTCACCTTGTCAATCAAGTTGTCTAGATAGTTTCTTAGCTGAGCATTTTGATGAATATAACCTTCCTTGCTACAAATTCACATACAGTCAGAAAAGAGTTAATATTATCTGCATGAGCTCAATGAGCTCAGACAGAATAAACAATACTTGATTAATGTGTTTTAATGGGTAGGCTAGTGCTTATTTGCATGTTGGCATTATAAAATGTAAAGGTATTTTAATATAACACCTGAAGCACTAGAGTGGGGCAAAGACTTTGAACTTATTAAATGTTGAGTTTAATATTTCAGAAAATTATAATAGGAAACCCTAAAGTTACATAATGATAATTACTTAATAAGATTTATATATGTGTGTGTATATATATAATTATATAGTTACAATATTATATTTGGGGTGTCATTGATGCTGAGTTATCTTTTATAGTCTTATTTTATTTTTTATCGCAGGCAATTTTTCACATTACCCTATTATCATTGGAATACTTCCTACAGGGAAAATGTATTTAAGCCACTATGGCAAATGTAAACTTCTATATCTTATGCTATGGTTTGCTACATGATTTATTTTAACAAGTATGAAAACAAATGATGAATTGTGTCCTCTTTGTGTAATGTTTACTTTAAACTCTATGCAGTGCAACATGCATTATTGGATGGTGCTTTGTTCTTTTACGCTAAAACATGAGTATCTGCCCTAGCAGGTCACCTTTATCTCCTGTGTGCTGGAGAGTGAGGAGATAAAGGGATGAGACGATAGAGAAAGAATAGAATTTACCATCAACGTCCATGCAAGTGCAATATGCAGAAGAGATCCCAATTTATATTTCTGTGATATGAAATTAGGATTTCATTTCTGCATTTCAAACTTTCAAGGAACTCCTATTTGTGCCCAGATGGGGTCGTGGGGTTCACCAGGCCACTCCACAACCAGCCAAAGTCCACCTGTGACTGTCAACTGTCAAAGTATATTTGAATGAGGAAACAACTTTCTGAAGACCACTTCTAATACCTATTCTTGAATCCAGCCAATGAAGGTTTTGTAAAAATTAGAAATGATAACCCAGTTTGTTGTGTCTGGGCTTTGTAGGTAAAACTGATTTTTTTTTTGTGAAAAACAGACTAAAACTGCCAGGTGTAGTTATCACTTTTAAATCAGACTTAGGAAGTCCTCTTATTCATGGGCATGAATTTAAAAATGTCTGTATGTATCATTCTCCTTCTTCAAACTATCAGGATACTGCCTGAACCAGTGGGAAAGGAAGGTGAATACTGTGAAGTCATTTTTCTGCTTCATCTGGTATGAAGGAAGGTGGCTTGACCTAGAATAAGCGAGTATTACTACCTGAAACCTTCAAATAAGAGCCATGTTTTCAGCAATGGTTTAATGAAGGGGGTTGGGGGAAGATTAAACAATACAGCTCAGACCAATTTGTGAAATGACCAATTTGCAGAAAACTATGAGAAAAGTACATTAAAGCCAGCCTAGGAGAACTTGTTTTTGTTATTCATTGCCAGAGGCATGAGCAGGGCAATGACAGTTAGAAGGCAGGAGGAGATTTGAGTGTACGTGCAAGGCCAAAGGCACGGGGGCACAGTGTCAGGGACAGAGAAAGGTGAGCTGGCTGAATGTAAGTCCTCAAAACTAAAGAGAAATATTTGTGTTTAAGGGATGTCTCATTCATTTACATAAAATGTTCAGAAACCAGGAAGTGCTAGGTGTCTAAAACTCATCGTTCCATAAAGTCAGTATTTGGCAAGTTAATTTTCACGAACTTGGCTTTTCAAGAATTGATTGTTGGCTGACTTTGACAGCAACAAACACCAGTGCACATATGGATTAAACTTTCCTTCTAATATGCATGGAAAGTATTCCCTACAATAGTGTGAATGACTTTAATTTAATCAGTCCAACAGCTGGCTCTACACTAGATGAGAAGGTAGGAGGTCAAGTTGAATTAAATGGGAGGCAAGGGACATTTGGTCTCTTCACAGGTGGAGAATTATTGTGATTAATAGGAAAAGATAGAGAACAAACCACATATCTGGCAATAGGCAAGGTTAAGTAATATATAGAATACAAATTTCGGCATTTATGTGATAATGAATATTTATCAACATGGAAAGATGCATTATATCGCAGACTGTGAGAACGGAAACTTTATCTGCTGTGTTTACTATTAAACCTAACACAGTGCCTGACATGAAAGAGAAAGGAACCAGATCATCAAAGACGATATAAAATATCACATGTTCTATAAAAATACATATTTTGCAAAGAAATTTTCTACAGTTTCAACAGTGCTATCATGGTATATTTTTCAGTCATTTTGCTATAATTTCCACTTTATATCTGTGAACATTTTTTAAATGTATAAAGTGTTAAACTAACAAGCTTTCATTGTTTCAGAACTGCAAACTTTCTGCCATCCTTTGGTATCCTTGACTTCAGCCTGTGTATGTAATCCTTTTTGGCCATTTGTCTGATATAATCCCTTGGATATAGAACTCTCTCATGACCCCTGCCAGCTCCATACATTCACCCAGCAACTGATGATACTTAAGAAAATACATAGCGTTCCACTTAGACCTATTAAAGGTGTGCATATCATGTTGATCCCAATTATTTCCTGCCTTCACGCATATATATCATATAATATGCAATGGATACGTGGAAAGGCTACAAAGAAACTATTGCACATTAGATGACGGTGATTATCATAAGAAAACACAAGCAATGCTCAAGGAACCCTTTTGGAAAGGAGTGAAAAATACACAAGTTTCAGCAGTGTTAGAAAATATTCCTTATAAAAACAATAGTCACTCAAGAGTCCATATTAGCATATCGATTTTGATATGGAGGTTAATAGTTAAGAAGGGTTTATTATACTCATTCTCTACCCAAATTCATGCTTTGCTTCTAATGCATCTACAGGTTTGCCTAGGCGAAATCTAGCGTAGCAGAAGTTTTCCTTTGGAATGTTTTCCTCATTTCCAAAGCATTAAAATAGTCTTTTAATTGATGTTATTTAAATAATAAAATGTTTTCCTTTACCCATGCCACTGCCATTATTTCTCTGTTCCAGGGGGGATTATTTGTATATTGCCACCTTTTTGCTCACAATGATTAGTAAAAGAAAGGTTTGCATAAGAATCAATTCTGGCTCAAGTGTACAGGAATTTTTCCTTTCCTCACAAAGGTTATGTGTTGTTTGGGTTATTTTCTTTTGAAAAATTATAAGTAGAAAAAAATAGATGGTTCTATTAGAAGAGGACCTGTAGGCACAATCTGAAGGTAAGAGTAAGAAAAGGGAAATTGATGATACTCTACATAACAATTCAAAGACCTATCTGTATTGCTAATAAGAAATTCAGCTTGAAATGACAAAGTATGCTCTCCATCATTCTCCTACAAACAGTTAGTTTAGACTAATGTACAAGAACTGTGGGAAACCAGCTGAGGACCTGGTGGTCTCATGAAGGCCTCCATACGTGGAAGAACCAACTCGAGAGCAACACTAACCCATGAAGCAAGGAAGTGAAGGTTTGCATTCTGAGGAATTGAGTGCAAAAGCCAAAATCATACCCTGGCTGGCGTAGCTCAGTGGTTTGAGCATGGGCTGCGAACCAAAGCATCACAGGTTTGATTCCCAGCCAGGGCACATGCCCGGGTTGCAGGCCATGGCCCCCAGCAACCACACATTGATGTTTCTCTCTCTCTCTCTCTCTTTCTCCCTCCCTTTCTTCTCTAAAAATAAATTTTAAAAATCTTAAAAAAATATTTTAAAAAAGCCAAAATCACTCTCTCTGTTATCACTACCTGTTCCCTTAGTTTGTTTTATTTTTATCATGGTGTTCATCACTATAGAAAGTCACATTGACTGCTTATTTCTTGTTCTTTGTTGTCCACTCTCTGAACTAAAATATAAGCTTGATGAGAACAGGAGTTTCATCTACACTGATTATTGACATATCTTTTTCTCTCTCAGGGTGCTTGGGAAAAGGTATTTCCTCAATAGACATTTGTCATTTGAATGTATGGATGTGTAATATTAGAGGAAATTGAGGAACCAGCATTCTTGTTCACATCTTAGAAATGTTACCATGCTAGGAAACCAGAGTGTGACAACCAGAGGAAAGAGTAGAGTGTTCAGGTAGAGGTAAGAGCAGCTGGGCACTGGTTGGAGCATTGTCCCGATACACCAAGGTTGTGGGTTTGATCCCTGGTCAGGGCACATACAAGAAACAACCGGTGAATGTGTAAATGGGTAGAAAAAACCAATGGTATTTATGTCTCTTTCTCAAATCAATGACTAAACAACTTTTTAAAAATTAAAAAAGAAGAACAGTTGGGAGAAGGAGATAAAATGAAGCAACTATGATTGGGGCAGATTCAGATACAGATGTTAGAAACCATTCAAAAGGAAAATGGTCTACGAAGCAGAGAAAATGGATTCTTGATTTATTTTGAGAAGAGCTGAGCTGCTCAACTTGCCGTAAGTTCTCACAGGACTGAACTTTTCACTTATAAGTTCTAAAGGGAGGTTATCCGATCCATATTCCCTGAACTGTGTCTAAGCCCCGTGTCCATTCACTGGGACTGCAGATTGCACAGTACATCCGTACCGTCCTGAGTCTGTCTTGGCTTGCGTTCTGGAAAATGTCAGTAACTTGTATCTCATGGGAAATGTTGTAAACATTTTAATTAGATAGCATTCTGCTTCTGTGTCTTCTTTTCCAGAGAAACGTGATTCTTGTTACATGAGAGAATTCTACAGATTAAATGTAGAAAACAGAGACCACTCCAACTTCTCCAACTCACTTGCCAGTGTCTGTGTGTGTGTATACAGGGTGAGTACGTGAACAGTGTGCACGTGTATATACAGTGTGTGTATGTGAACAGTACGTGTGTGTAGTGTGTGTGTGTATGAATGATGTATGTGTGTATATCTTTCCTGCTTTAGGATAAAAGTTTTGACAGAATGAATTATTGATAGGTCATCATGATTTGTTAGCAAGTAGAAACTCGGGTTGTCTTCAAGTTCTACATTTCAGATGATAAGAAGGTCCAGCAGGCAGTGAGCATTTTTCATTAAGTGGGTGTTCCGAATAACAGCTATTCATTAGAGACCAGAAGACCAAGGGAAGGTTAAAGAACCAGGCATTTATTACACGTAGTCGGGGGGGGCATCGAAGTGACTTGTGCAGAGGAGAGACCACTGGAAGCTGTAAAGTTAAGGTCCTGCAGGGTGTTTCTCTAGGCTGAATAATTCAGACACGTGGAGAAGTGCATGGAACCGAAGCCCACGCTGTGGACTGGAGGATGTGGAAAGGAGACTCCAGGGGCCAGAAATATCAGGGGCCACAGAGAGCAGGGAGCTCAGGAGAACAAAACTAATCCCGTGAGGTTGTGAATGAACTCCTGTGCTCACCTCTAAGCTGAACATGCGGGGACCTGACACTGAATAGGGTATTGCAGGTTTAAAAACTGAGCGAGAGTGTAGACCACTATCAGGGTCCAGAATGGCCACTAGAGAGTGGACACACCAACTGATTCAAGCAGGACTGCAAATGTGTTGAAAAACTGCACTGATGTTGGAAACAATACAAAGAAAGGAGATCAGACCTTTTACCTTAAACTGATACAGGTCAATCCCTACTAAAAGAAAACCAACTTTCTTATGATTCAAATGAGTCAGAGTCTCATAACACAATATTCAGTATGGCCAGGATATTATTCAACATTACTTGGCATATGAAGAATTATATGATAACCACAAGATAAGTGTTTCTTAACACTCAAAGGAAAAATCAATCAACGGATACCAAAAACAAGATGACAAAGAGTTGTATTTATCAGATGAAGACATTGGAACAGCTATTATAACTGTGTTTTAATAGGCAAATACAAACACTTGTATAATAAATAGAAAAAAAATGAAAGTCATAGCAGAGTGAGAATATACAAAGATGAGTCAAATGAAAATTTTATGATTGAATAATACAATAATCAATCCCAAAATTCAGCAGATGGTTTGAAAAGGAGAATGGAGTGACAGAGTGAAAAACAGGGAACTTCAAGACCGGTCATGGAAAACTAAGCGCTCGGATAAACAGAGAAACTTAGGTGTTTTTATTCTGAAAAATGAACAGAACCTCAGAGTCCTGTGGGACAGTGTCAAAAGGTTTAATATTGGTGTCATCTGAATCACAGAAAGAGGGGAAAATGAGTGGTACCGAAAAATGTGTCTGAAGAAAAATAACTGGAAGCTTTCCTGATTTGGTAAATAAACCTACAGAAACAAGAGGGAGGTTCAGGAAATTAGAAATGGGATAAACTGAAAAAATCCACATGCAGACACATCGTTAATGAAACTGCTGAAATTAAAGATAGATGCAAAAGTCTTAAACACAGCCCGGCACTTTTTACACGTAGAGAATACTGACTCAAATGACTATATAGTTTACATCAGAACCCATGGCAGTCAGAAGGAAGTGAGCCATTTTTAATATGCTACAAAAATTCTAGATTAGAATTCTATACCCAGTGAAAATCGTCTTGAGAAACGAAGGTAAAATAAACAGTCTCCGATGAAAGGAAACAAAGAGTATTCATCGCCAATAAGAAACCTGTAATGTAAGGAATAAAGGAAGAGTGATCGAAATGGTGAGCACCAGGGTAAATATAACAGACATTCTTCTTTTGGTTCTTTAAAATGTGCATGATGATTAAAAGCAAAAATTATGACGTCTTCTAATTATTCAATCTATGTCATTGTAACATATGAGATCTGTGTATAAAAGGAGGAGAGAGTAAAAGAACCTATATTGGAGTAAGGTTTCTGTTTACTATATAAAATGATAAGATGTTAAGTCTTTGAAGAATATAAAAAAAAATAAGTAGGTGCTATAATCCCTATGGAGAAATCACTGAAACACTATGCAAAGTGATAGCATCAAAAAATCAATAGATAAATTAAAATGAAATACTAAAATTATTTAAATAGGTCAAAGGGAGGCAAGAAAGAGGAAACAAAAGAATAAAAAATACAGAGTAAGTTAGGAAATAAATAGCAAAATGGTAACCCTAAATCCAAATATATAGATGATTTTATTAAATATAGTGATTTAAATATACCAATTAAAATTGTCAGAGTTAAGTTAAAAATATCTATGTATGTTTTAATATCTATGAAATCTATGATAACCATATAAATGGGTTAAAAGTAAATGAATTGCAAAAATATGCTAGGCAACCACTAGTCAAAAGAAAGCTGGAGTAGCTCTAGATTCATATCAGACATAACAGACTTCAGAGCAAGGGGTATTACCGGGGAGCAAGACGGACGGTACAGAATGCTCCTTCTCGTTCCCAGGCCTTTAAACATAGTTGCTTAACTGGAACACTGGTGAGCTTGCAGCTGGCTTCTTTCCACCCCTCACCCTTTAAGTCTCAGCTCAAATATCACCTCTTAGAAGACGTCCTGTCTAACCAGCCCTCCCTAATCCAATTTATCTTATCACCTTACTTACCGCCTTCAAAGCCCTTTTGGTAAACTGCACATTTCTTTCTTCTATTTCTCCCCCTCCCCCGCTACTGGTACGTAAGCTCCTCGAAAAGTGTATCTACCTCATGATCCTCAGCTCTTCACACTGCGCTAATAAACTGTAGGCTCTTAAATAATTGTGGAATAAGCAAATAATGGACTGACAAAAACATACCGCCTCCACTTGAGTAGTCAGTCTACTCTCCTTTGTTGGAAGGATTAAACAAGGTAAGCCAAAGAAAGCACGTTCACGGTGGTCCTCACAGAGCATTATTGAATAAATGTTACCAATTGACACTGGCATTCATTTTTAGCATCCAGAATAGTGTATATTGTGTTTTAAAAAGTAAGTCACTGCCTTTTTACATAGATCATGAGTTAATCTATTGCCAGCTTTCTGGCCCCAGCTAACTTCCCCGTGGTCCTTATTCCAAAGGTTGCTACACTGTGGAAAAAGATTCCAGAAGGGGGAGGTGAACAAAATCATTACATAGTATTCTTTCTACTGCTTCGAGCTCTTGGTTATGCTGTCCCTATGTTTTCAGTGATCAATTATTAGCAATTAAGCCCAGCGGATTCTGACTTTTTTTTTTATTTTCAGTGTTAGGAAGCATTCTTGATAAACAAGGGGTGTGTGTGTGTGTGTGTGTGTGTGTGTGTGTGTGACAGAGAGAGAGAGAGAGAGAGAGAGACAGAGAGACAGAGAGTGCACATGCACACCAGATTATAAATTTAATAAATAGTTACATTATGTCACATTTCCTTCTCACACTATCAGACATCCTTGTGGGCCGTTTTCAATGAAATATTTTTCTTCATTACATGTAATTTTGACAGTAAACTCACATATTTCTCTGACTATTTACACCAAGTTTCTCTTCTTTGTTTTCATTCACTCTAAACTTATTTTATGTATTACATTGTATTAAGGTCTTATGTCAACTTCAATTCAATATAGGAGGCAATATGTAAATAATTAAATAAAATATTAAAATATATACCATCAGATACTGATAAACACTAATTATAAACTTCAAGTACATTTTAAATCAAACGTTTACATGTAAAAATAAAATTATAAAAACACTAGAAGCTTTCATGATATTTAAATTGTTTCAGTGTTCAAATGTCCTTTCTATTATGTCTCAAAACCTAAACAATTAAAACAACAAGAAATTTACTCTTAGAACAAAACATTATATATGGAGGGAAAAAAAACACCACATGTAACTCATAACAAAAGAGTTCTTTTGTTCCTATGCCAAATAAAACTTAGAACCAATAGGTTAAAAAATTTTCAATCTAATAGGAAAATGGATAAAGTACATGAATAATAAATAGTGCACAAAAGCTGAAATACAAATTGTTCTTAGCATAAAAAGGGTGTTCCATCTTATCCCTTAGAAGAGATGGACATTTAGCACTACAAAGAAATACCCTTTTTAAAAAATCCATCAGACTGGTAATTATTAAAGTGTTGCTAGTGCACTGTGCTGGCTAGAGGAAAAGATGTGCATGTTGCTAGGGAAAGTGTCAGTCACCCAGTATCTCTGGAAGGTGACCTGTGCTAAGTACCAAAGGAAGAGACGCCCAATTCTTAGATGTATCACAATCATTTTAACTATTTATTCCACAAATATTCTCACACATGGGACGTCGTGTTGACTAGGCAAAAGCATAGATTCAAATATTGCAACAGGGACCAGCTACACGGATTACTCCCTATTCATGGAATGCAATATTGTGGCATTGTTAAGAAGAATCAAACAAAGTTATGTGTTCTGATATGGAGAGGTGTTAATATGTATTATCGAGTATTTTTAAAAGCAATATTCATATGAGTTTGTACAGTACCACCTTTTGAATGGTATGTGGGAAGCAGAGGGAGTTATTGAAGGAAAAAATCATGTCTGTTTGTGAATACATTATCTCTGAAGGAAAGACGAGATCCTAATAATAGTACTTGCCTCTGGAGAGGGCAGCTGAGTGGCTAGGAATTAGGGCAAAAGAGAAGGTTTATTTTTTACCATATACATTTTCTATCTTTGAAATTTTATATCATTGGTTTTTATCACCAATGTTCTCCTCCCTGTCTTTCTCAAAAGAAAAAAGTGAGTATTACTGGTAGAGAAGAAACACAACACCAGAATTTTCAGCCATGGCTATGTACAATTAGGGTCACCAGGGATCTTTTTAAAACTACATTTACCCAAGTTCCACCCCAGATCATAAAATTGGAATACAGGATGTCTGGATTGCCATCACGATCATATATATGACTCTATATGTGTATACATGCATATATGTATATATGTCTGTGTGCATATACACACAAAATAAATATATACACACATAATATATATACATGTTATATAGTTATATATATATACATGTTATACACACACACACACACATTGCAGGAATATGGTCCTTTTAGTTATCTTAGTTTCAGATAAATCTGCCATGAGCTGACTTATTTTCACAAAGGCACCTATCCCATAAATCCTTAGATTGGTTGGTTTCATTCATCTGAAATAAAGATACGAATGTATACTTATAGCTCCCCTGGTGATTCTAATATGTTAGCTGAATTGGGAACCATTGGACCAGAGTGAGGAAAGACTCCATGGAGACGAAGGAACCCATTCTGAACCTGAAGCTGGCCAGCCCTAGAAAGATGCCTGACAACGGACTGAGGTGTAGATTGGACGTATGCATCTTGAGGAATTCAGCTACATGAAATAAAAGCAGAGTAAGAGAAAAAGGAGAGATGGGTTGCTTATTCTCTGAGTAAAGCAATGAACACATCCGTGATCATTATTACAGTTGTTAATGCATACATATCCATTCCGTATTTATGTAAAACCGTCACTGGTACATTTCCATGTGGACCACTCGGTATTCTTGACCGCATGCTCCCATCAAAATGCCTTTTGCAAAATACTGCAGAGTCTAGACACTGTCACAAGTAACAAAATCTCACTGATATATTGTTTCAAACTGGGGGAAATGACAGGTCGCCAGGCAGAGGCTACATTTTTCAGCACACAGCAAAACCAAAGGTGATGGAAGGGGACTTGCACTTCTCCTCACGGTGGCAAATGTACACTGAGTGTTTTATATGTTGCATCACTAAATATTTTAACTGAATCTTAATATTGTCCCTTTAGGAAGACTTTGTAAGTCAGTCAAATTCAAGCCTGTGGATAGAAGTTAAAAGTAAATTTTTTTCCCTTATCCTTAGGTGCACGTCTGAAGCATTTTCAATTCCTACATTTAAAAGGCTTCTGAAATCTGCCTGTGGCTATGCCCTACAACACCCAGACACATTTTTAGGATAGAAATTCTATGAATCTGTTTACCATAATTCTCTACTGTGGGCAAGAAGTGGTATTTAAATCATGCCACTGTATAATTAATTTATGCTTCAATGATAAATTTTACTGTCTGAAAAGTCAAGTTCTTTCACTTTATTATATATTCTAAGACTTTTTAAAAAAATACTCAGAGTAGAATCTAGAGGAATTATTGTCACATTTCGTCTTTCAAAATATTCACCCATGACACTTTCGGGTAAAATAGTTATCACATGGGAGAATACAGTAGAACGGTGAGCCTTTGAAGTCACGCTGACTGAGGTGGCCTGCGCAGGATTCATCTTGCGAAGGGAAAAGAGGATCTCCAAGGTCAAAGTCATTTTATGTGCCTTGAAGTACCAGGGGTACGTACAAGTGGACAAGACATAAACTTCAAGGACTCTCTGAAACTTTCTATTGAATATCATGGAATATTAATGGCAACCGCTGGAGACAGAAACTGTCTGACACCAGGTAAGACTTCTTCTTGGGAAAGCAGTGAAGACGTGAACTTTCAAGGATTCAGAGCTTGTACTGGTTCGGATTCACAGAAGCTGGCACGGGAGTGCCCACATGTATTGGTCGAATGCATCGTTGAGTGAACACATCTGTCCATGATGGATGAGGCCTGCTTTAGAAGGTTCCAGAAGCTACGAGAAGGTGAACGCAGAGAATGGATTCCTCCCCGGGCTGTCTCAGAAGGACAAATTTCAGAATTGGCAGCAAAACGAAACCTTCCTCTAAAAAAGCATCTCTTGTCACATTTATGCCTCCTCTGAATCAATGTGAGGGAATATGACTACAATTCCATAAGCCCCTTAATTATAACAAGTTTCTAACATGTACAAACTTGGGCTTAATATTGCAAAGTACTGTATTTTATTAAAAAACTTTACCCTTCTTTTCATCTCTACCATTATAAAAATGTGTTATAAACAAAAGGTCCATCCTCAGTGTCAGGACAAACTGATAATTATGTTGTGCTTTCGACCCCCACAGTCGCACCCCAACCCAGCACACACACCTTTTTAGCAGAAAGAGTCAAACTCTTCCAGTGCAAGCTAGCAGAAAATAGAGGTTGTCAGTATTCTGTGTTGTAAAAGACTCATCTATCACAGGATGATTCATTTTTCACAAAGGTATTTATACCATGAACCTCCTAATTGGCTGGTTTCACTCATCTAAAATAAAGATGTAAAAATAACCCATGGTCACATGTTTTAACACCACAAATGCGCCCCAGTTTTGGGAAATACTTATTCATGTTACCTCCAAATACATGTTATATCCACTACATGTTTGTGTGTATAAATAATGTGTATATAAATATATATGTATGTACACACACACACACACACACAAATTTCCCTTCGTGTGGTCATTATCATCCCAGCCATAATTCACTCGCCAGACACTTTCAAATAGAGGCTCTTCAAATCACCAGAGGATTCCCATTCATGCCCAGTATAGTGCAGTTCTTATTCACATTACTCCAATTACGTGGGACATCCAGTACATGCTTGCATTGATACAAATAGCAACATAATGCATTCTCTGTATTTGTTATCCTCCTTGGGAATTCAGTGAGGAACGGGCGAGCATGAACATGAACACCACTAGATGTCACTGTAAACAGACCATTTTCTCTGAGATAGATCTATTTTCCTGCCTTTCCAGATTTCCTGGACTGGTTGGGGGAATTCTTTCCGGCAGCCTTGACCCCATCGAATCCCCTGTTCCTATAGTCAAAGGTTTCTGAGTGCTCAACGGACGTCCTTTCTGGATTCCTTTTGCCAATCTGCAAAACCCTTTTCTTTCCCAGGAAATCCCAGCACAGGAATTTCGGAGTTGTCACCATTTTATTAATTAGGTGCTAGTGGCACGCGGAGGCGGTCAGTTGATGATTTCTCAAGGAAGACCTTGGAGTGAGTGAGCGTCTCGTTAGAGCACTGGAGGAGCAAACAGATTAATGCACGTGTGTTGCCACATTAATTAGAGAGTCAGGATTGTCGCAGGATAGATAATTTGATTGTGACTGTGGTGGCAGCAGTTAATTGATTCTGTCTGAGCGAGTATCTAAGAGCTCGAGTGTAGGATTTGCTCACCTTAAATGGCTGAGGGTGACAAGAATGGCAGCAGCAAGTTCGAGAGACTTTGAAGGTTTTCTGGTTTGTTTGGGTTTCTTACCCATTCTCCCATCGGAAGCAGAACCATCTTTTTTATGCAACTTCTGAGCAGTGGCCTTTAAGAGCATGTAATTTGCAGCTCAGTGGGAGTTTCAACAATTATATTACAATTATATTTCTTTGTGCAAATCTGCTTAATGCATTTTGGCCAAGGCTGGGATAAGCGCTATCCAGCAGATTCTCTACCACAAGATTTTAAAAACTTATGTCACCTTTAATCAATTTACACCAACTAATGCTTAATTAGAAATATCAGCAATCAGCTGCTGAAGATGGCCTTAATAACAGACTGGTGGAGTCAGGATAACGGGAGAGACTGAGAAGTCAAACTTCCTTGGTAGCTGACATTTAAAAATTCACATTTTAAAAATGACATTTAGCAGATGAGATGATGATGCAAATGAAATCTATATTTAGGGAGGGGTGAAAACAGCATCTAATTTGTGGTGATTACATATTCTGTTCTACCTGTGGAAATTCTGCTTAAGTTTGTCTGGTACCCTTTAAAAATATCTTTCTTCCCTCCCTTCTCCTCCCCTCCGCTCCAATTCCCTCCCCCATAATTCCCTCCTCTCTCCTCTCTCTTCCCTTCCCCTCCCCTCCCCTCTTTCTCCATCCTGCTCTGGGCCAGTCTAACCCCACCCCTCCTCCCCATCCCTAGAAGTAACCTCCTGACCAGCCAGCCTACATCTGCTCTTCCTGAGAGCAAACACCCTGCTGACACTGAAGTCTGGCTTCCCGTTCAGACAAGGTTTCTTCATGGGGCTTCCAAGACCTTGGATCATCACACTCCAGTCCTCGTCTCTTTTGATGCTCATTTTCCCTCTTCTGCTCCATCACAACTAATCCTTCACAACGAACAGACTCCCTCCAGCATACGGTCTTTGGCGTACAGTTCTCTCTGCTCACAACTTGCCCCCTGCCCTCTTCTTCACACACCGCCTCATTTTCATCTTAGCTTAGAACCGACTCTCTCAGGGACGCGTCACCTGCATGTCATCGCAGTTTCCCTGTGAGAGTCTCTCACTGCCCAGCTCTCGTGCCCAGCAATAACAAAGCTATAATTTTATAGTGTTGCATTCCATGTTTTAAAGTCATGTGAGGAGTCCACAGATTCTGTCTGATTTTATATACTATAGTACCCCCGGCTCTTTGCATGGTACAAAAAAATATTACTGGCTCAATAAATACAAGCGGAAGGAATGAAAGATTCTAAGCTACTATCCTAGCGTGTCACTGCCCCATTGGCCTGTCCTGCCCCATCCTTCCCCTTCTGTTTGACCTGTACTCCTTCACCACTTATCTCCCATCTTATGAGAAAGGCATCCAAGAGCACCAGCCTTTGTATTTAGTGGTATCTTGGGGTATGATCTTGAGGAATACTCCTTGCATCTATAATTTTGCAATCCTTCCAAAATGCCAGGGTCAGTTTCACTGGCTGATTCTGTCTTCATGCAATGCTACGGTCCTCTCCTATTCCGACTGATCAGGTCTCTCGAGGTCTCTCCAAAGTCTGTCTCTAATTATCCTTTTATATTTCCTGTTGCAACCCAGGTTGTAACCCTTCTTATAAGAACCCGCTGGCTCCAGTGGTCCTGGCACTACAAATAATCAGACTAATCTCAGCATTTCCTGGGACTTAATATCAGTGGTTTCAAAATGGAAAACAGAAAGGAGATTTCTATCTCTAGAGTGTAAGTTTGGTTTTAATGTTATTGTTGTTGTTGTGGGTTTGGTTGGGGGCTTGGGGGGACAGGCAATGGATACACAATAACCAAGGCTGCTGAGAGGCTGGGAAACAAAAAGTCTAAAAGCCTGAACTTCCCATGCAGCCTAACGATGTTCTCTTTCCTCCCTCATTTCTGAGCTGCAGACTGGCAACATTTGGCCAGCAGGATGCCCCTGGCCTAGAGCTTTTCTCTCCCTGGCTCTCCCTGGCCAGGCAAAGCCAGGGAAATATTCCTGATCAAGCATTTTGAGTTTATGTGAATTTCACCTCAAGCAAAGAAGTGGAGCCTGCATGAACCACAGCTGAATTTAGGTGTAGCTGAGTCCACCGTGGGGAAGTTTTTTTTATGACTCACAACTCTTTCAACCTAACAGTTTATCGCAACAGGAATGGATCTGACCTTAAACTCTGTGCACCTGGCTGTACATCTTATTCTAAATTTGCACATTTTAGATCTGCTACCCATCTGACAACTCAGTAGGCATCGTGTATGTAAGAGCAGCACTTGTGGCTAGAAGAGCAATCATATTCAAGGTCAAGCTGATGAAGAAATGAAGTTGATATTGTCCTGATGCCTGCGAAAAGCATTCCTATTTTGAGGATACTTGGTCTTGGCGGAGATGCAGTGTGGTCTTCAACAAAACAAACAAACAAACAAAAACAACAGCAACACCAGAGCTAGCAATGGGAGGCACTAAGGGAAATTTCCTGTCTTGACTTTGGCTTTCAGTGGAACAACAACAACAACAAAAACCCTATAAGATTCCCTCAAAAAATTTGTGTGAAGCCTTTACTCAAAAGCCATGCTGTCCCAATTCTTCTACTTGCATTTTTCTGATATTGATATACTTCTCTTCTATAGAGAAATGCACCATCAGTAAATAAATTACATGATTCATACAGCACATCCAGCCAAATGTGTGATCACAGAGCATACTGACAGAGTAAGCAGGCAGAGATGAGAACAAGCAGGGCTATTAAAAGTCATATAAACGATCAAAAGGCTGAATTAGAGCTCAAAAACTGTACCATCAGAGTGCCAGAGCAATTAGGAGGGGAGAGTGGATTGTTAGCAGGCAGCCAGTAACTCTCACTGTAGGTGGTTTTATAGAACAAGGGCCAATAGATGTGTACCACATATGTTGACATTTTAACACAGTGACATTGAATTCCTTTGTTTTGACATGATCAAAATGGATACCTCAAAATGCAAACTAATTATCCTTTCTTTAGAAACCATGAAATCTGTACAGCAGAGAAACCTGAACTTAATCTTCTTTTATATCCTTACCTAACCGTGACTCTAATCCTATGATTGTGATGATAGTTTACTATTGACTTAACTAACTCAAGTGACACAGATACTAATTGAAAAATGGAATATTTTTTACCAAAACTTTATCATGTTCTAGTGGTTACTTATTCAAGTTTTTGCTCAAGATTTGAAAAAAAAAAAAAAAAACCCTGCTCAACCCATATATTCGGCCTTGTCCTGTGACACATGTTTATCTCCATGATGGAGAGAGATGAAGGAGGTGCGCTTATCACACTTTCAGGTGACCTCTGTCTCGGGGGGCAAGTTAATATGACAGTTGACAGACTCAAGATTCTGAGAAGGCTCAACCAGCAGGCACAGCAGTGAAAAATCAACAGGACAAAAATTCACAATACATCCAAATCCTATAATTATGTTTTAAAAGCCGTGACAAATATATCACAAAAAGTACAATCAGAAATCTAGCTAATTATCAGTCTGCCACTTAAGATTTGACAATTTTACTTGACTATTCTCAATAATGCAAGAATTTTTTGTGATGAATTAAAATTCCTGGCTTGTAAATAACCATTAGATGGTGGTATGGAAGGCAAGGTGGTTATTATTTTTCCCCTTCTCCATTCACCTTCCTTATTTTTACCAGTCTTTTGAATCATCTCTGCAAAACCCCTTGTGCCTTACCCATTATTATCAGCCCTATGGTTCGGATCCAGCTGAAGCCATTCTCGGTCCCAGGCCCGTGCTAATCAATATGTCCCATGACCTCGGCAGTAATTAGTTCATGTACAGACTACTCTAAATAGGCGGATTCAGTGTGACCTGAGTAGATATCTATTAAGATTTTCTATATGGGAAAAATTTTCACTTTCTGTTTTGTTACCTTCCATTATTAAAGGAGGTTATTTATTTTCCATGGGTGACACTGAGCGAGAATGTGAACCCTGGGCTTTGCCACATGAGGAGAAGCATCAACAAGCAAGTCCGAGGGTACACTATGGACAGTGTCGAGGAGGAGCCAACCTCAGTGTAGTCAGAGCAGAGAGAAGCCCCCAAATTTGGAAACTAGAAAATACATCTTTAAGTAACCTGGGAGTCAAAAAGATAATTCAAAAGGAAAAGTAGTATTTTGAGTGGAATGAAAATGAAACTCTGACTTGCTAAATACATTGCATGTTGACAAAGCAAAACTTAGGGGGAATTCTATAGTATTAAATGTCTATGTTAGAGAAGAAAAAATGTAAATGCAATGACCTCAGCATCCACCATAGGAAACTAGAAAAATAAGAGAAAATTAAATCCAACTTAGACAGAATAAGGAAGCAATTAAAGATAAGAATGGAAACTAATAATATCAAACAAAGAAAGACCTTATTTAAAAACTAAAGAAACCAAAAAAATGGTTATTTGAGAAGATTAATAAAATTGGCCATGCTTTCCCCAGAGCAGTCAGGAGTAACAGGCAAGACGGTGCACAGCATCCCTTTGAGGAAGAGAATAGTGGCATTACTACAGATCTCACAAGAAATTAAAAATATGAAAGGACTATATTTTGAAAAACTGTATGCCAATAAAGTCCAGGATTAAATGAAAAAAAATCTTAGAAGACACGAACTGCCCTATATCTATTAAAGAAATCCAAGCTGCAGTTAGCAACCTTCTTACAAAAACAACACTGTAAGTCCCAATGTCTTCACAGGTGATACCCATGAACCATTCAAGGGAGAATGATACCATTTCTATATAAACTGTTCTAAAATACTGTAGGAAAGGGAATACTTCCCAGCTCATCCTTTAAGGCTACCACTACATTGATTCAAAATCTGATAAACACTATTCTCAAGGAAAATAAACTACAGACCCATATCTCTCTTAAAGATAGATGCAACAATTATAAACATAATTTTAAACAAATCTAGCAATATAGAAATAGGAATGTGCATTATGACCAAATGAGATTTATCTCAGGAATGCAAGGCTGGTTTAACATTCAAGCTGAAAAAAAAAAAGGAAAACACATAATCGTTTTAGTAAATACAGAAAAAGGCTTTTGAGGAAATCCATTATCTATTTGTGGTAAAAATTCTCAGCAACCAGGAACAGAAGGGCACTTCCTCAACCTGATAAAGGTCGTCCCCAGAAAACCTACGGCGGACATCATACCTAATGCTGAAGGGCTCAACGGTTTCTGTTAGGTCAGGAATAAGGAAGGATCTCTGCTTCACCGATTCCATTCAACATCCAACCTACACTGCAGGTTCTAGCCAAGTAAATTAGGCAAGAGAAAAAATAAAAGACATGTAAATTGGATACTAATTTATTAGTACTGACAATGTAAAAAATAGACACACGTAGAGTTCTGTAGCTTCCAAACCTGCAGCACAATTACATAAATCACTACATATGGAAATATGCTTGAATTTATGGTGAGTCTCCTGAACATTCTTACCATAACTGAAAATGATGTAATTAACCTGTGGTGATTTCCCTGAAAGACAATGACACTCAGAAAACAAATGATAGTTATAAAAGAACTGCAATTCTTACCAGAACCAAACTTGGCCAGGTTTCTCAAAATCTGAGCTACTGAATGTTATCTTGAAATCAAAATTTGTTTTAAGAATTTAACAAGAGAAAATAGATCTAAAGTGTGTGACCGATGGTCTGGTGCAGCATAAGGGCTCCACAGGTGAGGAGCACAGCCTGAAGGTAGCGAGGACCCACATGGGGAAAACAGGGAGGCACACTAGTAGGTAGAAAGATGCTGGAGCAAGAGTTCTGCCAAAAAATTAAAGAGCTTCTGTGAAGACCATGGAAGGAAGATGCAAGTGTGAGGCAAATATTTAAGTGCCAAAGAAGAGATACGGGATAATTCAGTATTGTTTTTCAGATTCCTTTTCTTCAAGGAATAAAATAAGTGCTGAAAGTTTTCAGGAAATTTTTAAAAATTTGGTCCTTAGGTTTAGAAAACAAAAGATACAGTTTCTTACATTTTTAAAAACAGAAGCATGAAAATGTCTAATTATGACTGAAAAGCTTTCCTATGCAGATTCTGTCATGATTTTGTTTCTTTCCATCTTTTCTCAGTTCCAGAGAGAATGTTGTTTAAAGACCTTGAAGCATTAAATCTGTTTCAGTGATAGAAAAGATGAAGTGATCAACCAGCCCATCTTCACATTTCAATGGCACAGTTTCTCTTCCACTAGCCACGTAAGGATTCTTTGATTCTTTGATTTATGATTAACAAATCATAAAGCCAAAAATTTCGGTGGGCAATTTTGTGCTGCTCAACAAATAGGAAAAAAAATAGGAAGTCAAAGGCACCGTTAGTAGTTCATTTTTGAATTAAAGAGTAAAGGATGATAAATCTAGCTGGGTCACTTAGTATTGGCATAGCACAATTTCAAAATTCCTTAGCCACAATTCCAAAATGCAAATATTTCTGATAACCAAAAGTTTTTTTTTTCCCTCAGAATTCATTTAATGGCAAAACTTGTACTGACATGGACATATTTTGCACAAATTCTAACCTTGAACTGATACAACACAATTTATTAATTTCATTAATCCCATGTGTTGTGAATGGTGATAAGTTTCACTAGAAAAATAGTAATATTTTTAGATTTTTAAAAATTTATTTTTAGAGAGAGGGGAAAGGGGGGAGTAGAAAGAGAAGCATCAATCGGTTGCCTCTCGCTTACCCCCAACCGAGGACCTGGCCCGCAGACCTGACTAAAATTGAACCTGCAACCTTTTGGTTTGCAGGTTGGTGCTTAACCCACTGAGCCACACCAGCCAGGGTGAAAAATAGTAATTTTTTAATACAGAGCGCTACTCCAAATTTTTCTATGGGTATAAGGTAATACACAGAAATGTAATAACCTTTAAAAATTCCAGCATTTCTGAAATCTAATACCCATACTGGTTTATGAGTCTGTAATACATTATTGTTGAGCTATGCCTATGCAGTCTAAGATATTTGGATATAAACTGATATCCCAATTTATTTTATAAATAGTGTATAACACTAATATCACCTCAAACATATTTTTTGTTCTATGAGAACAAAACAAGCATTAGTTTTGGGGTTTTTTTTTTCTGTATAACAAGAAGTCCAGTGACAGGCAGCATTAGCCTGGGGCAACGGACAACTCACCACTATCCCCCAGAAAGCTAGTGTTTTCTGTCTCACAGCCCTGCCTCTTTAGCACATTGCCTTCTGTCCTCATGGTTACATTCTCTAGGCTTCATTTATGTAGCTCGAGTGAGAAGAAAGAGAAGGGGGAAATTTGTGCAGGAGCATTTGTTTTACCTAGAAAAAAATCACAAAATTGTCCAGCACAATATCCCTGCCTCACCAAATCTCTACTGTGTCCTCTGCACCAAAACTGAATTCCCTAACACCCAGGCTGCAGAGGAGTTTAAAAAATTGGAAAGAGAGCAAGAAAACTTCAGAAGTGTTGTTCAGTGAACCAAACTTTAATGCTTGTCACAGCTTTAACATTGCAAACTTATTACCAAGTTATTAGCACTGCTCTCAGGCTGCAGAATAATGCTCAATACTATACGGATGTTTCTCTGTATTTAGTCATATATTTATTCCAATGACCTCTGCTTATCTTTAGGCACCATTCAAGATGTGTGATAATTAATTTCATTCATCAAGTCAGCTAGGCTATAGCCCCCGGTTATTTAATCAATGGTTTAAATGTTTTCTGGTTTATCTAGGTTTTCTGTAAAGGTGTTTTGTAGATGTGGCCAATATTTACAATCAGTTGTCATTAAGTGAAGGAGGTTACCCTCAGTATTGTGGGTGGGCCTCATCCCGTCAGTTGAATGACTTAAGACTAATACTTGTGGTTTCCAAAAGAAGAGGAACTTCTTCAAGACTGTAGTATTATCTCTTTCCTGAGTTTCCAGGCAGGTGGCTTCCACTACAGGTTTCACATTCGATACTGCAGCCTCAGCCTTGCCTGAGTTTCCAGTGCAAGATTGCCTACAAATGTCAGACTTGCCAGCCCCCAAGCCCATCACAGGAGCCAATTTTTAAAATGAAATATGTAATGTAACTCGATAGATAGGCAAGCAGGGAGGTAAGTAGGTAGGTAGATAGAGATATTGCCTATTGTTCTGCTAGTCTGGAGAACCCTAATATAAGATATAGATTCAGTCACATAAACAGGTTCAAAATTTGCAGTTAAATGTGAAAATTTATCAAGTGCCTACCTAACCATGTGACCTAGGCAAATAATTTTGTTATGACTTAATCATGGATGTTTGTCACTGTGCAGGGGTGGCATTCATATACCAGAAGATATTATTAGTGGGATTTTGATGAAAGATAATTCACAGAAGCATATGCACTTACATAATGTTATTAGATGGGTTATTATATCTAATGGAACTAAAACAATGCCTAGCACATATGGGTAACTATAAAAATGTTCCTAATTTTCTCATTGTTATCATTATTGTAACTATATCATCAGGGCCTTTGGGAGGCATAAAGCACATTGACACTGAGATGATTAAAAAAGGGGGCACCTTTGTCCCTGAGATGCGTGGCGTATGTTTTCTTTCATAAACTATAAACTATCAAGTCCACTGATGGAACTAATAGGTTAAGCTTCCCATGTTGCTTGAATTATTTCCCCAGGAAAATTAAATTTTCTTAATAGGAAATCTAATTTTATCTTGAGTCACTTGAAAATCTTAATTAGTGACACAAAGCCATGTTAAAATTACTTAGATGAGGAATAAATACATCATTACACCAAAATAAACAAACTGAAGAGCTACTGTCATTTAGTTGACATTCCACACACAGTATCTTGATAAAATAGGGTGTAAACAGGCAATTTGAAAAGGAAAGAATCAACATCAATCACATAAATTGCATTGATTAACTTTCATACTTAATCGATCACAGGCATAAATCTTACACAATCTACTGGTGACGTCAGTTACTTTGTTTAATCAGGCACACCGATATCAGTGCAATGCTTGATTTTCCAATTAAAACAACTTTGCAATTACATCTAATTAACGTGTTCCAATTAAACAGGGCATGTGCAGCGGCATTCAATAATTTTAAGCCTCGACTTTTCTCCTGGTGAAAAGGTTTTCTAAAGTTATTTGGGTATATAATCCTTTTGGAGCCACAGCTTAACAAAAGAAGTAAGAAAAGGTCAACAGCTTGGCTTAGAGATAACATAAGCCAGATTTGGTAGAGAAGAGCAAGCATCCCAAATTTCTCAATTATCTCCCAGATCATCACCTAAGCCCTTCGTGATAGCCCCATTAACGGTTTGCCAATGGAAGTGCTTGCTAAAGAAATATTTGCCCTTTTCACAAAAGAAGACATATCCCCATTTGCTGTCATTCTTTTATAGCTGTTCTTCATACCTCTTACCTGAAATGAATATAGTTTGTTGGGTTTTTAAATGAGTAAACTCGTCCTTTGGATTTTGGTTAAGGTAATGCACGTTAAATCTCCTTTGGAGAGCTTCCTCTAGGGCGAACTGTAAGTAAGAACACTTTTATTTGTTTTTAAGCCTTTGATTGATAGAATCCTGACTTGAGATTCCACCTCTGCTCCCCTCTTGGTTTCCTTTAACCAGAGAGCCCCTGCCCCTACAATGAATATATTGTAATGAGGATCAGTAAGTTCCCTGGGAGAGCCCACCGCTCACAGAGAGCCATCAGCCTCTGGGAAGCCAAACCCACCCATCAGAGGGCCTCTGGGTGTGGAAGGAGAGCAACGCAGCATTAGATCGTCCGCGTGCAGACTCACGACCGGTGCACACCAGTTTGAGCATTCAGCTGTGTGTACTTCGATCCTTGAGCTCTTCTTCAAAGTGTCACTTGCCTCTGCCTTAATATAAAGAAACCTATGAAACAACTGAACATAGCTGCTACATTATAAGCAAGCGGTGTTTGATATTTTTTTAAAGGAAGCTACTTTTTCAAGCATGAAAGTTAGATTTCCTTTTCATCTTAGTTCTTACCGCTATGAAGAGTATATTCTACCAAATGGAAAAAAAAACTCTTAAAAACTAGTTTTAAAACTACCAATGCCTAGCCTGCAGTTCGATAAGTTTATCTTGATCGCTGGTATAGATGCTTTTACACACTTTGAAAGTAAACTTATGCTGCATATTTTAGGCTGAGCCATCTCATTCTAAAGGTTTTCCCCAAAGACCTAGCTAATGAACACAACTTTTCTTGACTTGAGGAGAGTCTTGAGTATTCATGTAGCCCAAAAATGTATATTCATCACTACACAGTTAGTACACTTTATTGTCT
Organism: Phyllostomus discolor; assembly: GCF_004126475.2. Classification (NCBI taxonomy): domain Eukaryota; kingdom Metazoa; phylum Chordata; class Mammalia; order Chiroptera; family Phyllostomidae; genus Phyllostomus; species Phyllostomus discolor. The sequence continues at coordinate 30,881,978 of NC_040915.2, read as the reverse complement.
ACATAAAAATTGACAGGATTGTATTTACAAACTATGTGATGCTTTTTTTAAAAATAAAAAATAACTAGGTATGCATATTGTATTCCTCACTTCACACAGGACACAGCTCTCATTCATTTTTAAACAGGAGTGAATTCTTTAGGTGAAAAACTGTGCTTAGCTGTGTTCTTGCTACATCAGGTTCCTGTCCATATGATATAAATTATCCATTAAGTCCAACCTAAAATCATTTGTTTATAAGGAAGTGTTAGCCTGTGTAAAATATCCTCACAGTCTCAGAAGCCGAATTATGAATTATAGGTAGACCTTATGGGATGGAAGATAAAAGTGGCTAGAAACTCAAGTTTCTCCTTCTCCAAAGGGTTACATGTTCTACCCCCTCCAATAAATCCTTCATGGTACCCTGTGGTTCTGAGCATGCGCTGTGGAGACTGCTGGGGTTCCATCTCCTGATCAGCCACTTTCTACCCATAAAATCTTCAAGAAATGATTACACCAATTTTGCCTCAGTTCCGTAATCTCTAAAACAGCACCGACCTCATGGGGTTGCTTTCCAAACTATAAGTTATTACTTATAAAGCACTTGGAGAACTGCCTGACTAGTAGTAAGTATTCAATGAACAGTGTTCACTATCCTGTGGTTTTCTTTGACTCACTTATTCCAAGTGAGTCAAAGAAACACAATAAAAACACTTAAAAACACAATAATTTGACTGCAGAAACTTTAACATGTATATCCTGATAGCAAAGAAGATCTTAGAATGGTTTCTATAACAAATTGTTGAGCATAATTTTGAAGGTGTATTTTAGAATCTATTCTGTTGCATTGTAGGACAAAGCAAATAAGTAACTATATTCTATCATTTCATTGTTATTGACAACCAGATTTCTCAGCTTGGGAAAAAGGAAATACAGATATAAGGTAGTAGAGGTGAGCTAAATTTCTTGGAGACCTTAACTGAACCGTAAATGAAAAGAGGGGATTACATATTTTATATTTAAATAGCACATGATGTACTTTACCTTTAAAAAAATCCTGAGTATGTCCACTGAAAATTCTAGAAAAAGTGTCAAACTCAATGGCAATGAGCACCTCATGCCAAGATTTTAGTTTTGAAATAATATTTCCAGATCACAACAACCAGAATCTCGTGGAGAAGAGCTGGTTCCATGTCTAGATTTGGAAATATACTTGGGAAACAGGAACATTTTGTCAAGAGCCAGGATGATACCCCCACACATACTACAAACAGAAGCGCATGGCATATAAAAATTATGAAGCACTCTAAAATCAAATTCCTCCTCGTGTCAAGAGATATTCTGATAACAAGTTAACTCACAAAAACATTTTTGAAATTAGGGCTACGTGAATTTTAGAGTTGCAGATAAGTGATTATGGACCTGTATCATGGGCCTCATGAGCCAAAGTAGTGTTGCCTGTCATTGTTATTGGCTGTTAAGTTTTTCTTCAGTCTGCATGGTGGTGAAAAATGGTCTTCACTTAAATGCCCTGGGTCTCTTCCTTTTCCATAGATTATTATTATAATAGGGTGATTATTTCTCAAGAATGAAAATACTAGAATTTACTTTACGGCCTTCTCTTAGCTTTTCCACACATCGTATTTAAATTGATTTTGCTCTCATGTTAAGAAAGGAAAATAAGTCAGACAGTGAAAGACAAATACAATATGATCTCACCTACAAGTGGAACCTAATCAACCAAACAAACAAATGACTGAATAGAACCAGAGACTTGGAAATAAAGAATAAACTGACAGTGACGGGGTATAGGGAAGGAGATAACAGGGAAAGAAGGAGAAGATGTAAGCAAAGGAACACAAATAGAGGAGTCATGGGCATGGACAATGGGGGGGACTGACTGGGAGTGGGGGGGCGGGGGAGGGGTGAGCAATGGGGAAAAACGTGGGACAACTGTAAGTGAACAACAATAAATATTTTTAAAGTTAAAAACAAGAAAATCTACCTTGAAAACTTTAAATAATATTATTTAAATATATTATTTTATTTTTATTTAAATATTTAAATATATTATACAGTCTTTCAACTTGTATACAGCAATTGGAGGGTAATTTTTTAACATAGCTATGCATATACAATATACATGTACAGGGTGAGGCAAAAGTAGGTTATAGTTGTATGTGACAGAATTTATTCTTATAAAATGATTTATTAATTATTGTATTGTTTTCCTTATAAACAACTGTAAATCTATTTTTGTTACACTCTGTATTGGATTATAGAAGGATTAATAAAAGTGGACCAAGGCACAATGTCTAAAAAGAACAGGCACAATACTTAAGATGAAGACCTAATGTATGATGTACAGAGAAAGTCTGAATTTTAGCTTGTCTGTCTTTGCTGGGGCCTGACTTCCTTTTTGTTAGCTCAGTCTAAACACCACATTTTTGTGAATATGCATCACATTCATTTTGAATTATTTAATTTAACTTCTTTTCCAGATGAACTATCTTTATTAAATGCTTGCCATGGATGGGCAAACAGAGTTTATGCAGGCTATAAATATCTATGATTAGTTTGGTGTAGTATACTGCAATCTAAGGTGTAGCAATTATGCATAATATTTTCTCCCAAGCTTGATAAACCATTTGGGAACAAAAAAGAAAAAAAAAATCCTAGAAAGTAATTTATGCAAACCCACGCATGTGTGACATTTTTAAACCTTAAACGTCTCTGAGGTCCTGGTGAATAACACATCTATAGGCACAGAACTTAAATTTTGAGCTAAAAAAGAAGAAAATAAGTTTGACTATGTATATCTTATAAATGGGTATAATCTGAAACTCATATTACCTGTGATACCACTTTTGATCTCTCCAACACAGTAATTTTGGTGTGACATTCAGGCCACTTCCCAAAGCTGAATGCTTCCAACATATCGATATGCTATATCTATCATTCCAATATATCAGATATGCTCATGCGGTACTAAATGTGTCTACATTGCTGAGCTTTTGTAGAATCTCCAGTCTTGTGTTTCTAATCACCATTAAGAAAATATGTTTTGCACAAAGCAGTCTAGAAATTGTAAGTAGAATTAAAAAACTTAGCCCTTCCCTGATGGGTGTGGCTCAGTTGGTTGGGCGTCATTCCACAATGCAAAAGTTACCAGTTCAATTCCCAGGCAGGGCATCAGGCCACATCCTGGGTTGCAGGTTCTGACCCCAGTTGGGGCATGTACAAGAGGCAACCAATCGATGTTTCTCTCCCACATCAATGTTTCTCTCCCTCTCTTTCTCTCTCCCTTCCCCTCTCTCAATAAATAAATACATAAATAAATAAATAAATAAATAAAATCTAAAAAAATAAAGCATAGCCCTTCTTTCATGGCAAAATACTGCTGATGATGGCACATGTACAAGTAAACATAACACAAGATGGACTGTATTAAGGGTTTCTATAAAGACCTTTCTGAAATGCATAATAGTCCGGAGGAGGAAAGAATGCACATCATTGGGCAGAACTGGGAATGGGCTTGGAAGGATGGGAGATCTGAACAGTATCTTGAAGGACAAATGGGACTTGAAAAAAGAATAAAAACAGATGAAAAAGGGTTATTCCAGGTGGATGAATCACATAAGTAAAGCTGCAGAGGCAAAGTATTTCATGATGCAACTAAACCACAGGGGGTGGAGCACAAAAATTCTAGGCTAGATTTCTTGTCCATTTGGATTTCCTATTTCATCTCAAACTGTGTATATTCCAGCAAAATATATATGACATGCCAACCTCCATCCATTCTCCCCGTTATCATTCCCAAAACCTCAATAATCACTTTAATTTCACGCCATCATATTTAACATTCACTGAATTGTTTGCCCATTCATGTATTTGTTTATTACACACATGTAACCTACTGTGCAAATCCCAACTATGTGCTAGACAATAAAGAAAAGAACATAAAACAGAAAGTTTTCCCTTGATAAATTAATAGAAAATAAATTATAATACAGTATATTAGATGTTATGAAAGAGAGCTGTGGAGAAAGCTTTAGGAGTAATGGCACAATTTTTCTCAGCTTAGCCACAATTTGATGAGCACTGTGGCAAGGAGCTGTCTAACCATTGAGAATTGAAAGTTGAATGCTACTTGGTCATTGCCTTTGGTCGCACACAGAGAATATGGGAAAAGATAACTACACTACAATGACTAAGAGCTGAGACTAAGAGCTCAGCCTTAACAGGGATTAACTGAATCTAATGGAAGAGAACGGCGAATTAAGGTATACATTTTGCCGTCTATGTGAAGCTTTCTCTAACACACCTTTCCCTTCACTTGATCATAGCTGAGAAGGCATTCACCTTTCCCTTCAAACAGAGTCAGTATAGAAAGGGTGCAACACAGCAAGCTAACAGTGGGTCAGTTCGGGTCCGTAGCTGAAAGAACCAAAGGAGCTCCAAGGCATGAAAGCTGAACTTCAGACATGGAGAACCTTAATCATTTCTTTGGAGGGGGTTTCTTTGCTCTTTTCAAAGCCCAGATGTCAACCTTGATGGATATGCTTTTGTCCAGCTCCACAGAAAAGCCAAAGAGGATGAGACGTGAACAGGATTGTGTTTGGTACAGACAGAGCCACGAGCGATCTCTGAGTTGGAAAATTAGTAGTTTGGCTTGAAGAGGGGAAGGGTGAAGGCGGTGTATGTAATAAGGAGGGGAGGGGGTGATAGTGAGTAGTGACTCCTTTGTCCAGAGAAGAGAGAACAAAGAAAAGGAAGACCTGACTGGAGGAAGAGAAGGATTTTCTTACTGCTCGTTACCAGTAGCACTCCCAATAAGCACTGTACGTCCTCGGATATCCTCCAATCACACCACACTAGCACTAGGGGCTGGGAGCACCTGGGACCCTTTCATTTATCCCAAATTACCTACCTCTTGCCCTCTAACTCTCCCAATGTTATGCAGTATTTAAGTCCTTCTTTCTCAATTTCAGTTCCACCATATTATTTTAGTGCATATGCATTTAATTCTTTGCCCTATTTCTGTGCTACTCTGACATTTAAGTTTTAATTTGGCCTTAGTATCCCCCATTACCCCACCACACACATATAAACCTTTGTCACCTTATCTCTAATAGCTAAGCATATATATGTCTCTTTACAATGTACCTTACCCACTATACTTGGCTTATTGCAATACATAATAAATTCTATTTTACTTGTTTTCTTTTGTGTGCTTGTTTTAAATTTTTTCTTCTGTGTATTAAGTATGCTTCCCACTAATAGTTTAAAAATAAGTATTATCCTTCATCTCAATTTTTATCTTTTCTTATTGAAGAGTCTTATACTTTTCCTTTAGTTTTTATATTATCAATTTCTTCATTGATTTTACTATTTATTTTGGCAACTAATTCTTTCAACCTCCATTATAATTACTGGGCAAGACTACCCAGAGATACCTATCTTTAAAAAAATGGCTTTATATTTTTTTCCTAATGTAATGGTGCTCAATTGTCAATTGTACATTCAGATGTGAGCCAGTACACAGTAGGTCTAATTATACTAGCTACAATTTATATAATTGTTAGGGACAGAAACACAATTCAAACTAATCTAGGTAAAAAGAGGGTTATTGGTTTAAAATGTACTAGAATATCTCATGTAATCAAACCATCAGAAGGGCAGATGTGTGTCTAGGTTGTGGTTTAACTGCACATGGATTCTCCAAGCTTCTGGGTTGCTTTGGCTGCTCATTTTCTATGTCCCTTAGCTTCATTCTCTCACACTATAGATTTGCTTTATCTGCAGAGAGGGAAATGTAGCTGCCAACAGCTCACAGGCTCCACATCCCTTAGTTATACCACAAAGAACTCTGAGTTTCAGATTTCAAAAAGGTATTTGAAAATGACAGGAAATGAGCCTAAGAATCTATTTCCAGAAGCATCAGTTATGAATGAAGGACAAGATAGCCAGAATCTGGCAACTGGAGACTTCTTCTCTTCCCACAGAAGACAGGTATGCCAACCAGGCAGCCACAGCCACTTGTGTCTACTGAAAATCCTGTGTACTACACAAGGAAAGGATTTCGTTGGCATTGTTTACTGCCTCTCCAGAGCCTAGAAGTTAATCATAGAATTGTTTCTCTCGATCCAGGGTGCTGTCAGAGACACTCCTGTCATCTTTCTCTAGATAATGCATCTGTGTTTCTGAATTAAGGAAATAGAAAGTGACATTTCTGTGATTCAGAAAATTTACTAGCTGTATATCAACTCTTCAGAGAACTGTGATAACTTAATATCCATGGTTCACTTTAGAACTGCTATGGAAAATAATGCTGGGTAACCCATCGGCATTGTGGTTAACAAAAGATCTATAAAAAGTAATGCATGAAGTGAAAAATCAGTGTGGTTGTCATAAACTGAAGCATGTGAACACCATTTTTAGTAATTTAGTGAGTGAGTTGCTTTTCTCTGTTTTTTTTTTATAAATTGACAAATTCAATTCTTGAAGAACATGGGAATGTTGAGAACAATTCTGTTCTCTGTTGAAGAAACTATACCACAAATGCATATAAATCATTCTATTTACTAGTTTATATTATTTTATCTTATCTAACCATATGGTTTGGATGTATACATGCTTCAAAATATATATAATTTATATAATTTTATACAATTGTATGTCAAAATATATTTTGTCTCATCACTTTTAATCTTTTTTTATTTTAGGTAGAGGAAGGCAGAGAGAGAGAAACAATGATACTGATTTATTTTTTTCATGTATTTATGCATTCATTGGTTGATTCCTACATATGTGCCCTGACTGAGAATTGAACCTGCAACTTTGGCATGTAGGAGTAACATTCCAATCAAAGCTACCCAGTCAGGGCCTTGTCTCATCATTTTTAATAATAATAATTATTATTGTTATTTTACTATAGAATTAAATAAATAAACAAGTCAACCTTTATTAAGTGCTTTCTTGTGCCAGCTACTGTGCTTAGTTCTGCCACTCATTTAGATATTATTTAATACTTGTTCATACATTTTTCTATTTAATAAATATTTATTGAGCTCTTCCAGTGTCAAGGCACAAAAAAATTCACTGTCTTCAACATCCTTATGGCATAGTGGAGGAAATATTAACTAAACAAATCAATAGTACATGGTATCAAGTAATGACAAGACCTATGAAGAAAAAGAAAGTGGGTCAAAAGACAGAGTGGCAGTGGCTGTTTTTGGGGGGCATGGCATGGTTGGGACAGACTTCTCCACAGAGGGACAATGTGAGCAGAGACCTGAATGAAAGGAGGGAGTGAAGGGATGCAGGCATCAAGGCCATTGTGAAGTTTTCAGGGAAATGTTTAGAAAACCATGCATACGAGGATAACATAATCTGACTGCATTGACCAGTGGTGGTTAGGAGCACAGCTGCAAGGTCAGACTAGGTCCCTGCATGTGGGTGACCATACCAGCATACCCAGGCTATGTGGCCGTGGCAAGCTTCTTTACCTCTCGGGGCCGCAGTTTGCCCAGTCACAGTGTATGGACCATACCCATTCCTTCTTCCTAGCTTGGAAATGAGGATTCAATGAGGAAATCCACACAGAGACATGCACAGTGCAGCATGTAGGAGTGTCTGAGAAAAGTTAGCTATTACTAGTATCATTAGTTTTTTGTTGTAAAATCAGATCATTTTTCTGCCTTTAAGGTAGGGCTATCATCGCTGATTCGTGGCTTCTAAATGGAACTTCTGGAGAAACTACACAGAAAACAAGTGTGTAGTACCACACACCTGCGACTGCAGAGGTAAGGACTATGGTTTGAGGGAGCTTTGCATTCTCTTTGCTTTCCATCAAAGGAAGGATAAATTGAGAATGATTAAATTAAGTGAACTGGAGAAAGCCTATTACTAATGTAAATCATTATAAAAGCTTCAGTAGGCAAAGAAGTAAAAAATTGGAGAATATAATGTAGTATCTTTGAATAGTCTTCTGGTAGACAATTAAATTGCTAAAAGTGAGACAGTACCATTAATAATTGCACATTTCATTTAGGATATAATTATTCATTGTGGCCTTGCAAGCCTTCTTAAGCTTAAAAATGGAAGTGACCCTTTCATCCAACTGTTCTTATTCCTCTAAATATTTAGAACTGTCTCCATTTATCTTCATTCACCTTGTACCTAGTGCATAAGTACCCAGTGCATAGCCTTTGTGTCTTCAAGACTAGAGTATCAGATGAAAACACTCATTCCTCCATAAGAGAACAAGAAATACTTACCTCCCTGGACATACTAAATATGCTGACCTGCTACCTGTCTAGTATCCCAAAAGGAAAGGATATTTATAGACAGAAAATTCTGTGGTCCTAAAATTGCCCAATTCTCTTCTCAAAATATGTCACACATTGAGAAAAAATGTCATTTTTTAAGGAAAATGCTTAAAGCTACTACGTAATAATTACTGTGTGACTACCTACCAAACACATATGTATATGGGTTTTGTGACTTACAAAAAAAACTCATGGTCACTACATTTTCTGCTTTAAACAATAGTGATATCTAAGTGAAAGTCTGAGAGGACTTTCCATGTGCCAGGTGCCTTCCATAAATCATCCCCTTTAATTCTCATGATAGCACTGGTGTGGATGCTATTATTTCATTATTTACAGATCAGAAACTGGGATTCAGAAAGGCTAATCTGTCCAAGTTTCCACAGGGATTGAGTTATAAATCTAATTTATGAATCTTCTCCTTAAGTATGACCCTATACAGTTTCTCTTAAAAACTTCTGGAGAGATAACCAGACAAACATGATTGTTTTGTTTTTTTTTTAACTTTTAAATAATTTAAGAAATAATACTATCCAAGAAGTTAAATGATTTGAACAAGGTGGCATAATCAGAGGGAACCAGGACAGGAGGGGGTTTCGGCTGGGAAGAAGGAAGTGTCCTTGACTTTGACACAGCAGACAGACACTGCGCTTCCATGCAGTCTCAAAGCAGAAGAAAACAGTACAGCAAAGTTTGCTGGACTTAGAATATATGTTCCAACCAATCAAAGTTTCTAGTTTTGTAAAAGTGGACTCAATTCCTACCTCAGGGCTCATTCCTTCTAATCATTTTGGTCACAGCTCAAATATCACATTTTCTGATAGATCTCCCCTGACTCCCGAAATAAAATAGCAACTCTCTTCCTTATTTCAATCACTGTCTGCCACTTACCTTTCAGACTAACCCAATATATTCTCTTCAAAGTTATCATGTGAACATATTTATCTTCTTGTCATTATATTTCTCCATGATTAGAATGTAAGTTACATGACAGAGTCATCTGTTTGGTTTGCTACTCCACCTCTAATGTTTATAGATGAGTAGCTGTACTCATAGGAGATACTCAGCAAATACCTATTGAATGAATGAATGAATGGATTCAGTACAATAATTGAGTTCAAAAATTATGTAGTCACCAATGTGTATGCATAACTGGATAACATGGATATATGCATAGACCCAGATAAACAGACATACACATACAGATAAATATAAAAACACTCATTGCATTTTTAAATCTACCAGCTCTATTTTAACTCTATATTTTTTATTAGTAATGAGATTACTGATCGTATTATTAACACTTGGAAAGAGATGTAATGAAAATATAAATTCAAAGTTGTCACTAATGTCTTTAACAAAGGACAACAAAAGAGAAATAAAAATCTGCATCCAGGTTTCCTTAGAAACCATCTCAAGCCCATAAAACTTCAATGTTTGAATTTGGTGAGGAATATAAAAAGCTTCAAAAAACAATGGAATGACTGGAGAGCACTCACTGAAGTGGTCAGTTTCAAGTGTAGAGTTTAAAAGAGTCTTCAAGGTACCTGGGACATCACCTAACCAAAACTCACTGAATCAGGATAGTCTCATAATTCTGCTGATTTCCTGCTTAAAATAGGCAATTAGGCAGGTCCAAATCACAAAATAAATGACTCAAAAGTTTCTGAGTGAAATAACAGACACAGCAATTCAAGGGAATTCTAAAGCTTAGTTAATCTAACTCATATTCTCTACACAATACAGTCTCCAGTTATAGGTGTGATGCAAATTCTTCCTTTGTGTGCTACCTGTTAGGTTCTAATGGATTTGAGCAAAATTTTAAGAAAGGCTTATGAAGCTAGTTTTTGATCTCCTAGGGGTAAAGTCTCAGATATTAATTTATAAAGTGCAAACACTGATAAAAGTGTACATGCAAAATGAGACACCACTTTTAAAAGAAAGCAATATAATTCCATTGGCTCCTATGAAAATAACTGGATCTGGAATTGGGGACAGGGAAGGTTTTCTGAGGAGGTAACTCCAAGGTTGATCTTCTGTATAAGTAAAAGTTCACTGTGACAAAGACAGAAGGAAAAAGGAAGCAGACAGAATAGTGGGACAAGATTCCTGAGCTGTAGACAGCCATGGAGCTTTAAGAAAACTGAAGGGCCTAGGCAGTCAGAGCTCAGAGACTCAGGTGGAAACTGAACTGCTACATAATGTAGGAGAGCTGGAGAGCAAAATTATGGTGGACTTCGTAATGTGGGCTAAGGAGTTTCTGCTTTTCTCTTATAGCAATGAGAAATACTGCAAACTGTGTGTGTGTGCGTGTGTAAAGAGGGTAATGTGGCAAGACTGGAGGAGAAACAGCTTGGTTTGTCAAACATATGACTTTTAGATGCCATCAAGAGCAATAATATAGAAGCTCTGGCTGGCGTAGCTCAGTGGATTGAGCGCGGGCTGCGAACCAAAGTGTCACAGGTTCGATTCCCAGTCAGGGTACATGCCTGGGTTGCAGGCCATGGCCCCCAGCAACCGCACATTGATGTTTCTCTCTCTCTCTCTCTCTTTCTCCTTCCCATCCCTCTCTAACAATAAATAAATAAAATATTTTTTAAAAGAGCAATAATATAGAAAGGAAAGCCCTAACTCACTAACTGTTGTTGCTCTTGGTGATTTAGAAGGGAGTCAAACTAGCTCTAAAGTCAAATAATGAATGGAGTAAAACCTGCTAGTCATCTACCCAGGATCCCATCCTCCTTTCGGAGACTTACAGGTTCTGTATAGGTATGCATCCCTGCCCCAGGCGGTTCATCACTTCAGGTGGATGTGTAGAGTCAGTTACATAAGATCGTGAGGTCTACTACAAAATGAAAATGCAGGTCCCTTGGTAAAAAAGTATCAAGAATTTCAAGATGGCACTAGCAGTGTATTAAAAAAGAATGATGTTCTTATCAGCCTCAGTCTTGTGTTATGGCGCCGACTGCATGACGACAAGGTCACATCTGATAGTTTCATCTGTCACAGACCAAGGATTGAGTCTGATTAGCTCAGATATAATTTTGCAGCCAAAATCTCATCGATAAGGCATGGGGTACAGGAAGTATATTCAGTGGCTTTTGTGAATTTTTGTATTTGTTAGGGCAGGAGGAAGAAGGGGTGATCACTTTGCTTCCTCCTATTATTCTTCCCGGATTTGATGGCTGGAAATGTCGCATCTGGCTTGAACAAAGCACGTGTTTATGATGGCAGAGACCAGAAATAAAAAGAACTGGTGCAACGGATCACATTCGTGTGCCAATAAATCAATCACCCCTGACATCCATCATGAATCAAGACTTCCTATTACACCAGTAATACATTTTCCTTATTGTTTGTCACTTTGAGTCAGGGTTTTTGTTATTAGAAGGCAGGAGTATTCCACCTGACAAAAATAATGAAGTATCTCGAACTAAATTTGTTGAGAGAAGTATTCCTTTTTCAGTTAAAAATATTTGCTGCATTGCGAAATATTTTTAGAACTGTACATGCTTGAAAGAAATGGGTATTACCTGGGATAACAGAAGTTGGCAGTTTATTTCTCAAACGACAAAGAGATCATATGACATAAGGTGGCAATAAAATGATCTATGCTGGCATGTTCTAGGAGAATAAATGTTTAATTGCAAGGTAACTGCCAGGTGAATAATAATATTCCAGGCTTGCTTCTTCTAACATTAAATATGAATATGTATTTTGATGCTATTTTTGTAGGAAAGTTTTGTAATGAAACAAGGTATCATCGAGAGCTCTCAAAAGGCAGAAGCAAACGACCACACATCGCTATCAGATACGCAAGTGTCAGACAAGAAAACAGCTATGAAAATTAACCAGAATGAAATTATGTAAAACAAAAGTAAGACTGTTTTCCCTGAAGAATTAATTAGGGAATCCATCCCAATCTGCGGCGCCCACCCCATGCATTCCTTCCTCGGTTTCTGGATGGTTACGCACAGCCTCGGAACTTAAAAGAAGAAAACACCCCAGGCTCTATCAACTTTACCGCAGTGAGTCTACAGAGTGACACAAACAACACACGTTGGTTTCATCCACCAAACAAAGTTGTCTTTAGGGAATAAGGTGAGCACGATGTATCATTATACCTAGCTGTTCTGGGTCACAGAGACAATAAAGGAGCAAAGTCATGTTGAACTCTAGGTCTGACTCTGAAACCTATGTTCTTAATTTCTGACAATCAACATTTTCATGCATTTATAAAATAGAAATAATAGAAGGAACCTCATGGTGCTGAACCAGCAAAAAGGAAGTGGAAAGAAAAGCTACCTAGAAAGGTTACCTAAGTCTTAATTGAAATGATTTTGCTCCTGAGGAAATCTTAAAGGCGAAGTAGGTATTTTATGTGCCAGAAGTTGTAAATATACTTTGTTAGCCAGGGTAACACGAACACATGTTTACTGCAGTTCGATGTCATGAGTGGCCGTGCGGCTGTGTGGGTGGAGAACCCATTTAGGGAGGTGCACTAGGCAGTGTTATCCAGAATGACTTGGGTCAGCAGGGAGTAGGAAGTGGGTTCCTGAACCATGGTTTTAGCCCTGCCCCAAGGACAACTTAACACCCTCCTAGACAAACAAGACATTCAAGGTAAAATCATACATAAAAATAGTAAATTCAAATTATGTTTCAACATAAAAGAAGAAATATGTTATATGGAAATGAATTATGACTTTCCAGGTAAATCACAGAGAACGCATTTTGAGATGTTTAAACTATTTAGAAGACCCTTTTGCATGGACTGGCCATCACAGTTGTGTGTGGAGGAAACCCTGGACCGGGTTTCCGAGGATAGGTGGAATTCATAGTGGAGGAACGGGATGACATTCCAGGATGGTGGGGAACTGTGGATAAAAATACAACAGTACGCAGTAAACACAAATACGAGAGAAATGAGGCTTCCTAGAAAGAGAACAAAGTGAAAAATTGGTTGGAACCAAGTCTTGGATCGCCTTGACTGTCAGACCATGACTTTGGAAGTAAACATTGTAGATAGCCCTGGGAGTACGTTGGATGACGAGCCGAAAACATAACTTAGAACTGTTTTTTGCGGCACAGTGGGATAGGATGAAGCAAACAGGTAGAGCCTGGAGTCAGAGAGACCAGTCAACAGGCAAGTACAGCAATGACATATTAGGGCATGAATGTGGCAGTGGGTATGGGGAAAGTAAAGGATATTGTAAGAAAAGAATCAATACAAGTTATTAACTGATGGGATAAGAAAGTGAGCAATAATGCAGGGTCTCTGATCATTCTAATACCTTAGCCACAGAGACAGTAATAAATCAAGGAAGTGTCACTTTACCATGGCAAAAGCCCCTGTAAGTGGAAATACCCAGCAAGCCACCCTGTAATGGAAAGGAGAATATAGATCTGAGAGGGAGCCTCATACAGAAAACTGCTCGATGATTGATGGGCCCTTCGAAGTGGAGAACATGGGCAGAAAACTGCAGACATCTGTGCTCCCTTGATTCGGAGGCACTGGCTCATGCCTTCGCCTGGAAAGTTGTCTACTTTCCCACCGGTAAATCCTTCACCTTTCAGAAAGTTGCAGCACAAAAGCCATTCCAGCAAGGCTTTCTCTAAGAAATGCAAAGGATCTTCGCTTTTTTGCTCCTTCGGCACCCATTTACTCATTAACCAATTTGAGCACCTACTGCACTCTTAACATCAGTAAACAGAACAGCAGTGCCCTTGCTCCTATGGTATGCTTACATCCTAGACTGGTTAGGCAGCCAACCAGCCAACCAATCAAAAAATAGTACATGTCAGGCAGGGATGAATGTGTTTAAGTGGAGGCTATTTTAGATCGTGTGATCAGAAAAGGCCAACTGCAAAAAGTGACCTTTGATCAGTGACCTAAAGGATAAGTAAATGAGTAAACTCACTGGGCAAGGAGAATGTTCTAGAGAGAGTGACCGGCAGCTGCAATGACCTCAGCATGTGCAAGAATCCACATAAAGGCTAACCTGAACGGAGCTGAGTGAGCTCAGGGTATGGTGAGTGACAGGCAAGGGTACCAGAACGGTATTCGAGATTCAGACCTGGAGAGTCATGCAGGCCATGCTCAAGGATTTGTGAAGTCATGGGAGGGCTCTGACTAGAGGAGCCAGCTAGTCTAAATTGTGCTGCCTCCATCAACAATCTCGTCAGTACGAGCCTTATCCATGAAGAGAAGAAGGCTAAGGTATCGGCGAGTCTGGCTGAGCAATATTAAAATGTGGTGAGAAACAGGGAGACGGTGACACGATTTTTAAGAAGTGTGTATTGGGATTGTTGGGGAGATAAGAGACTAGGAAGGAAGTAGCCCAGGGGGAAGAAGAGAACCAACGCCTTCTAAAACACACCTCAGGGCTTATTTTCTCTGGCAGGCTGTGCACTGTGTGCCAGCTGCTCGGGGCTCACAGCTGCCTGCTCCTCTGGAGACTGTCCCCAGGCCAGATGGCATCTCCTCGTCCAGGACATGGAGCCTCCCCAAAGCTTCCCACAACTGACCGAGGGTGGGAATGAAGAGCCAGCCCCGTTGCTGCCAGGAGAAAGCCACTCTGCAGTGCATTTCACGTTCTAGATGTGCCACCTGTGGATCAGCCCCAGGCTACGCCTGACCTCCCCCTCGCCCAGTTCCGCTCTCCTACCGCAGCTGCTGTCACACCCTGCTTCTGGAGACTTGTCCTAAGGAGCGTGTCCTTAGTCAATCACATTCAGTCTTTGCTTCTCAGAAACCTGACTTAAGATAACTGTAATATCTCCTGCTACTTTCATTTTCAATAGCTCCTAATAAACTGCTGAGTATGCCATCAGTGCATAATAAATGTTTACTGAATTAAAGAACAGACATCAGTTGTAAAGGAGTAGAGAATGCTCTCTATTAACATCGCGAAATACCGTGTGACATCTTAGCATTGAGGGTACTTACTACTAATTTAAATAATTTGAGTAAAACTGACAGAATAAGATTATATATGCATACCTAATTACTTTACTTGTACTTTATGAGTAAATAATTCAAAAATTTTATAATGAGTCACCCTTCCTATGTTTAAGATAGCTAAATATATTTGCCACTTTTTGATCTATAATACAAATAAATTTCACAAATTAACTTGAGTACTTTCTGCCTCCTCTTAAGACCCTCATTAGATGCTGATGAATATGCTAAACTGTAGCATCTTCCTGTCTCCTGTGACATTTAACTTCAGTCACCTGACGACCCAGGGATTCTGAAAGATTCTGATTATTTGCTGAGATTGTGCATTTTAAATCTAATGCACATGATGTGTTGAGATAAGTGACAAGAATTTTCTATGCTTATTTGGAAGTCCATAATTATAATAGTTGACTTTCTTGGGAAAAGTACTCATTAGGAAGTTCTGTTCTCTGCCCAATTTAGAGAACCCAATTTTTTTTCTAGTATATTGTATATCTTTCTCTTTCGCCTCCTGTTCTCTGCATCCATCCTAATCATTTTCACAAAACCATCATAATGTTTTCAGTTATCATCAAGTGTACTGTTTTATTTTGGGCTCATGACCTTTGAGGTTTTATTTTATTTGGTTTTGTCATTGAACTTTCCACCCTATTAACCCCAGTATTACACGTGTATCTTGCCACATGCATTATGGTCATATATCCGCTTTGAAATGCCATAAAAGTAGAATGTCTTTACTAATTAGAACCTTTATTATAAACATCCCAACTTAATATAACCGGAAACTATAAGCCTCATTAGTTTCATAACAGTCTTTGAAGTTTAAGTTACTGGTTAAGCCAGTATTGTGTTTTGTGTTAAAAAACATACACTTTATGTTACCAAAACTTGTTTGTAATATATGTAAAAATTATATCTCAGGGTTTATAATTTATTTTATTTCTTGTTAGATAGGATTGCATATATACATATGTGTGTGAATATATATACACACATATTTGTGAGTGTGTGCACACCACGTTTAGATCTATATTAGTTTTGGGTTTTACACTTTGCTCTATAATCCACCAGGAATTAAATCTGTATATAGGTGACATAAGGGTTTTTATTTCTGGTTTTTGTCTGTTTTTCCATAGAAATATTAAATTAATTCAGCATTTTTAAAAAAATGTTGTTTCCCTTTGATTACTTTGACATTTATATTGAAATTTAATTGGCCATAAATATGTGAATCTATTGTGTTCTAAATATCTATTTATCTACCTTTATGTCAATAACATACCATCTTGATTACTGTAGGTCTATAATAAGACTTAAAATTAGATTAATTTCTAATCTATTTTGCTTTTCCAAAGTTCTGAAAAGGTCCTTTGTGCATCCATAAAAATTTTGGAATAAGCTTGTCCATTTCTTCCAAAAGTAATGCACTGACACCCTAACAATATTGAGTTGTCCAGTCCATGATTATAATGCATTTCTCCTTTTATTTAGTTTTTCTTTAATTTCTTTATTGATTTTGTAATTTTCAAAGTGCTGGTTTTTCATATTATCCATATTTCATATTTAATTCTGTTTTAAATACTATTTTAAATTTCAATTTCCAATTATTTTTCTAGTATATAGAAATTCAATTGGGTTTTTTTTGCATATTGATTTTATATTCTACACTTTTACTAAACTTAGTAGTGATGGTAGTTCTTTTTTTGTTAACATTCCATTGGATTTACTTGTATAGATGATCAAGTCATCTTCAATAAAAGTTTATTCTTCTTTTCTAGTCAGTCTATTTTTTACACATCTTTATTGCCTTATTTCAATGAATACAAAGTTTAGAGCAAAGTTGAATAGAAGTGATGAGAAGAGACGTCTTTGCCTTGCTACTGATTTTAGATGAAAAAAATCAGTTTTCCACTACCACTTATGATTTTTAGCTGTCTATTTTTCACAGATACCCTTTAGGTTGCCTATATAGACTGGGTATATAACTTAAAATTCAATATATTTATGCTTATAGAACTATTCATGTTACCTACTTCTTTTTGAGTAAGATTTGGTAGTTTGTGACTTTCAAGAAATTAGTATTATATTTACCCTTGCACCGTCTTTACTATGTATGGCAATTGTTCATCAAAATCTCTAGCACATGTTAGGCAGCTTTTCCTCAATTCTAGAATCCATGCTGGTCGTTTTCCTATTTGTACTCTTGGTTTTTGCAATTGGATTATGGGTGGGGAAAAGAAAGATGTATGATATAGATTAACTGTTCACCTCAAGGTCTTCTAAATGCTTTTTTGATCTACAGAATTGTTCCTGGGTTTCTGTGTCCTCTGTCTCCCGTGTTCTTCTCTTCACTGCGGATGGTAGAGACTTCTTTGTTGATGTGGTTTTGTACTTGCCATTGCCGGGACACTAAGGGTTTTCACTACTGCATGGTCAGTTTTTATTTGTCATGTGTATTCTGACAGGCTTGACGTTTTAGTCACACAGGAGGGCACATTAGCATTCCTCCACTACCCAGGGTGGGTGACTTGCTTTTGTGTCCAATCCGACAACTAGTAGGTGAATTTTTTTTATTCTTGTTTCACAGAAAGGACAGCTCCTATAGGATGTCAGCCTTTATGTGGGGAGCCCAGTTCCAGTTTGCTGCTATGCACACTCCTATTTTCCCTGCTCAGGTTTCTCTGTGGGCATTAAGAGCCCAGCTTTTAGGTCAGAGACTGAATCTGGCTCTTTCAGCTTCAAATGTAGTTCACTACTATGGGTGTGAGGTTCCTTCTCATTCCTGGAACTCAGAGATTACCTTTTATCGCTTTTTTATTTTTTGAGTTGCACCTTTCCACTTGGAACCGAATGCATTCTGAATAAATCTCCCATTCTCCTCTCAATCCCTGTTATAATACAAATATTCACTTCTTTGCTCCTGCTAAGAGATGGCTAAAAATATTTTTTCCCTATAGGCTTCTACTCTCCAATAACTGAACCTCAGCAGTATATCTCTCTCTTTAGGACAAAGTGAACAAAAAAAATTCAGAATCTCTATAAAAACAGTGACTCTGAAATATGGGAGAGAAAAACTATTTTTTTTTCCTACAATCTACTCAGTACTGGTGGTATGGATAAAAATATCTCCTTAGAACAATTATCTTGAGAACTTAACAATTTGTGATCTTAACTCTGTGTGGGCGGACTGCTTCTGACAAGCTTAATTTTTTTTTTTGCTCCAGATAACTCACCTCTCAACTTGTCAGATATCTGATGTGAGATTCAGTGTAAAACAAAGAGTCACATTGAAAGACTCGCACAAGTGGAAAAGTTTAAAGTAAGGTAAGATAGGGTTCTCATTAATGAAGAGGAAAAAAAATCCCATAACCTCAGCGATAATCCTGTCTCTTTCATGAAAATAATGTACAAGTGGGCTCTTTCTAATTTAGCCAAGTCTTTGTTACATCCCTGGATAAATATAAAAAGGGTCAAATTAATTTTGTTTCAGTTCTATCTCGATTCTTCAATCCTGCTTTTAAAAGATTTTACCATTTTTTCTATTTCATATTAACATAGACTGGAATAACCAATGTCCATTATTTGAACCCACGGAGCCAAACTGTCAGCAATGACACCATGTCACACCATAGAGGACGCGTGCTTTACAAAGTCTAGATGGGAAGGTCTGTTAGTCAGGATACACAGTCCGGGGGCGTGGCTTCCTGAAGGCCCCTCCGGTTCTTCCTTTCCCTCCGGCAAATGCACAGGGAATGTTAATAGCATGAGCATCCAGCTCTCACTTGACACGCCTGTTGCTATTCTATACTCAGGAGCTTGACAGGCATCTTTCTAAGGAGAAATATGCAATAATATTTCTGTAGGAAAACTGACATTGTTTGCCAACAGCTGCCCTGTCATGCTTGTGAAGCCGCTGAATGCCTAACACATGCTCTTCATCAGGAAAATTAGTTGCTAATCATATTAATACTACTTATTATGTCTGACCTACTTATAGTAGTTTTTAACAAAACCAACATCGGAATCTCCACTTATATCTTCTGTAGTCAGAGAACGCTGCTGAGCCAATGTCCTCCCCTCCGACCTTTCCCCACATCTCCCAACCCACTTGGCCTCCTGTCTTAGTCTACAATCCGTTTCTTAAAACCTGATGGTGCTCATGCCTACACTAAATGCTTACAATACAAGTTTTAAAACTTCTGGTCTAAAAACTATCATTAACTTTAGTGTGCACCAGGATACCTATTTGTAAACTTTGCTGCTTTTTCTTTTATTTCCTCTTTGTGTGTGTATCTCTCTCTGGTGCTGGATGAAGCAAAGACGTCTGAGGTCAAACACAGAGTGTAAGCGGTGGCAGCCAAGTCTCCGGTATAGGAGTGGGCACAGACTGAAGATGTAATGAGATGATGGCAATAGCAGATGATCCTCTTCGTGGAAGCTGGGTTTCTTCCAATGTTTACGTGCAGTGAATCAGTGACATTTAATAATGGAACTAATGAATTAGGTGATATTGAAGAGACCGACTTCAAACAAACAAGCCACACATAAAATATTCTCTTTTGAAAATCAAACTCCTTTTAACTCCTCGATCTTCACACACAACCGTGCCTTTTTATATGTCAAAATAAAAGACTGCGACTCATTGCCCATGCCCCCACTGCAAAAAGCCTAGAAAAGACATTTTGAAGGATACAAATGTTCTGAGCTCAACTGGTAACAATAAGTATTGTTTGACCAGCCTTTCACAACTTTGATTTCCCCTTGCAGTCTAATAACTTACAAAATGCCATTTTCCAGGTCTGAGTTGGATTTTAAGCTACAGGAACTTAAATGGACATCGGAAACAACAAAACATATTCCACATCTTCTCCCCCCAACAAAATAGGATTTCTCAAAAATCATTTTCTTGCTGAGGTCTTGTCTTGTATGTCAAGTGTTTGCCGGAAGCCAATCTCTACTGCCAGGTTATAAACCTCTAAAACAGTAGCTCTGTTATGAAAGGAGTAGCACAACCTTAGCCACAGCGAAGTGAATGGCACAAGTATAATACACTGAACACAGCATCAGCCATTAGCTCAAATAGCTTGATTTTGCCCCATTGTTGTTCATTGTCGCCTACACATTTGCTATAATGCCTGCGGTGCCTTTCAATATCCCTTAACTATAGGCTGTCCTCCAGGAAATGTCAGGCACAGCCACCTCTGGTGACATGCAGACATGTGCTAGTTAGCACCGGTTTGTCACTGAGATTTTAACTTGATACACTCAATTTTTTCTCAATAAAAATATACTCCTTCACCAAAAGAACATGTGCCCCGAAGCGATGTTGTAATGTGAAGCCACCGACCTGCCTCATTGCGGCCTATTGTTTTTGAGGTGGTTCACTCACGAGGAAGCCGTCTGAGCCCACGTGCTGTTTACAGAGCAGAGGGATTAAAAAAATGGGTTTTCTCCCAGTTTTTTACTTAACTCATTTTTTATCTTAATTGTGTTTGTGTTTTCCTTGAATGTGCTATTATAGCACTGTTTTATGTGACACTGTGGTGGATTACAGCCTAAGCAGGCCAAATTATAAGTCATGAACCCGTGGCAAGTTATCAGTGTGGGTAGGGGCATTAAATCCATGCAGAATGAGACCCCTTAAGACTGACTCCCAGATTCTCCCAATAGATGTGGAAGAAATACCTTGCCTTCTCAAAGGTAACAGAAAACTCTCTGGAAACACGCTGGGTATACACAGAAAAAGAGACCACAAGATTCCTCCCTTGTCACACCAGAGGCAAACAGAGGCCAGTGTAACTTAATAACACACATGATTCCTCTTATTTAAGTCCACGGACTTCTGGTGGGAAATTTATGTAAAAGACACACATGACTTTTTCTTTTCTGGTCAAAGATAGGCAGCGGGACTTCGCATTAACAACACGAGTATTTTATGGTGATTTTCTTCTAGAGTGGTTGGCTAATATTGAGAATATTTGTGAATTAGAACAAGATCTATACATTTTTATGTGTCACTAGTAATTGCATGACAATATATCCAACACTCGAAAATAAATGTCTGAGTGAACATGGGAACAGCACGCCTAAATAAAAGGAAATAAGAGCGTTGTCTTGAAGGATTTGCCTCACTGTTATCCTGCTAACAGAAAATAGAATGTTGGCAGTTTAGGTGCATCTGATTAATTTTTGAAGGATTGTAAACTGTGAGATCAGGCCACAAAGTAGGTAATATTATTGTTCTCCATCTATGAAACAGTCTAACAAAGTATTTCAAGAAAAGGAGTGTTTCCGGTTGTAATCTAAATTGTGTAAGAGTCAGAGAAATTATTTTTCTAATCCCAAGTGCATGGAAACAACGACATCTGAGTGCACTGAAATTTCAATATACGCAGAGAGAATTTCAGCATAAGAATAATGATGTGGCTGCCTACAACAACAGGGGAGGGTATTATCTTTGACGGTTTCCCCAATTAAATAGCACCAACTTTACATTTTAAACAGACACCCATTCATTATCTCATTGTGGCTTTGAGCCAGACATCCAGCGGGCCCAGCAGGAGGTGTTGAGAGCCCCAGGGGCAGAGGTTAGGCATCTGCATGGCTGTGACCCTTTCTGGAGGCTCCAGGAAAGAATCTACTTCCTCAGTGATTTGGGTTGGTTGCAGAATCCAGCTCCATGCCGCTGGGCACAAAGGTGCTCGCTCCCGGCTGGATGGCCATCAGCTGAGGCCTTTCCCAGCTTTGGCTGCTGCTCACATTCCTTGGCTCCTGGCCTCCTTTCTCCACATCCAAAGCTAATAACAGCAGCAGGAGTCTTACTCATGCCATGTTTCTCTAACACGCTCATTGCTCTTTCCAGTACTTCTGCCTCCCTCTTAACACTCTCCCGGGCTCACGTGATGACACCGGCCCACCTGAATCATCCAGGATATTCTCCCTATATTAAGGTAAAAAACATTCATTTCATCTGCAAAGTCCCCTTTGCCATAGAGGTTAACACTCGGATACACATCAGTAATGTGAGGGGCATGTGAGGGTGAGGGAGAAGAGAGCAAAAACCAAAATCCCATCTACCTCGGAGAGCATTGTATTCTTATCTTTAACTTATTCTAGCATTTTTTCCATAATATTGTCAATCACTCAAAAGTAAAAGTTATAAATTTCATCAGCTGAGAAAAAGTTTATTTCCCAAGTTGGTTTCCAACATTTTTTTTTTCAGTCAGGATTACATCACTCTCAGGCGACAGAGCCCAACTAACCCTTTTCTGTCCCACTGTTCTGGTCTCTCCTACACTAGGGCACACGTGCTGTAGAACCAAAGAGAAGTGATGCTTCTCATGGCCTTCAGATAATAAAATCCCGATTCTATTCCAAACTGGCAGCATACATTGTGAGAAATGGTCACGGCTCACTTATTTCTAAAGATGAAATCAGGATGAAAGGGTTTCTCTGGGATCCATATCCTGCTGAATGCAGAGCCTTACATGCAAAACTATTTGTTACTTGAAGGTCTGTATAGTTTACACAATTTGACTGTAAAACAAGATAACACATTGTGGAGATCTATTTCCTCAGGCCATTATGTTCCATGGGAATACCTTCTCTGAACAGAGAGATCGCCAAGAGAAAGAGGACGATCTGCTCCAAAACTTCCAACAGTAGCTCCTCATAGGAACCCGGCTTGCCGCGAGTCTGACACATTCCAACACAAGATCCACCAACCAGACTTATGTTATGATGATAATAATAGAGCTACTGCAGCAGCATACTTGGAGAAACTCAACTGGAAAGCCCTGAGACAGAACTTCCTCTGGTTATCACACCCATGGGAAAGAAGGTGAACCAATTTACAGGGAACTGTTCCACATGGCAGAGGCAAATACAGCCCAGCCCCTGATTCAGAAAACTGGCGGTGAGTGAGTCAGCACACAGGGACCAAGCCCAGGATAGGTTCTCCCATGGGGAATCAGGCCTGCATTGTACCTAGGCTGCTTTGAGGCTTGCATTTGCTAAAACTCCCTGGCCCTGAATTGAGGCAGCAAATGTTTACTGCATATCTTTAAAGTAACTTCCTAAAATCTCTACTAAACCTCCCAAGTATGGAATGTAACCAGTTCAACCACTTTTCCCCTTGCATTTGCAAATATCCTTTTTTCTCTGAAGTAATTAGCAACGTCCTCTCCTTTGTTATCTGTAAAAGGTAACCACCTAAAGAGAACCGGTGCATAGTAAATGAGGACCGTCCTCAATGCAGTGTGCCCAGAGAAGCAATAAAAGCCTGTCCAGGCTGAGGTTGGGGCCCTCTCTCTCACTTAGACAGTGACCATATCATCCCTTTTCTCCATAGGACTTCTGAAGTCCGTGTGAATTTGTTCCTCACAGCCACAACACACAGACCCCGCTGGCTGGAGTCCACATCACCAACTGAAAGTCAAGATGTCAGGAAAAGTATCCCAGTTCAAGCGAGCAATAATAATGCATGTTAGGAGAGGGGGGGATGAAAAGGAACATTAAAGGATTCAGTTAATAAAACCAAGGAATCTATTTTGGGGGTAGGGTGCAACTATGACCTGTCCATTATGTACCTGAGCCATTTGTATTAAAAAGCAAAGGAAATCTCTGAAACTTTGAGATGAGCCTGTGGTTGCTTTTATTGCTCCTCCAGAGACATTCAAGTAAGATGCCAACATTGAAAGTTTAAAATATCTACAGCAGGTAGAACAGAAAGACATTCTTTGTGAATTTGGAAGGCCATGTTTCCTACAGTATCCTAAAATGCCTATAAAAGCTTAAGGAAAATATTCAACCAGATCAGTATCCCCTTTTTGTTTGCATGAGAGGCTATTTTCAATTTCTTTTCTCCTACTGATAACCTTCTTGAGACATCTGTGTATGGAAATAATGGAGTTGCTGTGAAAAACTACCAAAGATAATTTGTGGAAAGTACTAAACATGAATTTCTGGAACATAGGAAGCACTTGAAAAATGGTAGTATTTCAATCCTCCTTGTGACTTAACCACACTTGTCAATATTGCTGTTTTTCTTAGGCTGAGCCTTCTAAAAACAGGCAAACAAAAACTAACAAGCTCAGGCAAAAGTTTAAGTGTTGATTATTCATGAAAGCCCTGGGCAGGAGGGCAAGGCACGGACAAGCATGGATTGTATCACCGTGATGTCTGCTGCTTCCCAATGAGCTGCGAAGAGACACAAGGGTCACACAGAAAATGCCTTTGCTTGTCATGCGGGAATTCAAGGGGAGGTCCTTGCAGGGAGAACTATATCTGGGAACTGTACACAGAGAGAAGAAAGGAAGGAAAATGCATCCAACCAAGATACCTTCAGTCTCCTGTTTCACATGGGCCTTTTCTTCTATTCTCAGGTTGTTCTGTCTAGCTCCTCAGTGAGGGTGTAAGCCATATCTCAGACCTGTGGTACAAGACCTCAACTGAGACAGGAGCAAAGGAATGATTCTACATGGTTTAGACCATCGAAGACAGGCAAGGGAATCTGGGAATCTACTAGTGAACACCGCATTCTAAATGTAACCCTTTAGGAATAACCTAAAAATAGGTGAGGCATTAGCAGATTCAAGTGTTTTTTGTCATTGTTATTATTTTGTTATTTTTGTTACATCTATTAAATTAGTCTAACCATCACAGAACAGGTTCACATGGTTGACTTACTTTTTGACCTACATGTAAACAAACTATTATTATTATTTTAAAAAATTGCTGCCATAAGATCCTATATCCCTCATTAAAGCTCACTGCCTTACTGTTTTAAGCCTTCCCACGTCTATCCCAATTTAATTTTTCCATATTGAATACTGACTTAAAACCTCTTTAATCATCTTGAACTATTTATCCCTACTAAGCTTTCTCCTCTGTGTTAACTTTGTTAATTATATGTAAAACATACTCTTCAAGGTTTATACATACCTATACCCAGCCGTTCCTTAAGAACTGGTTTTAAAGGCATTTGCTCCATGAAGTTGCATCATATCCCCATATTGACATTTTTTCTCCATTATACCCTCCTAACTCTAACCACTTTCTCCTTCTGTTACAATAACAGATGTATGCATCTGATTTCCTCTTTTTCACTATCAATTCCTTGAGAGTTACATTCAATCAATGGTCATTTACTGAATGTAGATATTCATTTAGCTGCCCTGGTATCATTGACCAACTTGGGGTTCATTACTGTACACAACACACATTTGCACAAAACAGGTGGTACATCTATAGCATAAATTATTGCATGGATTGGTGAACCTGGTATCGAGGGCTATTTCTATTTCTTTAGAATGTGGTTTTCACCCACGGACAGTGGTTCCCTCACCTTTGTAAAACCTAACTGAATTTTGATTTTACAGTGTGATCAAGTTCAGAGACTTTCCTATTCAATTAATTCAAGATATAAAGAGGGATGGGATTACCCTTAAGCCCCTTTGACCATAGGTCCCTAAGTCTTTCTGTGACACTGAATAGTTGTCCCCTTCTGCCTTGTATGCAAAATTTGGCCTTTTGATAAGAAATGCTCACAAGAAAGATTTTGTGTTGAGTAGTCTGGATGGAAGGTTTAGAGATACGGAACATAGTATCCTCAAGGAGTCTTCTACTTTTCCGTGGACTCCTTGTCTTTTGCCTCTGTCCACGTCTGCTTCTCGTCTCTTCCTTCCAAGCAACCCTGGGGGCTCATATGCCCTCTCTATCACCCCTGTCCAGGAGGGTTAAATGTGAGCCATGTGTGTAACTTCAAACTTTCTAGTAGGCATCTTCAAAACACTTGTGAAAAGAAGTGAAATCAATTTTAAAAAAATATTTTACTTAAACCAGTATACCCAAACTATTGTCTAAGCGTTATCAATATAAATTAGTTAACATTTTGTTTTTCCAAATTCTTCAAAATCTCTTCTGTATTGAACACTTATAGTACATCTCAATTTGTATTAGCCACATTTCGAGGGTTCAATAATGCCATGCGACTAAAGACTACTGAATTGAATAATCTGATTCTATTGTACAAATTGATTTACCTTCCCAAAGGCTATACCTGCAAAATTTTATACTCACTGTTTTTTCTCTTGCACGTGTGTTTTTCCCAATTACATGCAGAGGAGGACAGAAGTAGCCTTAGAGTCATTCACGATAAAGGATATAATAATTAAATAAATAATAATACAAGAATAAAATCTGTTTCACATACTCACAGCTGCAAACCTTCTTTTTCCCACCCTTGTATGTCATCTAAAGGCAAGCATGTGTACTTACCTACTTATTTATTTATACTGTGCACCCAGTTTAGTGTTTAACATACATTGTTATTTGATGACTACACAATGATAGGCTTTTACTATACCCCTAGTTAATTCCCTAATCTTTTCATTGTGTAATCTAAATTTTCTTTAGATCTACTGTGACTTTTATCTAACATGCCATGATTATAATGATCTGGGAAACAGTTCAGTAATAACAACAACAACATATATATACAGGGTGGGGCAAAAGGAGGTTCACAGTCGTGTGTACATGAAACACAGGTTATTCTTGTATTATTATTTCTTAAGAATTGTATTCTTCTCCATATGAACAACTGTAAACCTCCTTTTGTCTCACCCTACACAATTCTAGGATCCCCCTGTGATCATCTGCATGGTTTTAGGTGGTAGCTGAACCTTATTATATCTGCATTTCTCAATCCATAAAATAAAGGCAAATATTTATGAATTTCTCACCATAGAAGAATTTGTGAGCACATTGCAAAAATGTAGTGAAAGCATCTTCTATGTTCTAAAGCAAAAAAGCAATGCAAAGAATATATGGATATGCTATTTCCATGTAGCTTTCAACAAGCTGCCTAAATTTTTTGGCCTCTGGCTAAAGTAAAACGCTGTGCCAGTGGTTCACAATGGCTTTTAAAATCCCCTCATAGTTTATAATTTATAGTGTTGAGTTCAGCCACTTATTAAACCACTTGGGATTAATTTTTCTTAAATATATTAATTGACTTGTCTTCACCGTAGCTTTATTTTTCTTTCTTATAGACTGGTGGAAGGCTCCTGAAGCTAGCCAAGTACCTTTATAGTGTTACTAAGTGTTTTAATCCTGGGTAGAAAGAAGCAAAGAGAAATTCTTTAAGAGAGTAAAGCACAATAAATATGCTTTTGAATAATTGGATTTATTACAACTAGAGGAATAAGTTTTGCCAAGATTAACACCCATTGCAAATCGATATTGTCAGAGTTCTGAATTCACTTTAATATTTTGGTAAATTGATAAGCACTGCTCTGACAAATGGCAAGATTTTTAAAGTTCCAAAAGCCAAGGAAAAGTAAAAAATAAAGGTAAGATTATTTTTAAAAGAAAAAGAAGATCCTCTACTTATATAGGTGTAAAAGTAATAGAAATATATTTCTATATATATATACATATATATATATATACACACTTTTTTCATCTAAATACTACAGGATGTACATGTTTTCCAGGGAATTTATGTTTATTTATTTTCCTTTTTAGAGAGAGAGGAATTGGGGAGAGAGAGAGAGACATCAATTTGTTATTCTACTTCTTTATGCATTCATTGGCTGCTTCTTATATGCACCCTGACTGGGGATCAAACCTGCAACCTTGGTGTATCGGGACAACACTAACAAACTGAGCTACATTGCCACTGCTATGTTTATTTTTAAACACAGAAATAGCAAGAGCCATTTGGCAAACTTGCAGTATGGATTCAAACACACACACAAACACACACACACACGCACACACACGCTGAAATCCATTTAATGAACACACTTTGAACAGCACACCTGCTCAGTCAGAAAGCACCAGCTAAACAGGTTCGGGGCAACGCATTTCTCTGCGTTCATACAATGAGTGAGCTGCTTAATCAGCTCCAATAGCTTTTGCTCCAGTGTAATTGTGGTTTCTTGCCAGCTATAAACAGCTCTGGCTGGCTCCTGAGTAAAATTTCTCACCATGAGGCTTTTTGTACATTCTCTGCAATTACCTGGATTATCAGTGCTATTAAGGATTTGATCTTGATATATTTTATTTTAGAAATTAGGTTAATGCTCTTGAGAATGATCATTTTTCTAAACCATTCGGAAATATCAACATCATCTATAATGCTACATTTTTGCAATCCATAGTGCTTCGATTTCCAGTTTTGTCTTTGCTCATGATCTGTGTAAGTTAAAAGCATTTCTTACGCTGGCATAAATGCCTACTATTTTTACCTCCTGCTAATTTCATTTGAAGATGGAGTTTGGGTCATCATTCTTTAGTTCAGTTTTTAGACGACATTATCCTAGTACAAACTGGACCAAGCCCGTGTTTCTTTGGTTTTCTTACATACCAACAGAAGAAAAACCATAAAGTTAAAACTATTAAGGCTGTAGGTAATTCAGGAAATGTATTTAGAAAAAAAAAAAGAGGGAGAAACTAACGACCCACAGCCTTTGACTTTTCTTTGCTAATAGGACAATATGGCACTTCAACCTATGGCATTAGGGTTCTGAAGCCAAACCAGCAGTCAATAAATATCATGAACCACCACCAACCTGAATTTGATTACTCAGTGGTTAGAGAGCTGAAACCCAAAGCCTCTAAAAAGAATCCTAAGCTCGTGACATTTACAAAGCTGTTTCTAAAGACAAAACAGGTAGGAAAGGTCATGACAGACTAAGGCTTTGGGGGGCAGGAGGAAGAAGCTGTTCATCCGCGGGAAGATTAAAGGATTCAAAGTTGGGGAGAACAAAGTTTGCAGTTTTCTGTATACAAGAGAAGGTGTTGGTGGTGATGCATATATCTGCCATGTATCTGAAGGCTGGAAATAAAACGAAGTGCAGGTGGAATAACCACATTCACTCGAATGCATTTATTTTATCAGGTCCCCTTGTCTTCACACATGCTGTGCATCTCAAGAGGAAAGCACACGGGCAGAGGAGAGAAACAGAAGGACAGAGACATGATCATTTGGGTAGTATATTATAATCTGGGAGCTTTCACTGATAATTCCATATTGTGGATATTTTTGAGCATCCCCCCTGGTCCTTCCTTCCCAATGGCTACTAATTTTCTTTAGAAAACCATATGGTCCAAGGACGCTGCCTTGGGATGAGACCCATAATGCAGATCAAATCAATAGAAAAAGCTGATGTCAGTCCCGCCTCTGGTCTTTTCACCTATTTGCACAAAAAA
Source organism: Phyllostomus discolor (assembly GCF_004126475.2). Taxonomy (NCBI): domain Eukaryota; kingdom Metazoa; phylum Chordata; class Mammalia; order Chiroptera; family Phyllostomidae; genus Phyllostomus; species Phyllostomus discolor. The sequence continues at coordinate 30,852,494 of NC_040915.2, read as the reverse complement.
AAAATCCCACTGCTCTGTTTAAATTGGTCTGTCTCAGGTTTCTGGTCGCTTACTGCAAACAAATGAATCTCACCTGGCAGGACAGACCTCTAGCAACAGTTCAATTAGGGTTATGAAAAACTGTAAGCTTCCCCACTTTTGTAATTGTACTCTTTTAAAACATCCCACATTCTGAAGATTGTTAAGTGCTTAGAATCATCGAAGATTGACTTTGAACAAAAGTAGCAATTTTTAGATTACAAAAAGTCTTGACATTAATTATCATGAGCTTTTAATTAAGGTCTCAAGCAGGGAACAACTATCAGCAGATTAGTTAACTGGCATTTTTCTTTATATTTGAATATTACCAAATTTTAACATTTGCTTTAACTGTGAGGCCACCTGCTTCCACTGGATTAATTAGTAACTGCCATAATGTTTTAGTGAGTGACTTTCATAGTTTTGCATTTTTCAAATTAATGTCCATGTCAATATTTTCAACATGACTATATTTGTATTATGTATGTGTTTATGTATATTTATAAATATATACTTTATATAATACACATAAAGTACCGGTTAACCTAGTAAAGCATTGGTCATCACGGTATAAAATTATACAAACAGGACTCTGCTTTACTTGTTTTTTGGAAACAAACATGCATGAGATGATTGTGGTCTATAGGAAAATTATTTAATTTTTCTGGGTTAACAATCATTACCCAGAAAAAAGAGGAGCATGGAGTATATGCTCTCTAGTTTCTCTGCCAACAACAAACTGTTTGTTGTAAGAAATTTATAATCATCATTGTCCAAAACTTGTCATTAGAATGAGTGCCCCGGGTCAAGGCTAACAATCAAAATATTTGAAAACCTAAGAAAACATTTCTCCTGTTAACATGAGTACTGTTAACTTACAATATGTATTTTGTTAAAACTTGGCAACAATGAAGTAAGTTTTAAGGCAACAGGTATTTATATTTTGTCAACAAAATGTGAAACTAACCAAAGAAAGGAACTTAAAAACTACCCCCCAAAAGCAGTTCTGTTCTAAATAATAAAAGCTTACTTTACTATTGGTCCCTGTGCAAGCGCCGTAGTAAAGATGATTAAAAAGGAGAAAAAGGAAACAGTATTTGCATTCGTTCTGGTAATAGAATATGAAATTAAAGCATGAAGGGATTAATGTTTTAAAGCTTGACTTGCAGTGATAAAGCTAAGGTATTAGAGAGACAACATAACCGTTCCAGGATAGACAAGCGAAGGAGCGGCAGCCAATGCCTTTAAGATGAGCAAGTCAACCTAGAATGGAATTACAAAATGATTAATCAATACAAATGAGGAACGGCACAAGGAAAGAGAGCTTGGTGAGTCTTCTTAGGGGACTCAACACTGCGGCCGCTTAAAGATAATGAAAGGAGCCAGGCAAAGTCAAAGAAATGCTTTCATGCCATGGCAAAGTCATTTGTGAACAGTTTAAATTACCCTAATCACCTCCCCTCCAGCCTTCAGTGGGCTCCAACTCTTTAGTTATTTAAAAAAAAGGGAGTTTGGGGAAATGAGTTCTGCGAATCTAAGCTGCAAAATAATTATACACACATCGTTTTAGCATTTTAACAATGCAATCCCAAACATTTGTTCTCATTAGAATGCAAATCGACTCATTTAATAATCCCACAAGAGAATTCCACCACACTCAGCTTAAAAAGCACAATGGTATTCAAAATATTATTAATAAATGCCAAGTGTGGAAAAGCCAGTTTGCTTTGCCAACAGCTCAGGCTAGATAAAAGAAATATACTTAACATTTCCAACCTGATTTTTTTTGTTATTTTTTTCTGACCAAATTTAGTTAAATTAAAATGTAACAGTTGAATTGGCCTGGGAAAGACTTAAAAAAAAATCAAGGTGACAATCCCCTATGTTTGGCACCTAAACTTTCCCACTCATCAGAATCACAGCTTCTCGTGCCACCCAAAGACAACTCTTTATACCGAATTGTGTCTAATTTCATTACTCTAAATCGTTGCTAATTGTCTTAACCTATAGGAGACAGGAGACAGTTTAGGGTTTAGTTTGTCCTAAATTGCTAACTTAAAATAAATCACGAGAATTTCTGAATATGACATTTCTTTAGCAAGAGTCTTTTGTAAGAATAAAAGCTTAAACAAAACTACAGTTTTGACCCTAAACAACATAGTGACATTAAAAATATATAGTATAAATAGCCTACTGTATGATATCAGAAAATGCCCGCAAACTGTTATTTTAGAGTCTTCTAGCTCACTGTTTTAATTAAGACTATTACTTCTATATGGAATGAACTTAACTTTGGTAAATTCAATCATTAATTTGCCCATTTTTTTTCATTCAGATGTTTATATGGAAGTCACCGTCCTCTTTTATTTCTTTTATTACCAGTCTCTCTCTCTCTCTCTGATTCAATTTATTGCTTACATCTGAGCCACACTTTCTAATGAATTTCAAGGAACTGCTAAATCACTCATTACTTTTTTGTAACTTCTCATACATGCACTAAGGAAAGGATTTAAAATTTACACATGAAGGCAAGAGGCTACAAATGTGCTAGCCTTCGGAGGAGTAGTATCATTTTAATAACATTAACCTTAAAAAATAAAAGAGTGGATTTGAGACATAAAACAGATCCAAACTTTTTTGTGCTCATTCTTGAGGGGGTGAGAGGAACCGTGTAGAGGGGATTACTTCATATAATCATTAAAATCAGAAATAAACTAAATAAATGAGCAGACGCACACCTCAGGATGAACACCTGGATCATTTCCCCAGCGAACTAGGATCAAATGGAAATATGATTTAGTTGCAAACTATTTGGCTATGATCCAAGTCTGTTGATAAACACGCATTTTGACTTTGGCATGCACACTCAAAACATGGAGCCCATAGAGTTTAGATGGTTTATTTTATGGGAACATTTATAGATCAGAAAAGTACTCTCCAGCATGTGCTATGGACTGAATGGTGTTTCTCCAACGTCATATGATGAAGCCTTAACCTATCTCATAACTAGCAGTTCCGAAGTAGGGGCTTTAACGAGGTATTTATTAAGTAAGATCAAAAGGGTAGGGCCCTACTCTACTGTTAATGGTCTCCTTAAAAGTAAAGGATGTGATATTAGGGATGAGCACGCGCAGCGTAAAGGCCCTGTGAGGGTACAGTGAGAAGATGGTGATGCGCAAGCCAAGGAGAGAGGTTTTTGGAGACAGCAACCTGCCAACCCCTTAACCCTGGACTGTCACCCTCCAGAAACGCGAGATGATGAATTTCTGTTCTCTAAGCCACCCAGTCTGTGCTATTTTGTTATGGCAGCCTAGCAAACTTATATAAAAAAATAGGGTGTCACCGCTTTCCGAAATATTCCCTGGGCATGTTTCATAGCTTTTTTAGATTATACACTTAGATTAGCAGTAAGAACACATATGCCCAAAAAGATGAAAGAGAAAGAATACAGCCTTTTGTTAAATCCAGGGTTTAGAATAGTGTTCAAATTACAATTTAGGAATCAAAAAGTGGATAACTAAATACAATTGGAATAAATGGAAGTATTTATCTATTTGATATAATAATCTGAAGTAAAAGTTCTCAGAGTAGTTGTACAATATTACAATTTTTAATTTGAACCAAATAGTATGCTCATCCTTGGTTTCTCTGAACAACAGATAAAAAGAGTTAAGCTAAGACTAACGCCACCCCCAGGAAGAATCCCAAGTAGAAGGGAGAGAAGAACATGCCTGGTGCCCCTCTTTTCCAGTCAAGGGCAGAATACTATTGTAACATAACCTACAGCAAGGGCAAGAATAATGTCTGCTTTATCTTACAAAGTCAGAGAAATAAGATGGTCTCCAGAAGGGAGAGTTGGGATAACCCCCCTCCATGGTAATCGATAGGTACCAGTAATCACCCACTTCACAGACTGCTGAGAATCAATTAGTATCTAGGTACTACTGGCAACTCGGCTGTTGAAACACTCAAAACCATCTCCCAGACTTTTCTCTCCAAGGGAGGACATTTAGATAAATGTGAAGGGAAGGACCTCACCTCCCTGTCTCCCTGACTACTAGCAAGCATAGCGGTGACTGTGGCTAAAGCAACGGATAGATACCGATTTGTTTTCAGGGCTGCAGTCTTTTTGAATTATGTTCCCTTCTCCAAGTATTCCTGCGTTACACCTATTCCTAAGGCACCTCTTATTTGGGAATGGAGGAAGACAATTTCACAAAGATTCAGAAGGGAGTGCTAGGGGAAGTCCTAGAAGGCAACTCAGAAAAAGCATTTGCTGACTGATGGTTATAGACAAAAAAAAAAGGAGAGATCAAAGGCAAACTGCCCACTGCAGATTTTCTTTGTTTGCCTGTGATTTCAAACAAGACACTCTTGGGGTTGTAAGACACTAAAATGGTTGTCAGTAATTGGGGGACACCCTGAACCGGTGTGCTACTACGAACCAGGAGGTGAGAGCAACTGGATCGCTTTCAAGAAGCCAAACGCACCCGGTGCCTCCCTGAAATAAAACCTGAACCCAGCAAAGCTTCTATTCTAGAGCTAACGTCTATTATAAAGACACATGAGGGGAAAAGAAAACAGTAAATAACACCATAAGGAGGCAAGGAGAATGAAGCAGAACCTGGGACGTGCTGGGATGAATGAAATATTGTTAACTTTGACAGGTGGGCTAGTGGCACTGGAAAGATAGATTTTATTTAAAAAAAATTTTAGAGATGTTTACTAAAATTCAGGGGTGGGCAGAAGTAGGTTTATGGATGACAATCAAGATCTCTGTGCCAAAGTGTGCTCACAAGAATGTGTAAATACTGAAGGCCGGCTACTGAGCGCTCATGGGATTGCACCTAAGTGCACTGTGCCACTGTGCTGTTCTTCCCAGTTAATGAAGCTGTTGTAATAATTATAACCACACGAACAACTGTAAGCCGACTTTTGCTCACCTCTGTACTTAAGGCTTAAACATGATATGTAGAATGTATTTTAAAATGCTTCAGTAAAAGTAAGGAAAGGTATACCCATGAAGCCAATGTGAACAAGTCTGGATCATTCTGAATCCGAGTAACAAGTAGCTAGGGAGTGACGGTTCTGGTTTTTACCATTTTATGTGTGAAGTTTTTTCATAATAAAAGAGATGAAGCTAAGCTGAAAGAGCACCATGTAATGAATCAGTCCAAAATGCTGCAAAGTCACTACAAGCAGACTGAACAGCTTCTAGGCCAGCCAGAGTACTGTAGACAACCCCATGGGCTATCCGCAAAAAGTCTAGTTCTCCTTTAACATGGACTATTCTTCAAAAAACATAGGCCAATATTTGGAGCATAAATGTCAAGAAAACCAAAAGGCCATGGCACTCCTACGTAAGGCGGAAGAGTCCAGAAGAGTCACAGAGGCGAACACTGGCAGTGCCTTCCAAATGGGAAGAAGCCAACACCAGATTCTGAGTATTTCTCATCCCAATGACGAGATGGGTTCCTATCCTGAGTAGACTGAAGGAGAGCTGCATCAAAGTGGTGGACCGCCATCCATTGCTTGCAAGTCTTATGGGCCCTCAGTGTCTTCTTAAAACTGTTTTAATAAGTTGCCAAATTAAAAAAAAAAGATTGGAATGCTTCACCTAAGCATCATTTTTTTAACCTCTTTTGGAAAGTCAGGATGATTCGGTTTCATTTCCCAGCGTGGTCAGTCAACACTGAGGAGCCACTGCTGTTTCAGAGGCGGACACGCACTCTCCGGTCTGTATGCAATTATTCGCATCGGACCTTGAATATCGAGCATTACAAGTCTGGCTCCCTCAGGCATTTCCTGTTGTAACACCTCCTGAGTTGTGCTCAATGCTATTCCCACAAGACCATTCTTTGCACAGGGGATGAAATAACTGCCTAAGCTTTCTGCAAAAGATGCCGTTTAACCTTTAGTTTGTCATGCTTCCCACTTATGGTTCCACACTCACCTAACGGTGTAGGGGTTCCCATGGAGAGTTATTTACAGAGCGTGAATGTGCAATACATGGACAGTCCTAGATCTGAATGTCCATTCTTCTGCTCCCGGACCACAAACCCTGTGTATCTAAGTTTACTAGTCATTAACATGAGGTTAATAAGGACACTTAAAAATGGGTAGCCACGTCTTGCTAGAATCCTTCCAGAAAAATGGAACTCTAGAGACAGAATAAGTCATTAAGTTTTGCTTTGAATACTATTATTTTTAATTATTGTACAATAGTTGCTTTTTCCCAAGCATTATGTCACCTTCGACCCTTAACCGTTGACTCTATTTCTACCCCATGGGCTACCTACAAAAAGTCTAGTTCTCCTTTAACATGGACTATTCTTCAAAAACCACAGATCAGTTTTTAGAGCATAAATGTCAAGAAAATGTCATAGTAGTTTTTCAACAAAAAGTTTGATAGCCAAATAAGTCACTGAATATCACTGAGGTTTACTCAAAAGTCATCTACTTTATGGCAATCCAGACTCATAAGCTTTTATTTCCAAAGCATTTTTGACTCAAAAAAATTAAACTGTACATTTTTGAGATATAATTAATCTATAGAGTTTGAATAGTTTTAATAAAAATACACATCTTTGTGCTAGGTCCAATAAAGGTAGAGAAGATTCCCTTGACCCTAGTTACTCTGTGCCTTTTAGAATCAATGTCACACTCAGAAAAACGTTATTTTAATTACTATCAATATAGAGGTTAGTTTTCCTATATTTTAATATCATATAATGGAATCATACTATTTGGGTTGGCCAAAAAGTTTTTTTTTCTGTAAGATGGCTCTAAGTAGTGCTTAGTTGTCTTTAACTTCATTTGAAACAATTTTGTTGGGTTGTATTGTGACAACTGTAATATCAGCATGCATTTAAAGAAAAACATCAGAATTGGTGAATTTTTGTATAGCCATTTTAATATTAAAGGTGGAAAAATATGCAACATTTTTGGCATATTATGCTTTATTATTTCAAGAAATGTAAAAATGCAACTGAAAAGTAAAAGAAATATATATTTGTGTGGTGTGTGGAGAAGGTGATGTGACTGATCAAATGTGTCAAAAGTGGTTTGCGAAGTTCATGCTGGATATTTCTCACTGAACAATGCTCCATGGTTAGGTACACCAATTAAAGTTGATAGTGATCAAATCGAGACATTGAGAACAATCAACATTATACCATGTGGGAGATAGCTGACATACTCAAAATATCCAAATCAATTAAGTTATTGGTGAACGTGAAAAATGTGTCTTTTATTTTATGGAAAAAATTATCTATGAACTTTCTGCCCAACCTAATATTTAGAATCTGACTTCTTCCATTCAACATAATAGTTCAGCAGAGTAGATCTATCCATGTTGTTATACATACCTGTAATTTACTGCTGAATAGTATTCTATTGTATGAATATATCACACTTTTCTTATCCATTCTCCTGTTTGTAGACGTTTGCTATACACAATTTTTCATTAGTAAGAATAAACCTGTCCTGAGTATTCCTGAATGAGAATTTTTCCCAAATATTAATTATCATTTGTCTTGGGTAAAAATTGCTAAGTCATAGGAAGGAGCTAAGCTTAACTAAGTAAGAAACTTGCAAATGATTTTCAAAAAAAAGTTTTGCTCTGCTACACATAACACAGATATTGTATAAGAATCCCAGTTACTCCACATCCACAGAACGGGTTGGCATTATCAGTCTTTTTAATTTTATCATTCTGGTGTTCAGTAGTCTCCCTTTATCTGTGGTTTCACTATCTGAGGTTTCAGTTACCCATAGTCAGCCGTGGTCTGAAAATATTAAATGGAAAATTCCAGAAATAAAAACTTCAGAAGTTTTAAATTGCATGCTAAGCACTGTGATGAAATCTGGCACCATCCCTCTTGAACCCACAGGGGACTCGCATCCGGCATACCCATGGTCTCTACATTACCTGCCCATTAGTTGCTTGAGAGACATCCGTGTTAACAGATCGTTATCAGAGAGAGAGAGAGGGAGAGAGGGAGACCACCTTCACAAGCTCAAGAAGACACTGAATTTATCCTGAGTTCACAAAAATGATACTATTTTCTTGTGGGGTGATTGAATTTTGCACTAGAGATTAGCTTGACATAAAAAAAGTAAGGGGGTTCTCTTTTACCTTAATACAATTTTAAAACTGAGAAATTCTCATGAGCTATAACTAAAACTCATTTTGTAAGCCCCAATCTTTAACATAAAAATAGCACTACAGTACTCAAGAAAAAAAAAACCCACAATCTGTATTCAGAAGATTTTAATACAGTCTCAGTTCTTGTTACTTTTAAGCTATGCGTCCATAGGACAGTATCTTTAAACTCCCTGTACTCTTTTATTTTTAATGTCAGAACAATTTATTGAACACCTGAGATTAGCCAAGTGCACTGATCAGCTGTTTACATCCATGATCCCATTTAGTTTTTACAGCAGCCCAGGGAAACAGGGGCTGTGTTATTTCCATTTTACAGAAGAGGAAAGAGTATTGGTGCTTTCCTTGTTAAGATGAAATGGTAGCTGTAGTTCTGTCCCAGAAGGTTTTGCAGGTATAAAGTCAGACAATGCATGCGATCAAGATCAACGTGTCAATGAGCTAAACCTTTGCTGTTGTTACTATCATTTACATTCTCAGAGTTCTTCACGTTGATTCATATTTTGCATCTCTAGATTCACTTCTCTTCTCTACAATGCCCCTTAGCAGTAACCCTAATCAGTTTGCTCTGTTTGATGCAAACTGCTTGCCTCACTGCTACACCCATACTCTTGAAGACAATCTTTGCTTGGCTCGGAATCTAGGGAACCTGGATTCCATGTGAACTCAGGTGGCTTCCTGTTTGAAAGGGCAGGTACAATGTAGCCATTTCCGGAGGCTCTTTTATAAAGACCTGTCCTCAGCTCCATTCTTGCACTTCCTGCTCTCTCCTGGCTTGAGTGTATTTAGGGTACATTTCTTCTTGCCGACTCTATATTTGGGTGTTTCAGTTTAAATGAATGCTCTCTTTCTTCCTATTACATTTTATAGATTCTTTTAGATCACAAAGTTAGGTCTTTTATTAGGTTTTAGACCCATTACTCTGTCTTGTCAAGGTGTACACTAAGAGTTGGCTCCATACCAATATAAAAGTGACAGGGTGAATCCCCTGATAGATGGTAGACTCCATTCTAGCAAAGGATCAAGGCGAGTGCAGAGGGAGATTTTCATTTCGCTCTCTCTCACTTAATATTGCACGTCTCTTTTTGTAATACGCTGCCATGCCGGTTCTACTGCTGGGCTATAAAGTCAGAATATGTTCACACATGGCACGTTTATGAAAGAAAAGAAACAAAGCCAAATAAGAAAAATTTTTCTCCTTCTGAAAACGTGAGTGGCATTTTCCTTATTATAAAACATCAATGCTGTTTCATGAAACGGAACTTGTTTGGGTGAGATTATTAAAGGTGCTTTCTTCCTTTAGTGAAAATTAAACAAAACTATATTTTAGGCCTGTATTTCTTTAATAATCATCAAAATGGAAAGGAGTTTTTAAAAGAGTCCAGATACCATACTTTGTGTCTTTGGATTTCAACCCTAAGTATCAATAATGTTCTGAAAACATAAATTTATGTCTATCTTATGTTTATGGACATTTTCTCTTCTGTTTCTAAAACACTTGTTACCATAGTTTCTCAGCATTCAATCATGAGTATTTTTTAGTTAGCTTACTGCCACACTCTGTTCTTTTAAAAACCATTCATGTGACACTGAAGAGAAAAAAAAATATTTTAAATTAACTATAAACTCCTTGGAGGCAGGGATCATTTCTTAAAATTCTTTGTAGTGTACAGATTTACAGTGCCATGTTAAGTTCTGCTTATAGATAACTATTTTAGGTTTTGGTATGGAGTCAATCATAATACAGGCTAATAAGTAAAGCCAGCAGCTTATTCTTTCTAATTCATGAAAAATATGAGAGTAGTAGTATTTATTGTTATTTAATTTCAAATTTTTCTGAGAACGACTGACTTGTGTAGTCAGTTTTTCCTCTTGCCTTTTATACTACTGAAGCTCTCAGACATGACAGAATATGCAATTATTCTTGGGGTGAGGGAGGATTGGCCTTACGTGCATAGATTAGTTTCATTCCTGCTTTCAATCATAATAGACATGCGATTATTATGCAACTGTGTCTTAAAATCATCAAAATACTCAATTACTTATAAAAACAAGAAAGGACCTACACAAACACATTTCAGAATAAAACTGCTGAGAAATTATCTCAACATAACATCTGAATTTCTAAGTAACTGTGATTCTGCTCGCTGTAGATTTCTTAGACTTTCCTAAAGATGGGTGTGTTCATTATGACCGTGCTCACATTTCCTAAATATGAAAAAAATGTGTGGATTATATATTATTTATTGACTATTCAAAATGTATCTAACTCTAAGGTGGCTATATTCATTTTTTAGAACTACATGTAATTAACTTGATGAACACCGAAAGAAAAACCAGTAGATTCCAACCTCCAGATTCTTAGGAAGCAGGCACATTTTTTACTGTAATTTTGCCCCCAAATATCTGAATATGAGGAACCCAATTGAACATTGCACTACATAGACACAAATTTAGGCTGAGTCTATCTGGGACATGCTAGACTATGAAAGAGTAAATATTTTGCTCACTTATACCCAACAATATGATAAACAGGTGAGCCCCCTACATGGTGTTTATGGCTAGTACTCTGAATATTATAATCTCATATACTTTGGCTCACTTAATGCTTCCCCTTCTTCATCTTATAATAAAACTGCAACAATCCTTTCCCCATACTTGAATGAGTAACCAACATGGTTATCTTAAACTCTTCACCATTTTACACTTGATCTTAGCCAAAAGGCTGAGAAGCGATCTCCTTTACCATTTGAATACCTACCTGTTGGGATTACTCTAGTATCTGTACCAACTATATGCAACAGCGTATTAGAACGCCACTTCAGTTCAAAAATAATAAACACATTGAAAGTAAGAGCTTTCTTTTACATTCTGTTTAAATTTTACTACGGGTCGATCCACAAATCTATCTTGAGAGTTGTTATCTAGCATCGGGCAAATCTTGATATCCTGTGTGTGACAATACCTCTGTTTGCTTCAGATCATCTGAGGTCACTCCCCAGCCACATCGCCTTCACTCACGTTGACTTCGATCCCTTTCTTTTCTATCCCATTACCCAGCTTGCTTTCCACGGCTCCCACAACTTTCTGAAATTGTCGTTTACATCGTATTTTATGAATTTATCTGACTTTCCCTTCAAAATGTCCCTCCATTTGTGCTCAGAGAGGGTGCTGCCAATTTTCCCATAGTGAATTAAAAATTATCCAGGCCTGTGGCATTTCGGCTTAGCACAAGAGCTTAACACATACCACATGAAGGTCGCCATTGGGAAAAAAAATCAATAATTGTTGCATTTACACAATTATATTCATATCATTTAAACCAATATTTTGATCTGAGGTAGCAGGGATAAAATCAAAGAGAGTTAAATTTATCAGGGAGATGTTTTTCTCACATGACTGGGAGGCGTGATCTACTTAATACTACTGAATCTGGCATTATCCGTTTTGGATTAATAGCCTGTTTTGACCACACTGGCCCAGCTGGTTGAAAGACATTCAACTTCAAGTTCCAACTGGCTTTTGCCGCACACATGTGCATCTGGCTTTAGTTACAGTCCCGCTTTAATTTGTGAAGGATTTGTTCACTTTATCAACTGATATTTTTTCATTTTATTTGACCTGCAATTTGGCAGGATATTTCTGGTACCATCCCATGGAATCATCCAAGTTTACTAGGCTCATCAAATTTTAGGTGCGAGTCCTAATAATCCATAGCCTCCATGCACGCCTCTAAAGTTCATTTGTTATACATTCCTTTGCTTATGTACTGTGCCCAGTGAGTTAAAGAGCAGAGAGGAAGATGTTTCCTATGTGTTAGGAAGAAGACATGGTTTACACTCACCAAAGGATTTACAGTCTAGTGAATCCCCTGTCGATGTACAATTTCACTGACATCAACTCTGTGTATAGTTTATAAGTTAAAATGCTATTATAGCCTTCCTATTTAAAAAAAAAGCTAACAACCTCTAAATGTATAAGGAAAAGAAGCACCAAGAATCTGGTAAATTAGACTGCCTAGTAAATAAGGACAATTTTTAGGTATCGGTACAATGCTGAAATGTAAATATTTCAAAGTGGCTAGAGGGTGCACATGCTAACGAAGGAGTGTGCGCACTTTACATACAGATTCAAAAACCATCGTCCTGTTCGTAATTCCACTACTGATTATCTAAATGCTGCATGGAAGTAATTATCTCTGCTAGTACATCATACAATTAAAATAGTATCTATTGATTAGAAATATTTTGACACAGTAAATATGTTTTCAACTCATTAGGAGAAAAATAAACTACCATAATAGCTTCACACGAGGTACGAGCATCAGCCTTTCGCCTAGTCAGGCATCCTTAATGTGAGCACGGAAATTTAAAACTGTCATGTGAGGAGACAGTTCTATAAAGCAAACTAATCTTTCAGGAAACCCAGGATGGGCTTGTTTATATTTCCACTGAACATTTCTCTTTTCCAGAGGAAAGAATCATAGCTAAGAGCAGATTTGCTGAGAAGATCCGCATCCAGCCAGCAGCACGTATCTCCAAAGACTGTAGCCTGCTCGGGGCAGAGGTGAATTATCTGGTTTATGGGGGCTCAGATAGAGGTCAGTGCTTGGATTGCAATTCTGACTTGCCTGTAGTTTATTTTGTGTAAATGTGGAAGGAGCAGCTTTTGAATCCCTGTAGTGAGGCAAACCTTATCCTCTGTTTGAAGCTGGATTTACCCAGAGTTTCCATGATAAGATCTTATAAACAGAATTCTCTTCTTGGCAGATATAAATATGGAGAGATTTTTCTTGTGATCTTCTTTGTGAATCATGATAGGTTTCAAAATGTGACTATTAACCTGTCTGAATATATTTAGGGTAAAGGGCACACACGTGCTCATTTTTTCCTTTTTATTGAATTTATAGGGGAGACACTAGTTAACAAAATTATACAGTTTTGGGGTGCACAATTCCACAACATGTCATCTGTACACTGTATTGTGTACCACCCCAAGTCAAGTCTCTATGACCATTGATCCCTCCTATATTCTCTTTCACCTCCCCACACCCTCCCTCCCCCAGGCAATCACCACACTATTTCTCATTTTGTAGATGCACAAATTGAGACTCAAATCAGAATTCCAGTGGCTAAAGAAGAATATGTATGCTTCTGTATTTATAGAATAAGGAAATTATTTGGTGATGACACTAGTAAAACCACAGCAAACTGGGGCTAAAGAAACACTGTTGGCTCATTTCCTTGGGATTAAATTCTGTGCCAACTTTATCATTTATGGGCAGTCTGGAGGGATCTGGATAACTGTCATGCCAATTTTAAAATGTCCAACATAGGGAAGAACCTGCCAAGTTTCAAATACCCTTGGAAAGGTCATTGTCTTGAGACAAGGTGAGCACATATCATACAGCTGGATGTTTTTATGTCACTGAAGAGCACAATTCAGAACAGAATTCTCCAGGTCTCAAAGCTGGCAATTCATGAAGGTGGACTAAAGTGCCAGAGACACTCTTTCAAACAGGAGGTGCTTAATGAAACAAGGTTGGATATCTCAGATACCTAGTGGATTTTTTTTTTTTGCCTGCAGGTAATTCCAAATATATCAAATAGATCACTCCCTGGCCACAGGAGGGAGAAAGGGATACATAATTGTTTTACTTCTCAACTTAAATGGGGACATTGAGTCATTGGCTATTTACTCTTTCTTTAGAATCACCATTTTACTCTGCTGGTATTATGTGAGTAGTATGCAGTAATAGAAAACCCATTTGGCTTTATTACGAGAGAAGTTATTCAAAGGCAATAAAACACATTGTCAAACTGGGGTTGGCTTTGCAGAAAATGATTTCAAAATACCCCTTATTTTGTTAAAGGAAAATTTCCTTCTATCTATTACAGAGAGGATAGTTATGGTTGTAACAAGCTAATTATCATCAGATCTAAATAAGCAAGTGTCAACTATTGGCATACCTTAAGTAATGAAAACTGGGTTAGATCATATAAATCTAAACGCCAAGACATTTTAGTGGTGCTTTAGCCACATGCAAAATAAATTTTCAAAGGAAGGGTAACTTTCATCTGTATGACAAAGAGCTTCAGCAAGAGCTCATGTCAGGACTGAGTAAAGAATTGGAACTTCAGCCCTGGCTGGCGTAGCTCAGTGGATTGAGCGCGGGCTGCGAACCAAAGTGTTGCAGGTTCGATTCCCAGTAAGGGTACATGCCTGGGTTGCAGGCCATAACCCCCAGCAACCGCACATTGATGTTTCTCTATCTCTCTATCTCCCTCCCTTCCCTCTCTAAAAATAAATAAATAAAATCTTAAAAAAAAAAAAGAATTGGAACTTCCTTTACTCCTCTGACCCCTTAAAACTTAGGATATCTTTAGCCCAGATTATCTCTTCCTTGCAGGGAGGAAAAAACAAACACACAAATGAACAAACCAAAAAAACTTTGCCATGAAGAATTCAAAGGTATGAGCCTCAAACTACAGTGTTCTTAAGGCGCACTAAGTATATACATAGACTTGATCATTTATTTATTAATTTGTTCATCTAATGATTATAGGCTATCTACTGGGCTCCAGGGATTGTTCTGGATGTTAAAGATATAGTAGTGACTAGGACACGTTCCCTGCTCTAAGGGCATTTACGTTCTTGATGAGAAACAGAATATAGTCAAACAAACTCATAATTTCAGGCAGTAAAAATAAGAGAAAATAAACCAAGGTAGAGGACAGAGGATAGATGAGAATGATAAGGGAGTTGGCTGTTTAGATTCAGTGTTCGTTATGCAGGAGCCAGGTGGAGTATTCAGGAATTGGTTTTTAACATTGTTCATGAAGCCTCCTACGGGAATGAGGGGAATAGGTATACCACGGCAACTGGCAAAAGGTACACATCAGAGCTCCCTTTTCTGAGAGCCAATTTATCAGCATGCCTTTGGACATGGTGGGCAGGAAAAGTTGTTCTACAGAGATGATTTTTTGAAGAGAGTTGAATGTACTGAAGAAGTTAGCAACAAGAAGATGGTGGGGAAGGGTTTTCCAGGTAGAATGAGTGAAACTGTTAGTGCAGAGAACCAGAGACAAGAATGAGCTTGAAAGATAGATGTAGTAAAAAAGTTGGATGTCGTATAAAGAGTAGGGGCAAGCCCTGGCTGGTGTGGCTCAGTAGATTGAGTGCCAGCCTGAGAACCAATGGGAAACCAGTTTGATTCCCAGTCAGGACACATGCCTGGGCTGTGGGCCAGGTCCCCAGTAGGGGGTGCATGAGAGGCAACCACACATTGATGTTTCTCTTCCTTCTTTTTCTCCCTCCCTTCCCCTCTCCAAAAATAAACAAATAAAATCTTTAAAAAAAGAGTAGGGTTGAACCATGACTTGTTTTAATTCTTTTTAAGCATCAATCTAGTTGGTCTACAGAAAAGAGATGTTAAGATTTAAGATTAAAAGTGAGAAGTTGAATTTGGACATTATTGCAATATTGCTTGCAGGAGACGGTGATGAGTTGAACCAACCTTAGAGCTGTGGAAACGGTGAGAAGGGGTAAGACCTGGCTTATATTTTGAAAATAGAATTTGTAGAGCATACCAATAATATGAGGGTGAGAAAAATACAGAATAAACAATAGTTTTGCCCTGAGCTAATTGACAAGTGGTGATACCATTTTCTAGGATGAAACGGCTTGGAGACAGACAGGTTTGTCAAATTGGGAGCTAAGAACTAATATTACATTTTGTATGTAAATGTCATATTATGTTTCAAATTAATACAGGGCCATGTAAAATCCCCTAATAAAAGTGTCATTTTGCTGTTTATCATTTCAGTGATTTGATTCATGGATTAGATTTATAAGAAAGCTTTTTGTCAACATAGAATCTAGCTCTGTTTGTGATCGACTTTTATCGTGAAGTGGTATTGAAGAGGTGACTAGGAAGTTCTTTAGTGTTGAAAGTAATTTTCTACCATAATTACCACACAATAATTCAGTATTTTTCTTTTTGATTTTTCCAGTTACAGAACTTCACAAATTATGCTGGATATTCTATATCAAGTGTTCATTTGGAACCTCTATTGAATTATAGGAAAAGATCACAAAATCAATTTTTAAGTACTTAAGATACTTAAAGAGGTTCTATTAAAAATTTATCTGATGTAGATACATTTGTTTAAAGTTATTGAATATTTAAAAGTTAATTTTAAAAGTTTAACCTATGTTCTCAAGCAAAGACAAATGGCATGAAAAGTAGCACTAAGTCAGAACTTTTTAAATAGCAGACTACAGATAAATTCCATAAATCCCAAAATATCTAATGCCTGACAATGAAGTTAATAATTAATACTTATAATATGCAATTGTTATGATGCTTAATTTGTGTTTGTTGCTATGTCTTTCATTATCAATTACTAATTCTTTCAATGCATATTGCAGGCTATGTAGTAGACATTAAAAATATATTTTGATATATTAGTTTCAGAATAACTGAGTTAAATTGCTCTGAAATCTGCTTTTTGTGCATAGAATATTTGGTTTTCCTGTATTGCTAAATTATTTTATCAAGAAACACACATTGTCAGTATTTTATGTGGTCTTTGTTTCTCATTAAGAAGGGGAAATATTCCTACTAGTCAAAATAAAGGAGCAGAAATTAAAATAACAGGTTGCCTTCTGCTGCTGGGTGGCAGTCTAAGAGTGTGAATGTAGACAGAGACAGGTTGGCCTTGATAAATACGAATCACCTTGGGAACAGGAGGGTCTGTCTCCTTATACGTGCAGCTTGAGTCTGTCACAAGTTATCTACAGGTAAACCTGATAAATAAATTAGCTATTCAAATAAGAATCACATGCTTCCTTAAAGAAGCACTCTGTTTGAAGAAGAAAGGTTAGGACGTGACAAAAACTCATTATAAAATGATGCCAAAGGAAAAATTCAAACATCCTCCCAAGATTTAAAAGACAGGAAAAGAATCAAATTCAAATCCTCACAAGAAGTTGAGGAAGATCCCAGGAAACCAAAGATGTCTTTTATTTTTATCTGCTTTGATGGTTATTGGCATATGTGTGTATTTTATTGGTTTAATATACATATCTAACATTTATTCTGCCTTTTATTTCATACCTATTGTGTGAATACAATGCGAAAATTGTAGTTTGAGCTTCCAGGGAAATAACTTTGACACAGGTTGTGTGTGGCCACCAGAGCCGTTGCAGGCAGCGGGGTGAAGTCGTACCTGCCATTATAGGAGATGCAGGAGGTGCATTAACTTCTGTGAAAATGTAGCTCACTCTCATGAACTTCATCCACAGGATTGCTAAATCTTGGGAAAACTTTCACCTGTAAGCCTACTAGCGTGGCCTCAGCACAGAAGCTGATCTCATGCTTGACTGTGGTTACAAGGCAATGTCTAAGACAAAGTCATCTGTCACTCTTATTCCATACCTAGAAAACAGGCATAAGCGCATGCCTCATAGAATTGTCATGAAGATTAAAAGACCAATTGCATACGAGTCCTAAGTGGCCATTTGTTATTTCTTGAAATAGAGTCAGATGATGATTTTTTTTGTATTCTTTGAGGATGAAGGGATAGGTTTCTATCTTGGGAAAAAAATAATTTCCATTTCAGCTGAGGGAAGATGCATATCAAGGTAGGTGTATCTCTTTTCTTTAATGGCTAGCAACACAGCATTTACTATGCACCTTTGCTGCTCTCAATATTTTATAAATCAGAACTGATTAAGTCCTCATAACAAACCTATGAATAGAGAAGGATTTTTTTTTTCTTTCACGGTACAGAGCAGGCACTGAGGCGCGGGGAGTGACCTGTAAGAAGTGGAGCCGGCATATCCCAAGCCCACTGGCCCTGGGAATTCGTGGAGACCACAGGAACTCTGCTAACTCTCTCCTTTTAGATGTTAGAAATGTTCAGTTTTTCCAAGGAAGTCTTTGCCATTGGAGAATCACATGCCACTTAAAATTATGTCTCTATTTACTTATTAATTAATTAATCCATTTATAGAAAAGTGCTGTGCCATTTAAATTCCTTGAATAACTACCCATTCAAAGAAAAATAACCAAAATCATGACAATGCCAGCCAGTCTTCTGAGAAGAAAACAGGGATCATCAGTGGCCTCATTCGTAGGTGGGCATAATTTTCCCGAAATAGAGTCAAATTTGTATTTTAAGCACTCATCATACCAAAGGTGTGTTTTAAAATAACCATATTTAGCTAACATGTATTGGATGTATACTATGTTTTAGGTAACCATTTTAATTTACTTATTTTTTATTTTTACTTTTATTCTTTTTGATTTAATCTTTATTATTTTTTTCCATTCCCATTTAGTCCCCTTACGCCTGCCTCCCCCCAGCAATCACCACCCTGTTGTCCTATCCATGAGTCCCACTTCCTTTTCTGCGCCATCCTAAGTACTGTTTCAGTGGATTTTTTTTTAAAAGAACTGGTTTTATTTTAAATACACAAATAGCACCAATTATTTTTTAGAGGTCATTGCTGTACTTCCTGGATAATTTAGGTTCATTCAGATCTGGGTCCTTCCTTCTCACTCAGGTTTATGCTGGACTTTCTGTCTTTGCATTGTGTGAACTGAATTAGATTTTTATAAAGAGAAAGAGAAGAATATGTATGAGTCATTTAAAATCAGAACTGGAAAGAGTTCTCTTTCTCTTCCTCTTTCCCATTCAAAAGCACTTAAAAGAGCTAATCCAATCATTTTGTGAAGTTAGGATTGAAATATTTATGACATAGAAGTAAAATATCAGTTGCCTTTTTCTGAGTGCAACCTTGGTGTTAAGTATGTAATCATATTTAAACCTTACACCATTCTCTGTGATTGGCATTATTACTCCTACTTTACTGTTAAGAAATCAATACAAATAAGGCTCAGAAATATCTAGTCGTTTGCTCAAGTGCACACAGTGCCACAGCAAGGTGATAGTCCTGCCTGTGTCTGCATAACCTGGCTGCTTGCAAAACCCAGCTTACTGCCTGCAAAACAGGCAGGCACACCGATTCACGCTGACCTCCGGCATTGAACCTATGAAGAAAGCACTTCTGAAAATGTAAACAGCACCTCTGCTCTCTCAGCTCTTACTTCCTCTAAGATACAAGGTCTCTCCGGAAGGTATCCAGCCACATAATATGAAAAGTGGAGACATTTATCGAAGAAGATACAAGAAACGCTGTACACAGGACAATGACACCTCAGTCCCCTACAAACTAGGCACCTTGGCGTAGTTCTCCCAATTGCCATCCACTGCCCTTTTGTATTTTCCTGAATCTCATTAAAGGGTCTGAAATGTCTTGTCTTTAAAAGGTGATTTTAGTTTTGGGAAAAGCCAGAAGTCACAGGGCACCAAATCTGGGCTGTAGGTGGCTGAGTCACCTGAGTGATTTGATGTTTCACCAAAAGCCTCTGCACAAGACGAAATGCATGAGTGAGAATTTTGATGAAGCTGCCAATCACCAGTTGCCCATAGCTACAGCCTTCTGAATCATCCAAATAGTTTCCATGGAGGAATGTTCAAGCTTAATGCAAAATTTGACACAGATTCGTTGCTCTACTCACTCAGTCATTTTGAATGCAATGGCCACACAGTACACATGCTCTCTCAACGGTGTCTACTGCCCCCACTGACTAGCACAGTGAAGTCATCATTGTTCACCCATGCACATTCTAATCCACTCTCCTTGGCTGCCAGGTTACATCGATGTTATGCAAGCCATTCTCGTTATATTAACAATGGCTGGACTTCTTCTGGACAGAACTCGTATGTAGGTTGGGAAAGAACGGCAGTCTCATTAATGTTACAAACTGTGATGTAAGAGTAAAGAAATAGAAGTAGTAATTTTCAACTGTCAATAAACTGACTTAATAGAAGATACATTCCTAAATCGAGTGCCTAATGTTCTGCATAAGCTATTTTAGTTTTTTTATTTTATATTATTTGGAGGTAACATTTAAATTATTTTTGTAGTTTTTAGGTGATATATTGCAGTTAATTATTGTTTAAAAGTAGTTTTATAAAGCTACGTAAATGACAGCATAAATTTAGACACTTTCAATTGCATCAGTTGAATAAATTTTTTTCCTTCCTATTAAGTTGGGAAATATGAAATTTCTCATTTGCCATATATTTTATTCAATATGGTTTGTGCAAAATCATTTTCTGCAGCCTTCCTAAGTATCCTACACCTGTATGAAGATCATAACCTTAGTCATAATTAACCTATGGAAATAAATGCAAAAGACAAGCAGTAGTAGGATTGAGGAGATTAAAAGAAACATCCTTTATTGTATTTCTCAGAGAATATTAGATTAAAATTCAAATTCTTTCTAGTGACAGATTGTTACAAGAATAAGAAATGGCACAAACAATCCATTTCAGGACAAAGATTTAGCAAAAATAGGAAGGTTAATTATAATTGAATATTCCCTATGGTATCTCAGAAGATATGCCTCAGTCTATTTTTTATTGACAGGTAGTGGTGTAAATTAAATGCGGCCTTATGCATTCAAATTGGATTCCAACTACTCATCATCCAAGAGTGTGACATTAGAATTAGCCCTGATGATGGCAGCCTACAGATCATAATGAGAATAGGTCCCCTTTTCCATTCATATTGTAGTTTCACTGGTGGGGAGGGTAGGAGTCGGAGATTCGATTCATTATTTTGTTATCATCTTTGCTGACTGAAAAATTTATTCCCTGAATTGAGTATCCTGAATATTAATACTGTACTGACTAGTCTCTGAATTAATGACAGACAAAAGACCACTTGTCTTCCATAAGTAATTGTAATTGTGCCAAATCTTAAAAAAAAAAAGCATTCAAGATATTGTCAAGTCTACCATCGATCACTGTTTGAACATGGAGATGTAAGTGTGTTCTCTTGAAACACACACACACAGGGCAGTGGTAAGGCACTGTAAGACAGTGCGAAACAAAAAGAACAATAGAGGGAAAGGAGAAAGCGCTGGACAAAGAGAAAGTTTGTCTCTCTTCTGATGGTCATGAATGATTTAAATTGTGTGGGTCAGTGGTTCTCATGAACAGATGTGCTGGAGAGATCTATTCTGGATTTCTATGAAGGTACCCAGGGACTTCGGCATGCAAATGCTTAAATCACCCCCTGTGTCACTCTGTGCACAGCTAGTGAGCCTCATGATCCTATGTAGCATCAGTATTTGTGAGGAATTTGTTCTAAGACCCCCATCCATTCCCAAATGCTCAGATGCTCAAGTCTCTCACACAAAGAACAATGCAAACAGTTGACCCCCTGCATTTGTGACCTCTTAAATGCAGATGGAAAACACTGTTTTGATCCGTAATTGGTTGAAACCACACAGGTGAAACCACGGATATGGAGAGACTTACTGTATTTCTCAAAGTACGAGTTGCGGATTTCCTGCTTTAGAAACAGCACTGGCAGCAGGAGAACAAGGTGGAGTTGCTTGTTAAAAATGAGTTGTCCTACTCTGCTCTTCCTAATTCAGAATCTCTGGGAGGGAGGCCCGAGGGCCCTTATTTTTTAACACCATCTGCAAGTAAGTCTGAGATACTGTAAAGTAGAGGAATTCCTGGAACAAGTTTACAGAAATAGCCCTTGGCAACTTAGTTATTATTATGGAAAATCTCAAGACCTAGGTAGGAAAGGTTATGATAGGAGTATCACGTGATGAGGTATTTTGGTTGTTTTGTTCATGAAATTAACATATTATTTCAGCTGTTAAAGAGTATGTTTACTACAACAGGACACAGCATTTTCATGCCACAATCTCATCATGCATTTCAAATGTTTCTAGTTAGTACTTAAAACTAACAACCAAAGTTCATTGTGTTTAAAATCATTGCCAGTCACCACATATAAAGATTGAAGAAAAACAGTTGGCAATTAACACTAGATATCTGAACACAAATATAACACAAAACAAGGAACTTTTGATAAAAATAAATGTTCATTTTCTTTCAATGTGTCTTCAAACAATTGCCTAAAATTTAAACTGCAAAAAAAAAACCACCCAGTAATTATAATGGCATCTGATAGAATTTCTTTCTCAACACAATATTCTTTTTTGAATAACTGCATGTAATTATTCATGACATTTGGGATTATTGAACACAAACAGAAGAAAGGGAATGAAATGTTAAGCCTTCCTGGGGATAAAAAAATATTGTATGTCTTTATTATAACTCCTAATTTAATTAATGCATTCTTAATGCCATCTGGTCAGATTATCTTGAAAGTTAACAAAAGTGATAAATCTGACACTTAACAAATAATAAATGTAAAAAGTGCAATACTGAAATACTGATATGCAAGCATAGTAACTAGAATAATGCAAAAAAAACAATAAAAGGAAACTGACTTAGTCAATTCTAATGCACATTTAGTATAATTTTGGGATGACAAAGGAAGGCTTATTATGTGTCAATTGTGACTTTAGACATCATAATAATCATATATTTAGGAAATTAAGATGCATCCCTGCTTTACTTGCTCCAAATGCTTTAGCAGGTAGAAGGTGAGTAGGCATAGTTAATTGTAACATACACCTAGAGCCAAATACTTAAGTTCTCAATCTCTTTTCTAATGTGAGACCTCAGTGAATTGTTTAAATTCTCTAGACCTTGGAGTCCTCATTTGAGAGCCAGGATTGTCCACATAAAGCATTTAGAAGGGAGATGGGCATGCAGAAAAAAATATATATATACTTATATATACATATATCCTTACATATATCCTTATAAAAGTATATATATAAGGATATACTTTTATATATAAGAATATATATATGTATATATATCCTTATATATCATGTGTAATTTCTTTTAGCAATTAAACATTTTTGTGATATCATATAACACACCTTCAGGTTCTGCCGCTGTTACAAGGGCAAATCATTCAACTTCTCTGAAACTTAGTTTTGTTTTCTTTTTGCTTGGAATATAAGGTATTATTGATTTTACAAGTTCATTTCTAGGATTAAATAAAATTAACTTTGCTAAAGTCCCCATCAAGTCTCTGACGGATATAGCGGTGGACAAAAGTGGATTTACAGTTGTGAGTAGGCAAAGCCCAGTTTATTCTTCTATATTTATTCATTAATTATTGTATTACTTATTTATATCATTCTTATTATTACTGTTATTATTTTATATCCCTACCTGTGATTTATTTTTAGGTAAAGATGCCTGGTAATTTACCTACTGTAGTCTACCCCTGTGTTAAGTGTCTGATTAGCTTCTTCTTTAAGCCCAATTCTATATAGAATCCTATCCATCTTCAAAGGGTAAAGAACACAGATTTCAAAAGCTGTAGGTGACTTTGAGTTTGTTCTCATAATGACTGCAATCAGACTTAAAAAGAAGGCTCCTTCCTTAGCTCTGTAGCCTGACATCTGAGATTAGACTAGCTCTTTAAGCAGTATTTTTGGTTACCTCATTCCATTTCTATGAGTTTGTTTCAGAAAACATCCTAGGATATAATGACCATAAAGTGTGTGCATTTAACGTATCAAAACCACCTCTGCATTGTGGAGTTCTGAACAATCGACCCCACCCAAAAAAAGGAACCTTGTGGTTTCCTGCGGCTGGTCCACCTGGGGCCGCACCGTGTTGGAGGATTTTCAAGTACCCCCACTAACAACTCAGTTATGGAGATTTTGCATCACCTGAACCCGGTTATTTTTTAAATATGCTGGAAAAGTCTGCTAAATATTTCTCAATAAAGAGCCAAGTCAAGAAAACATTTTCCTCATTCAGGTACCGTTGTATCATCAATACGATCTTTCTTCATGTAGAGGTAAAACAGACTAATACTAGGCAAATGCATGTGG
The DNA here is from genome assembly GCF_004126475.2 of Phyllostomus discolor. NCBI lineage: Eukaryota > Metazoa > Chordata > Mammalia > Chiroptera > Phyllostomidae > Phyllostomus > Phyllostomus discolor. The sequence continues at coordinate 30,828,453 of NC_040915.2, read as the reverse complement.
ACACTATGGTGTGCTAGGATTAAGAACAAGAAGTAAGCATACAAATGCATCATTCAGGGATGTCTATAAAATAATCAATTCAGTTAAGAACATACTAAAATAAGATATAAGTATAAAAAGTAAATAATACAGAAAACTGTAAAAGGATATCAAGGCAGGCCAAAAAAACTTTTAATTATTTACTGGGAAAATAACGTGTGTGGGAATGTCTCAGGCCCAGTGTGGTACACTGAACTGAGTAGGTGTGAGGGTTGTACTGGAGGAGGTCTATACACTTTTGCTCTGACACCCACTCTTTTTCAGACTTCATAGTACACAATGGATCAATTTACAGAGTGAGAGCACATGTAAGTTATATTTGCTATTTATTACTATTAGATTAACTGTGTTTAACAACCCATATATTAAAATGTAATCATTTCATTGTCAAGAACCTAAAGCTAATGTTAATCACAGTTGAAAACTTGGATTATTAATGCACATTTAGCCATTAATAAGCAATAATAGTTGGAATTTACAAATTAAATTAGCCTCTAAGACAAGAATTCATAAGTAGGCATATGTTCATTGTGAACAAATGCTGTCAGATTTCATGTTCTCGGCTACATTTGTGAAATATTCGTCTCAAGGAGGAAGAACAATTATTCAACAAAATCAATAGTAAACATCAACAGATGTGATAGTCAACCTGTATCTTTTTACATCTCATGTCATTCAGAAAAAAATATATACAGTCTCACTCCATTAAAAAAATACATAACCTTTTGCTTTGCTTTGAATAAATGGCCCCTTTTGTTCATATGTTGCCTTAGTCTGCTCAGGCTGCTGTAACTGAATGCCATACACAGGCTGGGTGGCTTAGAAATAACAAAAATGTATCTCTCCTTATTCTGAACCGTGGGAAGTTTGTGAGGAAGGAGGTAGCAGGTTCAGTGTCTAAGAAGCCCTCCTTTCGGGGTTGTGTGTAGCATCTTCTGGCTGTGTCCTCACACAATGAAGGAGGTAAGGAAAGGCTCTGGGCCTCTTTTAAAAGGGCACCAATCTCATTCATGAGGCCCCACCCTTGTGACCTAGTCACCTCCCAAAGGCCCCACCACCTCATTTTAGGCATTAAGATTTAACACGTGAACTTTTGGACAGTCCACATACATTTGGTTTATAGCATATAAAGTACTAAATATCATGCAATTACTGTTTACTTGGTAATTACCTTTTATTGTTGTACTTTTTTACATAACTACATATTTCATGGAAGTCTTGCCCCACTCAGCTTCTTACATCATTTTCAGATAAGGCCTTGCTTCCTTTTTTGTTGGTTGATTTTGCGTCTCTTGATTATACATGAATAATAAATCACTTAACTCTATTCCTTATGAAGGATGATTCCGACTGATATTTAAGTGCTTATGACTATGGGTTACAGCACAATAACCTTCATAGTTGCTCCTGTCCTGTGTCTGCATTTAGTGTGACCGTCTTACAGGGAAGGAAGCAGAGCCACAGTTAAGTCACTGCCCTAAAGTGCCAGAATTTCCCAGGACCACCCCAGAATCCATGCCATATTTTCCTGGGATTTTGTTCTTGATGAGATTTTCAAATACAGAATTTGATAAAGAACAATGAACTACTATATGCAATCATTAAAATTTCACATCTTTTCATAGTTTTCCAATATTTTTTTCATGAATAAGAGGTTTAAAGATGAAGTAAAAGTCCTATATGAACTCTTTCCTAGTTTTATCCTTTTTTATATCTGCCCATTACTGGCCTCTGTTAATAATTTGTTTACATTCTTAATGTCATATTTCATACCTTAACAAGAAATGGATGTAATATTTTTCTCTGTTCTAAAACTATAGCAGCTTCCTTTTTCATTCTATATTTTTCTCTATATTTAAATATATTTGTGTATGTATTTTAGTTTATTTTTATGCATTATAAACTAGAGTTTGACTGCTTTTACTATGATGTTTCTAGCTAGGTATGCACTTATTTCTACTTTTCCTGCTTGATTTCTGAAGTGTATTTTATCTGAGGATTTATGTCTCTCAATTCTGGGCAATGCAGTCTATGATCTCTATATCTAGGTATGTATGCATCTATTCTATCTATCTATCATCTATTAATCTATCAGTTTATCTTTATTCCTTAAAGCTTCTCTGAATTATCATGGTTCACAGCATGGACTTTTTAAACTTTCGCAAATTTCTTATATTCTGCTTGTGATTGTAAGATGAAAATTTTCCAAAACAGCAGCATCTATTACTTTGCCAAAGATTATATCTCTCTTAACTTCTACTTTCCATCTTGGCCCTGAAAAGGTACAGATAGGACGAAGATACCCTTGTCACATATTTTAGTACACTGAGCAAGGGAGCAGTGTTTCATTTTAAAAAGTAATGCTGACATGATTCCCAAATCAACCATACATTCTAAGATAATTATAGGTATTGTCATACACATACACACACATGCACATGTATCTGTTATCTCCATAGAGTTAGAATATTGAGGTATGCTAAAATTACACATAAAATTCCTGGGACATATGCATGTAAGAATGTGTGTGTGTGTGTGTGTGTGTACATATACGAGTTTATTCTTACATTTGAAGAGAGAAATAAATTGGTAGGCAGCTAAACATATTACATACATGTGTGACAGTAGGATAAAAATTACTGGATTATCTACAGAATTCTTCTAAATACCAGAGGTCCCATTACTCAAAGTACAACATGAATAAGCACATTTGTTACAAGGACGTGGCCTGAGGAGTACAGTCTGGGCAGCTGGAAGAGACAAAGGGGCTGATAGAGTGTTTTCTATGAAGAATAAGAATTTAGGAAATTGAGAAATGTATTACATTCTGTGGGAAATTCTGTGATAAGTATCACTTATGGGCAGCAGATAGCAAGTGACAGGACAAAAACAGCTGCTGGCTTTAATGATTCTAATAAGATAAACATTAACGCCATGATGTTGTGTCTATACGTCCCCTGTTTCCAGCACATTTATTCTTAACCATCTCTATTTTTCAATAGAGTGGGATGTGTGGGTGGGTAGACGTCAATCTAGATTGCAAAAATTATTTCAAACTTTCCAATCTTGACTGTAGGTTTGTATTTAGTCAGCCTGATATTAAAGTATAATTAAGTCACTTTGAAAAGCATGCGTTAAAAAGAGTTAAACCATGTCTATACAATGAAATGTTATTTGGCAATTAAAAAAAAAATGAAGTGTTGGTCCATACTTAGCCATAAAATAATCTTGAAAAGATGCTATATGAAAGAATCCAGTCACAAAGGGCCATAGTTTGTATGACTCCATTCATATGAAGTGTCCGGAACGGGATAATCTATAGACTCAGAAGGTAGATCTGTGGTTGCCTAGGACTGCGGCTGCTGGGGGCAAAAGGAACGTGACTACTTACAGGTACCAGAGAGTTGCTTTCTGTGGGTCATAAAAATGTTCTAAAACGTATTGTGCTATGGTTACATGACTCTGAATATACTAAAGGTAATTTGTTTTTACACTTTGAGTGAATTGTAGAGTATGTAAATTGTACCTTGATAAAGCTGACCAAAAATAAAAAGAACCTGTTCTTTTGTGTTTAAGATATATTCAATCTTAAATACCGTAACACAGAAGACAAGGGTGTTATAGAATTAAGGTCATTAATTTAAATTACAATATGGATTCCACATGAATTACAAATTCACTGCATTGAAGATCACATTAGAAACCCTCTCATCCCACCGAGCTTTGAAAGTAATGACAATAAAACAATAATTTTGAAGGAACCCAGGCAAAGCATTTTCCATATTTTACTAAAGACAAGTGCCTATCAAAGAATGATATTTAAAAAAATGAAAACAGCATGAAGAGATGGTTTAAATCCGATATGCCCTTGAAACTGAGACAGGGAAGGAGTAGCAAAAGTTGAAGAATCAACATGACATTTCTAATTCTTGCACTAAAAATATGTTTCAATGACCGATGACCACTTGTTCCATTTGTTTTGGGCGGACTGCTTTTGACAGTGCGACACCACCTAATGCTTCAATGCTGCCTATTTGAAGAACTCACAACAGGTCGTGTTTGATGTTAATAAGGTCTGTCACTGATTTGGGAAGGAAAATAAAAAGTCCTGACTTAGAAAGTAGCCAGGTAAGAGTTTCAGTTTCTGCAGAACAAGAGTGCTGGAGTTTAGTACAAAGCCCTTAGGCCGGCTGGGCAATGAATTCACCTTCTGGAGACAGAGGAAACTTCCTGTTGCCTAATAAATGGGACACTTGCTGGCCATGTGATAGTCTACTCTGCCAGAAGCAAAATGTCACAGAACTGCTGCCACTTCTGCATTTCTTGAAAAAAAAGTTAGGAATTCGACTTAATTTGCAGCTAAGCCAGAGGGCGTTTTCCTCGTGTCCCATAGGTAAACAGCCTGATGACTAAGCAATCTGGGATGGCTCCACCGTAACCAATAAACTTTTCTAGAAAATTAACCATGTTCTCCTTACCCTCAAGCACCACGCAGAGGAATGCTTGTGAATGCACCCCCTGTTTTCCTTGATGAGAGGATGCTAATTTTTCCAGGGAACTGCCCTCCACAGATAGAATCACTTTCCATGTCCTGACTGATCTAAGCCAGCCAACTTAATGCATTCTCCTTAAATGTTTGATTTAGGCGAGGATAATAAGTCTTTATGACCTTTAACAGATAAAGGGTGTCGGCTGGGACACTTCTGAGAAATATATTTCCACTTTAAAGTTGACATTTTGCCTACAGTAGAGCAAAAGAAAGATATCTGGTGATATGGTTGAGCTACTGAATCAATCAATTCTCGATTTCACATTAGATGCACATTTTCTTCCTGTTTAATTCCACTGAATGTGGATTTTCTTTTACTTGCAGCCAAACTAATTCCAAAATGCCACTTCACATGTTTGTGAGGGTAAAACCAGTCCCTGGTCATCTGCTAACCAGCCTGTTTCCACAGACGGGTCCTCATAATTTCTCAACTCATCCTTGTGGTTATATCGAAAACATGAACCCTGGATGCTCCATCCTAATTAGTCCCACTTGCTGACAGCTCTTTCCCTTTGAGGAGAGCAGCACATTGTCATCCTGAGTATGGACACCTGAATGAGAGCAGCTATTGGGCAATTTATTGAAAGGATATCAATGTTGCTTTTTGGAAAATACAATGGTGGTTGATCATTGACAACTTCCTTAGGTGTCAGTAGTAGAATCTGAGACCTTCTACTGAACTTTCCTTATCCAGTATTTTAAAAAAGCTGTTTTATCCAAAAAATGCTGGTATAATACTGGCACTCAGGTATGCGTCTAGGGTATAAACAATGACTTCATGCACATGATGGGCAAACAATGCCAATAATGGACTGAAAAGAAAACAGAGTAGCCAAAACTCCCTTAATCTTTCTTAGGAAAATGAGGCAGAAATCACTGAAAATTTTCTTCCTCATTCATACTTGGAAAGGATGAGAAATGTTAAAAGAGATATCATGAAAATAAATCATGAAATATATATTGGGGGGTTCAGGGGAGAATTGGTAATGCTTAACCCCTAAACAAAACTTGGATGAAATAGAAAATTTTATAGTGAAGAGTAAAGGAAAGTGTTAAATTAGGAGAGAAGGAAGGAATAAAGACAGGGAGAAACAGTTATCAAAGATAGGGAAAAGGGTGCATGTATTACATGAGGTTAGGCTATTATCTATCATATTTAAATTACTCAATTCTAGAAGTTTTATGTAAAGAAATGCATGCTTAAAATCAGATGGATTATACTAGTGACAATGAAAATTCATGTCCCTGAAATGGAAACGTATAATGTCATAGAATAGTATTGCCAGAGTTAGCATTTAAAGTATCATTAAGTAGCAATTAAAAATACATGATAATTAAATTTGAATTTCATACAATGAAAAACAATTTTACAGTTTATGCCCAAAATATTGCATGGGACATATTTATATTACATTTTTCCATTGTTTCACTGAAATTCTAATTTAATAGGATGTCCTGTGGTATTTCTAGCAACCTTAAATGCCTTTTTAAAACATATATTTCCAGTAACAGTGCCTGGTTGCAGAAAAATTGTGGCTACTTAAGTTCAAAGATTAATTTAATTCCAAATATTAAACTTTTGAATTCAAGATAGAAAGGAGAAAATGGGAAGGGGAGCTGTTGAGAAAAGCTGAATTCTTAAAAAGAGGTATATCTATTTGGTATTCAGTTTTCTTTGTGACCCTCAGGCAATTTAAACTGAAAAAAATTAAATCATTGTTGTTTTTCTGTTTTTGCCACATAATATCCCACATGTTGTGGAAGTCAAGAAATCTTCCAATTCAAACCTGAGAGAGGAGGACAGAGAGAGAAAGAGAGAAATCTGTTAGAGTCGGGAATTTAGTTAACTTCTAAGTGCCTTATTTTTCTCATTTATAAAATGAGATGCTAATGGTATCATCCTTCTAGGGTGATATAAGATTAAATAAGATAACAATGATAATGGGTTTAAGGCAGTGATTGGCACATCAAAAGCTTACAGTTTTTAGCTGTTCTATTGATATCCTTTTTGTAGTTGTTATAATTATTTTAATTAGTAGTAGTAATACATTTTCACCTATATCTCATTTATAGGTGTCATAGCTGTGACTGAGATTAAAACCTGGAAGTTTGAACATTTCTTTAATAAAGTTTTTTGATTCTGTTGAGAATAAGAAAAAGCATTTATATAGATATATGACTCTACAAAGACAGCTCCTTAAAGAGCTGCTTAGCAGTAAAGAAAATTTGAAAAATTTCTGCCCTTTACAGTTTATGGTTAATTTCATTTTTATGTTAGGCCTCTGTATGAATAAAAATACCATAACTTAAAAGAAATTAGTAAAAAAATTGGCAATGGATCTCTAAGTCAGTAAAGGAGAAGGTGTCTCCTTAAAGTAGATTAAGGTATAATTTTCCAAGCCATAGTTTGCTTTAATCTATTGCTTTTACTATGCATATTAAAAATGTGTACTTAAGAAAATTTCAGTATATTTAATAACAGATTCTATGTAAATTCTGTACCTCACAAGCATATATTTTTAGCAGGCACTGAAAATTCTTGTCTCACCTCGTTTTCACACCTACCCAAAACTGAATGAATTACCTGCTGATGATTTTCATCTTCATTTTTAAAAAACATTTTGGGAAAAAGAATACTTATGAGGGTAATAGTTTTTTGTTTTTGTTCTTAATCCTCATATGAGGATATGCTTATTGACTTGAGGTGGGGGGGGGGGAATCGAGAGGGAGAAAGAGAGAGAGAGAAGTGTGAGAGAGACATTGATGGGTTGCCTCCCATATGGGTCCTGACCAGGGATCGAACCCACAACCTATGTATGGGCCCTGACTGGGAATCAAACCTGCAACCTTTTGGTGTACAGGATGGTGCTACAACCAACCGAGCCACCTAGCCAGGGCTATGATAGTAATAGTTTTAAGGTATCCCACATGTCAGAGGGTCCTAAATTTTATTGATAACTTCCATAGGTGGCAGCAAAAAATTATATTTATTGTAATTACATTTAATGAGCAATCTTGAGAGTCAGATTTGCAGTTTTTCCAATTCCTAATGTAAGCAACAGGAACTAAAAAAAACAAGTTAACTTCCCATCGATGGAAAAGCTTCTTACAAAGTTACTGATAAGTCTAAAAAAAGATGGGGTATATTTTAGAAAACGGTTGATGAAAATCACTGCTTAAGTATTTATCTTTCCCTTTCCTTGAATCAGAGACATCCATATAATTTACATGCTTTTCTCCTACCTTCGATAACAGATAATAAATGTTAAGTGGGACCTCGGCATATATTAAGCACTTGGATCCTGTTCAGACAGCTTCCTCACTCTTCCTGAGCATCTCGGTAAACTAGGGGAACAGGATACATCATAGATCAATTCAGTCAATCAACTTTAATCATAACAGAGGAATTAAGCTGCTTTTCAGGCATGATGCAATAAAGAAAATTGCTCCGAGATTTTTTTTTCAAGCCACCAAACATGCCACAAGGCTGTCATTCTGCCTCTTCTGCATCTGCTCTCTATTCCAGAAGTCTGCCTTTTATTGAGCAACGTACGAGAAAGGCTGAAGCCTTTGGAGTCTAAGGGTATAATGAATGCATTTTATGTCATTTTCAAACTCACCCGGGATCACTGACAAGAAATAAAAACAGAAAGTCAAAGTCTTTGCTGAAAGAGAGAAAGAGCCCCAGAAGGATTTTTTTTTTCCCTTCCATTATCTGTTGCTTTGGGTTATGCCAGTTTATTTTATGGCTATAGTAATTCTAAATGCGTTTTCCCCTCCTGTGAGATGCAGTCTTTCAACTTTTCTGGTGGGGAGCTTGAGGGTCTGATCGACGGTCAGATGTGTGCACACATAGACGTGGGTACGGATCTGATCATAAAACCCACGGTAATTCGGCAATTAATTTGGGAGGGCGTGTCCTCTCTGCCTTTTGTTCCTGATTAGTGGATTGAACCTATCTTGCTACCTAAATCTGCTCAATGTTTGTCTCGAACATACACACACAGAAAAAAACAGTAAGAACAACCTTCCCCATTAGTGGTATTGTTTTCTTAAAGAAAATACTTTAAATAATGATGAATGGATCTAAGAAAGGGGAAAAATTAAATATTTGGATAAGAATATTTTGTCAAGGTATATTTGCAAAAGAACTACTTAGGTCCTTTAAACAAATATATCTAAAGCTCTCTGAAGTTTTCTCAACTTTTATTAACTCTGATAATTTATTTTATGAACATATAAACATTTTCAATTTAATTAATATAAGAACAAAATCAATTAGCCTGCCATCCTTAAGTTATTAAATAAAAAGAGGAAGAAGAAGGAAGACAACTAGAATTTACCAGTAGGGTAAAATAGTTCCCCTTGATGGTAAAATGGTTTTCAGCTAAAATATGTGATATGACAACAAAATAGCTATAAATAGAATAACTGAAAAATCTGTTCTACTTTTTCCAAATATATGTCAGGGCATCAGCTAATGTGTTAATAGTGTAGAATTCTAACTCAAATGAACATAGTAAAATGAAAATTATTTTTCAAACACTAAGGAACACAACCAAGAACAGGGAAAAATGATAAGAAAAAAAAAGAAAAATTAACTTTGTCAGTTATGTATTAGGTAAAAATGTATCATTAAAATTTTTTTTATTCTGCCTTCCGGCCAAGATGGAGGCATAGGTAGACACACTGTGCCTCTTCGCACAACCAAGATAGAAACAACAATTTAGAAACAGAATAACAACCAGAACTGATAGATAATTGATCTAAATGGAAGTCAGACAACCAAGAAGTTAAAATAGACACATTCATCCAGACCAGCAGGAGAGGTGGAGTTGGGCAGGCCAGTGCGGGTTGCAGCGCGGAGAGCAGGAGAGCAGAGAGCATTGGGACCAGGCACATAAGACTGCAGTGGGTGGCCCCTGAGCTTGCAAGTGGCAGCTGGCAGATCCCGGCTGAGGGGTGGCAACCGGCAGACCCAGTGAGGCAGTGACAGTGAGGCAAGGCTCTGCGGGCAACCCAGGATCCCAGCGCTGGGAAATAGAGCCTCAGGACATTGATTGAAAACACCTGTGGGGGTTGAGGTGCAGGGAGAGACTCCCAGCCTCATAGGACAGATCGTTGGAAAGTCCCGCGGGGTGTACAAACCCACCCACACGGGAATTGGTACCAGAGGGATCCAGTTTGCTTGGAGGAAGTAGCAGAAGGGACTGAGGTCCCACGGAGAGCAGAGCAAGCGCCATTGTTTCCTCTCGGGCCCCACTCCCACATACAGCATCACAACCCAGTGACTGGGTTACCCCACCCTGGTGAACACCTAAGGCTCCACCCCTCATATGTAACAGGGTCAACCAGACCAAAGGAAAAAAGAAAGATGACTCAAACAGAATTGGAAGCCCCACAATCAGTACTTTTAAGCCCTCGAGAGATAACCAACCTATCAGATGCCCAGTTCAAAGCACTGGTGATCAGGATGCTCACAGAATTGGTTGATTTTGGTCACAAATTAGATGAACAAATGAAGGCTACAATAAGTGAAATGAAGGAAAATGCACAGGGAGTCAACAGTGATGGAATGAAAGCTGAGTCTCACATCAATGGAGTGGACCAGACAGAAGAAAAAACAAACAACCAGAAAAGAACGAAGAAATAAGAATTCAAAAAAATGAGGAGAGGCTTAGGAACCTCCAGGACATCTTTAAATGATCCAACATCCAAATTATAGGGGTACCAGAAGGAGAAGAGGAAGAGCAACAAGTGGAAAGCTTATTTGAACAAATAATAAAGGAGAACTTCCCCATTCTGGCAAAGGAAATAGACTTCCAGGAAGTCCAGGAAGCTCAGAGAGTCCCAAAGAAGTTGGACCCAAGAAGGAACACACCAAGACACATCATAATTACATTAGCCAAGCTAAAAATGAAGGAAAGAATCCTAGAAGCAGCAAGAGATAAGGAGACAGTAACCTACAAAGGAGTTCCCATCAGACTGTCAGCTGATTTCTCAAAAGAAATCTTGCAGGCAAGAAGGGGCTGGAAAGAAGTATTCCAAGTCATAAAAGGCAAGGACCTACATCTAAGATTGCTCTATCCAGCAAAGCTTTCATTTAGCATGGAAGGGCAGATAAAGTCAAGATAAGGTCAAGTTCCAGGAGTTCATCATCACCAAGCCCTTATTTTATGAAATGTTAAAGGGACTTATCTAAGAAAAAGAAAATTAAAAAACATATATAGTAAAATGACAGCAAACTCACAATTATTAACAACCAAACATAAAACAAAAACAAAAACAAACTAAGCAAACAACTAGAACAGGAATAGAACCACAGAAATGGAGATCACATGGATGGTTAGCATCAGGGGAGTGGGAGGAGGAGAGAGGGGGAAAAGGTATGGAAAATAAGTAGCATAGATGGTAGGTAGAAAACAGACAGGGGGAGGGCAAGAATAGTATGGGAAATGTAAAAGCTAAAGAACTTATGACACATGGACATGAACTAAAGGTGGAGAATGTGGGTGGGAGAGGGTGTGTAGGGTGGAGGGGAATGAAGGGAGGGAAATGGGGCAACTGTAATAGCATAATCAATAAAATATATTTTAAAAATTTTTTTATTCTTACATGACTTTTATTTTCCTACTTATACTTTACAGGCTAAAAACACTCCCTCTGGTCAACATGAGTTGCTGCCTAATCAGCATTTATGGCCCTTTCTTCTAATTACAGACTCGTTTCCTTGGATAAGTTTCTCTTATTCTTGTCACTCTATAGCCCACGGTGGATCAGCAGGAACAGATACAGCTTTTAGGGCAGGGTTTCTCCGCCTTGACACCATTGGTATTTTGGGCTGCGTAATTCTTTGTTCGAGAGTGTGGGGCTGTTTTGTGCATCACAGGGTATTTAGCATGTCTCTGACCTCTACTAAGTAGATGCTAGCGGCAAGCTTCCCCGACCTGGCCCTGTTGTAGCAACCAGAAATTTAGGGAAGAGCGGTTTGGCATGTGGGCTGATTGAGGACGTCAAGAACACTTTGAGAGAGCAGTGTTCCTTAGAGTCCCAGACCCAAGTTTTGAGTAAGTTGTTGACAAACTTCGAGGAATTCTGTCTTAGAATGTAACCAAAATGGTAAGAAAACAAGACAAAAAACTAGACTGGTGGAAAGGGGTAGATTTCTGATGACATTAGCAAATGAGGATATAGCTAAACTCAAAGCCAGTGGTACCCCTACATTTTTCAGGTGAACCAGGAATTCCTTTTATTTATTTGTTTTTCAGGCCATGTTTGAGGTGGTTTCTGTTACTGTCCTGATGGACAGACTTATTGTGAGAATACCTTCAATCAAAAAGAGTAAGTGCAACGTAGATTCTAAGTGCCCCAGATACACAGTTCTATGTCTACACTACATACAGAAAAATACATACATTATTTCATGATGTATACATCTGATGAAGATAAATGGCAAAAAATTCTCAATTTTCCTTTGACACTCATCACCAGTATGTTTATTCCCAGCACATTGGCTACTTTAGGTGTGCTGGCTAAACAAATGGGTAATGAATACATAATCTGAAGATTAACATGCCCTGTGCATGTGTGTGCACACACACATGTAAACATATATAAAAACATATATATATTTGTAAACATATAGATTCTGGCCAACTTCAGTCAGCATCTCAAAACTTCAAATTGGCTTTTTGAAAAGATAGGCAAATAAAATTTTCTGTACAATAACTGAATCAAAAATCATAGTTAACAAATGTTGGAATCCTGTCATTAAGTAGATTTGCACATTTAAAATGAGAATCAGGGAGAAGATAATTCACGTGGGATCCATGCCATCACTCCTCACCAGTTAATAATTAAATGAAACAGCACAAATCCTGCTGAAGTCTCATGAGCCATAATGAAAATAATGTTTTGATAGGATTTGCTCAATCTGGTATGTTTAAATCTAATTTAAGAAAATAAAATTCCAAGACTTATGAAATCTAAATATAAAATATATGGCTGCACAGAGGAGGAATTTACTCTTTCTGACCAGATTTTTCTAATATGTAGAAGAGTCATTATATTTTTTAAAAATTAACTGACAGAGAATGATTAAAATTATGAATTATACCACAATATGCATTCCTTCTTGAATATTAAGCACATCAAAAATAAATAAAATTTGTAAGGAAAGGGAACAGAGGAAAACAGGTGCCCAGAACTCATGAGAATATTCTCAAGCAGTTGTTTTATTTCTATCGTTTGCACTATGTCAATAATATCTTGTGGTGGTGTTGATCCCTACTTTGTCAATCTGTTTTTATCCCATAAAATCATTTGCAAAGTTGATACAAAATTCTCTGCCAATGTCACCTTTGCTACAGAAATCAATGTGTTTATTTTGCTATGAGTTGGAGGACTAGCACATTATGTAGTGTTTTTTTAACCCTAAGAATCTAGATATTTTCTTAAAAAAAAAGAAAATTTCTATTAAGGCTTCTTTATTTCATCAGAACTGCTTGTTACCACGTATTACCTTTCCTGTCTCTATAATGTAGCCATCAATTCCATAAAAGCAAAGCACAATAATCCTGTTTTCCTCCAGTTACTTGGAGAATTATTGCCTTTGAAGTAAAATGGTAGCTATCAAGTCTGAAGGGTGTTTTAATCATCAGAGCCTTTACATATTATACAAATACGCAAGCCTGTTTCACTTTTTCTCACTGAACATTGCTAAAAGATCCAAGGGAAAGTTACCCTAAAAATTCATGAAGGAGAGAAATACCAAGAGAGTTTTCGAAGCTCATTTGAAGTCCGAGAAGGCTATTGTACCCATTTTTAAAACCTGATCAAAATTCAGTCTGCTGTTTGTTACTAAATTATGTATCTCTATAGCATAAATGTGCTGGCCTTAGAAAGCTACAAATTAGTACATTTCCATATGACTTGGGAAAATGTAATTTTAACCAATTTTGTTTGGGGTGAAAAAATATTGTTTGCATTATTTTATAACACAAGGGAGCTGTCAGCCTGCACGGTCATCCAATTCCGTGGAAGAGAGAGCTTCCTCACATCTCAAACGGTTAGCAATAAAGCTTATACTTTTCACATTAATGCTACTGATAACCTATAAAAATGCTTGCTTTATATACTTTAATTTGCAATAGAAAGTGTGGCAAGTCTAACAGAAGAATTTGGTACCTTCTTGAGTAGATATTCCATTTCTCACTCCATTATCTTTAATTCAAAAGTGTGAAACAGGATTTGAAATTGTCCTGAAACTTATTATTTTTAATCCTTTTCAGATATGCTGATTTCATTGTGTTCTAGGGGAGTTGACTTGCACCAGCTCCTCCTCTCATCTCTAGTGTTACTGGGATGTCATTCTTTGTTCTGTTAGCACAGGCAGATATTATGGACTCTAAAAATGCCAGCTTGAAAACAAAGACATAAGATCTATAGCAATATTTGTAAAAAAATATCCATTAAATAGAACTGTATTGCAATAGATAAACGGGTATGTACTAAGAAAGGAAAGGAGAGCAGAAAAAGGAATGAGAAGATAAAAGTAAATAGGAAAATTAAAATGAAGAGGAGAGTGCTAGAAAGTAAGAAAGCAGATAAAGGATGACTATGGAATGACAAATATTTTAAGGGGAAGCCTGAATCCTATGAAATCAGCTAGATTTCACAGTAGAGCCTGAAGACATTTTTAAATACATGTTGCTTAAAATGCTATTTATAAAATGGCAAAGTCAATTCCAAGTTACAGATGCAAAGTCTGGTAATATCCATATGATAACAACCATGACCTAGTATTTACCGTTGGCAGTTGTTTTCCACTGGAGGCACTGTTGCCCACAAGGGGTCATGTTTGGTTTTCACAGCATCAAATGGGTAGAGGCCACGGTGCGACCAAACACCCTACAAGGCACAGCACAGTCTCCGCAACAAAGAATTACCTGGCCCAACGTGTCCTAGTGCTGGAATGGGGGAACCCTGATCAATATACCATTGTTGACTTCTTTAAAAATGGTGAAGTGTCATCTCATTCATCCATTTCTGCTTTTACTTCTCTTGCCTTTGAATTCAGTTTCATACATCAAACTCAAAAGCTTCTGCATAATGAAAGAGACCATCAACAAAACAAAAGCAACCAGCCAAATGGCAGATGACATTTCCAAATGATACCTCCAATAAAGGGGTAATATCCAAAATATATAAAGAACTCATAAACTCAACACCAAAAACAAACAATCCAATTGAAAAAAATAGGCAGAGGACCTGACCAGACACTTCTCCCAAGAAGACATACAGCTGGCCAGTAGACATATGAAAAGACGCTCGACTTCTCTAGCTAGTAGGGAAATGGAAATCAAAACAGCAACGTCACCGTCTCACACCTGTTGGAATAACTATTGTCAACAAGACCAGGAATAACAAGCTGGAGAGGACGTGAAGAAAAGGCAACTCTCAGTACACCGTTGGTGGGAATGGAAATTGATATAGCCTTTATGGAGGATAGTATGGATGTTCTCAAAAAATTAAGAATAGAGTTACCATATAACCTAGCAATCCCTCTTCTGGGTCTCTACCCCCAAAAAGTTTTAAAACATTTATTTGTAAAGCTATACATACAAACAAAATAGAAACAGACACGTAGATACAGAGAACAGACTGGCAGCTGGTGGAGGAGAGCAGAGCTGGGAGTCTGGGTGAAAACGGTGAGGGGATTAAGAAGTGCAAATTGGCAGTTACAGAATAGTCACAGAGATGTAAATTACAGCATAGGAACTATATAGCCAATAATATCAAAGTAACTATGTAAGGGCCTAGGTGGGTGTTTGCTAAATCAGGGGACTGCACTGTAAAGTATGTAATTTTCTAACCATTATGCTGTATACATCGGAAACTAATACAGAATAGTATTGAATGTAAACTGTAATTGAAAAACAAGTGGTATGTCACTGCAGCACTATCAATGGCAACCAAGACATGGAAACAACCTCAGTGTCATCCAACCTATGACTGGACATAAGAAACTGAAACAGAAATGGTCAGGCCAGTTTTCTAATCCGAGAGAGGGTGCATGACTCAGTTTTCCTGACTCACTTCATAGCCCGAGGCTTCAGCGAAACTCTCCGTCCTCCTGCACAATAGACATCTGGCGCCAGCCACAATGGCCTGTGGTCAGACCGACCTTCCTGCACCTGGGAACAGCCCGGCCCTTTACCTAACCCATCGTCCTAACTCACACCCTGCAACCCTGAGGCAACAATCCAGAAGAACTAGAGACTAGCCCCTCCCTTATTCCCCCAGGACCCAGTGCCTTCTCTTTTTAAAACTTTATTCTTGCCTTCCCCCACTGCTGTAATCCACCCAAACAGCCTGCCTGTGGTGCCGCTTCGAATAAAGGTGCTGGGATCAGATCATCTGGGTCCTCCTGTCCCTATATCCTGCGCATTTCTAACAATACACATATACAAGGGAATACTGCTCAGCCATAAAACATAATAAACTATTGCCATTTGTGGAAACATGAATGGATCTTTAGAATACAATGCCGTGTGAAATATATCATACAAAAAAGGACAAGAACCACATGATTTCACTCATATGTGCTACATTAAATAGAAAGCAACAAACAACAAACAAACTCATAGACACAGAATACACTATGGTGGTTACCAGAGGGAAAGGGGGTGGAGGAATTAGAGGAAGGTAAAGGGGGTCAAAGGTAAGGTGACAAGTGGAGATGAGACCTTGCGGGTGAGGATGCATGATAAAATTGTATACCTAAAACGTACATAGTGTTATTAACCAATGTTACCCCAATAAATTTAATTTTAATTTATTTTACTGGTAAAGCGAACCAAGTTTCCAAGAGATCCTTGATTTGAAAGCACTTGACCTTGTTTAAATACCCACTTGAGTCTCAAGTCAGGCAAAACCATCAGTGGCCTTGCGTCGATACAGAGCACATTTTACATGAGTCGCACTGAGAGGCAATTCCACTCGATAAGCATCCACTGATCACTGGTTGGTGGAGATGTACTCAGGGTTCTGTGTGCCTCTAAGCCTGCATTCCAGTTAGTTTCATCAATTGCTTCCCAGAAGAAGCAAGTATAGGTGAGAGCGTATGTATCTGTTTAAGTGGAGAGGCTACAAACAGAAGTAACAAGTGATGTTTCAGAAGGTCTCTGATCTGGATACGCACCAAGACAGTCAGTAGAATATTTAATTTCATTTTCAGGACTGATAACGTGACACGAAGCAGGGACGTGATGATTATTTTGGCTTGGACAGCAGGCCAGTCTCGGGCCAGAGACAGTCCCCTAGACTGGTGCTTCTTAAACATTATATGCCTACAAATCACCTAAGACTTTTTTAAAGTATAGATTCTAAGCCATATTTTAAAGATGGGGACAGACACATCACATTTCTAAATGCCAGATAATGCTGACTGCAAAGAACCTCGGGCAATACTCTGAGTAGCAAGGCACTGGAATTGTTCCGTTTTATTTGAATGAAGTAACATTCTATAGGCACATCACATGTATGATAGAATTTCATTGAAATGATTAGTATTCTTTCAAATAATACTTATAAATTTACTTTAATTTCAAAATTAATTGCTACAGTAATACTTGCATAAATTCTAATTATTGAAACAATAGTATAAATAAAGCCAAAGATACTCTTTGATCATTTAATATGTCCTACAACCCAGTTTATTTCTCTTTGCCTCTATCAATGCCTCTCTTTCCCCTATCCCACCTAGAAATAAACACAGATTTTATCAGTGTGGCTTATAGTCTTCCATATCTCTTTTTAATGTGGTTACTATCATACATATTTACCTTTACACTATTTTATATTATAATTTAAAGAATTTTAAATAGTATATTTGTGTCTATGTCATTATGCAACTGACTTTTTCACTCAAATTCATTTTGTAATATAATTGCATGTACTCTAATTAGATATAATTTTATGTACAGAAACATATGCATGCATATATAATAACGTCTATTACACCTGGCAACATAAGAGTACATATTGAAACACTGAATCTTTATGAATTACTAAACTGTGTTTCATAGAACAAATATGTCACTAGTCTTTTAATAGATACTATGTGTTTTTTTACATCAAATGAATGTTTTAAGCTAAACATGAAGAATGTAAGTTCAATATAAGATAGATACAGAATTCCAAGTTTTTCAAGTCAAAATATGCAATTGTGAAACAAACTAGCAATCTGAAATGTATGTATTTTCACAAGAGAACTTGATTTTTTTAAAAATCCAGGAAAAGAAGGAATGTGTATAAATACTTTCTGAATAAAGGGATGCTATTTTTCATGGTTTTGAAATTTTTAGAAAATGATATCTTAGCCATTAAAATCTGTATTTGTTCTTAACTTTCTTAGGGGTATCCATGCAGTTACAGTCTATAGACAGAGAGTAGAAAACAGAAATCCTGATCTATAGTGACAGGTCTTATTTTACCTTTTTTTTTTGGTCAGATATAACTTAGCCTTCTGAGAAATTATTTGCTCTGAGAAAATAATTTAAAGCTATAGATGAGATTTCTTCTACATCTACATCTTGGAGACCTACCAAAAGGCTCAAATACAACCTCAAATCACTATCTTCAAAAGCTACAAAGTTGTCAAGGGGGGTTAAAGTGTAGCCTGGGAAATACAGTCAATAATAATAATATAATAATATGGACAGTGCCAGGTGGGTACTGGAAATACCAGGGACATTACTTTGTAAAAGCAGATGGCGCTGTCTAACCACTATGCCGTACACCTGACACCATTGCTAAGACAAAACAACAGTGAATGAAAACTGTAACTGAAAAATAAACTTTTTAGAAAAGACACAAAATGTTTCATTTTGTTACCAAATTCATAATACTCGAACCTATACTTCCTATTGTGTCCTCCTTGATTGTGCTGCCTTTCAAGCCAATCGATGAGCGTCTGGGCAACTTGAAGCTTTCACTTGGCAGGCCTCAGCACTCTTAAGCACCGCAGGACGCGTGCAGGTTTTCTCACGAGAGCCCGATGCCTGTGATACCGTGCTGACAGTCCACACACACAGGCTGTTTTGAGTCAAGCCTGTAGCTCACTTGGGTATCATCTCCATGGTAACTTGTTTACAAGGACTGAAATACAAGCTGAAAATTCAAGGTTAGCTTTTCCTTTGTTGCTGTTTTGATGTTTTTTGGCAATCGAAATAATGTGGGGATAAGACTTGATTTAAACAGCTTCCATGGCAGGCTGAGTCAAAACAAAACAACTCACAAAATGTGCTTTCTTCATCTCCATTAGAAAAAGAGAGAATGCAAAATGATCTCTAATCAGACGTATCAGCTCTATCTCCCTTTCATATTGCAGAACAACAGTCCTGCTGCACTTTGGAATCCCATCTTGGGAAATAGGTTTAAGGCTTTGTATCCTTTGAAGCAATAATTTTTTTGTGTGTGCTTACGTTCTGCCTTATATGAGGAATTTAGTTTATTTTAAACCACCATTGTGTTTGGCAGGAAAAAAAATAATTTTAGTACCTATTCTAAAGCTCTTTACTCTCCAAGTAGATGGGCATTTTGTATTCTAAAAATGTACTACATTTTCAAAATTATGAGGACAGTTACTCCTCAAAATTATTCTTTCCCAGAAATAATTATAAAATGACTCTGGTTATAACATTAGCTTAGTGGAATGTTTATTCTGATTATAGAGAATTTAAATTTAGATTGTTTAAAAGGAACTGTTATTTTTTGAAAGTGGTTATAAACCTAGAGTGATCTGAAATCTACAGTATTTGTTCCTTCAAATAAATTTCCACTAAGTAGTACAGAGTAAATAAACGTTATATATCTTACCTGTTCATTTTAATGTCTTCATGAATCTTCACAAACATTAAAAAAATTCAGTGTAACCCCCTAAAATGCACTCCTATTCTTTCACTAAAATTCCATCCTGTAGAATGTAACTGACAGAAAAATACAGGGTGGGGGTGGCAAGAAGAGATTTACAGTGGTGAGTAGGCAAAAACACAGTTTATTCTTGTATTATTCATTTATTAATTATTGTATTATTTTCCATACAAACAACTGTAAACCTACTTTTTCCCCATCCTGTACAGTAATGTGCCTATAAGCATAAGGCTGGTCATTGTTGCAAAATCTAAAATAGACTTTAAGACAGGAAATTGAATTTAGAGTTGGCATTGTTCTAACAAGAGTGATGAAATGATGAGACCCGTGCTTGCTAATTTTCAGCGATCAGTTTATTAAGGTATTTCTTCCTGTTAGAGTCTTCTTCAACCAAGTCCCCTTTCTTACTCCTTTAGAATATATATATATATATATATATATATATATATATATTATATTATATATACACACATATATATATATATGTATATTCTCATGATTTTGCTTCTGTTTTCCCAATGCAGAATTGTGGGACACTTTGCTCTTTACGTGACATGGGCTAAAGCACTGACAGACACTTACTTGCCCAACACACGTGAGGGAGCGCCGACTGAGACCTCCCTTTCAGACCCTCCCCCCAGCCCTCCCCTCATTGAGGACACTTCCTCCTTTCCACTCCAACTGCATTTGAACTTCACCACAATTCTTCCCCTAGTAGAGCAGAAGGAATGGGTTTCACTCAACTGTGATTTCTGAACATATTGCTTAGATGTAGCTTTACCTATTAAAATGTCTTCAATAAAGTGTATAGGGTAACGAATAGCTGGTGAATGACTTGAAGAGATTCAGTCTTACTTGGAATATTTGCTCCACCTGATTGGATTCTAACTTGGTTCTTGGCTTGATTCTATTTTACACTTCTGTTCGTAGTGATAATGAGGAATTTTTTTTTCTATTACATCCTATCTTCCTTTTATCCAGTTTCTTAATCTAAACTCACACTGTTCCCATGCACTATCCACTCTTTTTTATTCTTACGTATTAGTCGTTAATCATGCAAAGTTTAATATTAGGAAAAATTATAAATCAAATGACTGGTTATGAAATAACTTCTTTAAGTTACCTTTTGAGACAACATTGAAGTAACCTAAGAGTGACCTCAAGTTAAAAGAGTAAGTATGGTTTCATTGATTTTTTCTCAAATTGCACCAGAGACCAATAAAACCCTGAAGAATAGCACAGAGGTCATTTTCACTCACAGAGCATGGGCTTAGTTCCGAAATAAACAGTGAAGTGGGATATTGTTTTCCCTTTTACAAACTCGTATGAAAATAGATGCAACCAATCCTGATGGTGTTATATGGGATGAGTTGGAAAGAGTCATTATATGTTCAGTCAACAGCACAATTAAGAAACAACATGATTCTTCCGTCTTTAAAACTCTCCATTTACTTTAATTAAGCTCACCCTGTGAAATCTCATTTTTTCCTTTTTAAAGATATAATAAAAATAGTGAATTCAAAAGTAGAATCCCCCTTCACTTTTCTGTATTTGGGGTTGGGGTGGCAAGGGTGATGAGGGCAGGAGAATAGAAATTCTGGAAATATTTATTTTAAAATTTGTATTTAGCATGGCCCCAAATTTATTACTGGTAATGGTGTTAATTGTTTTATAAAAATAAATAAAAGATATCAAACGGGGAATTGCAAAGAAAAGATAAAGAGTGTCGGCTTCATTTCCCAGTTACAATGTCTGGCACCAACTCTCCGCAACACAATGAACAAGCTGTGCGTCGCTGGAGAAGAGAGATAAATGCCAGTCAAGCATGTGGTGGAAAGAATGTGATAACATTAACACATTTACGCAGTACGACCCTGCCTATTAAGACCCGTTTTCCCTTTCAGACTCCCCCATCAGATGGCATGGTCTGAATGGGAGTGTCACTATTTAGTAATTCTTCATTCAGACTCTCCTACCTGCCCACAAAAGATTCTTTGAAACAATAGAATAAAGGGAACAACCCTGCCTTTTATAGGTGAGTCAATGATTAAATGCATTACTTTTTAATTTTAAAAATGAACACCCAAATGCATCTTAGTAGCCTCAAAATATAACAAAAAATTGCTTAGATAGATTTCTTGTAACACTCGAGGGATTGAAAGAATCTTTTTAAAAAACCACTTTCTAAATGAAAGGATTAATGGCTATTCAAGAAATCAAATTGCTCTAATGACACCATAAACTTCAGTAGCTGGCTACTGATATTAAACAATTCCTTTAGCTGGGTAGCAAGATTAATATGATGATAAAGGATCAATGCAAAATAGTATACATAGTCAAGAAATAAACTGTATGACATGCTAAAAATGCTACAGATTTTCACAGGAGATAGTTATTAATATAGGATCAGTCAATAAATTTTTCATGGAAAATAAAACTTTGTATTTCAACTTCAAAATTTAATTTTTAAAATTATACACACACATGTATATATACATATATATATATAATCTCAGTGAAAGAAATATTGTACTTATATAATATAAAAGTGGTCTTGAACATTCCCTTGTTCCACCTGTGGAATAATCTGTTTTAGAGTCGTTCCCTAGCTTTTTGTCAAACTTTGTTTTTAGATCATATTTTAATGAACAATAGAATTCTTTCAACTTCACTGAAGTTCCTGTGTGCTGGGACCACAAAGATTCCTGAATTCTCCTTAAAATTTATGTATCATGTGATGGCCACAGATTTTCTCTTTGCCAAAGTGATAATCATTTGAATGTATTAGTGCAGCTTAAAGTTGCTTCCTTTTACATAAATATTAACATAAATATTTATAAAATATTATTCTAGGTGAAATCCTCTACTAGATAGTAGAGACAATGTTGTTTTAATAAACAAAATGAGTGAGCATTTTATAAAGATGGCTGCCTGTCCTATCACTAATATACTTCAAGAAGAACAAACGCAAAATACTTCAATAGATCACAGATTGTTTAACAGCTTCAGAAGCATTTATGACTCTTGATTGTCTACCAAAAACTAGACTGCCTACTTAAAATTGGATTCTACTTTCATAATAAAATGTAAATAAGACATACATTTGAGTTACAAAAATCATTGCCCACACATCTAGACATGGAAGGATGGGGTACTGAAATCCTTTACTCTTCAGGCAAAGGTTTATGAGTCCTCCAGTGGATGACTTAGATGCATTTTTGAAGTTTTTAGAATTAATTAGCTCTACAAAAATTTCACAAAGATAAAAGGCAAAAAAAGAAAGAAAAAAATTCCTCAGCTTGGCGATTCAGATCAGATCCTACAAATGCCAAATCTAAGGTTCTTTGAGAAGATGGCGTGATGACCAAGTAGGGCACCATGGACGCAGGACTGAGCAATAGCCCAGCACAGACAGAAAATGAGAAACTAAAACCAGATGCCGTGTGCAGACCATTGAAGGACAGCAACCGCTTTTAAGTGCACTTGAATAAAGACCAAATTAAGATTGTATTTTACATTTGAGACACTGAAATGCCCAAGTGTGATAATTGTCTGGAATCAGGAATAAGGCTACTGCTATAAGGAAATGTGAATCCTAGCATGCATTAGTGCAGGGCAAGAGGAGGAGCAGGAACTGGCAATAAAATGAGAAATCCAGATTCAATATTACAAAAATTACTCTTACAGCAACATAAGCGAAGAGTCTTCCAGAGCCCTAAAGGAGAGGCTTTGGTGAACTGCAACAGGTCTTATTTGCAAGTAACTGTATGTTAGGTTAAATAAACTATTTTGCTAATAATATATAGTCCTTTCACAGTGTGGATTTGGGTGCCACTTGTAAAACAGGTTAAAAGAAAATACTTCAGATATATTTTAAAAAGTATACGTGCTCAATAATTTAAATTCTGAACCTCAGGGCATAAGCCGAGTAAGCATAATTCTGTTTGGAATGTTTTATAATAACAGGAGAAAATATTTCCTTTTTAAAAAAGCAGAATGCATTCAAGGAATATTTCTTGAGACCTTTAATATGGATTTTCCCCTTAAAATTAATAAATTATCAAACAAAAATAAGTCCATGCCCTAAGTGAAAAGAAACAATTAACTAGCTTAGGATAATTAATTTCTACATCTTATATACTTATATATGCCAATATTCCTTTGGCTGTCTGCCAAATAATGAGCTGCTGTTTTTGTAAGGTTAGATATATCATTACTCAGAATACTGCAAGCTGTGGGTTCTGTATTGGAGAGCATATGTTTTCCTAATTACTTACAACTCAAACATTTTAGTTTTACCTGCCAATAAATTGAATTTCAGAAAGTATTTGCCTGTTAATTTTCATTTTGATGAATTGCTTTAGATTGCCTTTTAAAAGTGTTCATACATCACCAGTGATTGGTAAGTACTTTAATTTTAATAATCTGTTAAATAGTGCTATCATATAAATTCGTGTGCATCATATCATATCATATCATACTTGGCAATACGTAATGGCCAAGAAGCAAATGTAACTCTAAAAGGGTATGTTAAATATCTTACATATAAGAAACAGGAGAATACTGAGATTAGAGAGGAGGTTCAAGTTTCAGGAAAAATAGTAGAAATGAGAACTATAAAGTATAAAAGGAAATTGTTGTTAATTGGCTGAGTTCTGCCACACCACTTTCTCCTCAATGGCTACCATTTTGTTTGAACCCCTTTTATTCGTATGTCTGACACATGGCATTTGGCCATAGAAACACAACGTTTTGATAGCTTTCCCATAACTATTTGAATTGGATTGTTTGCATGATTGAAGTTGATTTCATTGGAAGAATAACAGGAAATGGTGCATCCCATAATCAAATAACGTAGAATGTTTCAGTAAAGGGAAGTTAGGGTAAAGATACAGGAGGGTAAGCATTTTAATGTTTTCATATTTATTTAAATTTCAAGATAAAATTAAACTTTGGGTCAGTTTAAGTAAATCATTAACTCAAAGGTAATTTCACCCAATTATGTGGTCAATTTCTTTGATGGAAGAAATATTGAGGTCATCAAAAGAAGTTATAATCCATGGAGGTATAGGATGGAAAAATCTTACTTCCATGCATATAAGGTACATATCAGAGAATTATTCACCAAAGGAACCTTGCATGTCACTATATCCATTCTGCCATTTTGCTTTCACATACGTTAAATGTAGCTTGATTCAAAAATCAAAATGTCTTAGAATGTTCATGTGAGGTACTTAAAAAATCCTCCCTTCAGAGAGAAAAGAGAAAAAGCTGGACAAAACTGTTGAAAAGTATTATTTTTAGTCTCTAGAAATTGAATGAAATGTATATGAAAAATTGGAAGTCCATATTCAAGAGCATCTACTGCACAGCAGCCAGAACACTGGGAGTCTGTGGCATTCACACCAGCAACTGCAACCCCCACCCCCAGCTTCACATGACAGAAGGTCTATACTGAATTCATGGGGCAGCAACAGACACCTCTTTTAGACACACTCTGACTCACAGAACAATTCAGCCCCCACAGTTCCTATCAGGAAAGACATAAAAACCTGACACAGGGCTTATTTGCCTGTTGATAGTTATTTGAATGCATTTTGAATCATTTTTTACTAAGAAAACATACTTATCTGTACATACTTTATTCACATCAATATTGGCTTTTTATTTCTTCTGAACAATATTAAAACTTTAATTTTTAATCACTATGATGAGTTAGTTTTTCTCTTCTCAGTACATTCTGTGCTCCAGGGGTAAATGGTATAATTTAGAATACAGCGGGCATTTGAGTTGATGGTAACTCCTTTGTTGACAAGTGTCAGCCTAACTGCTCGGGTTTCTTAGGAATTTCTGAGGGCCCCATCACTGAGCCCATGAACTTCAGTCTGTTACCTGAAGCCCTGAGTCCAATTTAGAGTTACTCAGTTTAGCTTTGTGTTATAATTCTTTTTTATAATATGTTCATAGTCAAAGGCTCTGTGTTTTGTAACTTGCAACTCAATCCTGAAGAAGATAACACAGGAATGTGTGTGTTCTGGACCTCGATGATATCTTCTATCCTGTGATAGGTGGTAATAAAAAATAAACAGCCAATACCAATTGCAGTCTAACTTGAGTTGATATGTAATGTCATTAAATAATGAGGTTAGGATGAAAGGAATTTAACAGTAACACCTTGGCATAAAGCCCTGTGAAAGAATGAGGGAAGTGGTCATATGTACACAATCCCAATGTTTAAAGAATTTGAATAGAATAAAATAAACTTAACCTCAAAACCACACTTAATGAAATCACTGTCTTTGGGTTGTTTAGGTTGTAAGCCTGGTTTTGGGAAAAGGCTGTTCTCTTGTGTCTTGATTTAGCCTCAGACTTAGGCAGACATTGTGTCCCTGGAGTGTCTTCTCAGACAGCTGGCCGTCTGAATAAAGTGCCCATAAAGATTCAATCCTTGTATCTACTTAACGGGTCTGGTAGTGACAGGCAGCACAACTGCTGACTCTTCTGGTTTCACTTACCCACTCTCACTTTATGTCACCTATTACTTTACTTTCCAAAGCACTGGTGAAATTGAAGTAATCATAAGACAGCTTCTGCATATTCTCATCACCACGTGTACACACCCATGTGGACCCACTCCTAGATTCTCTATCTTCCCACTTATGACCTGAAATTAACCATTTATGTCTCCATTTAAAGCTTCAATGTGTGTATTGGATAGCATCTCCTACATACAGTCAAGATTCTAGCAACAGTATGGGGTGGGGGCAAAAGTAGATTGACAGGTCAGAACATAAAACACAGTATATCCTTGCATTATTATTTATTAATTATTGTATCACCTTCCATACGAACAACTGTAAACCTACTTTTGCCCCACCCTGTATATATTACCAGGGCTCTCTCTCTAATCCTGTTGGGCTTAGATAATGGGGGAAACCAGAAGAAGATCAGAGAATGAGCAACAAGGGCTTGGGGTAATTTTTCCTTGGTTTCTTTCATTTTCAATGCAACAGTTCTGGCAATGGCTTGATCCCTCTGCAACCACAGCTCTTATCTGGTATCCTGTCTTCCCTAGTTCAACTCTCCCTGGATTCTGTGACAGCACATCCTCTGCTCCTGCCCCTTCAGGCCTCACTGATAACAGCTACCCTTTGTCATTTGTCTCCACATGTATCAATGTGACTAGTTCCCTCTTCACCTTTCTTTGTAACATTTCTCCCTATATGAATTTTTGGTTATCCTTTTAATATATTTATTTAGTACCTATTTTCCTCACTAAGAAATATTTCTAGACCTGCATTTTATTGATACATTGCTGTATTTCCAGAGCCTGGAATAGTACCTGGCATATAGTAAGAGCTCAAAATACTTGTTAAAGTAAAAAAAAAAAAAGAAAAAAAATGACTGAAAGAAAAAATTCCAAAATGTCACGAACTATTGTAACAGGGTGCAGCCAAGAGGGGAGCCCCAAATAGGGATTTGTAATAGGGTCCAGAAGAGCTTGGAGATAATTGGCTCCACACCACAGGGCCACACCTGCCCAGAATGCTGGCAGCTGTGGCCAATTGTGGGAGGAGCCAGAAATGGGGTGGGAGAGGAAGATTGGTGCTGGGATTTAAACCCAGCGAGGCAGCCATTTGGCATCTCTCATTTGGGACCACACATCTCTCTTTTTGAGACCAGGTCTCTCTTTTTGGGACCACTCGTCTGTTTAGGACCACACGGCTTTGGTGTCTTGGTTGGGACCATGAGGCTTGGGTGAGAGTCAGGACCACGAGGCTTTGGAAGTGCTCCCTTTTGCCACGTGGAGGGTGCTGGGAGGACTGTGTGCATTCGTGGGGAACTTTAGTTTGTGTTATTTTGAATGAATAATAAATTCCTTTCCTTTTCACTGAATCTCTGGCATTGATTTTTTGCCACATAGTAATTTCTTTTACATGGTAAAGGGGCAACTATGACATTAAACTTAACATAATAAATCCAATTCAGTGCTCTTCCTGGTCTGGGCTGAATGACTCAATACCTAGAATGTTCTCAAGTAACTATATTTAGTAAGCATCCCAATTTATACTCAAATTTACAGAATCCTGGATATATCATTTAGATAACAATGGCTTCTTGTTGGTAGAGTCTTGATTATACATGTCCATATATTAAATGTACCAATACAGCTTATTTTAATGTTGCTGATAAAGCTGCACAATTAAAACATAGTGAGTATTGAAATTTCGACAACTTTATGCTTTTAAATAGCACCACAACAAAAATGATCTGACAATAAAACAGAATTTATGTAAAGTAACACATGAACCATTTGGTTATGTTTGACTCCTTAATAGATGCCTTCCAAAGGCATCCATTGCCTCGGGGAGTGAGGATATTTGTATAGAAGAAAAGTAATCACCCGGAGAAGAGCAAACAACACAGGAAATTCCTTTTATGGCTAAGGATAATGATCAGCTGAGACTATAACTCCAGCCTTCTAAGATAGAGACGATTTAAGGAAAGAAAAGAAACATAATGGGTAGAGGGTAAATAGCAGTGTATATCCAAGAGACTGTCGATGAAATGCAGATATTTGAAAAAAATACCAGAAGGTTTGTTAAAACAAGGAATGCAAGGAAGTCATACAAAACAGACAATGCTATTTGGAGGGTATAATGAGATCTATTATTTGACATTATCAAGAAACGCATAGGTTGCTTTTTCTTAAAACATTTCAATAGAAAAGGGAAAATACTAATTTAAAGCATAAAGGGACATCTTCTAAAATATGATAAATACATAATTAGATAGGCATACTTAAGAAGAGCAATGCCTTCAGTCCTCAGCCTGGGATTCATATTTTTCAGGAGTACCAGAAAAATCAATATAGTACATCTGTAATGTGTATGAAATGGCATAAAGTAGAGGTTTACTTTAGATGCTTGGGTTCAAGGAGTGCAATGGCATAGATAAAGAGAACAGTATAATAAAATGCATAATAAAATGGCATAATGAGATGCATAATTGGACAAATGTAATGATATGCAAAGGAGAAAAATGTAATATGATACACATTTTTGAGGAGTGTAATGAGATGCATAAATAGAAAGGTGTAATGAGATGTGCATGTTTAAGTAATATAATGAGAAATATAGGTTATAATAACATACATGAAAGCAATTTAGTAATGAGATATATAAGGGAAAAGCCTTAATGAAATTCACAAATGGGGAATATGTAAAGATCCTTAAAGGAGATGTAATGAGATGCACATATTTGAAAGTTATAATGAGATGCTTTAATGGAAGCGTGTAATGAAATGTATATGTTTGAAAGGTGTAATGAGACATATTAAAAGGGAAGGATATAAAGCAATTCTCTTCTCCTATGGAGAGTAATTCTTCCTGAAAACTTTGAAGAGTCATCATCCTAAGGGATTTCTGTATTTTCACTTCAGTGTAAATTATATTGCCATCAGCAGCTTCAACCATTACTACATTAAATAGCTTTTCCCCTGGGTACATATTATTTTTGGCTATATGGTTGAAAACACTACCCCATGCCTTAGGCCACATTCCAAGGACAATTTGGAACCGATGCTAATTATTAGACAAGAACACAAGAGGGAAAGAATAAGAAAAAGGAGAAATTAATAGCAATAGAGACTTCATTTGATGCAAGAGCTGCACTAGAAATACTTCCGTAATTACATTTTCCAATAATCTTATAAGACAGACATTATTATCTCCTCCTGACAACTTAAAAAAGTGATCTCAGGCATTAAGCTGGTTGCTCAAGGTCATATGGCTGCTAAGTGTCAGAGCCAGAACTTGAACATAGGTCTGCCTGGCTCTGAATTACTCCTTTCTTTCTACCTCCATCTGTATTTTCAGGCTGTCTGTCTGTCTCCCTCTCTTTTCTCTCTGGCTTTATTTTGTGGGGTAATTACTGCTAATTATGGCTGAAATCTCCGGAAGAGGCCTCATTAACACCTCCAGCCATGAATGTCACACGTTTACACAGCTAATAGTTTTGCCAAGAGGGAAGAAGGGATAACCGGGCAACCGCCCTGCTACCTGAAGCATCTGAAAAATGATTAATCCCATTTGTTTTCTGAATAATTTTATACCATATTGTGCCCCATACAATAACTATTTGATGATGTACTGATTAGGAACTTTGAGGAAATTAATAGAATTTTAAAATTAGACCAATAATTATGAAAAGTAACTTCAGAACATATTTCAGCGACACTGTGATTTTCCTAGTAAATGAATACGAAGTTAGAGTAGATGAGACTCCGTTCACTGCCAATCAAAATTATGTGCAAGTTTTATAGCTTCCTTGAGATTAGGTTTCCTTATCAATAATATGAGATTAATAGAATTTATCTTATCAAATTTTATTATTAAGATTTTGTCTTATCAAATTTTATTATAGTAAAGTAAAATATATTAAATAGGTAGAATCTCCTACAGTGTATAAGAAGTGAAAATAAGTGTGAATTCCTTCCACACCAACTTCTAATAAAGTTGGAATATGTAGTTATATGAGAATAATCCTAGGCTTTACATTTCTTTGCATTTAGTTGCTGCTAGTTTATATCAATAGACTAACTTACCAGAAAAAAAAAACTAAAAAAATATTATAAAACAATGTTCTCTATGGTGGTTGTGAGCCATAATTTATTTTTGGAAATTACTCACAGAATGAAAAGACATTAATTGGAAGAGAAAATGGTTTTTTATAAAATATGAGGACCACAATTATTTCCCCTTTTATTGAAAGAATTCAAATTAAACTAAGGACAAGGTAAATTTGTGGCCTTCACCCTCACACTAATAATTTGTTATAACCTTAATCAATCAGCCTAATATAGCAATTACCATCTCCCATTGGAGTCCATGATTATTTTAGGATAACTACTTATTGTTCAATTAAGACTGTATGAATTAAGGTCAAATGGCAGTCATTTTTACTCATTAAAATCTTGAAGTTTCATCCAGAGTATTTTTCTACACACTTGAGGATCATATTTGTAATTAATTGTAAAAAAAAAAAACAGTTATTCACCATACAAAGAAAATCTGACTAGCTGGCTTGGGTCTAAGAGCTGAATGTAATGAAGTGTGTATTTCAGACTGACACATGCATCCTATTAAGTACACTAAAACAGTAGTAGCTGTTTTTGCTGGGCTAGCATAAAAATGAACAAGGAGTGTTCTCATAACTTCCACTGGCAGCTTTTTGTGAGTTTGAAAAACCCACAAAATGATCACTGCTCATTTTCCCAAAGTGTGGCCAAGTGTCTGGAAATGTAGACGTAGGGGATGGGTTTTATTTTTCACTCACCAGTGAATGACTAATATTTAATGTCACCTCCTTTTTTTTCAGAACAAGAAAAGGAGTTCAGTGATTAAGTGTATAGGCTCTGAAGTCAAGTGCAAATCTCACCCATGAAATGTGCTAGATGCACAACTCTGGGTACCTTTCTTAGTCACTGCATGCCTCATTTTCCTGTTGTCTACTTCACAGATTTTCTCTGAGGCTTAAGAAAGTAAACAGAGTTAGGCACATCATGAACTCAGAGTTCTGGACGGATCATGTCCATCTTGTATGAGCGCATGGTGACAGTGACAGACAGCAGTTTTGGACTTCCTATGGCTCTGTAACCAAAAGTCAGGACTCACTTGGAGATTTGGTCATATTTCTGCTTAATTTGGTCAGCAGCCTAGGGTATATCTTTTGTTCCATTTGTGAGATGAGACTAATTGCTTACCATAAAATTACTCCACTGAAATGGAACAGAGACTACCTGGAGTTTCCTCCCCTGAAAATGATGTATGGTGGGGACTAGGGAGAGATGCAGAGAGCTAGAAAACATGTAGCCCCATTCATACATTTTAAAAAATTTTAATAACCAGACAAACTGAAATATTACTCCATTTTCTTCAACCTGAGAAAAAACTGGCATCACAGGGCAACGAACCACTCCAAAATCTAAACAGAGACAGGCACATATAGGGAGGGGGTGGGACATAAGAACTGCTTTTCCCAGAACAGAAGCAGCCAGAAAACTGGTCAGAAGAATTCAGCTAGAAAAGGTTGGAAACTGAGGGAGACGCACTAAGGCTGACAGGAGAATGCGAAGCCCAGGGGACCAAAAATTGCCATTTAGTATGGCAATTTTCTTCCTCCAAGGCCCCACTGTGTACTCACAAGAATAATTTGGGTTGGTCTTGAGGAAGCATGGCTCATGATGCAGGCCTGGAAGGTGGGGACAGGGGTCACTGCTTGGGGTACAAACCCCCTGTCTCGTCCATGGAATGAAAGTCTTCCTTGTGAGAGCAAAAATACAGGTTGTCTGAGAGCACTGTGGCAAAGCCACTGCATCAAGGGGAAAATCAAAATCTACCAGGAGAAATAGGGGCAGGAAGATGCATCATAGATCTGTAGCTGAGAGAATTTGGTTGCATGTGTGAGAAATTTAAGTCAAACTGGATTAAGCAAAAAGTGGAGTGAATTATTCAAATAGACTAAAAATCCAGAGACCAGAATCCAACCTCTGCTGCATCTGGAGTTCAGCAGTCATCAGGGTGCCTCTGTCTGCTGCCCCTGTCTCTCTCTCTCTCTCTCTCCAAGTCCTGCACCCTTGCTGTTGGCTTCCTTATGTGGGCTTTCTCCAAATGCTGGGAACTTTGAAGTCCAGGAGCTTGTGAGGAGTTTGCCCTCATTGATGGAAGAGTCCAGATGATGAACAACATTTTTTTTGAAGCTTCTCAAAAGAACTAGTGAATTCTGGCCTGTTGGAACATGCGTCCTGAATCGATGCCAATAGGCAGGAAGTTGAAATAGTATAACTGATGAAGTCTGAGTTACGTTTCTTCTGTGGGGGCAGACCTGTGATCTCACCTAGCCAAAGCACATGGACAGAGAAACATGAACGATTCTTATAAAGAGCTGTAAGATCTTAATGGAAAGAAAATTAGACAAAACCTAAAATACAAGGTCTGGCAGAACTAAGACTTGCTTGAGGTTGGTAGGGTACATGAATATCTTGCTTGGGATGGACAGCAATTTTGAAGATTTCACCTAAAGTGCCATATGGTGTGCTTGAGTGGGATGCTATGTTACAGAATTGCATGCCTATGATTTTGTAATAAAAGATTCTGTAATAAAAAAGGGGTGTTATTTTTGCTGGACCCTGTATATCTGTTATTAGGTTTTTTTTCATCATGATTGTGATTATTGTCTTTATTTTTCCTAGGAATTCATACCCTCATGTACAGGTCAATTCCTATTTTTGCCTAACATTTTTTAAAAATTTGTATGTATTTATATTTTAGAAAGAGGGGGAGGGAGGGAGAAAGAAATGGAGAGAAACATCAATGTGTGGTTGCCTCTTACATACCCCCTACTGAGGGCCTGGTTTGCAACCCAGGCATGTGCCCTGACTGGGAATCAAACTAGCAACCTTTTGGTTTATAGGCCAGCATTCAATCCACTGAGCCATACCAGCAAGGGCATCCTTGTGCTTAACTTTTGCTTTAGTATGGATTACACACTAAAGTATTACATACTTTGGTTCTGTTATCTCTTTCCTACTTAAATATCATAAAATAAGAGTCAAGTTTATAAAATACAAATGAAGAAAATTTACACTATAATTTAAACATGCAAAATAATATATAGCATTTTTTCAAACATTTAAAGACATCCACATACATGACAGATAACATAACTTAAAGAAAACTATGAACTCTCAAGGTTAGTTTTTTCTTGCACTATTAGAACTGAAATATACGCACATTGTGCTTCACATTTCATTTTCCATGTGAGTGATTTTCTTTTCTGAGTGTAGTAATTAATTGCATACATTTCTCCTTGGAATATGAAATGTTAAGCAAGTAAACAACCCACCCGCATCTTTTGCTTTATGTTAAAGAATATTGTACTAAAGCACAAGTTGGGGTCAAATAAATATCATTAATGCTTATTCAGTCTAATCTACCTATTCTTATGCTCTAGATGCCTCTATTCCTTTTGTTCTATAAAAATCATGCTTCTGTGAATTTAAATGTGCTTAACTTGGTACAATTATTTTTGCAAAGAAACACTACAGCTTTACATTTCCATAAAATGGAAACAATAGAAAATTGAATTTGGTGCCTGTGCAGCGGAAGCTCTGTTTTTACTAGAGGTCAGATGCAAATTATAATAGTCAAATGCAATGAATTAAGTTAATCTGATCCTTATCAGAAATAAAAGAAAATTCTAAAAATAACTTGTTCAACTTTGGAATACCAGACATCCTTAATCAAAAAAAAAAAAAAGGAAATTATATCAATATATATACCTTCAAACTAGAAATAAGAGTGTTTCTGCTTTGAAATATTTTTATGTTATTCAACCAAAGAAAAATTGTTTTAATCTCCATGGCTTTTCTCATTAACTTACTATAAGACTTGCCTCAGCAATTCAGACATCATTTCAGGGGTGTGGAGTCATGTCTAGACCTAGAGCCAGTTCTTGAAGGTATTCTGACAATGATAATAGCTCAAACTTTTTGAACTTCCATTACTTTCTGGCTCATGTCATATGACACAGTTGCTATAATGTTCGCATCCTCACTCAGTTCATGGGACGCCCTAACACCACACGTGTCGTCCACTTTCCAATGTGAAAGGCTACATGTCCAAAAAGGACTTACAAATGAGGTATCCAAGAACCTGTGGTGTGATCTTTGGTTGATCCCCACTTTCAGACTATGCAAAAGGTTGTCGATAGTCAGAGAGAGTTGAAAATTCCGGAGAGCCTTTTTTGGGAAAGACTTGATAGTGTGTTATAAATTGTGTTCCCTACCCATGAAGGAGGAAAAGCCTAGAGAGGAATAGCTTTGAGAAGACCATTCCCAGTAAAGGTTACCTCATTCATGGTCTCAATAAAACTTAGTGGAATGGAGGAAAAAGAATTGATCAGAGAAACTGATGTGCTTCCTCTAGAGTATGAGAAAGCTGGTGGGCTATTGTCGCTTCTCACTTGAAGAACCAGCTCTTGAAATAACGGCAGCCTGTTTGGCCCAGAATTATGACTTGGAAGGAAATATTAAAGAGTAAGCGAAGCTCAGCATAAATCATCTGTTGATGCCCCGACTGGTGTGGGTTGGTTGCTTGGGCATTGTCCTGCCAAGTGAAGGGTCACTTGTTCAATTCTCAGTTTGATGTTTCCCTCTTCCATCAATGTTTCTCTCCCTCTCTTTCTCCCTTTTTCCCTCTTTCTAGAAATAATTAAATAAAATCTTAAGAAACAGAGTCTGGTACAGGAGCAGAATCAGATTATGTGGGTCCTAAAACATGAAATTTGATGGGGTAGGGGAGGAATTATGAAAACCAATACAAAGGATATCTTAATTCTGAAAATTAATAAAACAGAATCATAATAACATTGTTAAGTTCCCTCTCAGGGCTTTGGATAGAACTTGTGCGTGAGAGAGTCCTTCAGTTTAAGTTCTATTGTCTTAAGGGGGAAAAACATCCATTGGAGCTTGAACCTGAGATCAGTAGGCTGAGGGAGGAATCCTAAAGGCAGGAGAGAGATGTAGCTACCCACTGCATGCTATCTCCAAGAAACCCACAAAATGAATCATGAAAGACAAAGAATAAAGTCATTTTCTGCTGTACTTGAAGAGCTCCATTCTGAATCCTACTATGTAACTCCTATTAATATTCCTACTTTATAGAAAGGAAATCCAGAGAGTTAAAATACCTTGGTTTTACAAAGTCAGGGGAAAATAAGGATTTGTATATATCCTGGCTGACCTCAGAATGAGCAATTGGGACATGTTGAATCACCTTGTTACGCTCCCTCAACAGAACCTAACCCGTTATCCCTACAGTCCAGAGGCCTAACTGGAAAGAGAGTCCCTCTGAGTTACTGACTCTCGTTTTATATTTTGACTCTTGAAACTGATTCCTGGTTCTTAACTATGGCCTATGAGCCATCTCACTCTCACTCTTACATGTTTCTGTTCTTGACCCTGAACTTCAGATCATCCTTTCTTTACCCCCTTATACTTCCGCCAAAAGGAATCTGATCCGGTTCTTCACCTAAAAGAGTCCAGCAAGCTAACTGTTTTAAACTTGTATTTTAAATAATAAAATGTTAAATAAACATATTACTCATATAATATTCAACAGATACATATATAATATTCACTTATGAAATAATATAGGCATGCAGTAACTTACTTCTATATAGAAAGCACTGCTCTCCAACTTTTGAAAGAGGGACACAGATAATTGAGTTATGACGACAATGTAAGTAAATAGGTATGAGGCTACAGGATTGGTCAGAGGGCAAGGAATCCATAGATTGTATGAATATGTTGGTTAGACAGAACTTTAAGAGCCTTGGGCTTAAATAATACAAGATGTGGGGTTCCAGCATTTCTGTCTCCATTCCCTTTCTTTTCTTGTTCTCACTTGCCTGACTTTCAGTTGTTATGAAATGTGATGGTCTTAAGTTTGTGATCGAAGGGAGTACAGTTATTGACATTGTTGGAATGTAGCATTTATTCCAAATAATTCCCATCCATGATGGTCTATGGTGCAATCTCTAATCAAAACCACACTCAACCACAGATCAGCACACTCTTGGATGTTTACTCCAGAGCCTAACTTTAAAGCAGTGTGGCTATGTGAGAGAGCAGACCTTAGCACACTTGTGGGGTTTTATTTGTTTGGTTGCTTTTTCTCCCCATCAGCCTCCTTGGCATGGCCACCCTCCACTTGCACAAATTCCTACAAGCTACAGAGGGAGCGAGGCTGGAGCAGAGTCTGAAAGGACTAAACACTGATGAGGAGCTCTGCATCCCGCAGCCCCCGCGGGCTTAGCTAGGACAGGGGACTGCACTCCCAGATGGTTCTGAAAATTTAAGAGTAGAAATGAATCGTAGTTCACCTTCTATCCGGCACACAACCCAGAGAGTCTCCCAGGCAGTCAGGATATGAGAGAAAAAAAGCAGAATGGCCATCTGAAAAACCCGAGAGCGTTTCATAACCTACGTGTGTTGCAGGGAAGCACCATAGTTTTTTTTTCCGCGTGGTTGTGGACAGCATGGAAGGCTGTGGTACCCCAAACACACCTTAGGTGGGACCAAGAGACTGAGCCTTTACTGTTAGAGTGGACGGTAGAGCTAGCGACCAAATGAAAACATGGGCTTGGTGACGGCATATATCAACCTCTCATAACCGGATAAGACAAGAACCGAGGGGATGAGTTACATCATAGAGGGTGAGAAAGTGGTGCTGGGATATCCTTTCATGCCACGGCGACATGCAAGTCACAGAAACCACCTTATCCCTCCCACCCTGGCCTCGAGACCTCATCTCAGGGAAAAGAAGTTGAGGGCAGACACAATGAGAACAGGCGATGAGGAGCTTAAATCTATGAAGAAACTGGACTACGTTACATTTTCTGCTATCACACAGAATGGTTAATTTGAATTATTGAAAAGAAAAAGAAGGAAAAGGACATTTCTCTTGCATCTGAATTTGTTCCCTGAAAAAAGAGAAAACTATCATACTTGCTTAGGGAGTTTATCAACTTTCATGTCATTGATCTACAGCTGAAGTTAATTCTTTTTATGGAGTGACTGAATATTCATGAAACTGCAGCTATACTCTAATTATGATCCTCCGTCGGCATTTGAAATCCAGACTACATAGGCACCCACGCACTCCCCAAGGTATGGGAGCTGCGTTCTTGTTTGGAAACATGAGCTGGTCTTACGAAGCTAAGTCTTAAGAAATGCATCCTTAACTTATAAAAGTGAAAATTACAGGAAAGTTAGTGCCCAAGAACCATGACAGTAAAATGTCTAGTGAGATTTTAACTGCAGCATAATGTCCTAATGATATACCCTATTTTTAGGTAAAAGGACCGACTCTTATCCTAAATATTCCGCTTCATTTAGAGTAGACAGATGTCAGTAACATCACTTGATTAACAAAAAGAGTCTACAGCTGAAAATCTGCTGAGAAGTCAACTTACTTCCAGCTATAATATTTCATGTTTTTAAAATCCTGGGAGAATATTTTTCTGTCCTTCTAATAATTTTGTCTTGTGAAAAGTAAAATCCTATTTATTAATATCCTAAAATGTTAAAAAATCTATATGTTATGTGCATTCTAAGATGAAAAGCAGATGAGGGAGGGAAGGAGAAGGACATTAATTGATTAAAAATATTAGTTTTGAGTGGATGACTTCAGAGGATGTCAAAGCTCAGTTCTACTAAAAGATTCAGTGCCAAATTATACACTGTATTAAACAACATAAGTAGCATTAAAAATTAACAGCAACTCAATATTAAGTCCTGATTACATTGTCAATGAAGACGATAATTGGGAAGTTTAAAATAAAATTTGCAATAAAGGAAACAATTTCATTACTCCAAGTGCTTCTATGATATTGGGTTTTTGCTTAAAGTTTCATTTAAAATTACTTGATTTTAATCACTATTAACCAAAGAACTGTGGCTCGAGGGGAAGATGCACATGGAGAGTGGTTACATGCGAGCTGAAAATCAAGGATAGCACAGACCCAGCCCGGCATGGGTCTTATTTTCCCCCCACAACACCAAGAGTAAAGATGCCAGCCCACTGGGGAGTTCTGGAGAACAGAGCATCACGGGTAGCTGAGATGCGGCATTGCCACTTTAAAGAATACGCAAGGTCAAGATAGAAACAGAGTCAAGACTGGGAGCCGTTAACCAAGTTAAATGTATTTGAGAGAAAGCAGTCATTAAAAGTAGAGTGTGGAACGTCATTGGTAACGAACCATGTCAACATTCTTTAGTAGATATTAATTTGTCCACTTGCATGCAAAACGCACATAGTAACGTTAAACAATTGGGGTGTTATTTCCTAATATTACTATAATCATTCTTTGATTATACCATAAAGGTGATTGAACAAACTGTTTGAACAATAGAAAGAAAGTTTGTGCAATAGAACCCAGTGTGATGGTGAACACAACCGAACTGCTAAGGAAATCCATTATCATAGTAATCAAATAGTAAATTTGAAATAGAATAAAAGATCTATTTTCCTATTTTGATTCATATGAATCAAGATACTTCTAAATGAGAATGAACGTTAACTTCAAAAGCTCACTTCTAATGTGCTTCAGGAAATATTCACAAAATTGACATATAATAGGAGATACAGTTTGAATTTATGGCAGCAATTTGAATATCCCTTCTATTTTCTAAATGTGAACTGTGGTCAGGCTATTAAACTGATAAAAATCTAAAAAATTACCCTGTCCATTGTGATATGGTTGAAGATACCTTGGCCGAGGAATTACTAAGTGGCACACAGAACTTCTTTTCTGTCTGCGATTAAAGGGATGAGGGAACACAAAACAAACCTGGCAGATGAAAAAGAGGAAGAAAGCAAGCAGAAAAATAAACGTGGAACACAGCGTTACATGTTCAGTGTATTTTAATTCCTTAAAAACACCTTGTGAGTAAGAGAGCTGAGAAACCCTGAACTGGAAAAACATATGTACTCTCCTAAACACACAAGGCATCACGTAACGCAGTCCATGAGGACACACGAATGACAGCTTTTGAGGACATTTCTAGCTATAGTCCCAGAGGATGCTGTTTTGTCTCCCTGACTTGGGCTAAAACACAAAATAATAGCCTGTCGAAATTTTCAGCTTTATGCCATTTGACCTAAGACGCGGATAAAGATGCAGATTCAAGCCACTGAACTTGAGGTAAGATGTCACCTTTCAGGCCAGGATAGCAATTAGCACTTCTACTGTTGTGTTCAACATCACCTAACAGGACACCACTCAAAATACAGGCCCTGCAAATGGGAGCATTCTCTTATGTTTTCACTGAAATGCCATGTGATGGAAAAAAAGAAAATCATTTTGCAAAACTGGAGAGCCGAATTAACCCTTTCACCAGTGCCACGCTGGACAATGTTTCTTGACAGAAATACATGGTTCTTTCGAAGACAGCGTCAAACAAAGCAATATGCTCAGACTTGGGGAAATGCTGAAACAAAGATGACTCTTCACTGGCATGGAAATTTTTTTTGGTGATGGCCAAAATATATGGAACAGGTGGTTTCCAAATTATAAAGGACTAACTTGCATGTGACATCACCCCCTTCTCCTCCAGACACAAAATTCCCATGGGCCACCTTACTCAGTTTCCTGGGAATGAAATGGTAAGAGCTGGGAAGAAGAAGGACTTGTTGATCGATTCGTGGAGCATGTGGGTTTTGAGGTGGAGAGAGGAACTGCAACAGAAGTGGCAATGTGGTTGTACAACACATACCAACACTCGGGCCAGGAAAATCCTTGCTCACAAGGTGGAAGTTCACACCTTCATTGCTCGGACCATTCTTCTCATCAGAGACCCATCTAACTGAACAAAAATAATGAAGCCGGAGAATCTGCTGTGGACATTAGTCTTTTACATATGTGTACCCATCATTTCGTGAGATGACTCAGTTTTGTTGAGTTTATATGCCTTGAAATAGTGTTGATTTTAGTGTGTGTTTCAGATCTGGGGAACACATATGTGATTTATGCTCATAGGCTTCTCGCCGCAGGGGATGATGAACGTGGGTAAAGTAGCAGGGTCGGAGGGTTAAGGCAAAAATGTTCCGAAAGTGTCGAGGGAGACCAGCAGTGGCGGCCTCCACTGGGAACATGTCAGTGATGCAAATGATTGCCTCCACCCATTCCTCTGCGTCAGAGATTCTTGGGAAACGGGGAGCAGCAATCTGAGCTTCACAAGGCTTCCTTCCATGACTGTGAAATATACTTAGTTTTAAAAATCACCGGTTTAGAGAAGCTGGAGAGACCCAATGGACTTGGAAAGGAAACCATTAGGAGGTAATAAATTCAGAGAGCCGAAAAGAAGGATCCCATGGCCAACTTCTTCATTTAAAATTTTTCAAGGATTACTAGGGCATTGGCACATCTCAGCATAGCACACAGTACAATGTTCTTCTCTGAGGCTAGTCTAGGAGCAACGTAAGTTAACTGAGGCCAATCTAAAGCTCTGATGTAACACC
The DNA here is from genome assembly GCF_004126475.2 of Phyllostomus discolor. Classification (NCBI taxonomy): domain Eukaryota; kingdom Metazoa; phylum Chordata; class Mammalia; order Chiroptera; family Phyllostomidae; genus Phyllostomus; species Phyllostomus discolor. Next base: position 30,787,848 of record NC_040915.2, on the reverse strand, counting down.
CATCTCTGCCTCACAACACTGGAGTGAGGATGCTTTGCGCCTACACCAGCTCTCCACCACCAGCTTCTCTTGCCCACCTTCCACTGCACTTGACGAGAATATTACATGTGAGGACAGTGAGGTTGCCCGTGAGACCTGCTCACTAGGACGCTAACTGCAACTCCCCAGGGCCCTAGGGCTTCACTCGGATGCCAGGTCATGTGCCCCCCCCCCCCCCATGCCGTCCTCAATCGTCGTGACTATCCTGCTCGAGACGATTACCTTCTGGCCTCCTTGTGTCTTCATTTGCCATTCAGCAGGAGTTTCTGATGGTTTGACTCTGACCTCAGACTCCTGTAGGTTTTCCTCACCCCTTCAACCCGTGGTAACTGAGGCCTGCACTCTGTTCCTGGCTCACGGGTCCTCTGCACCAGGGTGAGTTCCTTTTCTGAGCAGTAATAACCAACTCCCCCGTAGCCCACCAGGCACAGCCCAGGTGTCATTCTCTCCATGTGTTCTCCGCTTGGCTTTTAACTCTCGCTTCCCCAACCCTGCTCGTCCAATCTACTCTCATCACACTACTGTTAGTCACTAGTTTGTTACTAGACTAAGCGCCAGCTCATTTCCACAGGAATTAGTTGAACTCTCTCTTCTTCAGCAGATAGCAGGTAAAACCATCGTGTGTCTTTGAACTTCCGGCAGACTCCAAAATTCGTAATTCTTAATTTTGTAAAACCTGCCTTAGTATAAAAAAGCAAACAACAACAAAAAACTAATGCCTAAATGAGAATAGGAAGAAATAGTGTGTTTGCAGATGCTACCTAATAGGTAGAAAGAAGACTGTAGCAAGCATTGAAATTCCCATCACCTAAAATTGTCAACCAAACAATTTTAGGGACTTAGTGATATTAGCAGGGGAAAAATAACCTAGTGGTAACTGCAAGTGAACAAAGAGAAATCCAGAATACTAGGTGCACAGAGAGGCTTTTTATTAAAGGATAAGCTATTTTTCTAACTTCAGTGTAAAGAAAAATACGCATTAGTCCTCTTCAAAAACAGAAGCAAATGCTAATATACTGCACACATAAGAAAATAAATAAAATCATAAAGAACAATGACAAGTCCAGAAGTAACATGAAATGTACAATACTTGGGAGTTCTTACTCCACCAGAGAAAACTACTTACAAAGTAATTCAGGAATTATGATGAGAATTAACAATTTTCTCTTAGTTGGTATATTATTGAAAATGTTTGATTTTCATTTAATCTGCTTAAATAGAACATTCTTTATTTGCAAAGCTGCACAATCCTTCAACAACCTGAAGTCCAAGAAAAATTATCCAGAATTTTGAAGAATCTAAAATTATATTGGTATTGCATTTTAAATAAATCCTAACATGTTATTTTGAAATTTTGACTGTAACCATAATTTTAAAATTAAATTGTTTGGTAAAATAAATTATCATGTAAATGTAAACTCTTTTATTAGGTTTTTAAATTCAGTCTTCCATTCTAATCAGTACCTTGAATTAAGAAGATTGGGATATTAAGAAATATTCCCACACAACACCTGCTAGGTGTTTTTGACTGCGATGGAAACAGAATTTGGAGTTAAATTTTAGGGACATATAGAATAATTTTCCATTTACTTGCAATTTTCAAAGTATTATAACTGAATATTCCTGAACATTCTGCTTTTCATATTTTACATGAATGTGACAAAACCAATAGCACAGTGCCTACGTTAAATGACCTTCTCTGGAATAATGTCACTATGGATCTATTTATTTCATCTCTTTGATGGTAACATACTTCATTTAAATAGAAATCTTATTGAAGTAGGCATTTGGCTGAAAGAACGTATATATACAACTGCAATCCCCTCTGGTCACCAGAAGCAGAATCTCTTGCGTAACAACAACCCTGCCAGCGTGATTGGAAGGTGAGAAGAATAAAAGGCAAGCAGGGCACACTGCCACTGCTCCCTGCTCCTTTGCTGAGGACCGCTCTGTCCCTTTCTCAGCCTGTGGGGACAGCCTGTGTCCCCGCAGAGTGGGTTAGAAGGCTATGAAACACTATGCCTTTTATGCAATGTGCAGCTGATTGGTTTAGAAACAAAATATACACACAGTATTAAAAGTAGAATGCTTGTCTTTAAAAGGCAGATCTCAACAATGCTTCCTGTTGGCTTTTTTTTTTTTTTGGTCATTACTTTAAATCCAATAGTTAAGTGCATAAAGATATAATTTTGAGTGTAGTGGGTAGCTCACAAGAGCTTTCGTTGCTATAGAGCATCCTGGAATAATTGACAGAAGAATCTTCTTCAGTCAATTGCGATGCTGATGCTCCACACGGTTACAAATTTTTACCTCATTAACACCTAATTTACAAGCACAAACCATTCTAAATGTATCAGAACAGATGTAGGAAATAATTGTAACTTAGATTGAAATCTTCTGCTCCTTGTCACGTATTTTTAACCCATCTATCTTAAGAAAAAAAATTGTGATAACTTACTGAAGAGGATTGTAACGAGAGTTCAATAAAAAGTTTCCAATTGAACTAAAGAGGTGCCTCAACTTAAGTTACTCATTGCTGCCAGTTCACCAGTTATTGCACAGATGGGCAATACTGGTTGTATTGAGCTGGAGGGTTTATAATAGGACACGTACAACATTGATCAGACAATCTGCATGTATTTAAATAGGCTTTTTCACGGATTCCCCCATCATAGCCCTTGGACATTTAGCTTAATGTTTTGAGAATTCTTCAAATTCTGTTTTCTAAAGGAAGATTATTTTACTTAATTGACTTCGCATTTCACTTGCTGCCCGTATAAAAACAAAACCACAACAAGGAAACATTGTAGCACTATGCAAACAGTCAAAGAACCTAATGTTTGTTCTCTTTTACCAGGACTATATTCATTATAAGTTTGAAAAATCTAGTCATCATGGGCAAAAAAACTGACATAATCCCACCTCCTAACAGTGGATGGATTAAATGCTCAAATACACGGAATGGTCACTCATTCTGGATGCGAAGAGAAAAGGCACCTGAGATTGGATGCGATGCGTTGGTCCTCATCCAGCATCATCTCTCAGTCACATGTCTCACCATGTGCTCCCATGAGCCCTGGTCTATCCAGATCTGACTGAGAGGGCGCAACTCTGGCAGGAAACATAACATGCTGGCCTCAGGCTGCCTTCCTACTGAATGTCAATTCACGTTCCCCCATTGTTGTAGCTCGTATTTATTCCACTTCCCACTCATATTCCTCTCTTACTACATGCCCCCAGGTAGACACTATAAGGCTGTTATCACCCTTCTGGCATGCTCATCTTTCTAGTATTGTCTGCATGGATTTGGTGAGGAATATCCATACTCAATATCCACTATTGAGCAAGAACATCATGTAATTTGCATTAAAAACTCAATCTTTGTTTTTTTTTTTGGCATTAGCATGTACTCATTAAGTGTCTGAAGATGAAAACAGATAAAGAAAAATGAAACTTTCACTTATGTAAAATATTAGTAACTTACGATTTAAGGTGACGCCAATAAAAGCTTTGGGGAGGGGATATATACTGTCTTTGCTGCCTTATCTCAAGGAGAGTGGGGTTTTTCCCCTGTCACTTGGATGTTGATGAGGACCATTCATTCTCATTGTGTTTACTTAGGCAGCTCTAAACAAATGACAATGAAAGACACACAGGTGTCCCTACCTTACAGCAAATCACTGCAGGTCTTGCCCCCAGGCGTCATATATCTGCAACATAAAAAGAAAAGTAAAATGTAAATAGGTATTCACTTTATGAAACAAAGCAGTATTTTTCAAGTCAGCACAACCGAGGCAATGCACTCCCTTCCCGGCAGAGATCCGTGTCTAGGGGAGAAAATGGAAGGAAATGCTTCTCAGAGTTGCTCCACTGGATTGCGAATAAAAGAAATAAGAGAGTAATAAGTTGATGATGACATTTTGGGCAGTCGTGAGATGAAAACATCCAGACACGTAACATTAACTACTCTAATCCTGTAACATGTGTTTCAGATATGTGGTACGATGTCCTTTTCTTACCATTGAGGTTAGCTTGACTTTCTATGTATTCATATCATAATGGTATTCACCATTGCTTCTTTATTTTAAGGGACCGCTTTTAGACATAGTTTAGAATGATGATGTTGGCATATTCAAGATACTGTAGAGCATTCATTGGACCTTCTTTCAGAACCCACCTGGCACCCCCTTTACAGGTAAGATCAGTTATCCCTCATGCACTAAATTGTTGGCAACCTAATTGGGATTTGTGCCCTTCCCGTCCCTACCTCCAACTCATACTAGAGACTGCTGAATATTTATTATTCTAAAATTCCCTTCCTAAAAAATACTTTTTTATCAGACACCTAATTTTACATGTCCATTTTTAATATTTAGTGAGTGAAAGACTGTCAGAAGCGGTCCTCTTGAGAGACAAGATACATTCTTTGTGCTGGTGAATCAGCTGCAAGCTGTGATGTAGCTGGGTGTTCGCAGATAAAGTGCCAAACGCATACCTGTAAATGGAATAGCAATTTTCTCTTATGCTTCCTATCATAGATGTCAAAATTCTCTAATTCCTTTGTTTTGTCTTAAATGAAAAAGGTTAGGCTGTGAGTAAAAATTCTGTTTTGATAGCTTGATACTTTGGAATAACCCCCACAGGAATTAGTAGAAAGCAAATCGACTCCAAGCAATGTTTAGAAAATAGAAGTTTGTACCTTGTCATTACAGTTCACATTTTCAACTAGACTTGCCACGAGAACACTAGCTTCATTTTTCAAAAAAAAAAATTCAATAGATACTTTTCATTTGTGCTCTTTAAAGTATTTTTAAAATTATATTTTACATAATGTGACATATAAATTGCACACTGTGGAGAGAATTGTCTGCCTCCCTGAATGAAACCGCTTTCGTCTCGAGAGTTTTATTATCTGTTAAAATCTATTTAAATATAGGCATTCAATTTTACATTACTTGACATTTATGGGGAAGCTCTTTTACAGCAGCAGATTTCCAAATAGACAAGATCACAACAAACATTCGTGATTACATGGCACGCTCGATTGAAGAATACGGGGGAAGAATAACCTAAATACTTCGGACAACTCACATATATGAACATATCTAATAAAACTCTGCTTCAGCGGTCCACTCATGCATGAGTTTGACCAGTACAATTATGACATATATAGTCATAGCCTACCTATTTTTATTCATCATACAACAATATCGATCAAAGCTATACTGTTTTGACTACTAAGCTAAACTATTTTATGTTAAAACTGGAGAACAGCAGCATGAATTTGTAACGTGAAATTCTCAGTTTAAGGCTGAATTTTTTTAAAGAAAAAAAAATACCAGCAACTTGGCTAGCTGACCTGACAAGAAAGACAGGGAGACTGACTTTGTCACGCCAGCCATTGTCATCTACCCAGGGGCCAGAGGACATCTCGTCTTCTACTCCAATAGTACACAAGTCTAAATCATGGGCGGAGTTTCAGATATGCAAAGATACTACATTTAACATTTTCATGTCACACTTGGTCCAATTGCCAGCTTAAAATACAGTTAAAAGAGACTTGGAGAATGAGCTTCTACCACAAGGGTTTTCCACAACTGGCCCATGAGTCTGATGTATGAGAATTTCAACTGGGATTTTTATGAAAAAGAAAGAAAAACAATTCACCACAAGATTTTAAATTACATAGAAGAAACTATATGAAACTTCTATCCATCAAGTGGCCACTGAAAAATGAGGTAATTACCTAAAATAATTTGCATGTTAAGAGCTAATACAATATTACTAAGTAAAGTCCAGTTGTGAAAGCAATGCATAATTTCCTGATTAATGTCTCATGCACAATATCCCTCCATGCTCTGTCAGAGCCTAAATAACAATACGGCCAATCAATCAAATTTAAAAAAAAAACACACACACACTCAGATAAGAAATGAGTTCAGCTCTAATAAATCATGCCTTGGGCTCAGTGAATGTTTGAGTTATGACAACAAATCACAGTATATTGTGTTTTTAAGGCAGTGCATTTAGCTTTTAATTGGCATAATTATAAGATTTTTAGTAATTCGGGAATTGCTGTGGGAAGGCAAAGAGACCCCACATTTTCAGTTGGTAAAATGTCATTTATTAAGTTCTTGAAGGAAATTCACAGCTCTGCCAAAAGTTGGGATAAGAATGATACATAGTCAGACAGACTTAGACTCTTAGTGGAATCAAATCTCCCACACAAGCGTGATGAAATATTTCTCTTCTCAGTGCACCGTGGACACGTTTCTTCTAAATGTAGAATTAATCTCCTCTGTTAGCAAAAGGCAGGAGGTGGCAAAAAACAAAGGGGCAGCAGGTGAGGTGAAGTCGTGCTAATAGATAGGAGGGCCCTAAGTCAGCTCTGATGGAATAACTTCAAAAATAGACTTCTAATGGTTTACTATTCTGTTCCTCTGTAAAAGGAGACTTTTTTAAAATAGTAAACCTATTTATTTCTTTGTCTTTGTTGGTAGGAAAGGGCATGGGAGCCCAGGGAAGTCTTTCTGAAGCCAGTGTGCATTTTGTTGTTGTTGGGAATGGGGATATGGTGGGAGAATGTCCAATAGAGGGTGTTCGAGGCCCTTTGGGCCCAGCCAGAACACTGACTCTCCTTTTCTTCTTCTCAGGAAAGCCCTAACATTTGGCAAGGGAAAAAGCAAGTGTTGAGGGCAGACAGGCTGTTCTATGTGGGCCCTACTACTTACTGACTATGAACTTGGGTGAGTTACTCAACCTCTTTCAAGCCTGTTTATTAACCTAAAAACAGAAGAGTAGCACACCCTACTGGGGAGTTGTAACTACTGACTGTGAACCTGTGTGAATCACTAGCACTCGTACTAGGCAAATGGCTGGGACCAATCACTTAGACTAGTGGCTACTATTGGTAAGTGCTGAATATGCAACACAGAACTGATAGTTGGTGCTGCTATTAAATCACTTATTTACCTCATATCCATTCCCTCATCTCTAAAATGGAAATAAAAACAGTACCCATATGATATACCAGTTGTGAGAGTAAAAGGGTTAACGCACCTACATTTCTTATAACAGTGCCTGACATGTAATAAGACCTCAAAATGTTAATAAATTAACTGTTCGTAGCCACTGGCCACATGCAGTCATTGAAATTCAAATTAATTAAAATTGAGTAAAATTTGAAATGCCACGTGAATGACATTTGAAGTGCTCAGTAGCCACCCATGTACAGCTACTGACCTTTGTCTTGGACAGCACAGATTAGAACATTTCTATCATCTCAGAAAACTCTTTTGGATAGTAATAATAAACATGAACTTAAAGATTTGTGGGAACAAACATCCCTTCTTCATACCATTAGCCAGGGAGTGGGATGGCAAGGACGGACTGAAGAACAAACAGTTTAGTGTATAGGAGATGATTCACACGTGCTTTACACACCTTCCTATCATTTCAGGCTGTGCGAGGTGTGCTTTCTTTACATTTAGACATGTTTTATTTTAAGCAAAAAAGTTTGAATCATGAAACAACTATAAACTTTAAAGCTATTAACCCTTCATATGAGATTGACTCAACAAGGAATGAATTATTCAAACTACCAGTTCAACAGAAACATGCAATGGAGAATTCACTGGGGGCAGCAAATTAATTTTTTAAAAAACTTTAAATAGGCCTTTGAGTGATATGCCAATGTAAGGAAACTTTCTAGGGCTCAGGTGATCTAAGGACTTGAAACTGTCTAAACCATATATAACTACCCTGCAAGTATCAATAACTACATATAAGCATGTTTATTATTAACAAATAGTATCAATAAAATGCAATTATATCACCAGTTTCTCAAGAGACAATGACCTTCCTTATTTCAAAGCTCTGTGGCCATTTTTCTACATTCTCATGACTAAGGTCCTGAATTTCTTTGGAATATTTGATCATTTCACAATAGGTATGTATATCGATTCATATGCTGCCCTCCTGAAACTAATATTATATGTCAATTATATTTCAATATAAATAACAAGTACCTATCTAAAAAAACAAATAAGTATATTGCTAAGTGAAATAAAACAGGCAAAAACCTATTTCCCAATGGGTGGTCCAATATGGCTTGTTGACTACTGACAAAATAACCATTCCTGTTACTAATAAAAGGGATAATATTACTGATACATAATTAAATAGTTTTCCTTATATTTGGCTTCTCAGACCCTTTGACGTGTTACCGTATACACTGGAAAATAGCAGACAGTGTCCCTTTCCCCTAATTTATGTGATTGTCCAAACTATTTACCATCTCCTTGTAAAACTAGGGTTGTATGGAATGACTGTGGGGGAATGGTGTGGAGAAAGGGATATTATATATGAGTCATAGTTCTGTCTTAGTACAGTGAGACCAAAATATGCTATAATTAAGTAAGCCTGGAGTACTGGAAAGCTCATAAAATGATCCTTAATGTTGAACCATCGTTTGTATTGCCATATTGTCATCACAAAGCCAGGAAAAATCAATGGCTCTATGGATGATGATCAATAACATATAAGATAAAATCATATTTCATAAAAACTTGATTCCTGAGTCTTAGTAAGAATGTATAGCTTACATCAAGAGGAAGAATAATGATGTCCTTTAATTTTACAAAAATACAATTTATCTCATCTACTAAGCTTGTACTTCCATTACTTTTTCATCATAGAGATCATAGGAAGTTTGAGAAAACATAATTTTACCAGCATTATTGAGAGGCTACACCATGGCCTAACAGTAAAAGCTAAGCATTGGGAATTGGGTTCTCTCTCTAAGTGTTTAAAGGGACATGAACAGTGCAGTATTACTATTCACATACTCAGCTCCACCGGGAAGTAACTGAGGTTTAAGAACACAGTGGCACAGCTCTGTACCTGGAGTCAGTGTCAAAGTCATGATGAAAGCAGAACGCTCTGATATCTCATAATTTGGTTTCATTATCATCTTTAGTTGATTTATTTATCTACTATCAGTTACAATTAGGACCATGCCAGGCACAGAAACTCACATTTAAATAAGTTTATAAAAAGACAAGTGGAAATTAACTGGTTATATGAATTGCAAATTGTAATATCTATGTCAGAAAGGTCACAGTTATGATTATATTGTTTTCTCTTTGCCATAGAAAGTTTAAATTTTAATAAGGATTAAATGGCAACTCTCTGTAATTTAGAAAATAAAAACTAAATTTTATACTTATGCATGTATATCTTTGTCTAATTGTCCACGCTTCATCTTAGTGCTATATAGCAGGTGTATTAATTATTAAATTTTCTCAAAATTGGTGTACTCCCATTCTACATAGATCATAAAAGAGAAATTATGTCAACTTTATATATCAATAAAACAATATTATTTAAAAATAACTAATTTCTCTCCTTAAAAAAAGGCTTCAAAGTCTATTAGTTGTCTAAAAACAAAACCCACACTTGGTATTTTTATTAACTAGTATAACCTCATTAATAATAGCTATTTGATATATTTGTTATTTTTCATTCTATTCTCAGAAAATTCTTACAACTATTTTCTGCTCAAGAAATTTCTAAAAACATTAGAAATAGGTATAATTTCAACAGTTTCAGGCTATAAGTTTTTAATGTGAATATATCACATAACAGTTTTATTTCTTTGCACAAAAAATCCATAATTCCCTGGACTTTGTGCAAGTTTACGCAATGTTTATGAGCAAGAAAACATACTAAGAGGAATGGCATCTAAAATAAAGACAAAGATTACATTTTCCACCATATATATAAACTATTATAATTAGAGCATATTCACTTTAACCCTCATTACAGTCTGACAATAACTGTAAAAAAATAATTGCAGGGAAAAACAATAGTGTTTCCTTCATGCACACTGTTTTGAGTACTTTCTTGACATTATCTTAGTTCAACTTCATAATAATATCTATGAGAAAGGTACTGTTATTTCGTGCAAGAGTTTAAGGTCATGCAAGAGTTTAAGGAATTTACTCAAATTCACGTAGCTAGAAAGTGGAGACTCCAGGATTTGAACCCAAGTAATTCAGCTCCAAAATTCATGATCTTAACCCATAGATATTACCAGCCTCCTGTTGGGTAAGTGGGCAGTTGCTTTCAACTCTGTCTTACATATGAGGAAACTGAGGGCCAGAGTTACTAATTTGCAAGTCAGGAATTGAACTGACGTGCTTTGAGTAAAATCCTACAGTAACATTTCATACCATTCTTGTGCAACCAATTTTCTATCCCCGCTGGAAAGCTATTTTTTTGTACCTTTCATAATTTTTTTCCAGCATGGTGGAGAAACACCTCTATAATGAGTTAATTAGTTAGGCACATAATCACCTTCCAATGTCAGGGAGTAACAGTGTTAGGAAAACACAAACCCTGTGGAAAAGGCTGAAACTAGGGGTAACTCCCAGGAACTGTACACCATCGGTGAATCACAACCACCATCTGGAAGATGCTAAACTGGTAGAGCCGGAGTGGAGGCGAGTTTGTGGAGCAGAGAGATCCCAAAGCCAGTTGGAAAAAGATAGCCCTGTACTCCTCCCTACTAAAAGGACGTGACATGGAATAAACTCCACCCCAGATATTTGAAGACTTAACCTCAATTTTCAAAATGTGAATTTCTCTGAAAGCAGAAGCTGATGCATTTTATCTTCTCCTCAGCCTTCCTGTGAGTCTACAAGTTTGGCAATATCTACATGTGGGAAATGCCCTTGACTCTTTCTTTCTCCCTCTGAACGAGTTTCGGCCATGACTGTTCATTAATGAAAAGCCATAATTTCTGCAACATGAGTCAAGGTAGAAACTGAATAAGGTATATGCACTTCAGGAAATGAAAAAGAAACAGGTTTCCTAGCTTATTTTCTTTTCAAGGGGCATGGGGTCAGTGAGGGGAATGAACATTTATTTTTAATTTACTATATATTGAATCTGTACTAATATTATGATATAAGCTGAATTTAACTGTTAAAACAACCCCACGAGGCGATACTGTTATCACTGTTTTCCTGATGAGGAAAGGAACGTGCAACCGGAGAGATTCCAGGTCAGAGGAGGGATCTCAATTTAGTCTATTTTAAATTAAAGAGATTGCTACATGCTACATTCGAATCCTGCTCAGTGAAGGCACAATGGGGGCTGAAGCATATTACCACATGCAAATATTTGCTGAGGCACTGAGGATTGCATAGAATTATACAGATTTGATATTACAAAGCACCACAAGCACTTCCACTACATGCAAAGTGATATCTTCTTTTAATGCAACTTGATTAAAATGGGGATTTGCTGAATGATGCTACTGATCTTGGAGATGAGGATGCAGGATGACTTATCTGCTATCACCAAGTGATAGAATGTGAACACAAGCTTCTAATTTCCTAAAGCATTATTATTTCCTCTTGAGTTAGGATAAGAAAAGGATGTGACTACTTCAGAAATAAAACTCATTACCAATATCACTAACTGATGCAAAATCTTGGTGGAAGAGAATATTATGAAACTGCTCAGTGAATACCATGGGGTCACTGGGTTATAGGTAATAGTTTAGGTGTTGCCTTTCACGTTACTTAAGCAATAGATACATTTTTCTTAGAAATGTAACAACAAAGTAGGGGATGCATATGTATGTTTTAATCAAAATACTTCAAACAATACACTCTACTTTTTAAGTTTTAAAAGAATAATTGCCAAGAGATGGTGGTTAAATAAAAATGGAAGAATAAGCATTAAAAAACGTTAGTATCACCAGCGCCCTCTGACTCTCACCTCTCAGGTTTTCGCGCTAGTGTTTATCATTTCAGAACCTTTCTGCAGTGCACCCTTATGTACTTGCCTGGTTGTATGATTATTTCTATGGGCTTATATGGTTTAAAAAGATATATGCAGAAATGCATACAAGCATTTTCTTCACCATACCCTCCTCTCCCTGACCTGTGCTCCCCCCAAATCAAAATTTGTTTTAACAGAATGCAAAGCTCTGTAGCAGGGTTGTTCACCTGTTCACACTGCAGCCTTGACAAGTTGAGTTAATCATCCCCTGTCACCTTCTTTATCAGTGAAATGTGGATGAAATTAGAGCCTATAGCACAGCGTGCTGAAAAATCATGTTAGAACAGTTCCTTTCACTGCATAAGGGATCAAGACATGTCACCTCTAAACCAAAATGATCTTTAACCATCTAAGATATGAGTATGACATAAAGTGGCAAAATTCCCCTTTTTTCAACCAACAGAATTGTAAAAAATAATGTAAATCTGTCCACTGATTTGAAATGTCAACCTCATTATGCACACAACTTATAAAATTCTCTTTGCTGACTCTGAACCGTGTATTTCTGTTTCATTTACATATGTTTTTATTTTTGTACCATAACTATACTATAAAATACTGCCTTTCAAGAATAGATAGTGTATGATAATATACACAAATGAAGCATACTCCATAACTATATCTAGGAAGCCAAACAATAATAATATGCACTTTGATAATCTTATAGAGACATTAGGGGGTGAATAACCTTTTTACCTGAAATTATAAAATTAGGAGCAAATTGAAAATATGTCAGTTTGCATATTTTATCTCATTGCTCATCAATGACTTAAATAACTTAATAAACAGAAAGCTACATTTGAGACACTTGTTAATATATATAAAGAGCTTTCCAATCCAATGTGTAACATTTTTAATACTACTAAATAAAGAAGTTACTAGCATTCTTTTTACATGTATGCATATTTGTATTTCCGTTAAGCTCTCATGAAATCCCCATTCAGTATTTAGATTTACTTTCTTAGTGTTTGTTATGAGAGCTACAATGAATGTCCAAACAGCCGGTAGACACATACAGGAATGGACATGCACATTCACACACACACAATCAGTTCAAAAGGGGCATGTCATGGTTGAAAAGGGACAAATCCCACTGTTTTGATGCTTATTACTTATTCCCCCACCTTTGATAACCTATGAAGGAAGTGGTCCTGTCAGTCTGAGTTATTTTGAAGACTCCCCCTTTCTAATAAGGTCAGTTGTACCAGAAATGTTCCATTGTCATATAGTCACAGATGTTCCATGTCCCTTTCTTTCTGTAAATACTGCAAAAACCTCTTGTACAGGATAATGCCATTCTGAAGAATTATGCATGTTCTACTGGCCCTTCACTTACAGAATTTTACCAGATAACCTTATTTTAATTTCACAAGGAGTAGCATCAGCGTGTATGGACGTGCCCCTCCCCCATTGTACAACAGTGGTATAAGAAAGTACCCGATGTTGCAAGGTGAATTAAGAAAAGTAAATATGTGGTCAATGAGAATTACATTGGTGTCATAATGAGAGGATACAATAGTTTGTACTGTCATCTCTCTACCTAGAAAGAGTTCTCTTTTTCTCTGTGAATGCATACTCAGTATCTTCTCTCACTTCTTCTAATGCTTATTCCACACATCCACTAGTAATCTGGAGCCCTTCCTCATCACTAGTGACACAGAGAAAAATGTCACCTTTTACATGATTAAATGTGAAGCCTTCAACTGCACCGTCTATGCAGTGGCTGAGCGACGTGAGAAGGCATTTTTAGTTCTACCCTCTCTGACATTACCTCCTTCCCCATTCATTCCCTGATACTCTCCTTGAAGCACTCATTACTCTCTCCTATATACTATCCCCACTGTCTCCTCTAGAAAAATTTTCATTTCTTGCAAATTGAGGATGCAGCAATGAATGAGAGATAAAGTCCCAATCCCAGGAAATGTACACTCTGGAAAAGAGAAATAATAATGAAAGCATGCAAAAAATTAATACATAAACTATACAAATGGTAAACGAGTAAATAAAACAATACAGAGCATAACATGGACACAGAAGGAAATTAATAGATAACTATGATGCACAAAAGTCAGAAACAATTGCCTCGGGAGGGTCTTTAGGAGGGGTGGCTCTGAACCACATGGAGACTGAATCCCAAAACAAGGAATCCCTGTGGGAATTTATGGAAACAGAATTCCAGGTAAGGGCCAGATCAGACAGAGCCTGGATCACGGGAGGAAACTTGGACTTTTTTTTCCTAAGTTCAATTCATTTTATTTCTACCAACATCATCTTAGAACTTATATGCTTGAAAGTAATAATAATTAAATCTCTTCCCTCCATGGCTTATACAATGGAAAGAGAAGGGAAAAACACAGAATAAGCAGATAAACATATTAATAAATAAAATGGTTTCAGATACTGATACGGTCTGTAGAGATAATACAGAAAGCCTTGGTGCAGCAGGGAAGGCGGTCAAGGCGGCCTGTGCACGCAATGATGCTGATGCGAGCACTGAACAAGACGAAGGAGTGAGTGAAGTGGATGGCGCTCCCCACTGAGGGGTAGAAGCAGAGACATGCATACATAATTGTTTTTTAAAAAAGCATGGTCCGCCAGATGAGCAAGAGATGTTGAAAAACACTATGTCCTACTCAGTCGGTCTAATGGACCACTGTTCGTAAAATGAAAAAAAAAAAAAAGGAATTACCAAGAGGAAATAAGTTCCCATCACGATGATTTGTTTCTCATGTTAGCTGTGTCTGTGTCATGAAGATGGCCCATTGCCAAGTGTACTGATGTTGGCTTCCAGTCCCATTTTGCTGCCTGGATGTGATTGAACATGTCTACATTCTCTTTTTAGACTTGAATCTCATCACTAATGAAAAGATTCATTTGTGACCAATGCATACATTTTAGTGATAAAATTTCTGAAAGTTTATTTTCCTGAAACTACAGGGGTTACAAATTATCTAGCCATAGGTTAATTTAATAGATATTACACTACAGTAGAAATATTATTAAGGTTCCCCTGACTGATAATTCTATCACAATAAAAGTAATCTTTTAAAGTGCAGTAATAAACCAGCTTAATTTCTACTTATATGCTCAACAGTTGAAAAATATTACCGGAAATTAAAATGCACAAAGACTGATCTTAATGTTGAATATGAATAAATACATAAAATAGAAAGAAAATAATGCTCAGTAATCTTCCAGCTTAGCCTGAGAATTCCAATGCCAAATTACTTTAAAGAGTAAATTCTGACAGAATGGCATCTGTACACTAGCACATTAGGCACATGAGTCTTGCATACATTAAAGGAAAGAATTACATTAAATGTGGTGTTTCTGCACACATGAAAGAAGAGATCTTTTCTGAAAATGAGATAAATCAGAGTTCCTCAAAATCAAAATAAAAGGAAATGTCCTTTCTACAAGTCTGAATGGGAATGTCACACCATGAAACAAACACAGAGATTCTGTATAAAATTTCCCTTAATGATCATGGTAGTTTTCTCTCTAAATATATTTCCAGAGACTATTATCCACATAGCAATGTTCAGAAAAGGAATGATAGAGTTACAAATGGGTTGAATGTGCCATATTAAAAGTATAAGCTCTAGAGTAGTGATTTTTTGAAGAAAAACATAAAGGCTTCAAAAAACAACAACAGGGGACATATCACAATAGAAAATACTATAATTGGTTTGTTTTTGAAATGTTTGTATTATAAGGCTAGCATACATTGGAGCTCAAATATTATGTAACCCCTTTTTAAAGAATGTAAAAGGAGTTTCATGGTTTCAAAACTTGTAAAATATTGCCTTGGAATTTCAACGTGCACATTACATGCCAAAATGTATGTGGTCCTGTGCTAACGGGCAGGCATATGAGATCTCCTCTCTCATTAAGGACAGGAAGCTGTAGAGGAAACTTTAAGGAGAGAGACTATGTAATTTTTCAAATATTCGTCTTCACTAGAAATCTAACTGGGGTGGCATTCCAACATGGATGTGGGAAAAATCAGCGTTACCTCTACAAAAAGGAAATACCAGACAAACCAAATATGCTTTCATCTAATTATCAAACTATGAGAACTAATTCAATGGTCATTTTAAAAGGAAGAAAATATCATTTAAAGTTTGTTATGATAAATTCTATACCAGTAAAATGTTGTAGGAATCTGGAGAAATTTGGTACTTCTCACTTTGACAATTAACACAGTGATTAAACTTCATCAAATTTTAGAACTGTTTTCACGAAGTAAAACTGACCTCCTTAGGTTTAGGTTTATACTTTACAGTGCGAGAAAATGCTAATTATTCCAAGGCCATATGCTTTTAATGCCAGGAACTTATGACATGCCAATCGTTTCCATTCCTGTAACATATAACTTTGAAGAAGAGATGGAGAAGAAAGAAACTTCCATGTAGAAGGTATCAACTATGAGCCAACACCAATCTCAGCACAATGTACAACAGTTCTGAGCATTTTGAAAGTACACCTCTGACTGGTTATTATTATTCAGCTGAAAGAGGTTGGTTGAATGCACTAAAACTATGTGGCTTGTCAGGGTCATTGCTGCTATATTAACACTTCCAGCTCGACTCCTGCACCTGCATTTTAGGCAGACCCTGTTCAACCTGCATCATATGGCCACAATTACAGGTTATTGATTAGACCTCACGTACCATTTCTAAACAATGTTTTAACTCGAGACTATCTTCCTCGAAAGGAAGGGGGAATGGATGACATGGGTGAACAGGAACAAACACTGCTGGTTTTCAGCAAGAGCAGCAGCCAAAACCAGTTAGTACACGGGTCTCAGTTCCCCAAGCTGCACGATACAGTTAGGTTTTCAACTTATTCTCATTACTTCAGTAGCAGAATGTGGTCATCCAAGAAAATCAATCGACTTCTATTAGAAGATCTCAGTCACGAATGATGCCCAAGACTGTGTGCACCTATGTATATACGTAATCCTCCTCGGAAACTGTTGCTGGTGGTGGATAACTCTCTCAAAAGTTGCTGTCTCTACTGGAGCTGAGGACAACACATTTTCAGGAGCCTGTGCTGAACTGCTCATTGAATTGTTAAAGGGAGAGACACTCCTGCCTGGACTAGCCAATGCAAAGCATGGGGAGAATAAACCTCAATGTAAAGATTGACTATGTTTGAAAATAAATAAACTGCCCTGGCCAGGTAGCACAGTTGGTTAGAGCATCATCCCAACATGCCATGGTTACAGGTTCGATCTCCAGTCAGGACACTTACAATGAATGTATGAATAAGTGAAACAATAAATAGATGTTTCTCTTCCCCCTCCCTCTTTCTCTAAAAGTTTAAAATATTAATAAACTATTCATAATCCATGATATTAATAACCATACATATTTTTTCTAGAATCCAAGAGACATTCTAAAGCTCCAAATGTGAGGTAGATATTATACACACACACACAGACATATATATGCCTTTTAAATTATATATAAATATATTTGTGACTTTCTAAAAGCCATTAAGGAAGCAAAAAATATACTAATGTTCCCTTAGATACAGACTTATAAAGAAGGATTAAGCAAAATATTACACGTGTGATATTTTTTCAATAAGCCCCTCTTTCTCTGCAATGTCTTCAAGTAATCTATCCTCTTCTAAGAAACAGATACCCAAGTCCTCTCTCGTCCATCACAGTAGGCTGAGCCACCCTCAGGATGCAATGTCGAACATAAAATAGCCTGTAGAATTTACACTTTACATTTCACATGTCACACTTCAGTCTTGATATAAGTCATTTCAATTATATCCTGTGTTTGAAGAATCTGGACTGCCTGGGCAAGAATTTACTATGTAATTTTTTTTTTGAGTTTTCATTGGTAAAATTAAACAAAATGAGCAATACTCATTTGATGGAACAACTGATAATTGTTTATTTGCTCCTAGACTTTGAGAGATATTCTGGAGACTAAAGCACTTCATAATCTCTCCCAAAGATGTGAGTTAACCAATCTGTTTTGCCATTGCAGTAATGTGGATTTCAGGGGCTGGTTATATATTCACAAAGTTAGATTCATGTGTGTGAATAGACAAGTATTTTTAAAGCATAAAAATGTACTTAATAGCACAAATGGGTATTCTGAAGCATTTTAAAAATTGAATTGTTACACAAAGTACAAAAATCAAGACATTTCAGAGTAATGTATTATTAATACATTAAATATTTTATTATGCATCAAATTTAAAATGTACACATTTTTACCTTACTAAATTTATAAACCTTGAAGATATGTAGATACAGAAAGCTGCACAGTGCCACTGAAATACAAATTACAATATCATTTTCAAATGTAAAACAACCTTGAAGATACAGTAATTCATATATTCATGTTTTATATTTTTGAAGGTGAGGATTGTTTCATTTTATTCCAGATTGCATCAAAGCACAAAGACACAATAGGTTGCTTTTATAGCATAAGGCAATCTATCAATAAAATTTAAACTATCAAGTTAATCCTTATACTCCTCCAGAAAGAATGACTTATGAAAACACAAGCAATACCACAATAATGAGCATACGAATGGCTATTAAATTTTTATACCTCTATAATTAGACAGCAAAGACCAATCATTTAAAACTTGGAAAGAAAACTATCTACAGAATTTGCATGAGTTTAGGTATTTTAGTTCAGTAATGTTAGCCTATATTCATAACACATGAAGATGCATGCAAACATAGTCTAATAGGTAACCCAAACACGGGCAGTAGTAGTTAGGAAAAACACGGTTGTGGAAAAGCATTTTGTAATAATACCAATATTGACATAAATACTCAAATTATCTAAATGACAATGTGAGAGCCTGATGCATTGAATAGTTCTTGAGGTTCCCACCCTAAATAGTTATCTTTCAAAATTAACATCACTTTCTCCAGTTCATAGAAAGAGTACTTTAAAGATTTCAATAAGGAAATAAAACCAATAGTGAGGTCAGTTTATGGGGAAAATCTGAAGTAGGTCAAGAATGCCCTTTCTACCTTTGCAATAACTTTTGGGGTGCCCTCCGTTGTCCTTCTAGTCCCCCTGGGTTTTCTATTACTTTCACGTTCTATCCAGTACTCCTCCTCTGGGCAGGGGAGTTACCAAACTGGTAGTTTTCAGACTTCAGTGTGCACAAAAGCCAACTGAGAACTTGGTTAAAAGCACACTTTCACAGATTATTATCAACAGGGTCTGTGACCGGGGAGCAGGGCACAAGAGCCTGCATTAATGATTCTGATCCGGGTCATCTGGAGACCCAACTTGGAAATGCTGTCATAGAAATGCTTGAATGAGTAAAAGTCTCCTGTTCACTCAGTCATTCACACAGGCTACAAGTGTGTGTACACGTGCAAATGCACAGACAGAGAACGGGAACCGTAGATGGAATGAGGAAAAGAAGTAATCGGAAGAAAGAAGGCGGGGACAGGAGGGAGGAAGAGAAAAATGGTGGTGGCCAAGGTCACACGCAGGTTAGCCCCAGAGCTGGATCTCACCCATGGGAGTGTTTTATGTAAACTTGCACAGTTATTGAAAATACCTGTAATTTCAATTCAATGGCCAATATGCTTTTTTAATCTCTTTAAATTAGATTGGGTTTCTCTTGAAAAATGGGACGACATGGGAAAGGTATATTTACTTCATTCCCTGGAAATAGTCAGTGATTCCTTACTAGCTATTGCCCTCTTTAGGCAGATAGGCACTCTTCAGTTGCTAATAAGGTTCTTGGTTTAAAATTCTCAATGTCCAAGGATACAAAGCTACACAGACAAATAAAGGCATATCCCACTTTCTCCCTTTTACAATGAACAAAGATTTGACTTTGGGCAGTGGGCAAACAATGCAGTATACAGATGATGTATCATAGAATTGTACATTTGAAACCTATGTAATTTTATTAGTGAATGTCACCTGCCTACATTTAATTTAAAATGTATCATTTTTTAAAAATCACAATAAAAAGATGCAATGGAAGAGAGGTCTATAAATGTGAGCAATGAATAAATCAAAGTCATGACAGCCCTTTGGAGAAGTATTCCCTGCGGAGTCATTTGAAAACCAAACTAACATAAGAGTACGGAAAAATTGACTGATTTCTCCATCCTCTCTGCGGATAGCCAATGGCAGAGTGGGTAGTCCAACAGCACGGCCCACATCCATCTAGGATGCATCCCCAGGGTACTGCCTGCCATCTTTGCATTTAAAAATCATTACAAGGATCCATGCTTGTTCTTACTTTGGGGAAACTTTCAATATATTTGCTGAGAATCAAGTAGAAATTACCACCAGCTGAAAAATGGTTTGTTAATGGCAACGAGATTCAAGAGCATAAACAGAACAGATGGGCAAGTGCCATCCAAACTGAGGAAGCACAGTATGATACTCTGCTGAGCTGCTATGACAAATCGGTGTTCTCCACGGCAAGGCAAAGTAAGTTCAGCCTGTAACTACATCATCAGGTACAAGGGTACAGTAGGTGTAAAAAAAAAAAGTGGAATGTCACAGGGAAAAAGACATTCATTCCTGTGAGGGTACCACGGAGACTTCATGGAAAAGGAGAGATATGAACAGGAACTGAAGTAAGCTGAGGCAGGCTGAGGAAGAAAATGAAGGATGTAGGATCACTCATCACTCAGGATAACATTTTTTTTTTCTTTAGCCTACATTTAACTTGCACAGGAATATGCATTTATGACAAACAGGGCTACAGCCCCAAGCATTTTGGCGCACATTCTAAGTGCACTGGTTAATGAGCAAGGATTTCCGTTCCTCTGCGTGTGCAAATACTAAGGGCAGAATTTATTTTCCACTAAATCTTTTCTGTTTTTTTTCCGACATTTCACTAGTGGTTGCATGAGTTAATATTTAACTGCTCTAAATAATGTGTTCTCTTCCCTGTTGTATTAAGCCATTCCTCCCAAGACTAATGATTTTTTGATTTCCACATGCCACTAATTTTTGGCAGTAACAAATGATGCCTCTCTTTTGCATGTTGCAAGTATCTTAAATTATATTTTACATACCCATTTAAAGGATCATTAGTTAAGTTAATATCTTGCTATTCAGGAGCAGCAAGCAGTTTGTAAAGCATAGTCTAACTCAGTACTATTATGTGGATGGTGCAAAAGCAGATTTATAGTTGTGAGGGTGTGAAACAGAGTTTATTCTTTTATTATTATTTATTAATTACTGTATTATTTTCCATATGAACACCCATAAACCTACTTTTTCTCAAGCCTGTATTCCATAGTATTTTAATAACTAAAAAAATAGATTTTAATCCCTACAACTATATGTAACTTTGGCCTGAGTGCATGATCCTATCTTCTAATTCATTGATATTTGCATTCTTGTGACTTCTATAAAATATAATGGCAATTATATAAATTTTGGAGAATGAATACTATTACAAACAATAATGAACTCATTCTAGTTCTTTTTTTGAATTTTATTTTTCAATTGTAGTTTACATTCAATATTATTTTGTATCAGTTTTTGTTCTCATTCTTAACTTATGGGTTACCGTCCAAATACTTACACAGAATATTTTGTTGTACTTTTCATTATCTTTCACTTTCAGAGACAACACTTTTTAAATCATTATGATATGGAGTATAAGGAATTTTAAAATGTTAATGAAAGCATCATGATGTTTTAAGTCCACATTTAAATGTCGTACCCTCTTTAGACTTTGTAAAATCCACCATGAATATCTATGATATAAAATGGGAGAATTTTGTTTTAATGTGACTGATGACTAACAGGTAAGGGGTTGGCTTTGCATTTTGAGTAGGAGCAAAAGGGCAACTAAAATTCTTTGTTGAGAAATGTTTAAGCATACATGTCCTACTCCAAATCAGAGATCAAATATTAAACAATTGAGCTTCACTGTAGCTATCTGTTGAAAGTCTGTATAAATGACTCTGCCATGAGAAAGGAGAATCATTGATTTCTTAATATCCAGTAATAACTCCATAGCAGTTCCCAAATAGTTACCCACACTACATTTTGCTATACTTAGTGGAAAAATAGTTCATGATGTTTAAGCATGCACATCCCAGTCCACTCTCTGTGGCTGCCAGGTTATATCAATGTCGCTCAAACCATTCTCGTTATATTAACAATGGCTGAACTTTTTCCCAACGGTCCTCGAATAACATGATTATTTTCAAGTGGCAACTTGACCAAGACATCTCTCTTTTTGAGCATAGGTCTAAAAGATTCTCTGCTTATATTGCCAGGATGAAGATGAGACATTCATTGATTTATAACTAGAACTAAGAAAGGGAAGAAATGATGATCTTAGTAAATTCAATAACAGATTATTTAAATACTTCATAATTGGAAGCTATTCAAAATGGATAGATGTGCTTGGTTCAACCCCACTTTTTTTACTTTAAATGATTTTCTTATTTTTCAATTACAGTTGTCATACAAGAATATATTAGTTGCAAGTATACAACCCAGTATTGAGACATTATATAACTAAGTTACCACCCTGATAAATCTCGTACCTGTCTGACATCATACACACTTACTACAATATTTTGATTGTCTTCCCTATACTGTACTCTCCAGCCCAGTGATGATTATGTAACTACCAATTTGCACTTCTAATTCCCTTCATCTTTTTCACTAATCCCCTCAACTCCCTTCCCCCATCTTAAGACTTTTGAACATTTCTTATAATAATACTGCTTTGGTATGTGATGAACTCTATCTTTTTCTTGTCTAGAACACTCTTTATTTGTTCTTTGATTCTAAATGAAAGCTCTGCTGGGTAATCTTGGTTATAGCTCCTTGCTCTTTATCATTTTGAATACTCTTTGCCAGTCCTGCCTGTCTGCCCGACATTTTAGCTCGTCACTCACTACAGTTCATTTCCTGCCTGCAACCATTAAGGCAGGCACCCCCACAGCCAGTGCCTTTGAACGTGGGGCACTGAGCTGCATAACACAAATGTGTTGCCATTGTCTCTTCTGTACCTGATAAACCTTATCTGAGTTTGCTTTGCAGTTGGATTCAGTAATTTTCTTGCTAATCTGACTATAATACTCATTTTTCATGCCATCAATCTCCCTAAAGCTATTTTAATAGAGGGCGTGTCCATTTGATCCTGTAATTGGTGAGCACTTCAAATCATTCCCGCAGTTTGCTGGTATGTATAATACTGTCCACAATATATATACTCACACATACCTACATGAAGGTGAGTGAAAATATTAAACTGAGATCATCAATAAATGTACTGAGTTAGAATTCAGCAGGAATGTCATTTTAAGTATTTAAATAGATTTTCAGATATTCAGTGTATGCATTTATTCATCTATTTAGTTTCTCAAAAGGTCTCATTTTTGTATCTCCTACTATGGTATGCATTGGTAGTCATCAGTGGACAAGCAGGAAAGATCACAGTGTAGTTGCACATATGTGTATAAACATATATGAATGTTTTAAAAGAAGATAGTGTCTGTTGCACAGCGCAAATATTATAAAATGAAAATAGCTTTTCTGTTAGCATACTACTTCTGTTTATATTCTCAATGCCATTTTGAAATTTAATCTTTTTCTCATCAACACAAAAGAGATCTAATATTGTGACACAGAAAAGATTTATAATTGCTTAATTATTTGTGCAATATGGCAAATACACATTTTGCATATATCAACAGAAATGTTATGTGGAATGAAAATATTTTCATTATGTACTTGAGTTTTGAACAAATGTGCTTACATTGAAAACCTTTGGAAATGAGTTGGAAGCACATTTTTTTTGTTGTTTTGCTAAATAGTAACAGCTCCTTCTATCACTCACTACAGTATAATTCATGTATTCAGTCAATATGTAATGTTGTGTCTGCTCAGTACCGGGCACAAAGGCAGGTTGTATGGATAAAGTAGTGAGCTTCATTAAAAAGGTTTCGGTCTTCACTAAACTTCCAGTCTAGCCCGGGCTTCTTAATTCCGTTTCCTCGTTTCCCAGAAGCATTTAAAAATCACGTGGAGGGCCTCATGCCAGACCATTTCTGAGCCTGTCAATTTGTCTTTTCTCTTTTTTTCTTGGTTAGCCTAGTTAGACATAAATCAATTGTATTGATCTCTTCAAAGAACTAGCTTTTGGGTTTGTTGATTTTCTAAATTGTTTTCCTGTTCACAATTTCATTGATTTCTACTCTAATTTTTATTTTTTTCTGCTTTTTGAGACTTCAATGACCCTAGTTGCCTAAGGTAAAATTTTAGATGATTGATTTTTGACTTTCCTTCTTTTATAATTTATATATTTAATGTTAGAAATTTATATTTATGCATTGGTTTCATTAAATCCCACACATTTTTGTAAGTTCCCTTTTTGTTTTTATTTACTTAAAATATTTTTACTTTTTACTTGAGACTTTTTCTTTGATCCCCATTTGACTAGAGCTGTGCTGTTCAATGTCCAAATATTTGGGTGATTTTCCAGCTATCTTTCAGATGTAGAATTCTAATTTAATTTCATTTTTGTCTGAGGGCACACTTTGTGTGAAATCTAATATTTTATATGTGCTAAGATATGTTTATGGCACAGAATGTGGTCTATCTTGGTAAATATTTCTGCAAGCCTGAGAAGAATGCATATTCTGCTGTTGCTGGGTACAGTATACTATGAATAAGATCAAGTTGAATGATTATGCTGTTCATGTCAACTACGTTCTTACTGATTTTTTTTCTCCTTCATCTAGCAATCACTGACAGGGGCTTGTTAATGTCTCCAACTACAACCCATAGTGATTTGCCTAGTCCTCACTGTTGTGCTATCGGATTTTGTGTTACTATATTTTGATTCTCTGTTTTTAGGTACATACACATTTTCAATTGCTGTGTCTTCTTGAGAAATGACTTACCCTGTAATTCTGTTTATCACTGATAATTTTCCTTGTTCTAACTTGTGCTTTGCTGAAATTTACTACTACAGCTTTGTTTGATTAGTGTGAACACACTATACCTTTGTCCACTCTTTAAATTTAACCTATGTGTTTACATTTAAAGGACATGTTTAATAGACAAGAGACCACAGAGTCCTGTATTTATTCTGACAATGTCTGTCTTTTCACTGAATGCCATTAGAAGATTCACATATAAAATAATTATTGATATAGTTAGATAACTACCAATTTTAAAACTATTGAATTTGATATTCACTTTTTTCTCTTCTTTTGGGTCTTTTCTACCTTTATGTTAGCATTTTATATGACTTCATAGCATGCAAGTAATGCTTCATTTTATTAGTTTTTTAGTTATTTCCCCAGAATTTGCATTATGTCACTTCATGTGCATGAGTAGTATAGTTGCCTTGTGACACAATATTCCCAACCTCTTCCCTTCTCTTATGACATTACTGTCTTCAGTTTCACTTATCCATGTGCTGTGACCACCCATTCACAGCTATGATTACCTTAATGAGTTATATTTTAGATTAAGAATAAAAATAAAATGTTTTATTTTTTCATTTATTTCCTTCTTTTGCCATTCTTCCCTTCCCTTTTGACTTCATTTATTCCTTCTTTGACATTCTTCCCTTCTTTATCTAGATATAACATTCTGACCTTTGTAATCTTTCTTCTCCCTCCAAAAGACTTCCTTTAACATTTCTTGTAGGGCAGGTCTGCAGGTGATGAATTCACTCAGTTTATTTATCTGAGAAAGTCTTTATTTCTTCATCATATATGAAGAATAATTGCACTAAATACAGGATTCTAGGTTGGATGGCTTTTTTCTTTATCAACAGTAAATATTTCACTCCATTCTTTTCTAGCTTGGATAATTGCTATCCTGTTTCTCTACATGTAAGGTGTTTTTCCCCTCCTCTGGCTTCTATTAAAAAATTTTCTGTAGCCCTGGCTGGCGTAGCTCAGTGGATTGAGCATGGGCTGGGAACCAAAGTGTCCCAGGTTCGATTCCCAGCTAGGGTACATTCCTGGGTTGCAGGCCATAACCCCCAGCAACCGCACATTGATGTTTCTCTCTCTCTCTCTCTCTCTCTCTCTCTCTCTCCCCCCCCCTTCCCTCCCTAAACATAAATAAATAAAATCTTAAAAAAAATTTTTTTCTGCCCTGGCTAGTGTGGTTCAGTGGATTGAATGCCAGCCTGTGAACCAAAGAGTCACCAGTTCGATTCCCAGCAGGGCACATGCCTGGGTTGCAGGCCATATTCACAGTGTGGGGCGCATGAGAGGCAACCACACACTGATGTTTCTCTCCCTCTCTTTCCCCCACTTCTTCTGTCTCAAGAAATAAATAAAGTCTTTTTTAAAAGGTCTTTACATTATCTTTAGTTTTTTGCAGTTGAAATAAAATGTGCCTCTATGTAGGGTTTTTCTTTAAATAATTTTTCCTGGTTGAGCTTCCTAGATCTGTGGTTTGCCATCGGTCATTAATTTTGAAAAGTTTGCATTCCTTATTACTTCAAGTATTTCTTTTGTTCTCTCCCCCTCCCCCTCCCAATGCTCTTTACCAGGTTAGGGAAGCTTTAAGTTGTTATTTCTTCAAATATGTTCTCACCACCTTGCTCTCTCTTCTCCTCCTGGTATGCCTATGATGCAAATGTTGTTGTTTGGGCTTGATGTTGGCCCAGGGGGCCCTTAAACTATCCTCATTTTTTATTAATTTCTTCTTTCTTTTAGCTGCTCTGATTATTAATTTATTCTTTCTTTTTGCTGTTCTGATTGAACGTTTTCTGCTGCCTTATCTTCCAGATTGCTGACTTGATCCTCTGCTTCATCTAATCTGCTATTGATTTCTTCCAATGTATTTTTTCTGATATTGTGACCTTCATTTATGACAGGTTCTTTTTCATGGTTTCTATGTCGTTTTTTTATGCCTGCTATCTCTTTATTGAGGTTCCCACTGAATTCATCCATCCCCCCCACCCAGTTCTTTGAGCATCCTTATAACCATTGTTTTAAACTGTGTATCTGATAGATTACTTGCCTCCATTTCATTTAGCTCTCTTACTGGAGATTTCTCCAGTTCTTTCATCTTGGACGTTTCTTTGTTTCCCCATTTGGACTGCCTCCCTACTGTATTGGTTTCTGTGTATTAGGTAAATCTGCTGTATGTCTGTGATTTCTTTTCTTAAAAGCTAGACTTGATATGTTGAATACTGAATCTGAAATGAATAGGTCTTGGTGTGTCTTAAGTGTTTGGTGGTGTTTAATGTTTGAATCCATAATTGCCAGAGGCTTTAAATTCCTCTGACATTTTTGTTTTAATCTCCTCTGTTGTATTTGGGCTTCCTGAGAACTTGCATACTTACTACGCACAACGATCCCTTTTATGTATTTATATGTATGAAGTCATTTAATTATCAAAACCACTGTATGAGATAGATTCTCTTAGTATTGCCATTTTACAGTTGAGGAAATCAAGACACACGGTGGATAAATAATTTACCCCAGGTTGCTATGAAAATTACCTGGACAGCCAAGATTTAAGCAGAAATGATTCAGCCCCAGACTCCATGTTGCAAACCACTAATGTACATATAATAACATGCCACCAATGTTGGAATGTCCCGAGTTCCTGCATGGCCACCAGTGCTGTTACTTTACTCTGACCCCTCACCCAGCTGCCACCATTTCGACTGCTGTGCCTGTACAAAGCTATTCACGAGAAAGCTCATAGAACAACTGGTTAGTCTTAACTGAGAAATAAAAAGATAATTTTAAAAAGTGCAACTAATGTTGGAGGGAATAAAAATGAGTAGAAGAGGAATAGGGTGGATTCATTTAAGCATTTTGAGATGGAAATTACAGCAAGTCAAAAATGGAGAGAATATTCTTTCCCCAAAATATCCATTAAGAGGCAATGAGCTTCATCCCTCTTGTAAAATGAAATAGAAAATACTCATGTTCTTTTTTTTTGTTCACTTGGAGGATGTTTATTATATTTGCTTTTTTTGTTGTTTCTTTGTATACAACAGCTAGTAAACTATACTACCCTCAATAATAAAAACAACAAATCCACACCCAATGAAACTGAGAGAAGAAAATTCAGTCAAGTGTAATCTAAAACATGAAAGCATTGTGCAATGAGTCTCTTCCCTGCTGTAAGAGTTTAGTCAGAAAAGGATATATCAGGTTTATTAAGTGACATCTAATAAATTTTGCATTTTATGTGAACATTTTGAACATATTAGAGTCATACACTAATTAGAGTTGTGAGTATATGGAATATTAAAAGTCAAAGAAAAATAACTATGTTAAGAAACAGCTGAGCAGTTGTTTAAAAGTAACTTAAGAATGCTAAATCCTGATTCATGGGCAACATTTTATTTATCTATGTTATTCTATATTTTTTTATGATCCAGAAAACACTTATTTTGTGGTTACTAAATTCAAGACATGAGGTTAACCACTTAACAATTGTTTTTCCAACAATACTATAATCAAAATGAAAATCTGTGTCTGGTCTCTATGAGCTTTGATCTCAAATAAGACTTTCTGTGTTATTCCTTTGCTACTTATACAGGTGGGTGGGGAAAAAAAGCCCTGTCATCACATGAGATAAAACACACTGTTTCCAAAGTTTGGCCAGTACTTTGCACTGCTGTGAAGAACTCTGGCCCACTCTTTAGGACAGCCCATTTTTGTTGTTGTTATAGCAAAGGAAGTTTAGACTACTTTGAGGATAAGGGTGACAGCATGGGGTTGGGGGGGGAG
This sequence comes from Phyllostomus discolor, assembly GCF_004126475.2. NCBI lineage: Eukaryota > Metazoa > Chordata > Mammalia > Chiroptera > Phyllostomidae > Phyllostomus > Phyllostomus discolor. The sequence goes on along the minus strand of NC_040915.2, from coordinate 30,759,245 downwards.
CCATAAATGACATTGTAAGTACAGAGAATTTCACTTTTTTAAATAAAAATTTGGATGGGACACATTATAGTGAGGCTGCATGCTTGTTAAAACAATCTAGAAGAGTGGGAGAAGTTGGGGATGCCAGAGAGAGGCAGGCAATTGTACCATTTCCTTTTATAGTTCAAAGGAGGGGGCAAGTGAGTCTGTAAATGAGAGCCTCACCCTTGGCTAGCAGCACACACAGCTTATCCAAGTGAAAGGACAGCAGATGCTATGAACACAGCTGTTTCTACAGTAGTGCCTGTGGCTGTGGAAATCTCTGTAAGGTCCACTATGATTGCTTCTCTCTGTTAGTTAAATAAGAAGCAGGTTAATCAGCTCAGCTTGAGTCACGGAAAGAAAGTTTTGGTTTGAACAGAAGAAGATGTAAAATAATGCTCTAGGTGAGTCCATCTGTGAATTATAAAGATAACACCCCTAAAATTCATGGCTTTATTTTGTTTGTTAATATTCTATGAAGTTAATTATTAATGTTATATTTTTGTAAAGTTAACAAGTTCGATCTTTCTGAAGTTTGAACACAATCAGTGCAAATAAACATAATTTTTGTCTCTTTTTTTAATTGTGCACAGCTCATGCTTAATCCACAACGACTCCCCCATTTTAAAAAAGTTTATTTTAATGAAACTCAAACATGTGTATACAATACGGAGATGTGATTGCAGCACGCTTCTTTTTTTCTCAAAGTATGGAAACAGCATTGGGAGCATTTGGCCTCATTCTACTGTGTGGGTATGGCTATACATGTGTGTGTATGTGTTGGTATGCACACACATATATGTATATATACATAATTTCCCTATGATAATTTATTTGTTATAGATTGCTAATAAATGATCAAAATTTACTATGTTAATTGTTTTATTTCTTGTATCAAGTAGTAGTAATAACATTAATAGTAATAAGTGGTAAAAACACCTAAATCTTAATAGTAATAAGATTTTAGTATATACTACTTCAAATCATAGAAAAGTAACTAATGAATACAGAATTGATGCTGGGGATGTGGAAAAATTTGTCTCATCTAGAACAATTAGATATATTTGATTTCTTACATTTCACAAAACTAGGTTCAAAATCTCAAACATTTCTATTGCATTGTTTCTAATATCCATTGCATATGCAGCAAATACAAGTCAAGGCCGTGACAGTCGGGACGTCAAGCTCTGATCTACGTGCAGTGAGACGCCCTCAGCAAACCACTTCAGAAATCTCTCCTTTTCTATAATTCATTGTACTGAATTATAGTACAATGGCTTCATTGAAAATGCAGATTGAAAAACTACTCTGAATTTGTATTGTACACTTCTGCCTTTTGACCAATCCAATTACTGTATCTAATATATTTTATCTCTAGCAATCGGATATATAGATATATACACATACATACAAAATACATGCACACATATATAAACATACATCATGCACACACACATACAGAATCATAATCACATTGGTTAATATGCAGGTTTGTATATTTCTATGAACTCTATTATGTTCAAAATGAGTAGTGATTTCTCAAAAAAAATCCAAATTGAATGTCATAATCTAAAGTTACCTAAATGAAGAGACATCTATTATATTAGAAACATAGTGGTTGGATTGATTACAAAATTAATCTTCTGCCTCAGAAAGAATAACAGATTGACATTTTAAAATCTCATTTTGAGAGAAAAAGAGCAGATTGAAAAAAATCTCCATATAATTTCTGAACGGATATAGTTTTCAATGAGCATGAATTACATTTCATTTTATGCAAGGTTTTTACTTCTCCAGTACTTTTTGTTATACTGAGTTATAACCCCCTGCCCACAGAGGCAGCTTTTGATTTGATTTTCATTGCCTTGGGCAAGCATGATTGAGGACCCATAAGACTGTAGAAGATGTTGATTGATTCTTTTGATCCTAGGAGATAATAGAAAGTGTTTAAGTTGGTTGTGTTAAAAAATCTGAGGATGAATTGGGACTTTAGGCAAATTGCACAGAAGATTTTTAATCTTCGATTTGCTCAAATTTGTAACATAGGAAACAGAAAAGATTTGTATCTCCTCTTGTCAAATTCCTTTCTATTTCACATCAATCACTTTTCTTCTCTTCACCTTTTCTGTTCCCTGTGATTCCTTTATTCCTAGAATTTGAGGCCTTTGGGTCTTATTTAAATTTAAAAAGATATCAAAGTCATACATAACGTGAAACTTAAGCCTCAGCTAGATTAGAGATCAGGCTAGAGAAGAAAAAAAATAATTAAAACAGAAGCACAATGAAAAGCGAGTCTATGCATTTCTCTTTAGAGTCAAAAGTGCTAATCGTACATGTCTGCTTTGGACAACATGACAAAGCAGTTCTCAACAGAGCTCTCCTGACTCATTGTTACACTACTGGTGTCTCAGGTGAGTATCAAGAGGTGTGGCAGATAATTTGTTACCACTAATAAGTAATGAAGTTAGCAAATTAATTTCTATTCTCATGTAATCTAGAGCAATCCATGGTTGTCCTGATTTAAAAAAAAAAAAAGAAAACCTTGTTCACATATTAATGATGGCGACAGGAAAGGAACTCACCAAGGACTAAAGGGCTTCATTGGCATCTGTAACCCATTGCTTATTTTATCTCCAGCTGCCTTAGCGAGAAGCAGTTACTGAAAAATGGAAGGCTTCGGGTACCCTGAGATCACAGCAGGGTTTTGAGTTATTTGTTGCTTATACTTCCCTGTTTTAGGATTGTACTGCACCCAGGAGTATTTTAGTGACAGGAAATGTCTTGGTATTGGAGGAGGATGGGTTCTGAGTTTGTGTTTTTATGGCATTTTCTGGGAGACGGAGAATTGGTGCGTTGATTGAGTCAGGGAAAGGGGAGAACACGGAGGGGCTGCTGGCCGTTACTGGGGAGGTACCGGGGGACACCAAGCATGTGGGGACAACGAGAAGGGCATTTCATTCATTATCAGAGTGTAAAGTCTCTTCTTATCATTTATTCTGCATGCTGTGGAGAAGATTTTAAAATCCACTATTTTAGTGAGAAATGAATATATTTTGAAAATACGCAAGTAAAGATCTATATGAACTCAAGAAAAAAATGCAAAGCTCTCTGAGCCTTAGGTTTATTTGTAAAACAAAGGGAAGCTTTGAAGATGATACAGTCCTATAATTACATATAATGTTTTATATATTCTTATATGGAATCATTTATAAAAATGCCCCATACCTATAGCCACTCTCAGTGTGCATGTACATGTGTCTATAAGCTTGCATTGCACTCAGTTGTGTTGGGAACTTCCTAAGTTTATACACAACATCAACTCATTTAAACTTTTCAGTAATTCTGTAAGATAAAGAGTGTTATTATCCCTATTTTGTTATGAAAAAACTGAGAAGCAGAAAGGTTAAATGAGATGCACAACCACACACCGATGACTGAGGCCAGGGTTTGAACACTTGATTCATGTCATTAAACACCGAGCTGTGCTACCCTACTGTACAAGAAGTGAATACCTCCCTACCTCCAGGCCCTTGGAAAGTCTCAGACAAAACGAGTTCTCGCAATACGCATCTTTGAGACATTAGAATTGGTTAAGAGAATTTTGAAACATCTCCCTGTGTTTTGTTGGCATTGGTTTTTTGCAACTTCTCTGCGAAATTTTATTTTGTGATTGCAATGAGACCCTTAAAAGTTAACTTCATCCTGGCCAGGTGGCTCCGTTGGTTGGAGCATCGTCCTTGACTCCTCCCTGGTCAGGGCGCATACTTAGGGTTTGATCCCTGGTCGGGCAGGTATGGGACAACCTACTGATGTTTCTCTGTACATGGATGCCCCTCTCTCTCTCAAAAGAAAAAAGCCAACAAATAAATAAACATAACCTCGGGTGAAGATTAAAAAAACAGTTACACTGTTCATCAGGTAAAGATTGAAATAACAACTATAAGGCCACGGACCATGTAAGTTTTCCTGACCTGGTTCCACTGTCCACAACATTCCTTCTCATCGAAGCTTTGGACTCTTCTTTGCATATGAATACGAGGAACAGAAGGTATAAAGGGTTAAATACATTAACTTCTTTTGGATTCCAGATTCTTGCAGACTGTGACATTTTACACCATTACTGATTTCTTCAACTGATACCAAGTAACTATTAAAAATATCATGGGTACCTATAAATGTTACTAAAGTGACTGGCTGCAAAACGAATCAACTTTACCATTTATTTCCAAAAGGATACCACAGAGAAATTTTGAACGAAAAAAATAAATTCCAAGATGTGATATTAAAACCTCACATAAAAAGGATGCCCTTTCCAATGGGAAGCTGGTCATTATAAAACCTTATTATTTCTTTGTGTGTGTGTGTGTATAAGAATTTTACATTTCCTCAACTCTGAAAAAAATCTCATTGTGGAATTGGCTTTCCATAATTATTACTTCTAGTCACCAACTGGGCTCCAGTACTATCTGAAAAAATTTCTCTTTTGTAGTTAGAAGATTGAATACCATACTGCTGTATTTGTTATGTTTATAATTCCTAGGTGATTTTTTTTATTCCTTAACATCTCCTTGTGTGTCAGTAAAGTTTCCCTGAATGTGTTAACCTCTCTTCTGATTTAAGCTTAATAATTTAGGTCACGTGAGAATTAACTAATGTTAAACTCTTTAAACTGTGAATGTAAAATAGGTTGTCTATCAAATAATGAATGTTATAGGTTTTGTCTCTTTTTCCTTATGCTCTGATTTTGTGGCCTTTAATTTACCAAATCAGAACATGAGCTGTGGAGTCAAGATGACCTAAACTTAATGTCTCCTTCCAAATTCTCAAGTGTGAGACTTTTGTAAATATATATTTCTCATTATAAAAAAGTGTTCATGTATCTACCCCACAGCACTGTTAAGGAGAATAAATATGTTCTTGACCCGAACACTCTTGTATCTAGCACGCACAAGGTAAACAGCTGATGGTAGCTATCCAAGGTAACATTACTCAGTTATGTTCATTAGCAAGCACGGGTGGGTGGGTACTTCAGGGCAGATCACCTCGTCATTTTATCTATGCATAGCAGTATTTCTCCGTCAAGACATTGCTCATACCAGATACCTAACGATACATATGAACTTGTGGTTAAAGAACAGAGGCTTTGAGTTCTGAGGTTCTCCATCCACCATCTGTGTGGTTTGGAAAAATTACATAACCTCCACACATCTCCTTTAAATGGGGATCACCATGCCTACCACCCCAGAGAGACGTGAATACTACATGAGATTGTGTATAATAAAGAATTTAGAGCAGCAAACTAATACAACTGTCATTATTATAAACTCACTATATGAACACTGCAAACAATATTCATTTAAAAAATGGTGACATTTTCTTCTGTTTTGTTACGTCAAATGCAGAAGCGATGAGTAGGAAGAGGGCAGTGTAGTAGGAACAACCCCCCTGGGGCCAGGCAGCATGAGGCTAACTGCAGGGAATTTAAAAGGACACTAACACTGACTAAGCATAACTTGTCTTTTTATTATTACTGCTGGGAGCAGAGTTTGCCACCTCAAAATAGGCCTCTTTAGGATACTGATTATTTGAAGAAACTAGACTCAGGAGGAATCTTCGACTCATCCCCTAAGTACCTAAAAGAATTTAGAGAGAGGACCTCTCCAGGAAACAGAGTTATTGTCATAGCTGACTACGACAGATGAAATACCCAGCAAAACACCAAGAATGTGACAGTCAGGGAGGAGCCTAGCAAGACCCATTTATTTGATCAAAGTCCTCTCTGGGTCCCACTCACTGTTAAAGGTGGCTCAGCAAACACTTGTTTACCAGACATTTGCTTTCCACCTGCATGTTCATTGCCTCCCCCCACTTTCTTCTTAACACCGCCCCCCTCCCACACATACTTATGTAAACAATTTGGTTGTTTTACTCCTGTTAATGTATCTCTTATCAATTTAATTCTTGGGCTGGCCAGGAGAATTAAGATTTATTAAAGAGGGGAAATTTCGCCCTGCCCCACAGCACCAGGTTCCAAATCAAAACAAGTTCCCGATTGGGGTAGACTATCCCCATGGCTCCCAGGTGCCTCAGCACACCAGTGATAGCACACGGCTGCTGTATTTTACAATTATTCTTTTCTGCACTTTCAACTTTTACTCTGGCTTTATTTACATAAACTCTCATGATCATTTCAGTGTGTTTGTTAAACACGCCCAGGGATTAAATGATTTCTTTATGTAAATTCAATAGCATTTACTTTTAAGTTATTTCTGTCGGCTACATTGAATTCTTTCATTCATTATGACAAAACCACTGCTCTATTGGAGTTTAAATTTGTTAATAAATGAGGCACTTTTCCTAAATGGAAAACAACCTGACATTAAAAATCCAAAATTCTAAAGCTGGCAATTCTCTCTACCTGGAACTATTTCAAAGAGTTGAAATTCTATTCAGCTCCTTCTCAGTAAGCATAAACAAGAATTCACTGTTTGACTTGTGTGATATTGTGATTTAAAGATATTTAATCTTCCACCACAGTTCCAGCTCACAGATCCCCAAACCCTTGAAATCTCCCGAGTGCTGAGAATTATAAAGGTGTCTTTTTTATGTTAATGTTGGTGACTTTTGGACCACGCCCAGGGGTCCTGACTGGTTGCCAGAACCATGTGATTAGAGGTGTGGAACTTTCCCCCAGACCTTCGAGGACAGGCAGGGGGCTGCAGGTTGAATCTGTCACCAAAGGCCCACAACAGTCGATCATGACTGCATGATGGAGTCTCCACAAAAACCCAAAGGGACAGCTCACTGGCCCTTACTTACATGAAGGTCTTCCATGCTGGGGACCCAGTATGCTTCCACGTGCCACCACACTGGGCCCCAAGCTCTATGAGGACAGGAGCACTTTTGTTTGGGAGCTTTGCCTGTGTGTCTATTCTTCTGGCTATTAATTCACATCCTGAACATCCTCTGTAATAAACTGATGGTCTAGCGAGCAAACCAGTTTTCCTGGGTTCTATCAGCCACTCCAGCAAATTAACTGAACCCAAGAAAGGGGGTGTGAGACCTTCAGTCTATAGTTGGTTGGTGAGAAGCACAGTTGTGGCTGGTGCCCACAGTGCACGTGTGTGGCGGGGGGGCGGGGGGGGGCCAGTCTTGCAGGACTGAACCCTTAGCCTGTGGCATCTGGTGCTATCTCTGGGTATCCAGTGTCAGAACTGAGTTAAATGCTTAGACACCTACTGATGATTTAGAATTGTTTGTGGGGGGGAACTTTCTCCATGTTGGAACTGGGTCCAGAAACCTCACTCAATGTGTCACATACTCCTTGTACGAATCTTCAAAGTCGCTGCCTTACTTTAATATGTATGATATGTGTGACTTATAATGTCTTCCCATTCGATGTATACTCCTTAAGGAAAAAAGAGGCTGCTAGATAATGAACCTCACAGTACAATATTATATAACATGAGTTTAAGGAATAAAATAATTATATTCTTTCTCATAAGTGTTGGGGGAAATAGAGGTGAAACTCAAGTTTTAAAAAATATATATATGTGTATATATATATATATCTTTTTCAACTTCATAAAAAGAAATGCTTATTGAAATTTATATACTAGAATGGATATATATCAGAATATTTTTGGAGATTTTACAATCCAGCCCTAAAATATGCAGATGCAGGAAAACATAAAGTCAATCTGGAATTACCGTGTTATCATCATGGCCTATCCCTAGCATTTTTCATGACATTCTGGCACAAACTGGGGGGGTTGAACACCTATGCAATTATATTTTAACTACAAGGACAAACTACTTGAACCGTCGTGTCACTGCACCTCTAATCCATAACACATTACAAGAGTTCAAATGTAAATACCACCATGTTATTTTTTCTAAATCCCTGCGTGATTTACTTCACATTCCACTATGAATTGGTATGTAGTACTCAGTGTAGAGGAATGAAAATATGACGACAGTCTTCTTCAACACCTATAGTATGCACCTGTTGTATGCTGCTTTTACATCAGTAATCCTCAAATATAATTCCCCAACCTGTATTTCTCCTGCTATTACAATGCATGCTTATCTGTTGCCTTTTAACTATGTCTGATTTGTGGGTTGGACTCATTTTGTCAAAAGCATATACATTGGAGAGCTTAAACATATGTATTTTAACTAATATAAATTCTAAATTCTTATCCAAGAGTAAATTGTTATTTTGTAGTATTTACTATTCTACAGCATAAAATATCACTGCTTGGGACTTTTTTAAAGCAATATTATTAAATCAACAGGATGTATTTTTTTTAAGTTGGATTAATTTAAAATGTAACTCCATAGCTTATATAACATGGCTCGTCCATTTTGCCTGGACATTTGGACACTAGAAGGAAGCACATGCATTTCATCTTTAACAGGATTTATACTATTTAGAAACTTGAAGCTTTTTGTTTTAACACTTACCTTGTAGGTAATCATTGTAGTTATGTGAATAATGCAACAATATAGAGAATCTAATGTCAACCTTCACACAACAATGGATTTATTTGATCCCATCAGAAAATATAGCAAACACTAATGAGGAATCTCACCAGAAGGTTGAGTAAGAGTTGTGTTTTCTGTTGCATACCGGAAAGAACCAAGAATTTTATAAACATTTAAAATATCTCAGTGTTTAAGTCTTTTTTAGTTCGTGTCAAGACACTTCTGGGCCCAGAGCGGATCCACATGAAACACTTCCGGTCTTGCAGGATGCTAATACAAGGACAAAGGAGACTGAGCAGGTACGTGCATACAGGAGAGCACATAAAGCGTTGAGGTTCAAAGATGGGAGATTTGATGAAGATCGTAGCAAGGCATCATTTGAAATGAGCCTTGACATGCAGATAAGCACTGCCCACATGAACATGAGGAACAGAAGGAGGTTGCCAGAAGAAAGATTAGAAAAATGAGAAAAGGAGGGATTTCTGGAGAGGTTCTCTGCATGTGTGTATGCTAGAGCAGACAAGATGGATGGTTACTGTATGCAAAGCAACTTCATGTATTTTGATTTACAAAAAGAAATCAAGAATCGAAGATGAAACAAAGAAAAACAATGCTACAGATTATAATAATTCCTAAACACCTTAACTATTCATAGTTGTCAGGAATGGTTTAGAATTTAGAGCTATGAAAGAAAATTCTGTGCATTTGCCCAATTTTTGAATTTTATCTGTGTTTTCACTGCCATCTGTCCTTTTTGGCTTTCCCTTCTACTCGAGAAGTGTTTTGGAAAACAAGGGGTTAAATGTGATATTATGTGCATGAGCCCACACTTCATTTTTTAAAAAGCCAATTATTTACAACCTTTAGGCTTTAATTACCATTGGTAACTAATCACTGGTGGCATGTCTTTATAGTATACCAGAGGATCCTAACACATTCTGGGAACCAAGGACAACAAGGAATGACTGGAGATTTTATTGTTTATAAAATCAGTAATATAATAGAAAGTATGCTTTGGATTGTGAATCTGACTGTGTGGGAAGGGTTGGATCAGGGAGAATTCGGTAGTCTAAAGACAGCAGCTAAAAGATGGAATCACGTGAATATAGTAAAGAAAGAATATAGACAAATGTGGCTCTAAAGATGGAGAGAGCGAGAGCAGTTTAGTACTGACAGATAAAGGTCCAGGAAGGCTCTGAGGGTAGGTCACTGACCACCTGGTACTCGACAGAAATAAAGCACTGAAAGTACAGACAGTTGAACATTTCCAGAGTTAGGTGCCTGAGTAACAACAGAGGCTGAGATGGTCTACTGTCAGCACAACATTCAGTTCTGAATCTGGTGAGAGAGGATCAGCTATACTGGGAAGGTAACAGTTACAGAAATCTATGAAAGGACTAGCAAACAATAAGAAAAAAAGGAGGCTGGGGACTAATTATTAATCTAAACTACTTATATCTAATTTATGTATTTATTTAGAACACGTAAAAAGAGGAAAATATGTCAAAGGGACATTCAAGGAGAAGAGAATCGACACAATATAGTTAAAAAAAATTCAAGGTGAACTAAATTTAGGACAGAGGAAAACCTATCAAACGCTGCAGATATTGCAGAGATGACGGGATGAGAAAAAATCATTGTGTTTATCAATTAGGTGATCGCTACAACATTCGGAAAATCTGACAGCAAAAAATAATTGAGCATTCATTTTCCACATGCCAGAAACTGTGTCAGGGTCTGAAGATTATATGTGTGGGGGGAAAAATAAGGAAAATGTAATAATGAATAGAAATGACTTTTACATGCATGGTTTTTTAAGCCTCAGTATTGGTGATGGAAAAAGAAGCCTTGAAAAATGAATAGAAGGCAAGGACATTAAAGAAATGTGTGTATATGACATGAAGGAAGGAAAGAAATAAATTGTAGGTTGAAGATTTCTTTGTTTTTATGGATATATATATAATTATATAAAAATAGCCTTGTCTACCGAGTTATAAGGTCTCTTACTTGTGTCTGATGTATTACGTACATGGAATAGAATAAGGACCAACTACATAATCTACAAGGTCCTCTGCAAAATGAAAACATAAGGCCTCTTGTTAAAACTTCACTGAGAATTTCAAGGCCTTGTGGGAAGAGCATTAAAACAAGGCCAAGGCCTTTTGGAGCCCAAGGCCCTGCACAGGCTGGATGTCCATGAAGCCGGTGCTGCATGGGGTTCATTCTACCATCCAGTGTTCCTTTTGTGGTCTCCATGATTAGCTCCTCTGCTCCATCTCTGTACCCCGAGGTGCCTGGGAGCTCAGGTTTTGCCTCTTCTCTATCTACACTCACTTCCGGTGCTCTCTCACTGTCTCATAGCCTGGCAAACCATCAATATGCAAGGGTCCTCACAGTTTCATCTCCAGGCCAGGCTTCTCTGGGGAACTTCAGACCCATATATCTGACTGCCCAGTACGCACGTCCATCTGGCCATCTACCAGACATTTCGAGTTGAACATTCAGTGCTTCATCTCAGGCTCAACTCCTCATGTGTCCCCCAAACCTGCTCCTTCTGCAGCCCCACACTTGCCATTGATTGCATCCCCAATCTTCTAATTTCTCGGGTCAAAAAAAAGAGAACCCTATCTACTTGCTTTCTATTTTACATTCATTTCTAATCTATCATCTCCAAGACTCTGAATTCAAAATACACCCAGAGTCTGAGTGGTTCTTACCGTGTCCCTTGCTTTCACCCTAGTCCGGCCCAGCATCACCTGCCACCCGCACCACTGCGGTGGCTTGTTAACGCAGCTCCTGGCTTCTGCCTTGTGCTCCTCAGCCTGCTCTCAGCCAAGCGGCCAGAATGTTTCTGTTGAAGTCTAACTCAGCGGAAGTCACTCCACAAAGCCCTGAAATAGCTTCCCATTTATAATAAAAGACAAGTCCTACAAATGTCCTCAAAACTGTGCGATCTGACCTCTCATTACTCTCTCTCATCCTGTCTGACTCTCGAGATTTCCGGAAGCTGTCCTGTCCAGCCACACTCCTGTGCTTCCCTCCCGGAACCCCCTCCCCACCGGGAGAGCGGCATCTCGCCTTCTCAGTGAGGCCTATGCTGATTGATATCTTACTGCAACGATGCCTGGGGCTTCATCTCCCCACATTCAGTCTCCCTTACTCTGCTCTATGTATTTATGTAATTTTTATAGCCCTCAAAACCCTGTGAATTCCACATAATAAAATTTGCTTTTTGCCTTACTTCTTCCACCAAAGTGAAAGCTCCACTAGGACAGACAGAGATCAGGCCCAGAGCAGGTGCTCAATAAACAGTTTTAGAATGAGTGGATAATTAAGGAAGTGCATGAATGCAAGGAACTGTATGCTCACTCCACAGCTTAATGCTGTATTATAAATTAAGCAATTCAAAGTAAATAAATCCTGAAGCTCTCTGAAAACTCTGGGAGGCAATAAACAACAGGATATAAAACTAAAAATAGCCCACTTTATTAAGTGGTATTTATAGTGATGGCAATCATGAAATGTTCATTTATTGGGAAATATCAAGTAAATTTAATTTAGTTCCAGGTTAAATGTTTCTCGCTTTATCCTTTTGTTTCCAATAACTTGAATATCAATAAATGTATTTCCTTATGGGTATTATTGTTAACATTTAAATTTCTGACCTCCAGAACAGCAGGAATTGATTAACATTTAACAACATGGAAATGTGAAGAAATGAGAAAATTAATTATTGCACCTCCCAACCCAGTACTTATGGCTCAGTTTTAATGCATCATGGAAAGGCTTTAGCCTTCAGATAATCTATTTAAAATGTGTGTTCTTGCACAATGGGGTGGCAAAAAAGAAGAAAGTGCACAAATGACTCAATTTAATCCTATTCAAAGATCCAGTGACCGCTGAAGGTGTATGTGAATAAAAAAAAAACAAAACAAAAAGCCCTGTATAATTTCTAATCATCAGTAAGACAACAATGAAAACAAAAGTCAAGTGAACCCCATTTAAATGGCATTTTTGCCTGATTTTTTATTATCTCCTTTACATTAAGATTGAAAGGGAGAATTCTGAGTTTAAGGATAGAAAGCAGCATAATGTAAAGATTTGGAACATTGAGTTAGAGCTGCTACTACCAAAGGGTTCCTCTGAAAGCATAAATGTACATCACAAGTCCCCTGAACATCTCGCGATGGCTCCCGTTTGTGCCGGAAGCAAAGCTGAAGTCCTCCCAGTGCTCCGTGGCCCTCCACGATTAGGACCTCCTTCCCTCTGACCTCAGTCACACAACGAGGTTAATTCTCTCAATTCAAGGTGTCACAGAAATGTAATAGCATTCCGGTCATATTCTCACATCTCAGAATAATCTATCCTATGGTTAATTTAAAATATGAGAATGGGCATAAACATGAAAATAATTTCAAAAAGAGTAATGATTATGTACTTTCTGTACCTGATACTAAAATGTATTATAAAACTGCAATATTAGATGTTTCATAATACCAAAGTTTTATTTTTAAATCTGCATATTAAATTATTCAACCAACTTACTAAAGTCTTTATTATCTGCAATTGTCATGGTATTTTTTGAGTTAATTAACTGGAGTCCTTAAAGTTTGTAGTCATATTATCTAAAAATAATGAACAACTTATATTTTTCTATCCAATTTGCATACTTCATTTCTTTCTCTTGCCAAAATGAATTGGTACATATTTTTGAAAATGTTTAATAAAATGCCAAAAATGGGCAGCCTGGACCTTATTGGTAACTTATGGAAATGCTTACTTTTCTCCATGTATTACTGGAAAATTGACTGTTTTGAAAAAGAATGTTTATAAAGTGAAAACTATGTAACTAGCAAAATCAACCTAGAATAGTCAAAAATAAAACATATCCTAGAAAAATTACTGTCCTTTAAAGATCAAGGAAATTGTATAAAAATCCTTGGACATCTGCCCTGCCTGGTGCGGCTCAGTGGACTGAGCGCGGGCCTGCCAATCAAAGGGTCGATGTGCTGTGTTTACAGTTTTAAAATAGGAATTCTTACTCCATAGTTTAAAACAGACACATATAAAATATCCCTTATATTCATTTTAATCTCAAATTGAACATGAAATTCTTCTCAGATCTGTGTCCTATGAGGCTTACTTATTTTCAAATGTGGTAATGAAATTGTCCAGAAGGACAAAATGTCTGAAAATAAAGACCCACGAAAAACCCCGTAGTAATAACCTTAAAAATGTGCACCTGAACACTCCGCTAGTTTCACAGGTGGAAAAATGTGAAGTGTGTTTATAGTACTTGCCATAAGCCAATTTTATCTGCATCGAGCCATATGGTCTGGGGAACTGGGGGTTTCACGAGGATTCGGAGTGAAATTTAACAGCATTATCTGAAAACAGAATAAACTACTGAGTTTATAAACCATTCTAAGACATAGCAGAAAGATTTTTTTCTCCCCATCTTTAAGAAAAATACATATATATATAATATATATATATATATATATATTATATATATCATGTATATGTTCCTCTACTGATATTTTAGAATTCTAAAGCTGTACATGCAGCGTTTTTGTCATTTTCTGACAATTTCTCCATTGTTACATTTTTGTACAGAAAATTTTGTTACAAGGTTTAGACATTATTGGTAATTTCTAATGTGAGAAATAAGAAGCACTTAATGTAGTATACAGTTAATTTTTTAAAAAACATTAATTATAATTGAGATTTCAAAATTATTACTCAATTGTCCCATAAAAATAAACATTGCAGGGGAATCATCCAGAGAAAAGTATTTGGAATTCTTGTCAAAAAATTACATATCGACTAATCTAGAGAGCCCAAAAGTTTCATTTTATGCCCTTTCTTGTATATTAACTTACATGCATTCTAAAGTATCAAAGGTAATGTTACCTTAAATATTATTTTAAAATTTGAAGTTTTAATTGAATGTACTGCTTAGGCTTCTAATTTTACTCAAGGTTTTTGGATTATGGTTCAAGTAAAGTAGTTAGGTTAACAAATATATAGAAATAAAATTATTAATTTAAAGAATAAAATGTCTAAAAATCTTACAAAATATTTCCAATAATCAAGGAAAAGTAAACTACTACATATTCCTTCTGAAAATATTTTTTAAAATTTGATTTCCTCATCATCTAGTATAAAATTCCATAAGGTGCTAGAAACACTGATGGAAGAAAAGTCAAATTACACAAAATTGATGAGTTTGGAAACAATCACTCCTGTAATTAAGGGAGGTCAGGAAAAGTATCTTTGTACATAATTTATTAGAAGGCACTCTATAAAAACCTAGGGAAATGTCAAGGCAGGTGCAATCTTCTTAAACCATTCCTGTATAAATCAATTAAGGTGCTTTATTTTGACACACAGTGTCAGTATTTACCAAACCCAGACAGGCAAGTCCACCCCTGCAGCATGCATTTGCAAATAACTTTACTCATTAATGTTTAATTAAGACAGAGGAAAACTGTCCTTGATATTTTGCTGCAATTAGTGCTCTCTATACCCCACTGACTTCTCATGATGAATTACTTTTCAAATCAAAAGTGAAATGATTAAAACTGGAGACACTCCACCTACTACGCACGGCCCCTACCACATTTTAAAGAGGAACGCCGAACAACACGATGCACGGTGAAAACACAAGTGAGATGACCTGTCATTGTTCATTTCAGCTGCGAAATTCCTCTTGGGTCACGACTCTGAGGTGATACAACAGGCAAATCCCAATTTATTCCTATTCAATCATTAAATCATACAGTCATACAATACTGGAGCATGGGGATGTTTAATTCAACCCCTGCCATCCCACCCCAAAAATGAAAGTATTCCACAAACAGCAAGTGAATTGGGAAGGTCATATTATTTTTCCAAGTGACATCAGTTCCCCTGCAGTTTTAGCATTTATTCATATAAGGGGCTCCATAATCCATCTTGCAAAAAGGCCTCAATCTACCAAACAACCAACCTAAACCAACACTGCACAATAACAACAACAGCAAAACTGGAAAGTCTGGAAAGATCCACCGACTTCTGCAGTGTTACACCACTAACAAGTGATAGAGCTAAACACACAGATTACTTGTTCATTCCCCAAACCTTTCCTCTCGCTCTCTTCTCAAATACTGTGTCATTTTAGACTGGAGGAGTAGATATTTTTGAACTCTTTGATTATCGTGTTATCATTATATTCAGATAACATCCAGGTTGGAACATTCGTTGTTTTTTTTTTTAAGATTTTATTTATTTATTTATTAGAAAGGGAAGGGAGAGAGAGAGGGAGAGGGGGAGAGAGAGAGAGAGAGAGAGAGATCAATGTGTGGTTGCTGGAGGCCGTGGCCTGCAACCCAGGAATGTGCCCTGACTGGGAATCGAACCTGCGAGATTTTGGTTCACAGCCCGAGCTCAAGGAGCATTCGTTTTTTCAATAAGAATTCTCATAGAAGCTTTATACGTAATAGCCCAAAACTGGAAAAAGCACAGAGGTCCATAAACAGGCAAATGCATAAACACGTGGCAGAGCACTGCTCCGTCCTAAGAAGGAACAAACTACTTATGTACATAACCTCCATCCACCTCAGGAACGTTGCCGACTTAAAGAAGCCAAGCACGAAAGGACACATACCAACAAGCCCACTAACATAATACACTATCACCTCAGATTAGTCCTTTACTCTCAAAAACACACTAAGTTTACTTGGAAGAGAGTTTGCTCCACCCTCCATCTACCTCATTTCTCCCATGCACGGGGAAAAAAAGGACTTAACTCTGACAACGGCTCTGCCAATGTCTCAACTCCCACAGGATCTCTAACGACCAAGATGCACTAACCCTATGAACTTTCAGAAATACACGCGGAGGAAGCATGAACAGACCCCTGAGAGCGTCCTCACTTCTGGAGGCTGGTTATCATAAGAATTCGAGCACCTTGAACTATCCAGCAGGCTCCCTGACGGCAGACTCCCATCGGAGCCCCTGCTGCTGGTTCTGACAGGTGGGCCGTGCTTGGCTGCTACGCCTCACCCGCTCGAGCGGGGAAGAGGTGACTAGTCCGGAGCCACTAAGAAATTGCCTTAGTGATGTTTTAATTTCCGTTCCACCTCAAAGGAAGGAAGCAAGGCCTGAGAGAAAGAAGCATTGCCCCCCTTATTTCTGCTGTTTTCTTCACTGCAAAGAATTGTGTTGTTTGAAGGTATATATTTTCGTCACTCTTATCATTACCTATTAAAATGTTGAGGTTGCTCTTCGGATTGTTGAGATCCATCATAGGCAAGATTTTTCCTTTTCACATAAAGCAACTAAACATGCATATATTTTATTAAAGACTGGATAACGTCTAAGAAAAATTCTTATCGTTTTCCATATATCTGAGAAAGTAAAACAAAATATGAAAGGGAGAAGTTCGGCCTCTTAAAACAAGCAACATTTTAACAGATAATAACCAGAAATCTTGAGACACAGTCTCAGCTCAGTTCAAGACACAGACTTGTACAATCATGGCATGCAGTACCTCTAAAAACTTAGATTACTGAGGCAATAAAATACTAGGCATGTACCATCCTTCATTTTTTAATCCATTATTGAGAAAATTAATGGTGTGCTTAATTTAAAAGTGAATTTAAATTGAACAGATTCAAATTCGAATCTGAGCTATTCCACTTATTAGCCAGATAATTCATATTTTTGAACAATTAGAATAATGATACCTACCTTTCAGATACTTGATGAAGACTGATTAAAATCATGTACATAAACCACTCAACATGGTGACTGGCACTCAAGTATATACAGTCAAAGTACAGTATATACTCAAGGAATAGTATTATATATTGTTGTGTATTGTGCATAAATAATGGGCATATATTATATAAAAACAAATTTTAATTTACCACTTCCATATTTTATATATACACAGTTTTATGCACATGTTTATATGTGCATGTATAAATTATTTAATAGTTAGTTTCTTTTTTTAAATTTTTTTAAAGATTTTATTTATTTATTTCTAGAGAGACAAGGGAGGGAGGGGGAGAGAGAGAGAGAGAGAAACATCAATGTGCGGTTGCTGGGGGTTATGGCCTGCAACCCAGGAATGTACCCTGGCTGGGAATCGAACCTGGGACACTTTGGTTCCCAGCCTGCGCTCAATCCACTGAGCTACGCCAGCCAGGGCTAATAGTTAGTTTCTTTATTGAAACTCCTATGTTTGGGTAAAATTGTTGTCTAAAATCCAGTAATATTCATGTACATAAATAGGACAATAAAATTACCAAGTGAGTTGTGTGTTACCAAATCTTAAAAATCCTGACTTTTATGAATTTGCTCCAAGATAAAATATAATCTGCACTTCTGAAAATTAAATCCATGAAGCCAAAAATTAACCTTGCTTTGAAAAAGACAGCAGAAAATCACTAGAAAGTAGGAATACAAGCTTAAATCTCATTTTGGAAACCATCTGGAGAGTTGGTAATATAGTCCAGAATTATCTATATTCTATCAACAAAATATTTTATGCATTTTATGGCTACAGTAAGAATTTACATAGAGCCTTATACTGACAGTTCATCTTATACATTGCATTACTTACAATCACAGCAATACTGAAGATTAACCAACATTACGGAGATTCAGATAGATACCATCTTGTGTGAATTTAGCAGGGAAATTCAAGAAGACAAGTTTAAGCCAAATATTATGATTCCCGATGTAATTTTTGTTTTTATTTTTTTCTTCACCATAGTCTACTGCCCTTTGGTCCTCCGGATTTCTTCTGATCTCAGTGTGCATGTATGGTAAATATGCCGGCAGGACTTGCAAACAAGTGCAGTCAACCGTGGGCCAATTCAAGACTCCCTTTTATTAGAGATACATATGTGAGAACTTCTACCCTCAAAATTCGTCAGGATATTTTTAAGAGCAAAACTTCCTGTCTTTCAAAGCAGGACTGTGAGGCTTTACCCTCACATCTATGTTACGGAATAGCTCTCCTTCCTGGGTTTCCATGGTGGAAGGAGCATCCGTCACGCACACACTGGAATCCCAGCCCCTCCTCCCCTTGGATAAAAGCCCCACCAGCAGCAGTGCTATTCCAAGTGTTTACCTGTGGTTAGGGCAGTTTGCATTTGCACCTTTTGATTTATGTGCATTCATTGGTAACTTTATCTACAGGATTTTATTTAAAATTAAAAAAAAAACTTTTAGCTGATCCTCTCACTTTATTAAAATTTTTGTTACCCTATCGTTTTAGTAAGTAAGAAATGGACTCATGCAAGGTGTAGGACAAACAGACTAACAGGGAAAGTAGGTCCAGATGTTGAACCTACTGAGAGAGAACATGGTTTTAGCTCAGGCTTTCCGGCTGCCAAGAAAACACATTATGCAAATAGATGTCAGGGAGATGAACAGACTATCCTCACACTCATCATTCTGCTCATTATTAGAAAGGGCCTGAAATAGAAATTGAACATGGGATCTCTAGTTATAAAAACCCAGATTTTGTAGATTACTCTTTCTTTTTTACAGAATTTATTGGGGTGACATTGGTAAATAAAACTACACAGGTTTCAAGTGCACAACTGTACAACTCTATAACACATCGCCTGCATCCTGCATCGTGCGCTCACCACCCAAAATCAAGTCTCCTTCTGCCACCATTTATTCCCCCTTTGGCCTCTTGCACCCCCTCCGCCCCTTTTCCCTCCACTGTCTGTGCCTATCTTTTCCTGATGCCTCTACCTTTCACCCAGCTCCCCAAACCCCCTCCCCTCTGAAAGCTGTCAGTCTTTTCTTAGGTATCTATGAGTCTGTTTCTATTTTGTCGGTTAGTTTCTTTTGTTCATTAGATTCCACATATAAGTAAGATCATATGGTATTTGTCTGTGTCTGACTGGCTTATTTCATGTAGCACAATGTTCCCCAGGTCCATCCATGCCATCACAAAGGGTAAGATTCCCCTCTCTTTTTATGGCTGAGTAGTAGTCCATGTGTGAAAGTACCACAGGTTGTTTATCCACTTATCAACTGATCGGCTGCTTTCAAATCTTGGCTATTGGAAGTAACTCTGCGATGAACATAGGGGTGAATACCTTCTTTTCAATTAGTGTTTCAGGTTTCTTTGGGTGTATTTCCAGAAGTGGAATTGCTGGGTCATAAGGCTGTTCCATTGTTAATTTTTGAGGAAACTCCAAACTCTTTTCTGAAATGGCTGCCCCAGCCTCCATCCCCACCAACAGTGCACGAGGGATCCCCTTTCTCCTCATCCTCACCAACACTTACTGTTTGTTGACTTTTTGATGATAGCCATTATGGCAGGCATGAGGTGATAGCTCACTATGGCTTAAATATCTGCAGGAATGTAATGCATGCTTTCCTCTTAATCGGAAGTCACAAAGGCCTCTTACGTAACCTGTGTCAGCTTGTGTATAAGATGACCATTTTAGAAAGATCCATTAGTACATGCCAAAGTGATTTTACCATATGCCACATAGTCATATATACATTTTTACATTGACCCGTACGTATCAAATATACCTTCTATTTAAGTAAAAATACATCCAGGTATATTGCACAAATGTGGAAAATAAAATTTTAAAATAGGTAGAAAGACTATTTTTTCTCAATACTATTAAGAAATATTTTGAAAAAGTCTTCAACTTAGTTGGAAGAAAACCTTGGCCCTACTCAAGGAAATAGGGCCGACTGCATAAGGATGACCATTTTGCCACAAACCTGGTCACGGTCTCAGTCACCCACTGCACCCCACCTCCGTGGGATGGCTTTATCTCTATTTAATGCTTTAGTGAGATACAACGGAAATAAATTATAAACCACCATAAACTTGTCATTTTTTCTATTGCAATGTCAAGACTGTCTTAAACTATAATTGATCCAATTTCTCTTTTCATGGTGGTTGATAAAAAGCTATAAGCAAAAATGAGCCATCTTTAGAATATTAAAGAGGCTTATAGTTTATATTTTAGTATTAGCTTTATTCCTTGGCTTCATTTTGATATTTATTATCATTTTTCTTATTTAAAATCTACTATTAATTTATTGCATTTTTCTGTACTTCACAAGTTTTATAATTAGTAATAATAATTCCTTTATAAAATAGGGCTGTCTATAAATTCCTAAGTATTTTTAATGTACTTCATGGCAGACAGACCCTTTTGTAATATCGTCCCCACTTCTGTCTTTAGCTTTTCCTCCCACCATTCCTTCTCATGCACTATTTTCTTGCACATACCGAGTTCATTAAAAGCCATTACACTGAGGTATAATTGACATATAACATTGATGTGTACATTTAATGTATACAGCTTGATGAGTCAGCAGATAAGTAAGCATCTGTGACACCATCACGCCAATCTATGCCATAAATATATCCCCCTAATGCCCTTTTGTTATTATTTTTGATAAGAACATATAACACAAGATTTACCATTTCTTCTCATTCCTCGGACACACTGTTTGCCAATGCTGACCCTAATCTACAAACCTTTCTATTGTTACTTCCCTGTAAATGACACATTAAAGGTCAATCTCAAAAGCTATCCTTTCATGACTCTTGAAATGAACTAACAAAAGAATGCAGCGGAAATAGTATTGGGGAAAGGCGAGAACACTATCATTTACTTTGCTTTTTCTTTGATTTAGTCTTACATGCATTAGGGAATATTGAAGACTCAGGGCCCGGCACAAATGACACCCCTTTTTTTTATAAAAAATATTGATTACAGAATCATAAGCATATAATTCTGTAATGTAACAATATCACACTCAAGCACACCATATGACATTTTAGGTGAAGTGTTCAAATTAAAACTATAAATTATTATACCCATATTATTACCTTAGCAACCACACTCAAGCAGGTGTTACTTCTGCTGGACCATGTATCAAAACCTCAATATAGAATGAAATAAATGTATCTTTCAAAGAAACCTAAATAATATTTTGAATATTATATAAGAAGACAAAAATCAAAGACTCCAGGTTGCAAGATGTGTGTTCTACCCACTATGGTGCACAGTCATTTTCTTACTATGATGGGCTTTAAATAAACCTTTATTTCCAGATGGGTTTTAATTACTTTCACAGATTTAAGTTAAAAACCCAATTCAAACTTTGAACTACTCCAGAACATTGTTTTATCAACTGCTAACCTTGAAGTCATTTGCTGGGCAGAGATGGGTGGTAGAAATAGGCTGATTACAATGACTCCCTAAACTGGAATCTGGGTAACCGATTTAAACACAGGTGAGCTTTCTGGGTTGGCTGAAGGAATGTCCTCCTGGTCCACACTTCTAATCGAAGTCGGCTACACCCTCGCCTCCTTTCAAGTGGGAGAAGAAAACCGGAACCCCAGAGCTCTATTGAGGGGAAGGCATTTCCTGGTGGGGTTCACACTTCCTCATGCAGTTTGTTCACTTTATTTATTTATTTATGGTCAGGATCGCAAGCGGGAGGCAGCGGCCCTTTGATGAAAGAACACTGCTGTCATCCTCCATTTCCTATGAGATGTCACAGCTGTGACAAGGAAGGGTTTATAATGGCACAGTTCGGCGCCTTCATAATTTATTCTCTCTGATTTCATGCTCTTTTAGTCTCCTGCTCAACCATCCACTAACAAGTGATGATATTAGCCAATAAATCAAAGACGTCTGCTTGTCACCACCAGGTGCTTGGCCACATCGCCGCCGATTACGAGACGCACAAAAGGACAGTCTCATGTAGGGAGCTCAGCAGAGGTGTTCCACTGATATTCTGTTTGATAGGAAACCAGTGTGAGGTGAACGGAGTAAAATTCAATAGCGTCCGTGCCTTACAACAAGGAAGAACTAACTTGAAGTAAAAGTGGGAAGCAAATTAGGACCTCTCAATTATTACTATATGATTCTAAGTCTCTTCCTGGATCGCTTTGATACAGGTTACAGAAAGAAAAAATATTTCAATGTACTCCGTTTATTTTGCTGAATCTAAGAATTTATCTTTCTTTTCTAAACGCATCAAATAAGATATTCTTTTTTAATGATTTTATTTATTTTTAGAGAGAAGAAGGGAGGGAGAAAAAGAGGGATAGAAACATCAATGTGTGGTTGCTTCTCATGTGCCCCCCCGACTGGGGATCTGGCCTGCAACCCAGGCATGCGCCCTGACTGGTAATCGAACCAGTGGCCCTCAGATTCGCAGGTCTGTGCTCAATCCAGTGAGCTACGCCAGCCAGGGTCAAATAAGATATTTTTAAACTCATCCATTAAAACTTGAATCATTGCTAAACAAATATAATGATAGCATAATATGTGTGTGAATAATAGTCAGTGCACGAGAGTATGACCCTGTTCTCTATTACTGTTAGAAGCTGCTGTCAAACTAATTAATATCACCCTTTAGATATTACTTGTTTCTATTCCTATTTATTCTCATTATTTTATTATTGATCCAAAATAATATAAATATACCTACAAATAAGAACAGTAACAGCAGACTGAATTTACAGAGTATAAATGACTCTGAAATATATTTTATGAAAGGCTCCTAAATAAACTATTGAATTTAAAAAATGACAAAACAAAGTGTATTTTTTTTAAATTAAAGGAAATAGAGTAAAAAAGAGATTTTTCTCTTGGTTTTATTTAATTATTTCTCTTTTTCTCACCTGAGAAATTCATCGCATGTTTATACATCACTGCCATAGCATTTTTACCATATTGACCAGTTACTACAGAACAATTAAATAGATCCTATTTTTTAAATCAATGTCATATTAAGATGCAAAATGACATACATAACTATGTCTTTAACTGGAATGGCTGTTGCTTATTTTTGAACATTTAAACAGCTCTTTTTCTTCTCATGTCTTCCGTTAACATTCCAGGTCGCCCCAAAGTGCCCCACTTTCAGCTAACAACTCTCAGAGGCCAGGAAATCCACGTCTGTCACTTTAGCTTTTCCCTGTCATGGTTCCGTATGTTATAGATGCTTCAGAATTACTGTTTTAAAATATTTGTCTTTCAAGTCTCCTCATTACAATAGTTTGAAGTTCTCAAAGACACTGTGTCAAGTAAATAAAATAATTTTTAAGTAAAATGATTTTGCGTGTATTTAAATAATAAACAGGCATTTCGCAATTTCCTTCCACCTAAGTAGTGATGCTTTTTGCTGCTGTTGTAGCTGGTTTGTTGTTATTTATACTGACTGTTACATTGGTATTTTAGACTATGATTTATTTCTCTCTAGCCTAATAGGAATTCAAAGGTGCTATCTATTTAGAAAGCTCTGGACAGAGATGATATTTCACCGGGAAGTATATGTTTAAAGTTCTCTTTTATTTCTCTTAGCTACAGAATTATTAATTATTATTAAGTAGTAAGTACCACTTTATATTCTGCAAACTTTTCATAACTATCCTTTTATGTCACATTCCTATGGAGCACAAGAGTAAATTTCCAGTTATATTAAGCACAAGAAACCAAGGGAGCACACTAAAAATGTACTGAATAATTAATGAAGAAGGAAAACAGAAACCTCAGAAATATGAGGTAGGTGATAAATTAGAACACACTTGGGCTTGCGCATGACCACTGTATAGAATAGGATGCCTGCTCCCACCTAAAGAAGCCTTTCAGTTTGTGTTCCCCTGCAGTAAAAAGATAAGGCATGACTTAAAATGTAAAGGACCGTGAAAACACAGAAAATGAGATGATTAAGCATTTGTGCGGTATTTACTTTCGATGAGACGCTCTTAACACTAAGCTTGTCTAGCTAAGGCAACTGATGAGAGTAAGTGGATTTGACTGAGTTTCAAAATCAATGAAAACCAGTGAGTATTTTTTTTTTATTTCATTATCCAGAACTTGGTAAAGTCAAAAGAATTTAGAATGAAGGCAGCATAAAGGCAACAAAATCAGTTCAAATCATCGGTCTCATCTCTCCATTATTTTATTCCTTGTTTTTGTAACATACTTTATCTGTAGGTTCTTGATATTGGATTGGGCAGACAGTACTGGCTGCTTATTATCTGGAAGGTAAACTCAGAGATGAAATCTATGAAACTGTCTCCAATGAATTATGATGAATAAGCGTTCTGTTTGGCTCTATAGCTTTTGTAGCTTTTGTGGAGCATCTATATGTATCACTACTTCATTTGTAATTCCCAGATATGTCTGGGAACGCAGCACTGAGAGTACCATCCTTTATCGATATCGAAGGAGTCTGTTTCTTCCCATTGGCACAGGAGACTACTGGACCATACTGCCTTAGGCCCAAGTTCACAGTGTCATTCTAAGAAATTATTTCCTAGTTTCAAATACTATCCAGCATGGGAAAAGTTCCTTTAGAAGCTGAGATAGGAGAATGTTTCAGTATCTCTTTCAGACAATAAGAAAACGAGTTATTTCCATCTTTTTCTTCCATGCCTTTTAAAATCCTCTGAAACTGAAACCACCTGCCATTCCAGGAAAGAGTCCAGCCCTCACCCTGCAGACCATGGCTTCCATCTTGACTTTCTCCTCATAGTTTCACGTTCATACGAGTCTAGGGGCACGTTATTTCACTCACAGTGCACAAGCGCATCCTCACTTGAATTCTGGGATTCTCACACTATGACTCCTGGGCAAGGACCCAGTAAAAATGTTCAGTTTCCCCTCCTCATGATCACTCCTTCTGAACGTGTATGTCCCTCACTATCGGTATAATAGATCTGTCACCAATCGTATATTTTGTGTAGCCTTCCGATTAAAGATGTGATCTGGGCCAAGTTGTTTATGCCTTTTTGGCTTCATTTTCTTTATGTGAAAATGAGACCAGTAATAGTATACATTTCAAATGCTGAGGTGAATATTAAATGAGCTAATGAATGCAAAGTGCCAAACCAGGGCTGGTAAATAGTAACACAATGCAGGATAAATAAGGGTTGGTGCTATTGAGGTGGCTGCGCTTTTTTCCCCTAGAGTATTCTTTTTTGTCAGAATGTATTGATTAATCATGTTATCACCCATTAACTAGAATTAGAAAGCATATTTAAGATTAAGTGTACTATTTAACCCCTGATTTATAACAGTATATGAGTTACTGATTTATATGTAACAGGTAAACTAATAATATACACCACATATTAAACAAATTCATGTGTTCATTCAAGCTTTATTGAACACTAAAGTTGCAACAATTACCATTTGTAATGCTATAATGATTCAACTGCAAATGAGCCAATGATTATGTTGAGAGATTCTATCAGGTGACAGAATCAACCAAATATGATGTTACTGGCATATCATTTGATTAGCACAATATAATTAAGCAATAAAATGTTAAGTCATTTGATATGGAAAATGTAATACTCTTAGGAGATTAAAAAATAAAAGTCAGAATATTTGCACTGTGCAATAAATTATTTCTGGACACTGCCCTAAATTGGGGAAATCAGGGTCTCAGTGTTAAACTCTACTCATGTAAAAAACATCACAACACCCATGCACTAGTTATTTGTAAATTGTTTTGATTAATTTCCCTCTATTCCACTGAACTATAAGCTATTTTAAAGCCAGGGTTGAATCAGTTGCTTACTTATCCATTTATTTAGTATATATTCATTCACTTATTAGTCTACAATATATCAATAGCATTTTATTGTGTGCCTCCCCAATTTTAAATGCTGAATGACCTTATTTTTGTATCTTTTGAATACTGGAGCCAAAATAAATAACCTCCCAGCTTTATCATTTTAAAATATTATCTAAGCATAGCATTGAAAATGTATCACCAACGAATCATGCACATATAAGGAAAAGAGAAATTCTTCTATGCTCTTGCATTCTTTCTCTGACACCGTACTTTGATTTTCATGAGATGATTCATGTGTTTGTCCATTCTACTGAAACCAACAGGGCAAGTACTAGATTGATGTGTGAATTAATAATATTTCAACTGTAGGGTGAAAGGTATCATAACCATAACTGTTGCCATTAAAATAGTATGTCATCTACTGTTTATACTGTTCATTCCCAAGGGCCAAAGCCATTCTATGTGGTTTATTAGTTCAAGTTATCTCATTTAATTCTCACACCTAATCTATGATATTGGAATAGTAACATCCAGTTAGAAAATGAAGGCACAGTGTGACAGATGACTTACCCACAACCTTGCAGTGTAGGTCACAATCAGTGTACCCCACCCCACCATTCTTTCAACACTGTTCCTGTAAATGATGACTCACAAATTCACATGTAGCTATGAAAAAACAGACTGCTTCAGGGAGTCTAGGAGCTAACTTCAAGGAAGCAGATTCCAGCCTTCGGGCATTTCAGCTCCAGGAGATTTGCTGACCTTCGACCATAAAACCAGGACGACAAATAACAGAGGAGCTCCCAGACAGTTATCAGAGCAGATGGTGCTGACTGACACGTAGCACCCTACATGGAGAGCCCTCAGCCCCCTTCCTGCAGTCTCCCTTGTTCCGTCTCTCCCTTCCTCACGCACAAAAACCCCTCCCTGCACTGAGATGTCGAGATGGTCTTTGTGACATTAGTCTGCCGTCTTCTCAGGCTGCTGGCTCTTGAATAAACCAACATTCCCTGCACCGGCCCTTGTCTCCCTGTCATTGGCTCTTGGTGCAGCGGGCAGCCAGTCCTGGGTTCAGTATCACCAGGATTCTAAGCCAAATTGCTATAAATGCAAAGTCCATGCTCATTCTATATTAAACAATTGCTGATATTGATTTGAAAAAAATCTATAGTAATAAATATTGTATTTTTTATTCTGATCTCTGCGATTCTCTATAAATAAATACCAATGTCACTATTCTACAATGCTAACTCAGAGAGGACCTGGGACAATTTTTAAACCTGTTTTGCCTGTTCACCTGCACTTTCACAAATCAAATGATCATTATCCAATGATAATGACTAGAAACACAAATTCTTAAAAAGTAGTAGGGAATGAAATGAGTAAATAGGTAGAAACAAGGAAAAAGAACTGTACCATTGAATTAAACATATACACTAACTTCTTTTGTAAGCATCTGTATCTGCTTCTGAATTTAATAGGGGTTGGACATTTGAATACACTATAAATTAAATAACTACTAGATTACTTTTTCACAAAAGCATGTAGTGCTTGTTTTTTAATGTAGTTTGCTTTATCTAAAGTATAAATCATTCCCTAACTCCATTTTCTTTCCCAACCTTAAACAAGCTTTCGAACACATCTAAGAAGGTACTTTTCACCCCTTACAACCAAGTCTGATCATTGTGCCAGCCTTTGAAGATTCTATTTGAAGAGCCTAATCTATACTTGGTTTGGGTTTAGAAAGTCAAAGCTTAAATGGCTTTTACAGGTCAATTAAACCATAACCTTTATCCAGCTCCTTTTTCAAAATTAAGACTCGAATCATGTTCCTAAAATCCGAATCAATTCACCAAGACCCAGGTTTCTGATTTCCTATTCTGGGATTCTTTGTATCACACATTGCTTAGGAGGTTCTGGAAGTTTCTCAAGACGAAAGGCTTTGTGGCTCTGGTAAGCAGAGAGAAAGTAACAATTTGAAAAATCAACTCAGAGCATTCTATACAAAAAGGTTTAATCTCTACTGAAAAAGATTTTACCAGATTGTCATCTAAGCTGGGGGAAGGAAATTTCCCCCAACACGGGCCCCACTGTCCCTTACCTAAGGGGAGAAAAAAAACTAAGAAACACTTATGAAGGTCACACACAGGCAGGGAATACAGGCCCATTAAAAGACTGAGATTTAATCATAAGATTATAGAATGAATCCCCTCTTCCACTCTTTATCACCACAACAAAAGAGCTCCAAATCAATAACAGTGTATAAGAGCTGAAAGATCTGTAAGACACTAAGAAAGAGCTCTTACAGGAACACCAAGACAACAGGAGAGACAGACCACAGAAAAACACGGGAGGAATTTGAAGCTTCTGGTATCCACCACAGCAGCAAACACTAAACACAGCCCAACTCGTTACCAGAGTAACCTACAATCTCACATGAAAGACCTATTAATCTCAGTTTCTATTATCTGCCACATTATGTCAGGGTTTAACAACAACAATGAAAAGTAAATTATGCTAAAAGGCAAAAAAATAAACATGGTCTGAAAATACAAAGCAAGCATCAGACCCTGACTCAGATATGACACGGATGTTAAAATTTTCAGTAAAGCAATTTAAAATAACTGTGATTACTAAGTTAAGGACTCTAACGAACAAGGCAAAGAGCACACTGAACTAGTTGGGTAACATAAGCAGAGAGAGGAAAACTCTAGGAAAGAAACAAAGGGCAATGTAGAAGTCAAAACCACTGCAACAGAAATGAAGGATGCCTTTGATGGGCTCGTTGGGAGAACTGCATGGCAAAATAAATAACAAGAGAGCTTGAATACACATCAGTAAAAACATTCTACCCAAAATGCAAAGAGAAAAAAATATTTTTTAAAAAACAGAATATCCAAGACAATTTCCAAAGGTTAATATACCTGTAATTGAAATAGCAGAAGGAGAGGTATGAGAGAATGGAGCAAAAGAAATATTTGAAGAAATAACCACAGAAAGTTTTCCAAAATTAGCAACAGACAATAAACCCCATATCCAGGAAGCTCAAATAACACCGAAAAGGATCATGGCCAAAAAATCTATACTCAGGCATCGCATATTCAAACTACAGAAAAACAAAGACAAAAGTGAAATCTTGAGGTCAAAAAGACAGAAACAATTTTTACCTAGAGAGGTAAGAATGACAGTGGACTTCTGCATGGTCAAAAACCATGCAGAAGAAGAGATTAGAGTGAAATACGTGTATTAAAAGAAAATAATCACAAACCTAAAATTGTATAACCTTTTTGAAAATAAAAGACATACAAGTATTTTGAAAGAAACAAAGAACTAAGGAAATCATTGACAGCAAAAGAATCCTGTAAGAAATGTTTAAAGAAGTTCTTAGGTAGGAGGAAGATAATATAAGTGTAAAACTTGGAACTACATAAAGACTGGGTGAGCAACAAAAAACCAAATAATTAAAGAAAAATTAAGGTCTTTTAGTTTCTTATACTTAAATGATCTGAAAGACTCTGTTGAAATTAAAATACTAATTAAGTATTTGACAATTACAGAGTTAAGTGAAATAAATTACAGAGAAGTTAGAAGGGATGGAAGGGAAAAGTTGAATATACTCTTTTATAAGCTACCCACACGACACGTGAAACAATACAGTGTTAGTGGAAGTGGGGTTTGTATTAGTTAAAAACATATATTGTAATTGCAAGAAAAACTACTATTGTTTAAAAGAAATAATTGATATACAAATAAAGGAAATAAAATCATATTTTATAAATTATATAAAATAGTTAATATCTGAGAAAGAATAGGAGGGGAGGTAGGAATCCTAAGAGAAGCTCGATCAATAGAAAAGTTACAAGAAAGGAGCTATTACTCCAAGTATATCAAGAATCACTTTAAATTGAAAGGGTCACACATGCTGATTGCAGGCGGATCGTCAGCATGAGGTACCCAGGCATCAACAACATGAGTGAACTTTCAATGCTGACTGCTAAGTGAGAGAAGCTGGTTTGAAATGGCTACACACTGTATGTAAAATTGCATGAAACAACCTCACTTCAGTAGGTGGGGGAGAGGACATTAACCCAAGTAACTTTGGAATAAGTGGAGTCCCTAAAAACTAAAGGGCAAATAAGTACATAAGTAGTCTAGTCTCACCGATATGGTTGTTCTTCTAGTGGGGGTACAGGTTTACAATTTTGATATTCTTATGTGTGTATACTGGAAAGGAAATTAGGTAAATAGGTAGCAAATGGTTTCTTATTATTAGAGTGGGAATTGACAAATAAGCAAAGGGAGGAAGGAGCAAAGATTCATGGTAGGGATTAGAGTTGGACACATCCATATTAACTCATGTTATCTTAATATGGATAGAACCGGTTATACATAGAAATATGTGTGTGTGTGTGTACCTCTGTATGTGTATATATACACAAAGAGGTTATTATACAAACATGTACATATACACACATGTAATGGCACCCCAGTACACCTAGTATACAAGCATACCCTATGTCCAAATCAGCTTCAGACACCATGGTCCAACAAAAGAAACCAGGGGTCTTTAAAGAAATGGCTGATTCTAGGACTACAGCAGAAAAGTAGCAGGTACCTTATAGTGGAAGGAGGGAGGGAGGGAGGGAGGGAGGGAGGGAACTGTGAACTTTAGTTAATTCTGTATCAATATTGATCCATTAATTGTAACAAATGCACCATAGTAAAGTAAGATTTTAATAACAGGAGAAAATGACTGCAGTGTATTCCAACCAGCATCAGATTGGGACATTGGGAAGGAGCGGCTGAGATGTCAGAGTTTATCTATCACTTCGGCTAGTGCTACTTTTCCTAATGCAAGTATATCTCATGTTTTTATCTTCCATGTAAATTACAACTATATATGTTCTTATTTTTTAAACCAAGTCAGTTTTATTTGGTTCTATACTTGTAGAGACATATTAAGGAAATATCCTTAAGGAAAAAATAAAGCCTGTTAGCATCCTACTTGTTTCACACCAAAAGCATAGCCAGCCCAAAATGTAACCTGTCCTAAAGATGCATTTCCACAGGTCAGATCTATTATTGGTCGGGCAACAGAAACTACTGCTGCTCAACAAAATCCACACTACCATCCTGCAATGACCTGTGGGCACTTACTTTGCCTGTATAAGCAGTAATTTAGCTTCAAGGTTAGATGATACGAGGTTAAAAAATTCAGAACTTTTGTGCAGTTTAGGAATAGCTAAAGTAAACACTGGAAGGTAAAGCTAATCCAAATGGCTATTATCAGCTGATTTACAATTAGTAGTAGTAGTCAGACGTTGGCCTCAAAGAGTTTTAAACCAAACAACAGCAGTATGCGATGATTTCAAGATTAAATGGCACAAAGCTGGAGTGGATGCTTTGAGTAACACTCCTTCAATGATAAGAAATGTGGGGTGCAGTGACTTTTAAACAATGGCCAAATAAGGTTACGATAAAATAAATCAGAGGAGTGAGATGGTTTAATGGCTTTTTAATGAGTCTAATGTTTTCCATTTTAATGAGCCCTCTTACATCAGCTTTAATCATTTTATGAGAATGAGAAATGATTGAGAAATGGCCGGCATTAATTCAATTTTCTGTGCAGTCTCCCCACAAGCCATTATGGCACAGTGGCTAATGGGAGTCAACTTGGATGAGTGGGAACTTGCATAATAGGGCAGGTCCCAGCTAAATTTACTCAGACACTGGATATGCTCACTGGTGATACGGTTGTATCTCCTCATATCGCAAAGAGGGCACACCAAATGCCCACAAAATATTTTAACACTCTAGCACAAGCAAAAATTAATTAGAATACTTTAAATGAAATATAATTTGTCCTAATTTACTCTACAAAATTGTGTTTAAAATTTCCTACCTTTTTATTAGTGAAACATTAAGGTTAAAAATGAGCAAAAATAACTAAATTTTGAAATATATACTTTTGACACAATCTACATATAAAACCACATTAAGATTTGTAATATAAAACACATGAGGACATAAATTCCCTACCTCCTAAAACTAATTTTAAATAAGTCCTTTAATTATATACCAAATTAGAAGTACCGAATCTATATAAAACTATCACAAGGAACCAGCCATGTTAAACAATAACAAAAAACAAACAAACACAAGTAAAATAAAAATGACAGTGTTCTCTAGATATATCATTTGGTGATATTTACAATGAGTAATAAAAACAAATTCTTTCTAATTTACATTTAAAACTTATTTAAAATAAAAACACTAGGTCACTCATTGAACTGTCAGGAAAATTCAAGAACCGGGCTAAAATGCATGGGCAAGAATAAAGAAGGTTGCATGGTAAAAGTCATATCCATCATCAGTCCAGTGAAAAACCTCCAGCACAGTAACTTTGAACTTCATCAGTTCTCCAACAGTACTGGGCAGCAGGTGCCACTGCCAAACCACAGCCGTGGACAGACCTAGAACCTGGACATTACTCCTATTATGAATACCCCCACAGCCAAAATAGATTCTCTCATTAGATGCATTCCTCTCTCAAAACAAAATCTTTACCAGGTATGAAACTGGCCCACATTCACTACAAAAAATGAGTATCTGGAATTTTATGCCTGTTTCACAACAGGTGGGTTCTCTTCCCATAAAATTATTGAGGTAAAGAATAATACTCCAGAGGTAGCAAAACAAAAATTGAGAAGCTTGGAAAGAAAATGATAGCTAGCTGTAAATTATAAATGAAATTACACAAAGGGAGATGAAAATGTAAAAGTTAATAGGTAATAATTAAGAGGTAAGCTAACAGCAGATTCTCCAAAAATCTAGTTTATTCGAGGAAAATGTTCAAGTGGAGTATCACAGAACCTCTACTGATAAGTGCTACATTTAGCTTTCTGGAAAAAGGCATAACGGAAAGAAGGAAAGAGAGAAGGACCAAGTTAGTTAGGAAAGAACTAACTTCTTCTAAGGTCAACTAGGTAGTATTTTGCTCATCCTTTTCAGCAGGAACTTGGCTTCAAAGTTTTAATAATCTGGTAGTGAAACAAGTGAAGTAATTTCATAAAGAATAAAATATAATGTTCTAAACTCTTTGAAATATTAAAAAAAGAGGAAAACTGCATCCAAGGTAAGCGGTACCATTATCATTTGGGAATGTATAAGGAAAACTTCCATGAGCAAATGGCAGAAAGTAACAAAAATAAAGATAGTAAAGCTGTGACAACATAGGAAAGTTCAGTTTTTTATGTTGACATTAAATGGATGATTGTTTCCTAATAAATGAAAAACATACCTCCTCTGATGATGACACTTTGCCATGATTTTCACTTTTCCAAATGCTCCTGTGTATATACCTATCTGTGTGTACATATATAACACTTCGGCTAGCAGCAAGCTGTATGTGGAATTGCAAGGGAAAAAATAAGGTAAGGGAAGAAGAAAAGAAAAGAAAAGAAAGGAAAGATAAAGGACAACAATAAAAAGGAGACAGAATACCTAAATATTATACTAGATTAAGAAACTGCAAAGCAGAAAGGAAGAAAGAAGGTAAAATACTGCACTAGAATAATGTGATCGTTCTCCAGGGTGAGAACAGGTGACTCACCCCAAAATTCACCATTTAAGACCCTGGCTGGTATAGCTTAGTGGACTGAGCTTGGGCCTATGAACTGAAGGATCGTGGCTTGATTCCCAGTCAGGGCACATGCTTGGGTGGCAGGACAGTTCCCAGCAGGGGGCACATGAGAGGCAACCATACATTGATATTTCTCTTCATCTCTCCTTCCCCTCTAAAGATAAATAAATAAAATCTTAAAAGAAAAAAAGACACTGCTTTCCCTTTCTCCTCAGCAACAATCCAGAACCTCCATTATTCTTTTTGACCCTAAACTTCCTCACTCTCAACACAAAATCTGTGTCCAATAACATCAAGGGAATTAATCCCAAAATATGTTATGCCACTCATTTCCTCTAGACGTCTATGAGCCGTTTTCTATAATCCAGTCCAATTTATCTGATTAAAGGTTTTAATCCCATTCCCTCCATTTTCCCCAGGAATCAGGATTCTTTCCCCCTCCGTGACTTCCCTCCTTTCACCAAAACAAACTTCACTGCTCTCCCTCCACACTTCGCTCTCTCCGGTTGACAACAAATCCTTCCCCTCTCAAGCCATTTAAAATTCCTAAAAAAAAAAATTCACTTCCACATTTCCATTCCTCAACTGGTATCTGTTTTCTCCTCAGCCCTTGAAATTTGACTTCTGCTACCAAAAGATTTTCAAATCACTATGTTTTCTTACTAAATCCTTTCCGTGAGCTCCCAAATGTTAAGTTTAGTAGCAATTGTTTAGTATTCCTTTGAACGGGGTTACTTGCCACACTTTGGCATTTTCTGTCACTCTCTTCTCCCTGAAACTTTCTAGTCACTAGGTCACAACGACATTGAACTGTTGTGGCTTTCCATATATATATATGGAAAGGGATATATATATATATATATATATATATATAATATATATATATATATATATCCCCATAAATATATATATATATAACGGGATATATATATATCCCTTTTCTTTTATTTCTTCCCTGGCTCCTTTTCAGTTCCATTTTCTGTCTAATGTCACCTACTAGGAATTTTTTTTTGCCTAGGATTTCATATCCCACATTGTTCTTCTGAGTAAAGAGTCTTTCCTGAAGAATCCCATCTGAGTCCATACGTTCAACTCTGTTTTATAGGCTGATAATATGCCTTACCCAGCGTTAGTCGCCATCCTTCCCCTGAACTCACATATATTTGATTACTGCTGCTCATCTGCTCCTCGCTGACACAGCGACAACTGGACCCCATCGAGCCCAAGACAGAACTGCTATAGCTCCCCCACGCCTGTATGTATAGTCACATCTGTACCAACATTAAATATCCTGTCACACGTAATTTCTCTCCTTCATCCCCACATCCATCACCAAGTCCCACTGTCCTTTTAAGTACTTTTAAATCCATATTTTCTTCTCCATCTCTACTACCTCTAATTTTTTATTAAATTTATTGGGGTGACATTGATTAATAATAGTATGTTGGTTTCAAATGAAGATTTCTACAGTACATAACCTGCATATTATATTGTGTGCCCACCACCCAATGTCAAATCATTGTCCTCTACTACCTTTATTTTAATTCACTCCCTTATTTTCTGTTACCTGTCCTACAAAAAGGCTCCTAAAAGTAGCTTTCTCCAGTTTTACCTAGAGTTACTTCTATCTCTGTGTATAGGCAAGCAACTACAGAGCATACTAAGTGTAAAATACAAATTCTTCTTTGTTATAGAAAGGTTATTTCATACAAGCTTAATTTTTAAAACTTTCTAATATTTTATTCATATATTAAGATAGAGTAGGCATTTATTTTAAAACTCTGCTCATGTTACTAATAAGACTTTCAAGCAGCATTTTGAAAATTGAAATTTATAAACTTTAGTACTCTGAAATATTTTAATATAAGTTTACAAAAATGTTTCACAATTAAATAAGCTTGAGAAATATTCAGATAAGTAAATTAGAGAAGTGTTTGCTATAAAACTTATCAAAGCCTTCATTTTGTTAATACATGCCAAGAGTTTCTAAGAGAAATCTATCATCTTTAGAATTTTGTAAGTATTTTGACCATGTCTTGTATAGCTACCAACATATTTGGAATAATCGTAATAATATTATTTGAAAATATCATTATAAAGTATTTACAGCATAATAAACTATACTTAGGTATACACAATGTGGTATTTTTAGGTAACATAAATCAAAATTGTTTTCATATTATTAATTAATTTGCTGAAAATTATTTTCTCATCTTTTCTAAATATATTAATTTATGTACAGCAAATTAAGACCCTTGGAATATGAAGAAAAGTTGAATTTGAAGTCATTTTGCATGTTAAGTGTGTTCCCAAAAGAGTCTATTTAAATTTTTGTGAAATACTCATCGTTAATATCACTAAGAATACAGGATTAGGCTAGAATAAATTAGAGAGATGATTAATTAAACTAGAAATATTTATCATTATTAAAATGTGATATCTCATGGAATCTAAAAGAAGCTATCTTTTTAAACTCATGCTTAATCTAGACTGACTTCAATATTCTCACTTTAGTGTGTTAAACCACAGCTTCATTGTATAATGCAGATGCGGTGGTTCTCAGGAGAATGTGATGGATTTTAGAAGAGGGCAAGAATGGACTCTGAATTCACGCTTAATCTTCACCCTGAATCTTACAGGAACAAAATGGTTATCTTGAGTCTCTAGGAATCTTAAAATGAAGAGGAAAATTCTCACATACTTGAATCTGCTTTGCATGATGTTCCAGTTTATATCCATGCCTACTGCATGATCTACACCTGATGTTCTAAGTATATTTCCCCATCAGTTTGGGAGGGAAGGAGGGGAGCTGTCTGGATGATCTTTCTCTACTCAGATCTTTCATTTTCAGGATGTAGAAGTACTGATTTTCTTTTGGGATAACAGTCTACCTCACATCCCCATGTCAAAAAGTGCAGAATTAGCCATCATATAATACAGCACTTAGGAAGATTACAGGGTCGGGGTGGATTCATTAAGAATCAGTACTTGAGCTCTGATCACTGTGGCTCAGTTGGTTGGGCATCATCCTGCAAAGCAAAAATTGGTGGGTTCGATTCCTGGTAGGGCACATGCCTAGGTTGCAGGTTTGGACCCCAATCAGGACGTGTATAAAAGGCAACCAGTAGATGTTTCTCTCCCTCTCTTCCTCTCTCCCTTCCACTCTCTCTAAAAATAAATAAATAAAATATCCAAAAAATAATTAGCACTTTAATGTAAAAAATGTTCTTACAACTTTTTGTTGTAGAAAATTTTCACACATGTACAAAAATGAAATAGTACAATAAACTCCTAAGTGCCTAGGTTAATTTGATTGCATCTCTCACTCCAGCCCTTCCCTAACCTGTTTTGAAGCAAATCTCAGATATTTGATCACTATATCTATAAATATTTTAATGTTTTTCTAAAAAAATAGACTCACTTAAAAAATATAAATACAGTACCATTTACATACCTTTAAAAAATCTAACATAATGATTCCTAAATATTACAAAATAGGAAGCCAGGGTTTAGTTTTCCCTAATTATATTCTTAATGTGTTTTTTAAATTATAGAACTTATTTGGCTTGATTTAAAAATTTTAAATTCATAAATTATAAATGATTAATTTTCTCTTAATTGCTTTTATTTTTTATTTTTCCCATGTTGGGTAGTGGACACTATCCGCTACCCAAATCAGAAGTTATATTTCTTTTTTCCATTTTTTACTGTTGTTCAAGTACAGTTGTCTCCATTTTCCCCCCACCACTCTCCCCTGCCCCATCTACCTCCACCTCCCACCCTCAATCCTACCCCCCTTTGGCTTTGTCTGTGGGTCCTTTACACATGTTCCTTGGTGACCTTTCCCCTTCTCTCCCACGCGATCCCCTTCTCCCTCCCCTCTGATTAAAATTGTTGTTTTTAATCTGTAAGGTTCTATTCTGTTCCCTTTTTTCATATTTCCTTTTCTGGGTTCATTTTCTTTTAAAGACACTAGAGTATTAAAGTATCCCACAGTCTTTCTGATACCTTATACTTCCTTATGGGTTATACCATATTTTTATATTTGTTCCCATCTCCTTACTCAAGCATCTCAGTGAACTAATGAAGTATACATTT
This sequence comes from Phyllostomus discolor, assembly GCF_004126475.2. Classification (NCBI taxonomy): domain Eukaryota; kingdom Metazoa; phylum Chordata; class Mammalia; order Chiroptera; family Phyllostomidae; genus Phyllostomus; species Phyllostomus discolor. The sequence goes on along the minus strand of NC_040915.2, from coordinate 30,721,411 downwards.
GTGTTACTACATTAGTATGGTCATTCTTAATGAGGAATGCCATTCCTGATAGGAATGTCATCCCAAGACTATTTTTCACAATAGTGCATCTATATTGTAGAAATAATGTAACTTAAATTTTAATATACATGCTCACCTGAACTTCACTCCATCTAAGTTGGAGTGAACAGTGCAAATATGAGAACATGAGCAAATATTAGCTTATCCTGTGTACCTTGCCACTCAATGAGGACACACCCTGAGTGAACACGTGTGAGACACAAGAATCTGTATCCCCTCTATTACTCTCGTTCCTGAGTGCCTCCCATAGGGAAACATCCTGTCCAACCTAGGATGACTTTCATTATGTAATGATATGTGCAGACAGCAATTGGTGACTTGTGCCCAAGGATGAGAACAAAAGGTGCTAAGTACTGAGAAGTGACAGAATACGCCACCACAAAATATGCTACTTTTGTATAAGGATTATTTTCTGCTAGAAGGCACTTGAAACTGGAAAGTGTGAGAAAGGCACTCTGACCTGCCTGGAGAGCAGGAGATAAAACTCCTACGTGAACGATGCCCTCCATATATCAGGATTCAAAAATTCCTCATCACCACAGACAGGAAGAGGAGGCTGAGAGAAATCAGTACAGACTTCATTAAAATAACTCATCTTGGTCTCCCAAAATATTTTAGTTATCTTTCCATAGTTACTTCAATTTGTTCAATTGTTCTAACCTGTTCTGGCCACAGTCACCCCTCCCCACACCCCCACTTAGCCTCAATCCTTACAAATAGGGACTTGGGAAAGGGAGGAAGGAGAGAGAAGAGAGTCTCTAGGAAAGCAGTGCTCCGGGAGAGAGATTACTTCATCTTTTCCCACAGCAGCACTGAGGGTGATGGAATTCCATGAAAATTTCTTGTAGAGATTAAGAGACCTGAGAACAGAAAGCCATTTTTTTTGGTTTCCAAACTTGCTATCTACTTAAACGTGAACCTTGCTGTGATCTTCTGTGACCCTGTGAGCAAGGAAAAAGGGGACTGGAAAGGATGACAAGGAATGGGAGGGCAAAGCTGGGCAGCATCCTTGTCTCCCCTGCTAAGGAGATGCAGGTTCCTGGGAGTCGACAACACCCTGCAGAGACAGCGTGTCTGGAGCCACCTAGCCAGCACCTTGCCCAAGTCGGCTTTGTACAGGACCAAGAGCCCAAGTGGGAAGGAAGTGTGGGGATCACACCAGATGACTACAGTGGAGGGAAGTGGGGTGGCCCACTGTGGCCCCCAGGCGAATTCGCACCCGTGCCAATAAGAACAAAGCAGAAGCCAGTCCCTCCCAGCCAGAGAAGTAGAAACTGCCAAGGAGAAGTGACTCCATAACAGTCAACTGGAGATACGTGTCCCTTTTCTTCTCCCTCCTCACCCCACCGGCGCATTGGTGTAGGAGAGACTTAAAGAGAACAGAGGGGAAGTTTCAGAGGCAGAAAATGACTCCTCTTCCTTCCGCCTAATCCACCTGCAGTAGGCAGGCCCCCAGATCAAATCTACATGGGATGAAGATTATATTTTTAAAAGATGAAAGAAAAGTTTTCCGTCAACTGAAGTGAACTTGGATTAATCAGAGTGCTTGAAAACTAGGGACGCTGTCAGAGATGTCCGCGGGGCCACTCTGACCCATCTCAGTTGAACGCAGTGATTGCAGAAAAGTGAATTCTTCTTGTTTCCACCTCCAGTGAAGGGAGACTATCAATAAATCAGTTTTACATGGTTTTCATACCACATGGCCCCTAAGCACAAGTCAATTCCTTCTGAGGCTTAGAGGACGGACCATCTATGGCAGCTCTGGAAGATAAACTGGCAAAGTCAAACTTGCCGGGAATAATACCTGCCTCGTCTCCAAGGTGGAATCATCCTAAAAGTGTCTAGGGCCCATTTTGACCGTGTGCAATTTTCTCCCGCACGCTTTGACATACAATCAACTCATAAGATGCAGTATCTCTACATAGAGCAACACAGACCCTCAAAAATGGACTCATTTTCTCATTGTTTTATTTGTGAGGACACAACCTGACTCATCTCCAGTTGTCATCTGCCTCACTCACTTCATATGTAGGCTGCATATCCCCACAAGAAGAAACTTTAGAATTAAGACATGGTAGGGTTATTTTGTTCTTAAGCGTCCAGGCATAAGTGATATCACCTTGGAGTGAAGGAACAAAATAGAAACAGACATAGATACAGAGAGTAAACTGATGGAGGTCAGAGTGGAGGGATGTTGGGGGACAGGGGGAAGGAAGGTGCTGGGAGTAAGAGGCGCTAATTGGTAGTTACAAAGTAGGCATGGGGATGTAAGGTACAGCACAGGGAATAGAGTTAACAAGACTGTGATGACTACCTTTGGTGCCAGGTGGGCACCTGCATTATCAGGGGGAACACTTTATAACTTCTATGAATGTCTATTGGCTGTGTGTACACCTGAAACTAATACACAAATGACTGAATACAAACTGTAATTAAAAAATAAAAATTAAAAATCAGTTGATTCTATTTGCAAAAAAAAAGTGGTGGGGTTAATGTTCTAGGAATGCGGCTTTTAAAATGTGGAGTTCCTCAACAGACACTCTGCCAATTATTTTGTTTACCTTGCTGGCCTTAAATTGTCACTGAGAAATGTCAGGCCCTAATCCCCCAAATAGAAATTAGTGTCCATGGCTGACGGGTTGAAGTAAAATGATCTCTCTTGAAATACCAAGCAAGAGAAGCTTCCTAAATCCAAATGTCTCAATGTCTCAATCATATTCTTTTGCCTGAACTCACAAAACTTCAGTGAAGAGACATGTAGAACTAAACAGGAATATTCACCTATTTATATTTCCCTAATGTCATTTGTCATAATCTTCTGGTTGACACTATACTAAGGATCCTAAGGATACATAGAAAGTAACTACTTGATATCCAAGCTTAAATATGAACAATCATGTCAGTTCTCATGGAAGGGTTAATGTTAATAGTGATATTTTTTGTCTTTTACTTAAAGAAGTCAAATGAAGTTTTCATAGAAAGTTAACAAGAAAATGTTGGTGGCTATCATCGGGTATGACAACAACGCAACCGTCTCCTCTCCTGTCACACACACAGGGTGAAGCGACAAGTGCTCAGAGTGACTCAGTTAATGGTCTGTGGCCTTAAAGTTTGGGAAATGTAATCACCTCATTCATCATTTGCAAAAGTAAAACTTTTGTCTTCTGTAACAGGAAATTAGCTGGCTAAAGGCTGGAAGTACAAATCTATCTTCAACTAATAAGGTATTAAGAAGCGTAAGCAAAGAGCTCCTCTGAAACCAGGGACTCAGACGGCTGAGTCGTAAAGCCACGTGAGCTAGTCACCCTCAGGACTTTCCAGGTAGGCAGAGTCGCAGCTGCACCTGAGCTTTGTCAGGGACCGGTGAGTGATGGGAAGCAAGCTTACAGGATTTATGAAAGCAATAGAGGCAACCTCGCCTGCAATTACCATGATTGCAGGAATTTTTATGACTATGTGTTTAATCTTTCTGTGCTGTAACTGATAGGTTATGCTTTCAGCTGATTTGTGTACAAAGAGTTGTTTTTATCTTTTCTAGTATTATATAGTACTGAGGTATTGCTTTTTGACTTGCTAAGCAAAGCATTAATAGGACTGTCAACGGCAAGATAGAACAGGCAATAAATATTAAGGTTTTGCATTATAATGATTTATGCTGCAGGTAATATTGGCCTAGTTTATAAGGTATGATTATTATCTTTCATGATAAGAAGTGATGGCAGAAATAGAATGTTGGCAAAGGTAACTTTCTAAAGCTCTCTTATCAGGGAGATCTATTTATAAGAATATATTGGGGTAACAATCTTGATTTTCCAAACAGTAAAGGCAATTTAAATAGATGTTCAAGTTCCAATCCCATCCATGCTGTTGCAAAGGGTAGGAGCTCCTTCTTTCTTTCTGCTGCATAGAATTTTACTAAGCAAAATAAGTCAGGCAGCGAAAGACAAATACCATATGATCTCACCTTTAACAGGAACCTAAACAGCAAAACAAACAAACAAGCAAAATATAACCAAAGACACTGAAATAGAGGACAGGCTGACAGTGGCCAGAGGGGAGAGAAGAGGGAATTTCAGGGGAAAGAGGGAAGGGTTTACAGGAACAAGTATAAAGGACACATGGACAAAAACTAGGCTGGGCAGTGGGGGTGTGGAAATCGGAGGGAGATGGGGAGGACTGGGGGGTGGTGTGGGGATGGGAGTAAAAGACAGAAAACTGTACTGAAACAATTAAATTTTTTTAAATGTTGATGCTTAAAATAAATAAATAAATAAATAAATAAATAAATAAATAAATGTTCAATAAAACAGTGCTGTTCTTCAAGAGGAATCCTTTTGAAAGGCTGACACTGGTCATCTAATACTTGACCATCTCATTCTAAGCATCTCATAGGAAGAGTAGTTTATGTGGTGCATGTTTTATGCAACACAGCAGCATGGTCTTGCAGGAACAACCTGCACCAAAGGCAGTTAAACCACTCACCTCTTACGGTCCCCAGGGTGATGACAGGTTTCTTTAGAGGATGTCATGAGCTTGCAGCACCCCAGCCTCTCTTTCTTTGTGGATGCTGTTACTTTTTGCTTTGTGCATTAGTTATTTTTTGCTCTGAAGGAGATTACTCCAATATCAGTGGCTTAAAACAACAAACATTTTTTTTAAATCTCAGTTTCTGTGGGTCAGAAATCCAGGCACACCTGAACCAGGTATCTCTGGCCCAAGGTGACTCAGGAGGTCATAGGCAGCTTGGAGGCCCCAGCTATGCACCCTCCCGAAAGCAGCCCTGGAGTGGGAGACTCGTTTCCAGGCCCACATGCGTGGCTGTCGGCAGGCTTTGTTTCTCCCGACTGTGGGCCTCCGCCCCACTCCACAGGGCTCCTCCCGACTTGCCAACTGTCACTCCCTGCAGGGGTGTCCAACCCTGTGGCATCTCTGAGCCACGCCGGAAGAAGAGTTGTCTTGGGCCACACATTAAATACATTGCAACATGTAATCACCAAAAAAATCACATTACTCTTAAGCAAACTTACAATTTTGTGTTGGGCCACATTCACAGCCATCCTGGGCCGCATGTGGCCTGTGGGTCGCAGGTGGACACCCATGCCCTTAGGAGGACATCTGACAGAGAGGGAGGGAGACAGACAGACAGAAAGGGCATACCAAAGATGGACGCCACAGGCTTTATGTAAGCTAATCTTAGAAGTTACATCCCCTCACTTGTGTAGCATTATATTAATCAGAAAAAAACTTGAGTACAATCTACACAGCCGGGGAGGGGAGTACACCAGGTTGTGAGTGTCGGGAAGTAGGGATGACTTGGAGCCACCCTAGAGTCTGCCTGCCCGCCACACATAGATTCTCCGTTCCACCGCGTGGTTTACCCTCAGTAACAAGATCCTGCGGGTTGCTGAGTTTGTGGTAAATAAACTTTGAAGTCTTCCAAGAGTCAGCCTCACCCAAATATTCATCCCAAATTATTTGGGACAGTGCACAATGTACGGCATTAGAGAGGTTCTTTGAAGTCTGAGCCTAGTATCTTCAAAACATTTTAGGTATAGATAAATCTATTGTTTCGGATTTCCAATTAGTTATAATGCAAAACATTTTCTTCCATTGTCCTCATATGCATTCACACTTGTAGCCATCTCATTCTTTTTTTATTTAATCTTTGTTGAATTTTTCCCATTACCATTGATTCCCCCTATATCCCCCTATCCTCAGCAATCAGTGCACTGTTGTCCATGTCCATGAGTCCTTTTCCCTCTTAGCTGAACCCCCCTCCCCTTTCCCTACCTCCACTAGCCGCCATCCTGCTCTCCATCTCTGAGTCTGCCCCCATCTGACTGGCTTATTTCACTTAGCAAAATGTTTTCCAGGCCTACCTATACTGTCTCAAAGAGTAAAATGTTCTTCTTTTTTATAGCCAAATAGTATTCCATTGTGCAAATGTCCCAGAGTCATTTTATCCACTCATCTACTGATGGGCAATTGGGCTGCCTCCATGTCTTGGCAATTAGTAAATAATGCTGCAATGAACATGGGGTGCTTATGTTCTTTCAAATTTGTTTTTGGTTCCTTCAGATATATTCCCAGAGGTGAGATAGCTGGGTCAAAAGGTAAATCCGGTTTTCATTTTTTGAGGTATCTCTATTCTGCTCCCCATAGTGGCTGTACCAGTCTGCGTTCCCACCAACAGTACAAAAGGGCTCCCTTTCTCCACATCCTTGCCAGCACTTGTTTGTTGATTTACTGATGATAGCCATTCTGACAGGAGTGAGATGATATGTCATTGTGGTTTTAATTTGCATTTCTCTGATGATTAGTGGCATTGACCATCTTTTCATCTTTCTATTGGCCATCTGTATGTCCTCTTTGGATAAGTGCCTACTCAAGTCCTTTGCCCATTTTTTAATTGGGTTGTGTGTTGTTGTGGTTTTTTTTTTTGGTCTTGAGTTTTTTAAGTTCTTTCTAAAGTTTGGGTATTAACCCCTTATCAGATATATTAGCAAATATGTCCTCCCATTCTGTAGGTTTTCTTTTTATTTTGTTGATGATTTCCTTTGCTGTACGAAAACATTTTATTTGATGTGGTCCTATTTATTTATTTTTTTCTTTTGTAGTTCTTGCCTGGGGTTACTTGGTTCCTTTTCAGTGCAAACTGGAGATGGGTAAGAATACAGACTCTTGACTGTTACAGGTGAGCAAAATGCTATTTAATTTCATATTTCATTATAGAGAACCCTCTATTCACTTCAATGTGCTCTATATTTATTGCATTTGTCTAAATCCCAGTGTGTTCATTTTCATAGAAGCTAATACACGTATACAAACACTCTCTGTCTATGGCTATATTTATATCTATATTGGCAGCTATTATCTATATAATCTAGTCACATATATTCCTAATGACACAGGCCTGGGACATCATGAAGACATATCAAATGGTACAACTGCAGTGGAAAACAAGTGACAGGGGGTTTGGGGTGCATTAAAAAAAAGCCCTGAATTTTTCAATCCTGTACTTGAAGCCATATGTTGATAATTTTTACATCAAAACAGAAATTCCATGCCTAGAAGAGAAGCAGCTGCACAAAGAAACATGTTCATGCTAAATGAATAATAAATTATAGGTTATATGCTTTTTAATTTTAGGAGATTCATAATTTAAGGTGATAAATAATTAAGATATCAAAGCATTCTAATTTAACTGATCTACAAGAACAGCTACAACATGGAGTATCCCGCTTGTGTTTAAAACACATTTGTAGCAGAGAAACACAGCAGCTTTTCATTACTAACAATTATGCTTCCCAAACAATAGCTCAGTTTATCACTTTAAAATATTAGGAAATGTGAAAAAGTTCCATTTCTCCTGGGAAATAGGTCAGTACCTAGTGGTGGAGGACAGAAAGAAAAGCATCATTAGTAGCGTGCTATTAAAATCCAAAATTTAATTTGGCCTACTTCACTGAAACATGATTTCTGACTGGCATTTTCATTCTCATTGCCACACATGTTCCTCTTCCACTCTGCATCTACTTGGTAAACACAAAAAATAATCCTTTTTTTGTAATGATCAGTTTAGTAGGTGCTAAAACAGTGCTCTATGGATCTATTGTGAACTGGGAACTATAATGTATTTGTTTATATTTAAGCTACCGACAGTGTAAATAAAGTTTTCTGTTTTTTTTTTAATGGGGGCCAAAGGCCAGATGGTTAGAAATCAACCAGAATCTCAGAACACTTAGTTTTCGGGTGCAAATTAACATTGATTCACCTGTACTCTTGGGAAAAAAAACTATACTGCTCTGAAATATAAATTGCTATCATTATCACCTCATATTGATTTTTTAGGTTAAAGCAGTGATTATGAAGTAGTTTTTTACTTCTGCTGAAACATTGGATGGTTCTATACACTTCAAACAAAGTGCAGGCATGGTAAATAGTGGTTAGTTAATTTCAAAGAGGTCCTCATTAAAAATAACCATGTTCAATGTAGTGTGAATGACAGTTAAAAGCACAATAAGGCAGAAGCCTCCAGAAATTCTCATAGAGGCTTAGACTTATTGAGTAAAAGTGTGGACATAGGATTTCAATTCATTAGGGTAAAAACCAAGGACTGTGATTAATGGATCATGTGATAAGAGTACGGTTAAGTGTGTAAAAACAATTGTCAAACTGCCTTCCAAAGTGGCTATACCAATTTTCATTCTCACCAGTAATGAATGAGGATTCTTACTACTCCACGTCCTTGTCAGTATTTGGTATTGTTAGTGTTTTGAATTCCTGCCATTCTTTGTGTGTAGTGGTATCTCATTATTATTTTAACTTGCAATTCCCCGACGACATAAGGTGTTGAGCATCTTTTCGTGTGCTGATTGCCATCTAGGTCTTCTTTGCAGAGGCCTTTTACCCATTTTTAATTGTTTTTTTCTTCTTCTCATTGTTCAGTTATAAGCGTTCTTTATATATTCTAATAACAATCCTATATCATATATGTTTTTCATAAATATTTTCTTCCAGTCTATGGCTTGTCTTTTCATTCTCCTGACAGCGTTTTGCACAGAGCAGGAATTTTTGTTTGAATAAAGTGCAAGCTACGTCATTTCTTTTATGGAAAGTGACTTTGGCATTGTATATAAAAAGTCATTGCTAAGCCAAAGGTCTATATTGTGTTCTAGGAGTTTTATATTTTTGCATTTTACATTTAAGTCTATGATTCACACTGTGTTGATTTTGTGAAAGTGTAAAATCTGTGTCTAGATTTTTTTTTTGCGTGTGGGTGTCCTATTGTTCTTGCACTATGTGTTCTTCACCTTTGCTCCTTTGTCGACGTTCAGTTGAATTTATTCGCACAGGTCTATTATGAGCCGCCTCTCCTGTTCCATTGACCCAACACTGTCTAGATTAATGTTGCTTTGTACTAAGTCTTAAAGTCAGGTAATGCCAGCCCTCCAGCTTTGTTCTTCTTCTTCAGTATTTTCTTGTCTATTCTGGGTCTTTTGCCTTTCCATATAAACTTTAGAATCAGTTTATTGATATTCAAAACAAATAACTTGCTGGGATTGCACTGAATTTACAGAACACGTTAGAAAACTGACATTTGAAAATATAGAGTCTTCTGTTCCATGAATATGAACTATTTCTCCACTTACTTAGTTATTTATTTCTTCCATTAAATATTTGTAGTTTTACTCTTATAGCTCTTTCACATATTTTTTACATTTATTCTAAGTATTTCATTTAGACAAATTCAAATATAAATGGTATTGTGTTTTTAATTTCAAATTCCACCTGTTCATTGCTGATATACAAGAAAACAATTTACTTCCTATATTAGCTTTGTATCTTGCAACCTTGCTATAATTGCTGATTAGTTGTATAATTTTTCAGTTGTCTTACATTTTCAATCATGTTGTCTGCAAATAAAGATTTTTACTTCTTTCCTTCCAATCTGAATACCTTCTTTGTTTCTTACTCCATTTTCTACTACATCCAGTATGATGTTGAAAAGGATTTGTAAGAAAAAATATACGTGCCTTGATCTTGATCTTAGAGAGAAACTTCCTTGTTTGTCATCATTAAATATGATGGTAGCTGGTTTTTGTTTTTGTTTTGTTTGGTAGATGTTCTTTATCAAATTGAGAAGGTTTTCTTCTCAAAGTAGTTAATTTTATTTATTTATTTATCTTTTTTTACATTGCTGTTCAAGTACAGTTGAACAACAATTAAATGTCTCCATTTTCCCCCACTACTTCCTCCCACCCTACCCACCCCCACCTCCCACCCTCAATCCTACCCCCCTTTGGCTTTGCCCATGTTAATTTGTAAGTCTGGAAAATAGAAAATAGGGCATGGGTGTTAATAAATATATGTTTAAAAATTCAAAGAACAAACGCTGAAAACTCTCTTCACCTAAAACAAATTTTGGAACAAAGTGCACAAGTAGGAATTGAAAAATAACTAGACTTTCCTTGCAAAAGTTCTTAGTTATTTTCACATACACTGTAAAAAATCAATAAGTAATAGTTACATCCTTATTTATGGAGGTTACAGAAGCAAGAAATTTTAGAGTTGGAAATGCGTCAGTTGTTATCTTAATGTTTATGTTAATTTGCATTGAAATAATTGTGCTATTTACATAACAATTATTTAGTTTACATTTAGTGCTGTAGTAGGACCTAAAAAGATGAGTAAAATAATTTCTAACTTCAAAGGACAGTAGGATGTGTCTACAAAAGGAACAAATAACAACACCGAATGAGGGGAAAGATGGGTGCAACACACCAGGCACAAAGAAATTAGTGAGATCTAGGCTGAACAGTGGGAGCAGGCTGTTGTCTTAAAATGTACCTTCCATTTAGAAACTCTTATTGCATAGTATCATTGGTAGAAATCCCCGCTAGATGTAGAGGAAGGTAAATGAACCTAATTAAAGGAGCACATTTCTAATAAGCTCCCAAGCAGTAAGCCACATGTTTAGTTCTAGGGTGATAACGTTTCACAGAAATGACTTGTTTGATTAGTTTTGTTTTTCTTTTCTACTTCCTCGCAAAATAATTCACCAGACTTGTACTTTTCCAGGAAAAGACACCACACTCGATATTTACTGAACAGCAATTATTACGATGACTAGTAGAAAGTTCAGCCACGTATTCATCATACCAGCTTCTATCAAAAGAGATCACAGAATTTCTCAATATCCATAACATGGATTTTTGTAGTTTCTTTCTATGTTAGCCCACCAAATTTTTATTCATCCACCTATAAATTGCTGCATGCGTCTGCCAGATTCCCTGCTCAGCTGCTGCTTTGATCTCCCATCTGCTCATTCCTTTCTCTCTGATTGAAGGAGCGAGGAGTATTTGTGGCTGTGTATTCCAATGAGAAGGCACGAGGCAAGAGAGAGATGTGTATGAATGAAAGGATTTCAACCTAAAGTGCCTTTTTCTGAAAATACTTCAAATCGCATTGATTTGATTTTCTAGGGAGAATAGAATGACCAGATGCCATATTGTGAGAAATCGTCGCATTCTAAAACCCTCTGCTGCAGTAGCCCAAAATCTTCTAAACACCTTCAGAAAGGATGGCAATGTTTAGCAGATGAAAATAGTTTTTAAATACTTTCCAGTGGCTCCCCCTTGCACCTGGAATAAAAATCTAAATTTTTATCATGGCCTAAAATCCCACGCGATCCATCATCACTTGCCTCTTTTGTTCCTAATTTCCCAAACATACTGGCCTGGCTCAGTGTGCCAGGCACGCCATACCCATTTCTATCTTGAGATAATCTTCGATGCAGTTTCATTTACCTGCCACAGCCCCTTCCCACTCTTCTCATGGCTGACTCCCCCTCATGCCTAAGGTCTCAGATATCACCTTTTCTTTCCCAGCTCTCTCTAAAAAAAAGCCTTCAGTGGTTATTGGCTTGAGAAAGAAAATGTAGCGTCATGATTATATTATGAACTTTATATTAAAATAACAGTTTAATACTCTGCCATCAATAACTGCAGGTGTAAATAACATATTTGATTTTTCTGTTTTCTTCACTTTCATAATTTATAAAATGGAGATGATAATAATACCTCAAAGGGTTTTAGGTTAAATAAGCTAATAGAGGAAAGCACTTAGAACAGTGAATGGAAGAAGAGAAACATCCAAAACAATATTTATTATCAGTATCTTAGCACCCTGCTTGTTTCTTACAGATTTCTTAAAACAACATAGATTTCTTTTTCAAATTAAATTTTAGCCTACCTACTAAGCTACCTTTTCAGGTTTCTGAGGGCAAGAATGTGTTGGTTTTGCCCTGGCTGGCATGGCTCAGTGGATTGAGCACGGGCTGCAAACCAAGGCATCGCAGGTTCGATTCCCAGTTCAGGGTACATGCCTGGGTTGCAGGCCTCGGCCCCCAGCAACCGCACATTGATGTTTCTCTCTCTCTTTCTCCCTCCCTTCCCTCTCTAAAAATAAATGACTAAAATCTTTAAAAAAAAGAATGTGTTGGTTTTGTGTCATTCTCATTTTTCCAACCTATTAAAGTGCCTGACATATAACTGGGTTCAAAGACTATTCATTGAATGATTAAATGGTTGGCAGATATCTGGGGAAATTACTAAAATACTGTGCCCATAAATGGATTGAAGTGGTGAGTATACCCTCCTCTTGCCTTTTATTAATCAAACTTTTCTATTATAAGCTGCTATCATCACTACTTAGAATTTAGGAACTTACTCATTGCTGACTAGTGTGGTTGCTTCTGTAATGCAAGCAGCTGTTTCATGGTAATGAAACTCATGCTCCTCTGTCCCAATACCGAGACACCGATTTAATCAATGCTTCCCAAGTAAAGGGCAAAACCTATGTTTTAAGGCTAAGGATCTTCACTCAAAATGGCACTACACAATGTTATCATTAAAGAAAGGTAAAGACTATTTTTGTGAGATATAGTTAGTTCATCATTTAGCAAATGAAACCAGCTGGATCACAGAGGAAAATGGCAGGGGATGAGCTGGCATTTACCAGTTCCCTGCTTGCCACTTTTAGCAAAGTTTCAGAATATACAGATAAATGTAGAGTACAGCAAACCTTTCTGAAGACAGAAATGGAAGGAAATTCTGGTATCTGCCCTTTTCCTGAAATCTATGTTGACTAGGCGTCTTACAAATAGGAACCTTACGAGACTGAAAAACCAACTGATTCTGGGCTGCATATTGAAAGGACTGTCCGTGGTGGTCTTAAAAATATCGCTTTAAGCAGAAGTAGAACTGTTATTCAGCTGTCTGGTAGGGACAGGGGAAAGTCACTGTCCTCCCACTCAAGCCTTTGTTTCATTGTTTTCAGGGTCAATGGCTTAACAAAGAAGCTTAGAAGTGAAGCTCTTGTCTTAATGGCTAATTCTCAGGAAATTAAAACAAAGAACCCACTGATTTGGCCATTAGAAGCAGAGTTTATGGAATAAGAAGTAAATGACCAGGGTTCCCATGCCAAAAGCTGAGTCGAAGCAAGGTCTTGGGTGTGGTTATGCCACCAGGGAGTGAGCGGGACCCAAACTGATTGAAGAGCTGCTGAGTTTTCAGAAGAAATCTTATTGGAAAGGAGAAATGAAAAGAACAAGCCAATGCAAGACTCGTTGATAGGAACCTGTGAGATCCTTTGGCTTCAGACCTGCAGCCACGGGCAGCGAGCTGGGCCACCTCCGACAAGACCTTCCTCCCCAGGACCCAGAGCTAGCAGTGAAAGCCCACAGAGGAGAGCCTCCATTGCGCAGGACCGAGGCTGCCCGGGGAGCTATGTGAAGATTTCCAGAGTAGGTAACCGATACATTTTTATGTTCACGGGAATGTAATCATTCTTAAGGACAATGATTGCTTAGAATTTTCCATTTTTCAAAAGGGCATTTTTGTTTTGTTATAGTGCTTTTCCTCTAACACTGTACTTCAGTGGGCTGGGTCCTAGCTCGGTAGACTATGAAACGCAGTATCCAGCCCTGATAGGGAAAATCAGACACCACACTCACGTCCTGGAATTTGTGGGAGATGTAGTAACCGCATGAGACTTTAGGATGCCCCTTTTTGGAGAGTGGTGTGTGGATTATGTATATGTAGAAATGAAAATATAAGGATAAGTCATTCAAAGGGCCTTCCACAAAAGCATTTTAGGGGACAGCTCCAGCTGGAATTCATACCATTAATATTCTCTCCCTTTAATGGAATCTAGAATATAGATGAAATAGCTGGTGTTTCAATGACCACCTTGTAACCATGGCAACTTTGGTGGTGAAAGCCAGTGATACTAGAGCAAAAAGTTTGAAGTCAGTCATTATTATTACCCATTTTGGACATTAAGTTTTGTGAAAGAAAAATAAATCCTCACTTAGTTTAAGACACTATTATTCTAGGCCACTACACTAACCCCAAATGTAGTTCCTAAATGCATTTTCATGCCAGTAGGCATCAGAACCAACTGCGAATCACTGTTTTAGAGGTTTGAAAATTGCCTTACTTTGTGATCTTTCTAGTACTTTGCCAGCGTTGGGAGAAGTTGACTAGCATATAATTATTATCATTATACTTTTAAAAGGTTCCAAATATCTAGTGGAATGTTAATAAGAATAATGTTCACTAGCTTTATATTCATCATTGTAAGACTATGTTATATCATCTATTATACCATGCACTGATAATTTTAAGAGGCCTGGTATCCAATTATGCTTTTAAAGCAAAATCCTGGTTTCCTAGGTTATAGTTTAATAGATAAATGAGCACACACTGCGTATTTGTGTACTCAGTGTAAACAAATGTTCGTATACATACACCTAGACATACATGCAACTCTGGATATGTTTGAGTATAAATATAGTAAATTTGACAATTTGTTACAACCCCATTTGTTTTAGCAGGAACTTTTCTGAACCCTAAGATTTTACAAATTAAATGAATTTATTAGACTGTCACAGCAAGTTTACTTTCTAAAGAAATGACAGGCTTGATTAGTAAGTATGCCCTTTATCTGTAAGGTTTTTATTTGTCTACCGTTTCACAGCCAGCAATTCTGATGAATAGCACAATTAACCTTTCTGTTATTAAAACAATTAATTGCAAATATTAAAGCATGACAGGGACAAAATATTAATGCATAAATTATTAGGTTTAGAAGTTATAATTATTAATCCATGTATAGTAACTGTGGCAAAAGCAATGACCAAATAATATACTACAGTTTGTGACAAAATTGTTTGCTTTCCACTTCTTTCATGAACAAAGAGATGAATATTATATGTTGGGTATTCATTTTAAAAGAGAGTTAATAATAGCTAGGTGCTATAAACATGTAAGATAACAATAAAGAATTAATACTGAGTAGATAATAAGTATAAAGATCTATATATATGGAAAGTATGTTTTTCAGGATCATCTTGAGAATATACACAAATGATGCTATGCTGATGTTTACCAAAATAAATTAGTGTTTCTGTCCTTTTCTTTCCTTTTCTCCTTCCTTTCCTTCCTTCCTTCCATCCGTCCTTCCTTCCTTCCTTCCTTCCTTCCTTCCTTCCTTCCTTCCTTCTTCTGTCTTCCTCTCTCTCCCCCCCGCTTTCTCTCTTCTTTCTTCCCTCCCTTCTTCCTTTCCTCCCTTCCTCCCTCCCTCCCTCCCTCCCTCTCTCCCTTCCTTCCTAACTTCCTTCCTTCCTTCCTTCCTTCCTTCCTTCCTTCCTTCCTTCCTTCCTTCCTTCCTTCCTTCCTTCCTTCCTTATCTTTCTAGATTTGCCTCTTACTCTAACTTGTAGCTGTGGGAATGCAAATGCAAAATAGTCAAGAGAAACTAACCACTTCTGATTTGGAATCAGAATATGTAAACTATATTCACATTCTGCCTTTTACTGGTCATAGAGAATTAATTTCCTTGAACTTCAGTTTTGAGAGAGCAAAATTAACTGCTAAACTCTCTTCTCATCAGTTTTGTAATAAGTAGGCAAACTATGAAAAAGCAGTTTTAAATGTCAAATTACTATGTAAATGTGAATTATCGTTCACCATTTTTTTACCAAAAACAAACAAACAACGGATTCAGGAAAATATGCTATTCTGCACTGCTCAAAATGGAAGCCACTGTCCACATGTGGCCAGTGAGCACTTGGAATGTGGTTTGCTGGATGAATAAGGGACGGAATTTTGGATTTGAGTTTTTATTTTATTTAAATTTAAATAGATGCCTGTTGAAAAGTCTGACCATCATGTTTTTCAGGGGCATGCATCAACCAACACCACTTGTGTTCCCTCCCACAGGAGCCTGGAGCCATGGCATGTTTTGACCTTTCCTGAGTCTGCTGGTCACATCCTTCGTGCCATAAAGCTTACACCTAGTTTGTTCACATGTGATGAAGATTTTTCCACCCTAGAAGTAGACTCTTCGGTGTGGAAGGCCTAACAGAAGTCATTACCATGAAACCCCGTTCCACACAGTGGCCAGTGTGCAGCTCAACCTAATGCAAGAGAAGGGACTCTGGCCACAGTCTCTTCAACAACTATACAAGCCAGTGATGGCAAATTTTAATAGTTTCCAAGATAATATGTCATTTTTTGCAATAACAGCACTTGATGATTTGTTTTGTTAAAGAAAAATGGGATGAAAGAGTATTTGGATTCGAAGATGTAGTCTTAAACCTAAGCTATGAAGTAACTACTTCTAATATGTAAAAGAGGAGCTAACATATTGCTGGTATGTCGATAGATGATAGGCGGATAGATAGACAGATAGGTAATTATTTAATTGATCCTCTGAGACGAAAATTGCACATTGTGTAAAGAATACTGTGAATACATAGAATTAAGTGACAAAAATATTAGTTTTAACTTGGTATTTTGTGCTAGTTAAAATTGCAGGTCCTTGACCCATCTGTGCTGATTCAAAAGATTATTTCTCTTTGCAGAAAATGTTCAAGTTTCTCATTTCTTTGTGGCGCTAATAGTAGGAAATGTGTAAAATATACATGGAAATGCATCAAGTTAATCAAGGGCAACTAAATTAATAAAAGAGAATATTCAGTAGTCACCAAGGGTTACACATGCAAATGACAATACTTTGTTTCAGAGACAAATTATTAATTTACTCATGATGTCCTTTCCTGATGTGTGATCAAAAGCTGTTGTTATCCATCCTTTTAACTCAGGTGCAGTTCTGCCAAAGGGCAGGTAGGAACAGGTGGAAAGTGTGGTTCCCGGGGCCCTTCGTTCCAGGAAGCGCCTCAAACACAGAAATGCTTTGATCTGCCTGGCTGGGTAGACCTGTGCTGAACAAGAATGTTCATTCTTTCCTTATAAGTAGAAAAAATTAGCAATACATTTTTAAAATAGAGAGAGCTTAAGAATAAATAAACTGTGTCATGGTTTTCTTCTAAAACTAAGTAAACTTTAAAACAATGAAAGAAAATTAAACTCACATTTCTATTTATACAGGAATTGCTTCTTCAGGAAACAAAGTTTTATTGAGATTAAGGCTTTATTTTTAGCACTATGGTGATTTAGAAATAAGATTAAATCATCTGAAACCATTAAAAGTATCCCCTTATCACAGATTATCCCTACCTGCTGCCTTGTAATTTTATCTACTGCTATTTATCCATATAAAAAAGAAGCATAATTCCACATTGCAACTTGAAAAAACTATCACAAATCACTCATATGTGAACCCCTAGTCCATTCTTTTTTCGAGACTATGAAACTAATCACACTAAAGATAACATCCACCTGCCTGAGTTTTCATGGTGCTTTGATATGAAGCAGAGTTTGCAGAATACAACTGTGGCATCTCAATAGCATATTTTAATAGTCAGAATTTCCTGAGACAAGAAAGTCAACAAGCTTAAGATGGGGTGCGGGGGAAGAGGGAGGGAGAGAGGGAGAGAGAGAGATGGTTTTTAAAAATTGTCTCATGAGATTACGGAATCTTTCTTGGCAGGTCTAAAAGTTGCAGGATAGATTGCCAAATCTTCCAGAAAAACCAGTCTTTTTCTATTATGGCCTTTAACTGAACGGATCAAGTCTACCAACATTACAAAGAATAATCTGTTTTACCTAAAGTCTATTAATTTAAATGCCATTTCATCTTTTTTTAAAAAAAAAGCTTTTTAGAAACATCTAGAATAATGTTGATCAAATATCTGGGTACCATGCCTGTCCTAGCCAAGTTGACACACAAACTATCACATATATAGCCTTACCCTTAAATAAACCAGTGACCTAAAAAAAAGAGGCAGGGTGTAGTTCATGTTACTTGAAAAGCTTTGGTGATGACCTTAAGTCAGTTTTGAAAATGCATATATTTTAGTTTCAAAAAATGTGAAGGTACTGAGTTATGATCACTTGGTTATTTTCTCCAGCAGGAAGAATTTACTACAACCTTCATCATCTTCCCTAACTTCCACTCAGCATGGTTTCTGACATGTGTACTAACAAGGCAGTAAGTCAACATTTTCAACATCATTCCTACATTTTCAATTTGATTGACTATGGTTAAATCCCAAAACAATCTTCCCAAACACATTCTACTCCCCAAGCAGATAAAATTTTGATTTTGATGTACCAGATTTGATATACCATTTAAACGAAATGATTAGACATTATCAAGCCAAGTTTGTTCTAAATTTAATACTAAATTTCTCTGACATCATTAAAGCAACACTAAAAAAATGTCTTGTTTTTAGCCTCGCATCCTGGCTCTGACATTGCATCACCTACTTGCACAAAAGATATGTCAGTCATATATGTTTATCCATGAGATTTTAGTTAGAGGCTTCACATAGGAAAATAGACACTAAAGATTGAAAAGAAGAATGTAACTCATTACAGCCCATCGTGGAGAAGTATGCCATGGTTAGCATTCGACAAATAAACAATCTTGTTATATTGTGAAATGCTATAATACGATGCCCTTTCGTGAAATACAGTTTACTAGAGCATGGCAGAAAGAAGTCAGGAGACCAAGGACTGGAACAGGCAATTATATAATGTAAGTTATTTTTCTCATTTTAAAATAAAAATTTCTTTGACTTCTAATCCAATCTTTTTCATAATATGTCATGCTTAATACCCCCGTGGACATGCAAAATTTAATAGCCATGCTTTACTACATCCATCTATGTAATTGTTTTTCCTTGAAGAGCTCAAAAGTTTTAATTTATATGATTTTTATGTTAACTAAAATGGATTAAAGTGTGTTTCCTCTATTTTTCTTTGTAACTTCCTAAACCTTCCTGTATATAATTTTAGCAAATGTAACATAACTGAAAGTGCTTCCATGTGTATTATAGTTATTATATGTCATTCTAATTAGTTTTGACTTTTCAGGCAGCATTTGTGGAAATTCTTTAAATGAGTTTATGAAAATATGTACGTTGCATGTAAATATAGCATTTCCTTCTTCCACTTGTCAAACTGAAATGCTTGGACATGGCAAACTCTGGTGTTTCACTAGAAACAACAACAGCCTATTCAATATTCTGCTGTAAATACTAAATCAGTCATATCTGGAGATCAATTAACTTAAAATGGAAGTTTTATTGAAACTAACACTGTAAGTTCCATTAAATTTTGTGAAGTATTTTTCCCAAAGCTTCAAAAGCAATTTTTCCCTTAAATATTTACTTGGCACAAGGTATGATCTATATGGAACAGTAATACATGAGATAGGGTTACTGTGTGCGAACTTCCACTTTCTCCTACCCAGGAGTGTGAAATAAGCAGAAGGGACAGCTTGTAGTGTCTGGAAGATTATACCGGGGAGGACTTTTTGAATTTATTCTTGTCCTGAAATGCCCTTAAATGCTCTCTGGGATGGCTGACTGATCAATCATTTTGCCAGGACCAGACATTTCTCCCACCTTCACACCCAGCAGCTAATAGCTTCCTTCCCAGAAGAAAGAGTGGGAACTTTTCCCAGTGACCTCATACAATCCGTTGGTATCTAACCCCAGGCTGCCTGATACCAAAAATAATCTATTTTCTCCCACCCTGACAAGCGGGTCTTCTGCTTGCCCTAACAAAAGAGTAAACAACAGGAGGTCGAATTTCTGTCTCAGGAATTTACCTTTGCGTCCTGCCCAGCAGAGCACAGCTGTCCCGCCCTGAGCCCCTTTGCAGATCATGAGACGGAGGGCCCATAAGCACTTCTTGCTGACTCTCACATTATCAAGTATCCCTTGGAAAACTTGTTCTCTTATCTATATCTCAAGTAATGTCTCCTAATCTCTGTTCCATAGCGTGTTAAACCAAGAAGGAAACAGTCTTGCACAAACATTGCATTTTTGAAGCACACAAATCTTTGTGAAAATCTTCCTATTATCGAGTCAGACATGACCTTGGATATTGACTTGTGTAGGGATTTACAATGAGTCTCCCCAGGAGGTGCCTGGGTGGGATGGGAATTATTGTGGGCTAAAGGCAACTGAGACCCTGTTGGCTCATGAAAAATGTTTATGATCGTCCTCCTCTCTGAAGCCCTGTGGCACTTCGCCCCATTCTTAGCTCAAAATGTCATATACACCTCATTTTCTCTCTGTCTCTGAATCTCTCACTTATGAGGGGCTCTCATACATCTGTATACAACTAAATGTGGTCGCTTTCTCTTGTTAATGGACCAGCTGAAACTTAAAGAAACCTCCCCCCCCCCCCGCCCCCGCCACTTGATTTCCATGGGATGAAGAAATCTCATGAAGATAATCACTCTTTCGAAATTTCTGCAGGTAATTAATCTTTACCTCCTATACTTTCATTTCTCCAGACACCTAGGGATGGACTGGGGCTCTGGGAGGGTGAGGGGTTGGGAGAGAGTCCCCCAGCCAGCGGCGTTAAATTAATTAAACGAGGAGGCTATTAGACTCCTGTGGGTCTAGCGCTGTCGCTGCTACAGAGACTCACCAGATCTAAGCCTGTAAGTGCCTCAAGGTTCTAAAATTAAAACCGGAGGACAAACAATCACAGTCAACTAGGCTTTAAGCTACGGCTAATCAATAATTCCCGCACTTTGCTTTGGTCTCTCCTCCATCAAACTCTTTCCCCGTGTTCAAGTTTCCCTTCAAAATTCCTAACCACTTCCAGTTTGATGCTGCCTTCTTCACATACATTTTTGCTCAAACACACACTTAAAAAATTCCATATGCCTCGATTTATCTTTTAACAGTGGTAAAACCTTCCTGTAAGCTTTTGGAGTGATACAGGCTGAGCTAAGAGTATCAAACGCTGAGCACACCTAAGAAGTTCAGTTGTAAGAGGATCAGAGAAATGGTAAGAAAGAGAGGCATCTGACGTAAAAGGAAATGTCCTCTGGTATTTCCAGCTAGAGTCTCTCTGCTGTGCCCTAAGCCACACCAATTTAACAATGCTTTCTCCAGGTGACAATAAAGCAGACACCTGCATGAGGCCACCGTTGAGAATTCCTTCATCTCTTTTATTCAGATGTCTTCACATGCCTTTCCTTAATGATTGGGAATGGAAAATGTCCCTTGCTATGTTAAACTACAATGGATTCTTAGTTTATTATGGGGAGCAGGTTTAGCCTTTCTTCCTCTGATACAAAACCTTGAATAATTACATTTCAAAATGTTCCTTATTAACTAGAGGTGATAAAAAATTTCATTTGGTTATTTGGAAGCAAAACCCATGGTTCTTTGCCATACTTCTTTCTATAGTTGTGTTTTGCATCCTCACAATAACAGAATACCTTTAACGCTATAAACAATCTTCTATGTAATATGTACCATATAAAATGATAAGCTACAGTAGAGATAAATATTGCAGTAGGCTAGTTTCTGGAGGTAAGCCTATCGCTAAGAGTTGCTTAAAGTAGAGATAAGAATAGCCCAACACTTTTCAACTTTACATTTGTGTAATGCAATAAAACCATTTTTAAATTGCTAACACCTCGCACAGAGATGATCAATCACTGCTAACCTGCCTACAACTTAGTAAATTATGAATCTGAAGAGATTACAACTGTCATCTTCATCTGTTGCACTGGCAAAAAGATTCATATTTCCAATCCGGGCTATCTTAGTGTACAATTCGGTGTTATATTGTCCTGCCACCAACTAATCATGATTTACAAAGATGACGAGTCTTCCAAAGGCAAACATGCATTTTCCCCTTATCACAGGCGTGCAGCTCACTTTAGCACAGTTAAAGCAGCATCCGTGAGTCCATTACAAACTCTTGATCTCAAGGGGCAGTGCATGTTGTGAAAGTTCACAGTGAGGAGACATTTGTCGCATGCAGTGTGTTCTGGAATACTTAATAAAACTATACTAAGAGTCTTACACCTAAAATTGTCTTTTAAATGTATTTTTGTGGCTAAAACCTCAATACCTCTGTATAACATGATCTTCACCTAACAAATAATATTGCTCCCCTCATCACAAAACATGAAATCCCGTATTAAAAGTGGCCTTGGGATAAATGAACTAGTCTTGAGCAACAAATCAGAGTTAAACATTCTACTTCTCTTTGTTCTATGGGTGAGCACATGACTCAGACATGACCAATCAAAGCACTGCATCCTCCCAACTAGGGCAGATGTTCTGTGATGAGCTAGTTAGTGATCCATGCTGGCGAGCTGGAATACAGCCCAGTGATCTGGGGATGACTCTAGAAAGGTAAGGTCGTATTGCTTTTCTGGAAAAGGAAAAATAAAAATAATTATAGTCTAAGTAAACATATAAAAATTACTTCATTAAATTATTTGGTATCGGGATGAGAGAGAAAAATGAAATGTTAATAACTAACAAAAGATATGGGGGTATTCCCTTGCCGCAAACATTTCATTTCTTTGAGGGAGATTTGTCTGATTCATAAAAATGGAAGGAAAGAAGGAAGGGAGGGGGAAGGAAGCGAAGAGGGGAGAGAAGGTGGAAGGGAGGATGAAAATAGCAGTCCTGAAAAATGGCCTCCACAGAGAACATGCCCCCCTCCCTCCCTCTGTGCAGATGGCCTTGTGGTCAAAGCACATCTTACGATTCAATAGGATGTTGCTAATTAGTTGAAATGTTTAATTTAACGGTTAAGTAAATTCAGCTAATAGTTTATCTCAAGTGTGTGATTAAGTTATTCTGGAGGAAATTCTTTTTGTTGTTGTTGTTCCAAATATCAATTACGATTTCTAACATGGTATGGGTTGTCTTAAAAATATGCTAACTCAGAAACAGAAATAAGGTAGATCTATATCTTACTCCTTGCTTGAAAATATGCTGCACATGGATCAAAGATCTAAATGTGCAAAATAAAATCAGAAAAGTACAAAGAGCAGGAAAAATGAGTTTTATACAATCTTTCACTAAGAAAGACCTAAGAAGTAAATCCAGGAGCCCTAAAAGAGGATACTGATAAATTTGTCTACTTAAAATTTTTAAAATTCACTGTATGAATATCTTAAAGGAAAAAAGATGATTAAAATTTAGAAGGAAATATGTGTAATGTGTGACAGACACAAACTAATTTTTTTAAAGATTTTATGTATTTTTAGAGAGAGGGGAAGGGAGGGAGAAAGAGAAACATTAATGCGTGGTTGCCTGTCACACACCTCACACTGGGGACCTGGCCTGCAACCCAGACATGTGCCCTGACTGGGAATTGAACCAGCGACCCTTTGGTTCGCAAGCCAGCATTCAGTCCACTGAGCCATACCATCCAGGGCCACAGCCTAATTCTTAATACTTAAAAAACTTAACCAGGAAGAAAAAAATCAATAAAAAAAATGAGGAAGATTAAAAGACACAACACTACAGAAAAGTATATCTAAATAGCTATTAAGTACTTCAGCTGATATTTAGACTTCCTCATTGTGAAATACAAATTAAAGATAAATCAAGATATCATTTTCACTTAGCAAACTGACAAATAGCAAAAGTGAGATCACACAATTTGTTACTGAAATTGGACAACAAGAAACAGTCACTCCCATATGTCTTAATGTTTAGACAGTTATTAAAAGGTATTTATAATTCCATTAATCTTTGGCCTCAAAATTTCAATTTTAGAAATGTATCCTACAGATTATCATGAGCTATGAAGGGTCTGAGATTTATTTATTTTTTTTTTACTTTTGATATAATTACCCTGAAACAGCTTTATAGACATTGACAGAAGACTAGAGACTTGTGAGCCAGAAAGAAAAAGAAACTTTATCACTTAGTAGGATAGTCAGCGGTGTGAGCAGCATGCCTTCATCAGTTCCTCCGTCCCTGCAGGTCCCCCTGGGGGACCCATGGAGGGGCCCAGGAGGAGGCCACAGGTAGAGGCTACATGTGTGATGTGTTTGTATCACAGCTGAGGAAGATTGAGCTTAGAACTTTGAATCTTTTATGTCAACCAGTAACTAGACCTGCTCCCCTTCCAGATGGAGATATCATCTCTGGTCCCCATGGCTGTTCACTACCCAGTCATCCTTGATGATACAGATGGGAATTAAATGACAGCTAGTGCCTCTCCTCACACCTGTGGAGCATCGCCCCTTGACACAGGTACCTCACACTAAGTTTTAACTCCGAGCATTTTTATAGCATCTCTGAGTAACAACAAATTATTAGAAACATATAAAGTACCCATCATTAAAGCTCTAAACATATTAGAAAGCTTCTACATGCTAATGCATGAATGTATAATAAAGGAAGGTGATTGCTATAACTCTTTTTCAAGTCTTATTTTCTATAACCTAAATATAATGAATTAAAAAACCTGCCATAGTATTGCCACTAGGGAGGAAAATCGCATAGCTGGGGACATGTGAGAAAGATCATTTACTTTTACTAAATATTTTCATGCCTTCTAAATTTTGTCACATTTATCTGCACAGAAATAGTTATCTTTCTAAAATATCCAAATTCACCAGCTCATTCTTGCTTCTGAACTTGCATCCAGACAGAGCCTCACTTTGCTATACATTTATTCCCAGGAGGGAGAAACGTGTAAGAGATTCCTAAACCGCTCAGTATAAAATAGGGTCAGCACCACCATTATTCTCAATATCAGCTCCCTAGCTTTCTTGGTATAAAACATTCATCACAAATGTAAATCATTTATTTATTTGCTGGTACATTTGATTGTGTTCTGTTCCATGATAGAGAACATCATAATCTCTACTGTCTAGAGTATAGGAAGCCCACTATGAAACTTAGAGGGCCTTAATTATATTGTGAAAAGCAACTAAACATTAAGGTCTGACACATGACTGGTATTTTGTTATATGATTGTAAGAATGCATTCATCAGTTTAATGGGAGGTTGAAAAGCTTAATAGGTTAGCACAAGTCTTCATCAGGAATTATCCTAACTCCAAGGGGCAATAACAGTAGCTTATATTAATGGATTGATATAAATCATAACAATAGATTCTCATTATTTAGATGTTCTTTTTTAATTTTTTTTAGATTTTATTTATTTATTTTTAGAGAGGGAAGAGAGGGGGAGAGAGAGAGAGAGAGAGAGACATCAATGTGCGGTTGCTGGGGTCATGGCCGGCAACCCAGGCATGTGCCCTGACTGGGAATCAAACTTGCGACACTTCGGTTCGAAGCCCGAGCTCAGTCCACTGAGCTATGCCAGCCAGGGCCTAGATGTTCTTTATTCTAGAACGAAGTCAGCTGACTATAACCCAGAAGCCAAATCTGGCCCATCATCTCCTTCTGTAAACAAAGTTTTATTGGAACTCAACCACATTCATTCATTTATGAATTGTCTATGGCTGCTATTGCACTACAACAGGAGAGTTGAGTCATTGAGACAGAAACCACAAAACCTAAAACATTTACTCTCTGGCCCTTCACAGAGGTAAAGATTGCTGTGCCAGAAGTTCTTTGTGGAACAGATGCTTTCGTCAGCTTACAGAGACATTGGATAGCCCTCAGCATCGGGACACAAATTACTCAGTCCTTTGCCTGAAGGGGAAAGGAATAGAATCCTTATGTGAAAATGCTCTTAAAACTTCCTTGAAAATAAGAACTGCTTATTCTCTCAGGTTAAGAAAGGCAAGAGGCATGGGCTGTTAAACTTCCATACTGTTAGACATGCTCTCCTAGTACCACTCTAACTGTTCATTCAAGGAGCCTTCTGCGCTCCGATCCCAACCCAGATTCCAAACATGGGAGGTGACTGCCACTTCCATGTTCTCACTTGGTCCTTAGATTTTTAACAATCATTTTTCTCCTTAACAACATTTCCCCCGTTAAAGTATTGATGATAGACGAGTGGTTTAAACCAACAGGGAAGCCTCTGTATCCACAGCCACGTGGCTGTTTCGTCTAGGCCCTACGGGCACCCTTCTAAGATGTAAGGTGAGCTCAAACCTCAAAGTAGATGTAATGACTGTTTACAATCAACACAGGTATTGCTTTGATGATGTGTTGTGAGTGTGTAGATATTCATCTACTAACACGGGAGCTGAAATTTTCAGCTCATTCATTTGGGTTATCCTGGAAAAGCTGTAAAAAAAGACTGTTAATCAATAACTACTTGGCTATATATACAGGGGTGGGCAAAAAGGAGGTTTACAGTTGTGACCATGCAATACAGTTCATTGTATTATTATTTATTAATGTATTATTTATTTGAATTATAGCTATAAACTTACTTTTGCTCACCCTTGTAAATATATATTTTAAACAGCCCAGAGGTAAACATATTCTTTTGAAATGTATATTATTCAAGCCATATAGCTCCTCAGCCCAACTGTAACTCACACATTTATTGTTTATGTTTTATGAAAAAGTAATGTTCCAGACAGTGGCTAAAAAATGCTTATTTGCCCATGGGTCATACATCAGAGATTATATGCACATAGATGGATAGGAAAGGGAGCTTCAATTTACTTTAATAGAATGAGATAAAAAGAGATAAGGGAAAATGGCATTCTCAGTTGATCAGCTTGATCATTTTTATAGATTGCTTGTCAGATGGGGAAAAAAATCACAGGCATTGCTTCAAGTTTTCAAAGGATTAGCATTGGACTAAGTTGTTCCCTACACCGCTCCTTACACCATTATACCTCAATTATTTGACTTTTCTGTTAGCAAATGCCAGTCACTCCCAGGTGTCCTTCATTATCAAGTCAAAGTATTTTCCTTCTCAAACCTCAGACTGCAGCATTTCCCAAGGCCTCCTGATGGTTTTAAGGGGAGCAAAACTTTCCCGATAAGACATTTTATACTTTGAAAATGGTTTTAAGAACAGCATGCTGTACATGTGTGAGATTAATTCTCTCCTCATCACATGCAGATAAAGTTGGGGAGGTTTTTCTACGATAATCAGGAGAGCTTTCTGCCACAGTAACCCTTTCTGACTATGGTGCAGCCGCTGCCCTATCTGCAGAATAAAGGAAAAAGGGAGCCTTGAAGCTGCAAGGGAATACAATACTATTGTGTATTGTTTAAAACTGTGGTGATGATATCTGAGGTGACTCATGTTAAATTAATTCTATACATCAAATCCACTAGATTTGCTCTTTTCAGCTGGGCATCAACATTGCTGCCATTTTTTTAGTTCCGTGTATATGTGTTAGTTTAGTGTGCATGCAACTCAAATCCAAAGCACTGTAAAGCAGACAGAAAGAACCAGTGTTCAGGCAATTGTATTTAGAAATGACTAAATCCAAGGTAAATATTTGCACTCAGTGCAGGCTTATCAGGCATCCTTATCAAGTGGTAGAGGGGGTGCTGTACTCAAAGTTTAACATGGAATGGTTAAAGGCAAGGACAACTTTCAGGTGCCCTTATCAACATATTAGCCCCAATTGCATTTTCCAAATATGTTATCAAAATGGTAATTCTGTGCTTTCCTTTCTGTAGCTAGACGAGGTTTCATAAAGGTAGAATTATTGCTATAAATATATTGGGGGGAAACTATTTCAATTACTGGGAGAATATGTAACTCCAAGTCTATTTATTTCAATTTATTCGACTGTCTTGATATATTCGCGCACAGAACTTTAGAGAGAATGAATAAATTCACCTTGAAATTGTACCAATTGACTTTGGCTGGGCTAGGCAGTGAGAGGAATCAGAGTCCCTTTTTAAAATAAGCCTTGACAACGCTGATCAAAACAAAGAGGCTATTCATTTATTAAACTGACAGCTCAGCCCTGGCTCCAAGCTTATGGGATGCTGGGGCCTGGGGTGGGAGTCGGGGCCCGGGGTGTGAGTCGGGGCCGGGGGTGCTGGCCTCCACCAGATGCATTTCTGCTCCTCGCCCACTCAGAGCCTATACCTGATGCGTGACATTTCCTAGGACATTAGCAGCTGTTCAGATGTCAAGCAGCTGGTGTGAGAACTGTCATCCACTCCAGGTTGTTATTCTATGAGTGACATGTTAGCCCAGGGAACATTTTCATAAAACCACCTTGGTTTCCCTTTACAATCTATTAGAACTTCAGCAAAGAGAGGTGCCGTGGAAAACAACTCTATTGAAGCAAAACTGGGCACGCAATGGCCGCACCAGATAATGGTTGTTATTACAGGGTGGTAACATGGGCATTAAACAATTTGTTACTAATAATAGTTACCGTACCAAAGTTTGTGGATAACTCATTTATTTTGTAAGTGATAATGAATCCAAGTTTATATTTATTAATACTTATTCAACAGGTCAAGAACTGCAATGCCATTCTGGATACTCTGACAATGCTACATACGCCGGAACAACCTTGGGTAGGGCAGTGGGAGTGTATTGGGTACACAGAAACAACACCATTTATGTGTATGCGTGTGGCCATCCAAAAGCTGCACAGTCACATAGGATAGGGCAAACCGTGGTCAACAGGACAACAGTGCTTTCAAGGATTAGTCATCTACAGTGTTATTTTGGCTTCCTAGGTACATGTAGCAACATTTTACAGAATGTGTTCTCCCTTGGAACACTGATTGCTGTATGTTAAACCAAAGGGTTTCTTCTAAGGACATACTCTTGTAAAATCAATACTGATGCAGTAAAGACAAGTTCTTGAATCAGCGTAAAGGGATGTCAGAATGTAATCATTGTTAGGAGAAAGAGAAGTGTTTTGTTTTGTTTTTTAAATAGAGTAGTCTGGAAAGACTGGAGCTCAGTGAGAGTAAGCTTGTATGAAACCTTTCAACGAGGAGGGCAAAGCACAATACGCAAGTCACAACTAGAAGCTGCATATGCTGCAAGTTCCTAGTCAACCTCAGCTATCCTCAGAACACAAGTTTACCCAGGATGGGAAAAACAAATCTGTGAATTTAAACTCATTTAGTAAAATGATGTGGCCTGATAAAAATATCTGTGTCGATATAGCTAATTATTTTTTTAACCTTCACTTGAGGATATGTTTATTGATTTTAGTGAAAGAGGAAGGGAAAGAGAGACAGAGGAACAGAGAGAGAGAAACATTCATCGGTGCCTCCCACATGCACCCCGACAGGAACCTGCAACCTGGGTAGGTGACCTGACTGGGCATCAAACCCCAAACCCACAACATTTTGGTGTACAGCAGGACACTCTAACAAACTGAGCCACCTGGCTACAGGGCAATGTAGCTTTTTATTCTTTCATTTAATGCTGAACATTCACACGTGCTCATTATTCTGCTCATAAGCATTCATCATCACAGAGTTGACTTTGTCCTTCCTAGATTCATTTCCAAACTTTGGTAACATTATCACAAATTTCCCTCAGAGAATCATTACTCCCACTGTTAGCCCACATAATGCAGGGAACATTGAATAAATGCTGAAATCCAAGGGCAGGCAGGTGACCTGGGAATAAACAAGTTCATGCCTTGTACATACCCCTTACAGTGGTGAACCACTCCAACAGGGCCAATCAGATTTAGCCCCAGAATTCCAATCTGAATTGTATTGCAAAGAGAGCATCTCTGAAGATTGAATGATTATAAAGGAGGGTAAAAGGAAAAAAAAAAGAACACAGGTATAGAAAGAGCCTGGTGACATACACTGAGACCCTGAAATTATTCTAATCTAAGACCAGCACAAACCACACACCTTCCAGTTATGTAAGCAAGTAAATTCCCCATTTTATTAAGTCAATTTGCAACAGCTTTGTTCTTGGGATCTGAACATATGTTAACTTACCTATGCTCAAATATTTATTAAGTTTTCTTTCCAAGCTCTTAAACAAAATCATGGTTGGAAAAGAAAGAATATTATTAAAATAGATGTGAATTTTTGACCGGTAGCCTTCACCAACATTTTTTTGCCTATGCTTGAATGGAAAAATACACTTAACAAGTGGTTTTAGAACAACTGGACGTCCACATGTGAAAAAATTAATCTAGCCACAGATCTTACCGCCCTTCACAAAAATCAACTCCTAATTGATGGAAATCTTACACGCAGCCAGGTAATTTCAAAGGACTGATAACCCAGACTGAAACCAATCTATTAATAGAAAACACGAAAGTCAGAAAACAATGTGATGTTAATCTTCAAACTTATGAAAAACAAAACCAAACCTTGCTTAGCTAGAGTTCTACATCCAGGAAAAATATCTACAGAGAATTCAGGTAAAAAATACACTTTAAGATAAGAAAAAAGTAAAGGAAATAAAGAAAAATAAAACCTGGGAGGATTCATCACCAGTAGGCTTTGTACTGAAGGATATTCTGGTTGTTGTTGCTCAAGAAGAACAATATTGATCACAGAAATAGGCTAGAATGAAGGAAAATTGGAAAAGTAAGACAAGTAAATGTGCACAGAAATTAATTCAGAATGGAACACAGACCCAACTATAAAAATATAAAACTCCTAGAAGATAACATAAGACAAAACCTAGTGACCTTGGGTATGGCAATGGCTCTTTAGATACAACACCAAAGACATGATTTATACAATGAATAATTGATAAGCTGGAATTCAAATTCAAATAAAAAACTGTTCTGAGAAAGACAATGTCAGGAGAATGAGAGGACAAGTGATGGACTGAAAGAAAATATTTATAGAAGACACATCTAATAAAGTCTCAATCAAGATCTAGAAGAACTTTTAAAATTCAACTACATAAAAATGAACAACCTGATTAAAAACAAGCCAAGGAATTTAAGACAGCTCATCAAAGAAGACACACAGATGGCAAATAAAGATATAAAAAGATGCTCCACATCTTCTATCATCCGGGTATTACAGATTAAAACTATGATTAGATACCACTATTCACCTATTAGGATGGCCAAAATATGAAACCCTGACAAGGCCAAATGCTGGCGAGGATGTGGAACAACAGGAACTCTCATTCGTTGCTGGTAGAAATGTAAACTGGTAGTCAATTTGGAAGACAGCTTGGTGATTTCTTACAAAACTAAATACACTCATCATATAATCCAGCAATCACATTCTTCTGTACTTACCCAAAGGAGTTGAAAATTTATGTTGAACACTTATATCTAAACAAAAACATACATGTGGATGTTTATAGCAATTTTATTCATAATTGCCAAAACTTGAAATCAGCCAAGATGTCCCTTAGTTGGTGAAAATGAATAGATAAACTGTGGTACATCCAGACAATGGAATATTCTTCAATGCTAAAAAGAAATGAGCTGTCTAGCCATGAAAAAAAAATAAAGAAACCCTAAATGCATATGAGTAAGTCAAAGAAGCTGATCAAAAAGGCTATATAGTATATAATTCCAAATATTGTATATGACATTCAGGAAGAGGCATATGGAAAGAGTAAAAATTCAGTGTTTGCTGGAGGTCAGGTTGAATAAGCAGAGCACAGATTTTTAGGGCAGTGAGAATACTCTATATGATACCCTAATGATGGGTACATGTCATTATATACTTGTCCAAACCCACAGAATGTACAATATCCAGAGTGAACCACATGTCAACTGTGGACTTTGGGTGATTATAATGTGTGAATGTGTGAACCTTCACATTATAACAAATTGTATCAAATACACCACTCTGGTGGGGCTGTTGGTAAGGGAAGATGTGTTTGCATGTGTGATGGGATAGGGTATACTGGAAAATGTCTGCACCTTACTCTCAATTTTGTGCTGAGCATATAACAGCTCTAAAAAAGTGTCTTTTTTAAACTTTCTTAACAACAAAGAAACACCCACAAAAAACAAGTAGCAATGTTATGGGGAAACGACAAAAATATTGTGTTGCCAACACTCAATCTTGGTCATTTGAAAATCCATCACTTAAATTTTATTTTTACTATTTTAATATTATTTCAATGGCATATATTTTTATATGTGTAGTACATCTATCTATCTGTCTATCTACCTATGGAAAAGTGGTCTAAAATTGCCAGAGTCACCTATATCATGACTATACATAAAATATATAAGATATATAAGCATATGTATTAAGTATAGAATAATTAAATTCATGACACACTTTGGAATTTTCATATAAAATATAAAATAAAATATATAAATAAATATTTTCAGATAAAATACACACATATATGCATAGAAATAATTATTTATATATATAAATATACAGGCATATATGCATTCTTATATAAATGTGTGTGAACATATATTTTTTCCTGTTTTTATAGATTTTTCTTTTTTCTTTTTTTAAAAGCTTAATTTTTTAAAAGATTTTTATTTATTTATTTATTTATTTATTTATTTTAGAGAGGGAAGGGAGGGAGAAAGAGAGAGAAACATCAATGTGCAGTTGCTGGGGGCCGTGGCCTGCAACCCAGGCATGTACCCTGACTGGGAATCGAACCTGCGACACCTTGGTTCACAGCCCGCACTCAATCCACTGAGCTACGCCAACCAGGGCAGATTTTTCTTCATATCTTGATTTATTCTGTCCTACCTTTTCCTTGAATATTACCGCTGTTTGCCTAAATATGACAACTGTTGCTTAAATATTTTTTGTTTGTATTGGGTGGATTTTTGGTCATTTTGACTATTTAACATTGATGGCTAAAAACAATTAACTTTAAAAATTTTTCAACTTTGACTATTTTTATTCTCAGATTTTTTTTCATTGTGTATTGAATTAAAGTCCTTTGAATGAATATATTATATGTGCATATATGTATTTGTATGTGCAGATATATATTTATTTATTATCTGTCTCTGGAGAGGGAGCTAGAGAAGGAGAGAGGAATAGTGTGTACGCACACACATGAACATTCCATAAGCTTGTTTTTTTGCTATAAATTTTGACTTTGGAGCTTCTCTATTAGTTCTTTTTTAAAAATATACTCTGGATATCTCTGTCTCTTCCTTTAAAGACATTTTTTAAAACACAAAACAAAACCTTTAGGTTTTTGCATCTACTTTTGTTTTGGGTTGGTTGGTTGGTGGGTTGGTGGGTTGATTGGTTGGTGGGTTGGTTGGTTGGTTTGGGAAAGGGAGTGATGCTAGGTTGAGAGAGATTGGAGGAAGGAAAGAGAAAGTCCATCAGCGTCTTTGACCCCTAGTCTACTGTGATGTTCAAGGTTATAGAGTGATACCTGCTCCACGGAAATAAATTACCATACACAGCAGGAAACATCTGCATTAACAAATGTGTTTATTTTCTGTAAACTTTCATATTCCCATGAGATAGGGCATTAAAACGTATTTGGTATTCTCATTTTACCCAACACTAAAATTAAATTCATACTTTGACTCAGTTTAAAGGCAATAATCTAGCCCCAACCCAATTACATTTTAGATTCCATGCAATTTTCTTCTTCATATTATTCTGGTTAAAATAATGTCAGTTCAGAGTTTGTGAGGAATTTTGAGTTCATTTTGTGATTTAAGACCAAACTAGGAAAGTTGTCTTTTATCATAATTTTTACTCCTATAGATCTAGCAAATTATATATGTTAAATGACTACCTTCTTTAATAATTGGGCCTTGTAGAGTCAGGCAAAAGGTTGGTATTTTCTGCATCCTTTTGAAGTATTCAGTGGCTGTCAACCTGAAATTTTCTTATTTTCAAAGTCTGCATCAGGATCAATGCAAATGTGTTTCCTCACTTCACAATAGAAATAACTTTAAATTTTTTCTTTTTATGTGCATGTACAAAGCACTCATTAGTGTCAGATGAAGCGGCAATTCTGTGGACAGAGTGTGATTTCTAAGGAATCTTTCACATGTTTTAACAGAGATTCTTATTTATCAAATACAAAGTTTCATGCACATTGGTCAGGAAAGAAAAGGTGCGAAAATTCTCTTTGTTATTTACTTTTACCAGTTGACTTGTTTTGATTCAGGTTACAGAAAATACTGTTTCCTAGATGCTTCCCTATTTTTCCTGCTGTTCTTTGTTTTTGTTTTTAGAAAGAAGGCACGATTTAGGGATTTAAATTCTCTTCTGTGGAGTTGCACGGCTAACCTACAGGGCCATCTTTATCACCTCCAGCTCTCAGGAGAGAACAAAAATCTCCATAATCTTCAGACACCCGGCTTTGCCTTTCATATTGTTGACTTTCATTCCCCCTTCTCAGCAAAACTGCTGTTCCTGTGTCAGGTTCCATTCGGATGGCTTAATGGCTTATCTTGCCAGTTTTTACAGCTCTGGAAAATGTCCCCAATTTACTTTAATGGTCTTCTCTCGGGTGGCCGCAATCAAATGACTGCTACCGGAAGTGTTTGCTATTAGAGAGCAATGGGTGTAGCTTCTCCAGGCCTCTCAGCCACAGCGCACACCAGGGATAATGAACGACCTGACAATTAAACACACACCCTTTTGGAGTTGCTATGTAAACAGCAGGATATAGTCTTATTACTTCATTACCAGAATATCAACTGGTACCAAAAAAGCCAGCACTTTCTTCTAATCTGTAGACTCCAGGAGAGTCTCTTTGGAACTGATTCCTTGATCTACTTAGATTAAAGCCTGCCGCTGTAAAATGAAAATAACACACTCCTTATGCTTAACCTGCCAACACATTTCCTTTCCCCTTCCCAATATTACAGACACGAACTCGTTATCTGTTTCTTTACTTGTAACTAAAGATTGAGAGAAAAAACCTGTAGTTTCATAGTTGATAGTCTTTACAAAGGAGGAGGAAAATATGTTCTTGCTTTAAATAATATTTTCTTTAATTTACAGTAAATTGATCCTCTGATTTCAGTGCAACCAACCACTGGTAGATTGCCAGTAAATCATTTTTTTTAGTAATTTAATAATTCCAGAGAAGTAAATAATTAAATCAATGTTCAAATGAACTTGTGTAAGAAAGATTATTCTCTTGCTAAAATCGCTCACTGCTGTCTGGTGGATGGCTGAATGGAGAAAAACTAGGACACAATTTCTTATATATATGACCACTGTCAGATTCCTGCAGTCTCTTTGTGGTCAACTTTACCTTTTCCTAGAATTAAACCACAGAAGGGGTCAATTATTGGGATTAATAGTGTGAGCTAGGTTTTACGCTTTAAAGCATCACACAATGTATAGAATTGAAAAGTAACAAATTCTCTACTGCAGTATTTTGACTTCAGGACAACAAATTTACCAGCAAGAAAATGGTTGAGTTTCTTTTTTTTTTCCCTCAGTTTCTCACATTTGGTAGCCTCCTCATTAAAGCCTATGTACAAAAAATGGAAATTTAGAAAATGCCACTAATTTTCATGTCTCATGTTTTTATTGTTTTGTTTTCTTTTTCATTCAAGAAGATTTATATATTAGGAAGTAGAAAAGATGAAGTTTATAATGCCCAACAGATATTGCGAATATTTAAAGATACCGGTAACTAAAAGTCACGATAAACAAATACTGTAGTCCAGAAAAGATTTCTAACACGTTTATTATATTTGAGTGTTGGATTGTAGGAAAAACTTAAAGGAGAGACTAAAAGAACAACGACCGAACATTCTGGAATTAATCACCAGGCTAGGGAATATAAAGTATTTCAAGGGCTTTACTCCTATGGCAAAGGTTATCTTATTCCCCTTTATAGAGGAGAAAATCAGCTCATCGAAGTGAAATAATTAAACAGTTTACGATTGTTAGCATGGGTTTTAAACAATGTCTCCCTGGATTTATAGGCTGAGCTCTCTGTGCCGCCATATTTGCAAACAGTATTGCTCACAGGCTGAAAGATGGTTCTATTTTCCCACCTTTTCTAAAAGATAAGTGAGTTGGTCATCTTCAGAGAAATCCAACAACAGTTATTAATAATAAGTAACAGAATAGAATTACAATTATTTATAAAACTCTCATTCTCTAACTTCAGAACCACATGTTTTAAGTTATAATTACATCTGCTGTAAAGATACATACTACAGAGGTTATAAAATGTTCGCTAACAATTCAAAAGCTATGACTGAGTGAGCCTTGTCTTCTCTTTCCTAGAATACATCACCATTATTTTTATTCCATGAACACATCCAGTTTTTGAAAGTTTGAATCCATTTTTCACTGTGATTTTTCACTGTTTTAAAGGTTTTTAAGTTATATACCTCACATAACATATGATAGAATTACTAGAGTGAGGCATAATTTCTCATTACTTGTGAGTTATAATAAAATATTCCTAAATTTAGGAGATCATTATACATTAATTAATAATTATACATTAATTAATTATGTGTAATTTATCATACCTCAGGGGATATACACATGCATCCCCTGTATATATCATTGATCATACTTCAACTCACTCTAATATGAAATTCAATGTTTAGTAAAGGCCTTGGGGTCCACTCAAAATCATGTTTCAATTTAGTTTATGTAGTTATACTATCATTAATGATTAAAGAGTGGTCATGAGTTACCACAAATTTGACATGATATGTGATTCTTGGTCTGCTCTGTCTTCCTTAGTCACCTATAAAATTTCAATATATAGAAAAAAAAAGATGCAATTTCAAGTCCAGGACTTTGATACCAATAATTAAATATGTCATCTAGATGAAACAGATATCCAAAAATGATTTTTTTGTTTGGGAAACAATAGCTATAGACTTAATTTACTGTTATAAAGACTGAGACATAGCAAACCAGATTTCCTCATAATTAAGTTATTGAAAACCTGATAGAACATAGCCCTAAACCATGCTCTTCCCATAAGGACAGAATTTCATGAGAAATTTGGTTTTCTTAGGGAATACTCAGATTTGATACTTTGCTCATTTTATTCTATATTACTAATTATTTTTCTTTGAAAATAACATATACAATTTTGTTTGGAATGTCATGTAAGCAATTGTCTTCATCTTTGTAATAACAAATTTCATTTCATGCCAGTCTTTGGTTGGTCTTGGAAAATCCATGATA
Source organism: Phyllostomus discolor (assembly GCF_004126475.2). NCBI lineage: Eukaryota > Metazoa > Chordata > Mammalia > Chiroptera > Phyllostomidae > Phyllostomus > Phyllostomus discolor. Next base: position 30,684,652 of record NC_040915.2, on the reverse strand, counting down.
TTTCATAAAAGTTAGGATATTGTGATATCCATCAACTACTGAAACTGTAAATATTCACCTGAAAATAAATGTATCCTACAAGATATAAAACAAACAGTTGCACTCATTTTTCTACCAAGTGGCTGGTGGGTTTCATGAAGGGAAATGGCATGGATCCAGCCAGAGTGGAAAACTAGGCAATGGGATTCCACAGAAGTATTTTCAATGACAATTGGAGGCCGAGACCGTGGCTCCCTCCCTCTACAGTCAACGTCCCAGGTTGGGTGGTGGGGTTTGGGGTGGGGAGGGAGAACCTCCTAGTCTATGACCTTTTCTATGACTTGATCTCTACAGTGCCAAAAAATAAGTAATAAAGCTTGAACTTTAAAAACCAAAACATAGATAATTATTTCCATTTGAAGAATAACATATGTGATTAACTATACCTCACATCCCTCAGGTTCCCTACATGAGATCATTGAAATTATTGAATTAATCCATCAGACTACTTAAACAACTTAACAACTTGTAAAACTTTTTTTTTGCAACTTTCTATTTTCAGATAGCCATTTGGTAAGCTACCAATTTTGGCCCCGAGTATACAATCTTATGGTATAATTTGATGCTTCAGATGAAAAGCTAAGCTCTATGCAGTTCAGATCCAGTATATGATGAAAACTGTGTTTCATCTGAAGGAGAAATTGTCACCCTGTAAGCATTCTGTGTCTGTGTTATACGAGCGTACATTCACACACATCCTTGCTGATCCTAGCAAGGACCTAACAGATCTATTTCACCTAACAGATTCCATATCATTAATATACATGTATGTAAAATCTTTATATGTTTTAACATCTATGATAGCAAAATAAACATAAACAGCTTATGATGGTAGAATACTTTTTCTTCGAAGGGAAAGATATATAATAAACCTTTAAAAATGCCAAGTGTTAAAATTTAAAATGAAGTAAAGTTAGCAATGAAGAAAATTGCTTATCAAATGGTATAATTATTTACTAATTATTCACTTTATGCTTTCAAAATATGGCACGGTGTTTGTGTTTGTAATAGCTCATTCATTTTTCATGTGAAAGCATATCCATAAATATTTGTCTAAGTAAAGACCTGCTCTGTGTACAAATGATTGTTGAAAATGAGTGCTTGAAAGTAGATCTTCAATGTTTTCACTGAGAAATAATGAAAACATATTTGATAAATAATTCATTTACACCTGCTGTGCATAATAATCACTCATGATGTTGGAGTTCGTTCTGAAATAGTTCTCCAAATAAGTTGTCTTTTGCACAGTGTTGTTTCCAGTGAGGAGATCTGAAAGTTTATGATATTTTAGTAAACATGCTGATCTAGGAGTTAATACAATAAAATTGCTCCCTGGAGCTTTGTGCAAATGATTTTATCTTAAATGTGCAAATGGCTTAACTCCAGGTTTAAATAAGAATTGTATAAAAGGGATTGCAAGTACTAAATCATCATACTTTTTAAATTTTTCAATATCAAGGTAGCATATTCAACTTGTAGAATGTTTTAAAACAGGTGTGAAAGAAAATATCATCAGAAGTCCATGCTTACCAAAGAGTGGTCTTCCAAAAGGCAACAACCAGAAACTTGCTAAAAATGCAAATTCTCAGTCCCTAGCCCAGATCAAATATTGTATCAGAAACCTTGGGGCTGGGGCCCAGGGATCTAGGTTTAACCAAGTTGCTTAACTTTGAGATCCCTAGTTATATTATGGGGGTGCCATATAGAGGATAAAGGTCCTATATGCTATTAGTATGTTATAAATGTTTAGCATGTCTTTTTTCTAATAATTTTTTAAAGATTTTATTTATTTATTTATTTATTTATTTATTTATTTATTTATTTATTTTAGAGAGGGAAGGGAGGGAGAAAGAGAAGGAGAGAGAAACATCAATGTGTGGTTGCTGGGAGCCGTGGCCTGCAACCCAGGCATGTGGCCTGACTGGGAATCGAACCTGTGACACTTTGGTTCGCAGCCCGCACTCAATCCACTGAGCTACACCAGCCAGGGCTAGCATGTCTTAAAGATTAAGAATTTAGGGAACAATTCTAAAATACACCAACATTTCCATTTGCATTTGAGTATAAAAACACATTTCCCCTTTTTTATATTTAATTTATATTTAAATCATTTTTGTCAAAGTGGACTCTAATCCTTTCTACCTCCATTTGCAGAACTTCTTTTATTTTGTATTTAATATTCTATAGCTAAAGAATATATACCTCCAGAAGGTTTCAAGGAGGTACAAATACATGTCATTTTCACAGTTCAAAAATAATGTCTTTTTATTTGTTTCTTTTTGTGTGTGCTCAAGACTTTGAGTGAATAATTCCTTTATAATAATCATAATAATGATTGGTGAAAAAATCTCAGCCTTTAAGATGTATTGTATCAGGGGTTCACATAAATAGGAAAATAACTCATACATGGAGAGCAGTAGACTTTCCAGGTGAAATAAAATTGACATTACATTTAATAAAATGCCAACACATTTCATAAAATTTGACTTTTAAGAAAAGATATCATCCCTGCATTCTGATCCTTGATGTTGGGCAGTTACTTATGAGTTTGTAATCTCTGAATTTCTCAAACCATGTACTTAGTTGAAATTGTTTCTTATCACCCAAAACTGCTTTTCCATACCCAAACTGCGCTGCTAAAATAACGTAGAAATTTCTTCCCCATCAATAGATGTGCTCAACAAATGTAGGAATGAATACGTGAGAGAGGCTGCCTTACTGAACACCACGTTCTGGGGTGTCTTGTCGAGTAGAGACCATGTTAATATGAAGCATGTCTTACTCCAGCTCTCTGGGGGATAAACGTTGACTTGGTAGCCATTAATAGTATATGGAAATGAAAGTCATGGAATGCTAGAAACTCAACCACAGTAGAGACAGTAGGCAGAAAGCCTAAGACAAAATTTAGCTGTTCATAAGTAAGTACAATATAAAAATAATAAAAACAGAAAAGTGCTTGAGCACAATAAAAATTACATTAAAGGCAATGGTGCTGTTGTAGAAATTGTGGTTTCACTAATGTAAGAATGACGAAAACGTGGAAGAAAACAGAAAGGAAAGTCTCTAAAATGAAAGACAACTTAAATAGGAATTTGAAAAAAAGGGGGTGAGAACAAAAGGTTGAAGAGAAACCAAATAAAAATGGTTATTTGTGTGTAGGAGATCATTTTGGGATTTTTAAAAATATAAAAGATGAAATACAGAACATCATTTTCGGAGCAGCAGGAAGGCTTCTTTGTTAGAAAACGGGGCCTGACTTTGAGGGTGGGACCGTGGAGCTGACCACATTAGAGATGTTTATCCATTCAGTCCAATATGCTTTCTATTGTTTATTGGACTTACTAGCCAAGAATTTCAAATATACTTGTTATATAAAGTTTAAATAATAATACTCCCTAATAAATTGAGATCAGAACCAGATGTTCAGCTAAAAGCACATTTTTAATATTTTTAAGCATTAGGGCAACAGACAATATTATTTGACCTTAAACATTCTATGCATTTCTTTTGGTACCAGTGCCTTCACTGACGTGCTGCTAACTCTTTTTCTCTCAAATTGTTTAGGAAGTAATTTGATCACCACCACCTCATTCATGGCACAGTCTTAGTGATCAAGAAGGTATTGATCATGAAAGCCAATTAAATCCCACTTCTGAAAGCTCCGTGTGCAGATGCATTAGAGATGCATTAGAAATGGCCACTAGGAAAGGCCAGGATGGAGACATTTGAGTGCAATTAAGCAAAGATATCTGACAGAACGTAAAGCTGAAATCTGCCTTCTCAGCTTCAGTGTCGCCTGTTTTTGTTTGTGTGTTTTGGGATTTCTTTTTATTTAGTTCTGTCCAGAACGGTGCTAAGAGAACCGCTGTTTTATCGTTTGTTTCCACAGCATTGCACATCTGATTGGCATGTCTTGATTCTAGTTATCTGCCTCTGTGCTCTGTGTTGCCACGCAGGGAGGTAACCTTGACCGGAGCCCTAGGTTCTTAGTAATGTTCTTTCTAACTCGTCCACAGCCCAGCAATCTGTCTGGTCTTTCTGAAAGAAGATGCTGAAGCTTCATTGTTTTCTTTAACCCTTTTTATAGTAAAATATCTCACAAACAAAAGTAAACAAATGTATATGGCACAGCTATGTATCACACACACACCTGTACTCTCTCCCAGGAGCTACCTAATCCCAACTTGTAAAAGGTAACTGAAATTTAAAACCAGATTTGTTTCTTTTTAAAAGTACGTATAAGTGTGATCATATGATATGTAGCATTTTGTCTGCTGTCCTTTACCAAATGTTATGTTTGTAAGATTCAGCTATATTGTTCAATGTGTCTGTAGGTCTTTGATTTTTATTGATGTTTGGTATCCCATTATTTGCATGTATGATATGCTATGAATAGTCTTGTACAGGTCTCTTGCATGTATTCTTTGCTACATATCTAGGGGTATAATCACAAGGCTGTCGAGTATACATACATGCACATATAGGAATGAGAGCCAAACTGATTCTCAAAGTTACTCCATGCCACGTAAAAGAGCAGTCAGTGTTCTGTACCTTTGCCGACATGGAGTTGCCTTTTTAACTTTACCCGTTCCAGTGTGTATAGAATGGGGTCTCATCATGTTTTAATTTGCATTTCCCGGAGTACAAATAAGGCCGAGAACTTTTCCAGACTTTTATTTGACACTTAGGAATCTTATCCAAGCCTCTTGCCCATTTTGTCTTTTTTCTTAACAATTAGTAGTTCTTTTATATATTCTGGATGTCAGTCCTTCACCCAGTTATGCATTGTCCATAGACTTGTGCTCTGAATTGCTTTTTCATTCCCTTATGTCACATTCTAAAATAACTTCTTGAATTTAAAGTTTGCCAGCTACCAATATTTTCCATGATAGTTAGTGCTGTGTGTGTTCTACTTAAGAAATATTGTCCTGCTCCAATGTAAAGATATTCTATATAATCTACAAATTCTGTATTTCCCACCTAAAATATAATTTACTGGATCTCATTAACTCTTGGCCTTAGTTATTTTCATGGGGTGCCAGATCTTTATAAATAGTATTTGTAGAAACAATTTGTTTTTCAGAGGATAAGATCTTACTCTAGAAAGAATTACTATTGCTTCTTCCAGATGCTTAAGGGCATCCGTAATGTGAGATTACCTCAATGCAATTCCAGGTATCGAGAGAATACAAAACTAAGCAGCAATTCCTAGAGGGCATTCCTTTTAGTTTTTCTTTACCATTATGATGCCTCCCTGGACACCTATTTCTCTCTTCTTAGCCCCAAGAAGCTGTCAGAAGAACTGCCCAATCCTGATCAACCCATTCAGGAACCCTTAGGGGAAAGCATTCTGGCCATGAATATTTCCCTGTTAATTCCATTGCTTTCAATACCATTTCTCCAGTCCAATTTTTCTAGTTGTCCTCAGCAGGAAAGCTGGGTCTGAATTATCTACTCCACTGTTACCAGAAGTCTCACTGCACTATTTCTTGTCTTTTAGTTTATGACGCTGGCAACACTCCAGAGAACCATAAGGCAGGCAGTAAGACATTGTAGGTGTTACAGAAACTGCAAAGGGTGGTGGTGGGGATAGAGAAAATTCTTCAGTAAGTTGAGACTATTATCCTCATTTGACTCAAACTACTCTTTTCTCTGCCACAATATCCAAACATGAAAAAAAAAAACAGAAATATCAGTAAGATTTCTTATAAACAGCAAATTATTCGTATTATTTTCTATTACTAATTTTTAATTTAAAAGTGTATAATATGTACTTACTATAGTGACAATCAAAATTGAGTCCTATAAATTTTTATTCTTTATCAAAATTTTGAATTGAAAGGAATAAATATGTAAAAACAACTAACTTGAAATATACCCTTAAATAATCTGTATTACAATATTTGAGAGATTTAATTTTATAATTGCATTTTAAGATGAAATAAAATGAGAGACATAATGTGGAAAATCAAAAATGAGAATTTTTTAAAAAAAATTAAGTGATTTTGCTCTGGCTGGCGTAGCTCAGTGGATTGAGTGCGGGCTGTGAACCAAAGTGTCGCAGGTTCGATTCCCAGTCAGGGTACATGCCTGGGTTGCAGGCCATGACCCCCAGCAACTGCACATTGATGTTTCTCTCTCTCTCTTTCTCCCTCCCTTCCCTCTCTAAAAATAAATAAAATCTTTAAAAATATATATACTTTAAAAGCAAACTCACTATGTGTTTGTTTCCTTATCCCACAGGCAACTTACTCTAAACACCTGATTTGATTTCATGAATGTAAATGAAATCAAATCAGGGTATGTACATGTTAATCTATTGAGAAAGACTTTATGAGATCTGTTTATTTCCAAGTACAAGAATATTTCAGTGACAGCATAGGTCTATGAGGATATTTGAGATTTATAAATTCTATCATGTAAGCAGATCAAAGGCAGGGAACTGTCACAGTGTTAAAAACAATTTTAAAGAAGAAAAAGTCACTTATGTTCTAACAGATATTATCATTATTATTATTTTTGTATGTGATAGTCTGTTTTTTATTTGCTCAGTGAAGCCACTACTAACTCTATAGAGAGACCAGGAGAAATCTCTCTTTAAATTATCTAAAATTTAAATTGAAAATGAACATGGGAAGCCCATCCTATAACTATTCTTAATCCTATTCCTACTCCTACTCTTACTCCTACTCCTACCCCTATTCCTACTCCTATTCCTATTATTTCAAATTGCTATCCTCTCCCTCTCACCAGTAGAACTGATTGACTAACACTCTGTTGAAGAATGCTGGTGATTACTGTCTGGAGCCCACACAACAAAAGCAAGACATCCAAAAAAGTACTTCAGACATTAGCCACATTCTTGGGAGTGGGGTCAACAAAGCACAAAGAATGTGGGAATGGAGCCTTTTGTTTACTCCTAAAATTGACTCAGTTCTTGCCCTCGGTGGTTAAAGGAGAGGATTTCTTTGATACTCCTTTCACATCGTTCAACTATTTAATTGTAACATCTGTCATTTTCTTGTCTAAAGACTGACATCACTTGACATCATTATGTAAGATGGAATTTTAGACTATTGCATGTTCACTAAATTTTAATAACAATTTTCATTTATATATTTAAATAACTTCGATTTAAAAAGTGAAATTTACACTTTTAAGGCAGTTCTTCTCAATGCATCCACCTGCAATCCAGCATCCTATATAGTCTGTGACTTCTCACTGCTCAACCTGTTTTATCACTCAAGCCAGAAGAGTCCCATGCCATTCATAGGCCCAGGTGCCTGAGGCCCAATAAAGAATTGAGTAATAAGAGGTGACAAATTTTAAGCGTAATTCAAAAGACAAAGTATTGACCTATGAGACATTTTGATTATATTTTAGATAACATCTGAAGTACAGTGCTGATACAGTGTCTTAATCTACTCAACCAGCTTATTTTCCGTGTTTCAGTGCTGAAGTGCTTGGAATTGGAAGAGATTCAGTAGCATAATCATTCCATGAAGGAAAGAACTTTGCTGTCTTCACTGTTCCATTGTAAGAACCCAGAACATTGTCTAACAAATAGTAGGCATTCAATGAAAAATTATTCAATGAATGAAATGACTCACTCTGAAAGGTGTTTAGTGTGGTATTTAGCATCAGTTATAACCCAATAAGTCATAGCGATTATTATCATTATTGTCATGGGTTTCCAGGTACTTACAATCACGCATTGTCCAGCTAATAAAACCATTTGTGTGCTTACTCTCCACACATTTCTAATGTGTTCCAAATAGTTAACTGAATAATAAATCCTGGGTGTAAATATTTAGGCTGATGTAGAGAAATGATACAAGAATTAATCTTTTTCAACTCACATCTGACCAGAGGCAATTATAATTTACTTTGCAAGAGTCTTGTGTAATATGAAGTTGGGAACTTTATTAAATAATTTGCATATTTCTAGGTTATAAAGAAACATTTAAGGGAATGATTTATATTCATAATACTGCCATGAAACAAATGTAAAAAGGAAACCACCACCAAGTCTTAATTTTCAGATTTAGAGTTCATTGAATTTGTTTTATAGAAGAATGAACAGATGTTCTTAAATTGAAAAACTATGACACTATTGGTCAAACAGGCCTTGAATTTTTTTGAGTCATTTGCCAGTATACCTTCTGACTGAGTTCTAAGATACACATTTCATATGCCTGATGTTGCAAAATCAATCAGTAGAAGAATTATTAGTATCCCTAGCATAAAAAGATCTATGTCAAAGAAAACCGTAGGGAGTGAGGAACATATATGTGCTTTGCATACGAGAACCTCATAGCTTTGCAGAACTAGGGGATGACAGCACATGCACATGGATCTAGTAATGTGGTGAAGAAGCTTACACCACAGTCGTGTATTTTCAGCTGAAATCCTGAGACTCTTACTGTGTGATTACATACAAATTAAATTCTACAAGCCTCAGTTTCTCTATTAAATAGGTATTCCAGTGAATTAATAAAATAAAACAACGCAAGCAAGCAGCTTAGTATATTTACTAACATAAAAGAAGAACCTGATAAAAGCCAATTCTTACTTTTTTGTATAAATTCGAGGCATATGACAACTGCACACATATATTCATATTATAGAAATTGAAATTAATGGTAAAGATTATCATGGAATGACTTTAGCTTGTAAAGTCTTCTAAGATAGTCTATCAGGAAATACAAGTATCTCACAATAATATATGAACTCATCAATTCCCATACAAATTTCCGGGAAAGGCAAGTTAAAACGAAAGGTAAAAGAGGACCAACTATATGTTCCCTATGAGAAATCAGTACATTTTATAAGCATTTTGCCCTACTGCTGATACTTATTTTATCACGATAAATAACAAAAATTTATTTTCCAGGAAGACATTTAAATATAAAATATTAATTAAATATTATTGAAGGTATTGTTTGACTTAATTATTTTGCAATTACCTTTGATTATATAGAGTTAAAGACACTAAGACTTTAAGACTCAGATAAGCTCGCTCAGTTTATGAGCTGGTTTATTTTCTCCCTCAAATCCCACTTTAAAGGCCATTTACACATTCAACTTATTTCTTCTAAAAATATTCAAACCATTTTTAATTAAACTACACTGCTTTTTATATGACAGGCCAATTCCCTTCTGTCCTGTTGAATGGTCACTGGCTATTTAATAATAGCATTAGAAATGAAAGTGGACAGCTTTATTTCTTGGTCTATAATCATTATTAAAGTATTTACTGCGAAGTATAAAGATTAGGTTTCTAATAACACCATTCACCAGTCTAAACTACACTACACTCTTCAATTTGTCATTATCACCTACTTAAAGAGCTCATATTTCTATATAAATGAACAATTACTTAATGCTAAAGTTAAAATATTTATCACAGACATTATCACAGAGAACTTTTTACCTAATTTTACTTTTTCTACCTACTCTTTACTCCCCTTATCTTCTTTCTCATGTCTAATTTTTGTTTTTGAATGTAATGGTCTTTTTAATTAAAGTGCAGTCCACATACAGTATAGTATTAGTTTCAGGTGTTATAAATTGTGAGCTTTCACATTTATAAACCTTACAAAGTGCTCAGCACAAAAAAACCCACTGTCCATGTCTCACTGTACAAAGTTATTGTGATATTATTGACATTTCCTATGCTGTACTTTACATCCTGTGACCTATTTATGTTACTAGTTTGTACCTCTGAACGCCCTTTACCTCTTTGTCCACACCCCTCCCACCCAGCCCTCTGGCAACTATCAGTTTTCCTGTATCTATAAGACTGTGTGTTTTGTTTGTTCGTGTCTTTAGATTTTTACATTCCTACTCCACTTTAACCTTGGAAAAATAAATAAAATATACGTTCCTTTCTGGTAGATTAGTGTGAGTAAGGAAGACTGTAAGAACATTTTGTCTTTTGATAGAAAAATCTTTATCACAAATACTCGTAACTTGACCAAGTGGGCAAAATTCCATTTCAGGTATAGATCTCCAATCCACTTCCAGGGTAAGTTATTACACAGCTTTAAGTCTACCACTGTAACATATTCCAGAGGAGGCTAAGCCACGCACAGCTCCCCGAGAGTGCTCCCACACCCTCAACCATATAGTAGCTCTCTACTGTCCAACAGAAACACACTTCCAAGATCCCAGTGGGTCTTTCTCAACTTTTTACAAATGACTTTATAATTTATAAAGCTCAGGAGCACACATTACCTGTGCTCTTTCTCCGCAGAACTTATTTTTATAATAGGTTTTTATGTACTAATATTTATCATTCATTCACCAAAAATGCTCTTCAGGTTTACTGCACCGGAGGAGTATGGTATGGTGAGCATTCAAGCTTCAACCTTGGATGGACCCAAGTTCAACTACAAGTTCTATTACCTGTAAACTGTTTCACTTTATACATTGCCCTTCCATACTTCTCAGTTTTCTCTTCTGTAAAACATTACAAATACAAGTCAAATCTTATCCATGTCATTTGTTTCTGATATAGGTCCATGAAAGGGTCATTAAGAGAAGTAAATGAGAAGATGGCTACAAAGTGCTAGGAAAGTACCAAAAAAATGACCTTTTAATGAATGTCACTGCACCATTACTGCTACTGCTGCTGCTGTTGCTGCTACTACTGCTTCCACTGCTTTAAATCTGCCAATCCCTGTTCTGTAAGATTACCTATAAACTAACTTAGCATAATGCGTGCCCCCGGTGTGGTAATGAGGCTCTCCTCCTCTGAGCCTCCCCCAACAGCACTCTCGTTTTTGCACCCTGCTTCTTTCCTCCTGCTCTCTCTCACCCTGCCATGTTTTCCTACTGTTTGTTAATGATTTTATTTTATTTTTTTAATTTTTTATATAATTTTCTTTCTTTTTTTATTGTTGTTCAAGTACAGTTTTCTGCCTTGTCTGTTAATGATGCTAAAGACAAGGAGGGGCAGGAAGAGAGGATTCCGTGGGGAACACTGTCCTTGGAGAGACAATACGGATTATAAGGGACTCACATGGAGTAGAGGAGACCATCACTTAAAGGTGACCCCAGAGACTGGAGTGAAAGGGAGTGCTGCAGAAACCAGTGTGTAAAATAGAAGGCATTTGAGGGCTTAGACTAAGTTCATGACATAAAAGTAGAAAGATAAAAGACTTAAGAGTAATTACTACTGGTGAAGAATAAATGAATTCAGGAACAGATTATATATATTTGGCTCATATATTAAAGCAATATAATAAGCATGAGGTACTTAATATACCACTCCATAGCAGTGATTTTTAACCGGTGTGCCACAGCAAGCTGGTGCACCACAAGAATCTTTAAAACATGCAGTGCCTGAGTGTTTAGCCAGAGACACTGACCCCTCCTCCCTTAGGTTGTCAAATTAAAAAATGACAGCAGCCAACACAACAATAGCCACCTGGTGTCAATGAACCAAAAGTACACTGATATTTTTTGTCAGATCGGCAGAAAATATATTTTTGATGTGTCATGAGATGAAGAAGGTTGAAAAATCACTGCTCTGTCATAAAGAAAGTGGAGAGAGGTGAGTAGTGAACTTAGCAGAAAGCTCAAGTGGTTGGCTCTCTAATAACGCCCCTACTCACCTGTACCCACTTTCTATACTCATCCCTCTCTTTTGGAGGTTTCCAGTCATGGATAGGCTTGGTGGGAGGCGGTTTAATTCCTACCAATGGAAAAACCAACAAAATCAGGTTCCCTTCCTCCCATTGCACTGAGTCAAGTTCAGACAATTCAATCCTGAGAAATTTTGAGAGCAAAATCATCTTGTTAGTAAAAGTTTCAGAGCATGACACAAGAACATGAGGCCATGAGGATACATTCAATGTAACAGCAGATACAGTTTTGGAGGACTAGACTTTCTGGGGGGTAGTTCCACCTGGTTTCTTCCTGCATTTGCTATTAGTTTCACAGCTAGGTTCCGTCTTCAGCCTGGAGAAAGAGCAATTAAAGTAAACTCACCTGCACCCATTACAAAACAATTTTACTCCATAAGAAAGGGGACATGGATTATAATTCCATCATGGATTCACCCTTCAAATATCAACATAATGTATCAAGTTTCCATTTACATTCAAAATAAGGGATGCTTTAATGACAGAAGGACGGTCTTCCTCTCTACATTACTTCTGATAGAACTACTATTTTTATCCCCAAGCACTGTTGTTGCTCCGTGTTTGAGTACCACACTCCCAACTCTAGGTTGTGGGAGTAAATCAAAAGAGAAATAGCCCTGGCTGGCACAGCTCAGTGGATTGAGCGCGGGCTGGGAACCAAAGTGCCCCAGGTTCGATTCCCAGCCAGGGTACATGCCTGGGTTGCAGGCCATAACCCTCAGCAACCGCACATTGACATTTCTCTCTATCTCCCTCCCTTCCCTCTCTAAAAATAGATAAATAAAATCTTAAAAAAAAAGAAATAAAAATCAGGAAAAGGTATTTTTAAAAATCTAAACCATACACATCAAAGACACTAATATTTCTTCTGCACCAGCGTCCCTAATGTCCCCATTCTTCCTCAACACCCCTGTAGGTCACCAATATCAGAGCAATGCAGGTAAGCTCTAATTTAGCAAGAAGAGAACCCATCATTAGCCTTCTCATATTCTGTATTTGGAGACTTATTATATCAGTGTATTAAGTTCCCTTCTAGTATTTCCTTGTTCCCACTCTAGAGTTTTTCCACAGCTTTGATTTTACTAATTCTGATTTACAGTTTGATTATGTGTTAATCTACCTTAGCCATACTGTTACACATTTTTGGTATTTGAATTCAGATTAGACAAGTGCTAAGGCCACGTGAGAATCAATACCTAATATATTTCTGAATGCAGTCCTCAGCATTTTTATCTTGAATTAAAACAACTTGAAGTGTTCACAGTACCACCTTTAATCAAGTGTAACCATAAACTACAAAGAATTTGAAAATGAAATGTGTATAAGACATTTCACACTCCAAGCAGTCTGATGATAATAAGTTTCCACCTGTTAACATATTAATAACAGTGTTAAAGAGCACAATGTGCCCGAGGTATTACAAGTCTGTGCAATTTTACATGTGTCAGGAAATGGTTTGCTTGTTAGTGACTGGGTAGAGTATCAAAGCAGAGTGAATTCCATGGGGAAGAGAGTTGTGTAATCAGCAAAAAGGAAAAAAAAATCTCCATTTCTTGAGTCGTTTAAAATAACCCATGAAAAGCAGTGAATAATAGAGTAGAACCGATTGACCTCTGGAGGGTATTAAATGACCTATAGTAATAGATCATTTCCATCCCTAATGCCTGTGATTAAAATGTCATAATTTTGAATGGTGCACCCAAGAAGAAGAGAGACACTGAATACTAATACAAAGAAGACAGGACTTTTCACAAAGGAGGGGTCTCTGGCACCAGGGATGGAGGGAACTAGGAGAGGCCCAGCATATGCAGAGACCTCATCCTAACAAGAGGTTGCTTAAATGATGTTTTATTTTTTAATTGTTTTTACTTTCTTCTTATAGCTGGTTTCCTCCCTTTAACAACTTTAAAAATGTTTTAGCACTAAGCTGAAAATCTGAGTAAGACAAAATCAAACAGACCACACAGAGCATGCTGTATATTTCACCTGCAATTTTTTGCAAGAGTATTAAAGCCCGGATAATGGCCAAAGCCAAAATAAAAATGCAACAATATTTCCATTAAGCTCTTTTCTTGCTGGAAAGACAAAAAGAAACATTCATGAAAAATGCATGGATGGGAAAGGTCCAGATTAATGTCCAGAACAAGTATTTCTTTTTGTTTATCTGCTCTTCTACCTTTAATGACTACACTAACTTTAAAAATCGTGCCCATGTTCAGCATTTTCTCAAACATCTGCACTTCTCGTCATCTCCCAATCTGTTTGCTTTCCTGTGTCACGTATTCTTCCTCCAATGAACCAACCCCAAGAATAATATCAATCCCAAAGAGTCCTCAATTAAAAATTACTAGTCTAACTTGGCTGGCGGAGCTCAGTGAATTGAGCACAGGCTGTGAACCAAAGTGTCGCAGGTTCAATTCCCAGTCAGGGCACATGCCTGGGTTGCAGGCCACAGCCTCCAGCAACCGCACATTGATGTTTCTCTCCCTCTCTCTCTCTCTCTCTCTCTCTCTCTCTCTCTCTCTCTCTCTCTCCCTTCCCCCTCTAAAAATAAATAAATAAAATCTTTAAAAAAACATTTAAAAAAATTACTAGTCTATTGGTTTATTACCCATTGGTTATTCACTTGGGCTATTATTTATTTCTAATTAATTAGCATAAAAATTGCATGTCATAATGAATAAAAATAAAAACTAGTTATGCATTCTAGCTAATGTTTTTAACATTATACCTTCCCGAATAGTATGAAAGGTGTATAAAATCATGGTATAAGTAAAATCACATAATAAGGCCAACTAAAAGCTTAAAAAATCGTTAGACTAACAATCATGGTTTCCCTAAAACAGAAAGGTGCCTTGAACCAACCTCCTCTGGTGAAGCAAGACCGAACCTCAAGTTTCAGAACCAATATTAGCTGACTGCAATGGCCCATAGGGAAAGCTCACTATTAAGCCATAAGTAGATAATCAAGGAAATTGCATAATAGTCATTATACTAACCACATGCAGGGAATGCCCATACAGCAGCATTTTAATTATTTATTTAGCACACCAGTTTGCACAATGCAGATATATTGTAGAAAAACTAACGGAAGCACGCTGATAGCATGCCTGCAGTAGAATAGTGAAAATTTGTAGTTTGTGTTTCCTACTGAGCAAAAACAGAAAGTGTGTTCTTTAAGCAACTATAAATAGCTTATATAAAGCCAAATATGAAAACAGATGGGTAAACAGATACATAGATACAACATAGATACATGATGTATTTATCTCAGTCAGGTTTACAAGGGCTGTATGATACCTCTGTAAAAATAAAGATAACAAAAGCTTGCTGTTCATAAAAAGGCATGTAGCCAAACTAATTATTTCACTTATCTGCCTTCTCAAATGGTGTTCTGCTGGATAAAGTTCAGGAGCAACCACTGGAAAGTAAAAACTGTCCCATATGAAAATGTGTAAGACAAATTCTGCTTGCGCCCTTTATTTAAAAATATACACTGATGTAGGTTGCCACTTTAAAGGCTTAACTGATTTCACATACATGGGAATGGGACCCTCTTTCAGAATGCCAATTAACACTCTGCATCAAATAAGTTCTAACTCTTCAATAAGTCTGATCAGCTCTACCTAATCAATCAGAGTTGAAGATGTATCTGCTAAAGGTTAAAAAAAAAAAAGAGTAATTTGCCATGACTTAGTAAAGGAGCCATAGCTCATAATTTGAATACAACAAATGTGTTTGGAAGGTATTTTTGCTTTTTTTTCCAATAAGGTGCCTGGCTTTTTTACCCTAAATAAATCAAATATAAAACCCTCAAGCTTATGTTATAGTTCCCTTTATAAACTATTTCTCACAAACAAGCTGACAAAATATATATGGATGTCATTGCTTTATTTTTTTGCTTTATTATATCAAGCTGAAAACTATGGTCAAAGATTGTATACAACATAGATTAAATGTATCATTCAAACCATTTGAAACTAAATTAAAAAAAAAAAGATTGAAGCTAGTTTCTCTCATGAGGTTTTTCCCCAGATAAATAGCCTGTGGCAGAGATGATTTTAAACAATCGCTATACTAGTAGCCATAGAAAACACGTTTCACCTAAACCAGAGCAAAAACCCATCACTGGTGTCTGCAATTCATAGTCTATATATAAAACCAAAATGTATTTAAAATGTCACTTACATCATACTCTTAGATTCCCATGATATGGAGACTACAATTCAAACTCGTTGTCAGGTCACAAAAGGGCCCTTTGCACACTAGTCTTTGCAAACTCATTGAGCTTGTATCCTATCATTCTCTTTCTTGCTTTTCAGGAGTCGAAAACACTGGCCTCACCACTTGTCCGCAGGCTACCATGCTTGTGACCTCAGCATTCCTTCAGCCTGAAAAGCTCTTTTTCTAGACCTAGATATAGCCAACTTCTTCTAGTCCAGGATTCAGCTCACACAGTTGTCACATCTCAAACAGGACTTTATTGACCAGAATATATAAATAAGTGCACCTCCTGGCGTTGCCATTACACATGCCTTTGTTCTGACGTTGAGTTTTTCACTATCCTAACGGTCTTATTTCACTCTCTCTCCATCAGAACGTGAACTTTGAGAAGAAGCAACTTGTCTGACGACTTCAGCTCCAATTTACAACTCTGTGTCCAATGCTGAGTAAAGCACCTGACCTCATAAAATATACTCAATAAATATTTGGGGAATGAATGAAAGTTACCTGGATAAATATATATCCTAAAAACATAAATATAGACTGATTTAAAAATCCCTAGAATGCATGTAATTAATTACATAACAATCTAGAGGTTATTTTATTGAGAGAATATCCCTAAAATACATAGTTAACTCAAAAAAGATAATTTTATTCTTCATTTAAATGAGATAAGCTCCTTCCTCATAGACATTTATATCATTGGATGGCCATAATAAATACTCAATTATTTTTATTAGTTTTATTTGCAATTGTTTTTACTAGAGAAATATAATTAATGAAGCATGTAACTCCTAAGATCTATAATTAGAAATCAAAATCTGTGCTCTAGAAATGTGTTAAAACAGACCTAGCAGACATATGTTAATTATATATTAATAGAACAGTAACTTTTCTTAGGAGAAAATTAAGTTGTGTGCCTGGTAGTTTGGCAAACTCTCTTTGCATGACATTGCCAATGATCTATTTTCATATTAAATATACAAAATATTATGCTTCTAATTTAGAATTCCAAAATGACTCTGCATATAAAATTTTCATTATATGATAGTACTGTCTACTTTTTAGATATTGTTTAGTTTGTTTTTTAAATTTATTTTTTTTAAGTATTTTATTTATTTATTTTTAGAGACAGTAAGGGAGGGAGAAAGGGAGAGAGAGAAACATCAATGTGTGGTTGCCTCTCATGTGGTCCCCATGGGGACCTGGCCCGCAACCCAGGCATGTGCCCTGACTGGGAATCAAACCTGCGATGCTTTGGTTCACAGCCTGAGCTCAATCCACTGAGCTATGCCAGCCAGGGCAAAATTTATTTTTGTTTAAGTATAGTTGGTATGTAATCTTATGTTGGTTATGTTGGTTTCAGTTGCACATACAGTAGTAATTCCACATTTTTATA
Organism: Phyllostomus discolor; assembly: GCF_004126475.2. NCBI lineage: Eukaryota > Metazoa > Chordata > Mammalia > Chiroptera > Phyllostomidae > Phyllostomus > Phyllostomus discolor. Next base: position 30,667,342 of record NC_040915.2, on the reverse strand, counting down.
CCTTACAGTGTGATCACCCTACTACTTCTAGTAACCATCCATCACCATGTAAATGTATCACAATGTTACTATGTTCTCCCTCCCCTTGTCATCCATCCGTGCGATAGTCCTTTCTCACGTGGAATGTAGGACGTTTATACAAGTTCCATAGCCAGGGGAACATTCTATGTGGTTTGACAGCATAATATCAAAACAATGTACTTGTACAAGTGATAGTAATGAACCAAAAAAAGCCATTAACATGATTTTTAAGTATTTTAAAATATTGGGTATCATTAATAAAATTTTTGTTTTAATTTTCAGAATATCATAAGCCAATTACTATAGAAATCTCTTTTCTTGATGCTTTTCCTATAGTTAATATATATGATTCGAAATAATTATTACCAAATTATTTCTAAAGGGAAGAAATAGTATTTTGTGAAGCTCCTTGCATTTTAAAAAACATCCCATATTGTTTTCTCTGGGTGACTGCAATATCATGAATTTCACTGAATTTGTCCAGTGCTCCTCAAATAATTCAGGGCTGCGCGGCATCACAAATGCCCCTTTTATGGAATTTCAGCCACCTGTAAATGATAATCATAAAATAATTTGATGCTGTCACCCATTATATTTTTGATAAGCTTATCATAGATCAAGTTAACTAGGTTCGACATCCTCTACCACATCTTCAAAAAAAGATGCTTTCATCTAAGAATTGGATATTGATCCTTCTTTTAATACAAATGACTCCTGTGTAGCTACTGTATTGTCATAGTTTTCACACCTCTCAAATTCAGGCAAAAGTAAAACTGCATGTTTTACTTTTACTACCACTTTCCATCAGAAGTGTAGTTTTATTAAGGTTCCACTAATTTATCTTTATGATAGTTTGGAAGATGAAAACATTTTGTAAAGAGCACAACATCAATATGCGTCTCTATTGCTATTGTTTTTTAAATGTATTAAAATTTTGATAGAAATACTCTTTTATATGATTAGGTACAATTATCTATTTTAAACTTGTCCATTTTAAAAACCAAAGCAGGATTTATTTTTTAAACACTCTCTTTGAATGGCAGTACAGATTCTTAATACTAATTATAGGGATCACAAATTATAAATATGTATATATGTAACACACAATCTAGCCTAAATATTGCTGGAGTTTCTTTCTGTTTTCTGCAGATGATATGAAATTGACCTAAGCTTTGTTTCCATAAGGTGAAACAGTGTCCCAAAGCTCTTTTAACTCTTGAGTCATAAAATTTCAGAAACCAAGTGACATGCTTTGAACACTCCTTATTCATTTTGTACTAGATGCTTATATCAAGAGAGCATATTATTTTTAAAAAAAAATAAGAGAAGGTAACTTTTGGTAAAATATCTTTTACACAGCTAATTTCTCAAACATTTTTTATTGTAAAATCTTTTTTTAATTGTTGTTCAAGTACCATTGTCTCCATTTCCCCACCAACACTTTCCCCTGCCCTACCCACCCGCACCTCCCACCCTCAGCTCTTTCCCCTTTGGCTTTGTCCATGGGTCCTTTATACGTGTTCCCTGATGACCCTTCCCCTTCTTTCCCCCATTATCCCCCTCCCTCCTCCCCTCTGGTCACTGTCACTTTGTTCCTTATTTCCCCATACCTTCTTCTATTTTGCTTGCTTGTTTGTTTTGTAGATTAGGTTCCACTTTTGATTGTGAAATGGGGCTCAGATTTTTGTTTCTGCTCACCTCTATGTCAGCACCTTCCCCAGAGTTCAAGAAAGCTCATAAAACAGATGATTAACTTAACATGTTATTGTAACAGATTAGCCTTGTTATGATCACAGCAAAGATGCCTGCAGTCCATAGGAACACTGTCTTCTTTGGTCCACCTTTTCCCCATCACAAAACATTTATAGTCTGTCTGTAATTTTATTTTTTACTTCTCCTTTTATAGTTTTACTAGTGGGTATGCATAATTAAATGCATCATTATTTATCCTTGCTTGGAACTCTATATATAGAGTTTTAATCTACATATTACTGCATGGAGCTATAACTCATCAATTTTCACTATAATAGGGTATTCTGTGTATATAACAAACCTTCAGTCAGAAAGACTGCTAAAATCTTTTATTAATTGTAATAATTTGCTTGTAGATTTTTCACTTTCCTAGTACACAGGTTGTGGGTTTTTCTGTTTCTTCTCTAAGTTCTGTCACTTTTCACAGTATATGCTTTGAGGCCATGTTTTATATTTGCATACAAATTTATAACTGCTATGTCTTCCCCATGATTAGCATTTATCCGTTTGACATATAGTGATCATCTTCTTTATTTCTCTAATGATTATTGCCTTAAAGCCTACATTCATTGAAATTATTATCAAGCAGTGTGAGTTTTTGTTTAATGTTTACAATTATATGCTATTTTTATTATTTTATTTTAAAATCTATATTATTTTTTGTTTCTTATGAGAAAGCATGAAAAAAGCACAAAAATTGATTTTGTTATTTCCTCAGTTTTACTCTTTCATTTAAACTAAAACATTTGTTCCATTTATATTTAATTACTGATATTTTGCTTATTTTATGTTTAAAGATTTTGTGTGTTTCCAGTTTTATTGAAACATAAACATTGAGATGCGACATTGCATAAATTAAAGGTGTAAAATATGATGACTTGATACATTTCTGTACTGCAAAATGATTATCACATCACATAGTTATCATTTCTTTTTGTGGTAAGAATGCTTAAGATCTACTCTCAGCAGCTCTCAAGTATATAATACAGTATTATTAACCATAATCACCAGGCCCCAGATCTTATTCTCATATAACTGGAAGCCTGTACACTTTGACCAATGTCACCCCATTTTCCTCAGCACCCCTTCCCCCTGGTAATCACCATTCTAGTCTCTGTCTATAGTAGTTTGGCTTTTTTTACATTCCGCATATAAATGGTATCATATAGAGTGTTTCTCTTTCTCTATGTTAAAATATTTTATTCATTCATTCATTCATTCTTTCTTTTTTTTTTGGGGGGGGGGCGGGAGGGGAAAAAGGGGAAGGGAAGGAGAAAGAGGGGGAGAGAAACATCGATAGACTGGTTGTCTCTCACTTGCCCCTAACTGGGGACCTGGCCCATAACCCAGGCATGTGCTCCACCTGAGAAATGAATTAGTGACCTTTTGGTTCTCAGGCCAGCCCTAAACCCACTGAGCCACACCAGCCAGGGCTGTCTGACTAATTTTATATAGCACCCTTTCACATGCTTCCTATTGTCTACCTGTCCTGTTTCTTTCTCCTTTCACTTTTTTGCCTATTTGCATTGATAAAGAAAAAGAGGGAAATGTGGTCATCAATATTTTCCTATGACAGTTTGGAAGTTACATACTCCTTTTCTTCTGGTGGTCATTGAAAGAATAACAATGGCTTTGTTCTCTCCCATGGTTCCCTGAATTTTCCTGTTCTTCATTATCTAAAATGGTAGGCTGGATATTACATTTGAGGAATCATCTGTATATTTAAAGGTCAAATCCAAGAACCTATAAAAGGATTTTATGTTGTGACTAAGTGAGATTTATCCACAAAAGCAAGATTAGCTCTGCATATGAAAACCAACTAATGTAATACATAGTATTAATAGAGTAAAAACAAAACCACTGATAATCTCAACAAATGCAGAAGAGTATTTAACAAACTCCAACACCCTTTCATGTTAAAAACACTCAAAAATATTGGACCAAAATGGAAAATTGTCAGCCTGAAAAAGAGCAACTGCAAGAATCCTCAGATAACATCATACTTAGAGGTAACACACTAATACTTTCCCTTTAAAATTAGAGCCATTCAACATTGTACCAGAGATTCCAGTCAGGACAAATAGTCAAGAAAATAAAAATAAAACTCATCCAAATTAGAGAGGAAGAAATAAAGCTATCTCTATTTGCTGATGACATAATCATGTAATAGAAATTTCTAACAATTACAAAAAAAAACTATTAGAGCTAATAATAAAGTTCATCAAGGTTTAAAAAATATGACATCAACATATTAAAATCAGTTGCATTTCTAAACACCAGTAATGACCAATCTAGAAATGAAATGAAATTAACAATTCCACTTACAGTAGCACCAAAGAGAATTAGATAGAAATAAATGGAATGTAAGACTGTAACTTAAAAAAATTAAAATATATAAATACTGTATGTGGAAATACTGTATGCAGTCATAAATTATAAGATTCAATATTTTTCCTTTTTATTGTTGTTCAATTACAGTTGTCCCCGTTTCCCCCCATTACACTCCCCTGCCCTACTCCCCCTACCTCCCACATTCAATCCCCTGCCCCTGTTGTCTTTGTCCATGGGTCTTTTATACACGTTCCTTGACTTGACCCTCCACCTTCTTTCCCCTATTATGCTCCTCCCCCTCACCGCTGGTTACTGTCAGTTTGTTCTTTATTTCTATGTCTCTGGTTCTATTTTGCTCTCTTTTTTGTTTTGTTGATTAGTTTCCACTTACAGGTGAGATCATATGGTATCTTTTTTTTACCACCTGGCTTACTTCATTTAGCATAATACTCTTCAGTACCATCCATACTGTCATGAAGGGTAGAAATTAATTCTTCCTTTCTGCTGTGTAGTATTCCATTGTGTAAACATACCACAGTAATATTTTTAAGATGATGGTAACCCCCAAATTGACCTATACATTCCATGCAATCTCTGTAAGGACTTCAACTGCCTTTTTTCCTTTTAGGAACTGATAAGATGACCACAGAATTCATATGGAAATGAAAATGAACCTGAACAGTCGAAATAATCTTGAAAAGAAGAAGAAAATGGGAGGACTTAGAATTCCCCACTTCAAAACCTGCTATATAGCTACAGTAAAGTCAAGACTGTATGGTACTGGCATAACAATAGAATACAACTGAGAGTCCAGAAATAAGCCTTCGTGGTCAATGGACAATGGGCACTCCATTGTCCACAAGGGTGCCGGGGCGGTCCGATGTGGGAAGTGTAGTGTTCAATGAACAGATGCTGAATTACTCAACATCTAAATACAGAGGAGTGTAGTTGGACCTTTCCTCACCATGATATACAAAAAATGACACCAAATGGATCAAACTTATAAATGTAAGTTTTAAAAACTATAAAATTTCTATTTAAAAGAACAACTCTCAGGGTAGGAGAAAAATCTATGCAAATCATGTATCTATTGAAGAACTTGTATCCAGAATATATCATTCTTACAAGTCAGCAATAAAAAGACAAGTAACTCAATTAGAAATGAGTAGATAATTTGAACAGACAGTTCTCTAAAAGAGATGTGCAAATAGCCAAAGGTACATGAAATAATGCTCAACATTGTGATTTGTCATAGTTCAAGAGAAAGAAGAAATTTAACAGAAAACAGGAGGGTTGAACTTCAGGACGAGGAGGGCCTGCCTATATATCATTTGCTAACCTGACTTATCTGGCATCAATTTAAAAGTTATAAGGCATAAAGAATTCACATATAAACAGGTATATAGCCTGTAACAACTCTTGATTTTACAGTGAACTTGCATTTATATGTTTCTTTTACACACTGAGTTGTAATGGAAAATGAAAGCAATGCACACTAATTTACACACAAATTCTCACGTGCCCTCATCGCTGTTTGTAATAAAATCAACATCTCGAAAGTCATGGAGAGTTTTCCTCTTCCGACTGAATTTATATGCATAGAGTTGATACTTCAGATGTTATTTTTGTGGCGATATAGTCTTCTGGGGCTTCAGCTACTGGGGATAAAAGGAGTGTGATGTTGATAGAATTCAGATGCTGTTTGAAGAGGCGTGCAAAAGTGGGTCTCTCTTATTACCTTCAGAAAAATTGCGGAAAATAGCAATCTTATGTCAATTACATTAAATGTACTTATTTTTATATTTTCAGCGCAGGGCTTTGAAAGTGTAACAAGATTTATATGTAAATGATAAGTTATCATGATATGAGTTTAATAGCACCAACACATCAGAAAAGGATAATTACCATCTTACACTTTCAACCATCCTTGGAAAATTTAAAATATGCAGTTGGGCTTAGGCATTTGGTAGTTGTCTAATATAGAACATATTTAAACATAAATGCTTTCTAAATATAAATCATTCACAGCTAAATTTGCAATGATACACAAATAAGTATTCTGGCCTCCAAAACTGTGCTGTGCATGTATGTGTCAACATCTAACTTCAGTTGTAAAAATATAGAAATTGATCTAGAGGCCTTAGCAAATGGCAACAATGCATTAAGCTATACTTAATAACATACATGCAAATCACACAATACTCAGGGGTTAAAAAGAGCATATTGTGTGTGTGTGTGTGTGTGTGTGTGTGTGTGTAATTTTAACACAAACTTGCCACCTTTTTAGCAATGTATCTACAATAATCATCAGTCCCTTGCTGGTCTGCACAGTAGTGAGATCTACCTGTGTAAGTCCCATTCATCTTAATACTAGCTAATGAAAAGATGGCCCATATCTGCCAGACAAAGTGAACAAAATATTAGTAAAACATTAAGTACAGTAATAATCAGTAAAACATTAAGTACAGGATCTAGGCACACCATTCTTTTCTTTGCCTTGTTAAAAGACTATGTTCATTCAACAAATGCTTATTGAGTTCTCACTGTAAGTAGATACTGATCTATACATGTGGGAATAAGGGAGAGGACAAGAAAGATTACTGCTGTGTACACACTTTGTTCTAATAGGAGGAGACATATATTAGATACGCAAAACAGGATACTTTCATCTAAGCACAAGCACTAGGAAAAAAACTGTGCACCTGTGTTTGTGTGTATGGAACAGTATATGGGACACAGGGGACAATTTTCACTTTCATGTAATGACAAGAAGGGGTGAGGGGAGCAATGCCTGTGAAGGAATAACATGTGTAAATGCCTTCATGTTGTATGTGTGGGTACACATGCAGCACGTGGGCCAGAGGGAAGGATTGAAGCTTTCGTCTGATGACAAGAAGTAGGCAGCCATGTAAAATGGGGCAGGGGCAGCCCACGAAGGGAATGGTATGTGTAATGCATTGAGATTGAATGAGCTTGAAGGAGAAGAGAGACGGCGTTCATTGAACAGTGTGAGAGGGAAAGAGTGCGAAGAGGTGAGACGGTGGGGGTGCAATATGTCTCAATTCTTGTCTGTACAATAGTGTGAAACAGTTTATCTCATTGAATCCCCATGTCAGTTCTCAGATGAGAGATGATGGTTATCACAGGACTATATAGTTAATAATCTCAAGAAAATTTCTTATACAAATTTTGTAAACATTTTTTTGTGTGAAACTAGAAAGGAATCTCAAATGATGAAAATAAGAATACGGAGATGAGAAATTAAATAATTTTTGACAGAAGACAAACAGCTTGGCTGAAGCAGCAACTTTAAGCTGATTGAGGGCAGTTGTTCTTTCTAAATCTGAGGCCATGTTTTCCTCTGTCTGCCTTCTTTGGAAGAGTCTTCAGGAAACCCTCCTCCCTTTGCATCGGGTACCGTGCCCTTCCCAGGCTGCCTTGTTCTGTAAGCACAGACCTCGTCCCGTGCTCCCTGCCTTCCCCTCCTCCCACACATCCACCTTAATGCACCTCTCCCTCTCCCTCTAGCTCTCCCTCTCCCTCTCCCTTCTCCCTCTCCCTCTCTCTCTTCTCTCTCTCTCTCTCTCCCCCACACACACACTTTCCTTTAATATATTCAATTCCAGCAATCTTCAACAATCATTCTTGGTCATCCTCCCTTTTTACATCAAACCTTTTCCCCAGAAATTGGACAGAATCAAAGTCTTCAACTTTCACCTTTGAGATTCAGTGTAGAAATAGTCTGCCATCTACAATAACTCCCAGGTCATGTCCACCTCGGTTCATTGATTCAGAATTTGTAATCCATGTCAAGTATAACTAACTCACACTGGCACTTATTGCCAGCTTCCTCTCTACAAACGTTTTCCTAACCTGCCAGGCTCAAGATTTGGTCATCATTTCTTACCCCCTCCCTCATCCAATTAGTATTTAACATCTATTAAATTTACTTAGATACGTCACCCAGGATTTTCAGTTCTAATATAATCTTATTCCAGGCATTTACCATCTCAGGCCCGATTATTATGGCGGCCTCTGGAGGAGATTTTCCAATTCACTGTATCCCCTCTCTTCATGTTCACCAATTGCTAACTCTCTGTAAATGTATATTCTTGTGTTATCAGAACCCAACAGTGTTTCTAAGCATTCCCCAGTGCCAGGTCACACAGGCGTACTGTGTGACCAGGTCAGAGCCTACTGCAAGGCATTAGGATTGAGGATCAAGAGCTCGGTAAATAGTTATCATGAGTCTGAGATCCCCATGTTAACCTCAAACTCACAATTGCAGCAAGATTCAAATATGTGAGCTAATTTGGTATTCAAATACCCAAGAGTGTCACAGGGCATAGGAAAGACAAATGGGTAATTTTAGGGGCAGTAGCATATCCATTTCACTGCTTTCTTTATCTCGCATGCATGGGTAGAGGTGCCTACAATTTTCCTCTGTAAACCTTCCCCCTACTCTGATGCAGTTGAATCTTCCAAAAGATAGCTTCCATTCATGTCTTTGTTATGTACCTATATTCGATTTAGGAAAAGGGACTAAACTGCTTTTTCCATTCACAATAGTTTATGATTAATAGTGTTTGGATAAGTGACTTGGAAACACAGGCATAAAGCCAAAGAGAGGTGAAATTATTTATTAAATATCTCAAAGTAGGTCACTTGCGGACTACAAAAAAAAACTGTAAGTCACCGGGAAATAATAGGAAGCGTGTGGCAATGCATTTAAAACAAATTGGACAGTCCAATATTAAAACAGTCTCTCTCAGGAGGTTCGGGATTCCTAACTCTACAAGATTTTAAGACGAATTTACACTGACAGATAACAAGCTGTATTCTGAGTAGCCTTCTGGAACTGCCAAGTCAGGTAAGGCCTGAGGCCAGAGGGGAAGGAGTGAGAAGAAACGGAGGCTCCCACCCTACCTTCGTAACTGCCATAATTTTTATTGTCCTACATGTTGCGTTCTGTGTAAAAATTCCATGGAAAGAAAATAAATCCCATTTTGTTAAAGAGAGAAGACTGATAATTGATGGTTTCCATGGTGGGGAACCTGTAGAACTTGTTTCTAAATAATGCTGAAAATTGGACGAGAAGTTTCTAAGGTTTAGTATGAATTCTAGCTCCCCGGGATTTATGTTGCTGCATTCTCATAACTCCAATAAATTTAGCTATAAATTTCTAAAAATGTAATGAAATGTCAGAAGGTATTTGAGCAAAGCACTTCATTTTTTGCCACAAAATTCCTGACGGGTGCTTAGTTCTGATCTCTATATCAAGAATTAGCGAACGGTGGTAGGTGACCTTATCTGAAGGGTATGAAATGATTTCTTGGTAAGACAAGAATTCCTTTGAAAAGATCCTCCTATTTATTGAATGACAAAGCAAAGTGCATAACATACGTTATGTCTGACTCAGAGGCACCCTTAGTAAAGAACATCGGACATCCAGCAAAGCTTATCTTCGGAGCTCCAAGCCTGTGCTCCTTCCCCACAGCCCTCCCTTTCTCTGATGGCTATTTCGGTGAGTCTTAATGTCCTTATGGTCCTTTTCCTTCACACCTGCCACCTCCACGCCCGACCATCAAAAACAGCATTCAGTCCTGTATTTAAGTCAAAATTTACATTAAATCTTTATAAAATGGCCAGGGATATGGTCAGTGCTTTACTTACCAGTGATATCGGCATTTGTGAAAACAAGGACAGTTTATGTTATAAATGTCAAGGTTCTGGGCTTTTTAAAGTTAAGTGAGGTGATTCGCATACTTCTCTAAAGCTGGGTATAAAACTATACAGAATGGTGAGAAGTGTGGAAAACAAAAAGTCACTGCCACTTTTAAGACAGCAACTGAAACAAATCGCATGTGAAGTTCAAATATAGAGCACAGTTGTATCCTGTCAGCACTTAAATGCTTCTCTCTGGTCCCCCAAATATCGTGCTTCATCCATGGAAAAGACAGCTTATACTGCAAACCCTGTCGGGATATTCCTTAATAGAGCCCAAAGAGATAATAAAAATAATACTAACAACAACAGCAATGATAGATATTGAGGAGGATTTTATTAAGAGTTTAGCCAATGTGGCTCAGTTGGCTGGAGCACTGGCCCATAAACCAAAAGGTCATGGGTTTGATTCCCATTCAGGGCACAGGCCTAGACCGCTGGTTCAGTCCTCGGTGGGCACAAGAGGCAACCGATTGATGTTTTTCTCTCATATCAATGTTTCTCTCCTCTCTCCTTTACCCACTCTCTAAAATCAATAAGCATATCCTCAGGTAAGGATTGAAAAAAGAAAAAAATATATATCACAGCCTCTGTCAAAGGCTTTTCACACAATATCTCACTTAGTTCTCCCAAGCTGTCTATAACACAATACGATTCCATTGTTCCCCTTTTTTATCAACAAGAAAATGAGGCCCATGGAAATTACACATCTAGTCTCTGGTCTCAAGTTCCTATAGGACAGAAGTAGAATTTAAACCCAAAGCTCCTGGACTCCAAATTACACAGACCGGAAGTCCCATCTCCACCCTGCTGATTTCTCTGACCACGCTGAACTGCACACCTTCCCTGAACTCCTGCACTCTGTTCCGTCTCCGTCACTCAGCCCCTGTCTGAGTTTTTTTTTTAAAGATTTTATTTATTTATTTTTTTAGGGAGGGAAGGGAGGGAGAGAGAGAGAGAAAGAAAGAGAGAGAGAGAGGGAGAGAGGGAGGGAGGGAGAGAGAGAAACATCAATGTGCAGTTGCTGGGGGTTATGGCCTGCAACCCAGGAATGTACCCTGGCTGGGAATCGAACCTGGGACACTTTGGTTCCCAGCCCGCGCTCAATCCACTGAGCTATGCCAGCCAGGGCTCTCTGTCTGAGTTTTAACCTCTCTCACACCTGCCTTTACCTTTCACAACACAGATCTTTAAAATTCTGACACAATGGCCATACAGAAACAGCAATGTGCAAACTCACTGGTGATGTCAAAAGATCACCTGCTCTCTCTATAAGGAATCATTTCTAGCCTTCTACTTTAGTATGTTAATCATCCTTGTGAGAATTTACGTTTATTTCTATGATTTGTATGATAATCCTAGTTCAATCATTATTTGTATTTAATTCAATGATTAAATTGCTTGAATTGTAGCAGGATTTCTGTACAACAAGCTTCCTATTGGGGAGTTTTTAATTTTATTCATCTATGGTTGCATAGATGATGGCCCAAATTCAAATGTCAATCTGCTGAAAATTATTTCTTTCATTATATATTACCTTTCTTTCTTTTACTCCAGTCTTTTCTCCAGGAATAGCAATTATTTATAAGTTGGAATTTTATTCTTTTAGTCTATTGACCTCTTCCTCACTATTTTTTTTTCTTTCTGCAACTTAGATTCTCAAATTCATCCTCCACTGACTTTCTCTAGTATAGTCTGTCCCCTCCCCCACCCCCAAATTTTATATTTGGGGAAAATATTCATTTCCTAATAATCATGTTTGAAATAGTCAATTCCTAAGGCATTTGTCCATTTTCTGCTAACTCTATCTTTTGATTTTTGTAGCTAACATTTATTTTTTTAATATATTACTGCCTCTTGAATGTTATTTTTTCATTTTTTGCTGAAAACAATTCATAGGCTTAATGTTGTTGTCATTATTGCCCTTTTTACACAGATTTATTAATCATGAAAAAGAGGTCTAGTTTTTATGCCAAAAGGGAAGCGATATCTCACCGTGCTGGGGCTGCCCTCCACAGCCAATCAGTGCAGAGCTACTGGGTCATGCACGTGATCAACCTGAGGACCCAAGAGCCAGCGGAGGCTGCAGGGTCATCATATGCAGAGACCTGGTTGTCTCTGGATTTGACAAGACTGCTGGACTATTCTTTCTGGTTTCCTGTTTAACCTGCCCGTCAGACTCTCCTACTGGTGACGCTGCTCCGTGGATCCCAGATGACCTTCAATGCACCAAGGACACATTTTCACCTGGTTCCCTGTCTCCCGGGGCCACGTGCACTCTTGGAGACTCACCAGAGGACGGATCTATACTGCATAAAGGACTTCTAAGGGGAGGTTTCACATCTATTCCAGCTTTTTTCTGGCCTCTAGATTTTACAGCACCAAGTTAGTGAATATTTATAGTGTTCTGCCAAACCTCTAATGAAAGCCATTCACCACGATCCTTTATGCCACTGTTTTGCTTCAGCCTGTTCCCGGTTATTTATGCATGACAAACATTTGTATTTAGTGTATGGCTTGCCTCCTTCGCAAAATTCCACAGGTAACACAGATTTTCTTCCTTCTATTTTTTTAATTGTTTCAGTCAGGATTTAGTAAATGATATGAAGCTTTTATTTTACTCAGACACCCTGTGCATGCAGAGTGAGAGGGCAGAGTAAGAGATCTGGCAACCTAGGGAAGCAGTTAGCATAAACTCCATCAGCGAAGTCTAACACAGAAGGGAATGGTAATCGACTAGGCACACAGAGTAGAGGAAAGAGCTGTTATAAAGGAAGCGGCGTTTAGAGCTGCTAGCTGATAGGAAAACAATTAGCACCAGAAAGCACTATTACCTGTACTCAGGTAATAGTCTTTCATGAGGACTAGAGGATTGTGAGATCCAAGTGAAAAGTGGCTTAAAATTGGAATCTAGTTACCACTGCTACAGGATGCAGTCACTGTGAGTCAATTTTCCGGAACAGAACGAAGGATAACTTATTATGGAATACTGGCCTAAAGTATCTTAATTCTTTACAAGCAGGGTCACGATGACATTGATGAAAAAAGATGACATTGATGGAGAAAGGATCACATGGGAAGATGAGTGATATAGGACAGATACTGATCGGTTTCTGTAATATTGCCTTCTGTGACACTGAAGTGCTTGTGCTCAGAGTCCCGCACAACTCACTGAAGCATTAAAAAGAAATCGAACTTTTCTTGGTTTGTCCAATAATTCATCTCTCCTTTTCCAAAAGCTATAATGTTTCTCATGTATGATTTGCATTCTTTAAAAAAAAATGCAGCTCTTCATTACCCAAAGCTCTTCTGTTTACTTTTAGCAACTATATTGCACACATTGAAATTCCATTAAGAAAACTCTCTCTACCTCACATAAGTGAAACAGAGCTTGCGATTCCACATGAACCCACCAGATCATACATCCAGCAAAATGAAACCCTGTTGTTGTCAAACGTTTCACAATAAACAAAATAAGTTAGTCCATGGGCCATGAAGAAAGCAGAGCTATTCTAGGTATTTCCAGGAGAAAATGATGTAACGTAGGGTATAAAGTGCCTATAAGACCACTGAACGCATTGTAAGAGTGAAGGTCAGGGAAGGTCTTCACTAGCTCTGCAGGAATCAGCCCCGAGTGATCAGAGCTCTTTGTAATAATGAGACAGAGAGGCGGTTCACCATGGAAAGCCACAGGCTGATACAAAATTTATATCTGCTGGAGCCTACCTATTTGCCTCCGGCTGTCAGACCGAGCAGTCTTCCCAGCCTTCTGTAAGTAAATCTCACTGGAGGACTGGATGTTGACAAGGATTTGGGGAAATGTACTTCTTGAGCTTTCACCCATGTGGGTATCTCACCGAGGGTGCACGAATGGGACTGAATGCCAACAGGAAATCCGATAAATCAGCCTAAGAGTTAGCTGACCTTGAAAGGCTGTGTTTCAAGGTGGACATGGTTCAATATGGTGGATTCACCAAAGTGCGGGCTGAAAAACTAAACTTCACTTACTTCCCCAGAAGGAATCATGCCTGTGGAAACCAGCACAAGGATCTCTAAAAATTTCGTTTTATAACTGGTTCTTTAGTAAATTGATTGTGAAGGGAGATATAATAAGAATAGGAATTTTTAGAGGTTATTAGTTTAATGCGTTAGCACCTTTACACTAGGGCATTTCTGGCTTTTGATCATAAGTTCATTTGAACAAAAAGAAGACTAATAGAAAAGGTTTTATTTCTGTTATTTCCCTTTGTGAAATTCCTTATTTCTTAATAAAAGTATTTAATAAATAAAAAGAAAAAGTATTTAACAAAATTATTTCATATTACTTATTAGAAATAATTCTTAACATTTGCATATTCCAATGGCAGAATGGAAACTAAGGGTCAAAACAATGAAACAAGAGTAATGAGACACTCAAATAATTACTGAATCATCAAAGAAAAATGGATTTGGTTTTAGTATAGCTTTTATATGTAGTATCATGTTTTATTATAAATCATATGAAAAATTTAGAACATTACATTCCTTCACCAAACATCTTGAATCAGGAAGCTCAATCAAAGTTTAATTTGAATTTTAGGAATGGTGTCCATTAAGAGAAATCTGTTAGATAAATTACATGCTATACTTTTCAGCCATTAAAATAACTAATGTCAGTAGCAATGAGAAACAATTTACTGAGTGTTTACTTGTGGAACACAATTTGCTAAGTGCTTTATCTGCATTAACTCAATAAAAAATTTATTAGTTATATTAATATCAATCATAAGAAATTATAATACATAAAATCTATTAAAATAAAGATATTCTATAAAGAAAAACAGCAAATTAGCTTTTCATTGAAGATTAGGTAACACTAAATAGATACTTTGTAGCAATTTGATATAAATTTTATCTCAGTCATAGGACACCTTCATCCACACCAAGTGGACTCCGTGTCATTTGGAATTGCATGTAGAATATATGTACAAAGACAACTTTGTTCATTTTTACTAGACACTCTAAATAATCAATTGCATATACTATAATGGCAGAGGAATATTTATTATTATTTATAAGAAACTCATGATACATATTAAATATATTTTATAAAAAGGAAAGCAGAAAAAGAGTGACCACACACCTTTCATATTCCTTATTCTCTCTAATCCACAAATGCTGAACCTCTCCTAGCATCCTTAGGATCCACTAGATCAAATACTGCTTTATATGATAAGTGGAAACCATTTCCAAATAATTATGATCACAAAATAAGAATGTTTGAATTCTAGTCTTCATCGATTTCAATAAAGAGTGGTTTGACATCAGCTATGCCAGAAAATAGCTAACGTTTGAAGTCATCATATACATTTTCATGTTCTCCTTTCCTTTGCATCCACAATTAGTTGTACATGTCCCCTCTCCTCATATCTAAGAGTCCCCACAGGATTCATTCTAACGCTCCTCATCTGCAACCCTGAACATACATAACATCCCACATTGACTATAAGTAGCCTAACCACCTTTGTAAGTCCAGAGACAACAAATCAATGAATGACAAATAACACTGTTCACTTTTGACTAAAAAATGGGAGGTTAAACTATTTCCCATTATTACCAGCAAGAAACGAAGAACATGTTTTCTGCCTTTGAAATAGATGTTGGTTTGTCTTCTTGACAGAAGTTAAGTTCATCTATAGAAGGCATCAAAAGTATTCTCCATAAAATTGTTTTTCATGAGAATCTAATCAGGCTCTTAAAAATAAATATAAAAAAAAAAGCTTTAGATGTGTTCTCTGCAATAAGCATTTAAACCATTTCATAAATGTGCAAAGAATCATGTAGGTAGCGAGTATATTAGGTACAAAGAGAGATCTTAGGCCTAGTAAGTGGGTCTTGTAAGACGGACAGGTATGCATGCAAACCAACACACCGTGAGGCATTGTGTGTTTGCAACGCTACATGGACAAATGTGCAACAAGTCAGAAATGAATTACCAAGATGTCCTCATGGTATTAGCAGGCGATGGGTCCCTGACACTGGGAAGAGTATAAATGAGGAAAAAATAGACAGAATGGCATTTGAACTGGGTCTGGATACATGAGTGGAATTACAGCAAATCTATGTGGATCACAAATGCAGTCATTTCACAGAATAGCATGGGCAAGGCCTGAACACTCTAATGTGCGTAATTTAATTAGAGACCGGAGACTGAAGCACTGGAATGTCAGGGCGGGGAATCATAAATGGTGGGCCTAGCTGTGGACAACCTCAAGCGCCAGCATCCGGCACTCATAATCTGTTGTGCAAATAAGCAAGAGAAACGGGAGGATTCTGAGCAGGAAACCAGACTAGCAGAAGAAGATGGGATGTCTACTGGAATTTGTAGGAATGCTGTTGAAAGGCTATGTGGATGGTTTATGGAAGAAGAAATAAAACTCTGAGCTGAGGGTAATAGTTATGAAGCCAGATAGCTACTAGTATAACTCCAGTACTTGAGTGTAACTAATTTCCTCAGAGAAACATATTCAGGGGGGAAAAACATGCTAAAGAAAGTCATATATTATAGGGGAGAAGAGCTGAAAAAATTATGTACATGAGTGTGTGTGTGTGTGTGTGTGTGTGAATATTATTTTTCCTTTTGTTCTAAATGCTACTTTTTTACATTCTGGTAATTATCAACTTCTGTGTATTACAAAAAGGATTAAAAAAACAAAAGTGGTTTTGACTTAACTACAAATTAACACACACACACACACAAATCATCAAGGGTATCTGTGTGTGATACCTCCCCTAGGTGGTATGTCAAAAAAGACCATATACCCTTTCAAGAAGTCTTCCTGGGGAAAAAAAAAAAAAGAGGAAAAAAGTTCTTGTCAAGAACGCTTTTTCTTTCTCTAACAGCAACATTAATTACGTTGTCGGCTAAAGCCACAAGGCTGAGATAGGCAGAGGCAATCTGATCCTCATCTTGTTTAAACTTGTCAGCTTCAAAATGAAGTCAAGAGTTAGTCGGGGAAAATGGAGAAGGTCTCCTTCCTCATTTAAAGATAAATAGAAAGTCCAACCGCCGGTCTTTTTTAAAGGGGGGGTTTCTCTCCCGAAGACACTTGTCTCTTTTTAAAGGTGTTGCTAATTCAGCCCCTCACACAGCTCCCAGAAGCTGAGAAGAGCCCGTTTCCCATGGGCAGACACTCTCAGCACCTCCACCGCTACGCTTGGTCTGCTGCGCCTGGGACCCTCTGCGGGAAGAACAGATACCTCTAACGTGCTTAAGGGCCACCAAAGGCGTTCAGATTTTTAAGCCACACTTTTTCTTCAACCCGGTGTTCTTACTTCCCTGCGCCGCCAGTTCACGTGGCTTGCTAGCAACCCCCGAGGAAAAATTAATTTCAACAAATCTATTTGTTAGACGTCTTGACTCCCAAACTGGGCTTGGTCTCTCATACACACAGCTGGGGGGCAGGGGGGAGCCAGGAGGAACAGAAGGGGACGGTGGGAACGAACAGGTAGATGAGTACAGTAAGCAGATCACCCGGAGAAGGGGAGGTTAGAGAAGGTGCCCTATGGAAGGCAAGCACAGAGGCTGAAACAGCAGCAGGTGTGTGAATTGTACCAGGGATCCAACGCTCCCAACGTCCAAGGGAGTGCAGCGAGTTTCCTCTCAGATACGTTCCGGCAAGGCATTCTCTCCCTCTTTGAGTTATGGGGCCCTTCCACTTGGAGTTGTGAATCCAGATTTTTTTTTAATTTATCCAAATAGAACTTTTCATTGAATCAGGTGTTAAATTAGTGGAATGAAAAACATAGGGGCCTTATTTCTCACTTATCTAATATACTTTTTTATGCCAAAGAAAGTAAAGAGATTCAAATAATTGTTAAAATTAGCGGGGCCAATGCTTTGGAAAACCCAATGAATAAAATTTTATTATTGAAATTAATATATTTCACCAAATTCCACCCTCTAGTCTACTTCCATACCACTCCGATATCTCACATATATTTTTTTTTGTTACAAATGTTTTTAAAGTACGTTCTTTCAGAAATTGGTTTAAATGTCCTTTTTAAACAGAAACTTAGATGCACTAGTGAATATCGGGGTTATGAAAAATATGATCACTTGGTATTGTAGAGTTATACACCTGACACCTATATAATTTCATCAACCAATGCCACCCCAAGAAATCAATAATTTTTTTTAAGCATCACTTGACGCAAGATGTGCATTTTGTGCTGTTCACCAGCCCTCAGCTTACACCTTCGCGCTGACACTCCGGGGGAGACCCAGAAGTGTTATCGCTTCCTGAATTCACCTTCAGGCACAAGGGCGGGAGATTACAGTTTCTCCGTGATCTTCTTCGTAACCTGAGTCTTAAAGGTCAGTTAATGACAGCAACCAGGAAAGAAAAGACAACAAAACAAAACCAACAAAAAAAAAAGTTTTGTCCATTTTTTTTAAAAAAAGAACTTGTCCTGATAAGTAACAAAGAATCTTGATTTTTTTTAAAAGTCCGTTTCCCAATTTTTCTAATCTCTTTAAAGTTTTTCAATAGTTCTAAATTAAATCCCTTTCACCCTTATCTCTTTATCCATCAGAAAATCCGAAGGGTGTTTGGATTCAGACATCCATTGCACCAAAGATCTTTCATTACACAGCACAAACAAGCACTTTTATTGAGCAAGAACCCAATTACTTAACCCAGCTCCAGGTTTCATTCGGCCCCGCGGCGCCTACCCCGACAGCGGCCCACTAATCTCTTCTGATGGACGTCGCTACGTATCAGTTCTGATACACAGAGATGATTCCTAACCTTCTTGTAGAAAACCACTGATTAAATAAACTGAGATGCCCATCTCAGCTTCCTGGGACCAATGAATAACAATGAGAAAGAGTGCGGGCAGATAGGGGCCCTTTCCTCCTCTGCACAGGTGAGACGCAAGCGGAGAGAAACGGGGACGAGAGCCTGGCTGCGCTGAGAAAATGACCCAAGTTCTGTACTCGCATGGCCTCAGGTTTCTCTGTTTGTTTCTGCTCTTTCAATGACTGCCATACTGGCCACATTTTGCTAAAAGAGAAGAAAATAGGTCTCTGAATGCTCTTGTGCCTTTGCTGCTACCATTCTTTTTTCCACATATTGATAAATGACGTTAATGGCTGGAACTTTATGTCAGTGATTCTCAACACTGACTGTGAATGGGAATAACTCAGGAGCTTCTACAGAAGCCGTAGTCCCATCCCTAGAGATTCTGATTTATTTCATTAGGGATGGAATCTGCAACTTATTATTTTTTAAAAGCTCTCCAGATAATCCTAATATACATCCGAGTTAAGAAGTGTTACTTTGTATAAATAGCAACAAAGTTGTTCATTATTATGTTAGAATTATGAAGAGGTCTTAGGTAGCCGTCAGTCAAACTTCACGTCTACTGCAGGAATGCCTTAAAGAAAAGCCTCTGGAAAGTTACATCGATAACACATTGATGCCTCACCAGAAAGTCTATTTCTTTGGTTTCCTTTTAACATCAAAACATTAGACACGTCCCCAAGACACTTCAAAGCAATATAAACAATACTACTCATGATAACACTGTTTATATTAACAAAGAAATTTAAGAATTTTATGTCCACCAATAAAGAATGAGGAACTGAAATCAGACAGAGAGAGAGAGAGAGAGAGAGAGAGAGAGGGAGGGAGGAGCAGGGATGTGTGTGTGTATTCATATATATAAATATATATATATTCATATATATAAATGCTTCATATATATGTGTATATGAATACATACATATATATACACACATATATATATCAGAGGCTTTAAAATAGGGAACAGGGAGAATGCCGTCAGTGAAAACTATGTTTAGGATGTACCTGTGTTCACATATGCACACTTATGTGCATAATACCTTTTTAAAGGATACTATAAATAGTGCTTTCTAGAAAGACAAGGTTTGAGTTTTATTTTTAGTTTATACCTTTTAATTACTTCTATTTTCTAATCATTCGCAGGAACTGCTTTCATGTATTTCAACCGACAGAGGTGATTTGGGTACTGAGATAATAAAACCCATGTTTCCTTTTTTAAGGTTTTCAGTGTCTTCCTACACTAATGTGTCATCTGCTAGCCACACGTTTCCTTGCACTACTATTCAGAGCTGCGCAGGGTGATGCTACCGCTCTCTATGTGACAGCCCTTTAGCTGTTTGAAAGAACACAATGTTTTTTCTCCTTGGAAACTCAATTTCCTTCCATTCTTATTCATATGCATTCAAGACTACATATTATGTGCTTAGTATTAATGTGCTGGTATTCAAGGATAGAAAAATAATTTAACAAATTCCTGCCATTAAGAAGCTTCTATTCAATCAAGGAGATAAAATAAAGAAGACAAAACAAAAAGATAAAATATAGTGATTTTATTATGTTTATTTATAAACGGAGAAAATGAACGCACACAGGGGAGTCTACTTTTTCAAGACTGATGGGCGGTAAATAAAAGGAGAGTAAAGTTGATCAAAATGGAACGCTTTCTTCAAAATTCATTTATCACGTTAACAAAGCCTTGTTATGTGTTATTTTATTTCAATTTTATAACAGTACCAGATATTATTCCTATTTTATAGTTGCAGGAATGGAAGCTCATGATACACTGACTTCTCTTTTCAGAACGTAATCTGATTCACCAGCGTTTGCTCTGCCACAGCGAAGAAGAAAAAAATCTTTGACACGTGGTCTGGTCAGTGCAGAGGCAAGTGGCGCTGCCAGGCCCACCCCGTTCACACTGACACTGCTCTCAGTCTGTGCTGGGGGGGAGGGAGTGGGGGAAAGGGCCAAAGCGGGAGTCAGCTGTGTGCGGGAAGGAGTTGCTAAGCCTGCCTAGAGGAGTCCATGAGTCTCAGAGAGGAGACAGTGATGGCTGGAGCCGAGATCTGAAAGGCAAGGAGGAATTTTCCAGGGGGACAAACGGTAAGGGCTTCACTGCACAGGGAGAAAGCAGTCCAGCCCGAAGCAGCGCACACTTAGGCCTCACGGCTGCTCTCATACTGCGAAGAGTTGCCGGGACAGGAACCAAGGGACACATGGGAGGAAAGGTATAAGGGAAGACAGAATACCAACCATTAAGCATCTTGGGAATTTGGACTTGACCCTCCCGGCGATGGAACTAAACAAAATAATAACTCATTTTTATGTCCTGGAGAAAATCTGTGTATTTGCTAGAATCTTACAAGGAGTGGAACTATGTGTAATAGAGACTCTCTCAGCTAAAATTAAATGTCCACGTAAATATTGGTAGGTTTGAAGTTGACATGACAATTTGTTACTTTCGTAATTTGTCCCACCTGTGGGGAGCAGAGTCTCACCTTTGTGAGAAACGCCTGTCTTCTACGTTAAGTTACGCACGGCACAGAAGAGTCATCGGGTGCCTAACATGACTGCTCGTGGTTAGGATCCAATTCAAATTTCTTTCGGCCTATTATTTCCTTCAGAAGATTCTAAGTCCATTAATAAAAACATAGGGTACGCTTCCATTGGAAGTCACCTATCGCACACTGTATACGATGATTTCTTTGCTTTCTATTTCTTATCAAATGAAAGGCCATGCCTCAGCTTTTCCCAACCAGTTTTGAGTGTTAGCTGCTCTAGTACAGATGTCTGCTACATATTCTAAAATTGGGATCCCTGTAGGGAACAGCGGGAGCCTGTGATAAGGAAAGAAAATATGCAGCAATGTGGATGAGAATTTTTTATTTTAGTTTTATTATTCTTTATGATAACACGCTGATTTTCTCTGATGGAAGAACATTCCTCAAAGACACTAAATGTAGGCTTGTAAACATATTCTGCTCTCTGAAATGCTAATAAAACATTCATTTTTGAGACTAAAAAATGAAGGGCTAATGAGTAATTTCAGACAACATCAGAACAAAGCCATTTATTTTATATTTGAAATACGAAACCCAAATGTTTTTGTGAGATCCAGCATTAGGGATTATACTGGTTCCTTTTATTTGATAGAAATATAATTTATAGCATTCGTATGTAGATTAATTATGATGGTTTCATGTTCTATTGTCAAATTTCCTTGGCTAACAAAGCCATAGATAATGCAGCTGGCAGATGAGATCATTTTCTGGAGTTTTCAAGGTCAATATGTCAATTAAGACGGCAGGCTAACTCATCGGCACTGGAACAAAATGAACACGTCAGGCTGCGGGAGATTGCAAGTCTGGGGCACCGGACATCTGTATTGACTAATGACAGCCTCAAGTTCTTGCTTCTATGAAGTGGTTCAGAGGAGCAAATGACTTTTCCGCCAATTTGACAAAGAGAAAACTTTCTAAAATTGCATAATATAATAAAGGTTCAAAGACTGCAGCATCATCTAAATCAGTGAGCCAGGCTACATATATTGAGCAAAATTCTCCTGGTACGTATGTTTTCTGTTTCCGTTAGCATCCGTGTGAATTTGTTTAATTCATTCATTCATTCGACAAGGGTTTTACAATGTACTGAATGTGTACTTGGCAGGAGGTTCTGTGTTAGCCCCTTGGGCAGCAAGACAAAAGAGGGAGCCATGGTCCTCACTCTCACATAACTTAGAGAGACAGACACTAAGCAATTAAGGACACAACTCATTGTTAATGACTGTTGGCATTAAGTGCTACAAAGGGAAAGTTCTTCCCTTTGTAAGAATGTGCTTGTTACTATATAATACCTTGAAAAATGAGAAACGTGTGGTCTGAACATATTCATAGAATAATCTATAGATATCAATATGCACAGTTAAATATAATTAAACAAGTGTTTATTGAGAACCTATTATATTCCACTCATTCTGCGGTTGCTGAAGATACAAGGAAATCATACAACACACTGGAGAAACAGGCGTATACACAGCGAAGTGTTCAGAGCTGCGGAAGCACAGATAAACGATGGTCCCTGAGGATAAAAAAGACTTTAGGAGGAAACTCATTCATTCACTTATTAAAATATTTATTGAACATTTATCATAGTCCCAACATGGTCCTTAGTGTCAGGGATTTATGGCCATAAAACACAACCCCCGTCCGTGAAGAAGTAATTATCTGGAGCGGTGCTCTCAACCAGGGTTATTTCTCCCTCAAGGGAAATATGGCAACGTCTGGAGACATTTTTCTCTGTCACCACTGGGGAGAGTGTGCTACTGCTGGCTACTGGGTAGAGGCCAGAGAGGCTGTTAAACATCCCACTACACAAATGAAAGCCCCTCGCTATGAATAATTATCCAAAATGTGCCTCATGCCAAATTTGATAAATCTTTGGGAAAGAGAGAGAAATAGGCAACCAATTACAGTGCACTATTATTAGTGTTGAAATGGGGCTGTATTTGAAAAGACTCAGGAAATTAAAGAATAGGTCATGATATGTTAAAGACAGTATGCAAGGAAGATACTTTGGCTTGGTTCGCTCTTATTGCTAATTATGGTGAGATGTTGGCGAGGTCTGGACTAGGGGCACCAAAAATGAAGATGGCAAGGTTAATAAAAAGTGGCTGTAAAAGGAAATTTGACAGGTGAAAGAAACATTGATTTGTTGAACAATGAGGTGGTGAAAATTGGGGCAGGGGGGAGAAAGCTGAAGCAGAAGGAAGAGCCAGTGGTTTCCTTAAGATTTGCTTAGATTGGGTGGTAGGCTAGATGGCGTTCATATCAACAAACCCCAAAACAAAGGAGAAGCAGAGCATTTTAAGGAAAATGAACAATGATGATACACACAACACTTCCCAGCTATTATGTCTCAGGCAGTGTGCCAGTCACAGCAGCCACTGTATTTGTCACAACCCTTGACAGGGAGGTAGTGCTATTTAAAGTGAGTCCTGTTATCCCTAATTTTTAAGACAAGAGTAAGAGATTAAATAAATGTCTAAGGTCACATTGCTTATTAGTGGCACGATTTAGACTCCACCTGAGGTTGACCTTCTTCTAAAGCCAAGGTTATCATCCTCTATGCTCTGCTGCATGAAGGAGGCTGGACCATGGAGGTGGTGTTTTCACACTCTGTACCCAGATTGTGCGGGTTCTCCAAAAAGCACAACTTGCTTTCAAAACTTGCGTACTACTAGCTTGTTAGGGAGTGCAATTCCAGGGAAGCGGGAGTGAGGAGAAATAATGAGTCATGGAGATAGGGAGAGCCACCATCGTGTAGTAATCAAGCACCCTCCATTGTTTGATGAAGTGTCGAGGAGGCCATTTACACAACTGTGTTCCAGGATGGTCCATGTGGAGGAAGAGAGGGAGAATATCCACTGACTCTCAACGACATCAGTTAGAATATTGAATATTTGCTCCCAAAACTTTAAGTCTCCTGCCTTTCCAGATTGCTCCTACAGAGGTACCAAGTGGGCCCTAGTGGCCTCTGACATGTCCTGGGGCAGAGGCCAGAGGGATACAGCACAGACAGAAGACAAGGCACTGTGGCGTTGCCCTCTAAGAATCAACCACAAGGAAGACAGCACAATATAGAGGTCAAGTCGCTGAGACAAGGGCAATTGGGAAGCTATGCAATGACCGGTAAGAAGTAGTTGATATACCCGGTCTCTACAAATCCCCAGCTCTGTTGCTTTTCTTGAGGTTCTTTCCCTTCCAGTGACTTGATTCCCTCATCTATAAAGTGAAGAAACCCTAGTTCCCACCTTGTAGTGTTTTCAGGATTAAAAGATTGAATATACATCAACCACTTCAAATAACACCAACATAAGCACCAAATGCATTATTTGTTGTTGGCCTCACTTCTATCCTAGTTGTTGAGAAAGAGGAACGTCAGCTGCCTCCACTCAGGAGCCGGCTGGCACCAACAGCAAGGCCCTGGTGCTGGAAAAAGCTGGCTGGGCACTCAGTGCTGAGGAAATAATGTTCTCTTGTTGAAAATAAATTATCTCGCAGAAAACGCCAGGATCCAACAAGGTCACTTTGTGAGCACAATGATGTGAAACAAACAAACAAACAAAAAACAAGGCCACTTCATTCTCATGTCTAAGCACAGACAAAAGCAAGATCGTTATACAAACCCAAAATACCAAAAGCAACCCTCCAGGGACTGACAGAAGAGACTGCTCTTCTTTACTAATTAGAGCTTTAGCCTCGGTCTTTTACTAACATTTAACTAATGTAATTTTTTTCTTTTAGACAATATGTATAGAGATATTTAACCACAGATTTATGCCTGCTACCTAGTAGCTTCCAATCCAGAGTCCAGTACCATGTCTTGCACCCCCATCACAAACACCACATGCAAGCCCAAATCCCATGAGTCTTTTCTAAAATCCTCTTACCGAGGGGCCTCACAGATCCACCCATGCTTTCTCCCTCACCGTAACGAGCAAGAAATTCAACTCATTCAACTGTAGGTGTGTGTACTTGTTAGGCTCCAACTGAAGGGCAGCATCATCATCGTCATCACCATCTCTAAAGCTGAATATTAGATTAGCTATCTATTTGTGAAATTTATCATGGAAGTTACAATTGAGCCAAAGTAGTACAAGAAATTACCCAAGGAAAGAAAGTCAAACAGCAGAAGTAAATTGCAAGAGCTGAAGCAGGGAGAACACACTAGCATTGAAGGAACAGGTCAAGTGAAAAGGATTAATCACTTTGCTCAGTGAGTGAACTTATGAGAAGGCATGTAGGAGGAGAAGTAAGAGAGTTCAACCTGTAGAAAGAAGAAGAGAGTGTAAGGAATGTCGTGGTGGCCCCATGAGCAGGATTTAGAAGTGCCCAGACAGATAAGAACTAGGGAAAGTCCAATGGATCTGAGACATAGGGAATACAATAGTCCATAAACCAGAATATCTGAATGAGTGACATGAAAAACAGATCACTATGGGCAAAATGATATGTGATCATGGGGAAATCAGTCATTTTTAAGTATGAATATGAACAGGACAGAGATGGAAACTTACATGGAGGGAAATGTAGGACTGCTGGAGGGAATACTTAAGAAAGGGACAAGCAGAAATTTTACTTTTCTTTAAGAAAGGGTCTATGGGAAAGGACAGTTTGCAGATCCAAGAAAGTGAAGGAAAATCTGGTGAGTTAAGACCCTAGAGTGTGTGGGAGGGGGGAGATGAAAAACATGGTTGGAGATCTAAGTCTGAAAAGGACTAAAGACATTTCATCCTCTGAAACAGAAGGAATGAGAGGGAGACATACAAAGTTTGTCCATAAAGTATCCAGCCACATAGCGTGAAAAAGAGACATTTACTGAAGAAGCTACAAGAAACATTGTCGATAGGACAATGATGCCTCAGTCCCTCTCAACATAGTGAGTACCTTAGGACCTCACACAGTTCTCCAGTCTTTGTTGAATGGAGCCCATACAAGTTCAACATTCTCAGGTATGCTGCTTGTTGCAGGCCTTCCAGAATGTAGATTGCTTTCAGCAGATTCTCAACCATCTTTGAAGGATTTGTGCCATACTTTTATGGGCACTACACTCATTGCATCATCCCTGAAAGCCTTCTAAATCATCCAAATAGTTTCCACAGAGGAATGCTTCAGCTTAACACAGAATGTGATGCAGAATCGTTGCTCTCCCCCCTCAGTCATTTTGAATGCAGCAGCCACACAGTACACATGCTCACTCAATGGTACAGCGAAGTCATCATTGTTCACGCGCGTGCACTCCAGACCACTCTCCTTGGCTGCAGGTTACATCAATGTCACCCAAACCATTCTTGTTGTAGTAGCAATGGCTGAACTTTTTCAGGACAGATCTCATATACTAGTATTGTTGAATATGCAAGAACTGTCTTAGGGGGTAAGTAGAGGCAGCTAAGGAATTTCATCACTGTTGACTTCTGTTTTCTCAGTCGAGACATGGACTGTGACGTCTGTCAAAGGCAAGTGTCAGAGGTTTAGTAGCACTGGAACAGCCACAACAAAACAAGGAGCTGGAGCCCACAAGCAGAAAGAAAAAGGAAAAGACTGTCAGGCATAATTAAGCATGCAATTAAGAAAGAAGATCTTTTGACCCTAAAGGACCTGACCAGCATGGCTATGTAATGTTTGTCTAGCAGTCTCGGCTGCTGAGATGAGGATGAGACAAATCAAATGCTTGGACTGGTCCCTATTCTCAATGGCAAGTTGTCTGGTGGATGGTTACGGGAAACAAAAGGATAGAAAGTCTGGTGAGAGCACCATTGAAATGAGCGATGAATGTGTCCGGGCTAGATGAACAGGGAAGCAAAGCCAACTGCAGACTGACCCATTAAGGCAGATCACAATTCTAAAGGCCACGGGTGGCAGGAGGACGGAGGGGGCAGGATGGAGGTGGATGGAGGTGCAGGAGGTGGGTGAGGGAAGAGGAAAGGTCAACAGCAAGGCTCAGTAAGAGTGCCAGGGAGGGAATTTGAAGGTTGGAAGGAGAGAGGGTTTCAGATAAAGAGTGTAAGATTTTGAGAATAGAACAACTGTGAAGGATAGTGAGCTGCCTATGCTGGTCTAGAAATCTGGCCTTGAAGATGGGCCGGGAAATGCATGGAAGTGGTTAGGAAGAAGCGTCCTCACACCCTAGGAGCCAGGAAAGCCATTACATGTTAACAGGAGACAAGCTTGAGCAAGATTCCTAATTATTAGTCATCATATTTTTCACTAAAAAAATAGGATTGCTGCTATACCATAAACATTAAAAAGGAAAAAGAAAACCCCCTTCAATGTTTCATAGTATAATTCAGAAAATGTGTACTGTTATGTGATAATAATGTCATTAAACCATAGGGAGAATTATTTTTACATAATGCTATTGGGTTGGCCAAAAAGTCAGCTTAGTGTTTTCCATAAAATAAAAGACACATTGTTTCATTTTCACCAACAACTTGATTGATTTGGCTACATTGAGTATTTGGCTGTCTCCCACTATTGGCTTCTAGTGGGTAGAGGCCAGGGGTGCTGCTAATCATCTTCCAATGCATGACACAGCCCCACAGCAAAGAATTATTTGGGTAAAATGTCAAAGTACCAAGAAACTTCGCAAACCATTCTTAACATGTTTGATCAATCACAGCACCTTCTCTACATAATGCACAAACCATTTTTTGTGTTTTAGTTGAGTGTCTACCTTTCTTGAAGTAATAAAGCCTAATAAACCAAAAATGTTGTGCATCTTCTTCCATCTTCAATATTAATATGATTGCATGAAATTCACCAACTTGATAAGTTTTTCTAAAACATGCTGATATGACAACTGTCGCAATACAATCTAACAAAATTGTTTTGCATGAAGTTGAAGACAACTAA
This sequence comes from Phyllostomus discolor, assembly GCF_004126475.2. NCBI lineage: Eukaryota > Metazoa > Chordata > Mammalia > Chiroptera > Phyllostomidae > Phyllostomus > Phyllostomus discolor. Next base: position 30,639,261 of record NC_040915.2, on the reverse strand, counting down.
GTACTCGTAGAGCCATAGTATGGAAAAAAAGCAAGTGAATTTTTTGGCCAACCCCATAAATAGAGACATTACTTTCTAAAGATGTTGCCTTATAGATTTGTTTCCAGAAAAGACACATACATAGGAAAAAGCCTCATACACATATCTGTTTCCAGAAAAGTGCTGAACTAACTGCTAACAGCTACTGATATACTTCAAAATGAATTTAAAAGCTTTAAGAAACTATGGTGTCAAAAAAAATACTATTTGATTTTTGCCACTTTTCAATTCATAAGATTCTTAATAGGAAAGGTGACTAGATAAATGTGGAGACCCTGGTAAATATTTGACACATATACTGAAGTTTCATTTAGCCCAGCAGAGTAATTCAGTATTCTCACTCTTGGTGAAATTGTAAAGAATAACTCATTATACATAATTGTTCCTCAGAATCTCTGGATTTCAGAGGCGATTCAAATTTTCAAAGAGAGAAGTTACCTGATAACATCCCTGAGGAAATGTATGTGTGTTAATTCTGAACACGTTAATTCTGCTACTTTTAGTAAGAGCTTATTTTAAGGTTTGCCTTTTTGCTGCTGTTGATCAGAAATGCTGTGAGAAATAATAAGACCGAGTAGGTTGAAATGACAAGGAAATACCAAAAAAAAATTTAAATAGAATATATTAGCAAACATGTTATCTGGGCAGTCTTAGTATAATATGTAGATTATAAAAGTAGGTGATTTGCATGTTGCACAACTGAAAAAAAAGGAAAAGTCAATATTTTTTTTCCTTCTGGAATCCCCAGGCAATATTGTAAGGGACACATTTAACTCATCGAAATGAGTTTTTAATGAGGCATCAAAAGGTGGACCAATTTTATCTAATTTCTCCTGGGAATTGGAGATAATTAAATGAAGGTACAATCCCCACTAACTACTAAAGATATTTTTTGCTATTTATTTTATTTTGCTTTACTTTTATTGTTTGCACTTATTACAGACATCCCCATTTCCCCCCTTTGCCCACCGCCCTCTCCTGCCTTCACTCCCCCCTCCCCCCCCCCCGGCCATCGCCATACTGTTGTCCATGTCTGTGAGTTATACATGTATGTTCTTTGGCTAATTAGTTTGGAGACTCTTACTTCTAACTAATTTTCCTTGGATCTGTGCCATTCTGACCCTCTCTCTACTCTCCATGGATGAGTAGGTCTGTTTACTTCATTCACTACCAAATATAAGTACTCTTATTTAAAAGTTCTGATTTAACTGCAGGGCTCAGAGCCTTGTCAGTTATTATCTAGGATTATACTGTTTGATTCATGAAAAAATTCACTTTTATTGATTTCATATATAAATAATGAGGCTGGCTTGTATGTTCTTAGCACTGCAGTAACCTGCCTCTCCTTTTGGGTTTGATGTGTTATTCAAATCGGAGACCCTTCCGCGTATTTCTCACCTTCCATATATCTATTGAGATCATCAGAAATTATGAATATGTCATGTTTGAGTCCCTTAACCCCCAAAATTTGGTAGCCACTAGTCATCTGTAGGTAGTGAGCCTTTGTAATGTCTTACTTGTCAGCATTGAGATGTGCTGTAAGTTTAAAATACAAAGCAGATACTGATGCCTTATAGTACAAGGCAATGTAAAATACCTCAATAATTTTACATTGAGATGTATAAATAATAGTTTATGCATTTATTAAAATAAAACATATAAAATAATTTTACCAATAAGTAGGTAATATGGCTATGAAAATTTGAAAACTACGTGTGATTAATATTTGTGTTTTCCCTTATAATTCTACAGAACAGTATGCCCTAGAAGAAATTTTGAAGTTAGCACTCTTGGTAAATGTTAGATTCCACCAAATAAAAGGAAAAGCAGATATGGAGAATGTTATGGAATGCTATCACCTCCCCCACTATTTCTCACCGGATATGCTTCTTTTTTTGCTCTTTGAAACTAGCAGAAATTTTAATAGCAGCTGTTAAAACGTATGGATTGACAAAACGAGTTTTAAGGTGTTGCAGAGAGAAGCCTGCAGCAGATCCTGGCCGGCAGGATCTGTGTGTGTCGTGGCTGCTAGAGAACAAATACACACGGACTACAGAAGTCCTGTGGAGAAAAAGGGATGGCATGCCCACTCTCTGAGAAAGAGAGGGGGGAGAGGGAGGGCCAGAGTGCCCAGTCCCTGCCAGGACAGGCTTTTATTGCTTTTCTGGGTACATTACATGGAGGGTAGTCCTCATTTACTATGCACAGCCTCACTGCAGGGGACTACCTTTCACAGATAACAAAGGAAAGAATGCTGCTAATTACTTCAAAGAGAAGGATATTGCAGACGAAGGGGAAAAGTGGTCAAACCAGTCACACTCCATACTTGGGAGGTTTAGGTCAGATTTTAGGACGTTACAGTAAGCACTTGTTGCCTCAATTCAGGGTGAGGGTGAGGGAGTTTTAGCAAAAGCAAGTCTCACAGCAGCCTAGGTACAATGCAGGTCTGATTCCCCACGGGAAACCCTCTCCGTGGGCATGGTCCTGCGTGCCACTCACTCCCCACTGTTTTTCCAGGTGGAGGCTGAGCTACATTTCCACTCTACATGAAGCGGCTCCCTACAGAAGCCCAATAATTAAAACTACAGTATTTCTACTACTTACAACAGAATGTATTATTCTGCAGGCATATCATTTTTGAAACAACAGATGAAGAATGAAGTTGAATAGAACCTTCAAATCTTGCAGCTCTGGCATTCTTCCATCATTAAATGGTTATGCAAAGGTAGATAAAATATTTTTTAAAAATTTTTATTTATTTACTTTTAGAGAGGAAAGGGAGGGAGAAAGAGAGAGAGAGAGAGAGAAACATCAATGTGCGGTTGCTGGGGGCTGTGACCTGCAACCCAGGCATGTGCCCTTACTGGGAATCAAACCTGCGACACTTTGGTTCTCAGCCCACACTCAATCCACTGAGCTACGCCAGCCAGGGCTAGATAAAATATTTTTTTAAAGTACTGCTCTCACATATTTACTTTTCTGTGACAAACGTGCAATGATTCCTCATGTAGCATTTTGCGAGTGACCCACTGCTAAGTGCAGTGATTGATTCAGCAATCCTGGCCATGAACAATTTATGACCACAGACCAAACTTGTTGGACTATGTGATTCCTACAGCACCTTTTAAAACTTGATCTACGGAATTATTCCCATTGCTCTACCTTTACCCTATCTTTGTTGGAGGACAATGCTATGATGGACATAAAACCAGAAACTAGTTAAATGATACTGTAAAATGCTCCATAAAGTTTAAGTGCAACATGGTATGACTTCCCCATTTCTCTAAGTGTGATAGCCAACCCAGGGATTCATTAAAACATCAAACCTCTCTTTCAGATAGGGATGTTGCTAAAGCATGGTAATATTAACTTTCTGACTGTGGATGTCATATTAGGATTTTTAAAATTATTGACTTCATTAATACTCATTTTTTATATTTGCCTCTCATTTTCTTTTACTCATCTTTATTATGTTCAAAAACTAATTAAAGAATCTATATTTTAATATAAAAAGTTACAAATGAAGTGGGAATATTTGGTAGTTTTTTATTTTATAAGAGAAATAATATCAGCTCTGAAAACATTAAAACTATGACTTCCTGGCCTTTGATCAATTATATAAGTCAATAAGAAAATTCCACCTCCAAAGCTAATTTCTTACTCCTATAGCCATTAATGTCTAAAAGATTTTGTTTATGCTTATGTGAAATTAACTTACCTGTAACTTACACTTACCGATACATGTTTACATTGGGACTGAAAAACAAGTATAATCTCGTCTATGTAAACTGAAGTACTTTCATACTGGCCCACCATTTGCTACAAATTCTGCGTTCTGCTTACCATGCCCTTGTTTAAGTATTTACTCCACATAGTTTAGATATCAGAGAACGATCTTTTGCCCTGGCCTCACTGACCATTATCCTTTCCCCTCGTTACATTGGCTGACAACATCATGCATCTCAACCTCACAGCATTTATTTGTTTTTCTATTTAATCTTTATTGTATTTTTTCCATTACCATTTAGTCCCCTTATACCCCTGGCCACCAGCAATCACCACACTGTTGCCCATGTCCATGAGTCCTTTTTCCTTTTTGCTCAACTTCATAGCATTTAATATAACAATCTCATATTAATTCTGAAAGAATGTGTACACAAATACATTGAAATTAACCTTTAAAATACTTAATGCTTATATCTAGAACTTAAGTTCAGCCTCTGGTATATATTTGTATTTAATATGATTCAGAGAAGCAAAAAGAAATCAGCGATTTTAAATACACACCCAAATCCACAAAAACACACAGACACAGTAAACTGCCCTGACCCCAGGCAGCCTAGAAAATGTATGTATACCCTTAGCCTAAAAAAAATACTGTAATATGAATACATGGAAGAAGAGGACACTTATTTTCAAGACTACCATTCTAATATAGTCATGGATGAAGGAAAGAAGAACATTATCCTGAAAAAACTCAGAGAAGTGTTACACCGTCTTCGCTAAATCAGAAATTCTATTAGGCCAGCAGATCTGTTCTGCTTGTGATGTGGCTACATGACAGATAATGGGATGCGACTGCCTCGGGGGCTGTCACCATTTTCCCATAAAGTCATTTTCAGACGGATGGAAACAAATGTTTTAAAAGCAAAGAAAAAAATCACTTCTCAGTGGGCACTTCCTCCGATAGTCACCAATACATTCACTTTAAAACACAGAACAATCTGGAAAATCATGAATATAACCATCTGTCAGAATGGTTGTAGAGGGTTACATTTTTTTTTACAGCCAAACTTCCGAGCTGACCCAATGGAATCGGAGAATGAGAGTGGCAGATGGCTTCTGAGGACTATATTTCAAATAAATAATTTTGGTCTAACCTGTATACACAACAAGTTATAAGCAGAAAAACATAATGATAAGCTGGCATTTGCTCCATTTACTTTGGCATGATAAAGATTTAAGTTACTCCTCAAAATCCCAATACGTTATAAACTTCAAAATAAAGTCCACATTTTTTGCTGAGATTGGTGCATGGCATTGCATTGTTCGTCTCCAGCAAGAGAAGATGCTGTAAGCACAGTGTCCCTGGACTCGGGATTCTGTAAAAACTCCCACTTGTTGAGGTCAGCTATGAGTTGCAAGGAAACACATCATAATCACTGAACGTCCGTGAGTTACACGGCACTTCACTCCTGGCATTGCGTATTCTATGGATTTGGGTAAATGTATGATGACATGTATGCCCATTACAGTATCACACACAGTATTTGCACCGCACTAAAAACCCTCTGCGCTCAACCTGTACATCCCTTCCCCGCTCCTAATTGTTTGTACCATTTGGAATTCCCACCAGAGTTTGCGTTGCTCCACATCCTTATCAGCATTCACTGATGTCAGTGTTTCGGATTTTGGTCTTTCTAATAGGTGTATACTGGTGCCTCGCTGTCGTTTAAATAAGTGATTCCCTGATGACACATGATGTGAAGCATCCTTTCATATGCTTATTTGCCATCTGTGTATATTCTTTGGTGAGGTGTCTGGTAAGGTCTTCAATACATTTTTAAACAAGTTGTTTTCTTATTATTGTGTTTTCAGGGTTCTTAGCATACTTTAGGTATGTCTTTTGCCATGTTTCCTCACAGTCTGTGGTTTGTGCTCACATTCTCTTGACATAACCTTTCACAAAGCAAAAGGTTTTGATTTTATGAAGTCCAGCTCATTACTTCTCCCTTTCAAGGATCATGTCTTTGGTGTTGTATTTACAGTCATCACCTGTTACTGTATATTTATGTATAAAGATTAATGTACACAAATATTTATAATTTTACTTTTAAATGAAAAATTAACAACATATCCAAATTCTTTGGAAATTTTAAATAAATGTATATATGCCAAACTAAAATACATATTTATTACAATTATCTTGAGAATAACTCGATATAGAAGATTATCTACAATAAAAGTTTTAAAGCAAAATACAAAGAACATTGATGATATGAACTAAGAATTAATTAAAAATATATAAAATATGTTCTGTGAATGGCAATTGGAGGGCTCTTTTCAATATTATTTTCTTCAATGATCATGTTTTCAACTTTTCCAAAATTTTAACTATAAAAATACAAAAAGACATCTACCCTTTTGAAAAAGCAGATTTAGGCCAAATCTGATGAGATCAAGTATTCTCCAGCCTATTAGTAGATGTTCATATTGAAAGTTCTGAACAATGCTGGTGGCATTAGCGAGTTGTGAACTTTAAGTAATCCTTCAACTTTATCAAGTCTATTTTCAGAGAGAAGGAAATTGATAATTTCCTTCTATGGAATTTCCTTCCATAGAAGGAATAGAACTTCCTTCTATTCAACTATGTTAAATATTGAGTCACCGCAGATTCTTAAGGTCACAGAAACTTCGATGTCTGACACATTTTTTTGTTTGTTCCAAAATACAGGAAGGACCAGACGCATAGAATCAAATATTTTTTAATGTATCAAAATTTAGACAAATTTGATTTAAGCCTATAAATGCCAAGATAAAGGACCTATTTGTTTGCTTACTAATTCTTGAGAGTGAGTGAATAGTGCCTGACACTAATTTTCTTGGTTTTAAAATCCTGTCCTGAACACTGAGTAAATTGTTACAAAGCAGTTTTGCCCTGGCAGGTATAGCTCATTGGATTGTGTGCCGGCCTGCAAACCAAAGGGTCACTGCTTCGATCCCCAGTCAGGGGTCAGGGCACATGCCTGAGTTACAGGCCATGTCCTCCATAGGAGGTGTGCAAGTTGAAACATCAACCACACATTAATGTTTCTCTCCCTCTCTTTCTCCTTCCCCTCCCCTCTCTTTAAAAATAAATAAATAAAATCTTTTAAAAGAAGTAGTAGTTCCTATATAGGGGTAAAAGCTACTCTGGACCAGCTATCTTAATATCACATGAACACATGATTATCTGAATTAAAAAGAAATAATAAAACGTACACACACATATTTGCACATGCATACATACTGAAGTTTCCTAGGAATCACCTTTTAAAATAAGATCTGGTCATCTTCTATAAATAATGATTTTTTTAGAGTTCAATTAATATATTCCTAAATTGATGGTACATCATGTAGTAAAGTAAATTAACCCTCACTTATTTATTTTACTTTCTACAATTCAATATTTTCCAACAAGCAGGTAAAATACATTTTATAAATAAGCTGACAGTTCTAATTATCTATTGCCCAATTGCCTAATATGCTAAATACAACAGGCTCTCAGGGAAAGCAAGTAGGAAGCCATTCAACTTCCCTTTAAGAACACTAAATAAACCACAGTATTTCCTCACGGTTGAGTCTCCAAGCACCTATTTCCTTTGCTCTTAATTTTAATCACAGTCAACCTTACCTCGCCTTCCTTTACATTTGTTGTGAAGTCTTCTGACACTTCTCTTTTCCCTTTCTTGTTGAAGTTGTCAGAGTCTATATTTTCCCTTCAGTATCTCACTCAGCTAAAATGAAAATTAACTTCACAGTCAAAATAAAATGAAGCTAATGGAAGAAAAGAAGAAGGTAATAAGTTTATAAGAAAACTGATGCCATACCTAGGAAAATCAGTGTCAAAAGCTGTGATCGTGTTATCACTTGATGATACAACATCATTAACAGAGCTGATGTAAAGTTATCCCGTATAAGTACGCGTGTCTGAGAGGAACACAGGTGTGGAGTATATATACCACCCACTGGATTCCATTCAGAGTCTATGAAGGTCATGTGTTGTCATCACATTTCAGGACCTGACACCAAAATAGCAGCACCTTTGATGGCAAAAATAAGGCTGAAGCATGAACGGAAAACCAATTGCCTCCCCTATAATATAGAAAGCTCACATAGCAGAATATTTCCATCCTAATAGAAACACATTTCACACATTCTACAGATCAGGAGTCGCTTGAATTGTACTCACCTGGCATATGAAAATATTTCATATCATAATCCAGACTATTTTCTCCCTCTTTCCCTCTCTTTCTCTCCCCACCCTGTGCCTTCCCTTCCACACTCTCTCCTCCTTGACCGCAGATCCCACTTCCTTGCTAAATCACACAAGAGCCTCAACTTTGCCTTAAATATACATAAATCAATGAAATTGACTACATGATTGAGAACCATAGATTTATAACAGACCCTTTGGAATATAACACTTAGGGGACATAATATTTATAGCATAGCTTATACTTTCACTTTCTGTTCACCTGATTGTTTTTTGTAAACTTGAAGTTCAGGAAACCAAAGAAAACCCACAAAAAATCTTAGGGCACCATAATAATCTAGTGTTTAAAATTTAACTTTTCCTAAACCATTTAAAGAAAACAGAGCCTATATATAAAATATAATTTAAAAGAAAAATATGCTGCATCTTTCTCTATTTACCTGGAACTTAGAAATAGTAATTCTAGAATAAATTAGTGTATAATTCTTTAGTATGGTTAATTATGATTTAATGAAATAACTGACTTTTATTAGTTTGTATACATTTAGTATGATCTTTTCACTTTTTTAAAGAGATATCTTCCCTGATAGTAACTCTCTACGTGGCCAAGCCAGTCAAAAGTCTGAATCCTTTGGAGTTTCCATTTTCTTATTTAGTGAAGAGGGTCATGTCTATCCATTCTTTAAGGCCAAGCTAGTCCAGGCTCCTTTATAAACCTACCCAGGTTATTCTAGCTCTGTCATATAGTAGCTAATATATGTTTTTGGTTATCAATTCTTATTTTGGAAAATATTAATCACCTACTCTCAATACGTGAGGTTCCCATAAAACTGATTTCATTCCAAGCTAAAAGACTGGCATGTGACTCAAGCCTGGCGTAGTAGAGCCTCCCATTTCCCCCCTCGTTGATTGGCTCAAGGATGGGTACATAACATCATCAGAACCAATGGAACACTCTGCAGCTTTTGCCGAGATTGTTCATACAGGGTTCACTTCTTTCCCTGTGGTACTTGGACTGGTGGCAGCCACCTTGCAAACAAGGAGGAAGTCTGTCTGAGAATGGAGCTCATATGAGAGGGAACCAAGATTTAAACAGAGCAAATGGATGGAGGGACATTGTGTGATACTGTGAATCAAGCAGCTAATAAGTTTATACCTATTGTTGGACATTCTCAATGGCAAGAGATTTTGCATTTTGTTTAAACCAATTTTCATCACATTTTATGCCGGGCAACCAAAATACTATTAACTAATACTAAGAGCAATGACGACTCCCACTTCTGATTTTCTATAGAAATTAAAACTGTGTGTGTTGGCATCTAATCACACGTGGGTTTAAATTATTTAGCATGTATTAATATTGCTTGTTTTTATCCCTCAGGTATGATTTAATTTCTACAAGAAAAATGTTGTCATATGATCAGCCATGTTCTCCAGTGTTAATAGGTAGACTGAATTAAAGCTTTCAAGAGCTTATTTGAGCACACATCGATTTGAATTGGGCAGCACCAAACCAAGAGTGGTTGGAAGCACTCCATCAACAGGAGCTAACAGCAAGGTTTTTATAGAGAAGACACTGAAGCAAAGAAGTCAGTTGATTGGTTATAGCTTAAACAGTTGCCTGGTGTGGAGCAACCTACTTTGCTGTTTGTGATTGGTTGCTCTTAGGTTTCATTTTCTTGGACTCAAACGCATTGATTCTGGCTTAGGGTTTGGTTGGCCTACAAAGATTCCTAAGGCATTAGAGCCACCCTATTCTAATACTCTCCATGTTTAAATACTTGAACACCATCATATATATTCCATAGCTATAAGTAAATGTAATGTACAGGAACCAAAACAAGCCTCACCAAGCCAAAATTCTGTTAGGGAGACTTCTAACCTGGCCTTCTTCCCTGAACTATAATGGAAAGACAGGAGGTTTGATCTGTCCAGATATCTTCCTTATATAATTATTGGATAGATTATTCGGGAATAAGTTTGTATCGCAATAGCAACACAATTGACTAGGAATGATGGCATTCCATAATAGGAGGCTTTATTTATCATGGTACTTACTTAAGCATAATTATACCATCATGATAAATAGTGGGTTTCTGATAGAAAGTCCCAATAATTTCAGTATTGGAAATCCTAAGGCAGGTCCTTCAAAGCATTCTTTTTGGACCTATCAGGATCAGGACCACTTTTTCTATATATTTTCACATGAGTTATGGTATTTTGTTACTCTGGGTATGATCATCATACTTATGCCAGTCTGTTTTCAGGTGTCACTTCTATGTATACAGTCTACATTATTAATAGCATAAAATATCTGTCTGCATCTGCAATTAATCAAAGTTGACTTTTTAAGTACAGTTCTTATCATTGATTTTTTATATTTTTCTAATGCTTTCTAATAAATTTCTATATTAGTTATTATCACCTAAAATCTTTTTTTCTTTCTAATTGGCTGTGAATATGATATAAGGCACTATCTCTCCGCCCCATCCCTAGTTCTTGGTTCTCTGATTACATGGCAATACATTTTTTTAAGATTTTATTTATTTATGTTTAGAATGGGAAGGGAGGGAGAAAGAGAGAGAAAGAGAAACATCAATGTGTGGTTGCTGGGGGCCATGGCCTGCAACCCACGCATGTGCCCTGACTGGGAATCAAACCTGCAATGCTTTGGTTCACAGCCTGCACTCAGTCCACTGAGCTACGCCAGCCAGGGCTGCAATACTTTTTCTAATACCTTCTTCAGTTGCTTTAGTGCTGTGGCCTTATATGCCACCCTGTTTAACTGGAAGAATACTTTCCCACTGCATAAATTCAGATCCTACTCTGAGTCAAAAAAACCCCCCACAAAAACCCAGATATCAAGTTATTTTTCTATTAATTACATTAAGCATGTTTCCCCACTGAAAGTTATAAAGATTTTGTTTTTATTTAAATACCACAGTACCTGTGTTCCCCAGAGTAATGCACTTAAGATGCACTTGATGATTATACATATTGACTGATAAGAAAAATGTTGAATGATAAAGGGAATGAATACCATTTATTGTCCCTTCTCGGTTTTCTAAGAAAAGTCGTAGCATTCAACATAAGTCTTATTATAGGAAATGTGCTAAGTTTAGATCTATCTATTAGCTGAACTAAGAATTTCTAGGCTGATGACCAGCAGTTCAACAAATTACTAAATGTAACTGAATGCATGTGTCAACACCTAATTAAGAAGGTCATCAACTCAACAAGAATTATGCTACCATCTTTATTGTGTTAACAGCCTCTCCAAGAGCTGCTCTGCATTCTTCAGGTTCTGCACCAAATCTGTTCTCTGAATACAGTTCCTAATCCAAGATTAATTTATTCAAACTTTACCTTTGTGTAAAACCTATCGACTTCAAGCAGGCTTTACTGGCGCTACTGGAACTTGGGGACTCTACAATGCCAAAGTGTGACAGTATTGAGTTTTAATATAAAAACATTTATGTCCTAAGAGAAAATATTTTTTTTTAAATCTTATCCTTTTGTATTTCAGTTTACCAAAATTGATACATGAAACTTTTTTCCCTGGAAATCAATTTGCCAAAAAGCTCTATTGTATACCTGTGACATACAGCACAACTGATTAGGTAATAAGAACTTAAAGTTGTGATGGTTACTTCTTTTGAAGAATTTCTAATATTAGTTATAAATATTTGAAAATCTCTAACACCATACAGTGGGATATAATAATAACTATTGGGTCAGTTCCTCTAATGCTATAGTGAGAAGGATGAGAATGTGGATGAGGGCTGAGGGGAGAGTTCACAGAGGCAGGTTTGAAACTTTAAGACTGATAAACAGCATTTTGTAAGGGGTGTGGAGCAGGCGTAAATAAAAAATGATCACAAGGATGCAGGAGTCAGGACAAGGATGCAGGAGTCAGGACCATGTCATCAGAGAGCAGTCCAGAAACTAACCTCAGCGCGTCAGTGAAATGGATGATACAGAAAATTAAAATTGAAACAGTTATTTTAAAAACATTCCCTTGCAGGCATTAGATTACAGGAATATAAAATTATACCAAACACTATATTTGTGACAATTTCTTTAGAAACTCTGAAGTGTAGACTAGTTATCCATTGTTACTATAATCACACCTCTTCCATGATGATCTGGAAACCAAAATAATAATGCAATTTTAAGTAGCAAGAATCAAGAGAGAAAATAAGCAAAAAAAGCTTGAACTTTAGATAAAAAAAATACTTAAATAGAAAGAGAACCCAAGTTAGGCAAAAAAAAAAAAAAAAAGAGCAGATGAAGAGACAGGAAAAACATTAGGATGCAAAAGTTCCATGAAAACAAGGTGGAGACAACAGGTTTCCCCCTGGACTTCTTTTGCATAAGAATGCACACGGATGTCTTTGTCACCATGGTTATTTTCATTTCACAGCCCTTAATAGACAAGCTAACCTATAATTACCAAAAAATGAAGAGAGTCGTTTTTTGGATAGCAGGACACTGAAAACACATTTTCACCTAACAGGAGGTGATTAGCTGGTCGAATGTGTTAGAAAAGCTGCAAATTCCATACAAAGAATATCAATCCTCTCATTCAGGGGTTATTTCATATCACTGACTGAAAACTACAGTCAATTTGTTAAACCCTCTTTCAAGTTTTACAAGTGTTCCACGGGAGTTGTTAGGTCATTTTTCATAACACTGCCGACCATGGCTTGGGAAAGACACAAAAGACGCAGCCAAATAAAATTCAATGAGCTGAAGTTTCTGAAAATATTTACTATCAAAGAGCATTCTCTTAATTTTTTTATGAAAAGTTTTTTGGATTCAAAGCTACATTAAAGAAACTTTTTTTTTAGTTTACTCTGTGCCAAAGACTGATATAGATGCAAATACACACACACACACACACACACACACCCAAAAAAACCCCACATTTTCTCCAGAAGTACATAATAGGCACAGGGATCAGGCGCTAAGGTATGGCAAGGTAAAACCACTTCACGTTTCAGTAACATGGACTTGTTCCATAGGTTGGAGATTCAGTACCCAAAAAGGCTGCTCTACTTGAACTGGTCACTGGATTAGTCAGGTTTCTCCAGAGACAGAGAACCAATAGGATATACATGCATGTATAACACAAGATTTACTATGGGAATTGGCTCATGCGGTTCTGGAAGGCTGGAAGCCCAGAGTCTGAAAACCCTAAAACCAAGAGATCCGATGTCTAGGAGTAAGAAAAAGTGGACATACCAGCTCCGAAAGAGAGAGAGTTCACCTCTCCTTTGCCTTTTTGTTCTTTTCAAGCCATCCACAAACTGGATGAGGCTCACACACACCGGTGAGGGAGGACTTCTTTGTCTACTGAATCATATGTAATCTCTTCCAGACATGCCCTCATAAACACACGTGGCATTAATGTTTTACCAGGTATCTGGGCATTCCTCAGCCCAGTAAATAAATTATCAGCATCACCATTAACTCCCAGGCAGTTCACAAAACTATAGCTGTCTTGTCATTTAGGTTTTGGTTTAAATATTATAGTCCCATTAATAGCTTCCCTTGATTCTCTAATCTAATGCAAAATCACACCAGTTCTATCACATCACCTTATTTTAGTTTCACCCTATTTTTCTTTCACTGTAAAACTTATGACTTCCTGATTTTTTTGTTATGTATATATTTATTTCTTGTATGTCTCTTTCCACTAAGAATATAGATTCCACAAAAACAGAGACCATCCTAAGACACATGGAACGTTCTGAAGGATGAACCTAGAAACGTGTCTTGCATGTACCTGAAAGCCACAAATGAGAATACAGAATCTTAATCATCATTTAGAAGAATAACTATTTTTAAAAGAAGCAAGCAAATAATCCTAAATCAATATCAAAACTTTCAAGGATGAAAAACATATTGATTCCCCAAAGAGCATAGTCTCATACCATAGGGATTAATTTTGTATTAAAAATTATATATTTAGGTTATTTACTCAAAAAATACTAATGCATTTATTTTCAGACTTCATAAAAAAGATCAAGTTTGAGGAAAATAGAAGTTGTTACAGTGAAAGCAAAACAGACTTGTTGCCAAAAGCTTAAATTCTGAATTCTCTCTTCAAGAAATCGGGTACTTACTAATTTCCTAACGGATCAAAGCACAGTTCTCCTCCCACCCCTAATCCCCATTAATAAAAATCACATAATTCTCTACATTAAACAACCTGAAACCAGTTCTTCTATTACTCTCTACCTTTACAATTCTACAGTTTTCTTTAGGACTCATTCTATAAGAGGTTTGACCCCCAGTATGGGATGGTTTTGAAACATGACTGCAAACTCTCTGATATTCCTTGCATCTGGTGGCACAGTCTGTGTACCCTCCTTCACTTGTATCTGGGTGGCATTGCTATTTTTTTTTTAATTTGGTTACAACTAATAGAATGGGGTAGAGCTGACACTGCATGATTCCTGAGGCTAGGTCATTCAAACCTATGCGGCTTTTGTGTTACTCACTGGAGCACTGGCCTGCAAAACTCTCAATTGCTACGCAAGGACCTAACCATTCTGAGGAAGCCATGCCATGGGGAAGCTCAAGACAGACACATGCAGATACACGTAGCTCCACCTTCCGAGAGCCCAAGTTCAGGCTGAAGCTGACAGCTGAACCGCACCATCATATTTGTGAATGAAGATAGATCCAGGTCACTCACTCTCAAATGCTAAGTCTCCTCAGCTGAGGCCACTGACATCCTAAAGCAGAGAAAACCTATTTGTGCTATCACCTTCCTATGTCCTAAACCACAGAATCAGTAAGCGTAACAGAACTGCTGTTCTAAGTTGTCGTGTGTTGGAATGATTGTTATGTACTAATAATCACTAGGCAAAAATGATGAGTAAGTTTTATCAGCTTGAACAAGAGATTCATACAAGCATGGAGTGAAAAATAGATAATCCTTCAAGAGATTTCTATCACAAAAGCCTATCCTTAAAAAACCCGTTACTTATCATCAAGAGGACTCCATTTAGCCCAGAAAAAAAAAAAACACTATCATTTGAAGATTCTAAACAATATTTACCAGAGAGGGTATTATAGTGGTTCTAATAAACTAAGAACTGTTTAGAAACTTTATGTGCTTAAGGACTTTAATTAAAACTGGATTTGTCTTTTCTACTTGGACTGAACTTGTAATTCTGAACTGCTATCTCTGTCACACATTTAATGCTCTACTTCGAAGTACTTCGCCCTTTAAAATATGCCTCACGAGCATGGGAGATGGCTCTTTAAAATAAGCAAACAAGCAAGCAAGGAAAACAACAGAAGGTAGCCTCTTTGTCATCAGAAATGTTTCAACCTAGAGAATATTTTTCCAACAGTTTGTTCGGTTGGTTGAGTTACTTAGACCAAGGTCTGTGTACAAAGGAATTTGAATGTGATTTAAAAAATGTAATTCAAAAAAAATTATTTAAAAATTAAAATGCAATTTCTGGTTGGAATAATTTCACTTATGAAAGTTAAAACTTATTTTTGCCCAAAGGTAGTCCCTGAGCAAGACAGATAAGTTCTACATGGTTGTAAAGAATGAAAATGTTATCTATTCAACTTAGTCAATGTCGTTAGATATCCAAGATGACATTCCCAAGTCTCCCAACAAATCAGAATGTTCTTTTTCCTAACAGAATGCAAAGATTATTAAATATCAAAGATGATTTTATAGTAGCCTGTCATTCCCAAATGTTGATGTTAGTTATAATGTAATAGAACCTCAGTATTATTTTGTTTTGAATAAATTATATTTAGATTTTATAATCTAAACTTGAAACCATCTCTTCTTTCATACACATTTATTTTAATTTATTTAAATGGCTAATGTGGATATAAATTCTGTGCAATACATTTAAGGGGACACTGGCAATTCCACAGAGCAGTACTGACCAAGAGAAACGCAATGTGAACCAGAAAAAAAGAGCAGCATAGAGAATTTTAAATTTCCAAACAGCCACATTTAAAGAAGTAAAAAGAAATCAGTGAAATTAATTTTATAATACAATAAGTCCTTATCCAACATGACTGATAGGTCCTTGGAAACTGCAGCTTTTAGGGGAAACAATGCATAACAAAACCCAATTTTATCACAGGCTAACTGCTGTAAAGTCCCCACAAAATATTCCTGGTTATGAATAACACAACCAGGTTTCTCAGTCAAGACCCCAAATGCTTCTTGTGTTAAACACTGAAATCAATGTGAGCTCTTCAGACATTTAAGGAAGATCAGTAAACACAAGTAAGATAACTTGATTCAGTTATCCAACCTGCTCATTCCAGTTCAGGGTCACTGGCATCAGGAGTCTATCCCAGCAGCTGGAGGCACACGGTGGGAACAACCCTGGCCCAGACTCGCTTCCATCCCTGGTCTCACTCACACCCACGCTCACTCACACTGGGGCGACTCAGACATGCCAGCGAACCTAACATCACCACCTCTGGGATGTGGGAGGAACCTCAAGTCCCCAGGGAAACCCCACACAGAGAGGGGGAGGATGCACAAACTCCACACGGTGGCCCCAATCAGAAATCTTTTCTGTTTTCCACTCATCAACATAACAAAATGACAGTGACGAAACTTTATTCAAGGACTTGCTATATATATAATTTAACTTAATATACCAAAAGTACTATAATTTTAACCTGTAATTAATAAAACAGTATTTAAATGTATCTAGACACATTATTTATTTTACACTAAGCCTGTCTTGGTGTGACACAGACAGCCTTGTCTCCAGGGGTCAACAGTGTGGCTACAGAATGTCACCTTCCATGGAGCAATCTCAGGTCTTGTGCACTTTTATCTACTTCTGTTTGCTCCTTTAGGGTGAGGGTCGAATTATTTCAAGGACCCCAAATATACATAAAACACGTGTGAGCTGGGCCCTTTCATGAAAAAATAAATGATCTATTATTCTTCCCATTAACTTCAATTCCAAATGCCTATATGCTAATTTAATTCAATATGCAGATTTAATCAACGTTTACCAAAACTAGAGAAAGACTAAATATAATAAATTAGTAATTCCTTTGGCTGAATTATCAGCTCTGCAGAGAAATCTCCGACCACCTTCTCTTGTTGTCTCTACCCTCCGTTCCTCCACTCCCTCCATCATGGAATCCAGCTTAGTGTTTTTTCATGGTCCGTGTAACTGCTTAAAAACGTGTCATTTATGTAGATCAGCGGGTCTGTTTACTGTTTATCGCTGCCGCTACACGGCAGGCTCTGTGAACGCAGGCACGCTTCTTTCCTCGAGCACCAGTGCTGCTCACTGCTTGGGAGCGTGCGCACCACGTCGGAGGTGCTCGATACATATTTGCTCATTGAATGAATAAACATTCTTGTTGCATTTTAAGTGCAGAGATGCTCCTTGATGCAATTTGCATTAAGCAAATCAGCTAAAATGTTTAGACAGCTTTACCTGAGAGTCGGTGACTCTTAGGCTTTGTCAAGGAAGCAATGCAACTTTTAAGGGAGTTGTGCGGTATAATGTCCATCTTCAACAGAAGCGAGAAATGTAGGGATGGAAAACTTCACACTTGTGATGCTAAAATAAGAGAAAAATGTATCTTTGTACCCAAAATATCATCTATAGTCTGGCTAATAGATACAATGCTAATAGTCTTACATACAAACATCTTTCTTGTTAGTGAAATAGCCTCTCGAATTTAATTAAAGTCAATAAAGAAATCAAAAGCTTAATGGGAGCAAGAATCCTCTGAGTGTGTTCATGCTGTTATCAGCCTGTGATGCTGCAAAATATAGGATTATGATTTTATTACCAGACAACCAAGAAAGAGAAAGGATAAGGAGGAAAGTTGTGAAAAGCCTCCTGCTGAGAGAAATCTCGGAGTGAAAACTGTCATGCTTAAATCCACAGAGAAATTAAATACAAAAGGGGCGGCTTCTGAAAGTAACCACCTATTATTTAAAGCTGAGATGTAAAAATAACTTAAGATTGACCTAACAAGATTCCCAGCCAATGTGGAATTTTTGTGGGAAACTTTAGGACAGTGACCACCGTCTCTTCCAAAATAACCTCTAAGTGATAGAATTAGCCTGAACCAGAATATAAGCAACATTTTGATTAGTCCATTTTTAAAATGAACATTATCTCAACTAGAAATTTAGTGCAAACTTTTACATTTTCAAACTCAGATTAAGGCCACCCTTCATCAGGTATGAAAATCTTCAGTAACAGTGGTCAAGAGAGGTATGTGGGTACAATGCTGAACTCATCCTGCCCCTAATGCCTTCAGAAATACAGCAGAGGGTCCCCCAGACACCCACAGACCATGACCCCTGCACCCTTTGTTCTGTTTATTTCTGATTACCCATAAGAAGCCCTTGACTTCCCTCTCATGTTCCACATTCTCACTTCTTTAGGCTCTGTGCATCTCCTGGTCAGTCCCCCTGTCCCACTTTTCACAGTTCTGAAACTCCACTCCGGTCCCTAAACTTCACCCTCAACTCCAGTTGTTCCTTTCATCATCTTGCTCAAAGCAACCCTGGATTTTCTCCAAGGACAGTGCTTTGTCTGTTTATTTTATCTCTTTCCTCATACCTCTGGGGCTGGTCCTCTTCCATACCTCATTTCTAGTTCTGGATTATTCCCTCTTCTTTCTCTCTGAAATGCTCCGGCTTTGAACCAGGTCACCAGATATGACTGTATACCATCCCTCCTTACAGTCAGCTCCTCCCCTCATTTATCTGCATCAGACACTCTCAAAGATGCCTCCACTCTTAAATCTTAATGATATCAACTTGTAGGAAAGATTCCAACATTCTAACTTCATAGTTCTTTGAAATCCTCCACGATTCTCTCCTCCACCCTATCTCAGTGAAATTCCAATGGACATACATGACACAGTAACAGTCCACATTCACAGGTTCAAACATTTACCTACTGATTGCTTAGAACTCCCTCTGACGCTCTCTCCCTCCGTTACCTTAACACCAACCACTCTTTCTAGGTTAAAAATCTTTCTCCTTTTCATTCTCTCACCATCATTTTATATGTATCTAATTTAAATTCCACAATTAATCATTACAATTACACATTAACATACTCCTTAAACTCTTATTCATCTTATGATTTATGATTTTCACTCTTAAAAAAAAACAAAACAAAACCTTAATGAAATTGAGCTCTCTGTCAACTTTTCACTAGTACCCACCCAGCTGAATACAGTTGGAGAAAACCTACATAGATACTGTAGATAGATAGATAGATAGATAGATAGATGTGGGGATACTGGTCTCACTTTAAATGTTTGAACATAAACCCCAAGTGATTCCTTAAGTTTTCCTGGTGCTTGTATTAAATTTCCTAACCTCATAAAAAACTGTTCCATGCCTTTTCTCTTTAAATTTCCAACATCTCCTCCATCAATTTTCAGTCAATAATCTTATCTCTTATTTTACTGAGAAAATCAAAGTAACCCGAAAGTTCTCCCCAAAACTTCCAAACTTCCACACCCCTACCCACTTGTCCTGTCTTTCATCTTAGACAGATGAAATGCCAGCACTCCCACCAAAGGCTTCCCACGTGTGATCCACATCCCATGGCCTCTTGCCTGTTCAGGGCTGTCACTCTCCGTCACTGGCACCTTTGCTCTCACCACCAGACGGCTCCCATGCCCACCTCCCCTCCAACCACCATTCTTCTTTGCTCTTCTCTACAGAAAAAGACTTCGAGACAATTTTCTATGCTCACTGTATTCTATTTTTCTCCTACTTTCATTTGATTTTCATTCCCACCAATGATCAGCTCTTCAGCCTCATATTACTCAAGAGCAGCAGGTGACACAGTGACCATTGCCTACACCTTGGAACACTTCTTTTTACCTGAAGTTCAAGTTTATTTTCTGAGTACCTTGGTGACCAACACTGAGGTATCCCATCTTTGCTTCTAGGATCTCTGTATTTCCATTTCTGATCCACTTCCTTGGTAACTTTGTCCTGCTGTGTTACTTTATACCCTAAGGTCAATATTCAGATGCGTACTTAGTATCTCCACTTTGACATTTAAGTGGCATATCAAAATGAACAAGTTTGAAGCAGAATGTTGATTTTCTTATTAAACATGCTTCATCTTGCATCTTCCAAATGTTTGTTTTATATGCATTTTTATGTAATTTTATATGTATCTAATTTAAATTCCACAATTATTCATTCAGTCATTAATCTTCAGTGAAGGCTTCTCTATCCTTATGGGTATGCACACCGGAACAGCTGGGGTCATTCCCGTATCCTTACATTATCTCGTGTCTCTCATCTGACTCACAAGCTAATCCTGTTCGGTCTACCTTCAAATTATATCTAGATTTGGACCACTTTTTGCTTTTCCCACTGCCACCCTCCTGCTCCAAACTAGATTATTTCAATTACCTTCTAACTTGTTTCCCTCATTTAACCTTTGCTCTCACTCTTCAGTGCATTAGCAACACAATAACCAGAGTGATCCCATTAAAACCCAAGCAAGAGCTTAAAATTCCCCAGTGTTTCCCCATATTTAACTCACTTAATACTCCAAACCCCATTTGAGGTACATTCAAATATTAGTACCATTAGTACCAGGAAGTGAGGCTCAAATAATGATAGTAATTTGCTCAAGGTTAGGCTGCCGAGCGGTTGTATTAATTTTCAGTCTTAGGAGTCCTGGCTTCAGAATCCGTATTTTCAGCCATTATGGTTTAGTGACAAAAATAGTTTTAAAGACCAACAATTTCCTAAAGCCTCCAAGGCAGACCTGTGGTCTCACCCCCTGTTCTTCGCTTGGCGTGTACTCTTCCAGTGCCCTGGCCCCTTGGCCACTCCCTGAACTGTTCAAACTGCAATGCCCCTGTCCCCTCAAGTATATCGAACTTTCCTTGCTTCTTAATTTACAAGTCTCTTTGGTATTTCAAGCTTTCTGTTCTTCCAGCTGCTGCTTTCTGCATCATCCCCTAGAACATACCATGATTCCCTTGCCGCGACGTTGTTCTCATTGACCACTTAGTAAGTGATCTCAAGGTGGCAGAACAGCGTTTGACCAGTACTGCCCATCACGACTCTGACTTCAGAGAAGTCAGCACTCCAGGCAATTGTTTCTAAGGCAAAGAGCTAAGCCTACCTATCTTTCAAAGTCCCCTGCCTCTTTCCCATCTCAAGGTCTTTTTGCATTTGCAATTCCCTGAACCTAGAAGGTTCTACTTCCAAGTTTTTGCATTGCTGGCTCTGGCTCCACGTTCATTTCTCTGCCGACCTGCTCCGGGGAGTTTCTCTGTCCCCCTAACCAACACAGCTGTCATCAACCTCTCTCACCCTTCTCCACCACCACCCTATTTCATTTTCTTCACAGCAAGGTGTTGGAACATTTCCCATTCATTTCCTCACATGCCCACCCATTATTTCCCCCTACTAGAATATGAGCTCTGTTAGCAAGGACTGTTCACTTAGATTTTCCACCACCTGGATCAGAGCCTTTACAAAGTAGGAGACCAATCAATATTTTTAAAACACGTATGCATCAGTATTTTTGTATTTTTGTCTTTTTTAATTCTAATGGGCAAAAACAGTAGCAATCGACATAAATATTCAATTTCCGAACTTTGTCTGAATTTAAATTTTTGGTAGAGGACTATTTACCCATCCTCTGTCACAGTTACTATGTATACACGAGGGCAGGGGTGTCAAACTCATTTTCACCGGGGGCCACATCAGCCTCTGGTTGCCTTCAAAGGACCAAGTGTAATTTTAGAACCGTATAAATGGAACTACTCCTTAACAGTTAAACAAGAGCTTGGTGCTGCCACTGAGTAACAACAAGGTGCCAGGCCAGATAAAACAAAGTGGGGGGCTGGATTTGGCCCACGGACCTATGTTTGCCACCTTTGCACAGGGGTCTATTCCCAATGTGTCTTAGTAGGATATAAATAAGGTACGTGCAATTTTAGTAATCTGTATAAGGCAAGTACTCAACAAACATAGGCTTTCTTTTAGTCTCCTAGTCTTAGCCTTCAATAGCACAACTTTGCTGCAATAGAGTAGAATTGTACAGTTTGTAGTCATATATACATGCATGCATATGTATGTGTGTACGTGTGCATATATATATATAAATGCATGCATACATGCATTTAATTATGCATTTGGATTTTTTTTAGAACAGTCTCCTTCCCTGGAGTTATTTGGCAAGTGCTGTTTGTTTTATTACAGTTTAAGGTTAGAATAGTAGAGACAAGCTGCCAGGCTAGCAAAGAAACTTTATGAGAGAAATGCAGATCATTAATAAATGCTATAACATATCCCCAACAATTTGGTGTGTCATGCCCCAGCAAATTAGGATGTCCTTAGTTCTTAAGAGAAATACTATAGCTCCAGTCCTTTACACGTTGACCTGTGAATGTAAACCTGTAATTCACACCAATATACGCAGGGAGCAAAACACACTCAAGGTTAATGTTGAACATGTAACAATTCAAAGGAGGAAACCATATTTCTTAGATAAACAGAAGATTATTAATTTCAGAGAGTAGCCTCAGCTACAATAATTATTGAAGCAATTTACTTTTTGTCAGCCCTTTATATATTACATATTCTATCTGAAAACACAGATAATAACCTCCAATAAACATGTTATGATTGTGTTTTTAATAAAATTTTCATAGATTAAATGTCCTTACCTTAAGAAGTTCTTCATAAGGTAAGATTCCAAAAGATGATTTTCCTGGTGGGGAAAAAATAGACCATGAAAATTAGAAATAATAAGCATTACATGATATGATATTTAGGGTTTCTTTTCAAATTTAGATGCCTTTATTCCTGAAATTGACCCTACTTATTCAAATAAGACTACTGTTACTATCTGAAATATCTGGAAAGTCAAAATACTTTTACATTTTTGTGACACTATTGGCCTATTATCAAGTATAAAAAAAATACACCAATCATACAGGGTAAAAGTCCTTAGAGATTTTCCACATCTAATTCTAATGCTAATCATTTAATTTGTCCTTATTTTTTTTCACTTTATATAATCATGGAATTGACTTCAGTTGAACTACAGAATATCTAAAATTCCAATTCTGTTCAAAGCTAAGCCAAATTAATTTTAACTAGTTGAAAGAAAAGTTTTATACGTGTTAATTTTGAGATGCCAATTATGAGCAGACATACATGCATGCACGTACATGCACACAGTATCAAGTTATATTTCATGCTTCTCATGTTTAGATTGAAATTTTAAGTTATTGGGTAAATTTTTAATTAAGAGAAGAAGCTATTTTCCTATACTTTACTATTCCGAATATTGGAAGCCTGAGAAGAAAGAAAGAGAGGAAAACTCTAATTTGTCCCTGAGAGATTTAAATGCTTTTAGAAGAATCTTTTGTTCACAGAAAAGACTTATTTCTCCACCGTTACTATTTTCAATCCCTACCATGTTTTTTTTCTACCATATTTTAAATTTGAACTACCAACTTCGACTTCAGCAAAAGCAACAGATTTCCAACATCAGAAGGCTGCTGTGAATCACTTTCAATAGGAGAAGAAAAACAAATAAATCGCAGCCAGCACTGGGCTCTGGAATTGAAATTACAAGCACTCTAAGGAGTAATTACCGCATGTGGTCCGAGGACCCTGCTGCTCGGCTCCATTAACACTGCAGACCCTGCTGAATTATGAAAATGTTTCTAAGATCCAACATTTTTACAAAAAGATGCCGAAACAAAATCCCCAAAATACTCTCTTGATAAATAAAGCGTTATATAAAACTCAGCGTTCATATTGCAGGCTTCACAAAACTTGAAGACACACAGATATAGTCCACGTTAAAAGTGGTGAAATGTCTGGAATTAAAGTGAATGGGTGGGGCCCATTAACTAGCTCTCGTGTTAGATTCCATCGCCAACAGAAAATGACTCTGGTACCCACAAGGCAATAACACCCAGTGTTCTTCCTGTGCCGCTCAAGAAAGCAGCACACCTGGGGTGGGGGAAAGTTCCCAAAAGGCTGATTTCATCCTCATATGAGGGGGAAGATGCACCAGGAGGCAGGGCATTCCCAGGAACAAAACAACCCTTCAACAGGGGATGGAGGGCTTCACGTTAGACACTCTAGTAAAGGCTTCCGGCTAGAGGGTGTCAACGCTTCTTTTCCACATTCAAGATTATATCGTTCTGTGCTTTGATAACTGTTCTAGTGACATTGTTACACGGTGCAGCCAAGAGGGGGACCCCAAAAAGAGATTTGGAATGGGGTCTAGAACTCAAGGTGTCTAGGAAATATTAGAAAGACATATAAGATGTCCTCACCCCTTTCCCCCTCAGGTGTGAGTTGGGGGAAGGGACACATGGAGCAGGAACATGCACAGCTGTTTTGTACAGCAACAGCTGAGCAGCTAACCCCTGGCATGGTCATTTAACACATCTATAGCCTTTAACTGGCCACTTAGATATGTTAAATAGCTGTGGCCATGCTCTGAGCCAGGGGGATGGAAGGAACTTCCACCCAAGATGTTAACTGGGGGACAGGGCCCCCGAGTTACAGCACCTGCGTGGGAGCTTGGAGAAGATTGGCTCCAGGACATGGGGCCGCACCTGCCCAGACTCACGATGGCAGCCCAGTGAACTAGGAATAGCTGGAATGCTGGCAGGTGTAACTGATTGCAGCAGGAGTCGGAAATGGGGGTAGGGAGGAAGACTGGCGCGGGGATTTAAACCCAGTCTCGGCAGCCATTGAGAGAGAGAGCTATGCACTTCTGGCAGAGTGGGGACCCTCGCAACCATGTGAGGGAGAGACCCCCGCAGCTTTAGTAGGGGGAACCACCATGCGGCTTTAGCAGAGAACCGCCACTCAGCTTTAGCGGGTGGCGACCTCCCTCTCCTCAGCTTTGGTGGAGGGAAGAACCATGTGGTTTTGGCCAGAGTGGGGATCTTTGCAGCTTTGGTAGAACAGGACCACGCGGCCTTGGGGTGCTCCCTTTGACTGAGTGGCCTGGTAAACAAGAGAGACTTTGCCTGGAAGAAGAGTGAAAGAACTCTTGCCAGCAGGCCATGAGAAGGTGTCACATGGCTTTGGATTAATTGGAGATCCTGCCTGGACGGCGACACAGCTGATGGTGCCAGCAGCTCGAAACACGGATGTTTGCTCCTTTTCCAGAGTTACGGTACCCCGAATTAGGGCAGAGGGAGAAGGAAGCACTGTGGGCGTCTATGGGTATCCTAAAGGACTTGGATATTTTAAAGGAGACATTAGGTCACTAATTTAAGTCTGTACAGCTTTATATAAACATTTCCTTTCCTTTTCACAAATCTCTGGCATTTACAGAGGTCTTTCCTATAAGGCAGCGGACATAACGAACCTAGTGGGGCCAGGGGAGTCCTTCTGGTAACAGTATATTGTCCTCACCCGCCTTGGCCCCTTTGTTCTGTAACAACCCCACAAGAAAATCTGAGAGGCCAAACAAATCTGCATTAATATACTTTAAATATCAAGTCCCTACGAAGCGCGTCTTTGCAAATTCGCCGCACTCCTCACGAACATACCACAATCACTTACTCACATTGGGAGTTTCCTGGATTGCAGAGTCTCTGCTCCTCCTCTTCCCCAGTGATCCCTAGCTCCGTACCCCAAGAGTTCCACTCCGCTCCGCTCTCTCCCCAGGACTGTGCGGTGCCCATCCGTGAGTTTCCGCAGGGCGTGCATGCCCCACGCAGGGCTGTGCTTTCCACGCCTCACCCTTCCTGTGTGTTGCCCTAACCAGATCACGGGCTCCCAGAGCAGCACAAGCCACCACAGCTGAAATGTGTCCGAAGAAGTTAGTCCTGTGGAAGCACTGGCTCTAGGGTGTTGATACGATACTTGCAAGGCACATTTGGTTTTTGAGGGACATTTGGGAACTGCTGGGCGATTCAGAGGTTAAGCAAATTTATTTACTGAGGGACATCCCAGAGCCATAAACACGTCTTACGTGTGGTTAATAATTATAAAGAGGGTTAAATGGATGCAGAATTTTTCAACATTATTTTTTTCATGGAGTATCTTTGAACACTAGAGTTTTTTCGCTTACTTCAGAGAACACTGAATGATTCTGTGGACCTGTTCCCTGAAGAGTACCTGGCAGAGGCTGGGCATGCAAGGAAAACCAGTTACGCATCAGTCATTAAAGTGTAAACTAACTGACTTTCAGGTTTCTTGTTCAATGCCACCCTATCTGCCCCCATTTTTTTTCAGAATAAAGGGACTTTGTGATAATCTTTATTCTGACTGTAGCTATCCTCTCTCTGGTACACTGGGTCATCTAACTGCTGTTAGAATAACTCAGTGCTGGGGACATCCTATCTCCACGAAGCAGTATGTTTCACTGTTCGGTGGCAATTGTTTAAAAAATTCATTGAATTGAGAGCTGAGTGCTTCTAACTTGAGCACTGATGGTAACTCTTCCTTTCAAACAAAAAATATGGACACTTTCTTCTGCATAACACTTCCCAGGTATTCCTTTTAAGTTTTCCCTCTCTGAGCTAAACATCACAGTTCCCTTGTTCCTACTGCACTGTGGTTTCCAGATTTCCAAGGTGACAGCGATCGTGTCATACAACTTTAGTCTGTTGATTCTGGTATATTCTTCCAAAGCCAACTTCAAATCAAGGTTAAACAAAATCTTAATATTTGGGGAACATGCCACGGCTCAATCCTGTGTTCTTTATTCCACCCGCATTCCTCCAGTTGTACAGAATGCTTTTTCTTCTCCCCTTCACCTCTTCAAACATTATTTACCCTTTGAGAGAAAGCTCAACCCCACTGCATACCTAACTACTTTAGCTGTCATTTCTTCCTTCCTGCATTCAGACAAACCATTTAACGCTCACAGGCCATCACCACAAGGCAGCTTCCCGGTTTTCTGCGTTATTCACTGCTATTTCACGTATAATTTTCTTTATTTGCTTAGGAGTTATAAGAATTGTGAGGGTCCTACATTTTACTTTCTATTTCTCTATAGCATTTTGCAAAGCACTCACATGCAAGAAAAAAAAATATTAACGAGTTGCCTGAAATTTCTGATACAGATTTATATGCAGATTGTATGGCTAGAGATACCATGAACTTCCTCCCTACTCCTTGAGACTCAGAGGGCTAAGGGAAAAGCACTTGGCCCATGCAGTCACTCCAAAGGTAGCTTGATTCCTGACTTTGCAACCTTTTCTCTCAGGGGGGAGGGAATGTGTTATGTGGAAGCTCTGAGAATGACACTCCTTGATTCTCTTGCCTGGTTTCCTGATTGGTTCTATGAACGGGAGGCGCTGGTAGGAATGTAGAAGGCAAAGTGAGACAGAAGTCATTCTGTTTGCGACCCTCGAAGTACAGGAAGGCGGCTACTAGGGAAGTGCAAACCCCAGTATTTCCAGGTACCAACAGTGAAAACTGAGGGAAGAACGGTGCCACAGCTGAGCTACAAGTGTGCCCGGAACAGAGGCAGGTGCAGCGTCCTGATCTGAGGTGACACCCACTCTTCTCCTTTCCTGCCCACCCACCACTTCCTAAACAGTTCTCTGCACTGAACACTTCTCTTTGAGATTACACAAATGGTCGATACACATATATCAAGTCACTGGGAAAATACAACTATAACCACAATGAAATACCAGTAAATAACCACCCGAGGAGTCACTCAGAAAATAAAAGGAAGACAGAAAACCAGCAAGTGTTGATGAAGACGTAGAGCACGCAGAATTCTACACACAGCTAGTGGGAGTGCAAACTCGGTGTGACCTCTTTGGAAATCCGTCTGGCTTTTTCTAATAAAGGTGAACATACGCAATCTCTATGACCCAGGAAGTCCATTTCTTGGTATTTGTATGCATCATAAATGTCTAACAAATGTTGAACAAAAGACACAACAGAATGTTCATAGAATCTATTTGTGATAGCTGAAACCTGGATAGTACTCAAATCTTCATAAGCAGTAAAAGAATAAATTGAGATATGTTCCCACAATGGGATCCTATACGGCAATGACCATGACTGTCTTGCAACATGAATGAGTCACATAAATATAATGTTGAGCTGAAGAAGTCACACATCAAAGTACACGGACTGTATCATCCCTTCATATAAAATACATGCAAACAAAAGTATTCTATGCTTTAAGACGTTAGGATAATAGACAACCTTTGGGGAGGCAGAGAGGGTGTATTGGGGTGCCAGGGATGATCTGTTTCTTTATCTGGGTACTGATGACATAAGGATACTCAGTTGGCAGAAATTCATTAAGGTACACTTCTACAATGTGTCCACATGGGACCTCCGTACAAAGTCTTTTCAAATAGTTCTTGGTCTACTTCAGACCAGGATATACCAGTAGCATTGTCAGTGCATAGCTGGGGTGATGTTAGCCTAGAAAACTTGAAAGCAAATATTCTAAACATTTCTTTTGGCCATTATAACAAATAATCAAACACTAAAAAAAAGCTTCCTTGGAAAATCTAATTTTTTTAACTGTTTGAAAAAAATCTAGATTACTTTCTGTCTTCTTGACTGAATGCATAGAAATGTGACTTTATTTGCTTTCCAAGTTAATATCTGGAATTTTTTATGTATTATTTCAGAATAACTTGAATCATTCTTTATGTAAAATAACTAAAAGTTTCAGAAATATGTTTAAAATTTCTGCCAAAATCCCATAAAGTATTCCAATTCAGCAAGAAATAATTCAGGTTTTAAAAATATACAATGACTATCAGTGGCATTTCCACAAATATTTTGAACACCCCACTGTCTCTTCCAAATCATTGAAACATCATCATTCACTATCACTATTGTCATGGAACCTCTTGAGT
Organism: Phyllostomus discolor; assembly: GCF_004126475.2. Lineage (NCBI taxonomy): Eukaryota > Metazoa > Chordata > Mammalia > Chiroptera > Phyllostomidae > Phyllostomus > Phyllostomus discolor. The sequence goes on along the minus strand of NC_040915.2, from coordinate 30,610,391 downwards.
CTTTCCCAAGAAGAAAAATTTTCTTTTTCCAGACAAGGAAAAGGAATTATTAAATAAAGTAGAACGTTAAAGCTCATAATTTGTTTTATTCATTTTTTATTTTTTTAAGATTTTATTTATTTTTAGGGAGGGAAGGGAGGGAGATAGAGAGAGAGAGAAACATCAATGTGCGGTTGCTGGGGGTTATGGCCTGCAACCCAGGAATGCACCCTGGCTGGGAATCGAACCTGGGACACTTTGGTTCCCAGTCTGTGCTCAATCCACTGAGCTACACCAGCCAGGGCCATTTTTTATTATTAAATAAAATCCAGGGACTCGCCTTTGAAGTACAGTTATAATTGCTACCACATCTGCGGTGGGGACTGTCCTCACATTAAAGATGTTTAGAAGCATCCTTACTCTCTACCCACTAGAGGACAACAACCACCTCCCAACCTAGCAGGACAACCAGACCCGTCTCCAGACATCGCCCACTGTCCCCTGGGAGGCAAAACGACCTCCACTGACAACCATGAATCTGCATTACTTCTGAGTTATCTTTCTATTAGACCCATTATATTATGTACTCTGCTGTTTAAATAATTCCTTTTAACAGTTATTCTTCTTCACCTGATAGGTAAGCATGTTATCCAGGACTTCTGCAGTAAGGCTTGGTCCTCATTTCTTTAACTAAATCGTCACATCAGGCACTTTTGCTTCCACTGCAAGAACTGCTGTCTCTCAAACAACACACTCCACCCCTCCTCTGTGCTTCTCTATGTTTGCTTATCTTGATCCTTCAACAAGGACTTCCACTTCCTCCACCTCTACTTGGGAAATTATGACTAGCCTATTAAAACAAGTTAAAAATATCGTCTGTAAAGTGTTATTTCAAAGATGCGAGTGTTAATTATTATGCCTAACTAGGATTTTCATACTTTTTTAGCATGTACCCACCCACCTGCATTTTCACTGTTTTGAGCAACTACAAAATGTCATTATTCTGCAGAACACCACATGATGAAACTGACATTGTCCTATCAATTGTTAACCAGGAAAACAGAACCCATTACCCTGTAAGGATGAAATCACTTTCACTTAGCTGTATCCCACTATACTTGCTTACAGAGAAGCTCGTCTGAAGCGTGCCTGCCCCCTCATAAAGCCTGCAGCCACAGTGTTCCAACCTGGCATTTCCGCTCCCGGAAGAGCTTAGCTTCATCTACACACTTGAATACTTCACTGGGCTCTGTCTCCTCCAACTCATTTATAAACCTGCTCAATAGTATCAATCCCTAGTGAGCACAGGAAGGGAAAAGTCTGTAAAAAGCAAAAGCACTTTCCCTGAAAGTGTAACCGAGGTCACCGGTTTGCATATTTGCAAGGAACAGCTACCGCACGCTTTGGGTCAGCACTGTCCCACAGAACATTCTGTATTTTCCCTGTTCAATATGGTGGCCAAAGGTGGCTAGCACTTTAAATGTGGCGGGGGTGACTTATGAACATAATTTTGAATTTTATTATTTTTTTTATTTTAATTCAATCAGTTCTATGCAGTTAAAGGGCAGAGATTTGGGGTATCATTAAACTTTGTTTTCTTGGATTTTCATAAAAAGGGAATTTGGGATTTTTGTCAATTTCTCTTCATACTTCAATTCAGAGTCCCCAAGGAAAGAGATAAGTTTTATATAGGATCCTCCCACTTCTTATCTTGCATTATCAACTCCAGTTAGAGATATAAAAAGTAAGCAAATGAGGTCCAAGCAACAATGTATACATAATCAATAGAAAATTATCTCAGTAAGAATGTTTTTAGTGACTTAGGAGGAGTTGAGAGAAAAAGAAAAGCAAAGTCTGATTAAACTTGACTTATTGCTGGTACATCAGACACATTTCATCTAAGTGATATGATGTATTGAGACACTCCTAGTAAAGCCACAGAGAAAAGATCGTGTTTAACAAAGCTTTGTGGAAGAGAGTGTCTTTGTAAACAACAGGAGGAAGAGAAAAACAAAGTCCAGTGAGTCCAATGAGATGAGTAGCAAGCACTTGACAGTGGTAAGAACAATGGCATAAAGGGCCACAGAGTCACAAAGGTGACTAGGGACCATACAAGGCCATGATTTAACATGACTTAGGACAGCCTATCTAGGCTCTGATACAGGAAGAAAAAGTGACTAAGATGGAGTTTGAGATAGATGATACCTGTAGTTTCACTAAACAAGACTAGAATAAAGGGAGAAATACAAAGGGACTATTTCAATAGTGCAGAGTTAAAAGAAAGGGCAAAGGATGAAACATAAAAATGAAAGAGCAAAGTACTTTATACATCAGTTCTTTTCCACAGCATCTAGACTCGTTTTGAGAACACAGACCTGCTAACGGCACCATGATATATCCTAATTTATCTCCTTTCTACAGTACCGTTTCTCCAGCTATAATTTAAAATTTAATTATGTTCCTAATTAGTCAGTTCTGCTCAAGGAGTGTGATATGCCCCTAGAGTGGCAGAATACAATTACTCATTCGCCAGGTTTATATTGAGCATATTCCGTGGACTCCCAGTGCTCCTCGGCCAGAGAGGTGACTTCCAGCTGAGCGATCATGAAAGACTCCAGAGTGGAGGTGGGGTGTAAATTGACCCTGACAGATGCATAGGAAATAAGGCAACATGACATCTATGGGTCCCATCAGAATTATCCTGGGAAAATGTTCAACAGACCCACCCAATGATTATTATTTAATTTTCTAGGGGAAGTCCATTTGATTTCAACAAAAACTACTGTCTCTGGTGTTCGGACCAGACTCTGAAGCGGCGCGGTAACTTGGAGATGCTCATCCAGTGGGACAGTCACCGGTTCTGCACCTTACCTAGCAACCCCATCCTGACATTTCCCTCCAATCCCTGTATGTATGCGGTCCCTCAAATGCTCTCTGAATTAGCCATACCATCTTGTCGGTTCTGCCCTTAAGTCAAAAAAAGATTTCACACGCACTCTTTGGTTTATTACAGGGTCATACGTCTGGTTTATAGAAAATACATTTTGACAACAGGGGTTTTAAAAAGAGGAAAATCAGACAAGGTAGAAGGAATTGAGTAATAAAATGCAAAATTGATATGTATAAGAAAAAAAAAAACCTTTTTCTCACTAAATCTACCCAATATCTGCTCTGCAAAGATCCAAAGGATAGTTTGCAGTAATGACAGAGAGTACTCTATGGTTAAATAAAGCAAACATTTCATAAACATAACATGATGAGAAAGAAACCAGACACAAAAATAATATAAACCTAACGTATGCTCACCCTTACAGAGTGAAGGGGAAGTGGCTGGAAGAAAGCATAAGGGGACCTGCTGGGGTACCAGTAATGCACTCCCTCTGATTGCACACATATGCACAGTTTATGAGAATTCATCAAGCCTATGACACATGCCTTTTTCGGAATGTCAGTTATACTCCAACAAAAAATGACTGTGCATACCATAAATGTTAGAAAATATTTATAATAAAAAGAAACAGGTTTGTTTTTGAAGCATTCTGGATGTGGTACAATCTCTCCTGCATCACGTTTAGATTCTTCTGTTTCCTTCATTTTGCATCTGCTGTCGGCATGACCCATAAATTCTTTCTCAAAGAAGTATCACCATTAATCTACTCTTGTACATTGTCTTCCTATGACTGTCACCTTCCCTGCGTGAACCACACCCAGGATGTGTGAACTGAGTATTACGCTTTAAATTCTTTTCTAATGTCACAAGTGAAACCTACAGATATTTACTAGATGCACAAATGCAGAATATTTATAGGTTTCTGTGATTTTCTCCTAATATTTTATAGCTATCTTGTCAAAAATGGTTTGACATCTATATTTTTGCAAATAAGAATTTATCAATTATTTCCAAAATATATAACTTTTTTTCCAAAATATTTTTTATGTTTAATTAACTCTACTGGAGTAACGTTGGTAAGATTATAAAATTTTCACAAAGTATATAACTCTATGATACATCATCTGTATATTGCCCACTACCCAAAATCAAATCTGTTTCTTTCACCATGTGCTTGACCTATTTTGCCCTTTGTTATTCTCTACTATATATTAAAATAGAAGGATGACTATTACTCATGCAACTATTAATGAACGCTGCAGAGAATTGGGAAGAAAAAAAAAAACTGGTGTGTTTTTCCAGTGGTTACAAGGGTGCTCAGGGTGCTCAGGAAACAAGTAGGCAATTAAAATTCCAGGCAGAATTCAAATGGCTGAAGGTGTGGTACTATTACCCCATCAACTGAAATAAAGCACAAGTTGCGGATACAAGTTAAAAAAAAGAAGTCAGGGTCAAACAGCAGAAGGCCCACTTTTGTCTACATCATTGAGGTTGTCTGGAGCCAAAGAATATGTAGGCTAAACGCCCCACGCGGGGCTGGGCTCACACAGTGCTCTCCATAAGTTGAATTGAAAGCTGTTTGTGTTTCAATAACTAAACTGTTTACAGTTATGTCTGCTCGGTGGACTTCTTCAGCAAAATAAGTGGGACATTTCCAAAGGAATGAATCCTAGCTAAGAAGAGATGGAGTGCCGGTTCACATGAACACTCCTTACTACCAGAGGGGAAACATGAAGAGGTAGGGGGGAAACTGGTGTTCTTAAATTTTTTGCATAATAGGGCATATGGGTCTACAGAAATGGATGCAGAACATTAGCACTGTTCTTGCTTCCTTTGCGGTAACAAGACATGGCCGGTCCCTGATGGCGTGACTCTCTGAGGCGTCAAGGTGTCACCTAGACTGAGCCATGCTGCCCACGAGCCCTGTTTTGTAAGCAGAAACCACTAATAAAAGGGACCTTAATGGCTGAATTAGGTGCTTACAATGCACCTGCATCCTCCGTGGGCCAGCAAGGAGCCGCAGCAAGCCCCGGCGGGCTCTGCTGTGAGCATTCAGCTGTCATTAACAGATCACTGAGTCAACAGATCATGAGAGCGCCTTCAGAAAACTCGGCTCTGCGGTAGCACTCTCTGCCCGGGGAGTCGGAGAGAGGTTTTAACAGCCCGCAGTATGACTTCAAGAAATGCAGGAGGAAAAAGAGATGTAGTTCAGCAAAGTCAAAATCATAGGATTAGCCCTGGCTGGTGAAGCTCAGTGGATTGAGCACTGGCTGCGAACCAAAGTGTCACAGGTTCGATTCCCAGTCAGGGCACATGCCTGGGTTGCAGGCCAGGTCCCCAGTGGGGGCCATGTGAGAGGCAACCACACATTGATTCTCTCTCTTTCTCCCTCCCTTCCCCTCTCTAAAAAATAAATAAATAAATAATAAAAGAAATGCATCAGAAAGTTAACAGTATTTGTTTAAAAAAATCATAGGATTATTTAAGAGACTACATACCAATCTCAAGTAAACTGGAGCCATTGGAGCATTGAAAACGATTTAAAAATACACTTGTTTGGAGTTATAGTATCCTTAAAACATAAATATTTTTCTTTAATAAATGAATAAATCAATAAAACTTTAGGAGCCAGTTTTCTCGCAGAAGCTTAAACTACGTGAACTCTTCTCTTCACTGAATTGTTTGTGCTTCGCTGAGGTTCCGATGTGGATTTGGTCTCCTCCTCCAAGAACCCAGACTTCAGCTCCACTGGTCTGAGTTCATTCTGTGGATGTTGTCTTGTTACTACTCTAACCACTTCACAAGTACTTTTTCTTTACACATTTTATTGTATTTGTCCATCACTATTTATCCCCCTTATACCCTCCTCCACCCACACCCTTCTCCCTCCCCTCACAATCACCACACTGTTGTCTGTGTTCACAAGTATTTTTTTTTTCTTTTTTGGTCAATCCCTTTGCCCCACCCCCACTCCCCATCCCCCAGGGAGGTCACCGTCAGCCTGCTCTCTGTCTATGAGTCTGTCTCTACTTTGTTTGTAAGGTAAGATTTTCCTTTTAACAGCTGAGTAGTATTCCATTGTGTAAATGTACCACAGCTTGTTTATCCACTCAACCACGGACAGATACTCAGGTTGCTTCCAAAGCAAACCAAATCTCGACTATTATAGATAATACTGCCATGAACACGGAGGTGCTTATATTCTTTCGACTTAGTGTTTCAGGTTTCTTTGGATACATTCCCAGAAGTGGAATTGCTGGGCCACAGTTTTAAAAATTCATATATGAGAAGTTTGCGTCAGGCCCTCGAAGGTAGGACTTAATGGAGAGATTCATCTAAAAAATAAATCACCTGTAGGGCTCCTGGCTTGCCTGAATGGAAACCTTCCATCTTCTACTCTGTGTATGAAACAGAATTTCCACGACTAATATTTGAACGTGAGTAGGTAAAGAACTAGGCCTAGGGAAGTTGATTTAAACTGCAGTTTACTGACTGTCCCTAATCACAGAACCTGTTTATTTTTTTGTTGAATAATGTTATCTGTTAAATAACAGCAACATTTAATAATAGTCTGCTACTGCATGACACTGTATTGCGTCCTTTACAGACTATTTTTATACTTGAAAAAACTGTCTCCCTCCCTCTCCCTTGCCCTCCTCTCTAAATTTATATATGTATATAGCATTTTCGCCAATTCATAAATTTTAAAAGGGAGAGAAAGATCTTCTCTTGTCTCGTACTTCTAAGAAGTTCCCGAGCAAGGTTTCCAGCCTAGTTTATGACACTGAAGTTTACGATTCCGAATCAGGATTTACAGCCCAGTTTAGTTCCCTGCTCCTTCTCCGTGTCATTACTTTAAGACAGTGTTCTCAAACCTGAGCCCGCCTCACGCTCACCGGGAGAGCTTATTAAACCACAGGTTCCTGGGCCCCACCCCTTGAGTTTTTGATTCAATAAGGCTGTGGTGGCATCTAAGAATTTGCATTTTAACAAGCTCCCAGGTGATGCTAATACGGCAGAACCACACAATGGGAATGACTGCTTTAAAGTTATGCACAAGGTGGAGGGAGTATTAGTGAGTCTCCCTGCTACCTGCTCAGATTAATCAAAATATGCCCTTTCTGGAAGCAGTGGGTTTCATTATCCTGTCTGTTGTTATAAGAGGATGCTGATATTTCTGTGGATAATAAAAAATTAGAGGCTATGATTCTAGGTTTCAGCAATTCCTTTAATGTTTTATGAAAAGCTTTTCATAACAGTCTGATGGAGTAATTGGGGGACAGGAGGTTTGCAAATTGGGAAGTATGTGCCTTCTTTTTATAGACATTGGCTCTTATTACTGCTATTTTTTGTTCTTTTTTAAATAAAAATGATATATTCTGGTAACCACTTCAACTTACAATATCAAAAAATAAATTTTAGTTTTCACAATATGGAATCAAGTTCAAAGAACAAATGTCTGTTTATGCACGAAGCAAAACTATGTTGAGCGAGACTAGTCCTAAAACAAAATATTAGGTGCAAACGTCCATTGTATTTGGAAGGGGGTAGTAGTCTTGTGAGAAAGCACTGGCCACAGATGCAGAAGTAGAAACATGATCACATGGGCTACCTTGTCATTAATTTGAAGGACATATTTTTGGAACAGTAGCCATTTAATTTGATACAGCACTGCTAATTTTCTTATCATTTAATAACCTTTACAGAGATGGGACAAACAGTGTTGAATAGTTTTCTATAGAATGTCAGTAAATTTTGTTTAACATAAAAACTACAAAATTAATATGTTTTGGCACACTGAAGACCATATAAAAATATTTAAAGACAGATCTGCTTTATGAATGATTGTTCTTTGCAACTTAAATGGTAGTAAGTGTTGTACTAACAGACAGGGTCCACAATCATGAGCACTTTGTGCTTTTACAATGAGCAGCTGTAGGGTGTATCGGTATCGCTGCTTTATATTCATACCGAAGGTCGTGTGCAGAATTAACTTGAGACTTTGGATTTTCTTTTATTGTTACATAACTTTTTAAAAAATGAAAGTTTAGCATTAAAGCCCATTACATTTCCCCCCTATTTTAAATACTTCTAGCCATTAAGAATGCAGTGGTTGGAATTTTTAATCCTCAAATGGCTTTCATGAAATAAGTAATTACATAAATTTGCAGTCACATCATCCAGCAAGATAACAAATTATATTTTCTTCCTTGTCTTACTTTTAAATGGATCACTTAAATGTTATGAAACCAATCCTTTCATCTCTCAAGTGCTGAATTAATATTACAATAAACTTCGGAGTTTTGAAGGGTTTTTTGTTTTTTGTTTTGCTTTTCCTGTGATTTGTCTCCTCATTTCTCCCTCCAGAGACTAAAAGAATATGAGTGTAAAGTGGAGATGCAACCATTTTTCAACTGTTTTAGTTGTGTTTTGATTTTGCACTGCACACCTTTCCTACCCACCCCTTCACCTCCACCTCTACACTTGGGATGAAAAATAAATGTGATATTTTAACAGGCAGTGACCTTACCACTTCTTGCATTGCTTGGAACCACCTTACTTTATTTATTGTAGAAGTAGTTAATAAAGACTGGAAAAGCATCATGAACCCTATTGAGTTAGTTTATCATCACATCTTATGCATGTAGTGACTCTCCCACTATAGACTCAAGACTCCTCTTTTAATCGTCTGTTATTCTAGGCCTGAATTCATAAGCTTGGTTTAATGGCCTAACATAAAATCTGTTATAAAACTAATTATAGGCAACTTCCTAATTTCTAGAAAGATGCCATTAGAGTCTAATCTCCAAGAAATCATCACTACAGAAAGTGATTTTAAATCACTGTTCTCACTTTCCCTACATCCATGACCATTTATTGAGTTCACGTCAGTAGAATATCTCTAAAAATGCATGTAGAGAAAATGCAGCAGTCAAAGAAACCTTGACAACCTTGTTATATGATGAAGAAATCTGCATTCCCGGTGGTGACCTGCGGCTATCAAACCCAAGTGTCGCCTGTGTTGGTGACTTGTCCCCAGTACACCATAAAAAGGACCTGACATCTGTTCTCAGCAGTCTCACAGAGCATCAGCTAACACTATAGAGTCCCACCAAGAAATGTGTACGGTTTAAGTGTAATCACAACATAACAAGGTCAAGCGGAGTGAAGTTTACCCTTGACTAACATGAGTTTGAACTGCACGGGTCCACTTATATATGGATTTTTTTCAATTATATACGGTAAATGTATTCCTCTTCCTTATGCTTTTCTTAATAACATTTTTCTCTAGCTTACTTTATTGTAAGGATACAGTATATCGTACACATAATGAAAATATGTGTTAATCAGCTGTTTATGTTATTAGCAAAGCTTCTGATCAACAGTAGGCTATCAGGAGTCAAGTTGTTGGAAGTTAAAGATTATATGTGGGTTTCTGGCTGTGTGCAGGGGGTCTGCAACCCAGATCCCCAATTCCCACACTTTTCCAGAGTCAATTGTACTTTCCTTTTGTGGCAAAGTCTGAACATTATAAAAAGTAAGAAGGAGGAACATGTCACCTTGAAATCAGGTAAGCAAATACGTGAGCATCCAGGAGCTTTAAAGTAAGAAAGAGGACATCAAAAGTGTGAGGAGCCAATAGGTAAATGGTAAATTTCAGGTAAACTGAAACAGGTTGCAGAGTCGAGAACGTGGTGATTCAGGCCAAACTACTAAACACTTGAAAGGGCCCGGGCTGGTTTATTGACTTGGAAACAGGTATGGACTCATTCAGCTCTGGAGACACTTCTGGCATGGGGTGTCCAGTCTCCTCTATTGAAATGCTCATCACGCCTTTGCATAGATTCACCTCTCCACCGCGTACCATTTTCCTTGAGCAATTCTTGCAGTGTGCCTGTGTGAGTGATACATTCTTTTAGCTTCTGTAGGTCTGAGAAAGTCTTCACTTGCCTTTCATTTTTAAATACATGTTTGCTTAGTACGGAATCCTAGGTTGACTGTTTTTTTCTTTCAGCACTTTAAAGATGTTGCTGCCATTCATATGTTTGTTACTCTGTGTACAGCCTGTCTTTTTCCTGCTATTGGCTTCTTTTAATCTTTTCTCTTTATGGTTGATTTTGATCAATTTGATGTTATCATGATGTGGTGTCGTTTTCTTCATGTTTCTTCTACCTGTGTAGGTCACTCAGAGTTGTCCCGCAGTTCACTGATGTAGTTTTCATTTTTTTTTATAAATTTTTTCTCTGTGTTTTATGACAAAATGCTTCTGTTGCTGTCTTCCCGTGTTCTAATCTTTTCTTCTGTAATGTTCAATCTGCCATTTATCTGATCCTGTGTATCTTTTTCCAACTCAGATATTTTAGTTTTCATCTCTAGAAATTTGACGAGAGTCTTTTTATATCTTTCATGTCTCTATATAACGCTTGAGCATATGGAATGCAACTCTCAGCCCTGTTCTAATGTATTTGACTGCAAATTATACCACACGTGTCAGTTGTGGGTCAATTATAACTTATTTCTTTTTCTACCCCTGTGGGGCATATATTCCATTTGTATGAATATATATTCCTTTTGTATCTTTGACCAGATGTCAATGTAAAATATTTTCGTCAACATATTTTTGTAACCCTTTATATATTTTTAAGCTTTGTCTGCAACACAGTCAAGTTACTTGAAAGCAGTTTCATCCCTTTGGGACTTGCCTTTAAGACTCATTTGGCAAAACCAAAGTGCTCGTTAGTCAGGACTAGTTTTCCCCACAACTGAGGCAAAACCCTCTTGATATTCCCTCCAGGGATTTGAGGATTGTGAGTTTTTCTGATCTGGTTGGTGGGAACAGGCAATGTTCCCAGCTCTGAGTGTGTCCCAGGTACTCTTCCTACCAATGCTTTCCGGTGGTTCTTTTCCACTTGGATAGTTCCCTCCGCAACGCTGAGGGGCCCCTCTGAGATCGGAAGTTCTCTTTGTCGCCAACTCTTCTCTCTGCCTCCTTTCAAGTGAGGCATACCCATGCGGGTTATTCTCACAGCTCTCCGTGATCACTGGCTCTCGTTGCTGGGAATACCTGGTCCTGGAAAACACTGTTTCATACATTTTGCCTATGGAGGTGTTTTTGTTCCTTTGTTTTTGGGTGTTTTCTGCAGGAGGGTAAAGCTGATCCCTGTCGCTCCATTTTGGCCAGCAAGAGAAGATCCCCCAGTAATTAATTCTTCATGTGAACTAAGGGTTAGCTTATGTTTTGCTCTGATTGTGATAATTTCACATTTCTGATCTAATCTACATTATGCTGTAAGCATTACTTTAATTAGTTTGATTTCTGAAATTATTAGAGAAATGGATTAAATGTTAACTAAATACAGCACTGTTTAATTTGAAGGATGGTATTGGAGATTTGGGAGATGACCATTACACAGTCTTAAGAATTGTTCATTTCTCATGTCATTTTAACCTTTTTTTTCCCCCTGAGATAGAGGGAATGCTAGCCACACAGTTGTGATGTGCCAGTAGACTGACTACTTTTCTGGACAATTTTATTGACTAAATTACACTTGGACTTACGTATTTACTTTAGTTTTCAGCTGGGGCTCTATATGCATATCATTAAAAATTACTTCATCGGTATTTTAGAGAGAGAGTGATTTAAACGTATGTGTTCTGGTAAGGTTCTCCCCATTTATACTGATCATGATGTAGAAGCAAATTTCATATCGGAAAGCAAGGAAACACATGCCATGGTTAATTGTGAAAGTTTAGCTTCTAACGTAATTTAACACAACTGATGGAAAATTCTGCCTCTTAAAATTAAACGTAACTATTCAGTAGTAAAAACCAATTATGAATAACTAAGAATTTTCCCATTGTCCCTTCTTTTCTCTGTTTTACTTAAAAGTAATGAGTATTATTATTCGGGAGAATTACTATTCACATCATTTATTTATGGTATATAAAATCAGATACACTTGACACCATGTTTTTTATTACAATTTAAAAAAATAAAATAGTAAGCAAAATGTTTTCCTGGAAATCATAGTTTAACACTAGTTGAAAACAAAGTCTTTAGTTGGGATTAAACTCTGAATGCTCAATCTTTGGCCATCCCTGTGTGTGTTTATTTTTTAAGTTAAATTTCAGTTAAAAAAATGTTCATTACAGCTTTGAGCCCTGGCTGGTGTAGCTCAGTGGATTGAGCTCGGGGTGCGAACCAGGCATTGCAGGTTTGATTCCCAGTCAGGCACATGCCTGGGTTGCAGGCCATGGCCCCCAGCAACTGCACATTGATGTTTCTCTCTCTCTTTCTCTCTCCCTTCTCTCTCTGAAAATAAATGAATAAAATCTTTAAAAAATGTTCATTATGGCTTTGAGAAAGGGCAGTGGCTTAGAGCAACATAAATGTATTCTCTTACCATTCCAGAAGTCAGAAATCCATAATCAGAGTGTTGGTTGGCAGGGCTATGTTCCTTCTGGAGAAAGACTGTGTTCCTCCTTGTCCTTCTCTCTTTAGGATAACATGTCCTTGCCACTCTTAGCCTCAAAAGACCACCTGCATTCCTTGGCTCACAGCCCCTTCCTCATCTTCAAGGAGCAATATCCCAACCTCTGTTCCACTGTCAAATGACCTTCCCTGTCTTTGCATTTCTTCCCTTTCTTTCAGGAGGACCTCCTCTGATCACTTGGGCTCGCTCAGACAATCCAGGATCATCTCTTTATCACAAAATCCTGAACCTGATCACCTCGGGAAGGTGGTCTTTATTTAGCCTGCCACAGCCATCCTCTCTCATTCCTTTCTGCCCTTTTCTTAAATATTCTCTCCTGTGTGCTACCTCCCTGGCTCTCTCGAGTGCTGGGGCTTGCAGATCCTGATTTCCAAAGGGAGTGCATGGAGACCTCCCATCACTGAAGCAGTACAAATGCACTTCAAAGTCGGCTGTCTGCTCACAAGACACCAACAGGTCTTGCATTTAGTTTTCTTGAAGGATACAAGACAAGGAACACATTTGGTGTAGTACTGTTAACGCATAAAAGGCCAACCGTTACTCAAGGAGACAGCTTCTTTTGCTCCCTCACCTGCAGGTGACAAGGAAGGCTGGCAAGCACAGGGGGTCATGTGCGGGGGTCACCTTGACATAAGTTGCAAACTCTCGGAACACAATATTGTACTAAATCTATTTTTAACATGGTGCCCAGGATAAAGACTATCATTATTTTGGTGATTCTCATCAAGTCTTTTGGAAGTTTTGGACAGGAAACACCATCATCATTGGCATAGCACCCTTGCCACTGCAGACCTGCTCCTGCTTCCAGCGCCTGGCACTTGTTCTCTCTGAAGTTTTCTGCCCCTGATGGCTGCATGCCTCCTGAGCTGCATCACCCCAAACTGTATGTGTTGACGTCCCAACCCCCAGCACTTCTGAATGGAACCATATTTGGAGAAAAGCTGTTTAAAGAGGCGATGAAGTTAAAAAGAGGCCATAGGGCTGATATCCTTACAAGAAAATGGAGAGGCACCAGGGATGTATGCGCATAGAGGAGAGGTCACGTGAGGTCACATGTGGCAGAGCCTGGCCAGCTGCAAGCGAGCAGAGAGCTCCCAGGAGAAATCAGCCCTGAGGAACTGACCTTGGACTTCCAGCATCCAGAACTTTGAGAAAACAAGTGTCTCTTGCTGCAGTCACCAGTCTGTGCCATTTTGTTATGGCTGCCCCAGCAGACTAATCCACTGCCTTCACTAGTCTTTGTGAAGACTAGCGACCTCCTTACCTGGCCCTTATCTAAAACGTCCTGTGTACCCAGACACTTGTCACATCCCATTCCTGCTTGCTTTTTAAAAAAGCCTCTATCCCATATGCAACACAATACGTGTTACATTTCTTTATTTTGTTTGTTGCCTATTTCCTCTATAATGTGAGCTCAATGACGAAGGAGGCTTTGGGCTTTCTTGTTGTGTTTTATACCACTATCTCCCTGGAACCTAGAATGGCATCTTGCACAGAATAAGACCTCGCATGTTTGTTTACTTGGCTGCATGTATACAAAAATCAACAACTAACAGGGACAATAAAACACTAAGCAACTGCAACCCATGTCGTGAGTGTAAAAACAGAGGGTAGCTCTTAGGTCTTGAACCTTTTATTGGCTACTTCTCAGAGATTCCCGTTCTAGAGGGCACGAGAAAAACAAACTCGGATACTTGGAAGATGGGGGGATGCGAAGCGCAAAGGAAGGTTGGAGTGCAGCGGGTGTGCTGAAGCGGGACAGGTGCACGCAGTGAAGTATGAGGCAAGCTCGGCATGGACCCCGGAGAAGGCTTCCTAACAGGATGAAAACCTGGATTGAAGAGAAAATTATTCGGCATTGCCCTAGGGCCTTAAGTTTTAGCTTTTATATATACTTTTTCTCTCTCTCTTTTTTAATGTATAAAGGAACAAGAGGATGCTAAAAAGAATTCCTGGGGTATTTTTTTGAGGGACTAGATATGCAGGAAATATGCTCTGTCAGGTGTAGAGGGCTCAAGAATAGTTCACATGCCTCGAACTCAGGAGGCATTCCTTGACTTCGCTCTGTTACGTACTAGCCACTTGAAGTTTTAAATTATTAATTATAGGGAAATATGCATCTTAACCATTTTAAGTATATTTCAGTGGTCTTAAATATAACCAGACATTGTACAGTCATCACTGCCATCTGTCTACAGAACTCTTTACATCTTGCAAAACTGAAACTCTGTACCCACTAACCACTCAGCCCCCATTTGCTCCCACCCCTACCCTGACAACCACCCTTCCATTTTCTGTCTATATGAATTCCATCTTCACATACTGATACTCTAGCTGATTCATGTAAGTGGAATCGTACAGCATTTGTCTGTTTTGTGACCATCTTATTTCACTTAGCATAATGTCCTCAAGTTTCATACACGCTCTAGCACATGTCAGAATGTCAGAATCACCTTCCTTTTGAGGCTGACTGATGTCCTATTATATGTACATACAATTTTGTTCATCCATTCATCTGTCCATGGGCAATAGGTTGCTTCTATTCCTTGGCTCTTATGAATAATGCTGCTATGAACACGAGAGTTCAAGTATCTTTTTGCAGCCCTGCTTTCAATCAGTGAGGTATACAAGCAGAAGTGGAATTGCTGGATCATATAATAATTCTATTTTTAATTTTTTGAGGAATCATCATACTCTTTTCCATGGCCGCTGCACCACCTCACATTTTCGTAAAGAGAGCGCAAATGGTCTAATCTCTCCGAATCTTGCCAACACTTATTTTCTGTTTTATTTATTTTTTTACTTATTTATTTACCTGTTTAATTATTTACTTATTAACAGTAGCCATTCTAATGAGTGTGAGGTGGTCTTGGTCAGTTGATTCTGAATCTAAATTGTCTAAATTTTGGTTCCCAATTTAAATAGTCTAAATTGCATTCCCTGCGTATTTCATGTTTCCATGGTACTTGGGAGGGCCAAAAAGATGTAACACTAGTAAATACATGTGAAATTCCTTTGTGAAACTGAAAGAGAAATTGATTTCTGAGAGGTAATTTTCTATTATGAAAATTAGTTGGATGATCTTTCAAAAGACTAGATTTTAGATTCTGCTTTGTTTTGGGACTTTTGTGGATTTTCTAGAATTGTATACCTCTAGAGTTTTCTGAAAAATACAAATTCTCAAGGTACTCATAATTGAATTTAAAAATAACCGAAGCAAAAAATGAAAAGTCAAGCATTTTCTCCTTTTCATTCCTTTCTCTTTGCTCACAGATATAAGTATGAAATTCTATAAATATCAAGGAAAAGATAAGTTATCAAGTATTTAAATGTTTCAGAACATAGGAAAGCAATAAATACCCCTAATTCATTCTATAAGGCCAGCAGGACCCTAAAACACAAAATAGAAACTATAATCAAAAGATACTCTCTCTGTGTATGTTTATAGGTATGTATATATATTTACATATATATAAATATATATATAATAATATAGTTTAAAAATTGAGGCAAACTATTAGCAAACTGAAATAGCAGTATATAAAAATAATAATTTAATATTAAATTATTCCAACATGTCTAACCTATTAATTAAATAATACATTACACTAAGACTATGCTTTCAGGGATCATTTCTATAGTTTGTTAAATAATATATTACACTAACATAAGGGGAAAAAACACCTTCCAAAGTTGAAAAAGCATATGATAAAATGTACTAGTACTTCATAAATAAAATTATAAACCTCGGAAATCAGGCTAATGTTATCCATCAAAAACACAAAGTATTTCCAAGTTGATTTTTTTCACAACTTCCCTGCGGAGTCTATGAAATCAGTAAAGATGGCAGCATAAAAGCTGGAACAGTGAGGAAAGAAATGGGGTTATGCCCTTTACTCGGATCACCTCATCTAACCCTCCCCACAGTTCCAAGAGTTGAGGGCTATTATTGGTCTGCATTCCGTAGATAAAGAAACCTATGCAAAGAGAAATTAAATAACATACCCAGACTGACAGAATTAGTATTATTTGATTAACCCTTGCTCAAAATTAAGCAAGCTAGAGAAAGACTTTTAATTTCACACTCGTTTTAATACTGTACCACTAATAGTTACACAATATATTGTCCTTGAACTTCGTAGCCTTTTTTATAATGGCACTTCCAACATAAAAGCTTTTGATGAGTGTCCCTGTAAAATTGAGTTCCTCTTACTCTTTACTACCATCTGTGATCGTATCAATGAGTGTTAATTGTTCTTTTGATAATATCAAAACTAATCTTATTAAGGCTAACAGTGGGCGTATGGCCTACTACACTTAGTACCAAGGTCTAAAACATAAAAGGAGATACGGTATCCATTTCCACATGCAAATAATATACTTTTAACTTCAATGAAGTGGTCAATTCCCTAAAGACATTCTAAGCATCTGCCTGAAGTGCTAAATGAGTTAGTCCCCCTATCAAACCAATTAGAAAAGACAAATTAATTGGAAAGGACATTCATTGTATAATTTACTGGTGTAAATAAAACCCAACTTGTGAGATAACAGAGGCTTTTATTCTGTGTAGGAGGATGGAATGTCTGTTGGTTAAACATGGCACACACCAATTAGGAAAAATAAAACACTTAATTGCATTCATTCAATGGCCTCTATAGGCATTTACAAGTAGTAGACATTAACCTTCCCCTTTATGTCCTCATGGAAGCCCAGGGAAAATCCAGGGAGCAAGCTTTTGTTGGACTACTTTTTAAGCTTTCATCAGATTTTATTTCCTTTTGGTAGATTGGTAAAAGTTTATGGAGCCCTGGCTGGTGTGGCTCAGTGGATTGAGCTCCTGTCTGTGAACCAAAGGGACACTGGTTCAATTCCCAGTCAGGGCACATGCCTGGGGTGTGGTGGGCCAGGTCCCCAGTGATGGGCGTGCAAGAGGCAACCACACCTTGATATTTCTCCCCCTCTCTTTCTCCCTCCCTTCCCCTACGTGTAAAAATAAATAAATAAATAAATAAATAAAATCGTTTTAAAAAATGTTTATCCAAAAGAGTGTTTGGAAAAGGCAATGTGGAATTTGTCAATATAGTTTAAATTATAGAGTGATTTTACACACACACAAACATATATGGATGTCTGTGTGTACAGAAACTATACAGCAGCAAATTATAATCCAAATTACCTACATTCATACTTTGTGTTTATGCTAAAATGAGGTTCATTAAACAAATGACAATTACATTGATTAGAAATGCATTGCTAAAAAGCTAAACTACCATTGGAGCATAGCAAACCAGCCAGAAAGCAAATCAGTTTGTTTTGCTGATCCCTTCTTTGATGGAAGAGGTCCTCATAAGAACAGTGAAAGCACAAAGCTGAGAACAGGAGTGTGGAAACTATCTCCTAATTTGATACCAGAAATGACTGAGGCTTATATTTTATGCTAATGATTGAGAGAAATGTCCACATCTGTGTAGCTTCTTAGTTGACCACAGAGTAGTCCCCCAAATCACAGTCCAATGAAAGCAGAGTAGAAAACTAGCTACACAATTTACAAACACTGGTCGGAGAGACATTTTCTTAAACCTTCCATTCGTATGAAAGAGCCTGCAACAGACTGTGCCCGGATCTGTTTGTTTGGGTTGTATTCTAGGAAAGGGGGCCACGTGCTCACAAACAAGCCAAAACATTGCCTAGGGAATGGGGAAGGTTCAAACTGTCTAAACAGAAGCGCAAGCAGGCATTTCCCCAATTTCCCATATGTATTCACAAGACAAAGGTAAATAAAATAATTGCATCCCTTGCCTTTTAAGTTATTTATGTCTTAGAATTAAGTTCAGAATTCTACCCTGTTGTATCTCCAACACTAGAAGTACCTCTCTGCTCACACACACACATGCTCACACACTTCCTCATGGGCACACTCACAGACAAGCCCCATCCAGGCCCTGACACCCACACTTTCTCTCTTGCTACCCGGTCCATTCTGTTCTTGAGCTAGGAGAACAATAGATACATGCATGCATTTGTGCTTTTAAAAACACTTCGCTTGCATAGAGGTCAAGATGCGTTCTTCCTTCTGCAATTAGTGTATTTTTACATATGTAAATATTGGCATTTTCGGAAATTTACTCTCCTTTCTGCAGATGAAATTTGGAGCATTTTAGCTCATAACGTTTAGATGAAATTTTAAACTTGAGGTGGTGCTGGAGTGGAGGAGATATTTGTGGATGCTGGGATAGGATGGATATACTGTGCATGAGAGCTGGACATGATTCCCTGAGACCCGGATGGTGGACAGAAGTCAGCTGAACAATGTCCTCCCCTAGAAGATGATATCTCTGAGTATTAGTTTTCATGCAAAAAAAGAGAAGGACTTTGCAGATGTAATTAAATTAAGGATCTTGAAATAGAGCAATTATTCTGCATCATCTGGGTAAGTCCCAAGTGCAATGTGACCCGAAGACAGAAAGTAAAGTGATGTCACCACAAGACCAGGAGTGTTGGCAACCACTGGAAAACAAAAGAAGAAAAAGCAAACGATTTCTTAGAGCCTCTGGGGGGAATGTGGCCTTCCAATATCTTCATTTCAGCCCAGTGAGACTGATTGCAAAGTTCTGACTTCCAACCCTGTGAAAGAATAAGCTTTTGTTGTTTCCACTCACCCAATCCCTCATTTTTCCTCATAGCAGCCACAGAACACTAGTAACACATAATTAAAAAGACAAATAAGTTCTGAAATGTGCTGTCAACTCAAACACCTTACCCAACAGGTGCCTATTAGACTGGACATGACCCTTTGAAAAGGACGTGACATTCTGAAGCCAACGGCGCAGGGTACCACATGCAGTAGCTCTAGTTCTCTATCTCAGCCTTTGTTGCTCCTTCGCTCTCTAGACTTCAGACGAACGATTAATTGGCCATGTATCTTCTGAAGGCTGGCAACAGTACCTAAAGACCCGCCAGGTAGGCTGTGGTCAATTTCTAACATCTATTGGGAGGTAGGGAGGCGGGGCCTTGGGAATATAAAGGGCATTAGCTCTGTGCTTCATATCAGCAAAACTCAAGTTTAGACTATGAGTTTAGACTATGTTACTGACAAATGAGCTTATGTACACTGTCACGACATTCTGAGAACTTTCAACTCATGTTTGTTGTCTGTAGCGAGCTCCCAATTGCTTTATAAATTCTAGACTTTTCCTATAATTGAATTATTTGGCATTGCTTTTTCAGCCAAGAGTTCATTTTGTTTAGCATAACATTTCAATGCCTTGTAAGTGTTCCACAGCTCTATTTTTAAATTTTTTTTAAATTTTTCTTTAAAGATTAACTCAGGCTACTCTTTATGACAGAGATGCCCTGTGTGTTGATTAATAAAGTTGGTTTATGGTAACCTTGTAAAATGAAGTACATACAGTTTAAGTCTGTTTATCCTCTCATCTAATATCGGAGTGACTATTGTATGTCAGGCATTGATCTAGGAATGGCACATGTATCCCACAGAATACCCTGCCCTTATCAAGTTTACGTATGAGTAGACCTGAACACCAATAAACACACAACTAAATAAATAAATAACACAAATAAATAACTAAATAATGTCAACTGATTATAAAGAAAGAGGGACAGTTAATGTCAAGAGGAAGAAGTAGTTCTGAGAGTGGGAGCGAAAGGTTTTTTATTTTAAATAGAAATCATGGAACCAAGCCCTCAACCATAGTCTGACCTTTGATCAGAAATTACTGATTCATGCTCTTCCTCCTGGCTGTGGTCTCAGCACCATGGTTCCGACCAGTGTCTGGTGGAGGCCCAGCCAGAACATTGGACGAAGGGTCGTGTTTGCCTACCTTGAAGTCAACAGCAGCATTTTAAAGAAAGATAGTTCTATCCTCAAATTTTCTGGAAGAACATCAGATATAAACTTGATCCCATTGTGACTCCATTTGTTCAGGACAACAGATCTCAGTCTTTTATGTAAAACAATAAATTCAGTCAAGGGGATCTGTTGGAATGAGACACATCATCTCATCGTAACAACAGAAAGAAGCAAGATGGTATGTCCACTCACTGGCACAGGAAACAGCCTCGAACTTGGTCAACTTACTTAAACCATTTGGTTGACTGGGAGACCCAGAACCCCATACACACATCCTTGGGCTCCCGCATAAGGCTGTGAGGACTCCAATCCCCGCTGGGAAAGCCCCAGGTTATCGCTCCACAAAACAGCCTCTGCGGTTGTGTACTTCAAATTAGTGTCCTTCCCGCTTTCCTCCCACCCCACCTGTTCCCAGACTACCAGGGCCTTCCCACTGTGCATAAAATGAAGCATTAGATGGCTGCTTAGTAATCACGATGTGGTTTGTTTATTTGTTTTGGGAATTGCTTATGGGGGGTGCTTTTACAATTATCTTTATTCTCTGTAATTAATTTCCAGAGCATTAAATGTAAATTAGCCCTCTGTGTGAAGTGTTAATGCTATCACCTAAGCAGGGAAAGAGGTCTGACTTTCCAAACTATGGGGGCAGTTTGCTCTGCCTCATTGTGTTAACTCATTGTGGGGAGAACCGCTAACATGAGGAAGCCGGAGAGGAGAACTTTAGGAAGCTAATCTTGCTCTCTCTGGCTTTATCTCTTCCCAGGCTCACAGTTGCTTTCTAACAGCTTCTGGTAAGTCCTTGGAGGGCCAGCACAGGATGCTGCGGTACAAAGTAAGCCAAGATCCAAATTTCCAATAGGTCAGGAAGCCCCGGCTTGATGACTATTAACCCCAGTGGTCAGTTTATACAGAGCAGAGCACAGAGCAATTTCACATGTACAATGAGCCCAGGTGCCTGAATGTGCTTAGAATTTCTTTGTCATTTTAAGACAGACTTTAGCAATTTCCACACGGAAACAACACAGTAAAATGTTACTGGAAAAGCAATGTGCACATTTTCATCAGTATATATTATTACCCTTGCCTTTACAGTAGGCTGCTCCAAATCACACAAATTGACTGTGGCCCAAGTACAACATATATTGTGGGAATATGGCATGTTATGTGCAAGTTTCTGGGGCAATCGTGACATTATAATCACTGAATCTGTGATTATTTAATGTGGCTGTCCACGGGCAATATACTTCATATCCTTTCTCCCCTGCAAATGTACCAAAAATGTTAAAATGTGTCTTTAGAAGAGAAATAAGCCTTAAATAATGTAAACATTTAAAGCCCACATTTCTTGCACCCGATAACTTGATGAATGGAACTCCTTAGTCCCACTTGGACACAAATATTCTTGTAGGGCCAGCTGCATAAGTGTGTGTCACCCAAATGCTGTATTTGTTTTAGAGAAATATCAAATTCTATTCGATGCGATTTGAAATATTCCATGCACAAGATAATGCTAAAGTTGTTAACAGGATCTTATGGGGTAAATATGTCGATTCTCTTCCTTGTCCTTTGTTCTTACCTCCATCTAAATGTGTTTCATTATGTGAATCACAGTAGGCATAAACATAATAACAAATTATTGCAAAATAAAAGATGACTTCTTTGTTTCCATGCACACATCTTCCAAAAAGAGGCAAGATACAGAGTAACCAATCAACAATAGAATGCAGACGTCCCCATCGCCAGTGTGGGATGTTAAGAATTTGAGTTCTGGATGGCAATACACCAGGATCCCTGCCCTGCCACCTGCTGGCTACGTGACTTCTGGCAAATTATTTAACTTCTGGGAACCTCGGCTTCTCCCTTCATTGAGAACATAGAAATGACAGGAGTTTACCTCTAAGAGTGGTGTAAGGATTCAGGTCATGTGTGCTGTCTGTAGAAATATTAGCCATTAACAATGATTTTGCCTGGCACCTAGATAACTTGGGAATATGTTAAATCTAGACATCGCCTTAGAAGCCATCCAGGATGGGAGACACACACCCAGATGTTTTTAAAGCCCAGGTGGATAACATATAAAGGAAAACAGCTAGCCTACAAAGGGACTCACGGAGACTGAGGCCTGGTATAGAGGGCCTGTTCTCCCTAAAATACTCCCAATTTTCTCCCTCCCCCTCCCCCATAAACCTTATTCTCCTCCTCTGTGTCTAGAATAAGTAGAACATGCCACAAAACCAGACTGACCCATAGCCTCTGGGGTGTAATCTCAGGTTTAATCTCAACCCCTTCACGTTACAGACCATGAAATAGAGATGGGTGCCCTTAACCAAATTTGCAGGATTCGTTCATGGCGAAAGTTCATATCAGCTCACTCGCTTGCAGGGGTAGGAATCATCCGACTGCTGTCCACGCACAAGTTTTATTTTTAATCTTAAGTAAAATAACTACTGCATGTGCTGCATCTTTCTCTGAAGCCTTTAACACAGCATTGCTCACAGTTGTCCCGGTGTTACGACATCTCTAGCAGCAATTTAGGCAGCAATCTAGGCAAATCTGAAAGGAGAAAGTGGCTTTACTCGAAGTCACTGTTGACCACTCACTAGAGCATCTCGCAGGTACTTCATGCATGGTCCTCAGCTTCACTAAAGATGAGAGTGAACTGTTGTCTAATGTTACTGTTTCCATCTGCCTTAATCACTGAGCTCCTATCTCTTGTTCATTAATAACTTTGCCACTAGGTGGAAACCTTTAAAAGATGATAGCTATTTCTTTTCCGCAGTATCAGATTTAACTCCAACCTAGAGTCAGTGTGAGAAGTTTAAAAACTTTGTTTCCACTGAATTTATTTAAAAAGTAAGACCTCTAAGATGCTCTGAAACAAGAGGAAATTTAATTCAATTTAAGTCTAAATGACCTCGGAACCTATACAGGGTCCAGCACAAATAGTGCCCCCTTTGTTTTATTACAAACTCTTTTATTACAAAATCATAAGCATGTAATTCTGTAGTATAACAATATCACGCTCAAGCACAGCATGTGACATTTTAGGTGAACTGTTCAAATTGCTGTCCATCGTGTACCCTACCAGCCAGGAAGCAGGCAGTACTTCTGCCGGACCCTGGATTTTGAAAGAAGACACTTAGAACGTACACATGCTAGATGTCTGAACTGAACTTCAGTCCAAAATCATTTGGAAAAGCCTTCCCTTTACTTTTTCCATTTTCCGTATCTTGTGTTTTGCCTTGGTTGCATTTTCTTCTGCATTCTCTACCTAATAATTTCATACAACAGTTAGCCTATTGAAACCACCCACATCTGCTGGAGAGGTTCATTAGGCACTTAACTAGATCTTTATTTGATTTTGGCCTTGGGGCACTTGGCTCTCCCACTCTCACGAAGTTGCCTTTCCATGCTCGGAGCTAGTTGCAACCTCAGAAAAGCCAAAGCGAGCACCCTTGGCAGTGAGGGTAGCTTTCACTGCCATCACTTTGTAGCTAAACTTCTGTTTAAAATTCAAATAAATGTTTTAACTGACAACATATCCATGGTCTCATGCTTGCATCCTCATTCACTCTGAACTCAAAGCTATTTGGATATAGTCTCTAATCAAACCATCAAGATCGACCTTTTTTTAAAAAAAAAAAAAAACCTGAAAATCACTGAAGCGCCATTATTCCAGGAGCAGAAAATAAACTGGCACAGACTTCAGAATAATGTCCTGGGATTATTTAGGACACACCGGAACATTTATCTGCTCCTGAAGCAGATAAGCTAACCCAGTGATGGGGCTTTTACAACTTGTTTGCGGAGGATTTGAGAGTAGCCGATCCTTCCTCTCAGAGCCACACGACTAAGCGTGATTAAAGCTAATCGTGTGTAATGTCTGAGCAGCGTCTGGAGGAACAAGGCAGAGGCGCTCCCCACCGTTGAGTTTTGTGCGGCTAACTGGTGACATTCAGGAGTGTCCTGGCCACTCCTCACCAGCATCTGGCCATACCGTCTGCTGACAGCAGGCGAGCCGAGTTGATGGATCAGTATTGAGTCTGGAATGGAAATGTTATTTTCCCTAATGTACCCAGATCCCTTTCAGGATGTCTGATGAAGCTTTACTCTGGGGATGGGAAGTATAAACTACCTCTAACCATCCATTAGTCTAATGCCCCTTTAGGGGGGGGTCTGTCATATTCAGTCTAGGTGCAAATGTTGATGCAAATAGCCAAAGGAAGGAGAAATCTGAAATATCTTTCGTGGGAAGAGTCCTGTTGTTTTAGAATCATAAGGCTTGTTAGACTTAAATGCAATAGAACTATTTTATTTTTCCAAATGAGAAGGAAGACATCTAGAAACATCATGTTGTTTTCACAAAGTTCCTATGTAGAGCCTGGCTCTTGAATTTCAGTCTAGAGATCATCACAATGCACTTCAACTCTTCAGTCATTTCGGTTTCTGTAATGTGCATACACGGGCATTTTGAACCTAGCCACAAGCACACCTAGGGGACAGGGCGAGGGGTCAAAAATGATGAAAACGACTGAGGCACAGGCTTCACTGAAGTCCAGTGAAACAAAAACAAACCTCCAGGTAGGGCCATGGCATACATAAGTGTGTGTGTGTATGCACACAGGTTGTATCCGTGTATATGTGTGTATGTGTGTTGTGTGCATGGATTTAATTCCCGCGATGATGTTAAAATGCAGGAGGACTGAGAACCAGCGGTTCAGATCTTTGTCTCCCATGGGTTTGGCCCGCTCCTTATTGTCTTCAGGGGTCCTCAGCCTCAACATCCTTTCTTAACAAATGCTTCAAAACACAAACATCTCTCTTCTCATAGGACTGAGTGTTGCATACAGACACAATATTGATCAGGCACTTTATAAAAAGTTCTTAGCATCCACTAAAGTTTCAATGTCTTCCTTTGCCCAGGAGTATTTGCATTTTAGGAGAAAAATAATAGAAACGGAGTTTCAATGTAATAGGATTATTTTAGGTGTATCAAAGTTTGCCCAAGGTATTCTGGGTGAAAGGCCTTCCTAGGACCTCTAAAATGATACCACATTCCTGGATGTCTACTGGCCTTCCTGATGGTTCCGTCATAGTTCGTGCTGCTGTCTGGCCTGCTGCCATTACATAGATAACCTATCACTTCATACATGTATGACAGTGATGAGGTACCAGAGATTAAATGGTTTTTGCACTAAGCATTCCATTTAATCATCACAGTTAGGGCTCTCCTTCCCCAGAAAGGAGAGGCCACTATTCCCATGTGAGAGATGGAAAAATGCTCAGAGGAGGATTGGCTAAGGTCACTCAGCTACTCTGCAGTAGAACCAGGCCTCAGGATAATTTCTGGGCCACTCCAGATGAAATGTGCCTTAAAATATCCTGCTCCGCAAAGTGCAGAATGATGAGGACAAAACAAAGTAAACCAAAACCAAAATACCTGTAAGGAGTCAGGAATGAATCAGTTTGGCATTCTCACTGTTGATGTAATTTGATATATGCCTTCAGAAGGTCCCTGTCGAAGTTCAAATACTTAATTGTTAGGGAGCACATAATAGTCAAGTAGGACCTTGGGAGAATAGTGCTATAGTTTCTGTAACATCTTATACAAATGGAGCTTCTGCATATTCTTTTTGGAAGAGCAGCTTGTCCTTCATCTTTATCTCTGTTGACATCAAGTCCCTTGTTTGTGATCACGGACATTTGCAAGAGGACGGTGTATTCACAGAAACGTAGCACTTTAATCACAGAGTGGGTGATGCATTGGAGAAAGGTACATGGCCATACTGTACCATCCCTAGCACGATGGCTGACCACCTCCTGACCCAGGGGTCATGGAGATATGTGGATGAATGTCCCTGGTGATAGACTATGAGAGCCTGCGGTTTCCATGCCCTGGTCTTGGCAACCTCCTGGACCCCAGTAAATGCAGAGCAGCTCCCGGAAGTGAAACTTCCTCAGAGGACTTTGGACAGGAGAGCTGAAAGCTGCTGCACCGGGTGATGGGGAAGGAGGGAGGTAGAGGTGGGGTAGATCCACAGCACTCTCCAAATCTGTGGCCCTAAAGTCACTCCCATGTCTGCCTCTCTTGTGTGGCTGCCAACCATACAGCAGGGTGGAAGGGCCACCTCAGCCACAGAGACACGCCAGCACTTTCCAAACAGTGTGGAAGGCTGGTCTTCCTCCTTCCTCCTCCCTCTCCTCTTCTGCATGTTCACCAGTGCCTTTCCCTGCCCCTCTATATTCTTTCTTTTTTGAATTTGTTATGTTTCCCTAAATTATGCCACTTGGATTTTTGTCTTATTTATAACTAAAGTTAAAATCGCCAAGAAAATAAGTGTACCTTAATTTTTAAAATTCTATTTGTTCTACAGGATTCATACACTGATATTTATAAAATGCTGATAAAAGACACCAGAGGAAAACTTTTAAAAACAAGAAAAATACGTGTTTCTGTATTGGAAAGCAGCAGGGTAAAGATGCCAATTGATCTATAGGTTAAATACAGTTTCCATCAAATTCCAGCAAGATGTTTTATAGGTATAAGCAAACTTATTGTGAAATTCATCTGGCAAGGTACGAACACTAAAATAAACAAAACAATCTGAAAAAGAAGAGTAATGTGGGAGGAATTGCTCCAACCAACATACAGGCCCGTGATATGGCTGCATGGACCAACACCGGGTGGTACTGGTGGAGGAACGAACCCACAGATCGATGGAACAAAAAGGGAACAGAAACAGACCCAGACAAATAGGTCCCACTGATCCTGGGCAGCACAGCAAAAGCAGTAAAATAGGGCAGGCTTCTTAGCCAATGGCCCTGGCACAACTAGACCTCTGCAGGTCACTGGTTGTCCACTGTGTGCTGCACGGCTTTGGAAAGCCTGCCACGCCTGCCTGTTTAGGCAGGGGCAGCGATCGCCTTCCCTCGGTCGGTCAGATGAAAAAGGGATAACAGCCAACACCACAGGAACCATCCAGGGTAAATGAATCCAAATCATACCTAGTTTTTGTCAGACTGGCAAAAAATATATTTTAGTGTGCCACAGAATTTTAGTAATTAGTTTATGTGTGCCGTGAGATGGAAAATGTTGAAAATTGCTGCTATAGGTAAATCAATCAGTCAATTTTGAACCAAACAACTATTCTTAATCTGTTTTATACCAGTAACAAAAAATAACTCAAAATGGAGCACAAACTTAAAGTGGAAAACTATAAATTTTTTAAAAGAAAATATAGAATTTTTTTAGGTTCTAGGGTAGGTAGAGTTTTAGATTTGGCATCAAACACACAACCCATTAAAAGGAAAATCAATAAATTAAACATCTTTAAATTAAAAACCTTTGTTCTCCAACAGACCCTATTAAAGGATGAAAAAATAAGTCATATACACACAGATGCACTCACACTCACACACACACAGAAAAAAAACAGATTAGAAGAAAACATTTGTAAACAATTTATCCAAAAAAGTATACTGTCTAGAGTATATGAAAATTTCTGGAAACTCTACAGTAAAAAATGAATACAAGATACCAATGGACAACGAACAGGCATTTTATCCAAGATGATCATAGATAATTACACAAAAAAATAATCAACATTGTTAGCCATTAGAGAAACCTAGATTAAAACTCCAACAAGATATATATCTGAATGCCTAAAATAAAGAATAATGACATCAAATGCTGGTGACAATGAAGAGAAATGGGATTATCCATATACTGCCGATGAAAACGTGAAATGGTATAGTCATTTTGACAAACAATTTAAAATTATTTGGAATATAACTTGGCATTTTCTTTAACACTAAACATGAAACTACCATAGGGTCCAGCATTTGCACCCTTGCAAACTTATTCCAGAAAAGCAAAAATTGTTGTGGCCCAAAAGCGTGAGCATGACGCTCTTGGCAGCTTTACCGTGACGGCCAAAGCTGGAAGAAACCGGTATCTTCCACGAACGGTGAGTGGCTACCCAAACCGTGGTCCATCCACACCATGGAGTCCTGCTCAGCAATAAAAAGGGACTGAGCTGCTGATACACAACACACCTCAGATTCTCCAAGGAATTATGCTGAGCAAAAAAAAAAAAAAAAAGCTAATTCCCAGGGTTACCTACTGTATGACTCTATTCATACACCATTATTGAAAGGACAAAATTATATAACAAAGGAAGGATTCATGGTCATCGAGGTTTAGGGAGAAGGTGAAGGGCAAAGTAGGTGGGGAAGTAGATACAGTTATTATGGAAGGGCAACGGGAGAGATTACTGTGATGAAATAGTTCTGACTTTACGAAGTCAAATTCCTGGCTGTGACATTTTACTGTGACAAATCCTGGCTGTGACAACTAGTTATGTTGTCATGTTGGGCAAACTACATAAAAGGTACAAGATCTCTCTCTGCATTTTCTCTTACAACTGCACGTGACTCTGCAATGACCTCAACATAAAAAATTTGGTTAAAAATTTATTTTTCTGTTCAGAAGTAAGGCCATCAAATTCTACCTTTATAGCTACCTAACCAATGTGTTTAAGAATTGAAACCCCTTTTTTTCTCTATATGGCTTAAAAACCATTCATTAAAATTAGTTTCAGCACATATGAAACTGGAGAGGCATGATGTTTAGTTAAGTGAGGCATATTTACAAGTAGTTAAGAATTCAGGAGAAACAGACTTGAAGTTTGGAGTCAAGACCCCTTTTTTGTTTGTGCTAATCACTTTAGGTAAGTGGTAGGCACATCACAGCCTTTCAGGCATTTGAGGACCAGGGTGAGGATGAGAAGGAGATGGAAGTGGCGGCAGTGACGGGGGTGATGACCACGGGTTAAGTCTGGGGACCAGGGATGCAGCAGGTTTCATTCTGCAAATCAAAACGTTCAAGTGTATGGCAATTAAATGAGCAGAGTCTAGATTAAGATTATGTCCAATTGCCTTTTTCTTATTTTACTTACAAGTGCTCTTCACTTTAAAATTCACATTACAATCTCTTCTTAAATTTGAAGACTTTAGAGGTTGTTGTGATTTATTATTAGTACGATTTTTGGTTTTTGTTTTATTCCTAAGGTCCCTTGTAAAACTAACATCACTTCTGACTGATTGATTAACTCATCTTCAGCCTTAGTGAGTTGCACCTTTGCTATTTTCTCTTTTCCCCGATCTTTTAAATATTATGCCACTACATGGACTCCTCTTTAAAATACTGACAATTTTTTATGAATTAGAATTTTAAGCAAATAGAAGGTCATTTAAACCTTACATTTGGGGTGTTTGTAAATGTAATGAATTCTCATGAAACTATGTCTGTTAACATGTATTGCCAAACTCGGTTGAAATGTTCAATTTCTGTTAGAGATAAAAAACATTCAAACTTAGGAACTTGGATGAGCTGGACATATTTTGTTTTCCTATGTTTTAAAATTAAAACAATATTGTGTATTTGGAAGTAGCATTTTTTAATGGCCAATAGTATAATATTTTCGCTTTCACAAAATCACTGCCACACAAATCTCCAGTAGCAAGGCATTTGTTTACATCATACACTAATTGGGCATTAGCACCCTATCAAAAAAGTGACAGCTGTGTTCTGAGTTCATACTAATCATACCTAAAGGTAAACATATTTTTTTTAATTCATGTCTGATTTTTCACCTGCTGCATTGTCCTGGTATCTGAGACGTGAATTAACGCAGGAAGTGCTGTGAATTTGCTTTGCAAATATCGGGAAGGTTTGATAAACAGACCGTTTTTTCCAAGTGTAAATTTTTTCCTTGCTATTTAATACAATGTGAAATGTCTATGAGGTGCCCTCAGGCAGAAGCTCTTTGTTAACAAGCTATCAAGCTTAAATGAGATAACCTGTAGGAAATCTTGACTAAGCAAACAGGAGCCAGCCAGTTCTTTCATGGGAGTCGCTTGTACACATCAGCATGATGCAGTCATCCTCATCTTTAAAGATAATCCCTAAACCACTGCTAGTTGTACTCTCATTGTTGCGAGTCAGTTCAAATTTTAGAAAACATCCACGAGTCCTCCTAGTCTAAATCCCATCCTCTTAACTCTTGTTAGGATATTTTTTTCTTTTATGCAAAAACTAAGTCTCTCTGGAATTTAATTTAAAAAGCTGTGTACTCTCCAAGTTCACTAGTTTGAGATGGTAGGAAAAAACACGCAGTCATTTTCAGCTAACTTTCAATAAACTCTGAATGACAGAAGCATGCTAAGCAGAAGGTGTATGAACCTTCAGGAGAAGACTACTGATCACCTGTTTGATTATCTGTTATCAGGCCTCTCCAGCATTGCCGGGGAGGCTAGTCCCTCAAGTAGAAGCTGGGATGGCAGTAGGCTGCCCTACTTCTGGGTGAGGGTTGAGTGAAGTGTTCACCTCTCTTCTCTTCTTGGAACTTCAGTAAAATGTTCCCAATAGTGGAGGCTCCACCCCGTGGCAGCTGTGCTGGGATAGTACCCTTCAACGGGTGATTCTGTTTGTCGCTGCTCCTGACCCTCTATGAAACTGCCCACTTGAGATGTGTCTGGGTTTCTAATTAACACACGCAAGTGTTCTGGCGAGTGGCTGTGTTTTTGAAGCTCTCCCTTCCAGTCCCATGAAGAGATTTTCGTATGTATCACGCTGACAGTAATCTAATTCTAAGAGCCCCCAAGCACCTTCTGATTTAGGGTGGCTTTCTCTTGATACCCTTACAGAGAGGAAAACTAAATTTATTTATATTGATTATAAAGACCTGTACACTTCAGAATAGATAATATGTAAGAAAATCAATGAACCATTAAAAATTTGGACCCAGTTATCTATTTTCTTATAAAAAAATATATACCTTTGTGCCTTAAGGAAACTAAAAACTAAGATGTATTTATTTTTTTACTTATTTTAGGATATTGAAATGTAACTATGTCAGATTGCCCTTTATTGTAATAAAAATATTCTTTGTTACAAACAAATTGTAAAAAGTTTATTCTTTCTATTGGGAAGAATAGTTTTAATAGACATGTACCTAAATAAATATCTGCATCCCTTTAAATAACTGTATGTAATCTCAGATTCATATCAATATAATTATGGCCGGAGATCACATTCTAGCATGTTCTTAGAGCCTTAAGAAATATAAAACGTGTGATATATTGATATACAGAATTTGTATTTTATATATATATAATTGTTATATATTTGGAGTCATTTAGAATCCTGTTTGTCTTTATTATATTAAGTAATTGCAACTGTATTTTAAAATATGCTTTTAAGTTACAAGTCTGACAAGTTGAAACCTAGAATTTCTAACTATGTCAGTGAAAGCTTACTGCTACTACTCATCTAGGTCAATGAGCTTTTTGATAGTGGTCCAGGGAAAAGTACTGTTTTAAGTTGATCTTTAAAATATCCACAGACTGTTTTAAGATTAAAATGTTAAATAATGTTTTTAATATCCATAATAATCTTCGAATTTAGAAAAAAATGTGAATAATACCAAAGCAAAATTATATTAATGTTATACATTTTAGAAAACTAACCAAATACTGTATTAACAATGTCATTTGCACCGTCATAATGAAACTTTAAAATTTATAGGTAACTGAAATGTTTTGTCACTCGAATAAAATGATTAATCTCTTTCTTACCTCAAGCTATCATTCGAGTAAAATCTGAATAGTCATCTTTGCCACAGTGATATCTTACCACCTTCAATCTGATTTTAATTTTCTTTCCTAATAAAATCATTGTTTGAAGAATGCAAGTAACGTTAGTTTTTCAAAGTCTCTTTTACAACGGTAAGGTCCCAAATATGGAAAGGGGGGAGTGAAACATTCCATGTGAAGCAAAAGTTCAATGAAATAAAAGATTGATATATTTCCTAGATAGTATTTTTTAAATCCCTATTGGATCTTACACCATCTTTTGCAGAATGGATCATAGCGAATCTTGTGTGGGCAGCATATTTACTTCACCAGAGGAAATCCCTCTGCTGAGCATTGTACAGGACACCTTAGCCAGGTCGTATGGTTATACTAATAATTATAATTATAACAATGTCCATGACATAGTAAGAAACATCTATTTCTTTTTTTGGTTGCCAGATAGGAGGGAGCTTAGGGGGCTGAGTGAAAAATGGGAATGGATTAAGATATACAAATGGGCAGATATAAAATCAGTCACGGGAATGTAAAGTACAGCATTGGGAATATTGTCAATAAAATCGTAGTGACTATGTAGGGTGTCATATGGGCACTGCCCTTATCCGGGTGATCAATTCATAAGCTATGCAAAATGTCCAGGCCCTGTGTTTGTTCACTTTTAATTAAAACTTTTATGAAATTATTTTTAAAAAATACAAAAATTCTAAATAAAGCATTAACAAATAAAAAAAAGAAAGAAAAGTCTATTTCTAGACCATAGAGAGCTATGGTACTATTTTGCTCAAATTTAACTAAGGAAAGTTGATCCTTGACTGGCTCTTACCTTATCTTGTGCTTAAACACCAACGTTTACCTAACAGAGACCCCCTCGGGCATTTCCTGTAAGCTAGCAGAGCACGGATTAGTGGGCAGATAATTCACACAAGTGTTTACTGAGCTCTTTCTCTAGGACTAGTATTAGGTAAATTACTGAATATGTAAAGGGATAATTCGTTCTTCCTTGATGGAGTTTCCACTTTGTAGAAGTCAGTCAGCCTTTAAACAAATAATCCCATGAATAACACCATATTTTGCAGTTACACTTATGAACTACAGCTGGGGAGCATGTGAAGCGTCTCACAGGGACACTGGTGTTGATTCTGAAGCCTGGGGAAGGAAATCCAAGGGACGCACTGACAGGGCCAGTGGAGTGTGAGCGAGAGGATTTCAGGAAGAGGGGGCAGGGGGCCGCCAAGGTTTCCTGAGTCAGGAAAGAGCTCTGCCCACTGGAACGCCCAAGAGAAGAGTAGGGTCAATACATGGCAAGGCGAAAGGAATGAGGCTAGAGATGCACGGAAATCAGAACATGTCTGGGATTATAGCACCTATTTCACAAGCGTGATGGAGGCTGTCAGAGGGTCACAGGTAAGAATTCGGTGGGGCTGCATTAATATTTTACACTCTTCCCTATCCAATTAAATAAACTGTAGCGAGTTCTACCATCCTCCCTGGGTCCTATATGGAACAAATCTAAAATACAGACTTAGCAAAAAAAGAAAAAAATCAGACACAGACAACAGTATGGTGATTACCAGAGGGGAACAGGAGTGGGAGGAGATAGATGAGGGTGAGGAGGGGTATAAATGGTGATGGGAGGAGACTTGACTTTGGGTGGTGAACACACATACAATATATAGATGATGTATTATAGAATTGTATACCTGACACCTACGTAATTTTATTAACCAATGTCACCCCAATAAATTCAATAGAAATAAAAATAATAAAATAAAAAGTAAAACACACCTTCATTAGGAAGGAGAATACAGCTTATAAATATCCTTTGGGTTATTAGTAGTTACATAAAGTTGGTAAACATCCATATCTAATCCTGGGGTGGAGGATGGGCAAAGGTTTTGCATTTAAGGTATATTTTTTTTAAGTAATGTTATTTTTCAGTGAGAGCGATTGAATTTGTATGGTGACTCATTACCTTGCTGCTCCAGCCTAGGTAATTTAGGTGTACATCTAGACTGAAAGTTGAGCCTACAAAATGATGTTTTAAACTATAATTCTTAAGGTTGGAGGAAAGCATATTTTCCAGTAAGCCTCTCTGTTACCATGGACAAAGAGCTGCAATGTTATAAACAAATAAAAACCTGGGAGCTCGTTCTCTAAACAGATTGAAGACATATGCTAACATGTCAGCAAACACTGAGTACAAACCCAATATCATTCTGTACGTCAAATGTTTACATAGATGCCATTTAAGCAGGATCTTGTTCTATTAACCAAACATACAATATTATTTATCAGTCAATGACAAGCCATAGAAAACTCAGTTATTTTCTATTAAAAAATGTTTTAACTTGAATGATATTAATGGGGAAACTCAAGAGCTGAAAAAAATTTAGCTTTAAATTATAGTAGATAAACTTAGTAATTAATGCATGTAAAAAAATATCCAGGAACTGGAGGTATGACCAACCCTGCCTCCAGAACACCCATAGCAGTCCGTCCTTTGTGCCCCAGGAGGATTGCAAGTGACCAAGATGGTGTTTGAGCCAGAGACGCCTGCCACTCAGGATACAGATGAAGAATCGCTGGTCAACAGATGAAAGGATGCCAAGAAAGTGGCTGGACTGCAGCTTTTATCTGATTAACCTTTTCCCTGAATTCCAAATCCCTTACTTTTCTTCTCCTTATGAAAAGGATCGGACCTGGCTGGCGTAGCTCAGTGGATTGAGCGCGGGCTGCGAACCAAAGCATCGCAGGTCCGATTCCCAGTCAGGGCACATGCCTGGGTTGCAGACCACGGCCCCCAGCAACCGCACATTAATGTTTCTCTCTCTCTCTCTCCTTCCCTTCCCTCTCTAAAAATAAATAAATAGAACCTTTAAAAACTAAAAAAAAAAAAGAAAAAAGAAAAGGGTTGGTTTGAGATGAGATGTAAAACAGCCTTTTAGGGTACATAACCCACTGTCTTCTCAGATCACTGGCCATCTGAATGAAGTGCCCATAAAGATTCAATCCTTGCCTCTACTTCTTGGTTCTGGTAGTGACAGGCAGCATGAATGCTGACTTTTCCGGTTTCCATATGATGCCTTTTTGATTATTTCATGTCTGGAAAGTTCAGTTTCTACAAAATTTCAGTATGCCACAG
The DNA here is from genome assembly GCF_004126475.2 of Phyllostomus discolor. Taxonomy (NCBI): domain Eukaryota; kingdom Metazoa; phylum Chordata; class Mammalia; order Chiroptera; family Phyllostomidae; genus Phyllostomus; species Phyllostomus discolor. Next base: position 30,575,364 of record NC_040915.2, on the reverse strand, counting down.
ATATAATGTTCCAAGTTTAACGTACGGAGAATCATGTCTCAGTTACTTTTAAAACTATCTTTTATACTGGTATATATGTTTGCATTATTTCACGTTATTTCAGACATATACTTAATTAAAATGTTTCCTTATCTCCACAAAACATTACTCTCTGTAACTGCATGCTTGATCTTTATATTTCAAAGGTATTTGAGAGGACTTGCTCCACTGTTCACTTAACAAATTAGCCATCAGCATTTTAACAACAAGCTTTAACAGAAAAATTTATTTCAACATATTAATTGCTGTCGTTTTTCATGACCAGTTATGTTCATGAATTTATGTAGTTTTCAGTTCATAATTATGGCACAGAAACATTTCGTCTCTTATCTTTCATGTGACTTAATAGCTTTGGTTTTGAATTCAAGTCCGATTTGGAACCCTGACATTCTCCTTGACTGCCTATGTGCCTATCAATAATTTAGTGAATCCTTTTCGGGCTTAATTTTTTATCAGTAAGATGGTAATAATAACCTGTCTGAATGGGTTACAGGAACAACATAGCCAAGAGCCAACCTGGCCCATAACAGACAATGGATTTTAGCTATTATCATTAATAATAATGGAGACACCTGCATCTTCTACACCTTGAGTGATTTTATACACAAACAATTAAGGTAGCCTGAGAATCACTTTTCTAAAGTGATCATATGATTTCTATAATAGTCAAAAGCATTTAACAATAGTGAGAATGAAAAAAAAACTGGATCTCCTATACATTTGTTGGTGAGAGTGTAACACTGCAATTGTGGAAAACCACTTGGCGTTTATTTAAAAACTAACATACGCTTATATATACCCTGAAAATACACTCCCCTAAGAACTTACTCTAGAGAAATGAAAGCTGATGTTTCCAAAAAAAGTCTGTACATAAATATCATAGCAAATGTCCTTCAACATGTAAATGAATAAACAAACTGTGATACATCCATATAATGAGATACTACTTAAAAAAAAAGCACCAAACTATTGATACTTGAGACAATTTCGGATGGATCCCTAGGGCATTATGCAGAATTTAAAAAAGTGAATTGCACAGCATTTACATACCATATTATTCAATTTACATAATGTGTTCAAAGGGACACGGTTGTAGCGGTAGAGAGCAGGCCAATGACCGCCAGAGGTCAGGGTCGGCAGAGGATGGAATCATCAGGGGATCCCATTAAGAAGTTTCTTTGTGGTGTTGGAATAGTTCTGCGGAGGAGAACTATTGTGAGGAGGAGGTTACTCCTCCAGATTGTAGAGGAGGTTACTCAAAACTGCTCCTGTGACAAAATTTCATAGAAGCACCACCCCCCACGCACACACAAAGTGCATGTAAAAACCAGTGAAATCTATATAAAGTTTGTATTATAGTTAATAGCATCGTTCCAATGTCAATTTCCCGGTTCTGACAATGTACTGTGAACGTGTAAGAGATTGTCATTAGGGGAAGCGAGACACAGTGTCCACAGGGACTCTTTCCATTATTTTTCCATTTGAGTCAAACTATTTTCAAGTTATTTTTTAAAGCACTTAACCGTGGACACAGTGTTCACAGCTTCGGTTTCCTTTGCTTTAGTGACATCTTTTGAAGCTTTTGGAAATACTCTGATATTTTTATATTTTTTAATGTTGTCAGTATTAATCAGAATTTCTAAAAATATAATTAGGAAATAGAACTGAAGTAGAATTATGATGTAGAAACAGGAAAATGTTTTTAAAAAGTCTACTTTTAGTTTGTAATTTTTTAGTGTTAAAGTAAAAAAAAAAGACAGAAACTTTGTTTATTTGCAACTGAAAGTGGCTATAAATATAAGGATAATAAAAAACCACAAAATTTTCCTCATTAATCATACTCTGAAGTCTAAAAAAAGATACTATTTTACCAATGAATTATCAATGCAAAATTCACTCCTTTATGTTTCTCTTTTTATTCCTTGACATAATAAATTTTCCCTGGGTTACCATCATTTTATTTATTGAAATTCACTAGCAACTTCAAACAGGAAGAGACGCTGACTATAAAATGTGGCCGTGATGTATACAAGGAATTATTTTTGAAATACAACTCAGAATTGAGGATCAGCATTTCTTCCTGATGATGATGACAATGAATTATGTACATGTATATTTCTATTACATATATCATCTATATCTACCTGCCTTAGTTTGGTCTCCTGAAAAACAAACCCTATGACAAGGATTCAGGCACAAGTAGGTATTTTGGAATGTCATTGGGGAAAAAAAAAACACCAGAGGAATCGGAGGCGGGACAGGGAAGACAGCCAATTAAGGGTTTATTGTTATGCAAGTTACGATTGTGGGTGAATGGAATTGAATCTTGTGAGAGAAATCTGGGACCCAGTAAAAACCTGTGCCTCAGAATCTTCCCACCTGAAGGGCCACCTGAAGGGATATTTAAGTATCAGCTCCCATCAGCAGTTGGTCAAGGCTGCTTCTGGGTGGACAGCGGTCTGACTTGTCCCACAGGTGATACAGTAGCAGGGTCACCAGAGAAAGCCCTCAAACAAAGAATGCAAGTGCTGATTGTTGGCGTATATATTGAATGTTGAACAAGTGCTGGTTGGATGAATAAGTATATAAGTTTGCAGACTGAGTGGGACACTTTTTCTATGCATGAAATGCAGAGCACTTTAGGTTTAATGTAATTTAGATGACGGGATATTTTTCAAATACCCCAGCAGTTACGTTACATCTGTTGTTTTAATCAGTCAACAAATAATTTCTCATTACTTGATACTAGAGACAATAAAGTTGAGAAATGTGCTTTCCATTAACAAGAAGCACTTAAAATATTCAGGAGGAAGCAGGTAAATCAATAGAAGTTGACAGGCCTACATATTCGTTACTGTGTGGAGTTCAAGTGACGCAATACTCCATGGTGAAAATTAATGAATATTCCACCCATCTGTTAGGTTTAGTGGTTAAGGGCACAGTAAGGTTACAGTATTCCCAGTGCTGCGGCTGGGATTTTTTTACAGAAATTCAGTTTGTATAAGTCGACTTTATCCTTTTGAAAGAATAAATCGTCAATGACCTGAAATTTCGTATCAGTGGGTACCATTTGAAATGCAAAGATTTCATAGCTAATGTAAATATTTGAGACGCTAAAGATGTTGTTTTTAAAACACCTCAAAACAATAATGAAATGATATTAGATTATTTCAGTTAATGAGTAAAGAAGAGCTCATCAAGACTAGGCCAGAATCTTGTATATAAGAAAATTAAGAAATAGGCATCTTCTCATGTCTACCTACCATAAAAAGAGGGGCAGGCAAAACGGATTTTCTGAGACTCGGGAAACTCATATAAGAAAAGTCTAATGTGGTTGAATCATAATTCTAAGAATATAGATATAGAAGAAAAGAAAATTATTGCAAAGATAAAAAGTATCCCTCTATTCCCTTGCACTTCCTTTTATTTATAATGGCCACCTTAATGTGGACTTAAAGTGGACAGGAAGGAACTGGGGCTCAATTTACACAGAACAGGATGGTTTCATTCAAATCTCCATTATTTGGAGATCACATTTTGAAACAGTATTTGATAATCTAGCTAAAACTACTGAAACTTAGATATAGCAAAAAACATTTTAAACATCAAATTAATGCCAAAAGGCAAGAAAACAAAGTTGCCTACATTTCTAACTAAAAAATGGTTAATTACACTGTCTTGTCATAGTTGTTAAATGTTCAGTTTTGCACAGCACATGTAAAAGTGAAAGGAGACTTTTGATAAATTACTATAGAAAATGTAATGGATCATATTTTTGATTTAACAGGAATTTATTGTACCTCCAGTGATAATCCAATATTCATACTTTAATTTGTAGGTATGACCAAGACATACCATTTAAGTCTTTCATTTTCTATGAAAGAAAAAGGCAAGACACAGAATTTAAAGACAACTTATTATTCCTGAAATACTTGGCCTGAGAAGATGAGTATAATGTGTCTTTTGATGTTCAGCAGTGTTATTTTAACATTCTCATGTAGGTCATTACTTATTCTAGAGCTGAATCACCAAAGAGAGGTGAATCAGCAAGGTGCCAAAGAGGAAGCCACCTTGAAATGGATTAAATGAAATAATTGTGTGAACATATGGCCTGAAAATTAAATTGATTCAGCTAAACAAGTTATATTAAATAGATCATGTAATTTTCAGGCATCTGGTCAGGTGACCACAATTTAAAGCAAATACGTATTGAGACTTTTGAGAAAGACAGAGGAGCCTATTTGTCTATGGTTTACAAAGAGAGAGAGAGAGGCCATAAAATGAGATTCAAGCTGTTAGTGATCTTTTTAGTTTGCCCTTTAAAAAACTGTGCATGTAAAGATAAGGTCCTTGATGAAATACATCAAAGAGGTTTGATGAATCAAGTTTGTCAGACATCTATGTTGGCAGTAATTTATTCATTTATATATTTACTCACTTAAAGAACATATGTATATTGAGCACCGACTCTCTTTAGGCTAATTATAAAGTGCCCTAGTTTTCAAATTTCTTATTCTAGAGTGGGAAATGAAAACATTACATAAATTTATATGTCTTTAGAGCAGAAAATAGACGCACATTTATTGATAAAATTTTATCTGCAAAATCTTACTTACCATACAGATGTTTTAATCTTCGTTATTGTCTTAATGTTTAAGCTCAATGCAAAATATACATTTAGATATCACCTCTCTTCACTTTGCCAATTGTTTCCAAATATATTCATATATAAAAATTCTAAGAATGAAACTGTTAGGTGACTTGCAAAGCATATCCAATGTGCATTATATTCCTGGGCCATGAATGGCAATTGACTTAATTATTCAACGTTCAAGATGTAATACAGTAAGACTGGTCTGTATTTTGGTGTTAAAAAGGCAGGTTTCAGGAATAATTGGTTGTTTGGCCAAGATGAAATTTAGGATTCTAAATTAAAAGGTTATGTTGAATGGTAATTATAGTTCTTTTAAAAATGTGTACAGTAATAAAATCATACTATAAAGTGGTGAGAGGGAGTGGATGGACACTAAAGTTTAAGACTTAAATATACGACATACATATTTGATATAACTTTGAATCGTCATGAAAATCTTATGTGGTTGGCATTTTACAAACAGTGATACTGAGGCCTCAGAAATTGTATTTGTCTAAGGGTGGCAAGAAGCTAGGAGGATCCAGACACAGATCCCTGCCACAATTTGTGCTTCCTAGCACTATTACACTCGTGTGCATGAACACACAGATGCACACAGCCTTTACTTTGTTACAAGACGTATAATAGTGGAGTAGCAGTTCATTGACACTAACCATATAAATTATCTTCATATATGCATATCATTAAAATATATATGGTAATGAATCAGGGAATACAATCTATTCAGCCTCTTAAAAGCAATGTTCTGTTAAAGGTTAGCATGATAAACTATAACTATTGTTTGTAAAACAGAAAAGACTGCTATGTTATTGAACTACCTAACCACTGACTTTATAGCATAGCATAGCATAGAATTTTCTGATTTGTCCTGATGATTCAAAAAATGACTTAGTTTTGTTAAGGAAAAAGTTTGGCTTTCTTTTATCTCCAAAAGTAGTAGAAGTATTGATAACTGCATTCAATTTATTGGGAAAATATAACCAAAGACATCCATATCTTGAAAAGGGAATTGGAAAAATTATTTTCAAAATGAAACAATTTTCTTTAACTCTGAGCACATTGATACTTTTCGTATGAAGAAAATACATAAATACATAAATTCAATTTTATTTTCTAGCACCTCTTTCCCTCTCTCCCTGCCAAAACAAACATTTTCAAAAATCTTTCTCCAATAGATTTATAGAATGAAAAACTGGTGAGATATAGATTTAATAAAGAAATCTATTAAAATAGGCTTATGACTGACACTAGGCTTAGGAGAACAAATTCTGTACAGTATTTTATTGTCAACTAGAAGCTGAAAAAAGGAGCTAACTCATTCTTGAAAATCCATATGCTAAGCCAAATTAAATTGTGATACACTTATGAAACATGCTAACATTACTATTTCTATAGATATTTAATTAATGCCAGGTAATAAATGAATGCAGAGAATGGAAAGAGTAAAATCATTTCTATATCTACAGGTTAATATTTCCCAGAAAACACAAATGAGATAGAAGCAAGACTTGATAAGCAGGCATTTAGAGTCTTAAAGTATAATTTTGGTCAGTTGTAGCTCAACACTGTTTGGTTTGTTTTTGATACAAAAACAGGATGCTCTATTATCTATGGCCAGGTAGAGACATAGGTGTGTATACAAAGATCTATATACACACATATCTTCACTATATGCATTATTTACCTTAATATGTGTGTGTGCATATGTATGTGTGTATACATATGTGCACATGCATGTATGATTGGACAGCCAGTTTGAGATCTATTAAAAACCTGAAAGAGTGAAACTAAAAGGATTGTAAACCCTATAATTCTTAGCTTGAGGGCTTAATTTGATGATAGTCTTAGTTTGGCAAGATAATTAATAAAAAGTCTGCCAATTAATCGAAGAACAAACAATAATTTTTGTGGTTCCAATCTAAACATAATTTTTTATCATTCCAGGTGTGTGGAATGATAATTTTTTATCATATCCATGCAGGTGTGACTCAGTAAAGTGCAAACTAAGCTTTTGTTGAATATATTTGAAAAGGTTAATTTTTGAGCAAACCTCAAATAAATTGTTTTAATGTGAATTGTCTACTATCCTCATTGAATATAATAATAAATCTTATTCATTAATTTATCAGTTCACTATGATTGTATGCAGACAGAAATTTCACCTAAAATATATGATACCGACTAAACGGTTATGGGAGCACAGAAAAAAATCTTACTTTTTTTCTGTATAATGCTATTCAAGTACTGCTTCTAAGGTAAAGCCAAGGTAGTTTTTAATACTAAACTCTGCCTTCGCAATTGTTTTTTTTCCTAACTTTTCTCCACCATTCAAGAAATAGCAAAGATTTTTTTTCATCTACTGTCCTCAGGATACGAATAATAAAGAGAATGAGAACTAATGTGCGGCTACTTGAGCCCTTAAGTAGATTTTGTTAATGGATTAGAGATACTAGTCACAAAAGCCAAGGCTTTCAAATGCACGGAGGAGTCACTTGAAAGAGAGAAGTTTTGTTCTGCTTTATCCCTTTCAAAAGGGGAGGGAGGAAGCGGTAAGAGGGGCTCGGAGAGGAAGGGTCGTCAAGGAACCTGTCTAAAGGACCTATGGACAAAGCCAAAGCGGGCTAGGATGGAGGGTGGGAGGTGGGAATGGGTGGGCAGGGGGAAAACGGAGACAACTGTACTGGAACAAAATGAAAAGAAAAAAGTGTCTCTTTACGTACACAGAGCAATGTTTGACGACTCAAAGCAAACTACATTAGTAGTCAGCAAACTTTCTCCACACAAAGGATGAAATAGCAAATCGTTCAGCTTTCGCAGGTTATGCGAGCTCTGTCCCCACTGCTCACCCTGCCCTGTGGCCTGAGAGGGGCCCCGACGGTGTGTAAAGGAATGAGTGTGGCTGTGTCCCCAACGCAACCTTATTTGTGGACACAGAAATCTCAGCCCTTGTCCTGTGTCACGACATAGCCTTTTTAAAATTTTATTTGTCTAGCCATGTAAAAATTACTCTTAGTTTGAGCACTATAAAGAAAAAAGCAGTGGCTGAATTTGGTGTGAGGGCATGGGCCTCAATGGTAAAGTTATGATAGAAACCTCAGGTACACTGGAGTAGACCGCCCGAGCAGAAGAAACTATATTTTATGCCGCCCAGGGTAGGGAGTGGAAAACCCCAGGCCTCGGAAGATAGCCCTTGTCTTAGTTACTGGAAAACGCACTCAGGCACCACCCCCACGCCCCCCACCCCGCCCCACGCAAGTGCGCAGATGGGGTTGAGAGCAAGACGACAGCACTCACGAGGCGGCGAAGGCAGCCAAAGATGCGGAGTCTTCAGACCCCTGCGGGGGATGCCAGGGCGGGGCGGTGGCGGTGGCAGCCGGGGGAAGCGGGCTGCACTCCCCTACAAGAGCCCGCAAGGGATTCTGGGAAGACCGAGACGTGACTGCCGAAATAGTGACTTACAAACTGAAACGGAAGTGGTCGGTGACCTAAGCTAGATGAAGTTAGCTAGGGTAAGTGCAAATGCGGATTTGCAAAAAACGATTTGTTATAAGAAAATGATTAATTTTCCTTTTTGTCTAGAGGAATCCCATCAGGGCCTATGTGTGTGGGGGGGGGGGGCGGGGAATAAGAACTGTTAGGGTTAGGTTAATTAAATAAAGCAATACACTATAATATTTACTATCAAATGTAGAGAAGACTAACTATTCAAATCACCATGTATACTAAATTAAATGGTAAAGCATTAACTTTTTTTTTTAGATTTTATTTACTTATTTTTAGAGAGGCAAGGGAGGGAGATAGACCCAGAGAGAGAGAAACATCAATGTGCGGTTGCTGGGGGTTATGGCCTGCAACCCAGGAATGTACCCTGGCTGGGAATCGAACCTGGGACACTTTGGTTCCCAGCCCGCGCTCAATCCACTGAGCTATGCCAGCCAGGGCAGAAAGCATTAACTTCGTATAACACTTTGCTGAGAAATACGCCAAACTTTTAATGACATAAGTAGATTTGCTCTAAAAAAATGTTGATGAGTTAAAACAGATCTGATCAAATCAACTGTTTCAAATCAAATTAGTTGTGTTAGATTGAATCATTGTCCCCCACCCCACAAACAACATCCTCACTCTAATCCATGGAAACTGTACATATTACCTTACCCGGGGGGCGGGGGGTGGGGAGACCTTTAGAGAGGGGATTCATTAAGGGTCGTGAAATGGGCAGATTATCCTGGGTCACCCAGGTGGGCCCTAAATGTCATCGTCGCTGTGTTTCTATGAAAGATGCAGAGGGAGATTTGACAGGGGAAAAGAGGACCATGTGACCAAGAAGCAGAGATTGGAGTGCCTTGAGCAGCCACCAGAAGCTAGAAGGAAAAAGCAACAGATTCTCCCCCAGAATTCCTGGCAGGAGCCCTGTAGCCCCTTGATTTCAGCGCCATAAACCTGATTTCTGATACCCAACCTGGGAATTTTGAGAAAATATATACTTGTTTTTTAAAGCCACTAAGGATGTGTTGTTGTGTTCCACAAGTTACAGAAAACTAATGCCGTGTCCAAAAGCTAGGAATCCACAGGCGTATTTGAGCAAATGGCACTCTGTTAATTTCACATCTTTGTTTTCTATCATCAAACATTGAAGAAGGAAGTGTGTAGGTGACTTATGATCCAGGGTTAAAATCTATATTAAAAAAGTTAGGCTTCTTTTGCTTTAACATTTTCAGTGGCAAAATATACTCTTTTATGGAGTGATCTGTTGCAAAGTTTGAGAGCTAGCTAATTAGAAATTCTTTGTTTTATTCTAAACTCAGTTTTGCTTCCCTATCATCTCCACTGACTGGCCATAGCTCTGTCTCTCAAGCAACACCAAATGGCTCTAACTTTTCTATTAAATTACAAAACTTTGACATATTTGTAAAAAAGATCATTCATGTTAATCCCCCCCACACACACTACACGCTAGAATACCCTACCCTAGCCTAGAAATCTTTTCTAAGCAAATTTATCCAGTTCCCTTAGTTATCTTTCATGGAACAGTGATTTCTGTAAAGCCTCATTCTCCAAATTCCAGAAAACTATCAAACTGATGATAATAGTCCATTTCTTGTGCAATTGCCACCTGCTGGGCACTATATTAGCAGCATCATCCTCGAAGTTGCTATTCCCATGTTAAAAAGGAAGCAATCAAGTTTAGGAGCATCGAAGTCATTTGTCCATTGTTTCTGGTAACGAGTTGAAATGAAGATTTGAATTCATATTTTGAAACACCACCCCATATGTTCTCAACCACTCTGCTGCGTGACAACCACCGTTTCTTATCCCAGGAAGCACCTCTCAAATGGTGACTTCACAGCTGCTCCTGGTATTTAACTTGAGCTTATCGTAGAGAAACGCAAATGGAAGAAGGTGCTCACCTAAGAAAAGAGTTACCGATCTTTATTTCACGGAATTCACTCAAGCCTTTTTACACATCTATGGTATCATAGACTAGTTCATGTTGAGCTCATAGTTAACAAAAACTTCCATTTTTAAATAGAAATGCTTTTAAAATCAGGGCCTCCATTTTATATTTGTGGAAGTGTTTTCTTAAAACTATGTATGACATCACTTTGGGTTCTAGTAATTATTTAAGTGCCTAGATTCACAGAATGGATTGACTATAATCCCTAATTCAGGACATGTCATTATTAATTAGCTAATTTTAATAAAATAGTGCATACCTGTGAACACATGCTATACCATGAAATGTTTGCCATTACCTTTTTTCTCTTAATATAGTTTAATTATATTTGTATGTATTCATTAAATCTTGCTTTTTTATACTTTAATTTTTAACTTATATAAAGGACATGATGCTATATCCAGTTGTTTGGGACATTTTCATTTAATAAGATGTTTCTAAGATTCATCTACTGCTGATATTGCATATTTAATTTCTCTGCTGGAAGTAATTCATTGCATAAATATTTTTAGGAGTTTGAATTTTTCTTTTATTCTTAACACCTTTGATAAATAGTGAACTATTTTTGTATGCAATAAGGATTCATATTCATATTTTCCTTATGGGTAACCAGCTATTTTCCCCCCTCCACTGAATGGTCCCCCCCTCTCTCTTTTTTTCCCCTGTGTGGAGAGTCACCTTTGTGAGCCAACAGTTTATAATCTTGCAGGAATCTCTCTGGGCTCTTCACTTTATCTCATTGGTTTATTGCAGTGATTTGCAACTGCTGTGCATCCAGAATTTTTAAAACACGCCACGCCTGACTGTTTAGTCGGGGGCACTGACTTCTTCTCCCTGACATTGCCAAGTAAAAAAATGACAATAGCCAACACTTCAATAGCCATCCGGTGTGGATGAATCAAAATGATACCTCTTTTACTGTCAGATGAGCAAAAAAATATAGAATATTTTTGGTGTGCTGCAGAATATTAATAATTAGTTTGTGGGTGCCACGATATGAAAAAGGTTGAAAGTCGTGGGCCTATTGGTTCAACACTATGTCAGTAATACCCACTCTTAATTTACCAGAGCTTCATAATAAATTATTTCAGGAAATTTTCTTTTTATAAATATAATTCTTAAAATATTACAAATTTTCACCAATATCCTCTTTCCCTTTCCTTCCCTGAAAACATAGTATCTGGTGTCCTCGTTTGGGCAGACCCACGTGGTGGGCATCAGCCAATGAAAGACTGGCTGAAGTCACGTGCCTTGCTTCCAGACAGAGACACCAAAACGCCGGTTCTGCGATCTGTCCCTTTCCTTCTCACACTGTCCGGTTCACTCACGTGTCCAACGGACAATGTGATGGAGCCCCGGCAGTCTGGATCACACTTCTCTGTGGCATACAAAGGCGAATGAAAGGCACATTTGGTGTAAATAGGATTATTTATGTTCTGGAGTTGCTTGTTACTGCATTTTGTAATGAAGTTATGATGTAATGAAGATTCAAATTCTTAGATCGTCATTTAACTATGCATGAAGAAAAAAAAACATGATTTCTTTTTGGTAAATATTCTCACTCACTGGCACTAGCATGAGTTAGGAAAGAGAGCTTCTTTCTACCTGGGTTGTTTATTTTTATGCCGAGAGTTAAGATTGTCCTAGGAGCTTCAAGTCGAGAGAATTTTTATTTGAGAAGACTGGAAGAGCGCATGAGACAGCAGATGGGGAAACTGAGAATCTGACTCTTTCCACACAATGTATAAATACGTCTCTTGCCTGGCAAGAATTTTACCTTCTAAAAATATGAAGTGGAAGTGAAATGTTCTAAGAAATTTAGTCTTTATTCTTAAGCAAGAATCCCAAAAAGTAAGAAAAGAGGACAAGAAGCACATTTTCAATAGTGACAGATTAAAATGTGTCACAAAGAAATAATGTAGGATTATTTAAGATGTTGCCCTGCATTGAGGTTAAGATACTTTGTCTTTCTTTGTCTCTGCTAAGTCACCTAGGTCATGTATAGAACTATGGATGACATTGAACTAAGAAGTAGAAGGGATATTTTATGAACTAAAGGTGGGAAAAAAGTAGGAGTCAAACTTTGAGCTGCAACACGGAATAAAAAAGTTCACATGATTGACATAGTTTAAATGGATAACTTAGCATCGAAATTGGTACAATATAGGTATTTACCATGTCAGGTTTTTTTTTTTTTTTTAGATTGAATACTTACAGACTTACCTAGCTGTGATACTGTCATTCCTGACAAAATTCACTTTTGTGATAAAACTGCACTAATTCCACAATAAGGGAACATTTTATTTTATTTTGCTTTTAACTGCTTTCACTAAGGAGAAACTTTTCTGCACTTCAGAATTTGTACTATAAAAATCCCAGCACCGAGCTACTTGCCTACAGCCAGTTCCTCAAGTCATCGCACTAAAGATTGATTTAAATTGAGTGTAATTATCTGCCTAGAATCTTTTAAAAATGTTTCTCTTTCTTTGGCCATTAATTTTCAAAACCATAATTATCCACAATAAGTGTAGTTGGTGGTCCTGAATTAGTGTCTATTAGAATTAAATCTATATGCTGGTTAATTTAATCTGATTAAGAGGGACTCATGTGCATAGTCACTAATACATTGAATAATTTTTTGAATTTGAAATGGGGTCTCTTATCTTTTAGAGCTGGAACGTGTGCTTGAATCAACCACAGTGAAAGGTTGCTAAAGTTCTGACATTCACCCATTAGCTTGGCACTCTAAAACGTGTCAATGAGACTCCACTTTTCACCTATCAGGTTGAAAAAGGTGAAGTTTGAAATGTTTGAAAGAACATATTGTTAACAAGGATGTAAAAAATCAAGAACTTTCATACTTACTGGGGCAAGGGTTGTAACAATTTTTTGAGGGAGAATTAACATATATTTTAAAATTTTAAATTGCCAAATTACTGACTAGTAATTTCATTTTCAGGAATTAATCCAATAGATTTTCAAAGGTATGTACAAAATGATTCATTGTTGAAAGTGTTCGTAATAAATGTCCTTTAGTCACAATGAAAATACAGCAAATTCACATAATGAAATGTAATCTAATTCTTCTTCAGTTCTTCAGTAAACAGCAAGAAACCCATGTGTTGATATATAAAATCTCTATAGAAGTAAATTAAAATAAGCTGTGTGTACTCTGCTTTGATCTATGTATTTTAAAGAGGTGTCTGTATATATGTGAAATACCTACTGATTTATGTATATTTGTACACAGAGATAATTTTTTGAAATACATAAATATGATTTTTAAAAATGGTTGCCATTGGTGATGTAGATTTGGAATCTAGTTATTCACTGTACCGTTAGATATTTTTCACCACATATATGTATTACTTTTCATTTTCAAAAATCACTATTCATATAAAACAAAAGGAGAACGTGTTTAGCTTTTGAAAATACAGCACTAAAATATAATGATGAATACACAATAGAAACTGACCAATGTACCCTGCTAAATGCTACACATATTCTCTGTCCCTTGTCACATACATTCCCTCTAGTTTTCAGTGACTTAACAGTGACCTCAATTTCAGAATGAATATCTGAACAAAGTCTGTTTAAAGGAAAAAGAAGTTCTGGCTCTCTATAGGAAGTTACTGGGTTTTTATTTCATTTATTTACTTTTAAAGAGAGGAAGGGATGTAGAAAGAGAAGGAGAGAAATGACATTGATCTGTCTCTCCCATGCCCTCAACCAGGGGGCAACCCAGGCACACACTCCGACTGGGAAACAGACCAGCAACCTCTCGGTTTGCAGGCTGGCACTCAATCCACTGAGCCACACCAGCCAGGGCTATTTTTTATGTATATAATTTCTCCAGTTAATCTAGGCAAGCCATCGACTGTTATTCTTCAGCAATTACATAAATATGTTTACCCTAGGGCTATTCACATCTTCCCAACTCTTCCCAGGTATCGGATCATCTACCATCGCTCTATATCCCCATGGTTTATTTCTTTTTATTTTGCAAAAGAATACGAAAGGTTTTTGCCAAACAATATTATGGCCGGGAACTGATGCTGGAAGACTGGAAGGCTGCCCCATGCTGTAAAACTAAGATTGTATTATTAAATAGGGCTCTCAGATATCTGCCAAGCTGAGTAATGATGTCTCGCTGGGATACCTGGCCCTTTGGCAGCCTCCCACCCCGGCCCGAGTCAGCAATTACAATTAGTGTGAAGTGGAATAAGAGTGCCAAGTCCGCACAATGCAGAGGGAACTCGGCAAAGTCTGAAATGCAATTCAGTGCGCAGTCAATCCTCAAGGCAAAAGTGGCTGCACTCTTCAATGGGAATACATCAGTGATGGATCGACTGCCAAACTCTGTTCTCTGCATGGGTATGCCTCGTCGTCCTGTCAGTCTTTCAACCATCTCCCAGTGTTCCCACTATGATTTTCCCTCCCAGATAGTCTCAGGTGCGTTCCCCCAGGTACCAGTGGCCGAGAGAAGTGGCACGGGGTTCAGCAATCCTGTTGAGGCTAGCCGAATGTAGCTTATCCTTTACTGGAGAGGCTGCGGAGAAACTGAGTAAATGGAGAGCGGAAAATAAAATGGTGAGAACTGTTTGAGTAAATTCCTCCAATGGATTTATCAGATGGGTGATACCTCCGAGATCTTAAAGTACAGTTGGGAGGTTGGGTGGCCAAATTTCAGATCAATCTATTTCTTCCTTTCATTACACCTTCATGCTATCCAGTCCCCTTGAGGTCATATCTCTCATGATGAATCACTCTCAAACGCATAAGTATTTGTTTGTTCATGCGGCATATTTTTGGCGGCACCTCTCCTAGTTGTGTTCCTGTACCAGCTAGCAGACGGCCTGGAATGCGACAGGTGTGCAGTGAGGGCTGGGTGCGCAAGGTCAGCCTTCTTTGTTGATATTTCACTGGTATTCTCACTTGTCTGAAGTGGTGGCTCAGACAAATTGGAGCTGAGAAAAGGTGTTCATTTTTTTGTTGCTTTTCTGATTTACATATAGGAACTAGTTGACCCATATTACCATTTGGAAATACCTTTTAAAGAGCTGGTACACTGAGAAAAGAGACCCAGAATCGTAATGTGTCAAACCTGTCTTCTGTTTTCTTCTAGGGACCTATATGGATCATATGGAATCACCCAGAAGCCACACTTGTGTTGCCAATTATTAGTCACTTTAACTCAGACTTTCCCCTCATCCCTTCTAAACAAACACATAGGATGCTGGTACTCCAAGTCATACATGCTTTTAAGTTGTTAAATTAAACCCAGTTAACTGTAAATATCTTTCATTTTTTGAAACATACGTGTCATTATGAACCCCCTTAAATTTACAGAAACCAAAACCGTCAATGAAAAAAAATCTTTGTCAAAATGGGCTTACCAGGTGGACATTCTACTTACTCTCTCATGCATTTAATTGAATTTAGTGCGATTTCATGTGCATAATAATAGACTACTTTCACAACATCAGGAAACAAGTTTTAAAACATGTGCTGTGCATTAAACATCACATGCATATTCAGCAAGGGGAAGAAAAACAGTTCGGAAGAAGGATAGTAATTTTACAGCCTCTGGTTTCTAATAAATTTTTACAGCAATTCTAAAGTGCATTAGCAAGTGCCGGTTTATTGCCAAGCTTCTGCACGACATCCGTCAGTGTCAGGTCGGCTCCTCGCCCCAGAGGTGGACCTCCTAACGCTGTCCTCCTTGGCAAGAACCTTGTCGGATTCGACTGCCAGCTCTTGTCAAGTGCAGGGACATGATCTGGTCCTAGTCTCTGGATGATGACATGAGTTGTCCTCTCACTGTGGCTGGATTGTTAATTCCCAGGACTTTCTGCTAACCACAGATTTTGAGAACAAAAAGCTTTTATTGACCTTTCAAAATGGCAAATCTCCCTGAAATTAAAAAAAAAGTCTAATCATTTAACATGACTCTTATTGTTGTGTTCTGATTGTATGCCATTTATCGACGCATTTACTGGGTCACTCTGGCTCTGGCACATGCTTTATTTTCTGTCTCTCTGTACCTGTCATTTTCTACCTTAAATCTGGTGAATGTATATCTGTCAAGAAAATACTTTCTATTTCAGGTTTTCAGGATCTTATAGGTAGAGTAGGACTTCTGGATTCTCTTTAATAATTTTTAGTTTTGTTTAAAACAAAAAAAAAATAAATTTTTGTTAGCAGGCTGCAACAACAATTCATGGACAAGAATGGCATTTGCGAGCCGAACTTTTAAAGGTCCCAAATAAAGTCAATTTTATTCTTGGCAGGAGGCATGTCACTGCCCACTTCAGAAAATATCACACATGTCATGAGACAAGATATTATCTTCTGCTTTTCCATTTAAATTCTGGGTATCAAATATCCTTTGAAAGAAGTAAATTGAGCATTTACCACAATTATAAAAAAAGGCTTGGCCCTTTGAAGAATCCAGGATTCCATCGAGGAGACTACATGCATCTTTATATGGTGCAAAAGTCATGAGATTTCAGCAGTTGAAATTGGTTTTGGGGGGATAGGAATAATCACTAACCATAATATTTATAAGATGTCTAAAATAACACTTTAAATGGTAACTTGAATAGGCAGGAAAATACTGCTCTATAAAGGTCATGTGAGGTCATGTGAAAAGACATTTTCTCTGTTAAAACTGCTTCAGCCCTGGCTGGCGTAGCTCAGTGGATTGAGCTCAGGCTGCAAACCAGTGTCGCAGGTTCGATTCCCAGTCAGGGTACATGCCTGGGTTGCAGGCCATGACCCCCAGCAACCTCACATTAATGTTTCTCTCTCTCTCTTCCCTCTCTAAAGATAAATAAATAAAATCTTTTAAAAAATACAAAAAAATAAAATGTTTAATAAAATTGCTTCAAATATGTTTTTAAACAACACCGTCTGCTCAAATCATGATAAGCTAAAAATATGAACTGTCAATTAAATTTCAACATTAGGCTCACTATTAGTGCATTGATATTTTCTTCAGAATTAATATAGGAAAATTTTGTGTCATAATTTTCAATATCAAATAACAAATTTTCATCATAAGCATGTATTTTAAATATATGTCTATTTAAATTTCTGCAAAAGAGATTCATACACATCACAAAGGAGTTCAAAAGATTAAAAAACCACTTGCTGAAATTTGGATTTATTCCTAAATTTAAGGAACTGAGGACTTAGAGTCATTCTGTTTCATGACAGTGTAGTTCCTCAAATACTCATCCATTGCCCACAAAAATGTCATTTATGTTTTTTAATTTTAATATTTTTACTTTATTTTTTATTGTTCAATTACAGTTGTTGCCAGTTTTCCCCCATTATTCTCTCCTGCCCTGCCCACCCCCACTTCTCACATTCAATCCCCCTCCCCAGTGCCTTTCTCTGTGGGTCCTTTATACACGTTCCTTAATGACCCTCTCCTTCTTTCCCCCATTATCGCCCACCCCCCTGCTCTCTGGTCACTGTCAGTTTCTTCTTTATCTCCATGTCTCTGGTTATATTTTGCTTGCTTGTTTTGTTGATTAGGTTCCACTTATAGGTGAGATCATATCGTATTTGTCTTTCACCGCCTGGCTTATTTCACTTAGCATAACACTCTCCAGTTCCATTCACGCTGTTGGAAAGGGTAGGAGCTCCTTCTTTCTTTCTGCTGTGTAGTATTCCACTGTGTAAATGTACCACAGTTTTTTGATCTACTCATTTACTGATGGGGACTTAGGCTGCTTCCAGCCATTGGCTATTTTATAGCAGTGCCATTTGTCATTTGGTATGTTTAAATCATTACGCACTTATTTTGCTTAATGAAATTAAGTGCTGGATTAAATTAAACATTAATTCCTCATGTTAGACTGGAATCATATACATATAAAGATCTGATTTGAATTTGATTGGTTTGATCAAATCACAAAGGCAAAATAGCATTTCTTTCTGCTTTATAGTTACATAATTATAAACCTGACCTTCTAAAAACAATACCTATTAGACACCTTAAAACTATTATTTTTACCATAGGCAAATATTGGAAGCAATTTTCTTCCCAGGCCTCTGCAAATCCAGACCACAAACCAATACAATTTTATTCTTGTAGTGAGATTTATGTGGCTCATTTTCTGTTGTAAATGTCCTTAATGTTGAATTATAAGAGTTGTTAAATGTAGTATAATATTATTATAGTTTGTAATATAACCTGAAATGAAGTTAGGACAATATCTTAATTTAATATCTTAAATTAAATTGCTATTAATTTGTAATACATATCAAAATAATATCAAAAATCCATTTCCTATCTTCTTTCAGTAGAATGTCAATACGTTTCTGAATAAACTAAAGAGCTGAATTTCCTTTATTATATTTCATCTATTATGATGTCAGGTCTTATATTTTGATTCTGAAACTGAAAATATAAAACATTATTGAGAGCATTATGCTAAGTGAAATAAGTCAGAGAAAGACAAACACCACAAAATATCACCAGCACATGGACCTCAAAACAAAAAGCAGCCCTGACTGGGTGGGTTAGTGGTTGGAGCATCCCAGGCACCAAAGGCTTGTGGGTTTGATTCCCAGCTGGGGTGTGTACAGGAGACAACTGATGAGTGTTTGTCTCTCTCTCTCAAATCAATCAATGTGTCCTTGGGTGTTGATGTAAAAACATTTAAAACAACAAACAAACAAAAAAATTGAACTCAAGAGACGCAGACCAGATTGGTGGTTACCAGAGATGGGAAGTGGGGAGGGGTGGGTGGGTGGGTGACATGGATGAAGCCGGTCAAAAAGTACAAGCTTCTGGTCACAAGGTGAAAGTCCTGGGGACGCCATGGACAGAATAGTGACGGCCGTTAACAACACCGTATTGTCCATTTGAAAGTTGCTAAGTAAATCTTGAAAGATCTTACCACAAGAAAAGAGTTGTGCAAGTATGTGTGATGAGGGACATGAACTGGTCTTACTGCGGTAGTCACTTTACAGTGTGTCAATATATGAAATCGCCTAAATGAAAACTAATGCAATGTATACCTAAGACTAATATATTACATATATGCATATCAATTAGAAAATATTTTTTAAAATTTTATTTTAATCGTTGTTCAAGTACAGTTTTCTGTCCTTTACTCCCATCCCAGCCCACCCACCCATCCCTCCCCACCTCCCTCCCATTTCCACCCCCCCAGTTTTTGCCCATGTGTCCTTTATATTTGTTCCTGTAAACCCTTCCCCTGAAATTCCCCTGAAATAGAAAATAAATTTTAAGTTACAATACTCTTTAATAAATAAATAAGAAAATTGGACACATTTTTTGTGCTTATAAACCTAAAACAGAGGCATGGAAATATGGAACAGATTGACAGCTCGGAGTGGGAAGGCTAAGGAATTAAGCACAAAGCAGAAGTATACACTCACACACATACAGACAGCAGTGTGGTGATAGCCAGAGGAAAAGAGGGGGAGGGGCAGGTAGAGGGGAGCAGAGAGGGATGGAAAGAGACTCTGGACAAAGCGGGGACAGAAGGCGACCTGACTTTGGGTGGAAAGCACACAATGCAGTATGCAGATGATGTTTTGCTGAGTCGTACATGTGAAACCTGTACGGTTTTGTGAACCAATGTTACCACAACAAACTCAATAAAAATACAAATAAATAAACCTAAAAGCAGATAACCAGCCCTTAAAAACAATTACCCATACTCTCCTTAAAAAAAACAGGGTATCCATCTAGCTTCTAAAATAGAAGATATGTGTGCATCCTTGTAACAGCATCCACAAGTTAAGAACATAATTTGGGAATTTTCCTCCAGTCTATTTTAGTTGTCCAGTTCCCAGCTATTTAACTGAAATGAAGTTTGTTCATTTCCTCCACTGATACCATATTGTTTCTCATTTGTATTTTTTATAGTTGTTTCAACTGAGCAAGAGAACAAGATTTAGATAAATTATTCTTAGTTTCTTTATGGAACTGACATTCTAGTTAAACATGTGTTAAAGCCGTTGCTCTTTACACTGCTAAAGAGGGACTTTTTGCTAAACTACCTACTTTCAGCTCATCCAAAAAGAGTGTAAAGTGATACATCAGAAAACCAAAGCAACAACAGATTAATGTTGCTGTATTAAAATCCTATTTACATAAAATTAACATAAATATGAGTTAGTGCGCCATATGCTGCAGCATCTGCACTTCACTGTATTAATAACAAGGCTGTCCCCTATAGGGATCTTAAAATTTATACATATTTAAATTGTATTTATATACATATTTGAAATTTTGGCAATATGATATATGTGAAATGTTGCCGATTACAAACAGAATCATTTATATTAAAATTACATTGTCATCAGCTAGACGACAACAATGGTTTATGATAGGTGGCTTTTGAGAGACTCTGCATTATTTCTTGAAAGACTGTTTAATTAATTTTAACTTGAATGAAACCTTTATTTCCCATAATTACTTCTATTACGCTTAACTTTCTATTCCATCTTCTTTGGAGGTCCAGAACAGCTAGACAATGAGAAACAACTCATCATATCCTGTTGCTAAATTTTTCCTTTTGTTTTCCCAAAACAGTCTAAAATCATTTAAGAACCCTTTCTTCTAGCTTCTAGAGTGACTAAATAAAATAACTGTCTTATGCAAAATTTTTTAGAAATGTCACATATACAAGTGGAATTGCTGCATGGTATACATTTCATAAAAATGTATATATGGATATAAGTTGATTATTCCTTTTTATTTCAAAAGTTTACACCAATACAGTTTCAAGTTCTGTATTATATTTTTGCATGTTTTGTTCATATAAATACTATGCAAAGAAAACTGAAGTATACTTATTTTCAGGATGATAAATTCACTTATGCTGGATTACTATAGTTATAATTCAAGATCAATGTGAATAAGAATATAGAAATAACAAGCATAGCTGTTTTCTGTTCCCCATGCATTGAAATGAAGCTACACTTCATCTGTTCCTCAAGATGAGTACAACTCTTGCCTCACCTATTTTCTATGTATAATTACACCAAAGATAGTAAATAAACTAAAATAAAAATATTTGACTCAAAAAATAAATAATTTTCTTTAAGTATGTTAGCAAATTATAAGCACACTGCTTAATATCCACATACTAAACAGTGCACATCCATACACACAGATATGTCTACATGCACATGTATGTGTTTATATATATGTTGTATATGTGGGTAGGTATAGATATAAGTATATCGATATGGTCCTGGTGCTGCAGCCGCTTCTTCTCTCCCTGAAGCTGATAACTGAGGAATTAAACTTCAAGATGTCTTCAGAATCTTTTTCTTATAACCATTTGACCTGTGGAATCTATGGTTCCCTCTCCCTGAAAAACTATACATACAGTCAAAATGAAATCCTTCAAATATTGTTTGGGAGATTACAAACACTTTGAAGTTCATCTTTGGAAGCTACACTAAGAATGATTCAAATAAATTTCATGGGGTCAACGCCACACCCTTCAGGAGCCAATGAGCATTTTTCTTTCCCTTTTTATTCGCTATAAATATTTTATGGCTATTCAATAGCATATTGTACAAGATTTATAGGTTAGTATTTTAATGTTTACTATGTTGCATGTATTTTGATTGTGGTCCTATAATTTTTGCATTGTTTTCATTTCTTCAATTTAACCAGTTATAATCCTTGTACTTAATTTTGTGGGTGATCCTCCAAATATCTGAACTGAGTCCCCAGGTTTTCTCCAAACACTCGTTACTCAAAGAGCGATGCACAGATCAACAGTGTCACCTGTGTTCAGTTGGAATCTTGGGCTCCAACCCTAACCTACTGAATCTAATCAGTAGTTTTACAGATGTCCAGGGGATATGAGTCACACTAAATATTAAAAATCATCAGGTGAAGAGATATTTCAGAATTTAAAAAGTTATAATTTTTCGGTAATTTCCTTTGAGATAGCTTTACACATGATTTACATCTATCTCCCATCATACTATAATATTTTCCCTTTCCATTTCTTACTTCTGTTCATTTCCATGTAGCTGTATTTTCATTTCTGGTGTTTGGGACCTGTTGTTGATAAAGATCAACTCTCTTATCTCACACAATACTGATATATTTTCACTAAAATGACAATCAACATTAGCAGTTATTACAGTTGTGTTTATTTTCCTCTACTGGAAGATGATCACTTGCCAGTAACATAAAATCAATTGCAATAAAAGTATTCAAAAGAAAAACCAGCTAAGTTTGGATAAATAGCACTTAGAAACTTTCTTCTTGCTTTCTGAAAATTGCTTGATAAGGTAAAACACAGTGTGAATATATGCATTGGTCCATTAAAAATCACGAATGCAGGCCCTGGCTGGCGTAGCTCAGTGGAATGAGCGCAGGCTGTGAACCAAAGTGTCGCAGGTTCGATTCCCAGTCAGGGCACATGCCTGGGTTGCAGGCCACGGCCCCCAGCAACCGCACATTGATGTTTCTCTCTCTCTCTCTTTCTCCCTCCCTTCCCTCTCTAAAAATAATAAATAAAAAAAAAATCACGAATGCTGGGCTGTGACTACATATGGTAGTTAATGCAGGCAACACCGGAAAACTACTTCTAGGCTTCTAACAATGTGAGGGAAAGGAATTTGGGTTGTTTTCTAAAACTGAAACTTTGTTAATAATGCTTTGGGTTCTTGCCTAAAGAATAAACACTAGTCTACAAAAATGTTTATACATATTTAGTGCCTGGTATGTCTATAAAATTTATTTCTAAAATTAGCATCACAGTCTAGAAATGAGAATCTTTATCTGCAAATGTGGATATGTTAGAGAACATATTCACCAATAAAATAGTTCTTAAAATAAAAGCAGATGTGATTAGGTGGGCTCAATACTACTACAACTACACATAATATTTTATTATAGTTAATGAGAAGTTTATTTGGAAATCTATACCTCTTCAAATCTTATGTTCTATGCTCATGTTTTATAAGCAATAAAGCCAAAATGTTTTCTATTTATGCCATACTGTATGACTGAAGAAAGAAAGCAGTATATTACAAAGGACAAGAGAGCACGGGAATACCCTAATGAATTAATGCTTTATAATAATAAAAAAAAACCTTTCTAACATGCCCAGTTTGAGCCAGAATGTTATGTAATTGAAATTTTGAAGGTCATTGAACAAAGTAAGTGCTTCTGCTTGATTTCCCAGCCTTAGGGTAAAACTCAGACCTAACCTGGCAATGAGAAAAGAGGAAAAAATGTTATCTATATAATACAAAGAATAAATTTAAAAGTGACCAATGGCATTTCTGAAATATTATAAATAATTTTCATCTTATTGAAGACTTTCCCTTATCTTAGCAATGGGAAGCTGTAATCTGGTTAAATCTCTAAAAAGTATTTACAAAAAAGGGAAAAGTACCTCAAGTCCAGCTGCTACTAAGAATCTATGCTTAACAGCAGCAGTATCTTCATAGGTAAAGAGAATTTAAAGGATATTTCTAGAATACATGGACAGATGTTGGAATTGTTTTGTTTTCATTTACTTGAGGGGTTTTTCCTTTAAACATTGCCTGAGAATAATTAGAGAAATATGGAGTTACTCCATCAAAATATAATAAAACAAAACACAACAAGATACCATCTGGGCTCGCATGTTCACCTGAGAACCTGAAGCTTTGATCCCTCTGTGTAAATGGATCCAGAGGAATTTCCATAATTTTCAATAAGCAAGTCCCCTAATGACAGCAATGCGGTTACAACTTTTTAAATTAATGCATTCCATTACAATTTATTAAACATCTACTATGTGCACAGAAGACGAGTTATTCAGAATCACCATTTGCAACCAGCCCGTCCATTTCTCCCTTCCCACGGGCCCAAATTTCAGAGAATTAAGAAACTGCCCAGTTGAAGGAACTCTCAGTAACTTCACACCAAAAGCAAGTTGGGAGGGGATTCGGAAAAACAGAAAGCAGATGGGATAAACAGGCAGTCGTGATAAGACTTAAGAAGCTGATATTTCCTAGGAAAATCCTGTCTACTGTTAACACATTGTTTGCAGAAATCCTCGGAGGAAATCAAACACACGTACCTCTCAAGGGTAACCTAGACTCTGAGGGAAATCAGATCTTAAGTGATGACAACTCTAGGTTCTAAAATTACCCAGCCATTTAATTCATTAAGTAACTAGTTTAAGCTACCTGTGCTTTTCTTCCAAAGACCTTCTTCTCTTGAATAATATACCATCAATTCTTTCAGCTCAAGGGGTAGAGATAGAGGTCATTGTGCCTGTCTGTCCCCCTTTGGTAAGGTCTGGGAGAATAGGTCATAAATAACCACCATACAAGTTTCTTACACTATTCTCTTTTAATAATATCATGATTCTTACTGAGATTCAAAATTAGCAGCTATTTAACTTCTAAACTTTAGTGCTGATGGCACAGTTTCACTCAATGAGCCTTATTAAGCTCACCTGGCACAACACAGGGATTTGATAGATGTCTATCTCTAGAATTGCACCCTGTCTCAGCCATCGGAGAAACAAGACTCTCACATACTGGTTTTCCAGTTTCCCTGGCAACCAATCCTTCCAAGTCCCTTTCCCCACATAATGGCCACGGTGTCCTTCTCTCCAGGGGAAATCTCTTCTCTCTTTTCATGCTATTTCTAACCAGGTTAACCGACATTGATGTTCTACTCGTTTTTCACATGGGATTTCTATTAACCTAGATTTTTTTTTCATTTATTCTTGTTTCTCTGGGGCTATTTTTTAAAAAATATTTATTGTGTCCTTGGATTGCTGGTCACTCTTACACCGATCACAGTCCTCCAAATTGAGTGGCATTCTCTCATGTGAAGCATAATAAATTGTCCTTGCTTAAAGGTCCTAGAGATACATGTCAGTATTTTTGAGACTACAGATTCATCTGATAAAATGACAAGTTCTACTTCCATGCCGGGGTGCTCACTGGAACCTGAGTAGACCACGAAAACATGAACTTGGAAATTCTGAGCAGATCTGAAAAACACTTATCTAGGAAACTATCAATATGATGAATTTATAACAGTTCTAATTATAGCTATAACTAAAAGTGTTTATCAGCCAAGGTAATTTTTTCCAACTGTGCTTCATGAAGTACTAGAATTGCAGAATATGTTAACAGTGTGATATGGGAAAGGGGTTCTATAGGAAAATACATTTGGATTTAGAGCAGACTAAATAGAAGTTTTTACTAGAATATTACTTGAAGACTGTAATATAGTAACTTGAACTGTGATTCTTCAAGAAGAGCATCAAGTATATTATTTGCCAAACAACTCTGATGCAAATACATACTTTTAAAGTTTTTTATGCTTTCCTACACATTTTTACACAAGTAGTGAAATAAGAAAATAAAGAGAAACTTGTAACAGTTGATAAATTGAACTTCTGGGAAAGGTATTTGAAAAGCAAATATTGAAGCTTTTAGTGTACACTAAGCATCCCGGGTAGTAGGATTATTATCAACATAATAATTACTGTCACAAGGAATTGTGCAAATTCTGGGGCAGAGACACCTTAAGCAGAAATACATTTTATAGGAAATGTGCCACAGATTTTTTTTACATTATCTTCGTTTTATCTTTGCTTCATAGATTGTTATATAATTGACTTAATGACATGTTTTAGCCTACAGAACTTCTCTCTCTTATTCTATGCATCAAAAGGAATGAGAAATACCTCATGAATGACATGACACCTTGGAATGAGAAACTTGCCTTCACAAAATTTTCCATATTCAGAGAAATATACTTCCAAAATGTAGTATATTTACAATGCCCCAATACTATTAGAGAACTAGTTTTCAAAGAAATCATCTGTTTCCAATAAAAATCATACATTTTTACTGATTTATTAAAATAAGAAGTCAATACACATGGCCCTTCCAAACTAGGTGAGGTATAGGAAGTTAAAAAAATTGTATCAATAGTTATTCTGCAAACATATAAGTATTTTCACAGTATCTACGTGAACTGTTGTCCACACATTTTTAATGCTACCCATGTATCTAGATTAAGAAATATTTTTATATCTGTCAGGGATTTGTGGCAATTGTGACCATCTGGTAAAGATTTCATGGAAGCACTAAAATGTTTTTGAAATGTCTTACCTTATTATGCAGTGTGGTGCTTTAAAATTTTGATAATTACATTTGTTTGTTTCATGGTATGTGCCTTTTCTGTTCACACTGGTAGTAATGTCCCTAACCTCTTACCACCAAAGAGTGTTAAATCAGAGTTACCAATTTATGTGCCACTGACCCTTTATTTAAATGTGGTCTGGATCTAATTACTATAAACATGATTTAACAAGCCATATGCTCACTCATCTGTTCTTTATTGTATTAATGTGTCCCCTAAAGAACTCTGAAATGAATGTATATAGTAGATGTGTGTGTCCGAATAACTAGTAGCTAACAGGTATTCTTGACTTATTTTTGAAATAAAAATAATAAAGTAAAAAGGAATAATGAAGCATTAAAAATGAAAAATGATGTATATAAATTATAATGTAACATAGTATTATTTAGAACGAAAATAAAAAATCATGACCCATGAGAGAGTAGCCAGGTAATTTAGTGTGTTTGGAAAAGCTGTGAATGTAAAAACAAACATTAAGCAGCTGTGCCTCTTTTATTACTATATATAATTATGACTTTTTTTTAATGCTGGGGACATTTGAGGGATGAAACACTAATAACAACATCTACACAAAGTCAGTATGTGTGAGTCTCCATACTGCTCTCCGTACTCCTGAGTAGGCTGGCCTGTCTGTAATCCGTCAATTTGTGAAATAGCAAAATAAAACACGAAGCCTTCAACTTGATTCTCTCTAGAGCCAGCTTCAATTCCGACTCCAAAAAATGACTTTCCGATGGTTTCACAATGACTCTAGACATAATGTGCTGTTCTAGGGAATAATTGATTTTTAAGTTATTATCAAGTAATTTATGTACCAGGTGGCCTGGATATACACATGGTAGGGCAAAAGTAGGTTTACAGTTGTGAGTACACAAAACACAGAATTTGATCTTGTATTATTATTTATCATTTATTGTATGATTTTCCATTCAAACGACTGTTAACCTACTTTTGCTCCACCCTCCGTTTACACTTCAGTTTTACATTTTCTTCTTATTCTTTTGCATGCTGGTCTTTTTATTTCTATCAAAACCACTAGCATGTTCTTTCTACGATTCTTCCCTGAACTGAAAGCCTTGCTTCTCAAATAATATTTGAGGTACATGTGGGTATAAACCAAGGGGTCTCATTCATACATAATAGGAAAAAATAAAACAAAACAAATATCTACCTGACCATCAGTAAGTTTCCATACTGATGATAATTGCAGACCTTGACTCAAAACCCTGAATGAATTAAATTTTCTTTAATGGGGACTTTTATTCAGTAGGTAACACAAATTATAACACTTCTTTACTTTTTAAATTTGCATTTCCTTTCATTCTTCAGTCTTGGGCTATTAACCGTAACATGATAGCAGGTGGCCAACACAGGAGAATGAACAGATTCTTCATTTTTCACATGCTCACATGCTGCCACCCACGATGGATGACACTGCCTGCCGTGTACTGTATCATCTCATGGCTAGTGATAACCTAATGATATGAAACAGACAAGGACAAAAACACGAAGCTTTATGTGCATAACCTATTCCTGAACAGTTGTGTTTGTTTTAAGGAATAGTTGAATGAAACATTTAAGTAGATCCCATTATAAAAAGGCTATTGACTTCACTGTACTCCAGATATTATTTTATTTTACCATCATTTTCTCTGATGTAACTTTAAGCTATTTAAAGTAAGTATATTGGAAAGCCAGCTGATAACAATATACCAGTAAACTGCAGATTACCCAGCTCTCAAGTTACTCACATCTGCCCTAAACACATCAAGCCAAATATTCACAAAGGCTCATAAATGCAAGAAAGGATGAATAAATAGAAAATCACACCTAGTCCCCTCCTAGTACAACATCTGAAGGGGAAAAAAAAAGAAGATAAAAAATTTAACACAGCCAGAAGGAAGAAAAATAAATATTATGATCAAAGGAGCAACAGAATGACAGTTGCCTGCTCAACAGAAAAAATGAAATCTAGAGAACTCAGATTGATATCTCTAGAGTGATGAAGGAAAATATCTGACAAACTAAAAAACACACTCAGCAAAATATTTTCCAAGTATGCAGTGATTGGGAGGAGATGAAGGATGCTTTGGGGGGTTGATAATACTGTTTTTTTGACATGGGTAGTAGTCACATGGGTGTTCGCTTCAAGATAATGTAGTAACGTGTACCATATATGCTTGCTCCTTAGGCAGACCTATCTAGTCTGATGCTTTTAGATATAACTGTTATGCTAATGACTTCCAAATTACACCAGGCTTGAATGTTCCCATAAACTTCACACCATCTATTATGCTCCCTATTTTATATCTCCACTTGGGTTTTCAATAAGAATATCAAACTTAACATGCTCAAAACTGAGCTTCTGATATCCACCTCCCCTCCCTCAAATGATCATTTCAGTGAAGAGTAAATCTGTTCTTCCAGGTTTAAAATGTGGCATCATCCTTGACTCTCTTCTTGCGCCCCACATGCAATCTATTAAAAAGTCCATTTGATTTTTTTCTTCTGAGTAACTTGGACACTTATTACCACTCATACTGCCAACCTTCTGCCCAAGACACCATGGTCTCTCTCAACTCACTGGTTGCTTTAATTTCCTAGCTTCTTGCTCTTGTCCTTGAACTCCTAGAGTGCACACTCAGTAGAAGAGCCAAAGTAGTTCTGTTAAAACGTCAGTCAGTTGTTCCAGAGGATCCTATGTCCAGGTGCTACCTTCAAGGCCTCACTGATCTGCCTTTGATTTCCCATTTCCCCTCTGACTTCCTGTCCTACTTTCCTTCCAGTTCATTATGCCCTAATGATAGCAGTCTCTACTCTTATCCTTGACCTTGCTCTGCTCTTAGGGTCTTTGATCTTTCTATTCTTCTGGTTGGGATCCTTTTCCTCCAGATATCCTTGCTCTCTAACTTCCTTCAGATTCATACTCACTCTCAGAGTGCCTGGTCCCTCTGTGTAGCTCCCCACCTCCCACACAGCCACACACATCAACGTACTATATCACTCTTCACTGCAGTAGTTTTTCTCCTATCATTTATCTCTACCTCATGTAAAACAACAGTCCAGTATTTAACTTTTTATTACCTCCACACTAGCAGATAAAGTCCTAGGAGAACAGAGATGTTTGTCAGTTTTGATCATTACTATATCCCCAATGTCTAGAAGAGTGCCTACCACCATAGGGGAGGCATAACAAATGCTGGGCGAATAAATTTTGAATAAGTGAAAAGAAAAGTAAAATAGTAACTTCTTTCTACCTATACATATAAATATTTTTAGAGAGGTTCAAACAATGTGCACATGGCCAATTAAAACTTAAATAAAAATAGCTTGAAACATGGTTATTAGAATGCTCCTTTGAGTTCTTTCCTTAGACTACCTGGCCATTGTAAAGGTAGGATAACTAAATAATTATTTGTTATGCCTTTAGTACACTAACATAATTTTAACCACACGTAGGTATAAAAAGAACCTAGTGATTTAAAATATAGTGGTGTTGATATAATATTTGAGATATAGTTAGGCCAACAGATAAGAAGACATTGAAAAGAGGAGTTATTACCCACAGTTCCCCAGAGGAGTAGGCATGCCATGGCATTGGGGTGGGAGAGGTGCGCAGGGACGCACCAGGGTCAATCCTGGGGCAGAGGGAGAGGTAGGAACTGTGGGCCAGAACCTGTGTCGTCATTTCTGTGGGAAGGTATGTGGCAGGTAGGTTAGCAGGAATAGTATGGTCTGGTTTGAATCATTTTAGCTAGCTGTGAGGCACAGAGGTTGACCCTAGTTGTTCAGTACTGTACCCTACAGGGCTTAAAGCAAAAGTATGGTGGCCCAATGGTGAGAACCCAATAAAGTAGATGGTTGGGGGTGTAGGCTCTGGCCTTGGCTTCTACTTGGAAACTGTACTCCTAGAAGTAGGAGTTCTGTGGAGGTGGGGTGATGAGGGAGGCAAGATGGCTCAAGTGTATTATTGGGTTGTGCAGAACAAGGCACGTCCAATGTATTTAACTAGCGAAGATATTAAAACATCAGAATTACAGGAGCTGGAAGCATGGTTAATATACCCAATTAATTACATAACTCATAAATTCTCCATGGCTTGGCCAGAAATATCAACTCAATCCATTTGAAGGAAGCATGGAGGTCACTGACAAAATTCAGACACTGATTTTAACATGTTGATAAATGATGGAAGACCCTACCTTAAATTTAAAGGCAGTGCCTCATATTGTATATCATTTACTTAACATCTAGGACCTGGAGTACATTTTCAATATCCATTTTCGTGAACGAGGGAACTGAGGCTGAGAAAGGTTTTCCCATTGCCTGGGATTCTAGGCTACACGCTACTAAAGCCAGATCTGCTACTCCAGCAACCCGAAGCCAAGATGGTGTGAGCTGTGCCATGGAACGCCTTGGCTGAAAACTGTAACTTAGTCCTTTACATGATAAACAAACAAACAAACAAACAAATAAATAAATAACTATTTCCTACTTACAAACTTGTGTGTAATAACTGCTTACAGCAGTTAACCACCGCTACACTGGATCATCACCAAAACAACAAACATAAGCTTTACACTTTCTGTTTGTTACTAGTTTATATGGAAAAGTCCCTGAATGGCATTCGGAAGGCTGGCTAACAGTTCAACAGTTACATGATAGGACTTAACCCACGGAGAGTTAAATTCACATCCTAGTGCATTTCAATGCAAAGAGTCAGAGCTAATATTTAAGCTCCCTGAAAATCTGCCTTCCTTACCTGCTGAGATAAGCTATGACTGTCCTCTTACCTAGCACCTCCTGGTGCCCTTATTTTCACAACAACAACACCTTGGCATCCCTTGATGCTTTTTGTTGTTGTTATTGTTCAAGTAAATTGAGCATTCAAAGGAAAACATCCTGCTTGTACCTTATTTGGTAAACTGTTTCATAGGCTCCTATCCCCTCTCTCTGGCCTCCCTTTGTACCCATCCGTTGAATCAATGTGGGAATTTGAATTAGAAAGCCTGTGCTCATTAATTTGGAAATCAGAAGTACCCACATGCTTACCCATGCATAATATCATGAAAAATAGATGTTCTAACCCAATAACATTGACTACTAGATAAGAAATATATAGATTAATGTGACTTCTTCTTCATCCATAATAAACATCCTCAATTCCAAGGGAGACAGAGAGAGAGTTTAAATATTCTGATCCGAACAACTCCAGCAGGTTAAACATCTCCACCGGGTCCAGTTTACTGATTGAAATGTCTGGTCTCAATTGCAAGTCCCTCCCTGGTGCCTTCTCCAGATGACATACGGAAACCTCTGTTCCTGACAAGAGACGAAACGTTTCTGCCAGCCGAGGTGACATTGTGTTCGCTCAATAATGATACAAGGCCCCGAGGTCCTTCGGCAAGAAAGATTACAAAGAAATCCTCATTAGCTAACTGGAGAAGAATGAAGGTCATCCCACAGAGAGAATATCAGGCGCACGCGTCACCCAGAACATTTGTTCTTCATTAATTCTGTAAGCCCAAGCTGGCCTATCCTCCAGCAGCATTGCGATACTGTCCTCTGTCAGAAATAATGGCCAGGGTGTTTGTTTCCTCTGTAGTGTGCTTAAAGGGGCATTTGTGATGAGTTGCCTTCATGCCGATGACTTCCAATAATGTTTTAGGATATAATATGATTAGATTTAATATTGGTAATCACTGGGTTTCCCAGATGAACTAAACAGGGACTGTAGTCATTTATTCTAAAGAGCTCATTATACAAATTCATAAAACCACTATCATTCCTAGTGATGATTTCATGCAAAGTACTGGTTTAGTTATGACCTTGTATTTAAAAAGTGCTTATTTACAGGAAGAGACCTCTAGGTCATTTCATCTACAAAAGATTCCCTCATAGTAAAACCTAATTTAATTAGTCTGTCAGTTATGTGGTCATATACATTTTATGCTTGCTACTACTTAGGTATATAATTTTCAATTTATTATTGAATAGAAAAGAGCAAAAACAAACTTATACTCCTAAAAGTGTTGCAAAAACAACCTTAAAAAAGATGCATATGGCTTCTTCTGTCATGTTTATTTGGTCATTTATCTTCAGATGTGTTACCGATCCATCATTTCTGTGCGCTGGAATGAACATTGTCTCTAACAATAGAACAAAGTCCTGAAGCTTTAGTAACACAGGACATTGCTTCCATAAAAGGGGAAATTATTAAACAGATGTTTCTCTTCTCAGATACTTTTAGCAATTTTCAAGTAACCTTGATTATTGTGCTATATAGGCCTATAGTGTCTGGTTTTGTGGTATAACAATGTCATCTTAATAAGCTCTGTAAAAGTCACATTCTTAAAAGGAAAAATAACTATGGTAACACCATGTGAAATAAGAGCCATGTATGTGTATTCAGGTAATAAAATAAAATTTGTCATTAATCTACCAAATTGCATTAAAAATTTAAGGCTGAAGAGAAGTAACAATTCTTATAAAATTTGATGTCCAAGTATAATACTAAGGTCAGTATTTTATTATGTTGAAGAAGGAATTTACTCTTTCAGCTTTTATCTTTTTGAGAAACACATTAAAGCCAACAAATAGGTAAGGAAGGACATAACCATACCAACTCAAGGGGTTGAATTAGGTCATGTTTTCTGAATAAAATATTTGACAGGAAAATCTCCAAATGTGTCTTTAAAGATGTATGTGTACATTAATCTGAATGACATTAATTTAAGATAGTACAATATAAAATTTATGTGAAACTCATTTTATGTGCAAAATCCAAAGTAATGTGAAGTCTGTCAGTTACCACATAATTTCAAGTTGAAAATGTATTGTTACTAATCAAAATCTCTCAGCTGCATATATTTATCTGGTTTCATAAAAGATAGGAATTAGAA
The DNA here is from genome assembly GCF_004126475.2 of Phyllostomus discolor. NCBI lineage: Eukaryota > Metazoa > Chordata > Mammalia > Chiroptera > Phyllostomidae > Phyllostomus > Phyllostomus discolor. The sequence continues at coordinate 30,542,134 of NC_040915.2, read as the reverse complement.
AAGTACTCCCAGAACATATTCTTATTTAAACAAAAAAGCCATTGCTTAGAATTTAAAGGTGGATAATACCTACAGGGAAAAGAAAATTGTATATATAAATATATATATATGTGATATATATATGTTAGTCATACATATATATGGCTATATACAGCGCGCGCACACACACACACACACACACACATATATATATATATATATATATATATATATATCTCCTTTCACCGAAGGTGAGTTTTTACTCTACTGAAACAATGTCAGTCATTTTCAGGAATATAGTTTTGAAGATAGTAAGGTTGGTATCCTTCTCTTTTTATTCTATATGTTTTGTAAACAGTGATTTAGGGAAACAACACTCCCTGTTTTTAAGCATTTCCCTGATGCATGGTTACTGAACCCCCCTTTCCTGCTAGTTCTCCTGCAGAAAGACAAGGCCAAATCCTGGGGCACAGTCTTCTCACTCATATGAAAGTCCATGAGAAGAGGTCTGTCTGCTGTAGTTTTCCATTGAATTGCACTTGCCTATTCGCAAGTCAAATGCAAAGCCAGACTCATTCCCCTTTTCTGTGTCATACTTTGGGATTTATTGGCTGATGATAGAGACAGACTATATGTATCAAAGCGGTTTGACTTTGCATTTATACATCTCTTTTTTATACTGTGCTATTGTTATTTGAAATTTCATTATAAAATGATGGGTCTCAACTTAAATCCTACCATTTTATGGAAAGGCTGTAAAGAATAGGAGAATTCTAAACTTTGTAGACGATTGTCTAATAGCTATGATGTAAACCTAAAATTCATACAAAATAATATTGAATATAAACTGTAGCTAAAAAATAAAATTAAAAAATTATACCAGAGATTTATTCTACCATTATCACCACCAGACTAATCATAAAAATTTGGGGGGGGGGGGGGTAGGGGAATGTGTAGGGTACTGGCTAGCAGTATCCATCCCTGCTGCAGATGCTCGTTGAAACACGAGAAAAACATACACAGGGACAACTGAGTTTTGTGGGGAAACAGGGACGAAATGGCCACTGTCTCTAGTGGAGAATGCCCCATCTTCCCACCCAAGCAGGTTTTTATTAAGAATACAGACATGGTTTGTGGAGTACAGTCTGGCAGGGAAGATCAAAAGGAATAGGTAATTTTCAAAGGGTCTGACAGAACTCCTGCTGGGATTCTGGGCAGAGTTTGGGGTTTTATCACTACAGGACCTAAAAGGCTAGTCTCGTTTCCTGCCCATGCCTTCACATTCTAATTCAATAGCATCCTCCAGCAAGCAGATCTCACAGGATCTTGCATATTCTATGTCCCAGACCTGATTACCCTGGGGGTCTGCTGACTCTGGTCTGGACTGCACCGCCCCTGTTATTTCCGCAGGCCTGAGTCAGGCAGAGGAGACAAAGGCAACCAGGAGACTTGGATTTCTCACAACTAAGAACAAGGACTCAGGCTTTGACAAAGCTAAGAGAGCAGGGGTTGATGTCAATCACCCCTTCATTTCCTCAGCCCTGAGTCTCTTCCCTGAGGCCTTCACGTGATCATGCCTGTTTTAGATAATTCCCCCCATAGGAAATCTTACCCATCATTGGTTAACTGATCAAGCATTGGAGGCCAGGCACAGACCAGGCAGCGTTCATGCCAGGGAAATAAGTTTGTCTCCTTAGTGGCTCCTGATTCGGAGGTCTCTCACTCAGCCTAAGTCACGGGGGGTTACAGCTTCCTGAGACCAGGCAGGGCGGGCCCCAGCAGGGGAGTGTTTAAGGAATGCTTTAATGACAATTATACATGTTCATATACTCACAATTATTATATTATAATATCATTAATGTAAAGCAGCAACATAAACTAGTGATCTGTGTCTCAAAAGAGGAGATATTTTAGGCCAAAGTTTCTGTAGTAATGAGTCACAAATACTGTTTCTCAATATTCCTTGTTTCCTCCTCCTGAAAGTTTAATGTGTCTAGACTATAGTGTTCAAGTCTAAAAATGCTGCAATAAATTCTATTTTTTTAGTCACTCTTTCCTCTTCTATTTTCACAATATTTTCCTTTCCAAGGAAGCCTGAACATGTTGCCCCTAATGGAAGCTTTTTAAATAGTATGCTAAGTATATATGCCATTTTTTTATCTGAAATTGGAGCGTACTTTGGAATTAAGGTGACAAAAAATCCCATTCTCTTGGTGTTTTTCCCCCCATTCCTTTTTTTCAGGTCCTTGGTATAGTTTGTCATCATAATTCTTATTTCTTGACTAACCAATTTCTTATTCCTTTGATTGTACCCTTCTTTGTCGATACCTAACAACCAAACAAAATTGATTAAACAAAAAGAGAAGAGTTTTCCCTGAAGATGTAGTTTAAAATTTATTTCATTCCAGAATTAAAAATTTGTTAAATTCTTGGAATGTAAATTAACACCCATTTCAAACTTTCAGTATGCAATCCTTCCTGAAACTTTTGTGAAACTGAAAGACAATTTACATTGACAGAGCCATTGAAGTTATCCGTTATTATGTGTTATCTTCCTACATAAATATCCAGTTATTTTTAGTTAATGAATTAATGAGGTGCTCCTTGAACTATAATAATTAACCACAATTTGACTGATGGAAGATACGAGTTCTCTGGTGGGCAAATGAGAGGCTTTCAGGAATTTTAATCCCTTATGCAAAGCATATTTGAGGCAAATATTACTACCCTGCACATCTCTACCCTTGTTAGAGAAAACTGTTTTCATTTCCATCAATCTCAGTCTATTTATTTAGAAATTACTGAGTTATTAGAGCGGCTGCCTGGTCTCTTGTGTTTAATTTTCACTCGGCATCACATTTAGAAACCCTTGCTGCTGACGAAGTGTCGCGTGGTTCCATTTCTGCCTTTTCCAGTGCTATAAAATGAATCTTGCTGTGAAAAATGAAGATTAATGGGCTTCATAATTACTCTCCCCTGCTAATACCAATCTGAATAAAGAAGAGAGAAAGAGTGCGAGTGTGTGTGTGTGTGTGTGTGTGTGTGGTGCTGGTGATGTGAAGAGAGTGAAATGCAGAAACACACAAAAAAATGGTATGGGTTCCTTTGGATAAAAATAAGCCACAATGGTATAGTCATTCCTCAAAAAAAAAATTAAATATAGAACTACCATATGTTCCAGCAATTCTACTTCTGGGTAAATAAACAAAAAATTGAAAGCAGGCACTCAAACAGATATTTGTACATGCGTGATTATCGCAGCATTATTCAGAACAGATGAAAGATGGGAACAACCAAGTATCTATCAACAGATGAATGGATAAACAAAATGTAATATATATGTACCATGGAATAACCACACCTTAAAGAAGGAAGGAGATTCTAATACACACTATGACATGGATTAACCATGAAGGTATTATGCTAAAGAAATAAGCCACTTACAAAGACAAATATTATATGGTTCTACTTCTATGAGGTACCTAAAGTAGTTCCAAATCAACAAAAAGAAGATAGAATGGCGGATGCCAGGGGTGGGGGGCAAGTGGATACAGGAATGCAAAGTTGCTGTTTAATGGTAGCAGGGTTACCTCTAGGAGAGGAATAGAATTCTGGAGATGGATGTTGCTGACTGCTGCACAGCATTGTGATGTACCTAATGCTACTGAATTATACACAGAACAATTTTGTCATGTATATTTTACCACAATAAACAGACAAAAAATAAGACGTGAGCCTTATTATGAGCTCATGAACCAAGGGACAATTTATTGCAAGTACAGTTGGCCCTTGAATAAGAGGTTTGAAATGTGCAGGTCCCCTTGTACAAAGATTTTTTAAAATAAATACTGTAAATATATTTTCTGTTCCTTATGATTCCCTTTTCTCTAGCTTACTTTATTATAACAATATGGTAGGTAATATATATAACATACAAAATATGTGTTAATCAACTATTTATGTTATTAGTAAGGCTTGCAGTTAACAGTAAGCCATTAATAGTTAAGCTTTTGAGGATGCAAAAGTTATACAGAGATCTTTGACTTTGTCAGGGATCAGTGCCCCTAATCCCTGCACTGTTCCACGGTCAACTGTATGCCATTTCAACATATAAGGGAGAACCATTCCAAACACATGTTGCCTTCTTTGTAAAACTGTTAGTAGTCCCTCAAAGGCTTTCAAAACAGATTTTAGTCATCAAAGGATGTGACCCACGTTCTCAGTGAGTCCAGACTCTGGATACCTCCCCACACCCTCTCTATATATTGGCTGTCTCGAGGCTGGACAGCCCAGTTCCTTCATGGGAAAGCGATGTCACAGACCGCTGACTTCTCTGAAAACAAGCTTATAACACTTTTAGGCTTTGGAGAAGAAAGCATTTATTTGTTGAATGAGAGGTGCAGTTGTAACAAGGAGGTGATAAATCGGATGTGCTTTATTGATTTGCAGATTTCCAAGCATTCTTACTCCTTCATTGTTAATTACAGCAAACTTCAATACTGTTTCTTTTGCAAATGTCAACCACAACTGGAGTGCTCTGAAAGCATCTCATGTACGGATGGTGGCAATTCACGGGATCCAGGTTACGTACTTGTCTTTTTAGTTATACACAAGGGTATTTGTTATAAATTCACAAATATAGTGCTCAATTTTCTCCTTAATTAATTTAATCAAACCATTAATTTAATTAGTCTGGGCATGAGATTCACACCAGAGTATTTGGGGGAATCCTGATGCTTCTGGACTTTTGATTTTTAAAGCAGCAAATTTAATAAAATGTAGAAGGCATAATAACTTTGTTATCAAATGTGTGAAATTTTACTTTTTGTCTATATTTTGACAAGATTCACTGCATATTTTAATCATCATATACTAAGTGAGTATTAAATGACTGTAATTAAACCTATGTTCTAAGCAGGATCTATTGTATTAAGCAGTAAGCTTTTAATAGCTATTCTCTCTTAAGTATAAAGAATGTCCACTTCTTGAATAGCTGTGAGCAAGTTGCCAGAAGTCAAATTTCCTTTCTCCTCTTTCAGTTTCCAGTTGTTACACATCATTGCTCTCTACTTAACAGTAGGGCTACTTGAGGCAAGCTTAGCTCTGACTCCACTGAAGATGGTCATTGATCTAGTAGCTTCTGCCTCCTCTGTGAATCAAACTCAATATAGTCCCTCTTCCCTACTCTCTTTTCAATTTACTTTAATACTCTCCAGAAATTTCCAGTGCCTTCCTTTGTCAGAAATCTTATAAATATTAACATACATGGTAGCAGACAGGAATTACTTTAAAAAGATGACAGTCTCAATGAAGTACAACTCTAGGGGCACGGGTCCTATTTGATCCTGTTTCATAGGAGAAAGGAAGTTTTATTTACAGCTCTGTTAGAAAGCGCGGGATATTTATGACACTAGCCCATGTTTACTGAATACATGAGACGTGCCAGGCACTGGTCTCAGCACTTTACAAGCCTACCTACTACAACACCCGGGATCACCTCCTGATGTGCAGGCACACCGTTTAGGCTAAGTGGGATAATGCAAAGAAAAAATGTCTCCCCTTGTAACATTCTGGCAATCGTGATTAAGTCGAAGCGAAAGCGACAGGGGCTAGTCTGTGTGTGCCACCCCTCTCACAGCTGGTAATCTTGTTCTTCAACACAGAGACAAGGAACCTTCTTTAAAGTGTTACAGGTTAGAGAAAAATTATGTTCTCACTTTTAATGAGTATTTTCTGTCATATTAAACTTGGTATGCACACTATAGTGGGTCCTTTATAATTTTCTTACATTTTTAGGGTGTTTTTTCCCCTTAATATTAGTGAACGTCAGCAGTAAATTTAAAAATGGATGATATAGGTGACTGAACTGAACATATAGTCAGTATAAGTTCAACCTTGAAGATGTTGATTTCATACCTTGCCCACTATATATCTCTATCTGTATCCATATAATATCCTGAGTATTTCTTAGCTCTGTCACCCATATTGCCTCTCCTCCTACTCCGCCACAAAAGAGAAAGAAGATAGAAAGATTTTGTCTAATTTTGAAATCAGGAGGCGGTCTGGCAGATAAAGTTTAGGCATCTGAGAAATACAATATTCAGTACATTCCCATTGATTTAAGATGATGAGAATGAAATGCTATTTTTAATTTAAATTTACTGGTAATAGCTAAATATATTTTATACTATTTATATCATTTCCTCCCTCGAATTGAAAAATTTTGAGTGCTGGACATGTAGTAGGTACCTATTTTTTTACTATTATTCAACATTCTAAATATAATTATTAAATAACGAGAATATAAGATATTGTTGAATATGCTTAAGATTCCATCATTCTCCATATTTTTTATTTTTTCAATTTTAGCTAAGGTGCCTTTGCTAAAATTTAAACATTCAACTATATTTTTGTTTAATTTTTTTCTGAATTTTAATAGCTATCTATTTAAGTTTTATAGCAACAATGACTTCAAATCTGAGGTAAAGTTTGCCTGACCACAATTCTGTATTTGGATTATGACTTTTCTTAATAAACAAGACAGGCTTTAACAACTTTAAGGTTATTGCTAAAGAGTATAAATCCAGTCAGAGTTGACCCTTGAACAACATGGGTTTGGACTGAATGGGTCCACTCACATAAGATTTTCTTTCAATAAATTCTGTACAAGTATTTTACCTTTCTTGTAATTCCCATAAAACCCTTTGCTATTCTCAAGCTTACTTTATTGTAAGACTATAGTACATAATACATAAAGCAGACAAAATACGTGTCAATCAACTGTTTATGTTATCAGTAAGGCTTCTGATTAAGAGTAGGCTATTAATAGTTACATTTTAGGAGATTTAGAAGTCCTATGAGAATTTTTGACCCTAACCCCCATGTTGTTTAAGGGTCAACTGTATATGTAAGAAATGATATATTTGCACCAATTGTTTCTCTCCCTCTCTCACCTACTACGACACAATATTTTACATGCTAAAAATATTCAACATTTAATTTCTGTCTGATAGATTAAATGAGTTATCATGGAAGATAACTTTTGTTTTATTTTAATTTATTTGATTTTATTTTTTAAAGATTTTATTGATTTATTTTTAGGGAAGAAAAGGGAAGGAGAAAGAGAAGGAGAAAAATATCAATGTGTCGTTGTTGCTGGGGACCTGGCCTGCAACCCAGGCACAGATCCTAGACCAGGAATCAAACTGGAGACCCTTTGGTTCACAGGGAGGCACTTAATTCACTGAGCCACACCAGCCAGGGCACATGGAAGATAACTTTTGAAAAGTACATAATTTCCCTCAGTTAAAAAAAATGGAGAAGGCAAGAAGTGTCACTTTTTTCCTGTGAAATAATCTTATTTTGACTTATGTATGACAAATAATTTATTTAAAATATGATAAGAATAGTTTTTAACTACAAAAAGCAGTTACATTTTAAACTGGTTACAGCAGTCAAAACTTAGTGTGCAAATGGGAGTTTATAATGGTATTATAACATCTTCCTATTTAATGAAATTTTAATTTTCTACTCAAGCAATATTATCATTTTCATAAAATTTTATACTATTGAGTTTTACATTATTTAATTTCAGAAAACCTGAGTATCATTTTTCTTTTTTTAAATCATTTTTAAATACACACAGGAAATCACACAGTGTTTTCCCACTGCTGTGGTTATTCCTGCAAATGTTGAAACTTTCTTTGTACCTAAAAGTATTTATTCTCAGAAAAAAGTGGAGAAGCACATAATATAGAAAATTTTAAGAATGACTATGTATTTTGATATTCTATGCCCAATGATATTCTGTGTCTTCAAATTTCTTTTTACATCATCTGGTTTACCATTCTCTCTCAGTTTTTTCATCTTGTTCGGTGGGGAGCCCAGGTTCAGTTAGCCCAAGTTCAGTTTATTCTTAAATCCCATGTATACTAGACCTCTGGAAAAAAGATGGGAGCTGGGTTTATGATAAAGCTATGATGAAAGCCATTGCCTAACCAACAGATCTTTTTCCCCATTGTCTCTCTACTATATCTGTTCATCTTTCTGAGTCATTAAGTGTAAGAGTTCTGCAAACCAATTTATATTTTGGTTTATTAGTTATTTGATCTTGCAAGAAGCACTAAACATTCTTTTCTAACTTCCTTATTTGAATGTGGGAAACAAAAGTCAACATTGAGACTACTTCACCTCATAATTACCTCATAATTATTATGAAGATTGCACCATGCAATCTAATGTTACTTAAAATTGAAGTGTTTTTCTTTAAAAAGAAACCTATCTAGTATTTATTAAATTGGTTAAGATTATATTCAAAATGAGGTTAAAGCCTATATGTGTAGGACAGGTGCACTCACGTAATCAAAACACTTACAAAGTGAATACAAACAAAACAAAAATATCAATGTTATTCAAATCAAGGACACTAATTTCTTATCACAGATAATGTCATTTTGCTGAAACTAAATTACCACTTAGAATGTGACCCTACGGATGATTGCCAAACCCACATCCTTTTGAGTTCAGTTCACTGCTGCCCTGGATGCACCACAAGGGATGATTTCTTCTATACTGTCCACTGTCTAGTATGTGTCTTTGATCCTTCACGGGCAGCAGTGTGTTAGTATGTTATAAGTCCAGTTCTGTTCTTTTCATCAATGTCCCGGTAAAAATACAGTCCTGTTCCTCCACAATCATAAACAAAAGCAAGCACAGATTTTGAAATGATGAATTAGAAGAATTGTTGTTGAGAAGAGACCAAAATCATACTATGATGCAATGCCTGCCCCAACCTCATAACAATTATATATAAAATAGGAGAAAAAACCTATAAAGATACAGCAGGCCTTACAAACTGGAAAGACATTTTCATGGGCCATAAGTATAAGGGGATGAGCAGGACTATACCCTCTGGGCTTCTGGGATTAAAGTTCAAAGTCAGACAGTGACAAGAGGTCAGTTTTTCTGGGGCTATGGGGATTAAAAGTGCCCCCATAAAATGGATTTATAGAGCTATACCTAGGGCTTAAAGCAGAGGTTGGTTGCTGGAGCTCCTATGGCTCATTAAAGGACACTACCAAAAAAATCTGTTACTAGGGCTGCCACTTACATGGAGCAGTGACATTATGAAAGCAGGAGGACACGTCTTCATAAATGAGAAATGAGTCACATTCCCTATCTGCTTGTTGGCCATTTATTTTACCTGCCTCTGAGTCAGAGTACCCAACTATTACTATAAAAGGCCTGGGACCTGAATAAGCACCGGCAGTCAAATGGAGGCAACCAGCAAACTGATTAATATGAAAGGAAAAACATACAAAGAAAAAAAAGAGAGAGAGAAAGAAACAAAGAACCTCTCACTCAAAACAAGGCTGGCAACCAAAGGTGGATGAAGAAACATAGTACCAAGAAAAGTAGTTTTCGAGATCACCAATCAAATCCTGAATTTATACACAATGAAGTATTTACATGAATAAGGCTATAAGACACATTGATAACAGTTTATACTTCTCAAAGACACAAATGACAATTATATCAAATTTTTAAAAATGAAATAAACAGCCCTTGCTGGTGTGACTCAGTGGATGGAGCACCAGACTGCAAAGCAAAGGGTCGCTGGATTGATTCCCAGTCAGGGCACATGCCTGGGTTGCAGGCCAGGTTCCCAGTAGGGGACTCAAAAGGGGCAACCACACATTGATATTTCTCTCTCTCTCTCTTTCTCTCTCCCTTCCTCTCTCTTTAAAAATAAATAAAATCTTTTTTAAAAATGAAATAAATATAGATAATAGAAAAGCAGGTAGCTAGGAAAGACACCATAAGAAATCTTAATAAAAAAGCATATATCACAAAAATAAAAATTTAAAAAACTCAATAAAAAGACTAACCTCTACACACAATTGACACAGTTGGGAAGAGACTTACTGCATTTGAAAACAATGTTGAGGAATTTACTTAGAAAACAGCCTCACAACACAAGTAGATAAACATTATTTTTAAAATTTAAAGCTATATAGCATCCACAACGGTGGCTCCAGCAGAGAGAATAGTCTGGAAACCATATTTGAAAAAAGTAAATGGTAATATCTTCCAGAATCAAGGAATGGTGAGACCCCCAAGAGAAAATCATCTAATGTGAGCCTTGAGAAGGAATTTATCAACCAAGATGGACTCCGGCTCCCTACCATCACTGGGGCCTACATCCCAAGGGGCCTCTTCCTCTCTCTTTACCAGGAAGAACCACAGGCTGACCTCCAGGTTTCCCACACTCCGGCTCACCAGTTTATGCTGTCTGAGTCAGCCACTGCAGGAAAGTTTCCTGTTCCCTCCTTGCCATGCTATTGCCCAATCAATAGACTGTGACCTGCTGACCTGCCCTGAGCAATCAGAACTTTACAAAACATTTTCTCATTTGCATTTATACCAAACAATCCAAACTGTACAATTTGGGAACCTCATCTACATGAAATGGGCTGACACAGGAACTATAGGTAGGGAGTTTTTTGTTGTTATTTTGTTTTTTAATAAAAAAATAGCCTCTACATTGTCTCCACAGAGCATACAAGTTTCTACATGAAGCTATGTCTCCCTGCTTTGCAAACTGGTAAGTGTATAATGTCTCTCCTTTTTGGCTCCAGTGCTTTTGTTGGGTTTTGTTTATGATGGCATGGATATTCTGATTCAGAAGGCACTCCAAGTACTGAATAGGAAAAATAAATTAAAATGCCTACCTACACATGATAGAGAAACTACACATATCAATGATAAACTAAAAATCTCAAAAGCCAGAAAAAGATGGCCTTAACTGGGAAGGAATACATATTAAACTGAAGGACAATCTCCTTATCAATAGAAATAAGTAAAAGAAAAACCTTCACAGTTTTCAGAGAAAATAACAGTCAACCTAAAATATTACCTCTAGCTAAACCATTCATACAAAGATTAAGAGCTCGTCACATTTGGTAAAATGAATGCATCTTGAGAATATCATGCTAAGCAAAATAAGTCAGATAGAAAAAGTCAAGAATCATATGATTTCACTCATGAATATAAAACTAAAAAAAACAGTAAGTAAACAAGACAAATAAACAAAAACTCATAGACACAGACAACAGTATGTTGGTTATCAAAAAGAAACAAGGGTTGGGGAAGGAGGTAGCAAAGGGTAAAGGGGGTCCAACATATGGTAACAGAGGAGACTTGACTTTGGGTGGTGACCACGCAATGCAATATACAGATGATATACTACAGAACTGCACACTTGAATCATATAATTTTATTAACCAACATCACCCCAATAAATTTAATTTTAAAAATTACATTTGAAAAAGCTCAGTTATGTCTTTTGGTGCTGCAAGGCAACATATATAATTGGTTTTCCATGGTACATTCATCTAAAAAGAAAAAAACTACGATGTCCTTTCTAGCACTTTTCTTATTAAAGACAGAAGTTTTTCACTCTTGCTATTGGTAGATTTTCCTCTGGGTAGATCTTTTTAGCTAGGTACTTATCGTTACCTGCAATACTCCAGAATAAAAGCACTCCCTTTTGCAGCTGTCTGCACAGGCATGATGAACTGAACAATTTTCTTTTTCAAATACTTTCATACAACAGATACTTGTGTTCCAGGCACTCTGATAGGCACAGAAGTTTCAACAGGACCACAAGACACACATGGCTCTATCTCCATAGAGCTCAACGTCTAAGGGAGAAAATCAAGCATGGCCGGCAACAATTGTAATAAACACCGTGAACGGAGTGAAAATTAGTTAATTACAGAGTGCAATGGGAATGCACAAAAAGGACAATTAATTGGTCACGGGGTGTCTAGGGATCAAACCAAGAATGATTTTCCGCCTCTTAAGTAAGAGAGCACATTGCCTTTGAGAAACTAAGCAGGGTTGAATATAATTGGATTCTGAAACTGGAGAATTAATACCCTCAGAAAATACGTGTAATACAAAATAGGTTTGTGAGCTAGTTTAGACTAATAGCCACAAAGAAGGAGGTCAAGCAGCACCCTGTTAACCATCATAGAAATTGCTTAGCCTAAGGCTATTAGGCTGCAGGAAAAAACGCATGAGCAAGACAGCAGAAATAATAATAGCAATGAGTGAGAGCCATAGATATATATAGCTTCCACCCCTGCACACTGAGATAACCTACTGACATACATTATTAAGATGTTTTTCAGCCCACAGATCAAATGACCAACCTACCATCTCCCTGAAAGCAGGCAAGGTGGTACTAGGAGGGAAGCAGCTGACTGGAAGGTGAAAATTAATTGCTTATCTAATCAGGGACCAATCAGGGACTCATGATTTTCCCTCTGTAAAACCTCTTCTATGTAAGCCAGCAAGAGTTTGGGCTTTGGAGCAGTTGCCTTCCTGCTCCCCTGTGTGGCGCCATTCATAGTTAACTAGCCAGCCTTTCTCCACTGCAAAGCCTGCTTGGTACCTGCTCTCAGGGACTCACGGAACACACAGGTGAGCGTGGATTCCCTTGACTCACCTGGTTTCAATGCAGAAGTGCAGGAGGAGTGGATGGTAAAGGATAAAGGTGCCGAAGGAATAAAACCCAAATTACACAGTGCCTCTTAAGCCATTTTCTGAATACAATAGTTCTATTAATGTGAACTACAATCAAGTGAATTTCTGGATGGTCATATTGCACTTCTGCTGACACTGTTGATTCTAGCCTTAGTTCCTCTACAAGGAACTCTGCTGTTTTCATTTTTACTTCTGTGTGTGTTTATTTGGAAGGCATGCGATTTTTCAAAAATTTCAGGTGGTTAAATACATTCCTGTTATTTCTATCATTCAAAGAATCTCCCGGACCTGACTTGTCATTATACATGTTATGCTCACTGTCGCCTCATTTAAATTTCCCATTTTGTCCACAAAAATACAGCAGACTTTGCCAATTTTCATTGACAAGCTGTATTTGAGAAACCACACGTATGTCTAGTAATCTATCTTGGTTCAGAGATATTTAAAAAGACATTTTATGTTGTCTTAAACATAGTGCAACCCTCCGCTGTTTAAAACATTAGCCTTTGTGGATGAATGTTTTGGGAATCTAAATGTATCTTTCTGAGGACAAACAACGTAATTCTACGCCTTTATTCCACTCGCTCACTCTTTAAAGCAGATTCATTCTTACTGTTTAGTTCTGTGTTTTACATTCAATGGAGAAAACTAATTCAGCCTTCTAAAAGGAAGCACGCTAATCAATATCCTTTAACACAGCATGTTGATTTAAATACCTTCTATATCCAGGTACATTTTCAACTTCTTGGATTAGTTGTTTTCCTACTGGAAGATGGCTCATCGTTTTGTTCCCTGTGATGAGGGGCATCTGGATGAAGACTATGGGAGAGGACACGAATAAGCTGTTGAATTTCAAAGGAAGAATCTTGGGCTGAAAGCCCACAATTTTAGACTGATTTCTGTGTGTGGTTATGGCAGACCACGTCTTCTCCTTTATTGCCTATTTACTGCCTTTTCATTTGTAGTGGGACTTTTTTTTATCATGTCATTCTTGAGAATATTATCATCCTATGAAACTTTATAATTTATAGTCCCCAGAAAGAGAAATTTCATATATATAACCTATGACAAACCTTGTCAGTAATTTATAGATAAAAATAAGTATGTTCACATTTTTACTTCAAGTAAACCATATATATCATATATGTACATAGGAAAACTACATATATTAGAAGGAAGGTATAATTTTGAATTTGCAAAAACTTGCTCAGGTTTTCTAATGCATTTAAACATAATTCAATCTCTAATTGAATAATTTTTAAGAATATACTGTGACACAGGATACACTGAAATAATTCAAAACAATCTTAGGTCAAAGTTAATGAAGTAAAGAAAATAGATATAGTCCTGCAAATGAGTTAACTATGAGAGTAGAGGGCATCTCTCCTAAAAGATTATTTTATACTTTTTGTAAAGGCAAAGGAAAGAAACTAATGGATGGCAGAAAGTAACAAGTTTCTGTCTTCACCTTGAAACTTGTGGGACTGTGGAATGCCAGATTTGTGCCATATGTTACAGCTTCTGACAGCGTTCTGTGTCTTAACCACAACGCCATCTGTGCTGCTATACCTGAACGGGGACAGTGGCTAGAAATGGAGAAAAATAATGAACTCTTGCAACATAATTTTTTCCCTTGAGCTCGCACAGCTGGTGATAGATGCTTTATTTCCAACTGAAAAGCACCACTTACGTCTTGAATGACAATACATCGGAATATCTTTGACCTCTTCCTATGGACAATTTATATCCTACAAGTGTGAAAATTAAAGTTTCCATTTAAAATTTTTTTAAAAAATAAATTGATATAAACATTGACATCATATCTTCAGAGTTTTACCTTTCTTGATTTTTGTAGTAACTCTTACAGGTACAAAAAGCAAAGGCTATGTCTATATGACAATAGAAAACTTAAAAGTAGGTAGTAAAAGTTGATTCTGTTGGCTCTGGAGATATAGAATTATATACTTACATACACATAACTTTAATCCTCATTTTACTACTTATTTACTATTGAGTGTGGATTAATAATCATTGATTTTTTTGATAATCATATTTTTCTCTATAAGGAACACGACATCTACCTTTGTAGAGTTTCTGTAAGCTTACAGTTGATGTATATCAAAAGCATAATACACTGTCAAGTTCAAAGTAGACAATTAATTATCTAAGTCATCCTAAAAGTAACTTGTTATACTTTGCATCTTCAAAGAAAAACATCCTAATATTCCTGTTTTAACTCTACCGTATCTGCCACATGGCATGTGTGGCCAATGACCTATCTGAGAGGTGAGCAAATAGTTCAAATTTTATCCCTAGGAAAGATATATTTACTTTTTTAAAAGAACTAATTCTGTTTTACAAATCTTCCAATATGTTACTTGTTGGTTATATGCCTATCATTATACCAACTCTAGCCAGAGAAAATAAACTTAGGGATGTGATCTTTAGTGCTAACCTTCTTAGCAGACAAAAAGAGATCTGTAAGAGGGGAAATAAAATTCTATTCAAATAAATACATAGGGAGGAAGAAGGGAAATGCAGTGCGTGGCAGGTGAGTAGGAAGAAAGAAAATGGTGAAGGGAGAAAGGGAGGAGGGAGTGTACTCATAAACAGGCAGTTCAGGTATGGCCCATGACACACCTGTGCAGAGGGATAACTCAATGAACTTGCTTGACACATCATCCTGAAACATATTCAAAAGCATACAGCTTTTGTACCATCAGTTGTATAACAAAAAACTCTGACTCCTACTTCTGATAAAAGAATTTTAGGCATTAACAAAGAAATAAGGAGATAGTTTTTGCTCTGGCTGATGGAAACCTATTGCTCATTATACTGGAAGCAGCAGACTTTATCCATCCACTAGTACTGACTCCTTGGGATTCTGAGGACATTCATTGTGTCCTAACAAAGCTGATAGTGGGCCCCTTCCTCTGAAGCTATCTCTCCATTCCCCTCTTTACCCTAAGAGCACACAGTACAGGGGCACTCAAATAGGGGTTTTGCATAAGTCCCCCTCTCCAACCCCTTTACCCTCAAAGGGACTGGAGATTTTATGTGTTTAGCCAAGTAACATTTTTACTTAGTAATCCGTGATATTTTTATGCCATGACCATACTTCTGTGTGTCTTAAAACACAACTCTATGTTGCTTTTAATTTACTTATGTGGAATGGTAAATATAGGACATACATAGATAGCATTAAGGCACATATTATCTTTAATAGAATCTGGAGATTTTGCAATTATCTGATAAAAGTAAACCGTATTATCAACGCCCCAAAGTGGCTGATGTGTCCAAAGTCAACAGAGAAATGTACGATTGAAATGAGAAGTGCAGTCAAGTGGTACCAAACCATGTGTGACGATAGAAGAAACCGCTATCAGTGTGTTATCCGCTTAATGTGTGCTCGGCAGTGGAGTAGGAACTTTGCAGGCCTTATTTCTACCCTCAATAACAATTATAAAATGTGTGTGCATTAATACACCAATTTTGTACACGAAGAAGCAGATTCCATTTTAGAGAATTTCCCTGAGGTCACACGGATAGTAAGTGACAGAGCTGTCATACTAAACAAGGTTTGTGTGACAATAAATCTTCTTTAAAGGGACCTTGAGGCACAGAAATCAAGCAAGACCATGATTGGTGCACTAATAAACTCATAAAGAAGAAACCTAATCCCAAGGAAGGTATTATGTTAATGTCCCTTAAATGTATAAAAACAGTACCAGAAGGCAGAAAATCAATAACAACCTTTCCAATTTAAAATAAAAAGTCAATCACAAGCTTTCAGATTTTTAAATGAGAGGTTTTTGCCACGATCACATAAAGCTTCTTCAGAAACACTACGATTCATCCTGTTAAATTCACAATAGGATGCTGTCCTCAAAAAGTCCCTCCCTGTGATATATACAGACATAGAGAAGATGTAGTAAAAAGAAACTTTTCAGAGCCCCTTTAAAAGCCTAGAGTCCATCCGTTAATAATGGCATTGATTGAAGCTATTACCTGCACATGTGTGCATATACCTTTAAAAACTACATTAGATATTTATCATGTATTATCAAATGAATGCTCATGCAGTGGTTCACGCAGGCAAACCTTCCTGAACTAAGGAGACTTCTACTTAGCTAAATCCCTCCCTCCACTCACCTGTGAATCCCACTGGCTCTTACTAGAAAACAGTACTAGACTGAACAGGTACCTGTATTTGATGTAATTTCTATCCTTGTAAAAAACGGTTATTGCACATCTGAAATTGCTACTTTTCCTCTCTGGTATTACTGTCATTTTATGGTGTGCTGTATAATTAAGTCACTGCAACACCGAGGCATATGGTAGAGTTTCCATTTCCTACCTATGGCTTATTTTTTACTCCAGATGATAAATTAACAGGCTGAAAAATATAATCTTAAATCCCAGCTATTTTAGTGAGTCTTTTCCCCTGTGGAGTTTTATTAATGTTTAGGAATAGGGTACCAACATGTTATATTACCTAGATAGTGTAATGTTGCTATTTTGTTTCTAGCTTCTAAACTTTTTTTTTTAAAAAAAGAAGTAATCTAAACAAATACTTTAAAACGTTCTAGTAGGATAAGAAAATAATCAGAAAAATAATATTAAAATCTTAGGTAAAAAATGATGCCCATCATAGATTACCACAATATTATGATTACAGAGAACCTGTGATAATACTTTTCAGGGACAGGCAGAATAAAAGAAAGTTGTTCAGATTAAAAAGCTAGAATAAAGGAGGATGTATTCATTATCACCTTGTATTTTAGGACAGAATAATGACAAGATGCCATGCTTTATCTCTGATCTTTATATCTACACATTATCATCATCATCATCATTATCATCATCATCATCATTATTTTAGCATTCTTGTCTAATTTGGAATTTGATTTTAGAAGAGACCTGTGGTTATCTTAAGCTCTTTCTCATTTACATATCTTTTGAGATATCTTTTTTTCTCTCCATCAGCTTAAAGATATACATTAGCACTGGAAGGACTGGTGGCAGAAGCGTATGAAGGGTGTCCTTCAGTTGGATTTCGTACAGTTTTGATTGTCGCACTTTGATTTAGATATCCTATGCTCCCACTGCTTTGTCCTCGCTTCCTGGAGTAGCCCGAGGAGACTCCTCACCGAATTCCAGGGGCGACTTGTGCTTGCCTCCTGTTACAGGTGAGGAAACCCCGAGTGACTTACCCAAGATTAAAGTGATGGTAAGGATCATGGCAGAATCTCGAAACTAACTTTCTTAACCTTCCTGTGCAAAAATAAAAGATTCCATTGTTCCTGCTAACAGTGATCACTTACAGGCAGCATCGGGAACCCCCAGTGGGCTGTCTGATTAACCATGTCTGGGACGGCCAAGGCGCGGAGAAATGACCACAGGCCTGAGGCAGGGTTCTGGGTCTCCATCCAGGTCGCATGCCACTGTGCGGCTCATACTTCTGATTTGAAGGTGGAATAGATGCATCCCTTCAAGGACTGGAGTAAATGATAAGCCTTTTAATGTCTCTTATTTTGCCTATCTAAAAAAATATATTGTAAATTTGGATTTGACTCCAAAATGTAACTGATTATTTCATTTGGAGAAAATAGTGTTTGCCTTCTAGTGCAAATGCATGGACTGAGCCAAACCGTCAACTATGAATGTGCCATCAGGGAACTTAATAAGAGCTTTTGGAGACCTCTAAGCCCACCAGTCTGAAGAATTCATTTTAGAATCTTTTCATCACAGAACTGTATACACCACTTTTTTAAAAATTGAAAAAAAAATCTGTAAATTTACAACAATAAAGTTAATGATCTAGATTAAATAGGTGAAGTAAAGCTTAGGTTTCTAAGAATATATCTATCACAAAAATTAACTTAGAAATAGAAAATTTGGGTATACTCTATAAATAGTATGAAGGTCAGATATCTTTAAAGATGGGAATTTTAAAAATCCATACTATTGAACTAGAATATAAAATAGAAAAATCTGCACTTATTTTAGAGAAATAAACTTCAAAGGAAATGCTTACTAGCATATAAACACTCATGTAAAAATATAAATTACACAGATACAAGTTATCAGTAAGATTTGTACTATAGAATATTAAATTAATAAGACACAATACAAGTTAGAGTTCATTCCAGGAGTTAAGGGATGAGGCAAAACCTGTAACTAATGGAACTTTATTAATAGCATTCACTCTGTTAAAACATTAAAGGGAAATAAATCTCACTAAACACAGAAAAACACATTGATATTGAACAGCTATCAATGTGTTTTTTTTAAGTTGTAAGTTTAGAATGGAAGAAATATTTTTTACCTTGTCAAATATCTATCAGAAAACTATAGCAAATACAGATTGATTCTATAGGTATTTCTATGAAAGTTATTGTTACAAGGACATTTATTATCAAGCAAATTTACATATTTCTAATATATTACAACTTAGTATGAGAAAGAAAAATATTATTAATTCCTAACACTAATATCTTCTACCCAAATTTGAGAGAATGAGATTAAAAATAAAAACTAATAAATTAGAATATTTACTAGGTAAAGGATTAACATAGGCAATATTCTCTGTACAAAGATATTTATTACATTATTTACTATATGAGCAGAAAAGAATGGAAGAAATGTCCCATAAGGAAATAAATAATTTTGTATAACACACCATGGAATATTACGGAGCCTTTAAAAGAGAAAACAAATCCGCATGTATACATATGGATCTTTGCTCATTTATATGTGTGTGTGCCTGTATCTATATGTGTAACTGGGTGAGTGTACATGAATATAAATACACGTATTTTACCTGTGTATGTGTGCATGTTTGCCTTCTATATGTCTCCACTTCTTTGAGTAAAATGGGTTCTTCAGGTGGCCAAACCATGTTGATCTAGGTCTTTTTATTATATGGCAGCCAGCATGGTACCGCCCCAAACTGAATTTCAAGGTCTCCCAGGCTTTCTGAACATGACTCTTTTTCTAGTAAAACCCCCATATGGATATCCAGGCTGGTGGAATCCACTGCATATGCACAGGGAGGGAAGCATTTTTTCTCTTGCCCGCCCCAAGTCCAAGTGTTACTATTACTCTCCCCTGTGTCTCAATAACCCCTTTGAGGCAGCACAATGTACACCTCAGTGCAAAGCCGGCTGGCCTCTGCTTTCCCTTCCAACTTTTCTACTGCCCGCTAAAATTAAAGCTCATTCTTGAGGCGTACTCTTCATTAAACAAATGATGTATGTAAATTCCTCTGATATTTTCATCATCATCTTCTTTCAATTTTGTTTGTATTTGCCATAACGCAGGACATTGTTAAGGTACACCTGAAGTAAACCTGCTCTGTGAAGGTTTTGAAACCTTCCTCAACCCAGCAGAAATGCTGCCCCATTTTCTGTCTGCTATTGGTAACTTATTTATACTGGGGAAGCACTGAAATACTAGATTGCATTTTATTAAGTGGCTGTCTGTCTTCCTCGCAAATTGTAAACTTAATTTTAGTCTTGACTTTGTGTGGCCCCTAGTCAGTGGCAGAAGCACAGCACAACCTATTCTGTAATTTTGTAATCATCAATACTTAAGCATACAGTTTATGGCACATCTATCTCATGTTCTACTCAAATATTGATATAAGGGAGTAAAATTATCACTTTCTTAAGATATTTATCACTCACTGTTAAATGTAGGTCAGATTGTCCCATTTATTGGTAAGTTGTCAGATAATTGGCAACACTATAATGAACTTCAACAGCATCACATTTAGCATGGTGCTAATATGAAAGCTCATTCCTCACTAAGATAAATCTCAATTATCTAGCCTTTCACCTACACATTCCTCAGTGCTCTGCAAACCATTTCATATTACAGCAGCAAAAGTGTCACTAATGCACTTAGCTCACACAGGATCCTAGAAAATAAGCCCAACAGTCTCAAATGCATCCTTCTCCATTTATATTCTAACCTCCTCCACCTTCTCCCTCTCTTATTGCTCTTTTTTTTTTCTTAAAACCATGGTTACCTTTGCTTCTCTCTCCCCCTCTCTCTCCCTGGTCCCCCATCCATCCAAACTGTCACTCTGTCTGTCCATCTGTCTTGCCCTCTATATCCATTCTGACATTCTGAGACCATGTCAAGTTGATCTTGCTTTCAGAGAATTTTTGTGTATAGAACCAATAACATAACCATTTACTTAGTCTTCCAGACCTTGCTTAATTTCTTTATTCATTATTGCTTTCTATGCTCTCAGTACTTATTTTCACTTCTCACAATGTATGGTTCACCATAGTCTGTTAATTAGTTCATCTATTGCATTGTAAAACCCCAGGGGTGAAGTTTAAATTTCATTTCCTCTGTACATACTCAAAAATTTTTAAGGGAATTTTTGTATGCCTTAAAAAACCCGAATAGTCCATGTTACAGAAGCGACTGCTTAGTCTTGCTTTATGCTTCAAGACTGATTTTTCTGTTAACAGATATTCCTGATGCACCCACAGCATGCCAGGGATTAAGGCTAAAGCAGAAGATACAGCAGTGAATAATATAAACACAGTACTTAGGTAACTTACAGTGTCAGAGAAAATCTGAATTATAAATGAAAAATTAAATATTATCAAAATATTTGAAGAGATTCTTCCCAGGCATTTAGATAATAAAGTCTATCACTAGGTAGTTACTGTATTATTCATTGAAATGCATCAATTAGCAACCAAATTGGATCTAAAAACCAGACTCTAAATTCCAATGTGATTCACAGTGACCTTGGACAACATCCTTGTAATGTCTCCATTTGACTTTGTTAAATGAGGATGGTCATTTTCATAATTGACTAATTCCATGATATCGATGGTAGTTAATGTGTTGTTTTAATTCATAAAGGAGAATTTGAATTTCAAGTGGAAGTGCTTTGTTACACAGGTGTTCTTTTGTTATTCCCTGAATTATTCAAAGAAATACAATAGTACATATCCAGTGAGACGGTAATGTATTCACGAAGAGAAAGAAATAATTATTCTTTTTCTTGTTTTATTTCAAAAAATGCTCCTTTATCAATGCAATAGCTGTCTTGTCAGGAAAGCAAATATCATCCTTGCTGATTGATTTCCTCCAAAAACGGATGATCACAACTGATGGACAAGGAAGTTGTTTTATTTTGCCAATTTTCTGAAAGTATTGATTTTTAGGTGAAAAGGAGGCTTCTGCTTAAAAGTGTTTAGATTTACATCAATGTATTGCAGGGAGGGAGGCTCTTCGCAATTATTTCCCACGTGTCTTACTATAGTGACTATCTAGCATTCGTCAAGGATCTGTTTTTTCCCAAAAAATGTCCTACATACTTTAAATGAAACATTTCATGGAGCCCTCATAATAGCCCTATGTGTTAGAAATTACAATAACCTCTATTTTTACAATGTCATTAGAACGAACTAACGTTTAGTTAGAAGAAAAGTGTACGTAAAGCATTTTAAGGTTAGCCCTCTGTTAAGAGGAAATATATCTACTTCTTCAACTGATTGCTCCAGAGATTACCTACCAAAAGTTTTGGGGGAAAGGCAGTAGATGGCCTTTTTTGTTTATTGCTTTGCCAACTCGGAAGCAGATCGCTTTCTGGTTGGTATCTGCTCCTGCAGTTCACGTGCCATAAGGTACTGGAGCTGCAGATAAAAGGCATCTGTTGGGAAACAGTGAACTGAAACTGATACATGGAGCAGCTTGGGAAATGAACATGTTAGAGATAAAAGTGTGACTGTGTGTTTACCTGAGATTCAAACATCTCAAAACGACATGGCCCCTGTGAATTTTAAGATGAAATTAAGTAATTTGGCTTTGACCAAACTTTATGTGATTTTTCTGGGTCAATATCGAGAACTTATTATTTAAACGATCCGAAGAAAACCTGCTAAATCTAGAAATGTCATTATTTTGAGGTGTGCCCTTACAGATTACGTTTGCAGGGGCGTTTTCCTTTATGTAAGGGATTTGAGAATAGATAAGCAGCCGTCATTAATATCCCTGTTAATGATTCCTGAGCACAGTGATTTTAGTCACTAATTCCTTTCTTTACTGTTTGAGTGGAGGTTATTGAATTGCATATTTAAAACATGGAGACATAACCTTCTGTGACATTATTAGCAACATCCCTCCACCAACTCAAAGTTGAAAGCAGATTCCCAAACGAACAGTTAGTTACAGACGTATAATGTCTCGGTTGTTATGTTTTGTTTCCAGTTCTTTTTTAGGTTACTTTACTTAATATTTTATAACGTTTTTGTTTTCTTTGTTTTGGTATGTGTGTTTCATGTGCTGCAGGATCCAAAACAAAGATTTCTCAAAAACTGCTTAAATATCATTATGTGAAAAGTTTTTCACTGAATTTGCTAAAAATGCAATGAGAAATCTATCAAACACTCTTGGTCAATTATTTTGGAAACTATGTGTAAAATTTTATGAATTAAAGGCCAATATCAAATATGTGTTGTTGTCATTATCCATTCCAACTACACATGTTTCTGTCTGTGTAATGCTAGATTTTGAATCTTACTTTTTAAAGAGACTTTTGCATCTTCTCTAAAGTCAGTATTGTTATCATTAAATTTAAAAGCTATCCCTGAAATCTTTCTTACATATATTTAGCCAAATGTTAAAAGAGAAAGCCATAAATTTATAAGACGCTGTTTTGATTGAGAGTACATTTAATTGCGTGACTGTCTCAGCTAGTTTCTAATCTTGAGGTTTTTCCTTCCACGTGGAGCTATTAGTGGGAAGGTATCCCACTGTTAATTGTGCCCCTTCTTGATCATTAAAGGCACTTGAGTGGACACTGGCATCGTAATCAGGCCTGGAAGGAAAATGCGGCTTTGCTTCTTTGTTAGTGACTTACTCGATGACCTATAAAGACTTGTTGAACTTTTACTGTGTCCCTTAGGGCTTGAAGAAAGGTGATGATCTTATGCATGCATATTGTTGACACTCACTTTTCATAGACCCATGATTCTTAAGAATAAAGTGTACAGCATACTAGAAAACTATAACAGCAGATTATTTGGAATACATATATATATCATGGTTTTTGAAATATTTTTATGCTATTAAAATAAAATGATGAAATGTATGTGTCTTTGTTTTTTGTCACTGAAACAAAAGAAAAAATACAAGGAACACAAATAGAGGACTCATGGGCACGGACAATGGTAGGCGGGGTTGACTGTGAGAGTGGGGGGATGGGGTGGGAGAGAGCAATGTGGAAAAAGGCGGGACACCTGTAACTGAACAACAATAAAAAAGAAAAAGTAAAAGAAAAAGAAAAAATTAGGTAGACTAATTAGGCTAACGGACCTGACTTGTTTTATTACTACCAGACTTTTAAAATGTGTACTCCCTTGCTACATTTCTCTATTGTTAGGTAATTAAAACATAAATTTCCAGAAGGAATGAAAAGAAAATGACTCTGTAAGAAGGTAATTTATGATTTTGGATACTTCTGCAGATGAGGCCCCACATGTTCTGCACACTCATGTCAGTATTGACTTGGAAAGGTGACTCCACGGGCATCCCCTTGCAGTGGTCAGCCTCTCTGCACACGATTCTGGGGCACCTGCGACCTCGTGACGCACTGAAAATACGGAGACAAACAATTCATATTTGAAGATGGGCATCTGTGAAATGGATCCTGAATGACAGGTAAGTTTTACCAAGCGGGGAATACATTACAGGTAGAAGGCATCTCTTACATAAAAGTTAGAAAAGGGGAAAAGAAAAACAGACTGTTGAAAATCAGCCATTGGATTGCATTAGCTTGTAGTTTGTAACACATAATTAGACCAGGAATTAGAAAAAATAAAATCGCCCATATCTTACCAGAGTTTCAAAAAATATATATGAATGCTCCTTTATGTGACTATTTACTTTTACATGAGAAATATATTTAAAAACTACTTATTTTATGCGGTACAAATGTTTAAAAAATTCTTAGCTTTTTAAAAATAACTTTTCATTTTTAATATCTATCTTTTGGGGTTTTTTGTTAAATAGCATTGGAAAATTCAGAGAACATGAACACTTTAAGTGTTAAATTATGATCACTGCAAATTAACTCAATAAAGGAACTCATTAATCTGTTTTTGGGTTGTTGCCATTACTTGAATGGTCTATTTTTGTGTTTTTATTAATACTGTTGACTAGCTAGAACAGGTGACATTTTTATCCCCTTAGGCTGTCCATTAGCCAAATGAAGGGCCATCTGGAAAGGGATTCTGTTCTTTGAAAAATGTGACAGGGCTGATGGCTTTTTAACTGCTAGTCATCTATGATTGCTGGTAAACACTGGAAATTAGTGTTGATCCCTCAGAATTAAGAAGTTAGTCAAGTACTAAAAGATAAAGCAGGGGGAACACCTTTTAGCCAGATGAGCTCATCAATTCAGATTAAAAAAAAAAAACTGGTCTTAGGTTTACTATTTTAGAAGTCACAGATCAAGAGTAGGAGGAAAAAACAATTATTCTGGATGACTGTAATTTAATGGAAGCTGTAAGGTTTGGTGCCAATAAATTAAAAGGGAAATACCTTGATAACTTCTACCTGGAATAACTGATACTGAGGGAATAATAAGGTATATTCATTATGATACAGTTTGTTGGCAGTTTCCCCGAAGTGCTATTTTATAATATTGGTACTCAGATGAACAGAAGGGAATGGTTTTGATGGCTGGCTCCCAACAGCAGTTCATTCAGAGTCTTTTCGTAATCATAATTAAAGGGCCCCTAATAGCACCATGTTAGAGGGATTTTAGTGGCCACTTCAGTCAATGCCTTCATCTTTCACGTGAAGAATCTGCATCCCACAGAGGCTAGGTACTTTGCACACGTTTACAATTTAGTGGCCAGCGTGGCAATCTCTCCTAAAGGAGAACCCAAAGAAACAAATCTTTCTAGCACAATGGTTTTCATATTAATTCCTGAATTGGAGGCTCTAAGACTCAGTGCTCAGTTTGGTTTCATTCTGTTTTAGTTACTCAGTGAAATCACAAATACATATTGATTCAACCATTCTATGTAATTTAAAAAGATTGAGGATTATGTGGGGATGGCCAAAAAAGGTGAAGGACTTAAGAAGAACAAATTGACAGTTACAAATTAGTCACAGGATGTAAAGCACAGCATATGGGATATATCAATGAAATTCTAATAATTTTGTATGGTGCCAGATAGGCACTAGACTTATTGGGGTGATCACTTCATATGATATATAAATGTCTAATCACTATGTAGTATCCCTGAAACTAATACAATAGTATATACCTACTATAATTAAAAAATAAAGGTAAAATAGATGAATATATCTCGAGTATAAATGTATCTTTTTTCTTAAAATACTAAATTATAAACACATTCATTTCAACATTATTTTATAGTTGCTTTCATCATAATTCATTTTTGTACTTACTAAAGTAGAATCACTAACATATTAGAGCACAGAAATTATTTTTTCTTGGAAAGTCTATTCATTCTTAAAATCCAAAAACTGTCTAACAAAAATTTTGTTGAAAATTTTTGTCTCTCTTTTTTTTTAAAGGTCCTCTGGTAAGGATTTTTTTTTTAAAGATTTTCTTTATTTATTTTTAGAGAGGGAAGGGAAGGAGATAGAGAGAGAGAGAGAGAAACATCAATGTGCGGTTGCTGGGGGTCATGGCCTGCAACCCAGGAATGTACCCTGGCTGGGAATCGAACCTGGGACACTTTGGTTCCCAGCCCGCACTCAATCCACTGAGCTATACCAGCCAGGGCGAAAATTTTTGTCTTTCAATGTCACCATGTCAGTAAATTGACTCCCGTTTACTAACATGTATTCAAATCTCTTGTATAGTAGCCTCGTGCCCAGTGCTTAACTGAAAGAAAAAGAGCTGGAACTCTCTCCCCAAAGTGGTGCTGACAAGGACAAGGAGCAGGGCCATCAGTATGGCGGGTCAGCACTGGAGGCAAGTGTCATCACACACATTTTCAGTTCCAGCATCTCCACAGGTGCTCAGGCTCCTCTCTCCTTAGAGCAGATCAGAAATCACTTTTCTTCCTAGATTTGGTCATGTTCCCTTGCTGGATAAGAACAAAAGTCCTTACCATGTCCACCAAAGCCCCGTGTGGTTCTACCGTTTTGAAAAATCTCATTTCAAATGAGATTTTCAAATCTCACTTCCCTTTACACTGGTAGTTTTTTCAGGCCCCAAACACAGTATCTTTATGAACCAAGCCCCTTTGACTGGAATGTTCTTCCCTCCTTTATTCCAACCTGCAGCACAGCCTTGTCCTCACAGAAATCTTTTCTAACCCCCTAAGTACAACCAGACATAAGCTCTCAGGGAACCACGCAGCTCTCCTTCACAGCACTTGCTACCATCACACTTTTGCACATGCGCACACAAGGATCGGGTTAGGTTGTGAGTGCTCTGGGGCAAAACAGAAGTTCACCGAGGACTGAGACCACGCCCATGTCTGTCCACCAGGGTCCACGAGGAGCGAGTTGATTGGATGCTTCCCTTCAAGCAGCTATGTTTATATTCTTATTTTATAAATTAGGAAACTGAGACTTAAAATGTGTGCATTGCGTGTGGTCTAAAAGTGGATGTCCGTTGTACTTAGGCTTTGATTTTTAATCTCTACAAGAACTTGCTTTTCTCCATGCTTATCCTTTAGAAATTCCCAATCACTTAACTTACTGTCCTGTGTCAAATGGGATTTTCATTATATTAACTTTATTTTCACATTTCCTGTGCCCCTCTCAGAACTGTAAAATACTTAGAAGACATCATTTAACATTTCTAACATTAAAATATTTTACTCTTCCCCTCAGAAAATAAAGGGAAAAGATTACTTCTATCCTTTTTTCATATCCCTGATGGTATAATCCCAGCATGGTGCTACTCAAACAGTACAGAAGTTACAGCCCAGCATTGAATAGAGGAATATGGGGGATGTTTTTAAACAATTTATTTAAAATTTAACTTTAAACACTCATTTCAGCGACAGTTTAAAAACTAATTACCTGTAATTTTGCCATGGTTCTGCTGCATGAAAAACGTTTTTTTCCTACCATCCTAACTTTTATTTTATTTTGTTTTATGTCTACCTCTGGAAGGGTAGGCTAGACAAGACTAAACACATTACACCCGTGCACTCTGAAAAGAGTCTGATTGATATTGAAGCTGTTTAAGGAGTTCAAAAAAAATGAAAGTAATGAGCTTTGTCATGCCACCAGACACAAAGTGGTTTTACTTCTTAAAGAACTGCTTAGAACAACATGGCAAAAAGCACAATCAAATTATTTTGTCTGCTTGTCTAACATGAAGGCAACATTATCAACTGACATCCTGCAGCTCTGAGATAAGACTCCGGAGAAAGGCCTGGGAAAACTGTGTTTATCTTACAGGAGACAATTATTAGGTAATTGGGACATTTCATATTTAATAAAAACTATTCAAATCAGAAACCATCAGTCCCGCACTGATGGGACTTAACATTTACATTGTACACTCGGTCTGTCTCTAAAAACTGACTGAATCCTTTTCATGTTTAAGAAGGATTCTTTAAAATGAAGGAAGCATGTGAAAGGGTTGGAATTGCTTTTAAATTAAACCGTACAGCTGACACAAATACAAGGGGACCTCCTAACGTGCCTTGTAATGGCAGGGAGAGAGACCAGCTGGCTCAACTCTTGACCCGTGTTTCCATAGAACGTATGATCTGTGCAGCTGCTGCAGTGAAAATGTAGGAAGTGACTTCTGGTCCAGGCTGACCCCACAGATCACAACCTGCGTGAAGCTGGAGGAGTGATCAGGGATCCATTCGCAAGGCGATGCATATGTGCACGTGCCCGAACCCGAGATGCTCTTGGTTTTACAATCAGGCCCGCAAACACTTTCCCCTCATCTCCCATTTTATTAAAGCCATGGGAAGGAGGAAAAGATGGGATCGAATGTGGGGAAAAATGAGGTTAGAAAGCAAGGCTGGCTCAGTTTTTAAAGTCAAAAATTTACTCGCGATATAGACTCAATTTTCAAGTGAACTGTATTTTGTAAAGTAATCATAGAAATGTTTATTTTTCCACAGCAAAGGGCTTTTTGAATCTTCAAATCAAAATGTAAAATGCACAACTTTGAACTTCTGTGCTGAATAAATCATAATAATTAAGATCTCATTCTTCAAGAAATCACACTATACAAGTAAGTGAATAGGAGCCAGGGAAAACTGTTTTCACTCTTCCTAACAATATAGATTTACTTAATCTGTGATTTAGTTATTCACTAAGATTGTGTGTGTGTGTGTGTGTGTGTGTGTGTGTCGGAACTCCCAGACATGCACAAGGATAAACAAGTTTTTCTGCATGGAAGAAATACTTGCCCAACACCATCTGACTTTTATGCAAAAGGGTCCTGAAAATTTGTTAAAGATTTTTAGCTTCATTCAAATGAAGCTAAAGGAGAATCCCACAAGAATATTTTGACATAACATTCTAACTGAATCTTTGAGAGCAAGTACTGCTGGTCCTTAGGTAGAAAGAAATGCATAAAATTTAGCTTCAGCCTCTGACAGAATTATGTGTTGGTCTAGGTTTTGCTTGTTTGAAATGTATAATTTGGCTGAAATGCCATTTCTATTTTTTCCATCATTATATCTTCCCTATTCTACTGAGAAAAAAACAAAGTAGGAAGGTCAAGCAGAATTACAAAGTCATTGAAAACTAGAATCTCTTCTATAGTGAAAAAAGCTATATGAAATAAGCACTTTATACCAGATAGGTAGGTAGGTAGGTAGGTAGGTAGATAGATGGATAGATGATAGATGGATAGATATAGATAGATAGACAGATGTCAGGAAGCAAGAATGAGAAGAGGAAAGTGGATTAGAAGAGGGATTAGTGAATTACTACTACTTTCTCTTTTAAGATTTTTAACTCTTGAGAATATATATTGAGTAATCAATCAAATATTTTGATAGCTTTTCATCACAGTTTTCACTTGTTATTGAGAAATTGACAACTATAGTGTCAGATTCCATTGGGCCATATGTATTACAACTTTTGGGTTTCCCCTAAATGTAAGTAGAATTATTTATAGTGCGACCCTGCAAAACACTACTTGACAATTAAAAATTAGACTTCAAATGATGCATTTGAATAAGGGCCTAAAGCGTGAAGGTGCCATGATAAAAAATGTGGTGATACATATGGAATGACTTAATCAGACAACAGAGTGACCCCCAAATCTTCAGCATAATTACAAAAACATTATGTACACCTGGTCAGTTAACACAAGCGCAGTGTATGGGCAGAGGAGAGCTGGGGATAGCGTGAGAGCCATGATAGTCATCCTTCACTTCAGGGAATCACAAATCTTGTCTAACGTTTAAAAATGTAGATAAGTGTCATTTAATTCTTTTAATATTTTATAGTGTTTTAAATTCGAGAATGATCTTTTATGAACTGATACACTTTACTGAACAAAAAAAAATCATGTTTATCTGCATCTTAATAATTTCTTCAATTTCTCCATAAATTATGTATCATTTTGGTTAAAGGAGAATAAATTTAATTTAATTCATATGCTTAAAATATAGCATTGTCCTCTTTTACTACAAGTATTCTTCCCCATCTCTCCTTTAGCTACACATATTCTGGGAAAAAGGAACAAATGGTGTTTCCCTCACCTTAATGGTTCTCTGAGATTGAACTCTGTGACATTTTCTTTTCCTTATTCTTATGTTTTCACTTTGCTTTTTGTGTTGCTGTAATATTTCATACAATTTTTTTCAAAAGCAGTCATTATTTTAAAATAGATCTATCAATTATTTTGAAACCCTAACATGATTAATACACACACACACACACACACACGCACACACACATATATCAAATAAGTTTCTCTGAGTCAGAGAAAGACAAATACCATACGATTTTACTTATATGTAGAATCTAAAGAACAAAATAAATGAACAAACAAAATTGAATCTGCCTCATAGATACAGAGAACAGGCTGATGGCTGGTGGAAGGGAAGGGGGTGGGAGGACTGGGTGGAAAAGATGGAGGGATTGAGAGGTACAGATTGGTAGTAAAAATAGTCATGCGGATGTAAAGCCCAGAAAAGGAAATGTAGTCAATAATATTGTGATAACTATGTGCAGTGTGAAGCGGGTACAGGAAATACCAGGGGGAACACTTTGTAATATATACAGTTACCTGACCACTATGCTGCACACCTGAAACTAATACAAAATATTATTCAATGTAAATTATAATTGAAAAACGAATTTAAAAAAAGATACTAGAGCTCAGAAGCTCTCACTGTGCATTCTTCTTGATTCAAACCTCCACTTCCCCCATGTAGAAGTCACTGCTAGCCTGACCTTTATAACAATTCCGTTACTTGTCTATACTTTTTACCAACTGGGAAATGCATTATTTTGCTTTATATCTTTTTTCAATGTTATATTTTTAAGATTAACCCATACTGTCTGCATTAAGATATTGTTCATTTGTTGTCATTGCTGTTTCATCACGTGAGAATGTTGCACAGTTGGTTGATTCATTCTACTGTTGAGATTTTCTTGTTGGGTCAACTTTGGGGATATTATGACATTTTTGTTATTTCATGTTTTGGGATATAATGAATATAGCTGCCTTAAACATTCTTGGATATAAACATATTCATACATTTTTCTAGTCTAGGGTAGAGCTCTAGGGATATAAGTATTGGAGAATGCATTTATTTAACTTTACCAGATAACTCAATTTTCTTCCAAAGTTGTATTAATCTACACTGTCACTAGCAATAAATGAGAGTTCCCATTGATGATTCCCCCCAAAAGTTGGATTTTCTAACTTCCCTCTTCATTACCCTTCCATGTACCCTTCTCTCTCTCTCCCCCCCCTTTCTCTCTCTCTCTCTCTTTTCTCCCTTACTTTTTCCCTCCCACCCAACAAGTAAATAAATCAAAACAGAAAAGTAAAGTAAAAAAATAACAAAAAAATTGTAGTGCTTCAAGACAAATATCAAGGCTCCCTATTGTTTTGGTCTGCTTCTATACCCTCTATAATTTGTCCATTATTCTGCTTACTTTGAACCAATTGTCTGAATTATTAATAGTTTGTAATAAATTTTATTATTTGATACACTGCTTCAAACTTGTTCTCCCTCAAGAAGATCCTGAGCCTTTACATTTCTACAAAATTTCAGCATCAGCTGCTCAAGACATTTTTATATTTCTTTTAGCATTGTTCTATAATGTTATTTTATTTTAAATTTTGTTTTAATTAAAATCAGGGATTGCTGGGCTTATAAGTCACTTTGTTGTTGTCTCCCTCATCCTTTTTATATTAAAAAAATTTTAAATCTTATGGGTGATATGTGAAAGAACTTCATAAGCCGCAGATGATTAGAAAGTTATCCTTTAATTATAAAGTACACCAAATTTCTAACTAATTCTATCACCTAACAAACCAAGACATTATTCACTAAACTAAAAATTAAATGTGCATGTTACATATTAACATATTTTTCCTTTTCTTTATTTGAAGATGTGACATTTCTCTGGTCAGATAATTTATGTTTTCATATATTTTCCTCTGCTTATCCCTCTTACTCTGATTCTCAATTTTTCTTTTCAAAATGTTAAATGGAATTTTACATATATAAAAAAGGCAACTAAAACATTTTTATACTAAAAAGCTTCAAAGGTTAAATATATCATCTAGTAAACTAGTTATATGTATTTAACTCAACCTTTTTCCATGGATAACTTAATGAAATGCTATTAAGAGAAGAAATCTGAAACAAACAATATTTTTCTCATAGTACTTGAATTCTAAATACGTTCAAAAATAGAAACGTTTCTAGTGATAGTTAAGCCTCTACTGCTGTTAAAAAGATTACTGCAACTTAGATCTAACTCTGACAGTCTCAGCCAGTTACAAGTGAAACCTACAGACCGTGACCTGTCATCTCCTTCTCTCTCTGCCATGAATCTTCACTATTACTAATTTTTTTGCAAGTGATATAGCGACCTTAGGGCTGATTAATTAGCTGTTGGCTTATGTATTTTACAGCATTAACTGTGAAAGCCCTCGCTGCTTCTTCACGGTTTGATTAACCCTGTTAGGTATAGAATTAGCAATGGAGAAGCCTCATTAGACCGTCTCGCTGACATTTTGAAAGGGTATTAACTCCTTAACTGGAATGTTTCTTGGTGTTTTTAGAAGCTCAGTATACCATTTATATCAGCAAATATCAGCCTCTCTTTTGATGATCACTTATCTTTCATAATTGTCATTGAATTTATTGGGGTGACATTTGTTAATCAAATTCTTTAGGTTCCAGGTACAATTCTGTAACACATCATCTGTATATTGTATTATATGTTCAACACCCTAAGTCACGTCTCCTTCCATCACCATTTTTCTCCCATTGGCCCTCTTCTTCCTATCTTTTCCTCTGGCAATCACTATGATAGGGGACTCAAGAGTTGGAAAATTTTAGCCTAAGGTAAAAAGTTATAAGCCTAGCAAGTAATGTATATGTTGAAGCTTTTGTTTTAGAAACTACAGATAAGGCCCATCCTGGCTCCTGAGAAAACAGCCAGCCTCCTAGGGTACTGCTAGAGATTAGCACCTGGGGACAGGTGGAGGCATCCCGGCCTTTGTGTTCCATGGAGAGATGGATGACCACTGCCCCTGGGAACAGCTGACTGCCCAGGACTGGAATGTTGCAGCTTCTTTCACCTAATCCTCCCTGAATCTCAAAGCCCTCACCGCACCTTGTTTATTCCCTGTTATAAAAAGTCTGGCCTGGAAAGAGAAATTAAGATGGCCTGTTAAGGTATGAACCCGCCATCTTCTTGGATCACCGGCCATCTGAATAAAGCTCCCATAAAGGTTTAATTGCTGTCATTCGTTATTGGGTTTGGTAGTGACAGGCAGCCCGAACTCCATGTCTTTTCCCATTTCAACTATACTGTTGTCAGTGTCTACGAGGTTGTTTTTTGTTTGTTTTTTGTTTAATCCCTTTACCATTTTCACCAACTCCCAAGCCCCTCCCCTCTAACAGCTGTTAGCCTGTTCTCTGTCTCTTTGAGTCTGTTTGTATTTTGTTTGTTTGTTTATTTTGTTTATTACATTCCACATGTAAGTTAAAAAATATGGTGCTTGTCTTTCCATGATTGACTTGTCTTACTTAGCATCATACTCTCCGGGTCCACATACTGTTTCAAAAGGCAAGATCTTCTTTTTATGGCTGAGTACTACTCCACTGCATAAGTGTACCACGGCATCCCTCTCCTCACCACACTTATCTGCTGATGGGCCCTTGGGCTGCTCCTACACCTTGGCTATTATAAATGGCACTGCAATGAACACAGAAATTCATATATTCTTTTAAAGTAGTGTTTTGGGTTTCTTTGGATATATTGCCAGAAGTGGAATCACTGGGTCATAAGGCAGTTCCACTTTTAATTTTTTGAGGGAACTCCATACTCTTTTCCATAGTGGCTGCACAAAGTTGCACTCCCACCAACAGTGCAGAGGGCTCCATCCTCACTTATACTTGTTGTTTGTTGATTTATTGAAGATAGCCATCCTGACAGGTGTGAGGTGATATCTCACTGTGATTTTAATTTGCATTTCTCTGATGATTAGTGACATTGAACATCTTTTCGTATGCCTGTTGGCCACCTATATGTCCTCTCTAGAGAAGTGTCTATTCAGTTCCTTTGCCCATTTTTAACTAGATTGTTTGGGGTTTTTTTTAGTATTGAGTTTTATAATTTCTTTATAAATTTTGGATATTAGCCCCTTATTGAATGTATCTTTGGTGAATATGTTCTCCCAGTCAGTGGGTTGTCTTTTTATTTTATTGATGGTTTCCTTTGCCTTGAAAAAACTTTTTAGTGTGATGTAGTCCCATGTGTTTATTTTTTTCTTTTGTTTCCCTTGCCCAAGGACACATATCAGATAAAATATTGCTATGAGAAATGTCTGAGATTTTACTGCCTATGCTTTCTTCTAGGGTTTTTCAGGTTTCAAGTCTTACATTTAAGCCTTTAATCCACTTTGAGTTTATTCTTTGTATGGTGTAAGAAGGTGATCTAATTTCATTTTTTTGCATGTAATTTTCCCAACATCATTTATTGAATAGACGTTGTGTACCCTATTGTATGTTCTTGCTTCCTTGTTGATTATTAATTGGCCATAAAGGTGTGTGTTTGTTTCTGAGCTCTCTGGTCTGTGCCATTGATCTATCTGTCTGCTTTATGCCAGCATCATGCTGTTTGATTGCTATTGTCTTTCACTGTGGTATGGTATCAGGTATTGTGTGTCCTCCCATTTTGTTCTTCTTTTTCAAGACTGCTGTGGCTGTTCAGGATCTTTTGTGGTTCCATATAAATTTTTGGAATATTTGTTCTGCTTCTATGAAATAGGCCATTGGTATCTTAATAAGAATTGCATTGAATCTATAGGTTGCTTTGGGTAGTTTATAATCATTTATATTTAATGGCTGCTGCTCTTCCTGTTTCCAGGCATTTTCCCTGAAATTCTTTTCCACATTGAAGGTAAATTTTTAAAAATCTACTACAATAAGGTTTAGAGTCTGAATTGAGTGGTGCACCAATTCATGCTTTAAGAGAGATTAAGTCCATGGTCTAGCTTTGCCTGACCCCAGAGGAGGTCCCACATATTTTGAGAATAAAACTGTCCAACCAGAATAAGGCAGGTCATTTCAATGGTTAAATTATTTCCTATTTGTCGAACATCCTTGGTAAACTTCATTAAATGTCTCAAGCCATAAAAATGTCTATTTACAAATGACTCATAAGGGCATTAGGTATTTATAAAATAAATATTAACTTCCAAAATAACTTAAAGTAACTATGATATAGCTGGACTACAAAAAGAAAGTGGCTCAAGAACAAGTTGCCTAATTTCTCAGCCTCTTCTGGGGTTTGTAAGCTCGTTTATTATTTATGACTGAGACTGAAAATATTTCTAGAATTATCAAATATGTAATTACCCATAATAAACATAAAACAGTGGTCTCATCTATCTGATTTTTATTTCAAAAAAAAGGATTCAATAAGATGATATACCAAGACATTTGGCGATCAATGTTATACTAGCTCATAAGTGCTCACAAATAGGATAGCTCTGCTTAAAGGTCTAATTAAAAGAACGTAAAAATATTCTTGGGTCAAAATTAACATTTAAGATTTTAATGAGATTTTTCACTCAATCAATATGCGTTGATTGGTCAAGGCTTCCTATCCTTTCTAGACTTAAAAAGAAAGTCAAGATTGATCTTGTCGTTTGTTTGGCAGCCCTCACATTGCACCCCTCAACTTTGATTTCTGTCTCTAAACTGGCTGGCAACACATGAAAGTGACACGAGACCTTTGTGCAATTGAATGGAAACACTATGCCCACTTTCATGAGAGAAGCAAGATGCCAGGCTGGTGAACTGATTAAGGCATAGCTGGTACCATTTCTATCAGTGTACCTAAAAATCTTACATTATATAATGTAATGATAACTAGTGCTTGTGAATTGTTCTTCTCTTTTATGTATGGGATGCATGCGTATGAATGTATGTAGGGTGTGTGTGTCTGTTTTCTCAGTAAGCAAGGTCAATTCTTGGTGGTCCTATGTAACGGCTAACTTGTACCCTAAAGCTCTTTTCTTCCCTTAACATGAGCCTAACATTTGTGATATTCTTTCTCCATTGCCTTTTCAATGTTCTTTCTGAACTTGATTGTGAAGAGAAGCTTCTTTCATCTTGTCACCTTTTCACAATATGACTGCTCTCTTCCCCACTAGTAACTATCTTCAGAAAAATTCCCAAACACTGTAACTTTTCATTTCTCCTTGCTAACGTCCCAGTCAGGGGTTGCTTTATGTCTCATTCTCATAGACAAAAAGAAATGACAATGCAGTTTCTCTGGACTAGGCTGACCATTTACCCTAAATGGCTGCTTTGGATTAGATGAGAAATTCAAATTAGCTTAAATGTGCATAATTTCTAACTAGAAATTATTAATGAACTGTACTTTTATTTTTACTTATTTGCCAAGCATTTATTAATCCTAACAATGTACAAGGCACAGTAATAATGTAACAATAAAGACATTTCATCTATACCTTAAATAATAAAGGCAGGCTATACACTTTGAGTCTGTAAAACATGTTTCCTATTAGTGAAGATGGGTTGCTAAAGAGCTACCCTATCTTCTTGTAGCCAGGGTTTCATATTTACTCAATATTTGAGGAAGATATTTTAGAGAAATTATGTATAATTAATTGGCCTATATATTACAAAAATATTTACTTTTCAACATAATTGAGATGGTCTATTTTTTGAAGTCTGTCCTTAAGTTAAAATCAATATGGGGGAAAATTTTTAAGTTGTCATTTGAATTAATTCCAAACCCTTCTAACTTTCTGAGTGTATTTCTACAAAGGTCAGCTCTTACAAGGAAACCGTTTGGTGTAGGTGAAACTTGTTAGCACCTAGGTCATAAACTAAATTTTCACAAGCCAGAATTAGCTAAAACTAAAACCAA
The DNA here is from genome assembly GCF_004126475.2 of Phyllostomus discolor. NCBI lineage: Eukaryota > Metazoa > Chordata > Mammalia > Chiroptera > Phyllostomidae > Phyllostomus > Phyllostomus discolor. The sequence continues at coordinate 30,505,006 of NC_040915.2, read as the reverse complement.
GAAAGCAAAAATTATAACACCACTAATAATAATAGCAAACGTTACTTGACCTTAGTCCTCAATGTTCATTAAATAGAAAAATAAGAATTTATTTTTTCTAATATATAAATGTTAGATATCTAGGTAAATGTTATTGTCTATAAGTAATTAATAAAAATACTTTAATTTTCAAAACAAAATTCTAACATTTTACCAATTCCGACTTTTTAAAGATTTTATTTATTTTAGAGAGAGAGAGAAAGAGAGGGAGAGAAATATCAATAGGTTGCCTCTTGTGCACTCCAGCTGGGGACGTGGCCCCCAACCTAGGCATGTGCCCTGACTGGGAATTGAACTGGTGACCCTTTGGTTCACAGGCCAGCACTCAATCCACTCAGCCATACCAGCCACGGCCCAATTCTGAATTCTTATGCTGAACGGTGCTTGTTGCCATCTCATGGTATAAGGGGTTTATTACATCAGTGAAGGTTTATATAACTTACTGACTTGGGTACAAGATTCTGTCCATCTGGAAGCCTCAATCATGCGAGCTTTCCTCCTACCTTCCTAAGCATTCATCATCCTATTCTTTTGAATCATCTTGTCAGCATAGATGTTAAAATGAAGGAGTGAGAGCTTACAAGTTTTATATACTTTCAATTATTCAGCTGCCTGTCATCTTATATGGAACCAGGACAACTTGGACCACATGCAATGCAATAATAGGTACCACCAAGTAAGCCCATTCCCACGACAGGCACAGACTAGAAAAGTGTGTTAGGAACAGGAGAGCCACATGAATTTATAATCTTAAGATATCCTGTTTTCAAATGGAGTAGTTGTATCAAGATCTGCAACAACAAACTCTACTAATTACATTGACACACCTGCCTTATCTCGGCAACAATAGGCTGAGAGAAAGAGAGATTAATTTTTTTGCTCCACTCATTATGCATTCATTGGTTGCTTCTTGTACCTTGCTCATTGGGATGATGCTCTAACCAACTGAGCTACTCAGCCAGGGCCCTGCATCACTTTTAAAATGATCATATAAAAATGACCAAAGTCTTCATAAATAAAAAAGATAAAAAACATTGGAAGACAAAGATAAAAAAAACAAAGCTCACTTCAGAAACAAAGACAAGACCAGACGACAGGAACAAACAAATCGAAGGCAAAGGAAGGAAACACTGAAAAGGAGGAAAGATGTAAAAGTTGAAATAAAATCAATAAAAACATTTTTTTTCCTAAAAATAGTGACAGACATTGAAAATAGACCAAAAAGTCCAACCCATAGATAACAGAATTCCTTGAGGAATAAAACCAAAGCCAGTAAACAGAAGATACACTAAAAATACATAATTCAAAAAATAAGTTCCTGAAATTAAAAAGAAATGAAACTACATATTAAAAGGACATACCACGTTCCTTGTTAATTTTGACCCATAGTAATAAATATCAAGATATATTCTATCTATTAAAATTAGTAAGCTTTAAAAAAGATTTAAAAAAATAGCTTTAGAGCATCAGAACATAGCAAATGAAAGAACAAATGAAAATTAGATTATTGAAAGCCTTTAAACAGTGACAGTTTTTATGACAGAAGAAAATGATGCTATATATCACAGATGGCCAAGGAAATAAATAGAAACAAAGGATTTTCTATCCAGCTAAACTCACTTTGAAGTATAAAATGCACAGTTAACCTGTTAACATCATGCAAAACCTCAGAGAACTTTGGTTTTATGACTGTGTCCTTAGAAATTTACTAAAGAATCAGCTTAAGACAATAGCCAAGACTAGAAAAACGTACAGATTGCTAATGAGCTATGAAATAGTTCCTTCTTCAGCCAAAAACTAAACGAGTGTTTAACTTGAGTTACTATAATATTACAATGGTCATATACTTTAACAGTGTAGATATGAGAAAGGAATATGCATAAAAATTATACACCATTGTCATTCATCTTATCGGTGGCCATAATACTAATATTGTAGTAATAATATTGTAACAGGAATAGTGGTTTCTTTAACAGAAAAATAGGAGAAAGAGACGGAGGGAGGAGGTACAAATTATAAAAATTTTAAATTTTTAAATAATAAGCAAGACCACCTGTTAGTGTCTACAGGTGTAATGCTTAGATGATAAAATAATAAATACAAGGAAGTAATTACTATAAAAGCCAGCATAGCAGCTGTTTTTGTAAAGGAGACACAAGGAAAGGCCTCTGAGGTGTCTGTCAAAGTTCTCTTTCCAGATGCCGGTGTTTGCCTTGCAATAATTCAGTTTACATAACTACTTAAAATTGCTATTAGAACTTGTTGTTTTGTAAAAAATAAATGCAAATGAAGGTAAGTGAAATATGGAACTTGCACTTTATAACACAGACTATAATATTCACTTTTAATTGCTATGTGCAAAGAAATATAATCAGGAAGCTATCCTAAACATGTAAAGAAATTCCATCTAGACGTAAGCTTTATTTTTCTTTTTTCCTCTTTAAGGCTTGAAGTAACATTGGACAATGACCCTGACCTCTTGTATCCATTTGCCCTGGGGCTGGATGGTGAGATTTCTCTGATTAGGCAATGGTGTTGGCATGAACCACAGGCTTCTGCTATCATAGTGACCTTCAAGTGGGACTGAAGAAGTAAAGGCTTAATGAATGTCAGTCTAAAAGGTTAATAAGATGCTGCTTTGATGGCCATGGGTTGTTCCCTGAATTACCAAGATCTCAGCATTTTATTTACATTAAATTATTTGGATTGATACCACCCAATTCGTTAGATGACCGCCCACTGTTAATTCCATTTTTCTCTTATGTAAGATTCACCTTCTTTCAGCTGCATTCTCAGAGTTGGTTTTTTTTTTCCATGTGATGAAATATTTTCCTTCTATCTTCTTAATAAAAAGAGAAAAGCGAGTAATTGCAAAAATGTGTAATCGCCAACATTTGTATTTTCCATTATCTGAAGGACAAACACATTCCTGAATTTTCTGTAGTGAAAGCAATGTCTTTACTTGGTCACCCGTTCCATCTCAGCTCATTCGCGGCTTCAACTCTGGCTTCTCCCATTTGAAAATTGTCTTTCAGTTTTCAAATGGGAGAATTATGAAGCTCTAAGCTCTTCACAGAGCTTCATAATTCACATGACAGCAAACTCTAAGCTCCTTTTTAATATCCATTATATTTTCCAAGTTTTGCTTTTAGAGTGTCACATTACTCATTGAACATGGTTTTTAGAAATAATTTCTAACAGAAGGCCAAAACCATGGTGCATGTATTTATATAGCCTATCCTCAGGTTTATGTTGATCACAGGTATGCCATAGGTCTGGCCGTCAAAGATAGAAATGAATGCTGTGTTGCTTTGCTCTGTCTTTCTGGCAAAGAGTTGGTTTACACAGCAAAAGAGGTGGCAGTCAACTGAGAGAGGGGAGGGGGGATGTTCTTTGTTGCCCCAGTCTCTAAAGTTGCACTCCAAAAAAATACAAAGTTAAAAAATGAAAGCTTGGAACAGTGTGCCCTCTCTCTGCACCCTGAGCCTGGCCAGTTTCTTTAAACTGCTCTGACCTCTGATCTGACTGATTAAGGTATCTGCTCGGTCGGAGAGGGCAACTGTGTCCTCCTCTCACGTCGGACGGATCCTCTGGGAATGTGCAGTGAAAACTCATGCATCACAATTACTGTGTCACTTACAGGAGTTTACTGCTCATCAAAACCAATCACACCCCTACCTCTCCACTGACCCTCATGATGCAGGCATCCCTGATTTTAGAAAGCCATCCATCTCCTTCCAAACTCACGTTGCCATCTGGTCATCAAGTTTATGGATGGAGACTGTTATTTTTATATGATATCCAGTGGACACTTAACAGAAGCCAATTGTTTTACATGACTTCAATTAAAATTAAAATTAGAAATGACTCAGATGTGGGAGACCAAAAAACTGCTCTAGCTCCCATCAGATGCTGAAAAAATAAGGAGCAATATCCCCTCAATTGTAGGGAGGATTAGATTGTCCTATATGCACAAGAAGAATAGAGTAAAATAGAAGATTGAGCCTGGGTTTGTTAACTTAAACTGCATCCTTTCCATGTTAGAATTCAAGATCATGAATCACTCCGGAGAATGGAGGAAATTAATGTAGTATTAACACAACTCAATATTGTGTAACTACCCACACAGGAGCCAATGCCAGACCCAAGCAAAGCACCTTGGTCACTAAGCATGATGACAACATATTAATGTTGGTTAAATCAATAACAAGATCAATGGGATATGGCAATATTTTTCTAAAAAAAAACTATACAGGCTTTTTTTGAGATGAAAGTTAACATTTTAAATAATATGTGTTTAAGCCCTGGCTGGTGTAGCTCAGTGGATTGAGCTCAGGCTGCAAACTAAAGCATCACAAGTTCGATTCCCAGTCAGGGCACATGCCTGGGTTGCAGGCCACAGCCCCCAGCAACCGCACATTGATGTTTCTCTTTCTCTTTCTCCCTCCCTTCCCTTTCTAAAAATAAATAAGTAAAATATTTTTTAAAACTCTTAATAAATAAATAAATAAATAAATAATATGTGTTTGATAAAAGGTAATTGTATTTTTAGGTCCTTGCCTCTTACAGAGTGAAAAAAAACAGAGGTTTGGGAGGCAAACAGAATTGCACCGCAGTCAGTTCATTCATTGTCTTTGGAATTCAACAGAACCAGAGTGAAATAAGTGTCACCTCTTAGCGGTTAACCTTTACATCTTTAAGCCTCAGTTTCTTCACCTATATTATAGATGTAATATTTATCTGGCAAATTCTGGCTAAAGGTTAGAATGATAGTGTATGTAAAGCTACTTAGTTTATTGCCTGGCACGTGGTATAGATAGCAGTGGGGCTTTTTAGCTGAAAAAACCCACTCACAGAACATTCGCTTATTGTTAAATAGAAGGTTTTGGTAAGGGATCAGGGGAGGTGAGGAATTGAAGTTATAGAAGAAAATCATTCTTCCTAAACGTTTTAGTAACAGATAACAACTGGTCCATACTGGAAATAATCCCATATTCCAGGGGATGTGGAACATTTTTCTTTTTCCAGTATGCGAACACTATGGCATAAATGTTTCCATGTCACCATAAGCATGAAATGAACTGGGTTGTGTTGATGAAGGGTTTAGGTATGACGTATTTTACTTGGGAATGGATTAACGTGCCGTAAGAGACATGGTGTCTCTGGCCTCCAGCTTTCCCTCTGAAAACCAGTAATTCTAGCTCTGCCCATTTCGTTTCTTTCTGTTAAATTGATTTCAGATGCTTTCCGTGCATTGTTTTTCTTCCTTACATTTGTTCTGACATTAAAATATTTGAGGTTCATTTCATGAATTCACTCCAAGATCTTTTCTTAAGAGCATTGATAAAAGTGTCTACTCTTGACTTTTCCATTTGATTAATAGAAAATAATCATCTCTCTCTCTCTTGCGGTTTGGTTAATTAACTGTTATAGGCAGCACAAATAATTCCTACAGTAGTGTACTTATTGTTTTAAGAATTATGTGAAAATTAGTCTCTTACTACATGATTAGATTTTCAGATCTGGTAATGAACAAAAATAGTCTTTCTGTGCCATCTTTTAATGTGTTTTTAATCACCAGCTAAATAACAAAGAATTGTCTTTTAAAATAATTAAGACTACATATCGAGTCTCCATAGGATGTCAACAATAAAGGGGTTAATGAAGCATCCAGTCATCATGGAAACAATCAAAAATGTCTTGCTTAAAACAACCAAAAGCAATTTCTGCAATCTAAATTCTGCATCTGTGCTGGAATAATTTCCATAGCATCAGAACATTTTTCATCCTGCAGAGATTACAAGACGAAAAGGAGGAAAGCTTACAAATGATGGCAACCTCCTATGTAAGTGGAGCCAAATATTTAAATGAAAAATCTGTCAAAAAAGCCAAGCTATTACAGTCTCGCAAACCATGCTAAACATCAAGCCGTGACCCCAGTCACGGCACCATTTAGAACCAGGAGAGAGCGCTACGATGAGAGATTTCCATTTGCGCACAGCTTCTCAGCATATTAATGAAACCTCTGTCATATGTTAAAGCAACACACACTTTCTTTTCCCCACTCTTAATAATCCAAGATCAATCCAAGGCTCCAGTCAAACACCAATTCACGGCATCTTTGAGAACATATCACTCATGGCCATGATTGGAAATAACATATACCCTATATCAAATGAAATGAATGTGTATTTAAACGGTCTAAAGACAGAAGTGGCAAGAATAAAAATTATGATGCCCTTTATACATGTTCTTGTGTAAAGGAGACACGGACAAGGCCAAGGGGAGTAGGACTGAGGGTGGGAGGTGGGGTTGGGTGGAGCAGGTGGGGGGAAGGTGGGGAAGAAATGGAGACAGCTGTACTTGATCAATAATAAAAAATATACATATATAAAATACTTAGTAATAAATGTGACAAAAGAGAAAAAAACTGAAAACAAATGATAATGTTACATAAACTCCTCTGCGGATTCTCTTAGCAACTCAGTGTGTTCCATCATCCAGAAATTACAGACAAAAGTACAGTGCTCAGAAGCTACATTCAAGTACTTACTGGCTTACTATTAAGCTTATTATTTAAGCAACTGTCCATTGGCATTTGGGTCAGGGAGGTCAGAAATTACAGCATACTTATTTTCTTTTATATTCCTAACTTATTTACCAGCAAGTTTTATTAGCGTAGTAGTGCTCAATGCACATTTGCTAAATCAATGAATGTATAAAGAATGTCTCTGGTAGTCGGTTTCCCTTCCTGTCAAATGGGAGCAATAACACATCTGATGTTGTACGAATTAGTGGGAGTGTGCAGACTGCAAACAAAAGAATTGGCACCTAGTAGCTGCTCATTAAATGATGGTCATTCTTGTTCACTGGAAATAAATGACAATGAAAATATTAGTGGGTTTCTCTAGAAAAGAGGATTTGTTTTGGACCGTGGACAAGAATCAATATACTTGCCATGAATATTATTTTGAAGTGCAAATTTACTTTTGTGTACTGACGGCCATTTAGATGAAGAAATAAAGTCAAATAGCAATGTCTAAATATAAACTTTTTTGGCATGTTTGGTTGTATAGACTGAAGACACTTCAGACTATTTAATAATGTCTAAAAAGGCTTTTTTATGCTCTCCATGGTATATAAAATGTACTCCAGCTCAATCTCATTTATTATGAGTAAGGGTTGGTATAATTTCCACTTATTGTCAGGAGAGGACTAGAGAACAATTAAACATGGAGATCAAAGCTGTTTCTATTGAATGCAACTATAATCGACAAGGGAAACCAATTCACAGACCCAAATGATTGTTTTTCCCTTATAAGTGAGTTGTTTTGGCTGAGTATACTGTATAAATGTTCTACTTCCTAGACTTGGTGCCAGTCAGCTTGCATTTATACCAGGAATGGAGTCCAGATTTCTCACAAAGGCTGTTTCCATAGAGCCAAGGCTGCAATGAAGAGGGGCTGTGCCCTTGTAAATGGTGAGAGAAACAGTGTAATTGTTACAAAAGAGTTGCTAACCATGTAGGAAATGCACAGCAGACACGGTTTAAAATTAGTCCAAATCACCTACTTTCTACCTGATACTGTTCTTGAACTTGAACAATGCTCAGAACTCACGGGAGTCATTTGGCATTTTGTAGAGTGTACCAATTTGATTCATTTCAAAGCAGTGAAAACCAAAGAATTATTACATGAAGATATAGTCAGCCCTCCATATCTATTGGTTCTGTATCCGCGGAGTTAACTAACCCCAGACTGAAAATATTCCAAAAATGTTACATTGTTGCTGGGTAGTATGTAGTGTGGCCTAAATGGTTGTGTCTATATTGAATATGTACAGGCTTGCTTTCTCATCATTATTCCCTAGACAATATAGTATAACAACTACTTATATAGTATTTATGTTGTATTAGGTGTTAGGAGGAATCTGGAGATGATTTAAGGCATACGGGAAGCTATGTTTAAGTTCCATGCAAACACTAAGCCATCTCATGTTAAGGAACTTAAGCGTCCATGGATTTTTGTTTCTGTCTGAGTCCTGGAACCAGTCACCTGAGGATGACGAGGAAGGAAGGGCTATATTGTTTGCTCAAACCACCAAAAATTATCTAGGCTCAGATTTGCCATTGGAGTAATATAATTTATGTCCCTAGCTTTGAGGTAAACATGTTCTCCTATTTCAGTGTTCCCGAAATCAAATCACACACCCTGAGTGCATCACCTCTCTCCTCTCAGGTCAGTTATCGGGTAAATGATGTGGCAAAATAGAAAAAAAAGGTGTATTGTGATTTTACAAACATAAATTATGCACTGGGTATCAAACGTATATGTAGTCTATTATAAACATAATTGTATGCACATTATATATCACATTAATGTATGTTTCTATATATAATAGAAACCACCCATATGTACAATACAATATACATTTAGATATAGATGTATATGGTGTAACTTGTAAGCTGTTTGAAAAATCATTTTTCAGTAGTGTTAAATGATACTTTAATATCATAATAGTTTGATTAAAGAAAGAGAGTTGACAGTCCCCTCTGGGGTTGAGATGTTCCATCACTGCTTATATTCATACACTCACAGTCGGTACTCAACTGTTCACAGCAGTGAGTTCTCATCAACAATGTCTGCAGAGTTTAATTATTTAGCTTTCAGGCCATTCTTATTCTACACTTTATTTTAATAGGTGAATTATTATTTTGTTAAATTACTTTTAAAGCTCACCACAAACAAGAAATGATATTACTAATAATACAAGTTATTAAATAAAAGTCTAAAATACAACTTCAATGATTCACATTTCACAGGCTTACGAAGAATTAAAGTAAACATTTTGAATAGAATTTAGGATTAAAATATTACGTCTTTACCTTCAATTATCTTCATTTAAACCACTCTACTCATTTTTAGATACATTTTGAAAAATACTGCATTATATTTTCATATTTCCAACATATTTAGATATTTCTGATCTCTTTTAGTCTTTTCAGGGCTTATTTATACTTTGCTAAGTTATAAGTCCTGAAGATAATTCACTGCACAGGTAATTGTAGGTGCTGAATGTTAACTGACATGATATTACTGGCAATTTACCAAGGAGTATTTTAATAATTTCTCTTTTAATGGATTATTCAAGAATTACAATATATGATTATAATGTTTACAGGCTTTAATCAGTAGTTAAAGCATATGTAAGACTTAGTACTGACTTTTATATTGAATTGGAAATATGCTGTAATTATCAGGGATTTTAGAACATGCAACTTTAGAAAATTCTATTAGTTTATGCATGTCCTTTAGTGTATTTGTGTGTGTTCATATAATATATTTCTGATTTTCAAACAATAAAAATGTTTTAAAAAGAACTATTCTCTAAATATTTCCATTAAATAATAATCACATAGAAGTAAATATGTAATTTTTAGGTAATGGAATCCTCACTTCAATATAGCTACTTAAAAGCTTTATAAAGCAGGTATATACCTTCACCCAAAAATTTAATAATAAAGAATTTGAATCATTCACTAGATTATTGCAAACTGGAACAGATCTCTGGATGTAAAAAGTAAGTATCCTTAGGAAAACTTTTCAAATCTAAAATTATCATAAAGTATCTCAGTATTAGTGAAGGTAAAATATTCTATATGGGAAACAGCAGAGCAGAAAGGCTAGAAATACAGGTTCTGACTTTAGACAGATTATTCATCTACCTTTCCGTTTCTCCATATGCAAAATCACCACCATCATTGAATCTACCTCCTAGGACAGTTCTGAAAACTATGATAAAAAAGTGCTGGGTACATTGTAAGTACCTATTGAATCTCAGCCACTGCTATTATTTGTGATCGATAATTTATTCATCACAGCTAAATTCTAACATTCCTATTACGAACATTGCTCATCTTTGCTCAATGATGGTAATGTTCGCAATGATGATGGATGGAAATGCTACCTTTTCCAGCATCTGGTTATTAGGAGAATCAATAGATAAATCTGTCTTTGAAATTAACATCTTACTAGAAATATTCACTTGACAATGTCAATTTAAGTCACATTTTTATTTTCTTGTTGCTGTTGTTCATTATCTGGTCAACTAACACACACATACACACTCGAGATGAAAAATGGTAGCAAAAATAACCGAAGATCTACAGAAGACCTATAACCTTACATAAATTGATAGAATAATCAGAAGTTATTCCCGTTTCTCTAGAGCATTTTTATTACAATATCTAAAATGTAAGAAAAGAAATTAGCGAATTAAAAACTATTGTAATCATCACTTTTTTCAAATACTTATTGATCATAGTTCTTGATTTCTAAATTGCCTATTTTTTAAAGAGCTTTGTATTTGACAAAATTAAAATGTGACATGTTAGCATCAAAATATAACTTAGGAATGTTCTTTTATGACTTTCAAGTAGCTATTTCAACACAATTATAAAGTGAGGCACAGCCCCATAAGAACTGTTGCTTTTGAGAAAAAGCAGAGAAAGGCCAGGTGAAACAAGTCGCCATATTGTGTGAGTGCATGACGGGGTCCACTCCTTGTACCAGTGTGGCTCCAGAGTATTCGAGAGACTTCAGCATGTGAAGCCAAAGAGCACGTGAGTCAGAATGGTCCTTTCATGCCTTTGATGTACAAAGCAAATCAGCCTGAAATCATCAGAGGATTGCCATGACAGAGGCTGGACAGATCTCAGCATGATCAAAGCATTCCAAACCAATGACATTTGAAAGGAAATTAAGGCTTTCTCCACTGAGATTTAGCCATCTTCTAAATGGAATAAATGCAAAAATGCTGAGATGGATGGATATGTTAAGTACAGTTAGCATTCCTCCAAAACAGCAGGATGGGGCTTTATTTATTAAAGCAGTGTGCACCATATCTATTTGCATACCATGGAATTGTCTAAAGAAAAGCTTTATTGCTGCTTTATGTTCCTTATAGTTCAAAATGAGGAACTGCCTACTGAAAATACTATTTAATTTGTTTGTCATATTGCAGATAAGGGATCATTATGTGACCTTAAGGACAGAGTTATTAAGAATCTATCCTTTATTTCTACTGATGCAAAATGCCTGATAACAAACTAATGTAACTCTAATAAGAATGGCTACAATGAAATTTAGTGCCTTAACATGTTTTCATGATTCATATGACAGTTGTTACTTATTTGGATGAATTGCTGAACTGCTCAAATATACTGTTATCCCTCACGTGATCAGCAATTAAAAGGACAGGTTGGAAATTCAAAGCCAGCATTTGCTTTGCAAAACACATTTTCAAGTATTCTGTAATATTCTGAAATAAAATTTATTCTTAGGAAAACTAAGCAGTGAAAGAATCTTAGCATAGGAGCACACTGATTGTTTTAGAAACATTAAAGTGTATAAGGAGTATTATACAAAACGGTTCTGAGACTATTTGATTTTGCATATTCAAGAATAATTATGTAATATAATAAGCCTATTCTAACTTAATTTTGCAGATGGTCATTCACTGAAGGGAAGAGGATTTTGTACAAAGCACATATATGAGAATTCTGCTTTGATATATTTAAGAAGCTATGTGCCTATTTGCATTTAAGCAGTTACATGTCTTGATACTGTTCATCATAGTTATAGTATTTGGTAAATACATTGTACAGCAGGAGTCCCCAGCTGGGCTGCACAGCAGGAGGTGAGCAGCGGGCTAGTGAGCAAAGCTTCATCTGTATTTACAGCCACGCCCCATAGCTCACCTTACTGTCCGAGCTCCGCCTCCCGTCAGAACGGTGGCGTTGGATTATTATAGGAGTGCGAACCCTACTGGGACCTGCGCATGTGAGGGATCCAGGTTCCGTGCTCCTTGTGAGAATCTGATGCCTGGTGGTCTGAGGTGGAGCTGAGGGGGTGATGCCCGTGCTGGGGGGCAACTGCCAACACAGACGATCTTTAGCAGAGAGGTTTGACTGCACAGAGGCCGTAATAAATCAATCGCTTGCGGACTCATATCGAAACGCTATCAGTGAGTGGCAAGTGACAATTAAGATGCATCTGGTGGCAGGCTTTAAGTCAGACACTTACTTTAGTCCACATGTGGCTCGAACATTATATTACTCATCACTTCTGTCTGTGCCTCTTGCCCGCACTGTGCACTTGTTTCGATCACGGTTTTGGGGAGCCCGCGTGCTAACCCTGGCATGTGGGGAGTTGTATAAGTATTTTATTATGTATTATAATGTAGTGATAGAAATAAAGTGCCAATAAAGGTAATGCACTGGAATGATCCTAAAATCATCCCCTGACCCCATCCACGGAAAAAGTGTCTTCTACAAAGCTGGTCCCTGGTGCCAAAAAGGTCAGGGACCACTGTACAGGGCTCACTATGAAACACATTAGGATACTCATGCTACAATGACCAATATATTGTCCGCAACTCAAGGAACCTGTATTCTGTCGGGGAAGATGGGCGTACAGTCAGAGCCCCATGGTATGGTGTGACAGAGACCCTACAGATTTACGTGGCCTGACTATATTATTTTATTAGAACTGGGAGGCCTGACAGTAGAAACATGTTGATGAGTACCACAAGTGTGTGAGGCCCTCTCGTGCACTGGGTACTTTAATTCTAAAATGCCACAACAGATGAAAACACACACATACACATTCCGGAGCATGTTAAAGGCTTGGAAGACCATGGGATGGTTGTATAGATGAGATGGCATCATTGTTAACATCCCAGGACCTGGCTTTCTGGACCCAAATCTTGCCCACAATACTGTCTGCGGAAGCTTGAAAGATAGAGACAACAGTCCTTAATAGATCTGTTGTGAGGATCCAATGATAATGAATATGGAACCTGATAAATATTAGGTCTCCATGAACATGTGTCGTCATTGTTAACATTGTTAACAATGCTACTATATTTCCAGGTCAATAACCTTTGTTTTCTTTCTTTACTGATTTTAGATTTTGGTTTTTGTAGACAATATTATCTAAGAAATTTTTTTCTTTACATTGGATGAGTGAAGTAGAATGACCAAGGAACTTGAGTGGTAACCAGAAATATGGATCCACCTCGAATTGTAAAAGTTTTGAATAAACAAGTTCTTAAAGGAATTCAGTCCCTAATAAGATACGATTATTCTGTGCCATGTGTTTACTTGTTTATTAAGGAGAACTGCCCTCAGAAAGACTAATGACTAAAGCAAACCCCCACAGCCAGGAAAGGGAAGAACAAGGCCTAAGAGATACCCTGTGATTGCAGAAGTTTCTTCCTTCCTTATTCTTCCTACTCGAATTTACAGGGCTCAAATACAGCACTTCTTTTAAAACTATCCTTTTCACCAGAAGCAGAGCAAATAACTTGCAGATCCATGCCTTTCAGCTGTCAGTCTTTCAAAGCCTTTTCAAATATTTTAATCAACACTGTGTTTACAACAAACATTCTTGTTTTGTTGCAACGGACAAGGGCATGTAGGACAATTACAGTTGGTTATCTCTCAGACTTTTGAGTTTTCCTCTCAGCAAAGATATTATCTGGGGTTTTATCTATTGATACTAATGTGTGCTTGTTTTGCTAAAGGCTTGCAGCAAATATTTGGCAAGCTCGCCAACTATAAATATCATGTATCACAAACTAATTGTGCCTTATGACCCAGTGATTCCATATACCCTGGGAATATGCCCTAAGAATACTGAAACACCAATTCAAAAGAACTTAGGCAACCCTGTGTTCATAGCACCACTATTTACAATAGCTAAGTCTTGGAAATAGTCCAAGTGCCCATCTGTAGATGAGTGGATTAAAAAACTGTGGTACATTTACACAATGGAATACTATGCAGCAGAAAAAAAAAAAGAAAGAAGCCCTACATTTTGCCATGGCATAGATAGAACTGAAGACTATTATGCTACATGAAATAAGCCAGTTGGTGAAAGACAAATACCATGTGAGTTTGGTATTTGGAATCTAATAAACAAAATAAACTAACGAGAAAAATAGAACCAGAGGCATGGAAATATGAAACATACTGACAGTTGCAGGAGGAGAGGTAGAAGAGGGGAATGGTAGAAGGAAGGGGAAGGGACTAGTCAAAGAACATGTATGAAGGACTCATGGACACAGACGGGAGAAAGGGGATTGACTGTGGATGAGACAGGGTGCTGGGTGGGGGATGACAAAAGGAAAAAAAGAAATCAGGACAACTGTAATAGAATAAACAATAAAAATTTCAAAAATTAAAAAATAATTTTGTTATATTTAATGTATTTGCTCTTCTATTTATTTTTAAAATCTCAACATGGAATTTTTGGTTTAACTTAAGAATATAATATTTACCTGGCTGGTGTGGCTTAGTGGATTGAGTGCCAACCTGCAAACCAAAAGGTTGCTGGTTCGATACCCAGTCAGGGCACATGCCTGGGTTGCAGGCCAGGTCCCCAGTGGGAGGCACATGAGAGGCAACCACACATTGATGTTTCTCTCCCTCTCTCTCTCCCATCCCCTCTCTCTAAAAGTAAAGAAATAAAATCTCTAAAAAAAAGAGAGAATACAACATTGAGAGGCAAATAACCCTACTTAGAAGACAAATAAATCTAGCTAGAAATCTCTTATTGGAAGTTTCAGTGTTCTCTGGAGTAAAACAGAGGTAACCCTTTCATGAGTATTAGTGTCTCCTTACTACTCACTCTTTTAATGGTAACCAATCGTTTTTGATGTTATATTTTTCTCCTTCTGCTAAATATACCTGAAAAACTCTGCCTCATGGGCCGTGAGCATTTCTTAGCTATTTGCAATATAAAATTCTTTGCTTCATCTGGAAAAGGCCAAACTAAAAAAATTGTCTGTAGAAGAGCACAGTACTACAAGATTTTAACCATCTTATTCCTGAGAGATTATTTTAATATTTATCTCACAGAAAAAGAGGAGAGAATGAAAGCACAAATTTTGCATCTCATTCTAGGTCATGAGAAAGTTTTCATTAATGCTTTTTGTAATGCATTTATTTAAAAATAGAGGAAAAGACCCCCCGCTGCAATGATAGGAAAGATGTTATATAAATGACACTGTGTTCACTGCACTGGTCATACAAAGGTGTCAGGGTGCCCTGACCTCAGGCACCGCCGTCCAGATCACAGATACAGAGCTTGACAGCAGAGGAAGTGTGGGGGCCACCTCCCAGACGAAGGTGGCGGGTGGTGGTAAACCAAACCGAGGAGCGTTTGGACTTGCAAAACGTTTTTATCAATAGCTGTGGGATACTAAGTGTGATGATTTTCATCAATGTTTACACACTAAAAAGAATTTTGTTAAAAATATATTGAGGGATATGTATCTTTTGAGAATCTCTTTTATTCACATGCTTTGCAGAAAGAACCTATTAATTAATGTAGTATTTGTCAAAGAGAAAAAATGCCTCTTCTAATCTTTGGTCAATAATATTCTTAAAAGACAAATAGTAAAGCTATGAAGCTAATGATTCTGAAAATTAGTTAAAATATTAATATGTATAGAAAAAATTGGTTTTTGTTTATATTTTAATTGGCAATTGAAATAATAGCTCCCTGAATTATACATGAATGAAAGGTATAGGCTGGTAGAAGTATATACATATACATGTCTTTATTAAATAGGCCTATCAATTTCCATCGCCAACTTAAAATATTATTTTTTAGGGCTCAAAAATTAGTGTCATATTATGCTAAATATTTTTTCAATCATTCATTCTAGGAGTTTATGAAAGAAGCACATTAAGAAGTGAAAATGCTATTGCTTGGAGCAAGTTCTTTGGAGTTGGTGACATTTATTAAAAATAAATATTACTAAAGGAATGCATGACTCTTATGATCAGGCAATTCAATCTTTTTAAAGTAATCAATCATAATTTTTTGAGTTTAGAATAATCCAACCAGTTGTGATTATTCAATCATCCACATAAAAGGTACATCTAGCTATTTGGGTGGATCGTAATTTAGCAATTAAATGAGTCGCCAGATAAGTGTGATTAAAAACATTGAAAATGACTATGTGTGGGGCCAGGTGGGCACTAGACTCACCAGGGGCAATCACCCCATAAGTTATGTAAATGTCTAATCATATGTAAATGTCTAATCACTATGCGGCACAGCTGAAACTAATATAATATTGAACGTCAACCGTAATTGAAAAATAAAAATCAATTAATTAATTAATTCAATAAAATTGTTGAGAATGAGTGTTACTTAAAAATCATTGCAACTGCTTATTTATCTGCAAAGTTCTTAACGCAGGAACTGTAACTGATGCCCCTCTGGCATGGAGCTTACAGAGAGTATTCCATAAACGCTGCTGGAAATAATACAGTTTGTGGAATTATTTATAACTTTGAATAATTATGAAATCTGCAATTGAGTCATTCTTCAAAGAGCCAGACCACAATTGCTTTTTAAACCTAC
The DNA here is from genome assembly GCF_004126475.2 of Phyllostomus discolor. Classification (NCBI taxonomy): domain Eukaryota; kingdom Metazoa; phylum Chordata; class Mammalia; order Chiroptera; family Phyllostomidae; genus Phyllostomus; species Phyllostomus discolor. The sequence goes on along the minus strand of NC_040915.2, from coordinate 30,488,531 downwards.
ATTTAAAATATAGGGACAGCAACTTTTTTCATGACTTTTTGTTTTACTTTTCAAGAAGAAACTTGAATCAAAATGTTTCCTGCTGTTTAAAATCACTTTTTATTTGTTGTTGTTAACCAGTTATGCGCACTCACATAATAAGGATTCCTCTGGCTACCCCAAGGCATATTCAAGGCCACCCAGGAGTTTACTTATATGTAAACATATACATTTTTCTTTTATTTAATCCAGATGAATCTATCATAGAAACATAATTTGCATTTATAATATAAATGTAATGGTTTGTTACTAGCTGTGCAAAAAATTAATTAATCCAGTTCAATCTGGAAAAAAATTAGACTTTATCAACATGTAGACACCGTATTTAATTGCATGGATACTTCCCTAGTAATTCCTCATGAATGAGTCTGTTTTGTAAGGCAATTTGGAGTCAGACTTGGGTAAGATTACTTTGACCATTTAACATTGGGTCTTGAATTTCTCTAATGTGAGCGGAATGCATGTAACAAAATAGTCATATTTTTCTGACTCTTCTAATTTAGTGTCTTTAATTTTATATTACATAAATTACATATGGCTGCACTTATTAGAGGAGACCATTTAAAAGCTGAGTGGTCCATTTAACTTACCTGAATCCTTATCTGAAATCTTTTTTGCAAATAATAATATTGTCTTGCATGTTGAAACATAATTTTTCTTTCCAACTATTTTTACACCTATTATCTCTTTTTCTTTGGATATTCTTGGAAGAGACACTGGTCACAGGGGTATGACCTATATTTCATTGTAGAGAAGATTGACCTCCAGTGAGATTAAATGACACTTGAAAGCCCCATGTTGAGTCACAAAAGACCCATACAATATTGCAGTCTGACGAGAGAAAACATCACCATATCCACGGAATCAATGGAAATTTAATAGGACATCCTCAGCCTTGCTAGTAACTTTGGTGAGCCTTTGAGTCTCTCTCCAAAATATTTCATGGATCCAGACACTCCTCTCCATCTCTACCATTGCCTTGCTTTGTGGCTCCATAAGTCAGTGGGCTCAAAGTCGTTCTTCCTTCTTTCATGCTTTTACTCTCCTAATCTATTGTCCAAAGTAAGCTAAGAGACTTTCTCAGGGTCACACAATTATTCAAATGCACAGCCTGGAGAAAAACCATCTCTTCTGATATCCGATTCCTAAATGAAAATATAAACTCCTCGAAGGCAGATATTATGACGCATCACTGCCAGTGACTAGCAAAGTGGCGTCCGCATCGTCGGTACATCATAAGCATCCTGATTAAATACCATCCTAAGACCTTGGCTAAATCAAGCATCTTATTAAATCAAGCATACCTTGCCCCAGTGCAATAGTGGTGGTTATGGAACCAGCAAATGTTAAAATATCTACAGGCTACACATTGAGTTACGTTCAGAGTTGCAGTTTTAAACCCGCAGTCACAAGGGGCAGCTTCCTAATACACTTCTATTTATATTGTTTCCTCCTATATTTAGCCAAACCACTTCCAGCAGAGACATTTCAAATATACAGAAGTAAAAGCCAGCTTTTAGCCTTAACCTTAATTGATGCTCTAAGGCCGAAAACCCCCTTCAGCAATAAGGCTCCTCGGCTGGATAAAGCACTGTGGCCTAGAAGGCCCCCAGACCGCATTCCTTCTGATCTTTCTCCACACCAGCCAGCTGCCGCCTGGCAGTTCAAGAAGACAGTGCTTAAAAGGACTTGCAAGTTTGACAAAAAAAGTTGGAGAAATTGATTGGTATTTAGAGTTTAGTGGTCTCCTATGGGTTTTCCCGGGTTTCTGTGACTGATTTTGATGAAGTGCTTTTATTTGTCTCTCTACCCAGAGACTGCAGATGAATTTGCAATAGAGCAGCATGCCTTCTGTTTAGCTTTGTCAGGCACCACTTAGACATGTTATAATTTATTTTCCAGGAAAAATATTTCTCATGAGGGCTTCTGGCTAACACAGTTATAAAGCAGCTGGCTACTGTTCAGCCTGTTGTCTGCCGGCAGCTGGGCCTCCCTGTAAAGGCTGGAAAGAAACACGACTGTGGAGGGAAGTTGTGGAAGATGGGGCAGGGACCCGTCGTCCTGCTGGTGCAGGCTGGAATCTTCTCCTCCTGGCTGCTTATGGCGGCCGACAAATTTGAAAACATCCTATTAAGTCTTGCAGGGAGTATGGCTACCATGCGTATATGTGAGAGATTGTAGAGTGAAGTCTGTCTTAAACAGTTATTGGCTTGTTCCAGTCATTGTACGGACTTGGAACCCTCCTAGAAAATTCATGAACTCACCCAGCTGTTTTTCCAAATGTAAAACATTCTACCTAGAGCTCCAGATCATTGCTTTGCATATTTTAAAGAGACATCTTTTTAAAAACCCAGCACTGAATTCACACATTTTGTGAGAAAATGTTCACATTCTAAAAGGTAAAGAGGAACTGAGGTTAATTTATCTTAACGTTCCTAGTTGCAGCCTCACTCTGGGGCATGTACTGGAAACTTGCCAAAATATTTCACCTATTTTTTTTCTTAGTGCATACACCATGTGCCACCAAGTCTCCAACACTCTCAATTGTAACACATTTTTATGGACCACTGAGAAACAAAAAGTTCTGCCAAATAACACTGTATTTCTTATCCTTTCAGATTTGCTTTTGATTTAATTGAAAGAAGTCCTTTAGAGTTATCTACACTTAGATTTTTATCATAGCATTCTTTGACATAAAAAGGAAATCTTACGGTAAATAATTGTTTTTTAAAAAATGCTTAGAACTTCTTCACCCTGTACGAAATTTTCATGAACCATTCCTCAACTCAGAGTCATCAAAGCCTGACTTTGTCCACAGGCTACCATCTTCCGTGCCAACAAATTAACCCGTCCTGTAATATTTTCTTGTAAGAGTCCGCCCACCCCCTCACGTTGCCTCCAGGATTTTTTTTTTAATTTGCTGACACTCATGATGCAAAATTTGATGCTTCTAAGTTTCTTATTTGTATCTGAAGGTGTCCACAGAAAACCCTCGAACAACAACTAGGCCTCAAGTTCTTTGTTCATTTGATCTGCCAGTGGTTTGTGCACGAAAACATCAACAGCGATGGGCTACAGTTACCCGGGCACGCCTTCGGGAGCAACGGGCCGAGTCCGCGAATGCACAGGCGATGGAAATTGTAACCTGATTGCAACATGCCATGGATTGCAAGATGTAGCCGTAGTTCCAAGAGGTTAAAATGTAGAAAGTACGCACCGTAGGTTAGAAAAAGGTACAGAGGACTCGGGTCCCTCCTTGGGTGTTTCAGGCAGGGCGTGTTGGAAAGTCTCATGGGGGAAGGTGAAGTTCCACAGAGAACAGCCGAAGTACCTTCCCTCCTGTGTCACGCGCGGCACAGTGAAAACGGAAGAGGACGCGAGCTACGCTAGGTGGGTTTATGGGTTATGCTCTACAGTTTTAAACAGACTAGATCCCTACAGCGATGGCGTGCTGTAAAAGATGACTACGTATAAACCACACATTGAAGATCATACCCATGACTTGGGTAGCCCCAGGGGCAACAAGAGCTAATACTTTCTCTACCCTCCATGATGTACAAACTTTTTTTAACCACAGTTGTGGATTTAAAAATATCATCATATCCATAACAAATAGGTCAAATGTTTGGAGTCATCTAGGGGCCCCTTGAAATACAGCTAAAATACGCTTTATGTGTAGATACGCTGCCTTGAAACATGAGTAATAATGTTAAAGCAAAGCCATGGCAATTAGCAAGATATTTTTTAAAGTAAGGATTCAGAATCTCTTTCAAAGTTTTCTCTTTATAAAAGACAAAAAAAAACCCTCCCCCTTGAGGAGCACTAATTCTTCCTGACACAGTAAAAATGACTGAGAAGATGTGTGGCCAATGATTTGTTAGCAAATTAAAATGCACTATTTTGTTTGCAAATGGTGCTGCTGCATGCACTGAAAATACTGCTGAAATCATGAGGAAATAGGCATTAGAGCAAATTAAGTAATTTTTGCCACACAGTTGAATAAATAAAATATATTTTTGTTATACAGTCAAATAAGTAAAATGTATTTTTCCAACCTTTCTTAGCCTATACATGCATTTGCTCAATAGCATTTCAAGTGTAAAAATAACTGAGGGAGCTATTAAAAAACAATGTATTTTAAAAAGCATGACTTCAACCATAGTAAGTGAAGAAAAAAACAAGCTTTAAGCGGGAAAATTTTTTAAACATGAGGGCAACCATTAGTGAAAAGAAGTTTATCAGACTAGAATGAGAGAGAGAGAGACCCCAGAGTAAGGCTGAAGATATCACTACACTTGATCGTTTATATGACGAGTCTTCACAGGAAAACTGTTACAACAAACAGGTTGAAACCAGAATTCTACCGGTACTACAGGCAGTTCAATCAAGATAACTTAATATTAATCACAAAGATATATTTTGAATGATAGAGAGGTCACATGAATCCTTTCTACTTTATGAGGTTCAACAGTTATCTCCCTGCAAAAATAAGTAAGTAAATAAATAAGGAGTGGTAAAACTTAATTATTCATCTCTTCTAAGAAGGCAGCTATTGGTGAGTGACTTCCGCATCACGGCAGCAAGAGAAGACCTCCGTGTGTCTCCCTGTGAAGCTACAACCAGTTGGTCAGCTGTACTTCAGCAAAGGATTCCCCACTCAAGACCCAAACATGTCTGAGAGGCCTGTGCATGGAGACCCCTGAAGGTGGGTGTACCGGAGCAAGCAGGGGACAGGATGTGGGGATGGAGACAGAGCCACAGCCTGAAGCGGTGGCCCTGGCAGATGTGGCAGCAGTGCGGGTGTTGACATGCATCGTAATCGTTTCAGCAGTGAAGACATTAGGGATCTCGTCGAGTAAATAACGGGCCCAAGGTGCATGACAAAAGCTAGTGTCGGAGTTTGAACTCAGGTCTCCTTCCACATCTCACTTTCTTTCGCTCCTGATTTTTTAACTGGTGAAATTATACAAAATAACTGAAATGTTCCACCTTCCTAAGTGATGTCTTTACTTTTCATTTTGTACCATCTGGAATCTGAAGTCTACAGGGAAGCTACAGAAATATCTCTGAAGATAATACTTCTTCATATCCTCCCCTGCTTAAAATCTTCTCTAGTCTTCCTATTAGGCCTTGTTTAAAAGGCCATACGCAATGTGTCTCCACCTTCCTCTAATCCCAACATTAACATTACCAGTTTGTAGCCAGCCTTTTATTTGATAAAATTTGGTGAAAGTCCACTTATTCACTTAGAAATTCCATGGTTTCATTCATCTGTCCATTTAGTCCACCCCTATCTGTTGCATCCCTTCCCTTTATGCCCAGGTGTGTTGCCCACACAGCCTTACGGTCTCTGATAAGATGAAAAGCAAACACAGGGTTACTATATCCTGTAGGCCTTCCTACTTGGGATGCAAAGAAAAGACATGGATATCTTGAAGAGGACATCAACCAAACACAGCTTGCATTGATGGAGAGGGACACTCCTGAGAAGGTTTTCTGACAGGGGTGACACAGGCAGCGTGTAGCAGCATATCATGTTTCAAGGCAGGAAGGTGGGAGAAAGAACTTTATGCGTGAGTGTAGGGCCCCAGGACTGAGTTGGGGAAAGACAGGCTCAGGATCTACGAGTCTGATGGCCCATGATGCTGAGACAAGCAGAAGGCTAGCGAAGTAAACAGGAACCATATCATTAAGGATTTTTACATCTAGCTTCCATGCATGATACAGTGGGCAATTTAACATTAGGAGGAAGCATTTTTTCAAAACTGAGGATAAATGTTTACATTGATTACTTCTTTCAGGGCTTTCATTAAATACTCATGTGGAAAGTGTGAGGGTTGGACTCCAGTGGATTTCTTTTCCTTTTGTTTTTGCACATGGGAATGCAATAAATAAAAATGGAACTGGTGTGGTTGAAGCAAGCAGGTGGAATCCAGACCATTCCCCTCCATCCCAACCACTAGAACAGCCCTGAAGAATGTCCTTACCCTCCCCCACCCCGTATCAGTCATCCAAGAAGAGCACTTTTCCATCATTGGACTAGATGGCTTCTAATCCCTAATTTACTTTAAACGTTATCATACTAAAGTTCTGTTTTTCTCATTTTTCTCTCTGTATTAAAAATGGAATGATGTTTTCACAATTTCATCAATGAATGTTACATGTTGCCTAAATAACTGGGGAAACACAATTAATTCAATGGTAGCACCAAACACTATGATAGGAGAACTTTAGAACGATTTTCATTGTTCTTTGTTACAAAAAAAAACACTCTAAAATTTAGAAGCTAAAACAATAATAATTAGTTATTTCTTTCCATTCTGTTAGTTGGCTGGAATGTTATCCCCCATATTCCAGTCGGACTAACTCAGTGAGTGGGATTCAGCCACAGGTCAGCAAGGCTAGGAGATCCCAGGGGCCTCACTCACATGTCTGGCAGCTGGTGTCCACTGTCACTGGGAGCCTTGGTGCTCCTCCTGCCCCATCTCCTCCATAGACTAGCCTGGCTTCTATAGATGGCAATTTCAGAGTCACATTCCAAGGCCTCTGAAAACCCAGCCTCAGAAGTCAAATAACATCACTTACACCAGAGCAGTCAAAGCAAGTCACAAAGGCCAGCCCAGACTCAACAGGTGGAGATGAAGAATCCACCTCCTTATGGAAGGAGCAACAAAGCATTCTTGTATGTCAACTGTTCCCCAAAAGTGATCACCCCTACTTTTCTATCTCAAGATTACACTGAAAACCCATCCTTGGAAAATTGTGGTAGCCTATTATAACCTAGCTGTCCTCTTTGATTTGTATATTGGAACATTGTGCACAAATGCATGTATTTGCAGAAATACGCTTATTGAAACAACTCAAGGGAATCTTCTGAATTGAGGAAAAACATTTACATTGGAACAAATTACATTTTACTGAAAACCTAATTGTTACACTGAGAGCTATACACTGTTGTAATTGCATACTCCTAATTACACACACTACATTATTTTAAAAAGAATGGCATTGTTTATTTGTGATATTCTTTGCTTATTTACACTTGCATATTTGAGCAAGGAGCGAGTCATTTCTACCACGTGGCAGAGAGATTGTAATCTGCTCATAAACACAAAATTAATTCAGGAGTGGGAAGCAGTTCTGAAACAGGAAGAGAGAAATTCCTCCTGAGGCAAGACATTCTCCAATTGTTTCTAAATTTCTATATAATTAACAAAGCACTTACCATCTGCAGTGACTGACCTGTCAGGGCTGCTCCTCTGAGATAATGTTGGTGACATTAAAAAAAATTGAATATCCAAAAGCCATATTTGACATAAATGAATTAGTCCGTTCTTGTAAATAGAAGTAATGCTCAAGATAGAATGTTCTATGAGATGCTGCTTCACGTGGGCAACCTGAACCATTTTGACTCCCTTGGGCACTTGTCCGAGTCTCTCAGTGCTGCCCAGATGGTAACCTTGTTCTCCCTGTTGCGTGACTTTGATTTTGTAAATGCTACTTGAACCTCAAAGCCAGTAACCCAGTCAAACCTCTTACTTAAGTACACAGTTAAGTATATAATTCCTTTTGAATTATAATCACATTTCCTGATTGATGGGTCAGGGATTAAAAAGGAGAGGGGCTCTGATATCCTTTAAGAGCTCAAATGGAAAACTTGCAATCTCTTTCCTACATTTCTCATTCCCTGCTAACAATTAACATTGACAAGGTAAAAATGTGCTGTGTCACAAACAAAGGTGTTTTGTCTTCAACAGAATCAGAGCTGACTATAATGACTATTTCGAGTAACCTGATGGTTTTCTTAGTATCGTGAAAATTAATAGCATAATTGACTATTGATGCAGTTTTCAGAAAAAAGCACAAAACAGACCATTTCTGATTAATAATAGCTCTTCTTATCACTACTAGTTCTTTTAAAAACATGTTTAATCAAAGACTGCACTTTTTTTCCTTGAGAGCGATGCAAGCACATTTTTATGGCATGATATGTGAGTACATTCGACTCTTAAGAAATGAAAAGTTCAAAGTGGCCAGGACCACAAGCATAGACATGCTTAAATTTCAGTGACCAGTGGGGAATAGTTACTTACTACACTGTTCACTAAAATTGTTCCTTTACCTTAGCACATGAAAGAAAGGAGTCTAACATTTCATCCTATTCCAGAGGAGATTCCCCCTACAGACCAGTAATAAAGTGTCCCTACAAGTCCAGTCTGTGCTCCTAGCAGAGAAACTTCTAAGTGTATAAGCTCGTGACTGATCTTTTCTATTTGATGTATTTGAAGTTCATTACTGTAGTAACAAGAACTTAAAAACATGAGAAGTAGGCTTACATTGTCTAAAGAGTCTTACAGGGACTTTGTGTTTCTCAAGGATTAAAGGAGAGTGTCAATACACCTTCTGATGAATGAAAAGGATCTTGTTCAATCAGATGGCCTCACAGTTATATATTATTATCATTAATAGATCTTTCTTACTTTTATTGGCTTAGATTCCTTTTTCTGAAACCACGAAGCTGGGAGTCATTTTTTTTTCCCTGTAGGGCTTAAAACAAAATTATCAAAGCCTTTACAGATGGTATAGGGTAAAAAAAAAACCTTCAAATAAGATTCCCATGTTTGCTCTTCTGGGAATACAGCATTTTCAGGAATATTTCCTGATGTGACATTCACTTCTTTGGGGTTAGCCAACAAAACTTGTTCACAAAAAATATAACAAAATATTCTATCATATAACATTGGTGAAGCCAAATTAAATGAGCCTTGTGATCCCAGCAAAGCTTCAGGCAAGCGAGACTTCGATTGTGCTCCTCAGCAAGGGTGAGATTCACTAGAACACTCATTCACCTTTGCAAAGCTGTTTAAAGGCATAGTTATATAAAAATCAATTTTATATCATGCCTCTGTGTGTTAATCAAATTGTACTGAATTATTACGTTTTCAAATTCAGCGCAGGGAGGGAGTACCTACCTACTTATTTTTAAAAGGATAAATTGAACAAGAAAATCAGTTCATTTGAATTCTGCTTTTGCTTCCCCTCCTCTTCTTAGGAGCCAAGGATCACATATTATTTTCTCCTGTGTGCATTTCAACTCAAAAGGAACGGGGTGGAGTCTCTGTTCCCTCTTACGTCAGAAATGAAACCTCAGACCTTCTCATTGCCCACCTTCCTCCTCTCTGGCCCCTCCACCTCCTACGAAGTGAGTTCACATCCCTTCACTGTTAGGAAGCTCCGAAAGACTTACCCCACATCTCTGCATCACTCTTTCTCTGCCTCCTTTACAGAAGAAATAGCCCATCACCTTCATTTGTTAAGAAAAAGAATGTTATTTACTCAACTAAAGAAAAATTAAGCCATAGCCTAAGCAGGCAGCGATGGTTTTTGTGATGTTAAACTGAATATTTTTTCTCTGTGTTGCCCTTTTGGTTCATTCAGGGAAATATTCTGTGTATAATGTGATGGCACATTTATTTAGAATCTTTGGACACACACACAAAAAGTATTGAGAACTGGGGTTTTGAGTAATGTGTTGAGAAATGTGTTTAAATAAAGTATTAAGAAATGTGTTTTGTATTTATTGAAAATTTGCTTACTATGAAAAATTAAGTTATGCTTATTAAATATAGAGATTTGGCAACGTAGAAAGTACATTTTAGAAAATAACTATCACCTAGCTTAGTATTCTGAGAAACAAAATATGTCATTTGGCATATTTTATTCCAGTCTTTTTTCTATCCATATATCTCTGTGTGTGTTTTTTTTAATGAGCATAATTCTGGTTATATAGAGTACAGTGGAGAAGAAATCTTAATTATGCTAAGGAGTTTATCTCAGTGGAACTGGCCTAGGAAAAAGAGGTGTGAAAAGTGAACATTCAGGGTATATTTGAGAATCTCCAAAGACTACATGTCATCTCCCTGACCTCCTTTAACCACCCCTTAAAGAGAAGGCAGGCTCTGTGGCTACTGTTCCCTCCGATGCACATTTGTACACATTGTCCAGAGTGAACGGGAAAAGGGAGAAACACAGGACCTAGCTGGTCCCCACTCTGAGCCCTCAGCCTGATCCTGGAAAGTGTGTGTTCCGTGTCCGGTCCACGCACACTCACTGGCACTGCTGCCTCCTTCCCAGCTCACCTTTCTGCAGGTGAAGCGGTACCTCAGAGAGGCAAGGAGTGTCTCGGAATAAAAATGAAGACCATTGGCCGAGGTTATATGAAAATGGCTTTATAAATTCACATGAAATATCCTGGAAGAGAATGTGACATGTGATCTGCTTCTGAAAGACATGAAGGAACGGGAAATCGCGATTTATGACAAGCTATTTTAAAAAGAATTCTTCAGCATTTCCATGGACGAGCCAAAGGAGAGGAAAAGGACCCATAAAAACAGGGGAGCCATGAACTGATGGTTCACGGCCTATTAGGACAGAGCCCACGGACCTATTCACAAGCGAACTGCGGATTCTGCTCTTAGTGTTAGTAATTTAAACGGAGTGCTAACTGTAATAGACATGATTAAAAATATATAGAATCAGACATTATCCCTGTTCATTAATTCTGCTTCCTGGTGGCTAGTTCCCTGCCCATCTTTCATGCGCACAGCTTGCTCGGTGAACAAGGACAGAGTTAAAAGTGTTTCAGGAGGTTGATCATCGTCACTTCCAATTAATACTTTGAGTGCACGTGGGGTTCATGGTGCCATGCCGGGTCCCTAAGAAGCATGATAGAAATTAATTAAAGGCATTGTAGGGACATCAGATATAAAGGGCAAGTGACACCTCAAGGAGGAAAAGACATCATAAATAAATGATGTTGAGGATGTTTATTCATGTGAGGCCATTTTCATAATTTTACTTAAACTGTGAAGTAGCCAAGAGGACAGGAAATGGCACATGAGGGGAAAAAAGAGCAGAAAAGGAGGAGTTAGAAAACACTACTTAGAAAAGAAAAACAGAGAAGAGGAAGTATCAGTTAAGAATGCTTAAAGAATCAGGAGTTATAGAAGTCCAGCTAAAATTGACTTAAAGAAAAACCAAGAGAAATGTATTAGCGCACATGAATAAGTCAAACGGCAGCTTCGTGCATAGCTTGACCCAAGAGACTTTAAGCAATGTCACTGGGGTTGAAGTTTACTTTCTCTCATTGTTTAACTTTGCCTTCTTCATCTTCATCCCGTAGCAGCGAGGTTGCCAGAGCATCCCTCCAGCTTCCTATCATCTCCCTCAGGTTCAACAGCATGAATCCAGCATTATACTAAGGAAAAGAAACCAGACTCAACGGGCTGCCTTCTCTTCTGGCGGTACAACTGTTGTACCACTCTTCTTTGATCACGTGCTGTCTCTGAATCAACCCGTATGGCTTCTGTCGTGTAACTGTCTGAATGGCCAGCTCGAAACAGAACACCAGTCTCGGGGACACGACTGAGATCCGCATCACCGACTAAGTCCTGCACCGACTCATGCAGGACTAAGAGAGTGGCTAGAGCTTTGATTAAATGAGTGGGAATGAATGTAACAAAAGCAAAACAAACAAACAAAAAGAAATGTCTACGAGGAGAAGTACAAGAGTGAAACACAAAAATAAGGGCAGGATGAGCCTCTTGCTATAAACTTTGTCTTGCATTATCTAACCAATGTAAGAAAATTATAGCATTAACTTTGCCAAAAATCTCTGCAGAATGACTAATGAATTGTAGTTACTTAGCTTGATGGATTAGAAGTGACAAATGCTATAAAAATAAAAATTTACCTTTATTGTGCTAAGGCTCTTAAAACACTTTCCTGGTTCCACACAGTATGAATAAGCTTTTTTCTATTTGTGTTGAGTGTTGTATGCGGTCAGCACTCGCTGAGACTTTGCAAAATCTGTTCATGAAGTAAGAAGTCTACTCGCTGAGACTAGAGAGGGATAGAAAAAAGGGGAACAACAAATTTCTCAAGAAAGATCAAGAGATAAATGTCCTCAGGATATCGACAAAGAATTCTGCTCTCTACATTCTAAATGGGGAAAGAAACTGTTATTGAAGGACTAACACATGCTGAGCATATGGTCAGTAATTAAATTTCACTTTTATAACTTGAAAAAAATGTGGTACACAGCTATTAAAACTGTCCAAATGTACCACCACTATTGATAAGTTCCAAGAATGGGATTTGAACCCATGATCATATCACTGTAAATAAGACTCAATGTACAGAATACCAAACTCTCTGTACCTATGGAGGAATTTCTTTGGGTGCAAGACGCTGAGAAGGTCTCCCATGTCCTATTATTCTCTGTCCCTGCACCCACTCTCTACACCAGGAAGGGAGGCAGGAGGTAGGAGGTGAAATGGATTCGGGGGGCAGAGGATTTCTGGGTGGTGGGTAAAGAATACAGAGGTTTTGAGAGGATTTTATAAAGTTTTGCCTCATGGTGACAATTTCTTTTCATATTGCAATAAAACATTCTTTCTTCTTAGTGCATTGTAGAGTTGAATCTGTTTTATGGTTGTCTTCAAGTTCTGCTTCCAGTGAAGGTGAGACAAGGGGTAATTCATGGGAACATTATCACTGCTGAGTTGGGTTTAAAATAGGAAGTTGTTCCTTAAAAAGTTGCTGGAACATTTGTTCAGAGTGATTTATTTTGAAGATATAATGATGAATATTTGTAATAATGCCGTTGCTGCTTCACAAAGCTGTATTAAGGCTAAATAAAAAAAGAGAACTCTGCATAAGAAATAACATTTAAGATTTAAAGTAATAAAAAGTGCACACTGGTTTTCCCAAAAGAGAAATTATTGGCCATATATCCAGGTAGCTTTCTTATATTGAAATATTGTGTTTAAATAAGCATCAGAAATAGGACCAATTACGTTCCTTCTCTCTATGAGAAGGATTCCCCCCCCAAAATCTACATTTACCCACAAGGATATTTTTATTTGATTTGATTAAAAAAAAAAACAAAAGTGTTCTGAAGAAAATCTGAAGACAGTGATGAAAAGGTAGAAGAGATTTCTCATGGTCCAGGACAATCTCAGCACTACAGTGCTCAGCACACAGTAGGTTTTCAAAGACTGCATCTGTTCTCTGCCATTACAAGGAGAGTTTTTTCTGCTAACAGGTGAAACCAACCAAGACAATTTTCAAAAGCCAGAGCACCATTTAGAAGTTAAATTAGAAAAGAGATACATGTTTCTTGAAAATTGTACCATCCTACTTGATTTTTCTTATGGCACAATTTTTTTGCCCTCCGCTACAACCTCTGAGTTGCTTGATTAATGTATAATCTTGTGGTTTTTTTCTCCCTAATTTCTTTGTAAACTCCTTTATAATGTCAGCTGTAAAAGCTAGAAGTATTTATTTAAAATTCGTCAAAGATATAAAGTGAGTTCAGGAATATTATACGGTGTGAGACCAAGAGTTCATTCAACACTGTGCTGCCTCGAACAACTAACTGTACACAGAGACAACCTGTTTTGTTGCTTTCTTACGCGCAGGTGAATGATGTATCGTGAGCAGTTCCAACATTACATAAACAATATATTATGGCTTAACCAACCATTCAACTTCTTACATGCTTCTTGTTAATTTTTAAAGGCATTTGGTAAAAGTGAAATTTGACTTGTTAGATCTGCTATTAGAAGAAAGCAAAGCGTAATTCTTTCTGTTGTTGCATTGGCTGGTTTTTGTTTGAAAGCATGATGTTTGTGATTTTAAGCACAATATCAAATATCTTTAGCAACGGCAGCCCAGTTTTAAAAGATTTGCCAAATCTTTTAAAGGCAGGAGATGAAAGCCAAATGAACTCTCTAGCTCCAAGATCTAGTGAAGAAATTATAGGCTGAAAGTCTGTTTACATCCTCAGTTTCTTTATATCACTTCATCATCAGTGATGTATTGATGGGGAATATTTCATTATATTTCTACCTAGGACTTCAGAAATCTTTGCAAACACCTGAATAAAACTGAAACAATGAGTAGCAACAAATTACTAAACTGAGAAATTCACTTTGATCAAAAGCACATCTTCCATCTTAGAGAATGCACACAGAAATAGAAAATGTCATCCTAAATGTTCAACAATTAACTCATATTCCTCTTCATTGTTAGCTGTCTTTAATTATAAATTTCAAGATATCAAAATTCTATTGCTTATATATAATGGAGTGACTGCAAGAATAAGTAGTTCTTATTGGCCAGGTAGCTCAGTTGGTTAGAGCATCATCCCCATACACCACGCTTTGCGGGTTCCTTCCTGGGCCAGGGCACATACGAGACTCAGCCAATGAATGTACAGATAAGTTGAGCAACAAATTTATGTTTCTCTCTCTCTCACTCTCTCTCTCTCTCTCAAATCAACTTTTTAAAAAAGGATAAGTAGTTAGAATATTTTCTGGTAATGACTGGTTATTAGCCATATGAAAAAGTGCTCATTTTCAGTACTCTTTATTCAAAGAATGTGACTCAATACTTTTATTTTCTCGTCTTCCATGAACTATTTTGTTAAAATTCTTGAGATTTTAAAAAGCATCTTCTTGTATGTGTGGATTTCAAACTTTATTATGCCACTGAGATATTATTGCTGCAGATATGAAAAGTCCTCAATATTTTACAATTTGATTTGCTTCTTAAAATATTTTGCACATGTATTACAACTTTATATGAACATTTATTTTCCTCAGGACATCTCAATTTTTAGTTGTTTAGTAAAACAAACTACCTAATGTCAAAGTGGCATGATAGTATTAAATTAAAACAGATTCCCAAAATAAATCTTCATCTTTTCCTATTTATCATTTATTTTACTGAATTTTATAATAAACATATGAATATGTGGTAAGAGAAAATAAATGAATACTAACAGTCTTATTTAGTAATGTGAACAAGGCTCTTTGAGAACGTGTAGGTAGGAATCACTTAAAACTTGGCTTTTCTACTTTGTTTTTATAAGGGCAAACATCTATTTGCAAATGATCAACATAATCTATATTCTGGACCAGTGATCAGAAAATCTCTTGTATAAAATATTAGATAGATATGTAAATTTAATTAATAACCAAACTTTCCTGGTGGCCTAATTTTTCCACAAACATTTCAGCTTCGATGGATGATATTATTTACCCATTTTCAGAAAATATTGGGGAAGATTAGTACTGGGCATCATGCAAGGACAAAGGCCAGAAATGTCCCTCAAAGGTTAGAATTAAGAAGAATATTTGTTGCTTTTATTTTGAAAGCTGTCATTGTAGAATTGAGTCTGCTCTCTGTATCATAATCAACAACAATCTGCCTGCCCAGAATGGTTGTTTAAAGGGAAAAAATACAGTGGACAATGGGCAGAGGTTAGAATCCTGGAAAATATCTACACATAATGATAGGCATAAAATAAAGGACTAGCAGAAAGGGTGGGATGAAGGATCCAGACAGCAGTGGAGAATTCAAGATGAGATATTAAATAAATTAACAATCCCAGACCATTATCAATGGAAGAAGGCTAACGAATAAAATTCTGTTAAATATGTAAGTGCTGATGATTCTTTTTAAAAGGTTGGAAGTTAAAAAACCATGACTTTCTGGCTAAGAATTTAACTCAATTATTTTGGCAGTAGATGCCACATCTTTCTTTTGAGGAAACCATTGACCCTCCCTTTTAACCCTTAGAGCTCGCATTCGGCTCACTCTGTACATTTGCTTTGAGGGAAAAATAGGTTTTTGGACAGTAGATGTGAATCCTAGAGCTTACTCTAAAATAAGCTGTGTTACAATCCAGAGTACATAGAAGATGCTCAAAAGTTGGCTTCTGATACTTTATTACCGGAATCATTGTTTTTCTATTTATTCAAATAATAATTTACTGACATCACTGACACTTTTTTTAATTTATGAATTGATGTTTTCAGAGTTTGTTTCTGTTTATCCAGAAGAAGGTAAAGGAACTAAAATACTATTACTGCATAAAAAACTTTGGTATATTCTTTACATATATTAAATCATTTAGTAGATAAATATGTCTTGATTAGCTTTACATAATAAATAAAATCAGCATAACATGATAAAATCCATTCTGCTTTCCCTGATTTGTTCATTTATTTACTATCAGAATGAATGAAACCCATTTTTTTTCTTTTTTGATGCCATTTTTCTTAGTCTGGAATTTGAGCAAAATAGTAAGCTTCATGACTTTACCTGAGCAAGGATTGCATTTAATTTTTATAATGTAGCAATCAAATGAATCCATATTTCTGATCACTTATACCTGATAAATTGTCCAAAGCAGTTCGTGAAACAAAAACAAATACTGCTCACTGAGATATATTTGATTCTGATGGCGATGTGTTCCTATTCTAAGTAAATTAGCTGCCAATTGAGAGTCTTTCCCTTTTCAGAGTAATTACTGACAAAGATGTAAAACAACTCTACCTAGAAAACACTGCCAGGAGGTTCATTACCAAATAAAAATGGTCCAAAATACTTAAAGGAGTATCAGATACTACACATACGGTAAAAATATGAATGTTTGCTAACACTGATGGACAGAATGGCTTCAAGTGGCTAAACTCAGGCTCTGATTTTTTTCCTCGAAGCTAATGTGAACTTGAGAAAGAAGAAAAACTCTACTTCAATGGGAAACACAGTTGAAGTAAGACAGTTATGCAAAGGACATTGTGGTTCATGAGGACAGACGTCAACGGTGTCCACCCGAGATCAGTAGCTTTCCTGCGAGGTTAACTTTGGAGTCTTATACCTTCTAGCTGTTCATCTCCAGATGGAACATGAAAGAAGAAACTGGTGGTGTTCTAATATACAAATGATTTTTAAAAGTACAAGTTAAAAGATGGATGTATTTGAAAATGTACAAGTTACCGGGCTTTCTTCACCTCCTTTAAAAATATGTCTCAGCTTGAGTTTTTCCAGGATACTCTCTGACTGATCATCCCAATCTTAGTAACATAACATGTTGCACACTTTTAGGACTCAAACATAATTTCCCCAACTGGATTCTACCGAAGACTAGTTCTAGAAGAGTTAAATAGTCCCACTGCTCAAAATATGGCTCCTGGAGGAAATTCACTGGGGAAACCAAGCATCTTACATTTTCCCTTGGCATCGTGACATGAGTGTCTTGTTGAGGCTCAGAATTCCTGAACTACTACTAAACTTTGTTTCACTTCCATTTCCCAAGCTTATTTTCACACACAAACATTTTTCCCCCTAGGTCCCTATCAGTATCCTGAGGAGAATATCCCACGGAACTCCTAGCAGTGATGGGAGCACACTCAGACGAAAATAACCTCTGTCATGGCAACAGTCTATGTGACAGGTGAGACTTTCCCAGATCATGTTGCACTGGGAATCAGAAGGTTGACAGTAATTATCAGGTGGGGTTTCTGAATCTAATCCTATGTTAAAAAATCATT
This sequence comes from Phyllostomus discolor, assembly GCF_004126475.2. Classification (NCBI taxonomy): domain Eukaryota; kingdom Metazoa; phylum Chordata; class Mammalia; order Chiroptera; family Phyllostomidae; genus Phyllostomus; species Phyllostomus discolor. The sequence continues at coordinate 30,471,090 of NC_040915.2, read as the reverse complement.
CGACTTGTGAAAGATAAAATTGAGAGGGACTAAATTTACAGCACCAAGGGTATAGAGAGCACACAAAATATAGACACACCCAATAGAGGTATGGTGTGCATTTCAAGTTCTTACTCACTGAGGAGCTGGTATAACTCGGTGATCAAGTACACTGAAAAAAATTAATTTTTGTCCCCATGCTCTCTTTTTCTTTCCTTCTTTATATGTACATAGAGTCTGCTAATTCTCCTTTGTGTCCCCCATAATTAGTATTTTTGTCTTTTTTCACTCCACAAGAATGGTCACTAAATTCTATCAGGATATTCATATCAATGTTATAAAATCCCATTTATATTTTGAAATCATATATCTAGATACACATATACACAGAGGAAGAGAGATAAAGTATTATTTTTTCATAATGATTATGTGTTTTCAGCTTATTAAATATATTTTTAATGATCTGAAATTACTTTTATGAAGTTGATAACCGTAGTTCCATCTGGGGGTGATAATGAAAGAGTACAGAGATGTATTGTATCTAATCTTTCTTTTTACAATCAGCATAAGTGGTTTTATAATTTGACAGAGAGCTAACACAACAACAAAATGTACTTTCTCTGTAACAGATGAGAGTACATTTTCAGGCCAAGCTTTGGCAACTGCAGTCCTTCCTATAAGGTCCTGTGTGAAAGGCTCGCCTCCAGGAATGTGTCACCCCAGAGAAGCTCCTGGTTTTAGTCATTTGTCCCTGTGATTAGTCCTCTTGCACACCCTTTGCTTCCTGCTTCCTCTGCCTGGTCTGGCCCCTGGCTGCGGGCCCCGTGGTCTGCACTCGCCCAGTGCTGCAGAAAGCCCGATGCGTACTTTTTGCAAAGACCCATAATTTCCATATTCTGCTCTTGCTGACAGCAGATCCCACCAATTTCGGTGCGCTGGGTGAGTTGCTCTAGGTAACACTATCTTACAGGCTTTCCCCGGGTTCACTTTCTCAACCTTCGATGACCACCGCTCTTGAATAATATGTCCACATGGTGCTTTTCTCAAGGGAGATGAGCTGAAAAGATGGACTAATATATATTAACTAATCAATTCTAAAAGGTGTACTTATAGAGTACATTTTGGAAATTAAATATTTTATTTAAATAGTGGGTTTGGCTTCCAGATTATCTGACATAATTCTCTGACTCTGGTAAGGTATTTATTATAGCTGTCCCAAGAACTTCATGGGATATTTTACAAAGGTAAAGCCTACTATTTGAGAAAATGTAAACAAAACCAAATAAATATTCCAATTTTGAAACACTGAAAGTCATGTCATTGTCTGTGGCTTCACTCTGAATGAACCCTACCAGACCCGCCTGGAAAGGAAAGACACCGCCGGAGGTGAAAGGCCCACGGGGACTCACTCCTCACTCACACACCACCTCCGCCAGCCGTGGGGGATTCACGGGGTGCCTTCTGTGCTCACGGGATCCGCACAAATCACAGCGTTTGCCTTCGAGGAGCTGCTGAGTGTGAGTCAGGTGTACACCGAGGTGCACGATTACAAGTGGCAGATGACACCGTCCACTTGGTCCTCCTTAAAACGCTGGTTGGCCTTCTTCACTCTTTCATCAAAGTCTGCACAAGCTCCTTATCCCCCGTGTGGGCATTACTTTAACTTGTGAAAATGTCTTCGGGGCCTAGATCTTTCTACATTGGGATTCTGCAACCACCTGTAACTCAGGCTCCAAGCAACTTCTACAATGTATCTGAAGTCATATATATAAAACTTATTATATATATAATAATGAAGTGATGTATATTATATATAATAAACTGATATATATTATATACAATGAACTGATATATATACATATATATTAGAGATGTGTGTGTATGTGTATATATACACATCAGTTCATTTGTCCAAGCTGACAGAATTTTGGCTCAGAGCAAGGAAATCTATTTCACTCCAAAAGTGGAGGAGATGGCTGTATATGGCCTTTCCCTAAAAGGTCATAAAAATACTTTATAAACATTGTTTTTAAAGAGCCAGTGGTAACATGGCCTCCTTTATTTTGATAAGGTGTTAATTTGGAAATAGAAGGAATTTGCAAATGGTTTCATGTTGTTCTCTGATTTTTTCCTCTAAAATTTTCCATGACATTTTTTTTTTGCTTGTATGCACTTTTCTTTGGTTTCAGTGATGTAACTACTTCATGAGCGTGCGGAGAGTTTTGCAGAGGGGTCTGTGGAAGTGAAACCTGCATTTCAGAGGAAGGAGGTGGAAGACCGAAGGTGCACAGCAATTTGCAACTGTTTCCGTCTCGTGGCTCACATAAACTAATCACTAAAAATCTGTGGCACACCCCAAAATATATGTGTTGCTGATCTGACCAAAAAAAGGTATAATTTTGATTTATTTACACCAGATGGTTCTTGTTGTGTTGGCTGTTGTCGTTTTCTTTGACAGCCTAAGGGAAACGAAGTCGGTGCCCCTGACTAAACAGTCCGTGTGTGAGCTGCGGCACACCGGTTGAAAATCACTGCTCTACCAGAATGGTTGAAATTATACTAAAGAAAAGCAGAATCGTTCTGGGGACCACCTGGGTGTGAAAGATGATATTAGCATATGGATCATTAAAAATAGATTTTCAAATTGCCATCGGGTTGTTAAATAGCAGAGAAAGGTGAGATGAAGCATTAAGAAGCAAACAGAAACGTAGATCCCAGAAACAGTCGGAGGAGGGCAATTCACACCAAGATTTTGCCAGAGGCGGCTGACAACATGCATCTGGACAGCAGAGGGAGCTATGGTATCGCAGTTGTCAAATCTCAGTTTGCTTAAGGAGAAACGTCAGATTTATGGTTCTAGCAAAGTGGACATGTTAGTGATTCTTCCGTAATAAACAAGTCAGCTACAGACACTGGAATGGAGCTTTAATGATCTGCATCTTCTGAAGCCCAGAGCGCGACCGGCCCACGGCTCCCTCTGCGTGGACTCAGCCTGTATCACATCCAGATTTCATTGTATTGACCTTCAGGCCAGTGTTTTTCCTCCTCACTTTGTAGGTTTGGAAATAAGTCATCAGCATCTTTGCTTAATTGACAGGAGAAATTTGAGACACAGGCACCGGTAGCAGGGGAGATTTTTCTACGTACCAAAGACGCTTTATTTAGTTCTTTATAAAAGTTTGTTTTTAAAACAATTTTAACTCTATCAGCTGGCAAAGATGCGAATGACTGAGTTGGCAGAGTGCGTGAAAACATGTACAGTGACTCTTCCATCCTAACCTCTGCCCTACTTTTCCTTCCTGTCTCCAATTAACAACTAGTTTCTTAGCCATTCAGGCTGCCTCTTGAAAATCACTCAGTGTTTCATTTCCATCTATATTCTTGCTTAAAATAGATGGCCAGGTTTAGGCACAGTGAATGACACTTTCGTCTCTGAGGTCCATCCCAGTTTACAAGTCCATGCACACCAAAAATGTGTGCCTATCTTCTGTTAAAACTACTAAAACATCACCAGCGAGTCAGCTCCCCACATGCTTTTGAAAAGCTGGCAGGGGTGGGGGCCCATGGGAGCACCGTATCTAAGAGACGTTTCTCAACTGACCTGTTCCCTAAAATGAAATGGATTCTTATAACTCAGAGCGCTATGCTAGTTTATGATGGTTGCCATAACAAATTACGACAAACTTAAAGCAACAGAAATTTAGCCTCTCGCTGTTCCAGACGCTAAAAGTTCAAAAGCGGGCTGTCAGCGGGGCCATGCGCCTTCTGAATGCCCCAGGGAAGACTCCTTCCTTGCTTCTGTACAGGTCTGGTGGTTGCTGGTGATCCTGGGCATTCCTTGGTTTACGGACACATTATTGCAATCTCTGCCTCCACTTTCATGTCCCTCTCTTTCTGTGTCTTTGTATTGTCTCCTCAGTTTATAAAGACGCCAGTCAATGGATTTAGGTCCTATTCCTAAATCTATTAGGATGTCATCTCAATCCTTAATTGATTATGTCGGCCCAGACACTATTTCCAAACGAGACCCCACTCTGAATTTCTCGGTAGATATTAATTTTAGAAGGACACTGTTCAACCATTACAAGCACATATCAGACGCAAACAAAGATGATTTTTACAGGTTTTGATTGGGAAAAAAGAGAGACAAATTAACCAAATATAATTATCATGAAGATGCTAAGAGCAAGAAATGAGTACTTAAAAAAAACAAATACAAATACAAATATGCTCCCAGCAGGGGTTACTTACTATTTATTAATGGAGTTAACATAGACCTGAAAACAGTTAGTTGCTATACACATAAACTGACTGACAAGCGTGGCTGCCGAGGATCAAACAGATTTGTTGGGGTAAATGCCTTATAACTGTACAGTTCAAACTGCACTTGTATAGAATATAAACAAAAAATTGGGTGAAGGATGAAAGTTACAGATTTTCACTCCAGTATTATCACACATTGGTAGTGTAACATAGGCCAATTATTTACTTTCTCCGGGCATGTGCTTCCTCACTTTCAAAACTGAATAAAGAATATTTTCAGAATTATCCAAAAATCTATAGAGGCAAAGGACAGAGGAAATGATACCACAAATGTGGTTCATTTACGTGCCTTCTTTTCTTTTCTTTCTTCAAGTACTCAGGCTCTTTCTCACCTCAAAAACTAAGTCATACTTGAAGGGTGCACAAATACCTGCTGATTTGTTATGTCATAAGATGATAAATAATACTAGGCACTTTTTGGGCATTGTCATAAAAATGAATTATCCTGAAAGGTTGCATAGATATCATGATGATACATATTTTTTAAGAAAGAAAAAAATGTTCAGTACTCAACTGTTTTCCATGGTACCAAACACCTAGCCTCCTGAACAGTTCATTTAGTTGACAAATATTTATTGAACAGCTAAAGCTCTTAGCCCAGTACGTTTTTTATTTTTTATTCAGCAAGCAAGCATGAATGATAGGATTACTATGTGCCAGTGCTATGTTGGACATGGGTCCTGCTCTCACGGAGCCCAGTCTGGTCACAGACAGAGAGAGAGAGTGAGGGAGAGAGAAAGAGAGAGAGAGAAACATCAACATGAGAGAAAAACATCAATCAGTTGCCTCCCAAATGATCCCCTACCCTGAGTGGGGATCAAACCCGCAACCTAGGTATGTGCCCTGACCAGGAATTGAACCCTCAACCTTTTGATGCATAGTCCAACCAACTGAGCCACCTGGCTAGGGTATAAATCAGTTTTCTGAGTAAATCAATAAATAGACTGAAATTTGTCTTTATATTTTTTACCTTTCCCAGTTGAACTAAATCTTGAATTAATTTACCCCAAATCATTTACCTACACATATTGACCCAAAGCCCACTCTGCCAGGCACTGTGCTAGGCACCAGCCACACACGGGTAGCTCAGACAGGCTCCAACCAGTTCCCAGAGATGACAAGTCAAAGTATAGCCACCAAGCCACATGTGTTAGGGGACCTGCAGTGACACATTGTGTGGAGGTAGCTGGGTCAGACTTTAATGGGAATAGGCATAGAGGACCGTGGAGGACTTTTAGCGGAAGCAATTTTTAAGCTGAGTATTAAAGAATAAATAGAAGAAAGCCAAGCACATGGGGGAAAGGGAGGATTCCAAGAATAACAAAAAAAGTATACTCAAAGGACCGGAGTCAAGAGCACAATGCTTCCTGGGAAATGAAAGCACTCTGCTGTGATGGGAGTGGGTAGAAGGCTTCATTTCAAGAAGTGTAGATGCCCAAATGAAGTCTTGCACTTCTGTTAAATAGCTGGCAAGGGGAATCCTGCCAAACCTGTGATTGGAGGGAATGTATCAAATGAAAATATAAACACCTTTATAGTGATGCATATTCCCAGAAGCTTTGCACGCGGACATAGGGGAGTACACGTCTCTGAGCCAGGAAGTTGCTTTTACTCTTCACGTAGCATCTCAAGAGCCCATTATACATAAGTTGATGTATCAAAACTCCTCTGTTAATATGTTGATTCACACTTTTAAAATGAGTTGCCGGAGAGGAGGGATGACGGGGAAGTGAGGGAAAGAGGCGAAGGGGTTAAGCACAAATTTGCAGTTACAAAACAGTCCAGGGATGTAAAGTGCAGCGTAGGGAACACAGTCGGTAATATTGCAATAACTGTGTGTGGCTTCAGGTGGGGCGTGGGGGTATCGGGGGAACACATTATAAAATATATGATTCTCCAACCACTACGCTGTGCGCCTGAAACCAACACAAAATAATATTGAAGTAAACTGTAATTGAAAATTTAAAAAAATTTTTTCAGGAAAAAAGAACTCCTACCCGTCCCCCCCAAAATAAATACAAATTAAATAAGCAAAATAAGTAACTAAATAAAATAAAATGAGCACTTTTCTCAAACAGAAGCTCTAAAGTGCTGAGAAACAGCCATGACAGGACATTTTAACATAATATTACCCATGTGTTTTGTGTGAAGTTCTGTTTTTGCTCACTCTCCACATGGCCCGATGATCAATACCAGCCCATTTTCTGATAGAGGGATTGGTGATGAGAACTTAGTCTGGGAGACAGCCAGCCAACTGAAGTGCAAATAGAACTTTAAAAACGTCGTGCTTAAATGAAATTCTTTCTCATATTTTGATCAGGCATAATTGAAAGCAAATCTCCCAAATACACTGAATTTTTTTTTCCTTCTAAGCGGACATCAAAAATGTTTCCCTGTCACTTGAAAACTTCCACAACCTGAGGCTATTAGCATGGATAATTAAGTAACTCTGTTATTTATGAGAAGGATTCAGATAAATATTCTTCAAGGGAAGAAACAATTGGAAAAACATACATATATCAGCTAGTTCCATGGCTGATTTTTCCCCTTCCCTAAAATTAAATGAATTCTTCATTCGCTATTATAAACTAAATATTTCCTTTGAGTCCAATTAGCATTGCTGAAAGAAAAAGCAAATCAACGCTCTGTTCAGCATGCATCAATGTAATGGAAAATCAGGTCTTTTATTCTAGCTTTAATAACTGCAGCTTGATTAGAGGCAAAGAAAGGCTAGGAAGGGAAAAAGGGGAAAGGAGAAGGGCTGCCAAATTAGTTCTGTAAGAATTCTCAACCTGTCTGCTCTCTGGCTCGCTATTCACATGCTAATTGAGCCTTTTGGTAAACAGAATGGGTAATCATGGAAGACAAAAACAGACGCAGAAAACAAATGAAATATCACTCCTTATCCAAAGCGGCGTGGCATTTTTCTGATAAGCTTTGGGAGACTTAAAATTTTAAGTCCTTGGGTCTTATTTTTTTCTGGATAGAGTATAATTAATATAATAAAATAAATATTACATAATCGAATAAAAAATGACAAAGAACTGCTTTGTTTCAACAATGAAACCAGTCATGTTATAATTAGATAAGAGGATTTATATTCACAGCTATAAACATGAAAGTAGAGCATGAAGCTGGATAAAGGCGAGTTTTTAATTCTTAAAAATTAATTACATGGCATTATTCTTATCAGTACACAGAATGCATTAATTATACAATTAATAAAAAGATGAAAGGGATTTTTTTTCTTCCTTGGCAATTGTAATGCGCATGGGGGCATTTGGTTTTATACCCAGAATTGCCCTTCAGGCATTTCTATAATCTTCTTACTAGGCAATGTCAGGACCCTAAACCCGTTAGCAGGAATATTGAATGGAGTGGGTCTCCGTGTTAGCATTCAGACGCGTTTCTGAAAGGTTATGGATTTCCATGTAATGGGGATCTAAGGTGTAATAGGTTTAATTTGAGGTCCTCTTTAAAAGATCAGCGGGAAGAGGCATTGTCAGTAATGTGTAATAGCCAGTGAGAAGTGGCGGCTCACCCCCTCGCACGGGGCTTCCTGAAGAAGGAAAAAGTGACTATCTTCGTACAACAGTTATTTCTCTGAGTGCTTCCATCATCGGCACAGCACCGAAAACACCCTGTGTGTGCTACTGCTTGAGCGGTGGAGACGTTTTCCAGCTATAAATAACGCTCACGGAAGAGGAGACCAGGTCGTGAAAAGACAGCTGGCTATCAGGAGCGGAGCCACGGGCCAAATCCATTTGAGCAGACTCCAAGGGACGGTCCAGATTCTCTGGCTGCCTTGCAATTGTGTTTTATCAACTGTTACTCGGAGCAAACGGGCCATCAGCCAGGGGCAGGAAATCTGCTGTTGTTATATACAAATTGTTGACGTGACAACACAGACCCACTGTAGCCATGGTGTTTGACTGAGCTGACCTGCCAGCAATACCGTACATGGGAACGACATACTATCAAATTGCACCCCGAAACATCTCACGCAACTACTTTAAGGCTATGTGTTAACCGCTCAGCGTTTAGTTGAGTGAACAAAGAAAGCAAATATGAATTTATTTTTAAGAACAAAGAAATACACAGACCACTAAGTGAAAAACCACTTAATAGTCACAGTCCTGAAGATAGCATTTTAAGCTACTGCTATTTGGTAATGTGTATGTCTAAAAAGGACTATTAAGAGAGAGAAAAAAATTAAACCTTCTTAGGTTTTCAGTTATAGTGTGCTGAAAATACAAAGCAATTGTTCTTATAAATATAAGGGGGTGATTGGTAGTGAAAAATACCATACAAAATTGTGAATGAAAAATAAATCTGTCCAGAAAGTATCCAGCCACACACTATGAAAAATAGAGACATTCCTTGAAGAAGATACAAGAAACTTTGTACATAGGACAATGATGCCTCAGTCCCCTTCAAAGTTATGGCCTTCTTGAGGAAATTTGGTTAGTTGGTAGTGGTTTGAATCAAGCCATTAGCAACTGCAGCATGATGTTCCTTCTGCTGTGGCGTCAGAAATCACAGAACGAATTTTGCCACCACACGTTTCATGCCAAGACCCTGCGTCAAAATCTCGGACACAGAGGTTTTCGGAATCCCCAGATCAGCTTTTAGTTCTCACGCTGTCAGTCACCGATCTTTGTTGATTGCAGCCGTGCACGCTCAATATCCACAGGTGTTCTGCTTGTTGCAGGCCTTCCAGAACACGGGTCACTTTCAACAGACCCTCGACCACCTCTGATACCTTTGTGCCACATTTTTATTTGAGCTGCACTCATTGCATCATTCCCCAAAACCTTCTGAATCACCTGAATAGTTTCCATGGAGGAATGTTCAAGCTTCACGTAAGATATGATGCAGATTCATTGCTCTACTCACTCAGTCATTTTGAATAAGAGGGCCACACAGTACGAATGCTCTCTCAATGGCGTCTACCGCCCCCACTGACCAGTACAGTGAAGTCATCGTTGTTCACACATGCTCATTCCAGTCCACTCTCCTTGGCTGCCAGGTTATGTTGATGACACGCAAACCATTCTCGTTATATAGTTATATTAATAGCTGGAATTTCTTCTGGTCAGACTATATATATATATATATATATATATATATACACACACATATATATATTTATACATATGGTCATTAAAATCATTAGAGAAATTTCTTTCCCTCTTTTCAAAGAATGTTTTGAGAGCTAAAAATCATCTGAAATGAACACAGAGAAGTAGCCACTGCTTAAGGATCCAGTTGTGCAGACTGCATTGGATCATCATAGCTGCTAATACTCAAGAGAAGCTCTTGCTTTGGCATATTTTTTGGTATTTCAACTGGCTTCCTGAATGTGTTTATCTAGATACTCAAGTGTGTGCACATGCGTGTGTGTTTGTGCAAAATACAGAAGCTTGTTCCCTTGCTTCAAGAAAATTTACATAGAAAAATCTAAAATTTAAACAATCAAATTAGAGGCCAATTACTCTGGAAATTATTAAGATTATGCATCATTGCCATAATATGGGCTAGATCTTGTCAGTGTAAACAACTCAAGAATACCTTTATCCCCTTCTCTCTTTAATCAATACATACAGATGCATGGATAGCTCAAGTGCAAAATGCTTTGAAGATTGACCTCCCAGATTCATTTTGTGTATTGAAGAGGTGCCCTTCCCAGGACTCAAAACAAACTGAGGACGTACTTCATCATGAGAATTTAGGGTGGTGTGGAAAAAGTTTAATATAAAGTATTTCATCCACGTTGCCGATCCAATCCAGATAAAGCTGACTAACTTTGACATTTTGCTACTCAAACTGTGGAAAATTATAGATTTATGTAAGGTCCATTTAGACTTACTCCATTCTTCTGGATAAAGGTTTTATGAGCCTCGTGTGGTGATTCTACTCAGCCAGCCTATATAATTAGATTGTGAAATTTCTTAGATGTAAGAGATAATCTAAATGTACAATTATCAGAGTCAGTTTTATAAGATAGCTAAATTCATCCCTGAACACTATTAAACTTTAAAAATATATCTCAAGAAAGATAAAAGGATAAATCATAGTGAGAGAGTCACTTTTTGTTTTTATTTTAATTTTGTAAGTTGCAACCTGTGGTAGTTCTAGATTTAAGATTAGTGTGGAGCACTGACCCTGTAAGGCAAGTTAACTGTTCTTTAAAAAAAAAAAAGAGTAGTTATCTACCAAGAAGAAAAACTAGCAAATCAAGAGGAGTGTTTCTTATTGTAATGGGAGAAGTACCATAGCTATAAATGCTCTCATTGCATAGATAGCACGCGGTGGGATCTGCCAGCAGATTTTTCAGACAAAATTGTAGGTAGACAAAGTGCATCTCTATAGTCTTTCCCAGTCTCTCCTGCTCTCTCTCTTCTGTTCTTCCCCTTGCTCTATCTCTAACTCCTAGGCCAAGTTTCTAATCATCATGCTGGCCCTTGATGACCCAGTTCCTACTGCTCCCTTAGCTCACCCATGCCTTACCTGGGTCTTCTCATAGCCTTGTCTACACATTATTTCTTCTTTGCCTCCTCAGAAGACACCATGAGGACACTATGTTATAGGCAGCAACTTTGGAGTTTAAAAAAAAGTAAATTGTCGATATTCTGCCTATCGGTTTGCCATCTTAGGTAAGTTACTTTCTAAACCTGTTTTCACCTGTAAAGTGTGAATAGTAACGTCATCTACCTCACAAGATTGCCGGGTCAGTAAATCAAAGAGCTATAGCAGCATACAGCACAGAGGGAGCACTCAAGTATCAGCTGGTATTATGCCCGGGTATGTGACCCTGAGCACGCCAGTCACATACAAAGTAGAACAGGAGTTCCCTACCTAACAGGGGTTGCACCGATGTTGAATAAAATAACCTGTGTTACGTGCCTTGTACAGAGTCTGACATATGATAATTTTCAGTGGTGTCCAACCTTTTGGCATCTCTGGGCCACACTGGAAGTACTAGAGTTGTCTTGGGCCATACATTAAATACACTGTGATACATAATCATAAAAAAATAATCTCATAATGTTTTAAGTAAATGTACGATTTCGTGTTGGGCCTCAATCACAGCCATCCTGGGCTGCACGCGTCCCGTAGGCCACAGGTTGGACACCCCTGATTAGATAATAAATACCTGTCTGGAAGTACCTTTCTTCAATTTTCCAAGATGTGACCTATCAAAGGATTCATGTCTTCTAATAAGTAAGACAAGGTAATTAAGTGACTGTAAGGAGAATAAATGTGGATTGTAAAGGAAGAGGCGAGAGAGCCAAGCGCTGGGAACTCCAGTCTTTGGAAGTGGCCAACGTGAGGGAAGAAGAGAGAAATGCCACAGCTTACGGGACCCTGAAAGACAAGTGGAGAAGGTGGACCAAGGAGAGAGTGGCCAACGGCATCAAGGTCTGAGGCTTGCTCAAGACACGGAAGATGTTATTGTCTAGCATTTGGGAGCTCCCCTCCATCCACGTTCATTCATTTGTGTGTAAAACAGAGAAACCCATACTCTCCTCCTCTGGGGTCTGGAACATTCATTACTGATAAAAGTCACAGGAGACAGGGTTTCAGTCACCCCGCATTTGCCCGCGTGTCCACTTGTCTTACGCTTATGCCTCATTTCTGACATGTCCCTCTGGATAAGATCCCATCAGCTTGTTCCACTGTAGCCACTTACGATTTGTGAGGAAAGCAGATTTAAACCTGCCCTTAGTCCCACCACTCACCGCAAGTGAACGTTTTACCGTAATTGCAGGTTTGGCTCGACGCTAAAGAGCAGCCGATCTCATCGCGCTGCTTGTAAGTGGGAACCTTGTCACCTGGTGTGGAAATACTTCATTTTAAACCTTTGCAGTGTAACTAAGTACCATCAAAACTATGTAAGCTTCACTCTTTAAGTTCCAAGTTGTTAGGCAGAACAGAGTTAATACAATGCTTCTAACACTCAGCACTTCCTGGTAAGCACCCTCATTTTACGCTTTTCGAGGGTTGCTGAGCCTTTCCTAGTAAGGTGGACAAAAGTTCCTAACATATGGACAGCAAATAATGACAAAAGAAACCAGTTCTTCCTGGTTTTCCTAGTAACAGAAACATGAGAAATTAAATTTGTCAGAAAAGAGTACTTTGTGGATATTCTAAATCGGCATTATATGTTTGCAATTGATTTCATGGGTTCCCCCACAAGGAGGATGAGAAAAGAATGCTTTCTACATCAAAGGCCGGTCCAGTTTGTGATACTCATCTAGTTTCTTATATTCATAAAGCTTGGAACTAAAAGGAGCTTTTCTTTTGTTTTTAACTTTGCTGATCCCCACCAACGCATCTTCACGAATGTTTCTTCCTCAGATAGAATTACACTGTGGTTGTGGGTCAAAGGATGTTCCTCTGGTCTTATTTATTCTGCATTCTGCCTTTTTGTCGGCATGATTATATTTGTTCCCAAGCAATATTACCCCACTCTCTTTGAGGTTTCCCCTCATCTCTATTTTCTATCCTTTTAACCATTTAGACATTCCATATTTCTTAACATACTTTTAAGATATTAAGATTACATGTTTGCGCAACCGCTCAGTTGTTTGGAGCCCAATTTTTGAGATACAGGAATTGTTCAGAGGAGGTCTCCTGTTTGGAAATATGTAGGGAGTGGCTAACTGCATAGACTCTGAGGACCGACTGCCTGTTTTAAGTCCCTTTTCTCCTTCTGACTCTCGGTGAAACCCTGAGCAAGTCATCTATCATCGCTGTTTCTTTGCTTTCCGATCGATAAAGCTAGATTAATAACAGCATCTCTTTTATGGCATTGTTAGGAGGATTACGTTGATTAATCTCTATCAAGCATAGGAAAGAGCACCACGCAGAGTAAGTGCTATATATGCGCTTGAAAATTAAATTTATTTAATATCATCAATAATGGCACCATACAGAAGATATATGGCATCAATTTACTGCATTTCTATCTTGTGGATATTTATGTCCAGTTCAACCTCAAAACCTAGGAGAAAGTCACATTTCTTTACGGGTGCTATTTGTACTTGTAATAACGTGGCATAAATATTCATGATTAAACTCTGCCAGTCCCTATAACTCTGTGCATGTCCCTCTAATTAATACTAAAAATTATTAGGCTGAAAAAATATTGTAAGAATGTGGTTAATATAAGAGGAAGACCAGGGAACATATCAGTTATTGATTTTTTCAAAAGAGTAATGACCCCAAAAGACACATTAAAAATTAATAATTCCAAATTGCCTGTCTAGACTACCCTCCACCAAGATGTAGAAGATTCTATATTTTAAAATGCTGAATTATTATTGTGAGTTTCAATCATTAAAGAAACACACAATTACGAAAATGAAACCAATGTTTCTGTATTAAATACTAACAAAATCATAAAATACTGGAAACTTGAGTTATCTAATTTGTAGTTTGATAGTATTCAAATTAAGCAAAAATGCTTACAATCAAATTATGAAACTAGGAGGTAAAACGGCTAGAGTAACCTAATTTCCTGCTTGCCAGGGGCAGCCAGAGATTCTTTTTCTGTTTCTCTCATTTGTTATTTTGGCTGTCTCATTAGTGGTACACAAATAGAAAATAGAGGAGTAAACTTGAGGCCATACCACTGAAACATGTTGCATAAATGTTTAATGAACTCGAAATAAAGGTAAGTGTGCCCCATCAGCGCTGGCAGGGGGATCTGGACGTTAACCAAGGCCATGATGGTAGCTTCTGGGACAGAACCACCCACAGGATGGATGCGAGGGAGGCACAGTGAAACCAGATCATGTCGACACCAGAAGACTCGCCTTCCTCTCCCTAACCCACCCGGGTCTGCTGCCCAGACGTTACAGTTCCCAGGCCATTCACTCTCCAAGGAGCTCCCACTCAGACATCTTCATTGAAAATAATCTAAATTCTATTAGTTTCATATTTAAATTAATTTTCACATTCCATTCCTTCCTGCTAAATTCCATTTATAGGATCTCTCCAGCAAAAAAATCTGCAAAGATGTTTATCATGCTGTTATTTGTAGCTCTGAATGTTTATAAAAGAATGAGTTAATAAGAATGAGTTAGCCCTTTATATATTGGCTAAAAGGTTGTCCAAGACACATCGTGTAAATAAAACTAAAACTTGGGAGAAAGTAAAAATAATCCTACTTATTATATTTTATGCACTTTATGTATTTTTAATTTTTATACATTCTATCATAAAAATGCATATAGTTTTATCTATATGCATTTATATACAGGCACAGATCTGAGTTCAGAAGAAGCTATGTGTTTACATACATGTGTATGTCTGTATACATGTATATGTACATATTAATCACCACTTACAGAACACTTTAAAATTCGCATTCCTGGGTCTCACTTTAGACCAACTGCATGTATCAGAATTATTGGGACCAACCCAGATAATTCTGATGACCAGACCAGGTTTGAATAGCCAAGTTTGAGACTAGCTCTTCTAGCTTACAAAGGACTGGCTACTCATGCTATTCATTTTTTCAAGCCTGCCTATAATTTCTACTAATTATGAAAATTCCAAGAAATGTCTACTTCTACTTATTGAGAGTTTGTTTGCTACATTAAACAGTGTCTATTTTACTAGAACTTTTAGAAGATATCTTGGGGACTAGTTTACTGTGTCAACAAGAATTTATGGAGCATGTGCAGTATGGCTGGTTCTGTTCTGTGTGGTAGGAATGCAAAGTGCACAAAATAAGGAAGGTATGTCTCATGAAGACAATCTCCCCTGCATAACCACTCGACCGCTTTTACCATATGACTACTTCTATCTTGCTGTGGGTCTCCAATGTGAGTGGGCATCCGATTAACCCAAGATCCAAGATCTGGTTCAGCTAGAGATGACTAGGCTCCACCCTCACAGGTTCTGAGTCACTAAGCCTGGGGCAGGGCCCAAGAATTGGCATGTCTAAGGATTTACCAAGTGATACTGATACTATGGGCTGAGGACCACAGTTTTTAAAAACAATGACTAAAATGCCATCTGTTTCTTTTCTTCCATTGCCTGATACAAAAGTGAGATCCAGTTCTGCAACCTTTTCTCTAGCAAGAATGTAAGACTTTGTTTGTTATGTCAAGTAATAATTTCACAATTGGCATTCTTTAACTTCCCTATCCTGATAACTAAAGCATATTTTATCTGGAATTTCATATACTTGTATAGGTATCTAAGCTACTTTTCTTGGAAAACTATATGTCTAGGTATGGAGAAAAATCAAGTGAGATAAAGAAAAAGAATCTGAAGTTTATAAACACATGCAACAGGACAGCTAAAGTCTGGACCATGTCAATTGCCCTTTGCTTCCTCTGGGAATCAGTCCACCCTACACAGTTACCAGAGCAGCTGAGATCAAATGAGTTAATATCTATAGAAACTTTTTGCAAAATGTAAAGAGCTGTAAAGTGTAGGTTACCTAGAGAACCCCCAGTCTCATGTCTAATTTTTACAAGGAAAATCTGGAACATCTCTTGCTTGGCCAAACCAAAGAAAAAGGCTCCCCTTCACATTGACTGCATTGAGTTTGACCTCTTCTCTCCCAAACAGGTGTGTGTTCTTGGCCTGGGAAATGCTGTGTGCCACTTACTAAATGCCACTGAGGTGAGTGTCCCCTTTTGAACACATCTCTAAGTCTCTGCACTGTGGAGAGAAGCCAGACAGAGTCAGGCCTCACCCCCTGAGATGGCCACGTGTCTGTCATCCTTTCAGAAAAGCCCTTCTGAAGAGCCCTTGAATGAGTTTCCTAGAGGAAATGTGAAGAAATAGTCATGCAACTCACCACGTCCTACCTTCCCACTGAACCTCTTATTAATTAACATGTTAATGCTCTGTTTGATTTCTTAAATTTCGTTTGAGAGACAGTGAAACAGCTATTTTCAAATTAAATTAAATTGAGTTGGGAGAAGATTTTCAACCAATATAGTCCTTTTCGTACTCTACTAATTCCAGTACTCATTAAGGTAAAAAAAAATCAATGAGTTTGAAATGAAAGTGTTGATATTATTGTAGGCTGAGTCGACTTCTGAATAACACTCCCTCTGTGACAATGTTTTACCACATATGTGACATTAGAAAATGCAAATTCCAATGCTTAAAAAAGGGGGGATTTTCCTCAGTTACCATAAATGTCACCCAACTATCTGTTTGGGGAATTAGCCTAGTCATAAATGGTAAAAATTAAGATTTTTTGTCTAGCACAGTAGACATCTTTACTGTTAATAGTCTGCAACGATCCTTTGATTTTCAATGGTATATTGCTCTCAGCTCACAGTGCAAGTTTCAGGCATAATTAATTATCTTTTATCTTCCTCCAAGGCTTTTCTTTTTAGCAAAAGGATTTGTTTAGACTTCTGTTCTAATGGATTTTCATGGGAAATGTTATGTTAGGTAGTTCTTAAACCAAGGCTATTACACCATTATATTATAGACCAAATAGTTATCGCTTACTCTCCTTCAATAAATAATTTTTCAACACCTCCATTTATATCGACTTGAGTTTTCTGAATCTGTAGATCATTTTAGGTTGAACTTCAGAATGTCTTCTATTGACAGTGTTTGGAATTATTCTTTTTTTCAACCCTAATTAACCTTTCTAAGATTAGCATGCAGTAACAGCTTGGGCTGATACTAGAACTCTACCATGTATAGGAATTATGTATGGCCATGCCAGGAATTTTCAGTCAATGTATTACTCCTGGAGGATGCGAGTGTTTCCGTGTTTCTCAGACTTGGATGGGCTTACAAGTCACCTGGAGCCCGTATTTATCTGTAGATCCTAATTTAGTAGGTCAGGGGTGGAGCCAGACTGTGCATTTCCTACATGTTTAGGGGGGATGGTGATGCTGCTTTGAGTAGCAAGGGATTAGGTATCATTGGTAAGCCAAGAGTAGATTTGACATGATAGGTTTAATAACTGCAAGTCTCACAGCTATTTTGGAAAGCAGAGTTTGCTACTCATACATGGAGCTTCAGCAGGGCTGAACTATGGTAATCAAGCAAAAACCAATATTTCTATCTTTCTCGACCTTCCTAAAGCAGAACAGATTGTTAAGGTGAAAGGCATCTTTAGTAGTTATCAATGCTGCTTTGTCTATTTGTAATTGTAAATTGTAATATATTTGCATTATTTTTCATCTTAATTTGCCATTTGAACTAAGCATTTTGGGGGACTTAGTTCAGGGCACTGTAAAAACTCTTCATATTCCATGTGACAGAGTTTCTTAAAATGTGTTTTTTCTTCACCTTTTCTGAGAAACTTCCAAAAGTGCACAAATTCATTTTGGCGGGGGGGGGGGGGGAGAAAAACATTTTTGTCTCACAGATAGCAGTCATGAGTAGTCCATATTTCCTAAAGACCAACAGTATTTCTTAGGGCACTACAAGGAGCATATGGCACATCAGACAACAGTTTCTTTGCCAACCAGTTGCTAGGTCTCTTCAAATACCCACCACCAAACCCTTTGCGCCTTTTCAGTTTTCAAGAAAGAACACACGTCTTTAGGTTGTTTATTTATTTATTTATTTGTTTATGTCACTGGCAGAAGAACATTTAAGAGGCATTCCTTTATTTAGTAGAAACTCCCTTCTGTTCCTAAATGTGTCATTTAGACCAGGGCAGTGATTCTGAAACCTCAGGTGCTTCAGGGTCACCAGGGTCTGCTTGCTCAACCACCACTTGCTAGGCTCCGCCCCCCACTTCCTGATGCAGTAGGTGTGATGCAGGGTGTGAGAACTGGCGTTGCAGAACACTTTTTCAGGTGAGACTGATCTGCTGGCCCAAGGTCCACACCATGTAAACTAGTACTTGAAGAAAATGTACTTCCCTTTTTTCTGCATATTAAAGATGTTTCCACTAATTATGAGGGTGTAAGGTTAATAAAGAGGAAAGTGAGGATCAAAGCCTTTGTCTAAAACTTTGACACAGAAGCTATAGGAGCCTCCAAACCTGAGTTACTCCATACACGCCAAGGGGCATCGGCTTTCCTGTGCCCCCAAAAGCGAGAGCGAGTCTTCAGGCAATTTGGCCAGGGACGCCTTCTCAGAGTCTCCTATCCAGGCAGGTGCCCTCGCAATTTTCCAGCAGGCCGTGATTAACCTTCATGGTGATAATCACAATTGTAATTGTACAATTATTTGCAAAAAAAAAAAAGTATTTATTTACTGACTATTGTTACTTTAGGCGCCATGTCTGTCTTTCCCGGCTACCTCTGTGTGTCCAGTACCCAGTATGGAGAGTGGCCCGCAGTTGATACTGAGTGTCTGCCAAAATAAATGGCGGGGAGAATGTTGCCACGCTCACATATAAGTACAGATGGCAAGTGTTAAGCACCTTAATTCAAAGATTCTCCTGAGTCCAGGAAAGCTATTTTTGTATTGATTATGACTTTTTTTTGCACGCTGAACTCAGTCTCCGTCCAGGAATTACTTTCTGTACAGACAGTCCCGGCCACTTGTCATATACGGCTTGCGAGATAAAATCTAATTGCCCTGTTTACAATGAACTCCATTCAGAAAGGCCTTCCGTGTGCTCACTCGATATTCCCCGAGTCTCTTCCTCTACCTTTGTTCCTGTGGCTTCATTAATCTCAAATAGCTACTCTCCTCCATACACACTCCATTTGTTGAAAACCTATTAATTCCTTAAGTCCTATCTTGAGCACCATCTTTTCTGTGAAGCCTTTTGAAATCCCCTTAATTAGATGAAATCTCTGACGCCGCTAACCTTACTCTACCTTACGACGTAGTGATTCATGCGCCTGCCTTTACCTTCTTACTGAAACAGCCTCCTTAAAGACAGGGGACGCTTATTCATTTTTTTTTTGTAACCGTAACTTCAGTCATTAAGCAAATATGCATTGATCTCCTATTACGTGCCAGGACCTGAGCATCTGAGCATCAGGACGAGGATCTGGGAGTATAAAGATAAATGAGACCTGACATCTGTCTTCCAAGGGGTCACCATTTTCTAGGGCAGAAAACAAATGTCTAAAGGCACCGCTATAGAATAATGAAGCACAGCACAGGGCACAATGACGGGATGAAGAGAGAAATGGCCACCTCTCCGTGGGCTGAGTATGGGGAGTGCAGATACCAGAATGGTTGGGGGCAAGTAAGAAGCTTCGGAGATAAGATTTTTCCAGGAGTGAGCTATATGTGGTAGATGCTCAGTTTCTTCCATCTATCCTACTTATTTGAATGGATCTACACACAGCTCCTAAAATGAAACTGGGTTAAACAAACTCCACCCTATTTTCTTCCGTCTCTTTAGTTTTCTGAATGTCTGCTGCAATGTTTTTATGGATCCCGGGCTCTAATTTTCCTACTTTCGGCTGCCTTTATATAACAGCACAATAATGGCCTCCCTCAATCCATGCAGCACTTGGCCTCACCCAGGACTGGTTCCATGGACCCACACTGGTTGCCTCTTAACCCTGTAGTTGTAACATGGTTTCCAATAGGAGGTAGCACAACAAGCCGTATCAGACATGTGGACCCTGCCCAAGTAGTCGCCCCGGTACCAATGTACATAACTGCACAGGCCAGGAAAATGTGACAAGAACCCAAGTCCAGTTGGTGGTTCTCAGCCAGGCTACAGACTATACAGGGTGAACAGCATCACCAGGCGAGATTTCAGACAGTGGTCCAAGACTGAGCCACTAAACCTGCCTCTCTCTTTTTCAAAACACCTCCCAATCACCGTTGAACCCTACTCTCCCTTTAAAACACACCATCAGATGGTGAGGCCCTAGGCTTAGAGATTTGTTTCAGAAAGTGTGGCTGGGCGTGACTGCAGGACTTTCTAGTTTGAACCAGCGCCACAGTGGGTAAGGTGGTGGGTGGCCCACACACCGTATTTTATCCCAGGTAAATTATCCCTGATCTTGTGGGTTAACTTAGAAACAAAGGCACACTCTATAATGTTCTTCCGACCACAAGTTCTGTGAAGCAAGAACTGGAATTCAATTCAATTTAAATTAAATTCTTAAAAGATTGAAACTTTTACCTTTTGCCAAATGGCCTGCACCCAACTCCCTCCTCTGTTGTGTGCTGTCCATAATTAGCTCTTTCTGTCAACGAGCTGGGGGAGGGGCAGTAATTGTGTTCCCCTGCTCCTCATCAGTGACATACAAGTAATTTTAGAATGGCTTCT
The DNA here is from genome assembly GCF_004126475.2 of Phyllostomus discolor. Classification (NCBI taxonomy): domain Eukaryota; kingdom Metazoa; phylum Chordata; class Mammalia; order Chiroptera; family Phyllostomidae; genus Phyllostomus; species Phyllostomus discolor. The sequence continues at coordinate 30,450,596 of NC_040915.2, read as the reverse complement.
TTTGCTGGTCCCTCACATCATTATGGTCTACTTAGGCAGAAAGAACTGAACCCCCCCCCCATACCTGACATTCTTCCAACAAATTGTTCATTGAAGCTTTAGTGTCAGCAGGACACAAGGAGATTTCCTGATTGCACCTCCCCTTGAAATGGCTTTAGGAGGAGGGGGCAACCGTCCTCACTTCCCAGATGAGGACACAAGATGAAGAGCTAAAGAACTTGCAAAGATCACGCAGCGAGCAAAAGGTGGATTCAAATCCAGGCGTCTGGTTCTATAACCCATGTTGCTTTCACCGCCTCGAGCAGCTGGTATTGCACGTCATCGTGTTGGGGCTACAGACGGTGAGGAAATGATGACTTTGTGCATGCCCCCCCCCCGTACCAGGCTGATTGTACAAATGAAACTGTCCTCCCCCCACCCCCCATGTCCCTGGGTCCCCTTCTCCTCCCAAGGTTGGGATCGGTAATGATGTTCTCCTGCACCAGGCTTCTAGCTTCTGCGGTTTTCCTTTCTCTTTGACAGCCATTTTTTCCTCTTTGTTTAAGATTCTGTATCATCTGTCTTTGATCCAAGCCCCTCTCCTTTCTTCTGCAGCGTGTTTCTTCCCAGCGGTCCCCCGGTGTCATTATTCCGGACTTCAGACCTCCCTTGCTCCGTGGGCTTCAAGCTTTGGGCTCCCTCTCCATCTGAGGTGATCATGTGTCCGTGCTGTTTCTTTCATTTCGTTTTCTTTTTCATTTCCCACCGTATATTCTTCTCTGTTTCCCATTATTCTAGATTTTATCATACTGCCTTAATCTTCACCAGCAGGCCCGAAAGAGCTTTCCCTCCCTCGCGTTTCTGAGAGCAGCCTTTTAACTATGAGGAGGGACCATCAACACCCTCGTTATTAATTGTATTGATCATGCACCTGTTTCTTCGAGTTTTTGCATGGTGTTTGATTTACTCACACTGTGAGCATCTTCTCTGTGGCCTGACGAAAACGAACCGGCATGTTTTGATGTCATTGTCATTAAAGGCTCAGACTTCACCGTGATAGGAATTTATAGCGAGGGGTAGGAAAATGTACTCGCACCTGGAACCACAGTACCTCATTAGTGAGGAGCAGAAACATTTCCAGAAAATAGCTTCCAGAGAACAGGCTGGCTGCCAGCCATTTCAAATCAGTGGGTTTTCTATTTTAAGGCCTTTTCACAACAGTTACTAAATCTGATGTGAAATATCCATCTTTCTTCTCTCAGATTTATATCCATTACAAGATACTGTAATGGCTTATATAAATTCTGTCCTCAGAAAGATTTACCTGTTACTCTCACACAATGCATAAATAACGTAGAGAACAGCCTAACTTTTTTTTAGTAGCATAAGTCATATCCCTTACATTGGGATGGTAGTTTAGTCATTCTTTTCTGTTGAGTAAAGGAAGCAAAAGCAAAAGAGCTTCCAGAGCACGGGAACGGTGATGGAGAAACCCCGAAATGCAATGCATCAAAGTAACACAAGGTGTCGCTTTTACATAGGCCTGCGCTTCCAGGACACAGCTGCCTGGGCTCCGTGCGGGACCCGGGGAGGGGAGAAAGCACCAGGCAGGTTTACAAATGCTTCAGAAGCACAAACGGAGCCAGAATTCTTACTTTGCCATCAATTTGCATAACAATACCTTGCAAAGTACCCCCAAGCTGGAATTATCCCCCTGGAGCTGTATAAGCCCTCAGAATACAGTGAAGTTTCCTCTCCACTTTCAGGGCCTCCATGTGAGTTTATTCTCAGCGCCTAGCATATCCTTCCTCCACACTTCCTTTACGAGTGCTCTTGTAACACTTTAAGCTGAGGCCTGATCGACTGCAACAGACCCCCGACTTCCTTTCCCTGGCCTTGCCCAAGTCACCCGTTTTGCGCATGCTTCTAAACTAACCTGTAGAGCCAGGTCTCATCCCAGTGCCCGTGTTTCTCTAGCATCAGGCTCGGCTAGTTCTAGCACTACATACAGTGCTAACTTCGGGTTGCCGCTGTCACAAACGACCACACACGTAATGACTTGAAGCAACACGTATTTACTGTCTGTAGATCAAAGTCTGACGCAGATCACACTGGGTTTAGGTCAAGGTGCTCGTGGGGCTGCAGTACTTTCTGGAGGCTCTAAGGTAGAACCATTTCCTTGTACCATCCAGTTTCTATGGGTCACCCGAATACCTTGGCTCACGGCCCCTTCCTTCATCATCAAAGCTAGCACCACGGGGCTAAGTCCTGATGCCACTTCTCTGATTTTTCATAATCACAACTTCCTCTAATTCTTTGAAGGACCTTTGTGATTACCCACCCAGGTAATCCAGGATAACCTTATTTTGAGGTCACCAGGTTAACGACCTTAATTCCATCTGCAACATTAATTTCCCTTCACCATGTATTTTAATAAATTTATTGGTTCCATGGACATCTATTTTTTTGGTGGGGCGGGGGGTGGGGGCAGTCATTATTCTGCCCACCACACAGTGGAATTGAAAGTGCTTCAAGATCTGGCCCAGTCGAACTCTCCATCCCAACCCCCTTCAGGGGGCATCCTCATTTCTCTGTGTCAAGCACCTCAGCCACACCTGACTTCCTGTGAACAGGCCATGATCCACTCTTGACTCCCGCAACTTGGTTCACGCTGTTCTCATTGCCTAGGTGGTTGTTCTGTAACATCTTTGAAAATGTCATCTTCATCCTTCAAGCCCTCCACTCCAGGAGACTTTGAAATTCAAGGGGAACTGGTCTCTCCCTCATTTGAGCACTCAATATATACAGGCTGGGCTCCCAGAGACACACTTTTCCCCAACCATCCCAACTGTAAAATCATAAAAGGTGGTAGACATATTTTGTTAAATGTTCGAAAGAGTGTACTATAGGTTAGGCTGAGCTGCCACTACAAACACACACACACACACACTCCTCCACAGATCAGTGGTTCAACAAAACAGGCTATTTCTTGCTCATTTATAATGCAAAGCAAGTGTTCCTGGACTGCCGGTCCCTCTTAATCTGCATTGACACCAGATCTGGGCTCCTTTTATACACTAGCTCTGCCATCTCATCTGTCCCTTCTTATTTTTGAACCCAAACAGTAGAAGGAAAAACGGACCATTCAAAAGAGTCACTTAGCCTGGCTAGCGTAGCTCAATGGATTGAGCACGGGCTGTGAACCAAAGCATCGCAGGTTCGATTCCCAGTCAGGGCACATGCCTGGGTTGCAGGCTATAGCCCCCAGCAACCCCAAATTGATGTTTCTCTCTCTCTTTCTCCCTCCCTTCCCTCTCTAAAAATAAATAAATAAATAAAATCTTTTAAAAAGGACAGAGAGAGAGAGAGTCACTTGCCCTTTACAAAGCCTTGGACCGGAGGCCACTTCATTTCTGTTTACATTCCCTTGGAGAAAACTGAGTCACATGGTCAAAGAGTGCTGCAAGGGAGCTTGGAGAAATGCATTCTAATCATCTATCCAAAAAAAATCTGATTAACAGGGAAAGAGAGTAATGGGTTTCGGTGGAAAGCTGTGATCCCTGCTCTATACAAAGGGTTAATGAGGAGTCTGGCTCCTCCACGGTGCTTGCCCATCACTGGTTGGAAGTCACACTTCCATCCTACGAGCTCTTAGAGTGTTTGCACATGCATCTCTTCAGCCTCACAGCCCATTTCTTTGTGATATGTGACTGACATCTGCCCAAACATAAGGAATCAGGTCCATTTAATGGGGAAATGTTTAAGGGGGATATAAATTTTACATTTTACAAGAATTTTCCTTTACGAATATTTATTAAGTACCAATTTGGTAAAAAGACTATTGATTGACCCTTTGAGGACAATTATGACCTGGTTAAATAAAGCGCATGTGATTCTGAAGTCTTCAGAGAGATTTTTAAAAGTCAAGAGGAAAAGAAAGTATCATTCTGCAGTAGAAGATGTCTGGCAAGATGGTAAGGAAAGGCATATAATGGGACTTGACAAAAGCTGAGATTTTGGCAAGAATGTTAGTTAAAAGCATGGTTTTGGAGTAAGATGGATTAGTTCTGCTTTTATGGGTATGTAACCTAAGTAAATTAAACTGTCATTTCTAAGGTATTTTTTTAAAAATGTATTTATTTCTAAAGAGAGGGGAATGGGGGGAAAAAGAGACGGAGAGAAACATCGACACCAGAGTGGAGCATCAATGGGCTGCCTCTCGTACACACCCCAGTTATAGGCTGGACCTATAACCCAGGCACGTGCCCTGGCCAGGAATGGAACCGGTGACCTTGCACTTCGAGGGACGATGCCCAACCAACTGAGCCACACCAGTCAGGGCTAAACCGACACTGTCTACATCTGTCAAACAGGGGTAAAGGCTTACACTTTTTGGGAAGTGTAGATTTAGTAAACTTTGTAAATTACTTGGAGCGTCTGATCTATAAATGCTCTAAAACACTAGGTTTTATTGTTCTTAAACATTGTGGAACAAGAAACTGTGTATTAACCTTTTCAATTTTTAAAGTGCATGTACAAGGGAGAGAGACAAATGGCAGTTTTTGAGTTAAAAATGAAGTTGGGAAAGCTGAAATACAAAGAGCTGAAGTCTACGAGGACAAGCTGAAGATCTTGCGAGGTTTTTATATTTACAAGGACAAAATAAAAAAGTTCTTTGGGTTAACAAAGCAACATAGTTTTTTTTCCCCCATAAGGATCGCATTCCAAGAGTAAAACAGACACTTGAGAGGGTGGGTGAGGCGACTGTACGGTTGAAGTATGGGGGGGGGGGGGGGGGGGGGGGGGGGGGGGGGAATCCGTCTGCCCTCAGTGATGTTGTGCTCTGCCTTGTGATTTCTACATTCCCAAGTGAACAGCTCACAGGGAAGCCTGAAAACTCAGTGCTGAGTTAATCGTGTGGAACCAAAGGGCCAAGAAAAGAGATGCAGGGAAACTGAGAAGAAAATACAGCTCCTCTTCTCAAAAGGGGAATAAGATAAATATTGACAACCACAGACCAGGGCTTGCCCTTGGGCATTCAGAAGATCCTGGGACATGTCTCCATCAGGAGGGATGTTGGTGTTGAGGAGGATAAACTCCATGTCTTCCAGAGATTTGACAAAACCTCAGGGATGTGGCCTTCTGGCCCAGCGTCTGTGAGTTCATCTTGTTGGAGCCACCACTAAATCCCTGGGGTAGAGCTTTCTGTAAGTTTGCTGTGGCTGAACAAAGAAAGCGGGCATATGCAGATTTCTGCAGAAATTACAATCCCGTGGAAGACTTTGATGAGATGGGGAAGGCTGGCATCTCTCAGAGTGCAAAGTGGTCTTGGAATGCAAGAATTTCTTTGGGTTGAATCCCATGGAAGTTTTGTCACTGACCTGTGATCCTGAGCTATGAAACATCAATGTTTGAGCTAAGGAATAGTTCTTCTTGATAAATAAACAATGAAGAAATGCTGTGGACAGTTAAAAAAAAAGATTCTAGCACAGTTACCCTCGTTCCTCAATGAGACATCCTGTTGAAACTCCGCCTTCAGAAACTCTACTGAATTGAAAGAATATGTCAGTTTTTCAGGGACAAAATGATTTCGGGAATGTGACAATGTAGGTGGGCAAAGCAAGTGTTTTAGGATAACTATATGAGCTGACCAGAAGAAGGCTGGGAAGTATAAGTCGGCAAAATGTTATGCTGGAGCCCTGATAGGTTTGGTTTTTTTTTTTTTTTTTTTGAAGCCTCTAATTACATCCTTCTGGGCAAGATATTTTAAAATTCAGGCAGGTGAGATTTCCTCATATAAATATAATTGGTTGTGTTTCCTTACTTAAGCAAAAGTGATAAATGTGTGTGTTACCCAAAAGGAACTTTCTTTTTACTTTAGGACTTTGACTCAAGTCTCACCGTACATCTTACCAACTGAAGCAACTGGCAGGGGTGATTTTAAAATTTCAGATCAACAATATTATAAAGGGTAAGAGTATGGACCTTGAAACTGGTGGACTTAGAACAGGGTCCTGGCTCTGCCACTTCCTAGCCGTGCAGCTTTACACGAGGGAGTTCACCCTTCTGAACCTCAGTTTCCGCATCTGTAAAACTATCACAGAGAAAGAGCATCTACACACTGCAAGGATTATATAACTACATGGACTTTTATGGGATTAAAACACATCATATAGTAAGCGTCATTATGCTGGAGGTCATTACAATGTTGGTGTCCCCCAAGTTACTGCCTCTCAACAACAGACTTTCCAAACAGAAATGAGTGAGCCTAATTCAACAAGAGGAAAGCGAATTGCCTTATGCAAGTTCAGTAAAATGGTGTTTTTGTACAGAGAGGGAAGAAAAATGACATAGTCTGTCAGAGGCAGGTCTGGAAACATTAGAACCCTTTCAGAAACTACATTCAGGGAGAATCAATGGAAAGATGTAACTACCAAAATACCTACTAATCTCTTTAATTGCATCTATAAAAATATAGAAAGCAATCTAAAGCAAAGATCAGATCCACTGTGCTTTTTGCTGTCAAGAACACTGATAATCTTGTAGGTGATTCAAGGTCCGGTCTAAGTTGAATGCAAACAAAACAGAAACATATTCAGACAAGACTAGTCAGGAAAGAAAAAAAAAATGTGTCATTGAGTAATGACTTGGAGAACAGTGCTGAGGTTGTTCCTATTTCGGACTGCTATGAAAAATAAGCTGCTGGGGATATTTTTTATATACCGTATTTTGCTGTGTATAATGTGCACCCATGTTTTTGGCCCAAACTTTCAGGGGGAAATAATATTTCATTTTCATCTTTTAATTCAGTATATTATTTATTTATATTTAGAAACAAAACCAATGATCATATTCCAGGGTATGATTTTGCATATGGAGGTCTTTATTGTTCTCTAGAGTCATGCTTTTAGTTCATAAGCATAAAGAAAAGAATTAAAAACATTTACATAGATATGGAATTAGTACTACCCATGTATAATATGCCTTCTTATTTTTCCCTCCAAAATTTGGGCAAACAAGTACACATTATGCATGGGTCTTCCTGTGGGTATGCTTTCTGTGGAAATGTACCCTGGACATTTCTCCAGGGTAAATACTTAGGAGCAGAGGTTCTGGGCTATGTGCTAGGTATATGTTCAACTTCATTTGAAGCTGCCCATTTTCCAATGTGGCTCTACCATTTGACACTAATTTTTTTAACCTTTTTTTGGTATTTTAGTTAAGTCTCATTGATGGATCATTTTATGTTAACCTCAACAACAGAGATTTCTGGCTTTCTTAGGAAAAAAAACTGGAAGACTGACATCGGACCTATATAGCCAAAAATAAGTGGGATTGAACATTCACCAATGCTTTTAGATGGGAGCATAGACAGTACTGTTTCCCACAGACCTCACCCATCACTGCAACTCAGCGCACCCACTTGGTAGCAAGGGACACCTCTATGCAGGCATTCACGCACTGGATATAACGGGGGACCGACAGGGTCCCAGCCACCTTTACCGAGTACAACAGACCATTGTTAACTTGTATTTGTATGTGAGTAAGGACCTGAGCTTCAGTGTGTGTACGTGCTATCTCAGAAATATTTTACTTTTTCCTCCTGGCTCCCTCTCCTTCAGTTGCCCCTAGAAGAAGCTGAGAGAAAGAGCAGCTAAGGAAGAAGGTTCTAAAGAAGTGCTGGATATCTCAAGTCATGACTAGTGTAACCCTGGGATATGTCCCCAGCCTAGTATTCTGTTGCTTACTTAATTTAAACCTAATGACACGAAGCACTGTTGCTATGCTGAGGTTCTCTTACCCTGGCAAGGTGCTTCAGTCCCCTGGGGGAAGAACCAAACAGAGGGAGCCCCTCAGGCTGCAGATGCAGAAGAGCTCGCTGGATGTGTGTGTGCTCTTCGTCCTTGATGGGAAGATTCTGTCACTTCCAATTCTCCAGCTTGTTTGCTCTTCTACTACATAAGAACTGGGGTTTGTTTTTAGCAGCATTGATTAAGTTGTCATTGAATTTTAAGATAGGAAAATGGAACTTTCCAATTTCCCACGTGAATTTAGAGCAAGTCAGACATTAACATCAAGGTAAAACATTTATCGGGGCAATGACAGAATCGGCAAGTATCATTCAACACCTTTTAAAGCTCACAAACATGTGGAAGTCAGATGTCAATTCACACATGAGTATGCATCAATTACTATTATTTAATGTAAATGAATGCACCGACATGCATGCTTCCAGCTCAAAGAATGAATACTCATTTATTTTCATACATGTTTGTGTTCATTCAAAACACAATTTGCGTACATGTTTATTTTCTACCAGCCATTAGAAATGGGTGGATCCTGTTACTAACAGTTAGGAGTTACTGAGCCAGACATAACGAAACTTTGCAGCACAGTGTGACTGGTCCTCACACAAACCCTGAGATCAGGGTTTCTCGGACTTGGTAGTCTCGGCATTTGGAGCTGGATAATCATCTGGGGGGAAGGAGAGTCTATCCTGCGCATTACAGGATGCTCAAGCAGCATCCCTGGCCTCCAGCAGCCCAAGTTGTGACAGTCAAAAATGGCTTAAGGCATCGCAAATACCCTCTGTGGACAAAAATGACCCCGTGGTTGACTATCATTACTTTGAGGTAAATGTTATTACTTCTGTCCTATAACAGAACTTGTCCAGAGACACAGACCCAACAAGATAAACGTCTGGACAGAAACCTGGGCAAGTTTGGATTGATGGCTCAGGAGCTTTGCATTAATTGATATCATCTCCAATTGATTTTTAAGATACATGAGCAAGGTTATATCTATGTATGTCGATGTGAGGCTTTTATTAATTTTTCCTCTTAGGTGTGTATGAATTGAGCATCTACTATTTGCAAAGTACTATTCCAGAGTGAAAAGTGATACTAAAGTTGACTTACCCACGGCCACTGGAAAACATCTACCTTGTCTGTGGCAAACACCGAATTCACAATCGAGGGCAGAAATTACATGCATTCAAATGTGCATAAAGGTTGAAAGATGCAGAAATATTCCTTAAAGGTGACCTTTTACGCATTCTAGTTCCACTAAAGCTTTGGCATCATTGCAGAAATGTGTGACACAAATGCTAGATTATGACCCGTGGTAGATACGTTTAGTGAGACATACATATATCCAGAGAGCACGAGGGTTGGGGATGAAAGGAAAGGCAACTCATACATTCTAAGGCAGGGGTTAAAATCGAATGGGTCTCAAAATGAAACCCATGTAGTCAGGATTCTTTGATTTAGATCAAAGAATCATTTCTATATTGATCAATATAGTTCTTAAGTCAAAACCCCCTATTTTCCTTTATTATTGCTTTTTTTGTAAAGTAATGTATTTTTGGATATGAGTTAGATAGCGTTTTAACAACCACAATAAGAATTACAGAAACTGCTTTGATTCCAAAATCAACATTCTTCTGCTTCTCTTCAACTTACAAGGTCAAGGTCCTTGGTTTTAATCTTCTATCTTGAGCCTGAACAGCTATCTCCATCAATTTAGAAATCAGTGTTTGTGCAAGCCACTACGCCAGGCACTGTGGGGGATAGCACACTGTTTGCCATCAAGTTGGGAAGCCTAAACTTAAATTTATATGTCTATTCAGTTAATGAATTGAATTGAATATATATGTTCCCTATACAGATCAATATCTCAGGGAAAATAAATGTGAGTTGAGAGTAAGTGCTTAGGACTTTGGAGAGTTCGCCTGCATCGTTTTGTGACAGGGCTCCATCGATGAGGAAGTGCTTACAGCTGCTTCTGGAAGGGGAGCAAGTTAAGGAGGTAAGACCCGCCCAGTGAGTCCTCAGGATTTCCATCCTTGTCTCTCATATCTCAGGGTCTGTATTTCCATCTACCTGCTACAGTTTCTCCCTGCTGGCACGTGTTAATACTGTGATCAGTTCTGATCACGTTCCTTTTTGTAAACAGAATATCTTCTTTTATTGTCCGTTTTTCTCATTTCACACGTGAGGCGTTAGTAAGGCACTGAACACTGAGGGGAGTGAAGCTCAGGCAGCTGCTCATCTGCACGCACTGCTCTCCGTGCTCCATCACTTTCGCTCTCCCACGTCTTGTTTCCACGAGAACATTCTGTTCAAGGGGCACTAAGATTTGATTTTCACAATCAGATCGTGGCGTCGCTTGCTTGCTTTAATGTGAGGTTTTTAGTACGCAGTGAATTAAAATCATTGGAGAGCACGCTTTTGCTCGAAATTATAAATGGTTTAGATTTTAATTCAATCAAGATTATTTTACAAGAGACAATGGCAATTTTAGATTACCCTGGCTGTCTACATATTTGAGGAAAAGTGAGTAGATCACAATTCTTCCAAACTTACTCCCCTTTGTGAAGACAGCTACATGCATGCCGCCTCAATTTACGGAGGGTTCATTTAAGGGATAGTGAGAGACACATTGGTTTAGAAAGGAGGTTGAGGCCTAATTGTATATGTGTTTATTATTCAATAGGTTAAGAGATAGGAGAGACAGGGAGGAAGGGAGAAGAGAGAGAGAGGGATTCTTATTGTAAATTGGCTATTATCGTAGGGATTTGTGAATGAACATTTAGAAACCAATGTTTTATCAAGTGACTGTGAGAAAAGACACCAACAAATCATCGGATAATCAACAAAATAATATCTACAACAATGAGGATCGCAGTAAAACATAATCGACTTCAGACCAGTGGCTATTAAAAGTACATTGTTTTCATGTTCACTACATAGGAAACATGGACCATTGGGTAACAGCTTCCCTGCACTTCCACCTCTTTCTCCGATAACTGTGAGGTTTTAGCATGAGGTTAGGGAAGGAGGGTGAGGTAAAGGAAAAGGAGAAATAAGTGAGATCGAATTACATAAAAATTAAATCATTAGCTGTCACTCTAATACTGTGGGGTGGTAAATGGAATCTCATGAATGGTTAAACACGAGAACAAAAATGCTATTAGGATCATTTCTCAATTGTCTACAACAACAAAGGACAGTTATAACGATCAAAATGTCATCTGTGCTTAATACCAGAATATTATTAGGACTTTGATTCTTCATGTGATTTTTAATATGTTGACTGTGTGAAGAATGTACTTCATCCCAAATAATGGCAAAAAAAACTCTTCCTGACAGAATGCTGTGCAGTAAGAAATGTTTCTAATTTGTGCCTGTCTCTTAGCTGTGAGTCAATTAATATGTCAACCCGAGAATGACCATTATCTCATACTTGCCTGATGACAATTTAAAAATATATATGATAGAGAGTGAAACAATGTTTACTAGATGCTAGGGACTTTTATTTTATTATTTTAGAGAGAGGGGGAAGGGAGGGAGAAAGAGAGGGAGAGACACATCAATGTGAGAGAGAAACATCAATTGGTTGCCTCTTGTACGTACCCCGACCAAGAACCAAACCCACAACCCAGGCATGTGCCCTGTCTGGAATTTAACTGGTGACCTTTCGCTTCATGGGGTGACACCGAACCAACTGAGACACACAGGTCAGAGCAAGGGACTATTTTAAAGTTATGCATTACTTCTCTAAATCTCATGATAGTCTTATAATATCTCTAATGTATTTAGCATAACCATAACTTAATAAATGAGAAATTGGCTTGGAGAATTTAAGCTTTTTGAAATAACCCAGCTGGTAAGTCACTGAGACAGATATGAAACCAGATCCTCTGATTACAAATTAAAAATCAACAATCAAGTTACACAGGAAGGCTCATAAATACCCTATGGCTGCAGAAGTTCCACTAGCTGAACTACAGAACCCAGGAGAACCACGTACTATCTAAGCCTGCTCATTAATTCTCTCTAAACCTCACATTACTTGTCTGTAATGCGGGATTGATATTAGACCCTACAACTTCCTAGAGCTGAGGTAAGGAATTCAATAACACAATGCATAGAAGTAGTTTAATAGTGTAATTTCTAGTATGCATGGCCCTAAGTGTGTATTAAAAGGTAGCTTTCACTGTTTGTCTTAGAGTCATACACCTGCATTTGTGAAATTGAGTATCTTACATTTGGGTAGCATAGCGGGATTTTCAAAGTGTTTTCATTCATACACAGAGTATCCATACACGTGTTATTTAACACTTCATGTTCTATTTTATTATAGAGGCTTAACATGGGCCATTTTACGGTTAGGAATGACAGGAACTTCAGGTGCTACAACTCAGCTTGGTTATGAGAAAAAATGTGCACAATACTCTTTTTTTTTTTTGCTAGGCTGGCCAGCTTTGAGATTCAGTTCTAAGTGTTTTGCTTCTTAGTTTTACATACTGCATCTACTCACCTGAAATGCTTGGCTTTCTATATTTCTGTGGAATCAACAACCTCTCTGTTTTTGTTCTCTTAACAACTATGGACAATTATGTTAGAAATCTAATGTAATGTCATATGCGGGTTCCCTCTCCCAGGCCCCATTAAAAATTTCTTCCATCAGAAAACAGGCACACCTCTCTTATTTTATAATACTCTCCCACTCACCTCCTTTGAGGAAGACACCTCTACCTGATCAGAAACAGGAAGCATCACCTGACGGCGGGTTTCTTGGGGTTAAGGCGGTGCTTTGTGAATATCCCTTTAATACCTTGACCCCCGTTAGGTTACCAATAAATTTTTGTTGAAATTATTGAACAGAGGCGTGGGAATTAACTGTGTGTGAAATGACACGCATATCTGTCAAGCGATGTGCAATTTTGTTCGTTAAAAATTTCTTTTAAAAAGCTTTTTTTTTTGCCTTAAGCCTTTGAATAACTTTAGGAGAGTTTTAGGGAACACAGAGAAATACAGAATATTATACCTAATGCCCATGTATACCCATCTTTATTTTCATACTTCCCTTCATTCCTAAAAATCCACCACTCCCTTGCATATCCTTCCAGTTGTTCTGTGTCCTGAAATTTATGTATTTGTACTTAAGATACAATATCAGATTGTGGATTTTATTATTAGCACAAAGAGCATTATACTCTAACTGTTAATCTTATTTTTTTCCACTCAACTTTATTTTTGAGATCAGCCATGTTAATAAACACAGACACATTAATGTGTTAATAAACACATTAATTACTACATGCCATAGTTCTACGTGATTTATACATACCGCATTCTGTTCACCTATTCCCCCGGTGATGGGAACAAAACCAACACTAATTGGCAATGCCGAATCACACCTTCTTGTACTTGTCTCCTTGTCCACGTGAGAAGGACTATCTCTAAGATACATACCTTGACATGGAATCTGGGTTGTAGAGTATGTGTATTTTCAACTGTTTTGCCGTCATATGCTACTTTGGCCCACACCCACATGCAAGCAGTCACAATGCCCCTTTCGAAGATGCCCAGAATGTGTCCCAGTCAGTGACCGCCATGGCCACTAACTGCCCTCTCTGCAGCGACCCCTCCCCCTGCACGGTCCCTCACACACAACAGCCTCTGAGACACTTGCTTTTGTAACGTAATTCTGATCCTACCACTTTTCTGCTCAGAACCCTCCGAGGACCTCATGTCATCAGAGTAAAAGGCCAAGACTTTCGAATGCGTTAGGCATCGCAGCCACAGAGCAGAGCTGCTTCATTTCTTTCCCTTTGCTGCTCCCTCCCTGCTCTGCTGAGGCGGTGGGACTTTCTCTGCAGCTCCATCCCCGTTCCTGGGAGTGGGCATCGGGATTCCTTGTCTCACCTTGAGGGTGCAGTATTTTGTGGTCCCCGTTTAATGTGGGTTTGGTTCCCCACCGGACCCCCAGCCATGGGGAGACAGGCACCCCCTCCCTGCTCGGCCTTTGAACTATTTCTCATTTACTCAGATAAGCAAAGGCTCAGGAAAAGGCTGTCGTCATTGTCCTGGGACCCTGCTCTTCCTTAGGATGACAGCCTGGTTTTCCCACCCATTTTGTCACGGCCGGGCCTTTTAAAGTGTTAGGTTTAAGAAAAAAAGTCCCGAATATTTGTGAACTTGATGACTAACCCATATAAACATCTTATTTATTGTTAATGGAATAGAATATACTCACGAGTTTTAAACATGCATAAACTCTGTTTCTCCAGAAAAACAAGGACTGTCTTTAGCCTCCTTGCAAGACAGTGAATGCACTTTGAACACAATCAATTGTTGAGAAAGACATCCTGCTTATTACCCTTAAATTGTTGCCCTTATAATTGTGATTTCAGTGGTTTCCAGTCCTGCCAAAGTTAGTCATATCTGAAAATGCGATGAAGTTACTACATTGTTTTTGCATAGTATGAATAAGGGGAAGCTGCAGAATCCTCCCACTATTTTGGACTGTCTGGATAGCGTCTACATGAACTCTGAGAGTCTAGGAAGTAGTTAATTTAGGAGACAGCAGCAAAAAAGACAAAATGTATGGTAGCAATATAAATTAATAAAATGAATGGTAATAAGGAAATATCTACTTTTTGATTTTTAATTTAATTTTAAAGATATAAAAGCAAAAATGTAAAATCTTCCATAATTCTCACACTACAAAAATAAATTACAAAAAGGACAGTTATACGGTTTTTTTTTCGTTGCCTTTTCAGTCCTATTACACAGAAGAAATACTTGCTAGAAACTTAGTATGTGTTTCTGGTTTCCTTTGTGTATGTTTACATACACCTTTTACAAAACTGAGATCATATTACATACCTCTCCTTTCTATTGCTCTGTTTTAAAAATATTTTTATTTATTTTTTAGAGCAAGGGGAAGGGAAGGAGAAAGGACAGAAACATCAGTGTGTGGTTGCCTCTCATGTGCCCTCAACTGGGGGCCTGACTTGGCTCACAACCCAGGAGTGTGCCCTGACTGGGAATCGAACCTGCAACCCTTTGATTCATAGGCCAGTGCTCAATCCACTGAGCCACACTCTATTGCTCTCTTTTTAATCTTAAGTGGTTATCAAGATAGATGCATAACTTTATATATATTTTTTAAATTGTATAATTAGAATAAGATAGATGTTGGCACAAAGGAAAATTAATACCCACAGATGGAATTATAATTAAAAAGCTGCTTTACATTGTTTTTTTAAGATAATATTGTTTTCCTTCTCATAGAAATAATTTCCTATGGAAAATATAGACATTATCTATTATTCTCAACTAATAATACAAGGGCTATATTTATATTTTTTACAGTTTTCTGTGATAAACAATTTTGCAATGTATCTTCATTTAGCTGGAGATTTGCATATATCTTAAGAAAAAAATTCCAATACATATTACTATGTGTGAAATGATCATTGTAAGGCTTTGCTATGATCTATTCGCCAAACTTGATGAAATCATTCCCATTCCCGTGCTTCAGGTAATGATTGATTATAAGCGAGAACTTAGAGCTCCCCGATGTGGCAGCTACGGGCCACCCATGGCTGTGGGGCATTTGCAACGGGGCCAGTTCAAACTGAGAAGTGTTGTGAAAAGTGAATATGCACTGGATTGCAAAGAGAGTCTAAAAAAAGAAACAAACTACATCATTAATAATGTTATATCGATTATATGCTGAGACTAAAATGTTCTGATACATTACACAAATAAAATATATTATTAAAGTGATTTTCCTTTGTTCCTTTTTCCCTTTGTGATTTGGCTACGAGAGAATTGAAAAGTACATTTGTAGCCACCTTATGTTACTACTGAACAGTGCTCACCTACTGTTTTGTTTTCGGTTTGTTTCTTTGTGTGATTAGACCTCCCGTCTTTCAGAAATAAAATGCACGGGGAACAAAGAAGAGGATGACCCCCCGAAGGAACTTGCTGACTCCGTGCAGCCGAGAGTTCTCCACGTGCCCGTGGGGCCCGCTGGGGACCCAGAAGCAGGACGTAGAAGCCTGCACAGCTGGTGGAATAAATTTCCACATCCCTTCACTTCCTTCCCCGTAGGATGCTGAGGGACCACACAGAGGACCCATATAACTGGAAACTTCTGTCCTTCACTTCCATGTGAAGCATGAATAACGAGTAATAAAGCATCAGTGCTAGGACCTGCGTTTTTTGTCCCCCCACATTCACATGTTGCAATCCTAACCCCCAAAGATGACACTGTGAGAAGATGACGACTTCTTAATGAATGTTTAATGAATGTTCTCATAAAAAGAGACCCAGGGCGGTTTTTGCACCTTCCATCAAGGGAGGGTCCAGCAGGTAGGTGCAGGCTCTGAACAAGGAGGAGGGTACTCACCAGAATGTGACCTCGTTGGCACCTTGATCTTGGACTGCTCAGCCTCCAGCACTGTGAGAAAAAAATTTATGCTGTTGGTAAGCTACTCAGTTTCTGGTATTTTACTAGAGCAACCCAGACTGAGCCAACCAGCATTCTTAACAAACACAACCTGCTTCTAGGTCATGCATAGATTGAACCCGATTATTTCTAACTATATGAACTCAAAGATATCTATCACAAGGTGGCGCTGGAGTTCCTTCTGAATCAAAAATAGGTTCGAAATAACCTTGATTCAGTTCTCGTTATTATATGGAGCTTACTATTTTCTAAATGTTAAAAAATTAGCAGTTCAAGGAGCTGATGTACAAAACCTCTTCAGGAACAGAATAGTCAGTTAATTAGTTCACCTTGTTTCCAAACATGCTAAATAGTAGCTATGTTCATATTCACAATATTTTAGCATTTAGCTTTGAGTAGAAGCAGTGTGGTTTCAGGAAAATGAACAGAGCTGATCATCGAGGCATTTGAATTCTTAGCTATAACTGGTTAGATGACCTTTTACAAGTTCATTACCTTTCTGGACCCCTGCTCCTCAGCGGCAAAAGTCAGGTTTGCAGTAGAAAGTTGAAATACTTTAGTTGTATTTTAAACTGTTCTCTAATATACAGTCTTAAAGAACTTCTTAAATACCTCTTAAAGAAATTCAACCAAGGATATAAACTGTAGAGAGGAAAGAGGCACAGGGAACAGTCAAGTCTCCTCACCCAGAGACGCTCCCAAGGAATTCTGGGGGATTAGAAATGATTTCATTTCAGAACTTTTTGTACTGAGCTTATCTGAGTGGCCGTGCGAGCCCTCTTACTAGCAAATGAAAGTCAAGCACTGAATAGAACATGTTGTTTGCTATTCCTAACGGTACCATATCTTTGAATGTGGTATCATTTTAAAACACGACAAGCCTATTTTAAGTTTTGCCATTGTAAATATCAAGAAAGATATGTGCCCTTCATTGTCTATTTCTCTGTGCCTTGCCCTTGCCTTATTCTAAGTGTCCCTGCTCATCCCATGGACCTGGTGAAAAGGTCACATTTAGGCAGCAATGTTTGGTATGTGACCCTTCAAATTCAGTGCAGGCTGACTGGGTGCAGAACAGATGTGACTCAAAGACAATTAAATAATGGTATTGACCAGTATTTATGCATGACAGCATTCAGAAATTTGAGTTGAGCCAATCAACTTTCTTCTCTTGGGAATGTGATCTAAGAGTTGATAAAAGAATAAACTCATTTCAGTGGGAAGTGGACGTGGAAAACCAGGAGGCAGAAATGAGCTCTGATGCAGGCTGACAGAAGAGACCTGTGGAGAGTGAGCAGGTCAGATGAAAAGGCAGGGCGGACATGCCACAACAGAAACATTCAACTAAGGTTCGGTCAAGTTTTATTTTTAGTGATATTTTTTTCTGTCACATCTAAAACCAACATATCACCACTAAGTTATGCATCACCAACCAAGCTGTTCATTCATGATCACCTTATTGTAGAACAAACACACACATCAGCTTTGATCCTGCCTCTTACCATGTCTGCACTTGTGTAAAACAGGGACAATCTATAGCAGTCACGGGACCCCACTAGATAGCCATCAATACAATGTAGGCAAAGAACCTTTACACCATGGAGTAAAAGGTTTCTATAACATATTAATCCTCAGTTTTCAACCACTTGTTACGTATCTAGCTTTTCACTGGAATGCTTTTGGCCATTGCACTTTAACTCAAAAAAGGAAGATAATGTCTGAGACCGTAGAATATGTGAACATGTGAAATAATCCACAGAAAGAAGCCACTGTATTTTTTTAAATCATGAATTTTTAAAGACATTGGCTAAAAATTGTTATTTTTCCTTCCTTATGACATGACAGCTGAAATCCTTCAAGGCAATGAATTTCACTTACAACAAAATAAGTGACATTATCCTAAGCAGGCTAACGAGGCCTTTCTATGCCACTGCCTATGTGATGTAATGCACTTCTTTTTCCTAAGCTCGCCTGCCCTCGACCCTATTGATTTAATCTTTGTTCAGGCACCCAGACCCAACCTACAGCATAATCTTGTGACAGTGGCTTCTCTGCAGCCCTGTGAGAGCTCCAGGCTGATGACAGGTGACATCTCTAGGTGTTAGAATTCACAAACCAATTAGGATTACTACAAGTCTGTGTCTCCCTATTATTAAGGGTGCATTCTTTCTCACAATAGGAGAATACCCTTTAGGTTATTTGGCATTCTGAACATTTAAAGAAAAAAAAAACGTTACTTGTAAGAGTAGAGAAATATTAGAGTATAGTGTTGAGGTGCATGGCTTTATTCCCCAGTTAAATGGCAACTTTTGGGTAAGGGAGTAACTATTTCTCTTTTTTCTTGAAAATCCTTGAAAGGGACTTACAGAAATTAAGGTAAGCACTCAATATTAAACTTGAAGCTGGCATGAAAACCCTTGAACACTATGGCCACTTCAAATACGAGTGACTCTAAAAGTTAAACCAGGTCCTTTTCCAGATTGTTTTACTTCTTGGAAAATGTGCTGTTGGTAACAAACTTTCTCACTCTTAGGCTGGAGGGTTAATGTGCGGATTCCTTTTCCTTCCAGTGCACTCAAGTTGTTTGGTTCACATGCAGTTTGGAGAGTAATAAAAACTTTATATGATATATATTTGTTAACCTGGGAAATTTCATATTACTTTACTTTCATGTTATTCATTTGATTTCTTGAATGACTGACTGCAGCCCTTTGAAAGTGCATCTTTGGAGTTCACCATATTAGTCATGCCTTTTAGGGTTCTTCATTTGTATGTTTTGTCAATAATGACATTACTTAATGTCATTTCAAGTTCATCCTATTCCGTATACACTTGTACACAAAGCTGGGGTAATTCGCTGATGTAGTTCAACATCCCCTTTGTTGCAGATGGTAAATGTGCAGATTCCCCCTTCAAGGAAAGAAATTCTTTCATGCAACAATTGCATATTCTGCTCATTATTTCTCCTAGCCGATGCTTTTATATTGTTATTACCCCCTGTCAGATTAGTAATTAGCAGGCAGCCTCCATGTGACATAAATGCATCTCTCCTGCTTTCATAATAGCCCCTTGAGTGGCTCGGAGCACACAACTCTAGATGGCAAAAGAGAGAGAAAATAAATAGTATAAAGGAATAATGGCAAGAGCCAGTGCAGCATTAGGCTGGTGCATTTCTTTTGATCAACGGGTTGAGTTGCAACTGCTGCATGAACAATGGGCTAGAACCTAGGACAGGTGACTGTGCCCTTTGCAATTGTATTATTCCTATTTGAATAAATAATTGAGTTCATAGCCTTGGTCATAATCTGAAGGAGAAAATCAGTCAATGAAGGAAAAAAGCATCCTATAATAAATCTCCTGATAAAAAATAACAATAGCAAAGGGCTAATCCACAGGCGGACCCAGAGACACACAAGCCTATGACACAGGAACCATTGTTCGGTAGTCAGACTGAGATTGTGTCCATGGGAAATGGGGTCAGAGGGAGAGTTGGCTAACACGAACCTATAATTGGGAAAGGTCTAGTCTGCTTGGCTGTTTCTCAGAAGGAAAGTAATTCAATGAGCAATACTCAAGGTAAAATCATCCTGTGAACTCCTGCACTAAAGCTACTGAACGAGACTGGTTTCTTACATTGCAGAGCCCAGTGCAAACAGAAAACAGAGGGGTACTTGTGCAAAAATAGGAAGATTTGAACAATGCTGACACCAGAGCCTTAAACCAAAGGGGGGCACCTTGAAAGTGTGGTGGTCCATGCCACTACAGTGTCACATGCCCGCAAACCTGGCCTTGCTCCTGAAGGCAGGTGCCCCTGGACTGGCCTCAAGCTGCTCTGGAATTAACATCATCTAAAAATAGACATCTCTCGGAACTGTGTAAGGAACAAAAAATGGCAAATATTTGGAGCAGCTCTCTGAATCGTAGAGAAATTTTCAGAAAAGAAGTCATTTTCCCTGGGTCCCATACCGATTTCAGAATACCAGTGCCAGTGGTACCAATAACCATGGTTACAGCTAACTTATGACACGACACTGACGATCAACGTGCAGCCAATGGCCCCATCTTTCAATCCTGAGACACATGGATACGACACACACAGCGTAGACTGACTGACAGCCTTTGACAGAGAGAAAAATAATTTAACACCACTATGTTATATGTATATAAGGGGGGCCCAAAGCCCGGAATTTATTTATTAAAAAATTGTGTATTCATTCTTACATGTTTGAACTTCAGTTGGGTCTATTCAAAACCTTCTTTAATGATAGGAGTTTTTTCTGTAAGATTTTGCTAGAGATTGTATTGTTTCTCGTTGAAAGACATGTAATGAATATATTATAAAGGTACAGACCTGTAATTTATCCTTGGAGAAACGTAACTTCTAGAAACCGTATTTAATTGTTCTACATTTCAGGATGACTGTGTAAGCAGGACAGTGGAGTAATCACTTCCATAGTCGTAGCTTAAGGTCACATGTTTAGTGTGAATTTCATTTTGTCTTGCTGGTTTGTTCTCAAAAACTCCTTTAGTTCAATTATAGTGAATCTCCACATTTGGATACCATGACCTCATTATCTATACCACAGCTCACTGTGTTGAACCAGATGCAAATTATTTTTTTCACTCTCCATAATTCAAAGTTCTAATTGAAATTCGGCCACACTAATAAGATATCATAGTTACAATAGTTCACATTCCCACAATGTATTTTAAAAAGTCAGGAAGAGAAAAAAATACTGTTTTGGTAAGAGGGAATCTCATTGACTTTTACTGAAATAGTAGGTCAGATTTGGGGTATTATATAGGTGAATAATATAACTTTGGAAGTACTAAAATGATATAAATGATTTAAAAGATCCATGGCTCCTAATTTTCATTCAGCAGGTTTTTAATGGATTTTGTCATAAAATATACTTTTATAATAATAGGTGTATTCATTAAATGGCATTTGCAGGAGCAAATAGGCACATCAGAATAAATGGAATGAATGACATTCTCATTTAAAAAGCTAGCTGTAAGACAAGACACTGTTTTCTGCATTTGCTATAATAAACATTTGGGTTACTTATGTCTGAGTTGACACATGATCAGCTCTTTGTTTAGTTCATTCATAACCTCGACCACCTCCTTTCTTTGAGCCACTCCCTGTTCTAAGCTCTGGGGTGGAAGGAGACAGCCATTAACAAAATAGTCAAAACCTTTGCCTTCCTACAGCTTATAGTCAGTCTAGTGGGAGGGGTAGGCCACAGACACCTAGATAGGTAAATTATTAAAATCTCAAATAGTGATAAATATCATGAAGTGAAACAGAGTAAGAGATTGAGAGGGTTAAAAGTGGGGGGCTGTTGTGATGAAAGGGTAGTCAGGAAAAGCATTTCAATAGGGATGATGTATTGGCATGCAGGTTGAAGACATTGCTTTAGAAGGTATTTGCAAACCTGAGGAAGAGCCTTCTAGAAAAAAAGAAAGAACAAGTACAAAGATCCTGGGTCAGGTATAAACTTAGCTCCTTTGAAAAGCAAGAAGACCATGACTAGAACCTGGTGTTCAAGAGAGAAAGAGGCAGGGACTGGATCATGGAGGAAGGCAGGAATCGACTTAGGGAAGGCCTTGCAGACAGTGCTAAGGAGGCTGTGTGTGTGTGTGTGTGTGTGTGTGTGTGTGTGTGTTTCCAAAGTGAGATAGCCAGGGTGATACGGTTTAATTGTTAGTTTTAAAAAGAGCACCCTAGTTTCTGCAGGACGAGGACTGAAGAAGGAAAACAGGGTCGTTCCTGGACTACAGGGAAGTGATGAAATAGCACACATTATGGAGCTTATGTTGCTAATGATCCAGAGATGAGAGGTATTACATTATTGTCCCGTTCAGGAATCCCAGTGTTTGCTTCAGAATCAGGGAGAGGAAGCTAAACTGATTTGATGGTGTCGGTTTCATCCAAAGGAGCTCACTTAAATGATATGAATGGAAAGAAACAACCATATTTCAGAGTTAATCACTGGCCTACAGTTGTAAAATTCAGAATTATTTGAGCATAGTCTTTCCATCTGGTACTAGGAAGGGAAAAAATGTTCAAGAAGGAATATTTTGAATGGTGGTCACTTATTTCTGTTGAAAAGAGAGTAGATATACCATATAAATAGGTAAGCAGAAATGAAGCTCCTACATAGATCACTATAAAACAAGAAAAGAAAAATAAAAGCGTGCAATCACTGCTCTAGTGACTACATATTTATGTAATCACTATCTAGCAACCCTATGCAATAATAGTGGTGGAAAACGATGGCTACATTTTTGAATGTCAGTTACTAGATACTGTCTTATGTGTTTGCTTCATCTCCTTTACTCCTCTCCTCACTCTGACAGTGTGGACATTATTATTACCCATGTTTCTAAGGTGAAGGACACCCAGGTACAGAATGTTTGAGTAAAGGTTTTCCCACCCTACCTCACAGAGCCAGCGATTCCCAGCTTTGCTGGGTGGGGTTGGAGTGAGGGTGGGGCAGGAAGCGGGGGTTGGGTAGGGGTTGGGGTTGGCGTTGGGGTGGATCTGGGGGTGGATCTGGGGTTGGACTGGGGCTGGGGTTGGGGTAAAGCTGGGAATAAAGCCTCAACATTTTAGCTCTTAATCGTTGCGTGCGACTAGCCATTAATTTAGTGAAAAATACATCAACCCAGTTTTCCCTTAAAGAGTTCAAAAGAACGAGCTGATGAAGACTTTTTCTACTGGGTGTTCGGAAACTCAGACAGTGCCAGTGTGGTAGCAGGCAAGCCCCACTGCAGGACACACACTGGCCGTTTTAAAATCAGCAAGCCAACACAACCACCAAGGACGTAAACGCACCAAGTGACAGCATAATTAATCCTCCGCACACAATCGATGAGGAATAGTAATGCTTCCTGGGACATGAAATAGAGTGGAATGATCCTGAATTCTCTCTGAGTGCTGGTGTCAAGTTGCCATTCGATGACTCCTCGCTGGAGGAGACGGTAGCCGATACACCAGCCTCTCAAGGACAGCCAGGGCGGTAAATTGTGAGCTCTAAGGATAATAACATGAACGTGGTGCCAACAGTTGTAATGTGTTTGTTGGACTCATAGGTGAGGAATCGGGGTCAGCCGGCAGGTCCAGTTTGAACTAGTGTTGGCAATCGGTGCTGCACGCTACATCATTGCTTTCTGTGTTTCCTTTAGCTTAAACACATAATAAAGCTCAAACAAAGCTACTTGCTTTGGACAAATGGAGCTGTGGATACAGATTTTAATAATGTCCCATTATCAAGTTCCTGGAGTAATGTTATATTAGAAAGTAACTGGAGTGCTAGTGGACTATTTTTCCTGACTTCTAGTGGGAATTTTATGCACTTAGACATGGGCGCAGGCATAAAAGCAAGGCACCATTATTTTTAAAAACATGCAAAATTGCACGTTGTTGGCTAAAACTTCTATTCACTGAAGGACATCACTGTGACAGTGATAGGTCATGAAAAAACATAGAATTGAAAAATTCAATAAATCATTGTTTAATAATTAAATATGCAACAAATGGAATAATTTACTTAAAAAAACATAGATCTTAGGAAATCTTTCACTCGATTTCAGCTGTGCCTTATATTCCAGTGATCTGGGGCAAGTTGCATAGTCCCCCAGGGCCTGTGGGTGGTTTAAAGTCCTTGCTACTGCAGGCTCCTGAGTAACGCGTGAGACGTGTATCAGAGAAGGATAGTACTGCTTTGTGTTCAATGGTACCCTCCAGATCCTGGCTGGGTGGCACTGGTAAACATTTTAGCCACTACGCTCCTTAGTTTCACCATCTTTTCAATGAAAGTAATAACTCTTATCTTTGAGAGCTTTTTCTGAGGGTTAAGAGAAACAATGCGATGTAGGTCAAGTCCTGAGTGCTGTGCCGTAGAGAAAGCGAGAGCTCGGTACTGGTTAGCATTGGCTCTTCACTGCACCTTATAGAAGGGGATGAACCTTCAGTGCATGTGTATTGAAGATAAGGAATAAGCCTGATCAGTGGTTTTGCTGGACCCTTATTAGTCTGGCTTAGAACTACACTTGGCTCTAGCGTGTGGGTTTGCACTGATGATAGGAGTACAGCAGGAAAACACCAATCTGCTATTTCCGCCTGACGATATCAGGAGAACATGCACGGACGTAATGGAAGCCACCCTACTAGATGCATAGGCGTTTTCAAAACAGAGAGCATGAGACAACACTGTACTCCATAAGCAAAGGGACAGAGTGGTGGGAGCATAAGGTCCATGCGGAGAACTCTCAGACTTGCAGGTTCAGTGACAGGATGTGTTAGTGTGAGGAGAGGGGACAAGAGCAGCACAGAGGTTAAGGAATGAAGTTCAACTATCACCATTAAGAAGCACAGTCTTCCTGGAACATGGTTAAATACATTAAAATTTATGTTTAACTTTTGGCAGAGGAGCTTCAGTCAGTTGGGAAGTAAAATATGAGTCATGGAGGAAACATATTTCTTCTTGGACTGTCAATAATCAACTCTTGACTATTTCAGTCCTGGACCAATTTAGTCTCCGACGTCTCACTTCAGATGTCTCGCTCTCCTAGATTCCAGACAGCAAAGCTCATGAAAGGCAGGCCTCCTTGTCCTGTGACAATGATCAGACAGTCTTGGGGGAATATGACCCTGACAGAGGTATGTCGGGTAGAGAGAAGAGACTGGAAGGCAACCGGGAGACCCTCAAGGAGGTGCCTTCCTTAGTGTTACCCTTGACTTAGGTTAAGTAGCAAAGGCCTCAGCCAGTGTGATGACCCCGCTGGAAATAAAATAAAGGAGATAGTGTGGGGTGTGGAAAGGGGTAGCTCAATATCGCACATATTTAGTAGGAATAGGCTTCCTCATTTTACTTCATGATGAATTCTAAAGCGTATGATAACCTGAAATATGGATGGTGTATAACCACCATTTTTAATGTGACCACAGCTTTATTATTACTGGTAGAGGTGGTAATAGCGCTGAATTTCTGGAAGAAAATAGTCTTCAAATTGAAAATCTAAAAATTTTCTTCAGATTTTAGGATACCAGAAGTCTTTCAATCACTAAATAGCAACATATACCTTCTACTGGAGGAGGGGCGGCAATCGGCCCTGAGTATTTTCACAGCACAAACAGCAGTATTAGAACGTGAGTCCCCTAGAAAAAACAAATTTCTTTTTCTCATATTTTAAAATGCAGATCAATCTTGAAAATATTTTAGAGACTAAAAGATAGGGTCTCCCTTTCTCCAATGAATGTAAATTGCATATACATTTCCGCTGTGGGCCATACAGTTTGGGAAACTTCTGTGTGTATTCGAGACGCTCCCCACTCCGAGCGGAGGAAAACGGCGGGCATGCTAACAATAGAATGTTAGAGAAGGTTACCATAGTTTAAACATCAGTGTGTCTGCATTCATCCGACTCTGTAATCTCTACTGTGGCTATATTAGATTTGTTTGTATTTTTAAAATCTCATTACAAGTTTTGAAAACAGGAAATTGCTTCCACTATGAAAGATCAATGCGCTCTTGACTCCAGCACTTGCAGCAATGGCTTATCTGTGCTGATGTGGCTGTGGAGGACCGGGCCGGCGAGACTGAGCTCAGATCCTCCAAACCGTCTGAAAAAAGACGAGAGTCACTCAGCAGAAAAACCACAATGCCATGAATTCTTCCACTTAACGATGCTTATCCGCAATCATTCAGCGGCTCAAAGATGCAAACCCCCAGGTTCATACCTACTTCTGTTACGAAATTATCTTTTTGAGGGAGAGGGGAAAGGGACGAGGGCTTGTAAGATCAAGAGTAATAGATTTAACTTAGAGAAAATTGGATGATATCATTCCCTATCATTAGATATGGGGGAAGAAAAAAAACCCAACTCTTTGCGATTGGGTCCAAAACATAAAGCCAGACCATTTCAAATTAGAAATAACTACAGAAATGAAGGCCTAAGATGACTCATTTCATTTCACCTTGGTCAGAAATAGCTGAGATGCATGAGGCAAAATTTTGCTTCTCATTAACAGAGCCAGTTAACCTACTTGCACAATAAGCACTGTGATGTGGCTGAACTTGACACACATTTGTGTCCTCTGCCTAAACCATTGCCTGTCACTTTTGTCCCAATCCTTTTGCTCAAATTACTACCCTTACTCCTTTTTCTTTCTTCGAAAGATTTTATTCATTTCTCAGATTTAGTGTCAAGCCATAAAGCTTTATTTCCAGCTGGCCACTGAAATTCTACTGAAAAGTTCCAGAGGCAACTCAAACTTCATATATTTAAAACCTAACAAAGGATTTACCTATCTCTTATTAAGGATCCTTTTGTTTTGTTTTGTTTTGTTTTCAGTTTGATCTCTAGTGCAACTTATCATCAAGCCTAAATTTATCGGAACTCCCTTCTCTAATTATTCACATAACAAAAATCCTCAAATTATTTGTTTTTTCAGAAATCCTTCCCCAAGTTTCAGCAACCCCCTCTGATTTAGATGTTCAATGACCTACAGCAAAATCGTAAGATCGTCACGTAAATACTAAATGGATCGTCTCTGCTTTCAAAGCTCCACTTTCCTGCCAAAGGGGTCTTGACAAATCCCACCTGTCATCCCGTCACTCACTCCCCAGAATCCTTCAGTGATTCCTGTTGCCAGTGGGATGAAGGACCAAGCCCCTAGCATGCCTCCAAGGTTCTTCATGAACTGGCTGTAATGGCAAATACCTCTCTTTCTTCATACCTACTTTGCATTTCACAAAAAAAGGGTTTTTTTGTAATTAAATTCTGGATCCATCAAGATACTTATCATTGCCTCAACATACTGAATCCGAATTTTAAGTATTCTTTTATTATGCAAGGTGAAGTAAAACAGCATTAACAAGATAATAAAGTAGGAAATTGATATGAATATTCCAAGTCCCATCTTTCTAATATGTTCTTAGTCTTATCTGTGAACAAAAACATTTTTTAAAGATACTTAAAGTTATAAAATAGGTAACATTTTATAATTTTTCCAGTTAACTTTAAATTCTCTCTTTTTTTATTTTAATCATTGTTCAAGTATAGTTTTCTCCCTTTTACTCCCAATCCAGCCCACCCACCTAACCCTCCCCACTTCCCTCCCATTACCACCCTCCCCCTAGTTTTTGTCCATGTGTCCTTTATAACTTTAAATTCTAATATATTTTATTCTAGGATTCCATTATTTTCAGTTAATAGTCTACTACATTTTTATTCACATCTGGAAGGATGTAGGTATCTTGCCTATTATGTCTGATGTGAAGCCTTCTTTGACTTCCTTGGGAATGAGTTAGAGATTTGAATATTCCTTTCTTAGTAATCGATAGAGGAGTAGACATAAAACTAGTAAGTATATGAAAGACGTAGCAGCACTACCAACCACCCTGACTCGATGACATCTGTAAAACCCACCACGTGACCAGAGCAGAATACACACTCTTTTCACCCGTCCACAGAATAGTCACCGAGATAGACCACATGCTGGGCCATAAGGCAAGACTCAATGCGCTCACAAAGGTTGATGAAATCCTAGCAAATACACTCTATGACTACAGTGGAGTTATATCAGAACTCAATAACAAAAAAAAATTTTAGGAAAACCTCCAAAATATTTGTAAATTAAACAACGCTTTATAAATAACTCGTGGGCCAAAGAAGAAATCAAAGGAAAACCAGAAAATATTCTGAACTAAACAGAAAGCGGAACATAAAACACCGGAATCTATGGGTTCCAGCAGAAGCAGTGTGCAGAGGGAGGCACAGAGCCTTGTGTGCATTTGAGAGCAGAGGACAGGGTGCAGCTGATGGTTTCAAGTTCCAACTTCAAAAACTTAAGACAAAGGGTAACTTCCACTCAGGCAAAAGAGCAAATTAAACACAGGAGGCAGAAGGAAGGAAACAAGTATAACGGTAGGAATCAATAAATAAAAAACAGTAAGCACAACAGAGAAAATTCGTTAAACCAAAAGCCGGTTCACTGAGAAAACAACAGAAGAAAGAAACCAAACGCCTGGTTGAGATGGAAAAGAGCGAGGAGGCACACGTCACCAACGTGAGGAATGAAAGCGGGACAGTGGCTAATCCCACAGAAGATGAAAGATAATCAGGGAGCACACGAACAGCTTTATGCCAATGGGGAACACAACTTGAGATAAAATTGTTTGCAAGCACGAACTACAGAAGCTCACTCAAGGAACAGAATTTATAGTTAAAAACCTTCTCTAATTGATATTAGAGATAATATCAATTTTTCATGAATTCTTCCAGAATCTGGAAGAGTATGTCAATTCTTTCTAGCCTACTTATGCTAAATATGGAAATAAAAAAATGGAACTGGGAAAATTCTGAGAATAGTTGTTTAACTTACACTTAAAACCTGGAGGCCAGCATTACTTTCATAACAAAAACCAAAGACATTACAAGAAAAAAATACAAATATACCTCATAAGCATAGACAAAAAAGCTATAACTATATTTTAAGAAAATGCATCCAGCAATATATGAAAAGAATATGATATAAGCAAGTAAAAGATATTCCAGGGATGAGTGTAATTCACCATTATCAAAGAAGAAGGAGGAGGGGGAGGGGGGAGGAGGAGGAGAAGAAGAAGAAGAAGAAGGAGAAGCAGGAGGAGGAGGATAAGAAGAAGAAGGGGATAAGGAGGGGTGGGGGAGGCAGAGGAGGAAGAAGGAGAGAATTCTTATGATCATCTTAACAGATTCAGAAAAAAACACTTCTCAAGATTCATAATAAAAGCCCTCAGTACACTATAAATAGAAAAGAATTTCCTCAGTACAATAAAAGATATCTAACAATCTATAGCTAGCCTGATACTAAGATCAGGAACAAGGGAAAAATATCCATGGTCAACACTTCTATTCCACATGGAAATGAAAATACAAATCCAAACAATGAAACGACATTTGTGGGGGGTGGAGTGGGGTCAGGGAAGGAACAAATTGCTGACACATGCAACATGGATCAACATCACAGGCATTATGTTAAATAACAGAGGTCAGGAGCAAAGGACTACGTAGGATTCTATTTCTACATGACATTCTAAGGAATGCCCAAGTCTAAAAGCTTCAGGCTACAGAGCAGGTAAGTGGTTGCTGGGGGTGGAGAATGAGAGCTGTAATTAACACAAAAGGACACAAAGGAACTTTCTGGTCCAATGAAAATATTCTACATCATGACTGCGGTGGGAACTATCCCACTAAGGCACATCAAATTCATACAATTGAAACTATTGAAAAGTTGTATGTAAATTATATGGAAAATATCATTTTAAAGATCAGAAATTTTCTGAGGAAAATTCACTGGATTTGTCTATTAAATGACAACGTGCTGAGAGTAACATTAAGAGCATTGGGTAGAAGGCATTTAGCCCTGGATTTCTGCCTCAGTCATTTTAGACAATTCGGTTCTGGAAATATTTATACCCATGATGCAGATGGAAAAAAAGGCCTGGACTTGCCCTTTTGTTGCTAAAAGCATTTTTACTTTTAACAGATATCCCTGTGATGAATATTACTCATTACAATGCTGCATTTCTCCAGTATGCCAGGCAGCTCAGCTATCAGAGTCCCTGAACTCTTACATCATTCCATTATCCTCTATCACGTGAACTTTCGCTGTTCAGATAAACAGTATAAATTATTTTCTGACGTTGGGCATACACGTAGAGCAAAATGATCACCTCGGACAGACACCGATTCGCACTGTCTCTGATTAGGTACTAGGCATCCCCCAGAGTGCAGTGAAATGCTTCACTGGCGGTTGCCAGCGCCATAGAGTCTAACTTATCTCTCATCTGACCTTAAATATAAATGAAAAACAACGCATTTATTTCAAGTTGTGCCTAGAATAAGTAAGGCAAATGGAAACAGAGGCTTTAAGCCTCTTTGAACTTATATTCTGAGTCAAGCTAAAGAATATTGGAGGCCATGATTTTATTTTTGAATTTATTTGGGGGGGGGAAATAAAAAGAACAGCATTGAGCATAGATAAAGGATAATTTTTCATTAATGTTGCTTTAAAATAGCAGATAAGAGGTATATGGGACTACTGATTTTTTAGGTAGTAATTAACATTTCACCTACAGGTGCATCATTTATTTATTGAAAAGCATTTAGACATCTTTCTTAGGGAGTTAATATAAACAAATTAACCTTTCCAGATACTCTTTCAGGATCATGATATTGGGTAAAATTGTAGTATCTTACACACTGGAATGAATCAAACTTGGAATAAGGCATAACTTTCAGTGAGGGTCAAATGAATGACACTGAAACATAGCTATGGAATTAACTTGAAGAGCAGTTCCTTGTACACAAGCCAACGTCTTGGCCCATGGGACTTCAGAAAGATTGCTGTGTAATATACCCCATGTCTGCTTCCTAGGCGTGCTTGGATAGGAAACTGTTCTTGTTGCCTTTACTCCCAGTGAATTTGCCGTTACAAATCCTCTTTATTGCGGAATGACGCTCTAGTTTAAAAAAACAAGAGTGGGAAAATCACAACTAACGTGACTGTTGAAAACCATCTTAATTTTCAATTCCTATAATCAGGAAGGTAAATTTAAGGCAGCCAAGCAAGAATGGAGAATCATTTCTCTGCCTGCCACCTCTGGTCTTACCCACCAGGCTGAATGGTGACCAGGAAGGGAGACAGTGGAGGGGGAAGTGGGGTTAGGAGTCATGTGAGGGTAAAACCACCTTGAAATGAGTTCACTTATGCAAAGACAGATAGCAAGTAATGGGAGTAGTTGCCAAGGCTTGGGGTACATTGCTGTTTACTCCCACGTCTATTTTATCATCGCGCATGAGCCTTTCATGTCTCCCTTCTTGTGCCAGGCAAAATTCTTTAAGTCACAAATTATGACATTTCATGGGTCTTCTAAGTCTGCTTTCCTTGGAAATGGAAAGCGGGTATACTCATTACCTAACCAATTTCTAGTGATTTTGCTTTCCCCCTTCTTTAATTGGAAGATCTGTTAGCTCCTGTTCAATAATTTAACTTGCATAAATTTGCTTTGGAAAATTAGGCTTGTATAACTCTCCTTGGCTTTCCAAACTCAAATACATCATTTTATTAATAAGTAGATATAGCAATATAAAGTGTTATTGCATTAAAAGTAAGTTTTAAAAATGGTTTTATGTTTCTTTACCTTAAGAAGTTTTATACATTTGCAAAAAGTGTGAAATAAGAAATGTTTGACTTTTAAAACTGGTATAAAACATAGTTTCTTTGTAGCATTTTTTGTTCCATTCCTTTTTCCACAATCTTAGTTCAATTGCATCAATGCAGCCCCAGAATATTTGCATTATTCTCCATTCTAGTTGTTCCACGCTGTCTTTCACGCCACCCCTAGATTAACCTTCAAAAATAGTGTTTAATGTCTTCATGAATAATACATCACTTAGAAGAGAACATTGAGTTTTCCATTTGTTCAAGAGCTGGTAAAATTCGGCTTCAAGTTTTGCTTTCCAAAATTTCCCCCATTCTTCTCTGCCTCTAGGAAATGTCAGTTATGAATCCCAGATGGCATCTCTTCTTCTATCCTGACCCTCGGCCGAGAAATATGCAACTTGAAGCCTCAACAGCAGAACACTTTTATCTTGTTTATACCCACTCTGAACTCCAGATTTCTGCAAGGACATTATCACCTACTTAGCATTCACCACTCAATACAGTGAATCTAAATTCGCATACCTGAATATCTAAATATTTATATACATACACACACCAATGATACATTCATATGCATGTATACATAACACACACGAACACACACAACGAAAACCTGTGGGACTGTTGACCCAACACTCCCTTTCAGCAACCGTGGCTCCTGTCAGCATTAGCACCATAAAAATGAGCCTTTTCTACAGCGTGATCCTTTCCTCTGACCACAGTTCATTGGTCTAGTGCTCACTCAATGGAAGAAGACGTCGATTCTCAGGTTCCTCCCTGGGGAATTTTCAAACTTGCAAGAGCATTGAGTCAATCCTTTCCCCACAGTTGAACCTCTAAACCATAAGCGCAGGACACCTCAGGTGTATTTCATGACCGTCATGTGGATTGTGGATGATTCACCATCCTTCATCCATTCAGACCTCCTGGAACTTCTTATTCTGCTGAGGCTGAAGGGCTAAAACTACCTGTTGCACACTTCCTTTTAGGTAGGGTTCTGGGGAGGCTTTGGGCTCTGCCAGTCCAGAGTACTTGAACGAGACATGAATTCAAATTTGAATCCCTGGGGAAAGAGTCATGGTATGAGGCGCAGGTTTTACTGGGTGCGGAGTGGGACAGAGGCGGAAGGGTCTGCAAAGAGTAGCTGCAGCGAAGACTTCCAGTTCTTTGGAAACGTCTCAGTCAGGACAGAGGCGGCACTTCTCTGCGTGCTTTTATTTTTTCAGCCTCCCCTGTAACCCATAAGCTATTTAATACATGTAATAAATGTCCTTCTGTTGAAACTATCCAGAGTGGTTTCCCTGTCAACACTGATCTCTGGACAGAGCTGATCTGTAGTGAGAGAGAGCAGAGGTAAAGGCTGGGATGATCTGGTTTCCCGGCTCCAGGCGCCCCTGGCAGCATCGGCACTCCTGCAGTTCCTCTTCAGCTGATTGGTCAGCCTTGGACTGTATCAGCCAATAAATTGCACTTGCTGCTTTTCTACTAGTTTCTTTGGTTCCTATCATTTTGACCATAAAAATCATAACTAATACAATGGATTTCACCAACCCCATCTAACTCCTTATCAGAAAGGGACATAAGATTACCTTATAGACAAGTGTGTATATCAAGTCTGTGTCATGAGTAAAAGATACTGACTTAAGGAGTTTTTATTGTTGATACTTCTATAAATACCTAAAACAAAATATTTTATCTGAGCTTCTTTTGCTCTATGATGTATACACAGTTTATTTATGTTATTATTAATTATGATTATCCTCAATGAACATTTCCCATAAGAAGTGCTCCTAAAAGTTTTGAACTTTCAAAGAAAACTGTGATCATTTTAAAAACTTCAGTTCCATTTAGCATACCCAAAAATAATCCTAATAATTACATTGGTTTTTCCACCAGTGGAAATGTCAACAGTGAAAGCTGAAGCATATTTTGCATAAGCCAGCAAATATTCCACTTCTCTGAAGAAGGAAATTAGCCACCAGAAATTGATAATGGCAGTCTCACAGATGCACGGGGAACTTCAGCACCTTAGAGGCCTATTGAATGTTTGAAAATACATGTAATTTAACCACTGGTTCATCCACTAACCTTTCTAGAAAGAACCTCCTCCCATTTCCTTGCAGGGTGTGCAAAAGTTTTTCCAAGAGCAAGCACTCAATGTGGAGAAGGTGTCTGAAGGAGGGAAACTGTATAACCAGCTAAGACCTTGATCTAATGTAAATGAGCTTAGACTTGTAGGAGGCAAAAAAATAATAACAATAAAATAATTAATCAAAAAATAATCTGGGAATGATCAAATGTCTTGACTCACCACCAAGCAATGAATCACTTCTATTGGAATGACAAGGAAGAAGTCCAGCAGCACTTATTAAATGAAACTCCATTTTTATTGCTTATTTTTACTTTGCTCATAGGATTTAACCTTTAAGTGCACATAAATGGAAAGCATTTTTCCAGTTTAAATTTAGACGTAGAAAATCAAAGTGAATGAAAGATTGTTTATCTTCTCCAGCATGTTATGGTAGCATTTATAATCTCATAAAATAGCTATTCCTTGGTTGGCAAATCTTTGCCTAGAATAAATCAAATTTGTCATGTCCATTTTGTACTTGGTTTGTCTTTTGCTGCTACTCATATGCCAGGTTGGAAATCTCAGTGACGCAGTGTCTGAGCCGTGAGTTCCTGTGAAAGCAGGTATGTTATTCATCTCTTCCCATTCCGTTTCCTTCTTTTCTTCTTCTCTTTCCCCTTCTCCTTCTTCTTTTTTCACATTATGGAGACATGGAGTGACACCATCAAAAAAGTAAGTTGAGCTGTTGTGAAGGAGGATTTATCTTACATGTGAACAGAAGGGAGATTGTCTATCTGGGGCAGTTTGACAAATGGTAGAAGAGATTCCTTCCCTGTAAGCTTTCATAAAACATCGCTCTCCCAGGTCCCAGAAATTCCCGCCAGTCCTGATTTAATCTATGGTGTTGTCATCAAGTCTCCAAAGATTCCTCCCTGAAAGAGGCGTATACTCCCAGGACACAATTTTTAAAATTGGAAACACTCAAACAAACAAAATCCTAAACTATTTGCACAAGTATGTGAGCTAATGAATTAGAGATGCTATCATATGTTTTCTTGCAAGGTGCTTAGGGAAGGAAACAGGATTAAGTAGATTTTAACAAGAAAAAAGATGGTTAAGGCTGGAGCCTGAGGCCAACGGTATGGCGCCTCCTGAAGGCCACATTCAGTATGTGACCCTGTAACAGGGTGCAGCCAAGAGGGGAGCCCCAAATAGGGATCTGTAACAGGGTCCAGACGAGCTTGGCGATAATTGGCTCCACAACACAGGGCCGCACCTGCCCAGAATGCTGGCAGCTGTGGCCAATTGTGGGAGGAGCCGGAAATGGGGCTGCAGAGGAAGATTAGTGCTGGGATTTAAACAGAGGCACAGCAGCCATTGGGTGTCTCTCTTTTTGGGACCACACATCTGTTTAGGACCATGCGGCTTTGGTGTCTTGGTTGGGACCCTGAGGCTTGGGTGAGAGTCAGGACCACAAGGCTTTGGAAGCGCTCCTTTTTGCCACGTGGAGGGTGCTGGGAGGACTGTGTGCATTCGTGGGGAACTTTAGTTTGTGTTATTTCAAATGAATAATAAATTCCTTTCCTTTTCCTTTTCTGGTATTAAAAGACATCTTTCCTCAGGCGGCGGACAAAAAACGAACCCAGATAGGTGGGGAGGAACCCCCTGGAGACTGTAACAACCCTGGTGGCCAGGAAGGGGAGGGGAAGAAAAGAAACTAGAAAAGAAAAAAAGTGAAATGGCAGTTTTTCTTTCATTCTTCTATCAGTCCTACATATTTATTCTACCTAGGTAGCTTTTGGGAACATTTTTAGCATTAGCCACCCATTCACCGACCCAGGGTCTCAGCGCCCTTTGAGGCCCCTTGGACTTGAATGTGCTGCCGCCTCAGGGTGAGTTTTTTAGTCAAACTTCATATTAAAGTGAAAACTATCGAATGGGAACAAAACTGAACAAGATAGTTTATTTACCTGTTACAATTATTTATAGAAATGATTATACAAATGGTGAGATTATATATATTTTTTTTCCAGTAAGTATGTTAGGGAAAGGCTATGTAAGGTGAAATCCATGATCCTGGGCCCAAAATGAGTGATGGAATTCTGTTATATACTTAGATTCACAGTGGCCTCTTTACACATTTCTGCTCTGTAGACAAATGAAGGGAAAACCATACATTAAAAAGTATTCCCCATTTTTTTTAAGTTTTACATGGAATGACAGAAAAACATGTAATATTAATTTTCCAAGCCTAGCAGCAAGTATACCTAGAAGTACCATGCACCTATATATTTTTTACATCTTTGTTATAGTGAAATTTCTTAAATATTGACAAGTGTTGGTAGTGAGTGTTTGAAGTCTCCGTGTAGATTTAGTCAAAACTAAAATATCATTTTTGTGAGTTATATCACATCAAAAAAGTATTGGTTGAGGTTTATTTTTTTTAGATATAAACATGTTGCCCCTTTCCCATAGGGATGGGAATCAGGCGTTGAAGAAAAAAAACATGCAAAAATAGAATTCTGTGTGGTCAGTGGAGCTTTAGCTCAAGAGTAGCTTTAGCTCAAGAGTAGCTCTCATTTCCCCCAGCTGTGTGTATGGCTCATCTGCCAGTTATCTCACGGGCCCTGAAATCCGCAAGCAGTCCAGAGGTCCCAGGGGACCCCACTGCAGTGCTCCCAGCCACAGGCACTTTGCTGCCATGGGGTCCGGCCTCCTCACCTCTTCCCACATTTTGGAAACAGCTTTCTCACAGCAGAGGTGGGAGTAGCCACCCTAGAGACTCTGGGCTTGGTTTCAGCTCTGTGGCCTCTTGACGAGGTGGGAAGACAGCAGCTCAGCAACTGCTCCGTGAGAAACAGTAATATCACATGGCTTCCTCCTTAACAATATCCGGGTTGTAAAGGACGATATTTTAAAACTATCATGGCACAAAAAATGCACAGCAAAAGTATCCCGGTGTCATAGATTTCATTCCACTTTCACCAGTTTACTGTATGTTCTCTCATTTGGGTCTTTAAAAAACTCCTTGTGCCATATGTTGTATCAGTTAAGATGCTTTACTTTGCCAGTAACAGAAAATCCAACCCAAACTGATTTAAGAAAAAAAAATGGTTCATTTAAGTGCAAAGCCTAAATACTTTCAGGCATAGCTTGATCCAAAGGTTCAGATACTGGCCAACACCATTTCTACTTCCCCTGCTTGCGTTCTCATCCTCATCCCCCGCCACATCGAAGTTCTTCTTGACTGGATCATCTTACCCTCTTATCATTGCAGAATGGTGTCTAAGGTATGCATTTATTCACTGTGGCCAGGGGCATTTTGGTACACTGATTAATTCATATTTGTAGCACATGAATCAAAATATTGTACTCTGAAGTTGGGTTTGATCCCCACTGAAACCACCAGGACTTCCAGGGAGATTCCTGGCCCTCTAAAGTCTAGATGCTGATTCCAAAGAAACCAGGAATGGTGGCCAGAACACTCATTCCTGAAAAGGAGCATAGACATGTATTCGATCCATTACTTGAAGAGGAAAAGGCAAGGCATCCCCCCGATCATTGGAAATAAGTTTGCATCTTTAATGATAAAAACATAATATGTATTGAGTGTTTGATGTCAGAAACTGAGCTATGTGCTCTATTCACATAGTATCATTCAATTTTTATAAAAGCTAATATAAATTAGAATTGCTGCCCTCACCATTTAACGACAAGGAAACAACGGCTTAGAAGGTTAAGCCAATTGCTTAAGGTCAGATAGACAGGGAAAAGTGGAGCCAGGATTGGAACCCGGGTCATCAAATCGAGGCACCTGTACGTAAAACACAGCCCTCTCAGCACTGCGTCTATAAGAGCCTGGATACACAAATGCTCCCTTAGACAGGTTTCTCCTTCCTCAGTGAAGATACGGTCACCCACCAAAAGTCAACAAGATGTTACCCCGAAGGAGGTCAGAGAGCTATGGGAATGTGGGGGGAGACGGCTGCAGAGCAA
The DNA here is from genome assembly GCF_004126475.2 of Phyllostomus discolor. Lineage (NCBI taxonomy): Eukaryota > Metazoa > Chordata > Mammalia > Chiroptera > Phyllostomidae > Phyllostomus > Phyllostomus discolor. Next base: position 30,413,067 of record NC_040915.2, on the reverse strand, counting down.
ACACAGACTTGGCCATGCAGTCAGGTGGGGCTCCCCTGAGCTAACGGGCCTGCAGTCCGTAAGTCCACTGGAAGCGCCACTCCCGATGGAAAGTGGAGGACGTAGGATGTTCTTTCCCAACTCTTTAAACCTCCAGTGTGTTCTCTTTGGTCTCATTAAGATCCTGTCCTCCAAGGAACCTTCTGATAGAGAATGGTTTTCTGAAGGTCTGCCTTTAAGGAGAAAAGGAACTGTCATGTGAGCTTTCAACGTTCCTGACTCTAAGTGGTTATTTCCCTTTCTACGTGAAAAAGGGGCTCTCTGTATTTCCATTTCACTCTCAGAGGAGCCATCGTCCAAATCTCTGTTTTTCTGAGCCCACAAGGCATGTTCCTACACTGCAGTTTCAGTACCTAAGTTCCTTTTATCCTGCGTGTTGTTCCAGTACCATTTGGTGAGAAGTCTATCCATTCTTCACAGAATTGCCTTTGCTCTCTTGTCAAAGATCAGTTGACTATACACGATTGTTTTTTGACAAGAACCTGGCTAGGTTTCTGTCATGCCTCTGTGTGAGTAATTATCTGTCCAAATGTACTGTTTACTCAGAATACCTACGTGAGGTTAATGCAAACTAGCGAAAATAATTTAAATTGTAAGATGAGCTACAATAGGACAATGACTCTGACATAACCATATGGTGAATTCTTATTAAAATAAGCAGTATCTGTCCTGGTCCTTGGAGGGATGGCATGCCCTGTCTTCCCATTGTTCCCCCACTGCTCCACATTTGTGTGCAAGATATTTAGCAGTTGACCGGAACTTGAAGATGGATATAAACTACAGAATGGTAATTCTGACTACGCATGATCACTAATGAAAACTTTTAGAAGCCTGGTTGAGGACATCAAAGGTATTGCCTTGGAGAGTCAGAAAGTCACAAGTCTGTTCAGGGAGGATGTGAAAGAAGAAAGCTACAGCAAGAAATCGATACAGGTTACTAGGGCTTTGTTCCTGTTCCTTTTCCTTCTTTCTCTTCCTATGTCATTTGATTTCATTTGCATAACTAGCTCCTGATGAAATGAATCCTGACTCTTTTTAAGATATTAGCATTACAGCCTGGATCAAACTGTATAAATCAGAACCCAGTAATTAAAATTCATACAGACAGACAGCTGTAGATGTTATAAATTGCAGTTGCACAAACTTCATATGATTTTAGAACTAACGACTTTGCACCTGGAAGGACAGGTGACAGGTGTCAGTGAAGAGAAATGGATTACGCTGTGCTGCTGGAGTTGATGCCTAATATTTTCCCTTTCCTTCGGAAAAGCGCTCTTGCATCTCTGCAGACCTTTTACTTTAACAAAATTGAACTCACAGCCCACAAATAATCCTTAGCTTGTAGTATTTTCTTCTTTTTCTTACAGTGATCCTTCCCATAATTACCCATCCTCAAGACTGACCACATAATTTCTGAGGCCCCATGCAAAAGGAAAATGTGGGTCTCCTGTTCGAGTCGTCTTTAGGCATTTCAAGGTGGTAATAGCAGAGCACTACCAGGTGGGGCGCCCTGTGTAACTGTACGGGGCCCCGTCCATAAGGTCAGCCTTGTCTCTCCCGAACAAACATCTGGATTGCATGATACCTCCTCTGTCACACCCGCGTCAGTGTTAATGTGTCCTTTCTCTGAAGTCTCGTGGCATCCCACTACCTTATACAGCCAATTATCATTCATTCCTCTAGCTCTGTCTCCCCCAGCACTCTATCAGCTTTACCCCCTCAACAGACAAAATCAGGACTCTCCGGATTATGTGATTCTTAATGTGTCGATTTTACATTAAAAGTTTAATTTACAAAATCTAATCACTTAAGGTCAGATTTTAACACCTGCATGATCGCACTACCGTTACCATCAAATTTGCACAAAGGGCAAAGCTTTAGCCAAGTGACTGGTCTGATTTGCAAAGCCCATTTATCTGACCTTCCACTCACAGTCATTTTAGAGCATGGGACATTTTAAATCCTTTTCAGAGAGATTGATTTGGATTTTTCCAAAAAAGATGCAGACTTACGCTCAAAATGAGCCCTTACTGCCTGACACCTTTTTTTATTTACAAAACCATCATTTTCCATCTGCGTTCTGTAGCTATCATTATCTCCTGTTGACAATTTATCCTAAAATGGTATCATATTACCATAATTAAAACATCTGGAATATATAATTTTAATTTCTATAAAATAGGTCTTGAAAGTACTAAAGGAATAAAAATAAGAGTGGGCACAAACAAGCTACATGTGTGTGGGTGGTGTACAAAGGAATCAACAAATACGTCTTGAGTAGTTTTTAGCTACAAAGAGGAGAGAAATCCTGCCCTCAGGGAGCTTATGTTCTAGTGTGAGAAAAACACATAGTGCTTACAAGACACTAATAAGTTCTCTGTAGGAGAGTTCCAGGGTCAGAGGGGGAAAACGACAAAAGCAGGTGCTCCTCTGGGAATCTAGGAAAGGTTTCAGGGTGCAAATACATTTCAAAGGTAATGAGGAACCAGCCAAGCAAAACTGTGAGCAAAGGAAGAAGGCTCGGAATTGAGGCTGCAGAGTGAGAGCCAGGAGAACAGAACATTCGACTCAGTGCTAAATTATCTACCCTCATTTTCCTGGACTTAGCACCAGCCTCGGTCACTCACTGCCCTCTGCTACAAGTTCTTGGCTTCCAGACACAACAGTCTCCTTGGTTTCCTCTGCCTCAGTGATGCTTGCGGAAGCTTCCTCTTCTCTCTGACCTTTCATGGCAAGGACTCAGGACTCAGACCTCCTTTTGCTTCTCTCTTCTACCCTCACTCCTCGCTTGATGACCCCATCAGTGTGGTGTCGCTCACCAGCGTCTCTGCCACAGTGACTTCTAGCTTCCCATTCCCGGAACCCTTTACCCATCCGGACTCATGTATCCAAATTCCAGTCCATGTTCACATTTGGATGTCTGATGGGCAGTTTTAATTCAACAAGTGCCAACACCGAAATCTCCGTCCCTTGCCTGAGAGAGAGCCTGGCCCTGCTGTGATCACACAATTGCCCCGATCCCACATCAAGGCAGCCTCATCTTCCCAGAGCTGAATCCAAAGGCCCTAGAAGCACACCGCGTTCAATCTGTTAGGGAGCCCAGTTGGCTCTCATCTGAAAATACATCCTGAGACCCAATAAATAAAAGAACAAAGAGAACAGAGAGTTCACGAAAACAGAATAGCTAATGGCCCTTCAGTGTATGAAAAGATGTTCAATTTCATTCATAATAAGATAAATGAAAATTAAATCTAAACCGAGATACTATTTCTCATATATCATGTTGGCAAAAGTTCAAAAGCTTGACAGCACAATCTGTTCAAGGCTGTGGAAAAAAATGGCATGCCCACGTTTGACATTGGGAATGAAAAGCGGCGCACCTATGTGAGGAGGAATTTTTGCAGTATTAAACAGAACTACAAATACCTTTCCTTTTGGCCCAATACTTCCACCTCTAGGACTTCTAGTACTATACACATAATCCTACCCTATGCCAAGGTCGTCTAGATGTTATTTGTAACAGCGAAAGATTGAAAACAATTCAAGTGCTCAATAAAAGACTGTTGAGTAACTTGTGGTACATCTACACAATCAAGGACTATACAGTTTTTTTTAAAGAATAAAAATGGATATTGTGTGTTTGTGTATCTGTGTTATTCAAATGAAATTTACAGAGTGAAGGATGGTGTATATACTGTGCTATTTGCGTTTAAGGAAGGAAAACAAAATGCAGTAAGTAATGAAAAGAAGAATAAGGCAAAGGTTGATTTTAAAACAATGATTGTCTGTTGCAGGGTTTAGCAAACCATGGCCCGTGGGCCAAAGGCAGCCTGCCACCTGTCATAGTAACACTCACCCTCGTGGACTGTTGGTGGCTGCTGTCTCCCTCCAGGAGCAGAACTGAGCTACTATCTAAGAGACCATACGGCCTTAATGCCTGAAGCATTTATTCTCTGGCCCTTTACAAGTTTTCTCGACCCCTGGTCTACAGACATGGAAGAGCACAGACTAGAGCAGATAGGGGTGGAAGCAAGACTTCTCTAGGCATATTTATTAGTACAATTTGACCTTTGAACCGTGAAACCATTTCATACATTCAAAAATATAAAAATAAGAAACCGTAACAATGAAAACAAAATAATCTAACTGTACACCAAACTGATGAAATAAAAACACAGAACAAAGAAACATTTCTAGGGACCTCAGATGGCACATGTTTATGGCATCTCTAACATTTGGATACTACAGCATTATGTACTTCTCGATATGTTACATTACTCAGTTTACCGCTGTATCCATATAGCTTCCTCGTCAACAATATTTAACCCAAATCTAATCGAGACATTCAATTTAACTTCCAATTGACAGAAACTATTGAAAAACTTAAATAATACCACTATTAGCAACCAGGAATGTTTAATGTGTGGGATTTTCTACAAGACAAATTTTCTGAATTCTTAAAGTAATGTAATGACAAACAAAATTAACAACTGTTCTAAATTTAAAAATTTAACACTCAAATAGAATTCATGAGCCTGAATTGGATCCTAACTTGGAATCCTATACATATACACATATACCACAGATTATAAAGGATATTTTTAGGATAATTCACATAATTTAAATAAAAACTAGATATTGGGTGAAATTACAGCATTCCCAAAGACAAACATGACAAAGTATTAAACATGGCTGGATCTAGGTGCTGGTTAAGGAATGCTTATCCTACTATTCAACTTCACGTTTAACGTTTCACAGGAACATGTAGGACACAAAAGGCTGTGGGGTGCGTGTGTCTCCCGAATCTGAGCACGTCTCAGTCTCCTCCCTCTCAACATGTCAGCACCCTGGGCCCAGCCATTGTCACGTCTCAGCAGAATTACCACAGTCACCTCCTCTTCAGCTTCATGTTACTCTCCTGTCACCACCAGGGTCTGCTTTCCCACACAAAAACTGGAGTTTAACATGTAAGGTCACCCATGCCTTCCTTTAACATTCTGCAGTGGCTCCCCCATTTCCTTCTGATTCCAAGTCCAAGTTCTCACAATGGCTTCCGAGGCCCACATGCTCTCCCTACCACGACCCGCCCCCTCACCTGTCCGAATCACCTGCCTACCTGCCTACCTCTGTCACCTGGGTTCACTTCATTCTAGCCGCCGTGGCTCCCTCGCTTTCTTAAACAGTCAGGCCTCTTCCCTCCGCAGTCTTCTCTCTGGCTCTTCCCCCGAAGAGCCACCACGCAGCTGCCTTCTCCACTTCTTCTTACTCAAATATAATTTCACTGAGGCCAACCGTGACCATCCTGTTTCAGTTTGCAAACTGCCAGACTTCCCATACTCTTCCCTCCTATTATTCTGCTCTATTTTTTTAATTAACAGACTTTACATCTTCTCTATTCATTTAAATATTTAGATAGCCCTTCTCACCGCTGACATGCTACACCTAATCATTTTTATTCTATGGCTTTTCCTGGTAGAAGGGAAAGGAGGGCAGACATTCCTGCTGCTTCTGTTCATTGACACGGTGGCCCCAAGTTCTTTAACTTTTATAACAAGCACACAGTAGGTCAGCCTCAAAAATATGTGTTAAATCAATGAAAAAGAGTAAAGAAAGTGGGTAGGTATTAGCTCGTATGGAACTGAGATGTTTCTGCTTTGGTAGCTTATGCAAGGTGTTGGTTTTTCCATCATGACTGACACCACCAGCTCCCAGTAATAGTAAACACTTCCCTTCAGAAGGCTGACTGGTGCAGGGCAAATCATTGCAAACTAGAGCTTACATCTACGATTCTTCTATTTATGCTAATAACACTCCAATCCTTCTCTCCATGAAGAACACATCTGCTTTAAAATAGCAGAAATTCGTTTGGTGAGAATTATTGAACGGCTTTTGTAATGAATAATTTTCTGATTTTCAAAGGGTAGAAAGCAACCTCAATATTAATAAATTTTCCATTTAACTTCAGGTTTTTTAAGACAGTGGTCAATTCTTTTTATGTACCCAGAATAACTGTCAAACATATAGCAAATTTAAAAAACTGATCAATAAAAGGCACATTAGTGATGCAATGACCCATCCCAAAAGGTCAGAAGGTCACTTGGGGTTAAGAGTATGTCACTTTTTAAGAAATGAAAAAGTATAAAAGACAAAAAAACAGGTGCTAATGAAGGAATACTCAAATAAAGTAGTAGTCATCTTATTCTAGCAAACTCTATATCCAAAGCATACTTTCAGAACAGAGGATGATACATTTTAGCAGACACTTATTTAATACCCTTTAAGCATCCTGGGTGTACATTTCACAGCTCAGAATCCCAGTAAACAGGCATTTCCTAACTTGAGGAGAACAGCAGAATCTGAGACATTTGAAACAAGCTCTCTGAAATGAAGCTTGGGAGAGGATCGTCAACATTTAAGCTCATTGAAAATGTTATTTTTTAAAAAAAAATAAGTGATAGATAATATGGGTGGTCTGAAAAACATGGAAGGAAAAATTGCTCCATGAATAGAATCTCCCAAACATGGAAACAGTGGCCCTGAACCTCAGGGAAAGCAGTCGGGAAACAGAGTTGTGAATTTCAAGGCAAGGAATAGAGAAACCAGTTCAATTAGCATAAAGTATAAGCGATTTCTACAAACTTGGTACCTAATGATATATATGAGCTGAGGGAAGTGTGAATTTTTTTTACTTTTGAGCTGATGAATATAAGAAGAATTACTTGAATAGGAAGAGGAAGGAAGAGCACGTGAAAAGGCAAATACTGAACATATTATTCCCCATAAAGTTCAAAGGGGTCATTCCTTAGGTGCCTTTTTCAGCCTGCCAGGCTGGCCAGATCTGGACTTCACAATGTGCTGTTTCTGCAGTTTCGAGGAGTAAGTCTGACTCACAGTGTATCTAGTCTGTGTGCAGATAAATCATTTCAACTGATTTCAAAAAAATTTAAATAAGACTATTTTCAAGTTTATTCAATAAAATCAATTGATATAAATAAATTAATTGGTCATTAATGGTCAAATCCTAGTTTACAAGTTGACATGGTGGGCAAGTTATTTAATTTCTCTCTGCTCAATTACATATAAAAAGGGAATGATAAAATTACCTACTTTTTAGTCACGGTATATATGAAGTACATAAAAAATGCTCACTACTTTTATTGTATAATTATCTTAAGTGTAGTCAAATCTTCAAACCAACTAAAGAATTTTGGAAAAAAAATTTTAAATGTACCTTCTTGTATATTTTATTTTAGAATATTAGTGCTAAGTTTATATAGTTCTTTGATATACTCATGAATAAACAGGCCCAGGAAGACATACATTTTTTTCTTAAAGTAATGGTAAGTCTATCTCTTGTGCTCCTAATCCAGGGATCAACTTCCAGATAGAAATGATTATTTTTTGTTCAGAAAAGTTAAAATTTCACATTGACATATTATAAAACTTCCCAACTTCACTGCTTCATTACATTTCCATCATTTCTATTATGGTGAGGCTATATATACATGGGTAAGGACTTATTTAAATTACACATTTTAAATTGATTTCAAGGTAAATATTTGAAAATCAAAGAGAGATATAAGTCACTTTTTAATTGGCTGTACAAAACCCCCCCACACACATTTGTTTTATCACTTGTCTTAGTCTGTTCAGGCTACTATAAAAAAGTTCCAAAATACCATAGGCTGGGCGGCGTATAAACCACAGAAACCGATTTCTTACAGTTCTGGAGGCGGAGAAATCTAAGGTGGAGAGGCCAAGAGTTTTGGTGCCGGGTGAAAGCCCACATTCCGGTCCACAGACGGCTGTGCCCCACAGGCAGAAAAGGGCAATGATCCCTCCGAGACCTCTTTACAAGGGCACTGACCCTGCTCAGGAGGGCTCCACCCCATGACCCGATCACCTCCCAAAGGCCCTGCCTTCTGATGCCATCATCCGGGGGTTAGAATTCCAGAATGTGACTTTTACTGGGATAGTCAGATCACAGTATCACTTAAATATAAAATAATGGGATGTTAGCATGTAGAAATGTACCTAGAAAATTCTGATTTAGAAGAAGCTTGCCGTTGAATTTCTTTTCCTAGATCATCCTCTTAGGCTGCTAGGACTGCCATAAAAACCAAACACAGGTGTCGGCAGGGTCGGCTTCCTCTGGGGCTTCTCTCCTTGGCTTGCAGATGGCTGCCCTCCTCCTGCCTCTACCCAGGGCCACCCCCTGGTGGACAGAAGCCCCTGGTGGAGCTCTCTATGCCCTCATCTCCTCCTTGTGGGGACACTGGTCATATTAAATTAGGGCCCACACTCATGGTCTCATGTTAGTTTGATTACCCCTTTCAAGGTCCTTCCTCCAAAGATGGTGGCATTCTGAGGTACTGAGGGTTAGAGCTTCAACATGCCAATTCAAGAAGAACATGGTTCAGCCCCACAACAGTCTTCTGTTAAATAACTTTAAATTTCAGAACATCACGTCTTAGTAATTTACTCGAATGTAAAACTGAAATTTTGCTCTCTGCAACCTTTTACCATTCTTGCCCTTCAAGAAATATGACTTTGCTTAGAAAAATGAACTGGTAGAATATATTCCATCTGGTTACTTTAAATAACCCAGGGAGAGTCTTTAGAACAAGCTCATGAATCATGTTCTTGACTTTACTTATGTCAAAATCCATTTGGGGGCCCTTCCTTCCTGAAAATGGTTAATGATCCATGTACTGGCTGACAATTCAGAATTCCTTCCACCTCTAGGCCACATTAGTGGCTGCGTTTCAGGGGTACAAGTTTCAGTCCTGCTACTGAAACTGGCTGAATTGTCATGCTGTTAAAAAGTAAATGCAGAAAGGACATCAAAACCATAGCAAGTCTGCATGTAATTTGGTCTGGGTTTCCAGCTTTATGTGTTTTAATAATCCTACCTATTTTCCTTTTTAAGCATATCTTTTTTCATACGGTAAGAATAGTGAAGAGACATTTAGCGACAATGCATCTTGCCTGAAGACCTAATATATATTTCTTCATTTTCCATTTTCATTTGTGAAATTAACTTATATTTTAGAACATGATCTTTCCCTGGGAAATAATCTATATGAAATGGAAAAATATGTATGTAGAAAGGCTGGCAGTCTATTGAAAACCTAACGGTGTTAGATTCCATGTGAGTGCAGCAGGAGTTCAGAGAAGAACAAATACAAAGTCCGTCGCTGAAGGTTTCCTCATGGAGATGGCACCTGAGGAGGTCTTATAAGGAGAAGTGTGACCCGGACAGGGGTAAGATTGACGGATGACCTCTCTGAGGACTTGGCCACAGTCTACACAGAGGCCACAGAGTAAGGACTAGGCAATGCACAGGGCATAATAAAGACTGTCTAAAATGACTGTGCACGTTGACTGTCTTTTCTGTATTTCATGGGGTACTGATTACGTTCAGATGACCGTGATGAAACGTTGCGAGTATAAATGTATAAATGTCCAACACCTTTCCTTCTCTAGCTTCCTGAGGCTGGTTCTCATTTGGTGCTGCACCAGGTGGGGCTTTTCCATGCCTGTGGGATCAGCAGAATGAGTAGAGGAACAGAATGAAAAAGAAATGACGGAGCACAGGTAACACACAGATATGGCTTTCGAGCTGCCTGGCAAAGAGAAAGATGTCTAGGAGGCTGAAGGAAGATGCTGGAGCGACGTGGGCTGGAAGCTTGTTGAGAGCCATTTGCAGGGATGGGCCACACAGTGAGCTAGAGGGGAGAGAACGGGCTAAGGTGCCCCTGAAGAAATGTGGCTGCATGTTCCGTCTCTAGTCTCCACCACATCTGCTCCACCACCCAACTCTCCGGTGCGACTCCGCAGCCAGACTGCTTGGGTTCTTACTCCATGTCATCGCTTACTAGCTGTGAGATCTTCACCACCACTACTTAAGAGGTCGTTAACCACTCTGTGCTTCAGCAGCCCCCTCCGTAAGTGGAGCAGGGTGGCACAACCGTAGATAATGACAACATTTTCTTCACAGGCTATTTATTCTGTAGTGCACTTGGGAGAATTCAATGAGAAAACATGTAGAACTGTGTAAGTTTAAGACAAGGCCAGTGTTGATCACTCTTTTTACTCCTCTCTTATTATTTCTGTTTCAGAAGGGACACCACCGTGGGGAATGGGAAAGGAGAGAGTTGCACAGTCGTAAGCATTATAGTTTAAAAAGGGAGGCGGGGTGAGGAACACAGAATTAACTGTATGACCATGGGCAAGAGTGTCCACTTGTATCCCAACCTAACCAAAGCTGCATTTTCAATAACAAGTGTGACAAAATAGTGCCATCAATTATTACGGTCTGCCCTCTGATAGAGTAATACTGTCTATGTTATCCCTGAGAAATAGTCATGTAGCCTTTTCTTCAACTCTCCAAGCTTCTGTGTCCTCTTCTGTCACATAGGGATTGCTGCCGGGTAAGGTTCACGCAGGAATGAAAGGCACCGTTTGCATAAGCATAGCAGGAGGCCAGGCACAATGCCAGCCCTTGATGCCGCTTCTACTCTGTTTGTTAGAGGAGAAGGATGTTTTATCCTTCTAAAAAGATTCCCTTGTTTTTCCTGGAAATAAAATGTATTATATTATTTTTTTTCATGTTACATAATTTGAGAAGAAAATACAGAATGCTTTTTTAAGAGATAAAGACACTTCCTAATCCCTGGCTGGTGTAGCTCAGTGGATTGAGCGTGGGCTGCGAACCAAAGCATCACAGGTTTGATTCCCAGTCAGGGCACATGCCTGGGTTGCAGGCCACAGCCCCCAGCAACCGCACATTGATGTTTCTCTCTCTCCCTCTCTTTCTCCCTCCCTTCCCTCTCTAAAAATAAATAAATAAAATCTTTAAAAAAAAGAAGTGACCAATCCATGTTTCTCCCTCTCTAAAAAATAAATAGAATCTTAAAAAAAAAAGACACTTCCTCTAAGCACTGGTCTGAATTGGCTTCATGAAGGTGACTCCTTGAAACTATAACATGTTACCATGTGGACAGTGTTCCCATTCCTAACAAGGCTTCTACAGGTCATCCCCCTTGCTCTAGGCTTGGGTTGCCTAAGTGATCACAAAGAAGCATGTGACTTCCCTGTAGATTTCCATTAGGTTTCAGCTCACCTTCCAATGACAGTGAAAGACCATAAACAAATACGGAAGCTGCATGAGATTTTTCTGTCATTAATATTAACAATCCACTTTATAGTCTCAATACTCACCCAGGTTATGAGGCAAAAATCTTATATTTGAACATATATTGAGTCATGGACTAAGTGCATTTTTTAATCCTTAGGGCAGTGTTTTTCTTGACTGTTTTCTTCATCATTGTCCCTCTAAAGAGCTCCTGTTGACATTTTTTTCTAGTTACCACCTATCACAATGAAGTATAGACATAACAGACATAATACATACCCATTTATGTGAAGCACCTATGACCATTCTTTACACATACAAGGAGCAAGAAAGAGCAAGACTTCTCCCACCACTGCTATCAGGAACCCGTTTTCACCCTCTGGGTTGGGGGGGGGGGGTAGGGGAGGGTGACAAGGTCCAGGCTGAGAATGCATTCCCTGGAGTTTTCCCAAAATGATGTTATTGGTTATCTTAAAAAGAAGCAGCAGAAGACCGATTCCCTTGATGTTACTTCCTTCAGCTGGACTTCAACCCCGGTAGCCCATTCACAAGGATCAGCTGAAGGGAAACTAAAGGGAAACCAGGAAACTGCACTAAGGCGACACGTGTCAGGCATTCTGCTTCTTTCAAACCCTACTCACATTCGTAGTTCACCTTGTGTGGTCCAGATGCACAGCCCTTCCAATCACACACACAGTGAGTTATATTTTAAGCAAAAATGAATGTTGGTTCAAAAACACATCCAGTGAAATTATTGTCTGAAGTTTACAGTCATTCATTTCTCAGTCTCTAAAGTTCAGACAGATAAGCCACGATGCAAAGAAAACCTAAAAGTAAATCCAAACAAAGACTGTAGCCAGCCTAATCAATAGTTCTATATAAAAAGAAAATTGTCAGCAAGCTCTTTATTAGAGAAGATGAAACAGAACAGAAACTCGAGCAGGCACTTTTGTGAGCAGAAAGGGAAAAGGAAGACGTGACATTTTGTAACCTAAATTTATAATATAATTTAATTTTGATCTCAAAGACACAAACACACCTTGTTTTTGCCAAGATATGACTGTATTTTCTTAAGCTGAGATTTATTTTTTAGCTTTAATAACTTCAAACATTTTATCAGAAAAGAGGAAAAACTTTCAGATACGTTTGGAATACTTTAACTCTGTGGTAGAAAGTAATGAATATTGTAACTCTGTGGTAGAATGTAATGAATGTTCCATATTACCTTTAATTGAAACATATATATTGGGAGTAAAATTCATAAATCACAAGCACAGGAATAAAGAACATGAAGCCATAAATTTGACACATTTTACATTAAAATAGATACATCAACTATTAAAATAAATGTATCTCTTGCTAAGAAAATAGATCAAAATCAAATCTAATAGTTCACTTACCAAATCAGACATCCACTATTGAATCATTACTTATTGAATACTGAAGAAGATACATCATCTATCAAATCAAATACCTTCTCTAGTAAATCAACCTCACCATCTGATTTAAAACTGTCTCCTACTAAATCAAAAAACCACCCAATAAATCAAAGCAATATTGCATCAAAGAATTTCATTTAAAATAAATACAGTTCATCACCAGACAGCATACATCATAGTAAAGGTATCATTTATTAAGAGAAAGATATGACTTTTGCTACCTAATTCTTTCAACTGGGTTCTTTTTGATACAGTACAAACTTTTTCAGGCTACTTTTAACTGTTATTTTTAAAAACGTATTTTCTAAGCAAATAATACCACAAATGAAAGTAGTGTTTGAGGATGCTTAAAAAGTGTATATTCATAAATAGCTCCGGAGGGTTAGATAAGCTTAAATAATTTATCAGTGGGTTAATGTTACCTCATTTTTTTTCTATTCTGGTAGGTGTGATAGTTTTTTTTTGTTGTTTTATTCTGTTTTTGTTTGCTTAATCAGTTGCTGGAAAGGATTCTGGAAGCAGGGAGTCAGAGTTATCTTTCATTTCCCCATTTTTATAAACATGCAGATAGCTTTAAGGTCTCCCCTCATACTGTGACACCCCCTTCACCCAGCCGCTGCTGAAACAGAGCGGTAAAACTCTGGAAATGGGGCAGATACGGAACCGCAAGAATATCATTGTAACTCCAGAGTGTCCTGGAAACTTTAATAGATAATGTTTTCTCCAAATTTATGTTAGAAAAACACAGTTCTTTGTTTAGTTCTGTATCTTTTCCTTGAATGCAATGTAACCACACATATTTTGATGCAGCATAGTTTCTATTCAGGAGAAATCCTATGAAAAATTCTTACGAGTTTAATTTGAAAATCACCACTAAATATGAAAATTGTAGGGACAGAGGCTGACTGGTTGTGTTCCGGAGCCCCAGCCCCTGTAGTCCTGAGATAGCTGTGGACGGGCCAGTGGCCCGCCGCTATGAAGCATGACTCCCAATGCCAGAGTTTGGTGAAAAGGAAAGGAACTGTTTGTTTAAAAGTTATACAGATTGAGGATGATGACGGAATTCTGCCACTCCCTTTAAAACAGCCACAAGCACACAGTCCTGCCTCCCTCTGTCAAATCAGGCCAGCTTCAGAATATGCCAGTCAGAGGTACTGTGTTTTTTTAAACACAGAAGTCCTCTGCTCAGAATTCCTGGTCATAGTTCAACATTTCTGTCTTCTCCCAGTAGTCCATGCTTGGCCTACTCCACAATTCCCAGCACCATTAGTCATGTCTCAGTGTTGATCCAAAACCTTGTGGCATCTCCTTATATATCAGACATCATGGCAGGCTGGAGGGTCCCTTCTGCACCCTTTCAAACCACATGGCAGAGAGAGAGAGGGGTGGGAGGGGGGAGAGAGGGGTGGGAGGGGGGGCGAGGGGGCGAGGGAGTGCACCTTATGGCTGCCTTGCTGAGTTTAAATCCTGGCCCAGAGCTTCCTGTGTGACCCATTTCTGACTCCTCCCACTAGGGGTTGCACCTGCCCATTCTTTATGCAGTTCACATTCTTTCGGCTGCCATTATCAGGTCAAGCAGGTGTGGCTCAGTGATGCAGGGCGAACCACCTTCCTGACTATTGCACAGGTGCTGTAACAGGGCAACCACCTCCTGGCTTCACTGTAAGAACCCCCACCCCACCCTCCCCCAACATCACCAGTCAAAGTCATGTCCATCTCCCTGGCCCCAGGCAGCACAGCTTTCTAACAGTAAGTATTAAGTATCTGTGACTTTGCATGTCACAGATATGCAAAGTACCACTGAATCCTTCTCTGCCCCCATCCCCCAAGCCAGCTTTGTGGGGACTATCTTCTGAATCCCATTACAGTTTCACCTAAGAAATTGGCACAGCCATCCATTGAACTATCAACTATATAGACATACAAATTTCTAGAACTTAAACTCTCTGATAGTACCAATGTATAAAGTTAATATCCCATAAAACTGAGGTTCATAACTGGTAGGATGTGGACAGAGGCAACCCACAGATTATTAATTTTTTCCTGCCTTTCTTGTGGGTTGAAATGGAAGTAGTTGCCTATATTTGTAATTAGGAAATAGAATAGAGTTTTGGCAATCATTTCTGGAAAGAACTAGAATATTTGCTAGCACCGGGCCCAGGGTTTCTTCTAAGATAGAGGAGTTAGAGCTGAATCATGGCCACTGTTTTTGAACTTCCTGCAACCCCAGCCTGCATTCACTCGCGAAGTCTTTGCAGCTTTGGAGCCGAGTGGTAGGCTCACATCTGTTCACTTTACATGTTTATGTTTCCTCCTTGGCCCCGGCGACCCTGCAATCCTAGCTCTAGGGCCTGTCACTCCCTTAAGTAATTAATTTTGAGCATTGCCTTGTATTTAGCTTATTTCTGAGAACTATATTGATGTGAATACAGTTTAAGACCTAGCTCTTGCCCTCACATAGCTTCCTGTCCTGCTAAGGAGATTAAAACACACCTGAAGGGTTTGGACAATGGACTCGTATATTACAGTGGACTGACTGTACACAGTGCAGACAGTGAATGCATCGTGCAAACAGAGATCACATACGGGTGGAACTGAGCAGTTACATTGCATTTGACATGTGGTAAGAAGGAAAAAGAGTACCTTAAGCAAAATTTGCAGCTTTAAAACGATGGTGGTTTTAAGAACAAATGAGTAGAAGTAAATAAAAGTTAGCCAGTTAAAAATTTTCAAAGACCGTTTATGTTGCAAATAAATGAGTCCTGACTGCTGGATATGAAATTAAAGTTAGACCAGATTTAGAGGACATTTTTAAAATGACAAATCTGAGTGAAAGCATCATTGTGTTATGGCTGACTTTATCCGTTTGTCCAGCACGCCTATTCCATTCTCAATAATAACTTAGAAGTTTGTTTTCTCACTAGGCATAGAGCCATTCCACTGTTTGTTTTGAGGTACTCGTGCCTGGTTAAGGCTTGAAAATAGATTGTAAGTTATTTATGTGTGAGCCAATACAACCAGCCTTCTCTTATTGCAAGCTATTTATAAAATGTGGCCCAAACACGTTCATTACTGATCAGCAGTTTCTCATTATTGCTCTGACTCTGTCAATATGATATTGATTCATTGTAATTGCAGTTTTGGCCAGTGTGGATTGATCAGAACATAAAGTAACAAGAATTGTACAAGAATGTCAAAAGGAAGGAAGGTTCCACAGAATACTTGAAGTATATGCTGATCCATTCAAAGTGGAGGTCATATGTGGCTTGCACCAGCAGAATAAAGAAAAAAGCACATTATTCTAATTTAAGATGATTAAAAACTGATATTGACCTTTATAATAAATATAAAACATCAGGTTGATATTTCTATATAAAATATTAATTTTTACATATCAACCTGATATTTTATAGAGAATAAATTACTAATTTAGAGATGTAACACTTTTTAAAAGGATGTCAGGGAAAAAGAATCAGCCCAAGCCAATACTTAGTAGTAACAAACCAACAGCCATCTGGTTTGGAAATGCTAGGTACACTTGTTTGTTAAGGGTGGCAATCTTTATTTTTGTTTCAGTGTCAATTACCATTTTAATGGAGCAGAGCACAAAAAGTTGATTGATAAAGTTTTAGATTCCGCATTGCCAAACTTCAAAAAAATCACAATGATCTGAAAAGGGCTTCTCCCTTTTTCCAACTATACATCTGAGTGATGTTGGATTTTCTTCATCCACTTCAACCAACAAGATATTCCAACAGATGGAATATAGAAACAAATGAGACTCCAGCTTGATCCCACTAAGCTAAACATTAAAAAAACTTTCAGAAGATGTAAATCAATGCCATTCTTCTTGTTTGGAAAATAATCGTTATTATTCATAGAATATATTCACATGGACATGTAGGATGGCTAATTCCATATGTCAAGTTGGAGGGTGTGAATGTTAAGTGAAGCAGGGAATGTTAAGGGACGGCCCTCCATAATGTGGGTGAGTCTCATCCAATCAGTTAACCCTGCAGGGGTGTCCAACCTGTGGCCCACAGGCCATGCATGTCCTAGGATGCCTATGAATGCGGCCCAACGCAAAATCATAAATGTACTTAAAACATTATGAGATTTTTTAGTGATTATGTGTCTCAATGTATTTAACGTGTGGCCCAAGACAACTTTTCTTCTTCCACTGTGGCCCAGAGATGCCAAAAGACTGAACACCCCTGAAAGGCTTAAATAGAACAAAAGGCCAGCCTCCCAAAACAAGGAAAGGCATCAATCTCTGAAACTTCAAATGTCTGGACAAATGCTTCAATGGTAGTTTAATTTGTAAGTGCACTAAATAGGAAGCTGTTGTGACTGAAGCCAGGGTGGGGGGCCCAGAACTCTACCTACTCCTCTCTGCACCACCACCGGACTGCTGTCACCAACACCTTCATCACTCCCGGGACCCCTCCCCAGCTGACTTCTGTACGTGGTGAGGGGTATGTGGTGAGGGGAAAGGTGAGTGAGAAGGACAGCCGCAGGATGGAAGCATGAGAACACAGTGGACTGTCCACTGCAATGCACAAGAGTATTTGTGACCATCACTCAGCACAACGCAGGTGGAGCTGCTGGGAGTCACATGGTTTTGGTTTTAACGGAATAGTGGTCCGAGCAGAGCTGCCCCTTGGAAAGATGGCTTCAGTTGTTCTTCTGAGGGAATAAATCTCAAGACAAGTTTGTACTGAGAGTTTATAACGCCTGCAGTGTGGTTTGGAGATGAAGAAATGAACAGACCTATGATTGATTGGATGTGGGGGCTTAGTGCAAATCTGATTGGCTGAAAACACGGCTTCTATACGTACATTTAAAAGGGCAGTGTTGCTATTACTGCTTAGCCGAGAGAGAAGAGAAGTACATGAAGCAGGATAAGTCCAGCGATTTCCACTTTGAGTTTTGGGCACTGACTGAATTTACAGAGAAAGTGAGAAAGCTGTGAATGCCTGAACCATTGTCATAAAGAAAACGTAAAAAAGAGTGTGGTGGAACACTTCATTAAGAGGGTATTTAAAGAACAGAAAATAAAGGGGTCAAGAAGACAAATCTTCATAATGAAAAATTAATTTGAAGACCAATGGAGTTCATTTATTTTTGCCTGGATCTGAATTAAGTTGTAAAATTCTCTCAGTAGTCGTTTAACCATAAAACAAAGCATTTCCTATAATAATGATTCATTTATAAAAGACATTTCTAGAAAAGTTAGCTCTAATCCTTTCTTTAAAAGCATCTCCTCCTCTGGCAAATACTTGACCCCGAAGACAAAGCGTTTTGCTGTTCACTTAGCTCTCCAACGTGCTGTCTGGTGCAGTCAGTCTTTGTAGCCCAGCTGTGAGCGCGGGCCTTAAATCAATTAAGCACAATCCATCAAGTCAATTAAGAAACTCCAAAACATTACAACTCTCAAAGCCTTCTTTGTTTTCCTTAATGAAAGAAGGGAAGACAAATTCCTTAGTCACTAATTCGGCTTCAAAAAAAAAAAAGTTGCCTAGACCTCAAATCCAACATAGGGTATCGACTTTTCCATATGAGAAACAAATCTGCAAGATTTTGAGATTACATCCAGTAAGCGATTTTTTTAAATCAATGAGTAAAAAACTAAATTAGATAACTGTGCAATAGAGCAAAGTAAGGATTATTCTGTCCCCAAAGGTGCACTATTACTTCTTTCTACTTTCATTTTCAAAATGTCTTCTCCCGTAACCATTTCTGCACAGACTACACATATCATTGGCTTTGATTGAATGGTTAAAATCTGCCTTTCCTCACCCTGCTCACTTTAAATATGGGGTGTACTTTGGTTTGATTTGTAAGTACTTTTTAAAATTTAAGTCACCTTACCTCCAACTCATCTTTTCAGATACAGGCAAATGTTCAGGCAATCTGATTTCGTGGTAGATGATTTACAGACAAATGCAAGTGCCACACCAGTCACCTGTACACAACCTTTGTGAAACACTGATCACCCTGAAGAGCTGGAAGAACAGATCAGACAAGCACGTTCAAGTTGATAGTAGTGATTTCAAAAATTCTGGAGAGAGACAAACTTGGTTTTGAGACCTATTAAAACTTCTTAAGTTATTTAACCTCTCCTAGTTTTAGTATGTCCCTTGTGGAGTGATTGTGAGAAATTGTGTAGTAGATTAGTCTTTCTCTCTGTCTCATACTCACACACACACTCATACACACACACAACCAAGTTCTGTCACAGATTTTGTTTTCTCTCCATTATTCCCTTTGGAATTCAGGTAGCAGACATGACGATCCCCATTTTAAAGATAAGGAAAATTAGGTTCTGAAAGATTACATTTTTGCCCCAGGTGCCCAAACAGGAAGTGCTCGAGTGGAAACTGCAATCCGATTTCTCAACAGATACTCATTTTAATAAGTCATGTGATTTAAAAACAGGAAGAATAAAATTGAAAAATTTATGTCTCCTGTAAATGTTCCTTCCTTTCCTGGGTTCACTAGAAAACAATCACTGTGGTTGTATAGTTCATTTGTGAAGCAACAGAAATGTTACCAAAAAAGCCTCAAAGAAGAATCTGATAGAACCGGTATGGGTTGTTAAGTTCAAGCTTCACTTTCTCGTTCCATAATGCTGTTACATACTTTCAGTTGTCATCCTAAGCATCCTTTAATTTTCCTTTCCCATCACTGAGCAAAGAAACAATTCATTGTGTTAGGAGACACCGAGTAGCCAGGGAAGGAAAGCTTTTCAATTTCCTGGTCCTTTCTCCCCAAACCAGTCTATCACTTACTCATTAAAGTTGAGTTGAAAAGAAGTAGGCTGGGGAGAAGAGTTGCATTAGACTTCTCTGTGTTCCCTTATAAAAAGTTTGGACAGTGGCGGTGGCTCCTGGAGTTATTGAACTAATGGCCGTGTCATTTCCGTTTGAAAAATGCAGGAAGGCCCTGCTCTCTGAAAGGACGGGCGCACAGAGAACACACTTCCATCAGTGTCGCCTTATTGCTGAACACAATGGGGTCTTAATTGAAGAGCCACCTGTGTAGCCGAAGACTTTGTTGCTAAGTTTAACATTTTTAAAACAGCAAAAACATGTAAATTTTTTAACCTGGAAACTTGCATTACTCCCCTTCCCCCACAGAAAACAGACTTCTTCCTCTCTTTTTTGTTTTAATTGCAAAACATGCATTACTTTTTCACTTTATCAAACCATATTTGAAGGGGGAAAAAAGTCCATTATTCATAACTAAACCTTTAATCAAAACCTAGAATTCCGCAAGAACGAGAAAATTGGCAAATACATGCGAAACTCCGTCAGGAACAATTTTGTTTGATTTACGAGAAGCCTCTTGTTCTCTCCGTTTAAATGTAGCCACGTGCCCCTGCAGTCATCTGTCAGACTGGGAGAATTTCCAGATACTCCAAATGGCACAAAGTTAGTGTTTTTAATTTTTATTTCATCTCCTGCAAGTAGGAACTCTGATTGTAATTACAGCTTCATCTGCTCTCGGATGATTTTGTTTTATCAGACAAAGCCAGTGCTCTAACGACCACACCGATGGAGAATAGGGAACCTGCTTCCAGCAGGACACAGCACAGAAGCTGTGCTTTGGGAAGTGGGGAAGAAAACCCTGACACCATAGAGTCTGCAGCGCGTGTCTTGATGTCACAGTTCATAGTTAAATATTTAACTCCTGTAACCTTTCTCTACCCCAGAGTCACATGTTATTTTCTTTGGCCGTAATATTAAATTCGAGGGGACAAAACCTGGAGCGAGACATGCTCTAGGGGAAAAAGCAAATTTACATACAGGAGACATTTAACGCAATAGGAGTGATCAACTGCAGTAACCGTTATTTAATAAGACAAGGGAAGTTGAACAATGTCCTTCTCCTGCCTCATCTTCCCACGCTTTCTCCAGCCAGATCCAACATGAAAGCGTCAGGCTCTCCCTATTTACATCTCGCTCAGAAGTCGAGGAGAGAGCATTTAGGGTTGGATGACACTTATTTTACTTCAATCAGAGCTGGGCCTTAAAAGCAAGGCTTAACTAAAAAAGATTTTATTCCTTTCTTAACAGGCATAACTATGTGATGTTGAAGACACCATTAGCATCGATATTTTAAATTGCTCCTCTGTTAAAAAGTAGGAGTAACCCCTATCCTCCTATTAAATGCAGTCATTTTGATATAAAAATGTGAGGGAAAAAGAAATGAGAAGTGGGCATCGGTGAATGTGGAAGGGCAATGTGTTGCACAATGGAATTTGGGTGTTGCTGAAATTCAGACATTTACCGACTTCAAAACGTCTTGCGTGGAAGTAGAATCCCGGAAAAGTAAACAAGACGCATATGCCATGACCCACAGCTGATGCAAAGGACAAGCTGAACTAAAATTAAGGTTTCCTGACTCTGAACCTACTATGCTTCATGCCAAAGTATCACATTGCCTTACTTTCTACAAGCAAAATTCCATAAAAATTAATAACCTTGTTAGAGGAGAGTGAAGTGTATCCCACACCTCAACTAATTATACGATCTTAGAGTAGAGAATGCACTTTGGGTCCATCTAATTCAAAGAATCATCTCATACATTTCCACTCTCCTTGGTAGATGGTGATCTACCCTGCATGATCACCTCCGGAAAAAGAAAGGAAATACTTTTTTAATTGCCATTTGCATTAACATGGGAAGCATCTAAAGGTAGGGGATTCTTTTCTTAGGCATGCACACGGTTATAGTTTTGAACTCTGGAATGGTGTAGAAACCACTCACAACTGTGCTAACACTCACGTTTACACCCAAGGCTTCATTGTGGCCCACAAGCCTGCCCACATGTCCATGTAGCTTCCGCCTCTCTGTTTTCACTCACTCCGCACACTGACCTCCTCTCATACTATCCCTTAAGCCCGGGAGACCATTTTTTCCAAACTAATGATTTCTTCTTCTGTCTAGAAAGTGCCTCCTCCAAATAGGTGCCTGCCTTCCTCCTCCTTTACATCCAGTCTCTTCTCAAATGTCTCTTCACTGGAAAGACACTTTGGACCACCTTATAAAAACATCCTTCTTCCCCCCCATCACTTTGTCCACTTATACTGCTTTGCTTGATATTTATTTTGTGTATGTATTATCTGGTTCCCTCGGCTTTAATGTAAACTCTGTGAAATTGTGACCTTCCTTTACACTATGTACTGCTTATTTTTAGCACCTAAAACAGGGCCTGGCACATGGAAAGAGAAGAAAAAAATGTGTCAAGAAAAAAAAATACTAATTTCCTAAAATAATCCTAAACAACTCTAGATTTTGTTTGTTTGTTTAACCACCAAGGAAACATTCTATCAAAAGGGATCTGTTAACTATAGGTATATTTTAAAAGAAATACTTTCACTTCCCTTAAGTGGTAATTATCTCAATCATTTCAGTTGCTGTACAATAATATCTGATTGTACTTGGAATTCTGAATCATCAACATGGTGTACCTGTTACGTAGAACAACTCTACATAATGATAACCATTTGATCAATTAGAAATGTTTTGAAATGAGTAGATGTTTATAGAAGTGTGAAAACTCTCCAAGTGTTGACTCAGTAACATTTCAGCTGGCATCTTATTATCCATATGTGATGGGTCTAGATACTTGAGATTTATGGGTCTGAAACATTTCCTTATGGTGCTAAGTGGCTGGCAGAGATCCCAAAGTTAGTTTTGGCTGACAATGGGGATGATGAAGAATCAGCCACTTTAATATCAGTGTTCTATTATAAGGAGGAAAGAGAACAAAAGGAGAAAGAAAAAAGACACCATTAGAACACAAAATATATTTCTGAATTTTGAGAATGGCCGGGGAAAAAGGGGAGCTGACAAATGTGGAAATCTCAAACACATAAACAACTTAAACAAACACCTTCAAGAAGTAGAAAAAGGAATAGACCAATAACCAGAGAAGAAACTGAAGAAATGTAGTCAAAGAACTGTCCCCTAAAGTAGCCTTAGGTCAAGGCAGTTATACAGCCCAGTTTTTTTTTTTTGAGTTTTCCAAACACAAGTAATGATATATGTGTTTGTATGTATGTATGTGTGTGTGTGTGTGTGTGTGTGTGTACACACC
Organism: Phyllostomus discolor; assembly: GCF_004126475.2. Lineage (NCBI taxonomy): Eukaryota > Metazoa > Chordata > Mammalia > Chiroptera > Phyllostomidae > Phyllostomus > Phyllostomus discolor. The sequence continues at coordinate 30,390,348 of NC_040915.2, read as the reverse complement.
TTGTGGAGCACTAAAAGAAAAGGAAGTTTCCAATATGTTTTATATACTTACCACACTGATAGAATCTGAGAGAGCACAAAATCAGAAGACTTCAGACCAACAACAATTAGGAACATGGAAATAAAAATAGTCAATAAAGAGGCTAGCACATTGAACTAACCAATGTTTTAAAAGAGGGATGTATCATATCCAAGAAGAGTTTGCACTGAAATGCAAGAACATGTAAATCAACACTTGCCATACAACAAATCATAGCATATTTTAAAGAAAAATTTGTCTTACCATTTGAACTGAATTTATAGATGCTTGATAAAATTCTTTATTTAAAAAAAATTCTTAGTACTTATATACCTTAATCATAACAGGGTTGTCTAAACAAACTCAGATCCAATACCACACCTGACAGTGAACTACTCAAAGCAATTTATTAAAATCAAGAAAGAGACAACAGTCTTCCCTTCCATCTCTATTATTTAAAAATATTACAAAATTTCAAGCCCATGTAATAAGGTAGAGTCAGGAAAAACAGACCTCCCTGTTTCAAAGAACAAAAATAAAATCTGTATTTGTACATGTTATTGAATACCCAAATTATTTAAAAGAGATACCTGGGAAATAGTTTACTAAGATATCTGGTTAGATATCCAAAAAATATACCAAAATAATTTACTTCATTGCATGCTGCAAACAGTATTTAGAAAATATAAGAAATACTGTCAACCAAAGCAAAAATTACACAAAAGACAATTGTCAAAATTAGTAGGGAGCCAAGGCCTATGTGGAGGCAACCTACAGAATATTGAAAAAAAATAATAAATCAGGAGGCATGCACATTCCTGGATGGTTAAACTTGATATTATCAAACTATTAATCCTGAGAAACTGATGTATATATTTGATGCAATGTCACCAACATATATACAGTCTGCTGCTCTTATATGTTTTTTATTTCCCAATCATTCAAAATGATTTCATTAAATAGTCTACAGTCCCTTTGGATGTATTGCCGAAATGTCATTCAGTAAATATCTTGGTCATTCTAGGTGATTTTTCAGGAACAAAGAAAAACAATATCGACCTTAAGTCATGAACAGGATCGTCAACATACTTTAACCATTGTTTATTATACTATTGGCCAAAGAGTCTGTTACATTTATTTCCATAAAATAAAAGACACATTTTTCATTTTCACCAATAACTTTATGGATGTGGATATTTTGAGTGTCAGCTATCTCCTGCTATGGGCTTCTAGTGGGTAGAGCAGGGGTGCTGCTAAACATCATGGAATGCATAAGACAGCCCCACAACAAAGAATTATTTGGCCAAAATGTCACTAGTACCAATAAACTTCCCAAGCCACTACTGACACATTCGACCAGTCACAGAACTTTCTCTATACACTGCCTGGATCCTTTTTTTGTGTTTCAATTGTATTTTTACCATTTTTCAAATAATAAAGCATAATATAATGAAGATGTTGGGTAATTTTTTTCATCTTCAATATAAAAATGGCTGCACAAAAATCCACCCATTTTGGTATTTTAAAAAATGCGTACTACAACAGCTATCACAACACAATCTAACAAAATTATTTCAAATGAAGTTCAAGACAACTGAGCACTACTAAAGCCATCATTCGGAAAAAACATAAGGGAGTTTCTGGCCAAACCAATACATCTTGGCTAATATGTCTTACTTAGATCACCAATATAATTACAAAACAATGACATAAAACTCAACATGTATGTCTTTACCAACTCCAAGAGCATTTACAGATAAGTTGATTAATTCTTTTACCTATCCAAAGACTTTAATTTAATACCATTATTGTAACCATGCTGAGCTAAGTTTTAGAGGCACAAGGATGTCATCGTGAAAGTGTCCCAGTGAGAGTCAGACACATGAACTGACACTGAACGGTGGTTCTGTGACAGAGGTGTGTCCAACAGAATTCTGGTCTCCTGTGGTCTCAGTTCCAAAGAAATGGAATAGTGGCACAATTTTCCAATTTCAGTTAACAGTGGTCAGCACTAACTTTTGCATCTTATTGCTCTGCACTGTTTCTTTTCACAACGAGCATGGTTTTGACAACAGTTAAGTTATGCCACATGTAAACTAAAAGAAATGAGCCAGAAAAGCAAATCAATACTGATGCAATACAATAGTGTTTTGGCCGGTGTGACCCATACCTTTTCTTCTTAATGTCAACTGGCTGTCCTGGGTCTATATTCAGATACCACCAAACAACAGAAACATCTTACTCTAGGAAATACATAGGTGAGTAGACATTACTGTGTAGTTAAGCTATCTGCTTCCAGAGTGAAAAATTAAGTGTTTTCCTCTGTAGGGATTCAAAACATCTAGCATTTTAATTCATGTATGTACGAGTCCAGGGGGAAAAACATTTTTTATTTGCCAGTTGAGAAAGTTATTAATTTTGAGAGAAAAATTTAATTAAGATTAAACAAACTTAGATTGTTTGTTAGCTTTAAGGCATATAGTTCTAAAAGCAGGATAATTGCTGTTGTGAAAAATATTTTCTTGTGCAGAAACCCACTACTGCATATTTTAAAATTCAAATGTCTCTATCTTTACAAGAAAGTCATAGGACAACAAAACTAAGAAGGTCCTTTATTTCTAATTACCTACAAGGCCATTCTTGCTATTTTTCAACATGCAAAAGTACTTATATTAAGTAAATAGAGAACTCAACAGCAAAAGAATAAATCCTATTAAAAATGGACAGAGACTCTGAATAGACATTTTTCCAAAGAAGACACATAGATGGCCAATAGGTGCATGAGAAGGTGCTCAACGCCACTGCTCATTGGGGAATGCAAGTCAAACCACAATCATCTCATACCTATTAGATATGAGACATCACCTCATATCTATTAGAATGGCTATTATCAAAAAGGCAAGAGATAATAAGTGACGGTGAGAATGGAGAGAAAGGGGACCTTTGTGCACTGCTGGTGGGAAGGTACATTGGTGCAGCCACTGTGGGAAATAGGACAGAGGTTCCTCAAAAAACTGAAAATAGAACTACCACCATATAATCCAACAATTTCATTTATCCAAAGAATATGTAAACACTAACTAGAAAAGTTATGCCCACCTTCATGTTCATTACACCACTATTTACAATAGCCAGATATCAAAACAACCTAAATGTCCATCAACGAGTGAATGGAAAACGAAAATATGGTAGATATCTGGCACACACACACAATGGAATATTATTCGTTCAACCAAAAAAAAAATGAAATCTTGCCATTTGCAACACCATGGATGGACCTTAAGGACATTATTCTACGTGAAATAAGTCAGACAGAGAAAGGCTAATACCATATGATCTCATTTATATGTAGAATTAAAAAAACACAAGCTCACATACAGAACAGATTTGTGGTTGTCAGGGACTGGGGGTAAAAAGAGGGTGAAATGGGTAAAAGGAGTCAAAAAGGACAAACCTGCAGTCATGAAATAAGTGAGTCATGGGGAGATCATGGATGGCATAGTGACTATAGTTAATAGTATGCTGCTGCATATTTGAAAGTTGCTTGAGAGAGCATCTTAGAAAGTTCTCATCACACAAGAAGTTCTGTGACTACATATGATAGCAGATGTAACTAGGGTTGTCATGATCATCTGGCAATACAAACAGATCGCAAATCATTATGTTGTACACTCGAAACTAATACAGTGTTCTGTGTCAACAATACCTCAATAAAAAACTTACTCAAACATGATTAATAAACCCATGAACAAATTGGGGGTTTTGAAACTACCAGTTCAAAAAAAATGAAGATTTTCCCTCTGTATTAAAAGTGAGTGCTGACAGTCATAAATAAAAGCATTAAGGTATGTATGGGAGGGAGGTGGTCCGATTGAAATCTTTAATGACAAGGTCAAAAGGAAGCTACTAGGGACTGGGATCACCACTGTGTGTGCACCTATTTTCTTATTTGGAAAGACAACTGGTGTAAGCAATAACATAAATGAGTAGGAGGTGTTTCTAGCCATAAGAAACAATTGGAAAGAAATATTTCTGTGGGATAAAAGATTGGCAGAGTTAGACTTTATTAAAAGAGAAACTTTCAAACAAACTTTGCCCAGATTTTAACTCTGAGAATTTCTATGACACAGTGTGACAGCTGCAGGTGCAAAATCCCTTCTTATTAATCTCAAAAGATGGTGACATGACTCTGAACCTCATCTCAGGAACTGTAAATACTTCACATGTTCTTCCCTTTGAATCAGTAATCAGATATTTAGCTTTTCAAGTAAGTGAAAACTTTAGATGATGGTTTGAGCTGAACTAATCTGTCAGTGCATTTTATTATTACGTGTAAAGTGAATTTTGCATATTTAGAATCATCTCATTCTAACAACTGTACCCTGATGAAGATTTAAAGACATGTTTAAGTAAGGCTAGCTGATGGTCTAATTACAGGGAAAATAATGAACTATAAAACAAGTTTATTGATTCACATCAGTAAAAAATTCATGACATCCTATAATTTCTAAAAAGAAAAAGGTAATTAAAATAACACCCACCCACTCCAAGGACATAAACATTAGGAGCTAATCTCACACATGCTCTTTAACAAAATGTCAAGAAATATTCTCTGGATATAGAAATTACATAGCATTCTGATAGACATCATATTTGTGTGTGCATGTGTGTGAATGTGTGTGTACATGTGTGTGTGTATGTTTTAAGGAAAAATCAACCATTTGACAATGTAAGTCTGGAACATGGGTGGGCAAGTCATTTGTCCTCCCTGTGCTTCCATTTTAAACCTTTAAAATGAGAGTAAGAATATACTTTGTGTTTAAATAAGCATTAAATAAGATATTTTGCACACTACATTAGCAGGAAAGATATACATTTAAATAGAGAGGTAAGCAACACATGGTATATATGATGTCTGTTCAGAAGGTATCCAGCCAGGTAATATGAAAAATAGAGGCATTTACTGAAGAAGATACAAGACATTAGAAGCAGTATACATAGGACAATGACACATCAGTCCTTCAAAATAGGCACCTTGGGACCTCACACAGTTCTCCCAGTCACCATCAGTTGCCCTGTCCTATTTTCTTGAATCTCGTCAACAGTCTGAAATCTCTTCCCTTTCAAAGATTATTTTAGTTTTGGGAAGAGCCAGAAGTTGCAGGGCACCAAATCTGGGCTGTAGGGGGTTGAGCCAAAAAACTCTGCATGAGATGTGATGCAGCAGCAGGTGTATTGTTGTGATGAAGCTGCCAATCAGCAGTTGCCCACAGCTGCAGCCTTCTGAATCACCCAAACAGTTTCCGTGGAGGAATGTTCAAGTTTACCACAAAATGTGATGCAGATTCGTTGTTCTACTTGCTCAGTCATTTTGAATGCAATAACTACACAGTACACAAGCTCACTCAATGGCATCTACTACCCCCACTGACTCCTACAGTGAAGTCATCATTGTACATGCGTGCACATTCCAGTTTACTCTCCTTGACTGCCAGGTCACATCGATGTCACATAGACCATTCTCATTACACCAACAATGGCTGTACTTTCTCACGACAGACCTCATGTACTACATGATGAATGATATTTGATGAATATATGTGTATGTGTGTGTATGTACACAGGGTCCGGCAGAAGTAATGCCTGCTTGAGTGTGGTTGGTAGGGTACGTGAATATCTCAAAGAAGATGGATAGCAATTTGAACATTTAATCTAAAATGTCCTATGGTGTGCTTGACTGTGATTTTGTTATGTTACAGAATTGCATGCCTATGATTTTGTAATAAGAGATTTTATAATAAAAAGGGGGTGTTATTTGTGCTGGACCCTGTATACACACACATACACATTCATAAATGATCATTTATTTGACATAAACCTGAGTAGCATGTGTTACAGGTGGGATGGGGTATCTTGAGGAATACAAACAAAGGACCTCAACACCCAGTTAATAGGTCCCTGCAAGCTCCAAAGGGAGTATAAACCCAGCTTCTGTGAGCCAATCAGTCCCACCTTCCTACCAGGGAGAGGTGATAGAAAGATTAAGGTCACAGACTCGGGAGTCAGCCTGCCTGAGTTCAAATTCAAATCTCCCATCTATTATTGATATGGTCTTAAGAGCAATTAAACTGCAGTCAGAAAGTAGAGATAACCATGTTACCTTATTCATAGATTTAACAAGGGGTATTGGTTATTGACATAATTCATGTGAAAAATCTGAGTTTCAATTACTGAACTTGACGTTCCCCAGGGTCTACCTTAGTCCGGGCCTCACAATGGCTGGTTACCAAATACCGGACTGAGTTGTAGTCCGTGAAAACAAGGACACGTGAATGTGAGCCCTGGCAACTGTGTCACTCCTCACTTCGTAAGACTTTCCAGCCATTCTAATCAGAGAGCTTGAGGGTTACTACGTATGTCATTAGCAGGACTATTAATTGGACTGAATACATCTTTCCCTAATTTGTGAAATTTCTTCCCCAGATGAATACTATAAAATCGTGGCCGAGAACTAGACATGTAACTCCAATTTATATTCATGCTTATTTAAACTTATCAAAATGTATTAGAAGTTAACTTTTCATAAGTTTTAAACTTATCTCCAGTTTCAGCATTTGTCCTCTATTTTCCAAATTGTCCAGATTCACTTTGACAGCTTACGGTCTGGGAAAGATAACACAGGCAAGAGAGAGAAAGCCAGAAGCAGAAATAGAAACCCTCACAGGTCCTTAGGTGGTTTTTTGCTCTGGTTTCTTTTCACCCTTGGGGCAAATGCACCAGTAATACACTAATGCCAGGAACTGTATTTTTTTCCCTACAGTTGGAGGAGGGTCATGCCTTGGCCATAAGAAGCTGGGGAGTAGAAGCCACAGGCAGAGTGACTAGAAGAGCCACTTGTCTGGTCAACCCTGTGGTGACCAATATAACAGAAGCAGCATCATTTTCTATAAGACAAGGATGACAGCAACACCCGGGGGTGCTTGTAAATCACTGGGCTTCTGTGAGGCTTGTGTGTGATGAGGTGTGCAGTGCCTGCCCTCAACACCTTGTGGGCATTAGCTGTGTCTGAATCAATGACAATCCCCAGGACCACTGCCTTCCGGGCTGGGGCATGGAAGCAGCTCTTCCCGTGGAGGATGAGAGGCCAGCGGAGCACCGAAAACAAACTCCCAGACTCTCCAGTTGGACCATGAGCCATGACATCTCAATGGGCTTATCACTCTACAGAGAAGCGTGTGCAACAGAGTTCCACACTGTCTTTAAAAGCAGTACTCCAACGCAGCTAAATAATGAATACGCAATAGCATGATAGCAGAGCAATATCGCTACATCTGTCTGCAAGTCACATGATTGGCGCAAGTCTTCATCCCCGCCACACACCCTAATAATTATAGTCACCAACATGGCCATTTACAAACTCGGTTTTGTTTATGTTTTAAACCTCAGTATTCTTTACTGGAAAAGAAAAATATTTGTCTTAATCTTTGCCTTTTCAACTCATCATACATTTTCTTTCTCTGATGATGCTAAAAAGCCTCTAAGTAAAGCAAATTATTATGTTTCTAAACTTTGAAAACATTTTAAAGAAATTGAAACATTTGCAGGATATTCCTATGTTTTTAACCCCAGTGGTCTTTTTTAATTATATTCCAAGAGCACTAAACATTGCCCAGGCCCCTCTGTGAGCTGTGTTGGCAGAGAAGGAAGACACGTGAATCAATTTCAGGTCTTTGAACTCTAAAACAAAATAGCTCTTTTTTATCACATATACATATGGATTTCTTCTTGCTTCACAAATGTATTGGATGCATAAAATTAGTGTTTCTAAATGTGGAGGTCAGTGCTAATGAACTTTTTGGATTTTCTGTAAGATAGAGCACAAAGCACCAAATTGATAAGTGTTTAAATATAATTTCTATTAATTCAGGGTAAATAAAAATAGAGTTTACTCTAGTACCTCCTCAACTATGTAGGAAATTTTGGCTACATGTTTCCTACAAATTGCAGATAACCTATTTAGAATGCGTCCACATTCAAATCTTTATTCAATCCAACCAGCCATATTATTAATTGCTATTTTGATCTGTTGGCTAATTTGAAAGAAATGTATCTGTGTTTTCTTTAAAGTATCCCATAATATATGGTAATTCCCATCAGGCCATTTGAAATAGCAAGGTTTTACTGTAACTGAAACATCCCTGACCATGATGGGTACCTTAAATTTATATTCTAAATAAATGTATTTTAAAGTATTTTTAGGATGATCTTACACTAGGGGGGATTATAAGAAATCCTGCCATAGCATTAAATTTTCTGAGAAAATAAGCAAGAATCAACACCAAAGGAGAATCTCTTAACTCAAAAAAATGAATAATAAAAAAGTTTTGTTACAGAAAGAATTTAAAAGGACATTTTTTTTCAGGAGTTGAATAGGTGACTAAACAGATTAGCTGTCTTTATTTTAGTTATACTTCACCTGCAAACTGAGTAGTAGCATGTCAACACTACTGGAAATTATTCTGATCAGTTGGAACATTTCCTGAGCTCATCCGGCTCTGAAAATTAAATTCCAGGGAGGAAACAAATGTGGTTTTTGCATAGCTCATACATGAAGCATTTTATGTTGATAGGTATCCAGACTTGAGATCAACATGTGTGGATCACGTAAAATAGCTCAAAACTTGCATCATTTTTCAAAGAATTAATACAGCTGTAAGATCGAAATCCTGGCCCATGCGGAAAGTGGCATATTTTGACTCCATTTGCTCAAATCTGAAGTCACTGTCAAACCTGAACTCTGTCTATATAGTGCTAGCTAGGCAGCCAAAGCTCATTTAAGAAACTTTATTGGCCTTGTTTGCCTGAGACTGGACCAAGTGGAATTCCTTCAGTTTGGCCTTTCAGAAAAATAAAATTCGAGAATGTGACTTAGGTGAACTCTCTAGTTGTGATAAGAAAACCATGGCATGTACTAAGTGAGAGCTTCATTTTGTACCATACTACTGGCACATTATTGTATATTTTTGATGAGTCCCTTTCACCGATGAAGGGTGACATGTTTACATTAAAATAACATGTTTTTGATTTTCTTCAAAACCATCTATAATGAGAGAAATTAATATAAGTATAAAGGAACCCAATGAGTGCTGAAGCTAGGTGACAGATACCTGCTGTTTCATTATATAATTGTCTCCACAGTATATGGACATGTAAGAAATAGTCAGAAGATAGATCAGACTACATATTATTTTAAGCAAAGTAAAAGATAAGGGATATTTAAGATAATAATTTGAACAGCCCAATTTTTCTGCAGGAAATACAGCTTGCAAATAAAATCCCTTTTATCGAAGCCTGAGATGTGTCATTACCAAGATGATTTTCGTGTTTTCCTGAGCGATCAAATTCAATAAACATGGGCAACTTCTCATCCAAAGGATGGAGACCCACTTAGCCTACTTTACTTCCCACGAATACTCTAATGGGGATCAATCACACCCAATTAAAACTGGAGGAATTATGAATCTTTAATAGGTTTGTCATGAGATAATTCAGCTGTTAGGTCCTCTTTAGGTTCACTCTAGGCAGACTCAAGCCGGAAACTAATCCTATTTATGACAGCATTTTCAAAGAAGCTCTGTGACTCCTGTTTGGAAAGAAGACAAAAGAGCTTCACATTTTGCACCAAGATTAAAGTTTCCATGGATTTATTTGAAATTCTCAAGCTCTGTGCTGCTCATACGAGCCTGTGTTTACATTAAATAGAGTAGTTTTGACAGTGCTAATTAAAGAGTCTAAGTAAACGTAACCACCTGAGTGACTCCTACGTATTTCCCTTCAAGAGCTTAACCTGGCCTTTCTCCATGGCCCTCACTTTATCCATAGATCATAGCAGAGCCTGTTGTTCTCTTTTTTCAAAAAAATTCTATTTTATTGATTATGCTATTACAGTCATCCCATTTTCCCCCTTTGCCCCCTCTCCCCAACACCCCCCATTCCCTCAGGCAATCCCCCACCACCACCAAAAAAAGAAACTGAGGCAGCATAACGGACTTGAGCCTCGTCTCACTGATCTCTGCAATGTCAGATCAGGAGAGCAGACTCCAACATCAGGCCACCTGGTTGGACATTTTCTAGGTGAGCAGCATCCTCAACCTCCTCATGCTTTCTTTTCTTCATCTGTAAATCAGAGCAGCATCTTCTTTGTATATTTACAGTGAGCATTCAATGAAATATTACCTATGAAGCCTTTTAAACAGTGCTGAGTTCATAATGCATTTTAGTAATTGTCTATTGATGTAGAAAAACAGCAGTGGTATAGCAAAACGGATTTCTTTACCTCCTGTGGCTAAAACAAATGATTGACAAAGACCACATTAGAATGGATGCTATCCTTTTTTGTATTCCCCTGGGACACCTATTTCCTTTGCTGTGTAAGTGCATGTGTGTGCACACCTTGCAGACAGAACATTTGGTCATGCCCACAACATCCATGGAGGCATTATGTCCATAGTCAGTGTAACCCCATTCTCCTGCAATATTTGAACACTGACCCACCTACCCAAGCCCATGTTTAATTTGTTATCGGCTAGGCTAGAGAGTTAATAAGGGTTATTATTGACAAAACAGCCACAACACAAGTATTGGAGCAACAAAACATAGTAGTAGTTTTTCACGTGTTAACCCTGCAAACCCAAAGTAGAAATAAAAGTTACGGCATATGTGGACTAGGGTTGTCTTCTAAGCATAGACATTATGAACAGGACCAAATAACAAAGACCACAGACACTTTGGGCAAAGCCAAATTGTGGGGCCTTTAGGCATGGACCAGATGTCTAGGCAGACGTTTCGGGCAGGACCAAATGTCTGCTCATCGTGTGTGTGCGTTTGGTGTGTTTAACGGAAAGGACCATGTGAGCCAATACAAATGCATTTGTTGATTACTGGTTCCGAAATATTGTCATAGCATGGCATAGAGGAGAGGAAGGTTGTCTTCAAATGTTTTTGGCAAGAATATTTTCTTCCATTTACTTTTCTGTCTGATGGACATCTAGGAGCAACTTTTCGCAGTGTTAAGAGAAGTAGCTACGGAGCCCCGTTGGAAACACTTGGCAGAACCCACCCAGCCAGCACACCTTCACTGACGTTTTCTTTGCATTGCTAATTGTATCCATGAATATCTATTTAGAAAAGATTTTTCCCCTAGCTTTCCTTTCGCTCTAGCTGTGGCATATATGTATTTTTTTGTAATATAATTATACTTGTGTAATGAGTATAAATAAGTCATTAAGATTCACAAACATAATGCATAATTAAGTGATATGATTACAATAAGAAACGAGCACGCAGAATACATATTTGTATATAAACTTATTCAACCACATAGGCACTGCAGAGTTAGTTAAGATAAGAGGAGTAAACACACTAATTAATGCATGAAGCCAGACACAAGATCTTACTAATAAAGAAATTTCTTATTTTCACTCTACAAGTGTAAAAAAATAGTAGTTTTTAGGTGCTTTCCAATTTAAACAAATTTATAAAATAATATGATGATTTTGTGCAATGAGGTCATACCCTAATTATTACCCCGAGATTATTACCAAATTATAAAACAATTGGTAATTTTCTCAGGATTTCCACTTCAATATTTATGTCAAGTACAAATTACATTTCTCAAAGATATAATATATGTGTATATATACATATATATACACTCACATATATGCATGCCTTCAAAGTAGCTTGATAAGTGTAACCCTCTTTTTTAAAATTTTAATTAATGAATGATTTTCAACACTCATTTTTTCATTCATTCATCTATTCAAAAATCTATGAGGGCCCTCGCTGGTATACTTCAGTGGATTGATTGTGGACCTATCAATCAATTGGGTTGCCGGTTTAATTCCCAGTCAGGGCATACGCCTGGGTTGCAGGCCAGGTCCCCAGTTGGGGACATGTGAGGGGCAACCACACATTAATATTTCTCTCCCTCTCTTTCTCCTTCCCTTTCCTTCTCTATAAATAAATAAATAAAATCTTTTTTTAAAAGAGATCACTGAAAATTTAAAAAAATCTACTAGTAGATGTGGTGTGCCTATATGTGTATGTGTGTGTGTGTGTGTGTGTGTGTGTACATGTGTCTGCACCCAAAAGGTCTCACTTAGTAATGGTGAATATGGCTAATATGACATGATTATTTATCACGTTACTTTTTTCTTACTCAAATACATGAGATAAAACAGATCACTTACCAGTAACCTTTTGGATATAAACAAAAGGATATCCAAAATAATTTTTCTGTATGTAAAGCACATGTAAGTAACCTTTTTGAAAAAGCCATTAGATCATGTTGTCTAGTTTCTTAGATTCTCCCAGCAGGACAGAGCGATTTACGGCAACCAAAGGCTATGCATTCTCCACTTTATGTTACAATGCCTTGCCTATGCAAGAATGGAGTGCTTCATCCTCTCAAGACAAGCATTTAAGTTTGTCATCCAAAATGTTGAGTACTTGAGCCTTTTCCAAGTTTCTGCCAAGGTACCCTGACTCGTGCTCCTTTGGGGCTGGAAGGAGGAGGGACGTTGCTTTACGGGAGGCAGCTCCATCAAGCTGACTCATCTGAGGGTGCCGACTGGGCGGCCTGGCCTCATCACGAGATGCCTGGCACCGCCTAGGCCGGGGGCCTCACTGTGCCCTCCTTTTCAGCCGAGGTTCTGCTGAAAGTTCCTGAAATAATTCCCTGCATCCACCGTGGCACTTCTCTTGCCTGCTGCCAGAGACGTAAGCATTCCATCTGACTGTCTAGACTTCTGTCATTACTTCTAATAAATGTTGGATTGTCTGGGCCACTGTGGAATGTGTTTCCCTCTTTCGAGCTTAGTTGAACCCCTGGTTTTGACTTGTTACAAAACTCAGAGGCCACCAAAGGTAAAACATTGCCATATAGTATGCCATGTAACCCTGGGCTAAATTTACAGGGACGTGTTCAAGCTCAGGCTATATATAGTGTGAGTCTACCGGATTGAACACCTACCGCCACCACTTCCTAGCAGAGTGACTTTGGCAAAATTGTCTAAATATTCTGTATTTCAGTTTTCTCATCTTTCAAAAAAGATGGATAATAATCATACCTGATAGGTTTAAAAGTGCTTAGCGTAGTGTCTATACATAATAAGGGTTTGGTAACTCTTAATGTTATTATTATGTCCAGGGGCGATATTCAAAATATTTAACGACTGGTATGAGAGGCATTTGCTTACTAGGTTTCCAAGGACACTGCCAAGGGTACCATCTCATCATTTATTAATACATATTAATCCTTAGTAATTTGTTACCAAGAATCCCTAACAGCATTTGGATATAGTTGCTTCGAACCCTGTTTTTCCCCCTAAGTAAATAATAATTCTACAATACTATGCAATGCTCTGCATGGCTGGATGATTTCTTTTTAAATATTGAAGTCCATGTATTTAAACTTGAAGCGGATGATGTGATATTCAACTCAGAAAACACATATTTGGTTAGCGATGCCAAGACTTGCACAAACTCAGAACAAGCATTCATAATAACCTCTGGCAGTGATAAAAGATGATCTCAGAACAAAAACTCTGAATGAAAATGCATTGTTTTCTGCTTCAATGCATTTGTGCCCTGGGATAACCAGATATAATTATTGGAACAAGCCTCTTGTTAATAATAATTACACTTCATTCTATGAAAACAAGAACAAACAGCAATTATCTATAATTTCTCATTTGCAAAACATTCTCATTATGCTAAGACTTCTTGTCTGTGTTTGATAATATTATGTTCTGTGTGTTGGAAACACTCTACAGTATTTGTTTTTTAATGTCTCAAACTATATTGGGCAATGCCCGATCAATAAAATGATTCCAGTTTTAAAACAGGGCAACTTCTTCGGGTAGCAAAAGTTAGTGAGGAAATAATGTCTTTTGGATTCCTTCAAAGAAGACAGGTTCATTAACCAAAATGAATACACATTGTTTCTGCAGTAGCAAAAGTTGGATTAGAAAAAGAGACATAGAAATCAGCCAGATTATCACTATGAACACAATAGATTCTCTTATCAAGGCACTTTTTCCTACATGTTTGTTTGAATTTGACTTTAAATGAGACCCACTTACAGATAAGTTTCTTAATTATCTCCTAATACATAGGCTATCTTTTTCTCATTTCCTTATAAGTTTTTGTGGAATAAAACAAAATGTCCCATACAGTTTCCCAAGGTTTGGAGACTGTCATTGCATCCTCTTGCAGAGTTATCAGATAACTCCACCCTCTCTACTTTCTCTAAATCGGTAATTGAGTCGCCTCTAGAGGTTTGATTTCGGTGGGAGCTGAGGGCAAAGGGATGTCACAGGTAGTGCCATTTTCTCCCATGAGTTTTACCTGTGCTCTTTTAAACTCAGGAAATATACAATGTGCATGTAAGGTGTCCTTCTGAAATGTTAGCATTCATTGATTATCACTGAATAGATCAATGATTATATTTCAGTTTGCAAAATAGTGATATTCTAATCTGATCATTTTCATTTATTTTTTTAAGATTTCATTAATTTATTTTTAGAGAGAGAATGGAGGGAGGTAGAGAGAAACATCAATGTGCGGTTGCTGGGGGTCATGGCCTGCAACCCAGGCATGTGCCCTGACTGGGAATCAAACCTGCGACACTTTGGTTCACAGCCTGCGCTCAATCCACTGAGCTACGCCAGCCAGCACTCATTTTCACTTATTTATTATCTGAAATACTTCAGTGAAGAGACACTTTTTTCCATGATCAACTACTTGGTTATCCTGAGGCACAGTTTACATTCTAAGTGCAAGAAAAATACTTAAATGTCTCCATTTATTTGCCAATTTTCAAAAGAATAAGATCATTCCCTAGCATCTTCCAGAAAGGAACAATTTTTTTTGTTTATTTATATGCTTTTGTATTTAGTGCCATTATGAAATTTGTGGTTGTAAACATATTCCAGTTGTTATTTTTACTGATGCTCAAATTAGTGAATGTTTGACCAGTGGAACCTCTTCAGGTTGATTACTTGGCCCTTTTGAAGAAATCCTAATAGCCTACCAAAGCTTCCTTGCTTTCTGGAATGACAACGTATTCCAGGCTTATTTTGATGTGCTCTGCCCTGTAGTTGAATTAGCCATTTCTTCAAGGAGCCCTAATTCCTTTTAGCAGAGGATGGCATTAAATCCCAGCCCGCTAATGCTCTCAAAGTGTGTTAGAGGAAAAAGAATAAATGTTTTCTCCAGCCTTAGCCTAATAAATATCGTTTCAGATTATTCAAATTGTTGTCATCTTTATTGGAATTTGTGGCAGCATTTAACTGTTTCTTCTTTTGCTAAATGAGTTAATGTTTGCATTATTTTCATGCAATATAAGTGATTTGTTAAGTTGATTTATAAAGAACAAAGGCAATAACTTTTTCTGACTCAAAAGTACATCGAAGTGAAATTCACAGTTGTCTTTTCTATTTTTTATAGCTTCAGAGTATAGGGGCACTAGATCTTATTTTATTTCATTCAAAATGGCTTAGCAAGTCTATGCTGACACTAAGAATTTCATATATATGGGGGGAATTATTTTCCCAAACTATGGAAATTAGGGACTGGAAATTCTTTCCTGATTTGAAACATTCTCCCTTTCAATCTCTTCCATACAGTGCTTTGAAACCATGCTAAACATAAGATTTTTTAAAAAGGGGAGGGCCAAATACCATATGATCTCACCTTTAACTGGAACATAATCAACAGAAGAAAAAAGCAAACAAAATAGAACCAGAGACATTGAAATTAAGAACAATCTAACAATAGCCAGAGGGGGGCGGGGAGGGGACTGTGAGGAGAAGGGTGTTCAGGAACTACTAAAGGACACATGGACAAAACCAAGGGGGAGGGTAGAAGCAAGGAAGGGAGGTGGGTTTGGCTGGAGTCAGGGGGAGTGGTGGGGAGAAAGTGCAGACAACTGTAATTGAACAACAATAAAGTAATTTATGAAACAAAAAAAATAAAAATAAAAAGGCGATACACAGTAATCATCAAAAGCTGCCAAATTTAACATGGATTAGGTTTTTATACAGAAAATATACTTCTGAGGCCTATTTTTCTACTTTATTTCCTATTTTCTACTTTTTCTTGTTGTTATTGCTTCTCTAGCTTCCCTTCTATGCTATGGCTTTCAAATAATTCCTATGAGCCTATGTTCTGTTCAGAAATTTGGGAGATTGCCATTTCTGGTTACTATGGAGTGTCTTGATACAGACCAGTATTCTACCAAAAATAAACATTAAATCTAGACTTTAAAAAAAACACTGTCTGATGGCATCAGAAAGCAGCCAAAGCAGCCAACTTGGAAGGGTCAAGATCTTAGAAGTTTGCTTTGGTTTCTCCTCTGCATGTGTACGGGTTTGTGGAGGCAAGAAGTAATGGTACAAAGGGGGCTAGAAACCAAGCAGAAAATGGTAGCTTAGAGGAACCAAAACAGGGGTATTTTTATTGCTTTTACCTCAAGTAATTTGTTCACTCTTAAAATTTATGGGGCAGGAAGTAACAAGCCAAACAAAACGTGGCTCCCTAGTGGCAAAAAAGCCAAGCAGAACCTGAGACAAAATGAAAACTCAAATATCATCAAAAGAGAAGATATGGGAAGAGTTATGGGAAACGACATTGGAGTTCAGTTAATACCCTTGATAGGCTATACTCCAGTGGGACAAACAAAACAGAAATAAACCAGACCTTGCACAGAATGAAACTCAGCCTTGAGAAATCTTAGTCCCTCATGGGTCAAGGGAATCTGCCCCACTATAACAGGCTGCCAGAGAGAGAGTAAATCTTCTCTAGAAATATAAAATCCATAACTCCATACCCGTAAATTTTCATATGTTCAGTGAAAAATAGCTAAATAGATAAACACAAGTAACCAAAAACCAAAAGAAAAAAAGATCAATAAAATCAGACACCCAGATGATTTGAACATTAACATAATTAAGCACAGGCATTACATATTAAGAGGTAGAATAACTAAAATCATGAACTTGATAGATGGGTTTAACAGCAAAATTATCAAAAGCAAAGGAGATAATCAGCAAACTATAATGTACATCAACAGATACTTGGATCAAGGAGAGAGAAAATAATTTGAAACATTCAAAAGTGAACACGAGACAGTTAAGAGTGGGAAGAGTCTAAGGCAGTCTAATTAGAGTGTCCTGGAGGAATGGCACCAAAGCACTATGTACAGAAATATCAACCAAGAATCTTCCAAACTAAAGAAAGTTCCCAAGACAACGATGCCAAAAGCTCTGTATAACGAAACTGGGAAAATGCACACAAATCCATACAGATCCACATCATAACAGAATTTGTGGAATCAAAATAATACCTTTTTAAAATCTTTAAAAATCAGAGGAAAAGAGACACGCTATTTTTAAAAATGCAAGCCATGAGTGGCAGCTACCTTTTCTGCAGAAATCAATATAAACCAGAGGAGGAGTAAGTGACATATTCAAAGCTTTGAAAGAAAATAACTGCCACCATGTGAACACATCCTTCAAAAAATAAAATTAAGGTGGTCTCAGAAAAAGCAAAGTCGAGAAAAATTTGTTAACCACAAACTTACATGAAAGAAAAAGCTAAAAGAGATTTTTAGAAGACGAAAAGTGACCCCAGACATAGGGAGGGAAATGACAGAAGAACATAACAGGACAGAGTAAATATATACATGACTCTAAATGATTACTGATTGTATAAAACAATAATAATATTGTCTTGTTGCTTTAAAATACATGACAGCTAACAGGATGGGGGTAAAGGAGAGAGGAAAAACAGTTAGTCACATTAATCCCTGGAGAACACATCTTTTCCAATTGAACAAACTAACAACAAATAAGGTAATAGATACATAGAAAATTTCATAATACAGTTTACAAGTTGGAATGAATTGACTAATATAGAATACTAACCAATAATTGCACCATATACCCTTTTTTTTAGAGCACACAGAACATTTTATGAAAGTGACCAAATTCTGTGCCATAAAGAAGGTCTCAACAAATTTTACAGGACAGAAGTCATATTTGGCATAGTATCCAAACACTGAATAATTAAGCTAGTTATCAATAATAAGATAAAAGAACATTCTTAATGTCTGTCAATAAAGGAAAACATATGTGTCAAATGGGAAATAACAATGGAAATGGTTCAGAAATATTCTAAAATACGGTTCTCAGGAGAAAAAAATCATAAAAGCACATAAAGGGATGTATCTAGCAACGTAAAAGCACGTAAAGGGAAGGCACATATCTGAACGATGGCACCTCCAAGGCCCACGAACAAGCACTAAGTGCTCGTCATCCTGGCCAGTCACACTGGGGTCGTGCGGAGAGAAGGGTCAAATGATGGAGTACTTTGCATGTCAACTGCCTCACTTGTGCTGTACAAATCCAGTCCAGGTTAGAGTTAATGGAGGCGAGAACTACAAATAGAAGGTAATCACAGTGTCCTCGAGCTACAAACTCTTTAGACCCTAGTGAAAAGGAAGCCACCGCATTAGTCAAGGGATTGCACGCACACGCCTTCAAAGACCGATCACTCATCCGATGCCCCACGTGAACTGAAAGCGAAAACAAGCCGTGTGGTGGGTGCTTCTTCCAGGGAGAACTGTTTTCTTCACACAGCAGATGTGGGAACAGAAGGCCAGCAGTGGGTAGCGGTGCTAAACTGTCGCTGAATTGCACAACACAACCGACGACGACAAAATATCTAGTACTTTCAAACTGTTATTTCAAGAATGAGCTCTTTGCCAGATCTTTAAAGAAATACGATGTCCATCTACACTAATTTGCTTTGATGTGCATTTCTGTCAAGTGGGAAATTCCAGGATCAAGCAGAAATCTCATGTCTGCGTGTCCAAAAACATGTAGTAAGATTCTAATGGGAGTGGTTTTTCTTCTTCCCATTGTTTCCTGTCCTCGGGCAGACAGAGTTCATCCATTACGTTGACATTTTTGTACCTTCGGTGACATTGAGCTACCTGCTCCGCTGTTGCTTCCCTGCCTTGGTAGCTTTGCTCTGCATGTATCCCACATGTCTGCCATTCAAGAAACTTACTCATGTTTAAAAAAATTAATTGGCATTTATAGAGGAGTGGGATTATTCACTTGAAATATCAAATACAAAATGGCCAATGCCCTATAATTGGCCTACAATTCTGTATACAAACCCTCTACAGCAGTGATTTCCAACCTTCTTCATTTCATGCATACATAAACTAATTACTGAAATTCGGCAGCACACCACAACATGTTATTTTTTTGTTGATCTGACAAAAAATAGGTATAACTTTGATTCACTCACACTGGACAGCTATTGTTGTGTTGGCTGTTGTCATTTTTTATCTGACAATGTAAGAGAAAAGAGGTCAGTGACCCTAACTAGTCAGGTATTACAGGTTTAAAAAATTCTGTGTCACACTGGTTGAAAATCACTGTTCTCCAGTAATCAGAAACCCCTAAGATTCGGAAACCACTGAAATAAGCCAAAGTGGGAAAAGGAATGCTTAGATAATAACGTGTCACCATTTACTCCCGTGTACCTTAAGAAAAAGATAAATGAGGGATGCTTATAGAATTCTATTGTAATGTAACCTTGATGTCTGGTAATATAAAACATATATTAAGGTGTGACTTTTTTGTTTCTTCTCTTAAACTGTTGTTATGTCTTTAGGGTAAATGGGTAACATAGAGCTACCTGAAGGTTTTGAATGCAGGAAATCTTTTAAACAATATTCATTGTTCATATTTAAGAGATCTCAATGCATTTACTTTCTAAATTTTTTTTCTGTAACCAAAAATTATTCCTTTTGGTTATTTATTTTTTATGAGTGTCATTTCAAGGGTTTGGCAGAGGCATTGCAAATGTAGGCTTCGGCCTGGACATGGTCTGTCACAAACCGCCCTGCCCGCTTCAGATCCTCATCTTGTACATTATTCGCCAGATTCTGGCCGTACAAAATCTTCCCTGTGGTTATCACTTTTGTTTTTCCTACCCCCAGACCTCTTCTGCCTCCTTGCATTTTGCTTACCAAGTTACATCCAAACCCTTCCCTTCACCTTTTGACCTCTCTGCAGTGTTCAGTCTCCCCGCTTCATGCCGATTCCCTACCCTGCCCTACAGGGTTGCCGGCCATTCTCTTTGTGACATTGAATTTCCTCGTTCAGTTGCATGTGTGTTGTTCTTTTTCCAATCCGCAACATTTTCCTCTGAATCTCTGCTTGGTGGAAGCATTAAAATTTCAGGTAAAGTACTTTCTCCATGATAGTTTACCCCAGAATTGTTCTGTATCTTCAGATATTTTATGGTACCAAAAAAGGAAGAAAAACAATCTTCTTGTTCCTCAGCACAGTAATCACTGAGGCATATAGAGATAACACTCCTCTCCCCAGTTCTTCCTTCCACCACTTCTTCCTTCTCTCTCATTTATTGGGACCCTACCAGGTACCTGCCCCGAAAGCATCCTAGGTGTTTCAGACACCTTCTTTCTAACCCTCTCAACACTGTTATCCAATGCTATCAACTCCATTTGACAAATACAGAAACTAAGTATCAAGGTAAGTGGCAGAGAGGAGAATCCAATTAAAATGATTTACCACAATGATATAAAACTACCTTTTACGGTACATCCACTATGTTTCAGTTTGTTTCACTAAATCAATGGTTTCGCCCACGCTGCACAGTTCGTCTCCAAGCGACAGCTCAATGAGGTAGTTATTATTACAGGCAAATAACTGTCCTTAGTTTACTTAGATATCATAGGTGATTGCCTTCCCCACATTATGATGGCAACATTTTAATGTGACCTTTCTGAAAACAGCTCCGTGTCCCCTGAGAGTCAGCCGGGTGATTTATGTGCAGCCTACTGCTACTGAATGACCGTTCGTTTAAAGATTAATGTTCCCCAGCCCGTCACCAGCTGGGATGCCAGGTGGAAAAGGAGAAAAGAGCACACATCACAAAAGGATGGCATAAAAACCAAAATTTAAGGCCTTTCCTTTTTTCTCTCTCTCTCTCTTCATTTCTCAGTTGCCATCTACTTCCCTGCAAGCCTCCTTCCACAGAGGCTGCAAGCTGCCATACTTGAATGGGAGCCCCGTTTCCGTAATCACACGTGCTATTATTGCCCTCTGTTCAGGTCTTCCCTCGCTTCTGGCAGTTCAGGAATTGCCAGGAGACATGACCGCATACAAAGCGTGTCCCCTGGCCAGGAGCATTTGTACCTGTGGCATATTCAAACCTCGCCATTTCACTGCAGGGCTCACACTTCACTCTGTATGGGGTATTGCAGCAGTTAACAGTTTACACCACCACCCCTTTGCATGCCTACATGCTATCATGCTTATCAAAATGTTTCCCAGCTTTAATTTTTTAAAAAATTGATCTCTTACAATTAGATGTCTGAAGTCTGACTAGTGTGATATTCTTATAGTAAAGGTGACATATTTAACATGTGAGAATATTACTTCTTGGCTATAGAGCATAAATTGATGAGTTTGCTGTTTGTGTCTGGGAAGCCTGCCCACACTTAAGAAAAAAAGTAGGGCTGTACCCAGTGGCTTAAAATAGCTAAGATACAACGGTTCCCTCTCGAGGGCAGCTGGTGAGGACAGGCGATGCTCTCACCCGAACGTGGCAGTGGGGCTTGACGTCACCCACGGAGAGAAAGTCTGTTTCTCTCCCGAGCAGAAGAACTGAGCGCTCAACAGTGTCTGGACACCTTTTACCTCTCGCTGCCAATGTGTTCTGTCTGCTCGTGGGCTGAGTCACCTCTGTGTGACGTGGTGAGTAACTGTAACCCTGTATTCCCTACAAAGCAAAGCAAGGCCATTAAATTTTATTTGTGTCTAACCCTTTTCCGAAGGACCTGTGTTCTGCATGTAAAGGCCCACTCATTTGAAGGAAAAAGGAAGTTACCTCCACTTCCGACCCTGTAACTAGAAATGACACCAGTAACATCCCACATGGTCACCTCCATCCTGTGAAAGTCCATCTGGAGGTTCCGCAAGCACTGAACCTCCCCTTTGTCAGACATGAACTTGTCACTCCATCACAAGCCTGTTCCTCCTCCATTCCTTGTTGCTGGCATCAGTATCATGTCATCCCATTTAAAAACCTTGAACGTAACTCGACTCTCCTGACTCTGTCATCTTCCACGACTAATCAATCACCAATCCAGCTGGCACCTTGAACCCATTCCCTCTGTCACTGCCTTAGTCCAGGTGCTCATCACCTCTCACTGTTCTAAACAGCCTTCTCCTACCTGTCTCATCTTCCCACTGGTTCTCAGGTAGGGTGCCCCAAGCAGCAGCAGCAGAAACACCTGGAAACCTGGTAGAAATGTAAATTCTTGGGCTCTGTACCACACCTAAGGGATCAAAAACCCTGTTTTTTAACATAAGACCAGATGTTTCTGATGCATGTTTAAGTCCGAGAACCACTAGTATAGAGGGCAGCATTTCACTATGTTCTTCCTTTAACCCCCCATCTCCCTCACTTCGCCACACAAAATTCTTTATCTGCATTTCATAAGAAACCTGAGATTTAGGGACATAGGTAACTTGCCCAAGAATGAACAACTAGCAAATGAAAGACATCCAATTTTCTTATCACTAAGCAATAGCAATTCTCTGTTGGCTGGTTTGCTGGCTTGTTCGCTTACTTGTTTACTCATTTTATACAAGGAGTAGATGAATGGAGGAGTGAACGTAAGAATTATTGGTATCATCCTAAAAATTCAGTACCAGTAGTGATTAAGTGCTCACCTAAAGTTTTTCAAAATGATATCTTTGAAATAAATGGGAAAAAAAGATAGGGCTGATCTCCACAGTTAAGTCTACTTGATTAAATACAAGTTGGTATATATACAAAAATGTTTATCAGCACCGGTATGCAGAAAGATCTCTCACTAGAGGCTGTGTCCCTCTGGCTAGCCCTGTGCTATTGCATATTTTCATGGGGGTTCGGATAAGGGCATCGGCAGTAAACTAAAAACATGAACAGGTGATAAAAAGCATGAGATATCCAATATGCAGGATGAGAGAATTTAAATAAAAAGCTTAACAAGATTTTAAGAATACAATGTCAGTGATTCTATAGTGAGGAATTTAAGGGGAATATATTCCATCTGAGAAAAGTGTGGGTGTGAGTTCAGGGTGGTTGGGGGTCTGGCTTTGCCATCAGGCAGATCCATATGTGAGCCCTATATTTCATTTAACTTCTTAGGTGAGTGATCTTTCACATTGTATCGAAACTTTCTCTGAGCTCAATTTCCTCTTTTGAACAATAGGGAAATTGCTGTAACAACCTCACAGAATAGCGTTGACTAAGAATTGATATAAAATTCTCAGCAGAGAGGCTAGAATATAGTAAGTATGAAATCAGTGTTATCTAGTAACTTTTTTTTTGCCTATATCCCACTGACTTTGCTACTTGGAAGGAAAAAATGTATCACCTAAGCTCCATCAAACCATCTATACAGAGCTGAGTATCACATAGGAGAAACATTCACCAACTGAATCTCATCCAGAGGCACTGAGTAAAACAACACATTGGTGGGGAAGGAAAAACCGTCATAGGGAGACTGTAACAAAGAAGGATAACGGCTAAAGGATATGGCCGAATACTTTAAACTTCTCAGGATGTTACACAGGAAAAAAACTAGAACAGAATTTGGAATACAAAAAGATAAGAGCAATGGGGAGGTAGATTTACAATTACACAAAACAAGAAACAAATGTATTAACAGAGATGCCCAAGACAGTTTGAGGAGTAGTGTGTCATATGACTAGTAATATTCAAAAAGAGGTTAGAGGTCTCTCACCCAGGTGAGAATGGATGAAAATATCAAATCAGTAGTTAAAAGAAGGGGCAAGTTTCACTGAAATATTTGACTTCAGTGACTAACAATGATTTGTATTACTAATTTGTTTTATCTTAGTAGTGTCAAAGGAATGAAAACATTACCTATTGTCCCTTCATTACTAATTTTTGAGTGAACTATAAAAAGTATTACAATTTATGTTATCTTATGGTAAACTTATCTTTGACTCTTCATTAGCAATGCAGAGATCCATTTAATTGAAAGCATCTGATTTACTGCAGTCATGAGTGGATCTCTCTTTCTCTGGCTCCAAAGAAAGAAGGAAATAACGTAATTGTCAAGAACAAAGGTATTTTATACCTATTGTCCATATCAGGATACTTTTGAGAACAAAAGGGGTCAACAATCAGACAGGCTGAAAGACAACTCGGGTACACCAGAACATTCTGGGCAAGGTCAAATGCATGATCACCCTAAATGTAAATGGCTAAGATAATCCTACAGATACGGCCAACTTCCCCAAGAACTCCCCATACCTGTAACTCGTTCACTCAGCACTCTTTTCCCACAGAGCATTCTCAACAATTAGATAACCAGACTGAATGGTCCTGAGCCAATGCTTTGTTTGCTTAAATTACTAGTTTTTGTTTGTTTGTTTGTTCACCAAGGCAGACCACAATGCATTTGGCATACTGCACCTTTAGTTCTAGAGCAGGTAAAGTGGCAGGAGCGATGGTGGGAGTCAATCTGGAATATGGTAAAATCTGTTTTTTTTTTCTTGAGGCATATGCCACAAAAAATAAATCAGTTTGGAACTCAATGTAATACTAAGCATTTCTCAGATAAAATGAAGCTCAGATAAATAAAATAAAAATGAAGCTCAGGTTCAGCAATTAAAAGTTCTTTTTTTGTCGCTAGAAAAGATCTATGTTATATAAAATATTGATAAAGCAGTCATACCACTTTCTTAAGTGATAACACTGATATAAGACAGGATGTACTTGAGAATGTGTCTTTGGCAAATACAGTCAATATGTCTCAAAGGGCTTCACATAAATTAAACACAGAGGCAAGCGGAGCACAAGGTAAAATTGTGCAGGGGTTTTATCAGCCATCCACATCCGAGACTTATTTTAAGCCCTAGGAACAGTGACCAATGAATATTTTCATGGCTGTTATAGATCCATGAAGTGTTTAAGATCAAAGTTACATTCTGTTCCAGAAAAATAGGCTTTTAACCCCATTACTTTATCAGTTAGGCTGCACACTTTTATAATGTAGTCGTATATCATTGTGATGGAACAGTAGATACTTTTTATTTAAAGAAGGAACTGTTCCGTTGCCCTTACTTTTACTCTTTCACATTAAAGTTATTAAACATACTTTCTCCTCCCTTTTAGAGGCCAACTTTCAAGGATGCTGCTAATCTAAATTTCACTCGAGATGATTCAGAGCTTTCCAAGCCACTTCATTCTCTGTTTCCAATGACATGCCAAATCAGATTAATTTGCTTGGCTACAGATTAGCGATAAGATTGTTGCCTCCTGGTGTTAGCAGTAAAAATGCCTCCAATGTTTACTATTCTTTATTCTGACTTGGCAGCGCATCTCCGCAGGAGTGTCTTTTGGCAGATGCCTCTTCTAAGGCGAAGGCTCCACTTCCAGAGGCAGAGGGTTCAACGCAGCCCATTTAGGGAACCAGAGAAAACATTTGAGGCTGAGGTTTCGATTATAAACCTAAAGGGCTCAGATTAGGCATTCCAGACATACTTGCAAAAAAGGACGACAGGCAATGTTAAATCCTGTTTTGTTTTTTTGTTCTCAGTAGCAGTACCTGTATAATTGCAAACATGAGTTAAAGAAGGGGGCACACAGAACACAGCCCTTCGGAATTTGGTCCAGTGGCATGATATTCGCAGTCCTGTGCGTTCCAACAGGCCCAAGCATCAGACATGGGCATAATTCCATGCCCATTTACATACATATGTTCCAGCAAGAAAAAGGGGAATAACATTACGTCATGCACATGAATGCACAGCCGAGTTCGCTAAAGGCCAAACTCCAGTGTATCAGTACACTGGGGGGTGTAAATCTCCTTTCCTTCATCTGTCTCAATCCTAAGTGTAGCTCCCTGCGTATGATGCTTCTCTAAGAGCCGGTATGTCTGTGTCACACATGAGCCAGTCACACAGCCAGGATGTCCAGGATCTGACCAGAGGACCAGTCGTCTATCCGGGAGCTGGAGACAGAGCTGGGTCTAGCTTCGCTGGGAGACAGCGTGTCTGTCCTCAACAACGTACCATCCCACAGCATTTCTCAATAGCTGTGGATAGCATCCCATGAATTTGCACCCTTCGATTGAGTAAAGATTAAAATTTGCAGAATAAGTCAATGACGTAGCAGTTACTAAGAAGCCATGTGCTGTACATAATGGCTTAGGCACCTTGAGTTCACCTTCCTTAGTTCTCTCACCAATCCAGTAGGTTACGGACTATTACTTCCGTCTCAGAGGTAAGGAAACTGGGGATCAGAGAAGTTAAGAAAAGTCCCGGTAGTAAACCAGAATTCTATCTATGATCTGCTTCTGCAGACATCACAATTTTAGCCATGCAAGGGCATTATAACTCTCATCATTATAACTACTCTAGCCGTGACCCTCTAAATAGTGTCTGTGTTCTGTGTCTTTGACTTGCTTCACCGAACAGATTATGGAGTTTAATACAATTGTTATGATAGACTTGTTTTGACTCCTCACAATAGCCTGGAAGAATTGACATCTGCTGGCTGTTGCATTTTATAATTGCTTTTAAAATAGGACTTGGGCATAAAGAAAAATGGTCACCTCAGCCTCTCAGCTTTTTGTAAAGGACAGAAAAAACGTTTTTGAAGAGCAAGCAGATTTTATATTCTAGGCCACTTTTTGTGTTGGAGCCAGAAACCAAACAGATAGTTATTTTTTATAAGGCTTAAATACATCTGTGTTGGGACAAAGAGTCATATTTAATACATATCACACTTAGTCCTTCCCTTCCACAACCTCAGTGGACACAGTAATGCCAGTTACATTACCAGCAGCAGGCCATATGGGTTCCAATCTGTCCTTAGGGCCACCGTTTGTTCAAATGACAGCTGAACACATTTTAAGGTCCTGTGACTTAATTCATTAATGCCTCAGCTTTGTGCAAACTTTAGTCAGGGTCATATAATTCTTTATGCTCCTTTAGCTTTTAGATATAGTGGGAAGCTACTCTGTCTAGTAAGAAATGCCCTTGATCCCGTGGGATATAAATCTGATGGCACGCTGTTCTTAAGAATGAGCCTCTCTCTAGTTTCAGTCAAGACTCGTGGCATTAACCTGGCGTACCCTCAGTCTCACCAAACCATGGCTCTCTCACCCCTGCCGACTAAATCAATGCATTCTGCTCTCGAGCGTTACCCTTTTCTTAAAAGAGAGAAAACCTGTTTCATCATCTTACCATGTTACCGTTTCTGCTCTCCAATAGCTCAAATGGATGAACTTCCTTGGCTCTATTGATTTCTGCTTCTATTGATTTCCGTATGGCAAGTATTTATTGGCTATTTACCCTTAACCTCCTGTGCTTTGCCTTCCTGCCTTTCTAGTTGGCAGAAACTGCCTTTTTGAAAAGTCACCTGAGGCCGGCTAATGACTAAAACCAACAATTTTTCTCAGTTCCCCTCCCTCCATGTTTGTTAACTTCTCTAAGCCACGTTAGTAGTTATGGCTAACATTTATTGAGCTTTTACTATGAGGCACTTGTAAGCTTTTCTTGTTGAAGTCTCATAGATCACCACAAATAATCTGCTTAATATCCATGTGTAGATAAGAAGCTAGGGACTCCCACAGATAACATACGTCATGCAGCTGCATTTTTAAACACAGGGTGTCTAACTCCTTAGCCTACACTGTCCACTTGCTAGTCCTTTCTAATGGTCGACATTCATTTCTATTAACTTGGAAGCATTCATGACAACCATCATGGACCTTGCAGAGCAAAATTTTCCTTCAGATATCTCATCTTCCCGACTAGATCATAATCTCCTAAATTGCAGTGACTATACTTTTTAACTCCCCTGAATAGGTGGTTCTGTGGTTTAAGTGCTGTTATATTGTTATATTCATAAAGCTGGAGGAAATTAATGTGTCCTTTATTCTTCCTGACAATTAGCAGCAGCATGTGATAATCAAGGCATTGAAAAGCAATACGTAGGTTCATTGACTCATTCCTTCTTGAATGAAGGGCAAATTAGACGATGAGACAAATACAAGGACACTGCAGGGAGGTCTCGGCATTTAGAATTGGGAGGAATGGCAGTTTTTATGCTTCATATACATAAAGAGGTGTGGTTATGTAACTGGGTATGGATAAAGAAATATTATCATTCCCAAGAAAGAGAGAAGTGTATCTTTCCCATTTCTTGTTAAGCCAAGGAGAACTAAGCAACGTTGTTTCTTACTACCAGTGGAGCCAGCTGTGGAGGAGATGCGAAATGGATCAACAGATTGATCAACTGATCAAGACAAGAAATTGATCAAGAGAATAACAGCCTGGTCACTACTTTGATCTAACTATAAAACAAAGGTACTGAATTTTAATGATTTAAAGGACCTACCCTGCCTTTAAATTCTATGGTCTGTGAAAGAGAGAGAACACCCAATAGGAGGAAAAAGGAGAAGAGATTGGACAATTCCACTTACGGGACCTTATTCCTTAAACATGGTGCCCCCTGTGCTTTGTGACCTTCATATGTTGCTCAGTTGCAAAGAGTCCACCTTGAGAGGAGGATTATGTATTTCACCATCTCTTCAATTTAAATGGCAGGAAGAGGGGTGTTTATTGAAGGTCTGAAGGTACACAACTCTCAAACTTAATTCCCCTCCTCCTCTATTAAACTTCTTTTTCTTAAAACTTACACTGAACACTTCACTGAGGTACAGTTTATCACCCACCAAATCACCAAGTTTCTATTCAGTATACAACATGTTCTGCTTGGGGACTGTGGGGAGAAAACCGTTGCTCCCTACTTTGATAGGAATGCAAGATGACACAATCCCCAAGGATTCCTCGGGGTTGGATCTGAACATATGTAGCAAAATTGTATACGAAGAAACCACTGACTCAAGAGCCCTCCTTTTTGGAACCCAACCCAAAATTATACCGGAAAAAAACAACAACATGATTTATATATAGGGCTATCCACTGCGGCATTATTAGTAACAGCAAGAGATAAGAATAATATCTGTCTGCAGGGGCCTGAGTGAATAAAGTATCCACAGAGCAGAGCACTAGGAACCTGCCAATACGGGTAAGGAAGAGCTCCTTGTATTGACATGGAAAGACACAAGATGCATATTAAGTGAGGTAAACAAAATAAACATAGGGTAGAGTACTGAACGCAGCATGCTACTTTTATGTTAGAAAACACAGAACATAAAAATGTATATTCTCTTTCGACTCCCAGCCAGGGTACATGCTTGGGTTGCAGGCCATAACCCCCAGCAACCGCACATTGATGTTTCTCTCTCTCTCTCTATCTCCCTCCCTTCCCTCTCTAAAAATAAATAAAATCTTTTAAAAATGTATATTTTCTTATGTTTGCCAAAAGAAAGAGAAACAGCCAACCAAAAGCCAATAACAAAATTTTAAGAGGCGGCTTATGGGCAACACAGAAAAGCTACAAGCAAATAAATTTTCCCCTTTGCCCAGGAGGGGTCTGAATAAAAGGACCCAGACTTCTTAGAAAAAATGTCTGACTCCAGTCTAGGGGAGGGATTTATAAGATGACGCTGGGAAAACTTTATGTTATAGATTTTATTGTAAAAAAACAAAATCTTGTATTATAGTATAAATGATAGAAAATCACTGTTTTCAAACCACTAATGAAATATTAGCGCTATAACTAAATGAAACAGTAGCACTGAAAGACCGGTGAGAATTTGTCAGTAGACCTGGCAACAACTGCCTGGAGCAGGGATCGATCTCCCCATCACTGGAAGTGAGACCACCAGACATGTATGCTTTTCCCAGGAGCAAACTGCTGTAAAGCATATAGTGATGCAAAGTGAAGTGGGAAAGGGGGCAATGAATGAAAGGAGGGGAGCAAATGTTGACAGTTAATGAACCTGGAGATGGGTGTACAGAGATTCATTATACTAATCCCTCTCTCCTTGGGTTTGCCTAAAATATTTAAAAACTGCAATTTTAAAACACAAAAGCTCCACTTTGGAATCTCATTTCCCTGTGATGTAACAAGTTAAAAATCCTAGACAAAGTACTTGGGTTTCTAAGGAGGAGTCCAGGAGGGAATGACTTTCAATGTACTTTTCCCAGAAAATCAATTCTTGACTGTAAATCTCCCCGTTTTGGAGTAATTCCATGAATGTTAGCATGTTAAAAGTTCTGAACAGCTCGGTAGTAAAGATAGTGGTTTAACCCCATCCTACGCAGGGTTTCCCAGAGGTCAGCAGCCAGGGCACAGCCGTTTTCGGTCCAGTGGCCCCTGCTGCGTCACAGGAAGAGCTGCCTCTTTACACAAGCAAGGGTTTGAGGGACAGGGATTTCAGACAGTACTAGTGGGGAGGGAATCAAAATAGTGTTTCTCTAATCACTGCCTGGCTCCAAGTCCTTCATCTTCAAAACAGAGTCAGAAATTTTCAAGAAGGTACACGCAACCCTTCCTGATGTTGCCCAAATCTAGTCTAATATCTGAACTTCCCACCTTCACCTCCATGGGGAGTCCTGGGCTATAGGTGAAGTGAACCGCTCAGTGTTTGTACGGTTTGCCCACGTGACTACGCCCTCCAGTCTTTGTACCCTGGTTTCTGAAGTTCCTTCTGACCGAGGCACCTTCTCGTCTTCACTATCTTATTCAGGCTCAGGCTGAGCTCTGTTTCAGAGACCACTCCCTAGACGGCACGCCAGGCGGGGTGAAACGCTTCTTCATTACCCTTTCTTACTGCCCCCTCCAGCCTCCACAGTAGCCCTTGTCACACTGTCCCATGGATTTCTCTGGTGTGCCTCTCTTTCCCATTGAATATGATCTTCTTGAAGACTTTGTCTGTATCTTACTTTCTCCTGTGATCACAGAGTGTGGTGTATTTGCTCACAACTATTTATGGAAGGGAAAGAGAGGAAAGATAACCCCAATAATTACAAAAGAGTTAAAATGTCATCGTTCACAGTTCCTGTAACTAGAGATGCTTTGGGAGAAATATTGTAGTTAAAAACTCACAACAAGGTAGAAAGAGGTGGTATTTGATTATTTCTGGAAGAGTATTTTTATGAGAAATGAAGGCAGGGAGAAAAATGGGCACTATTTATCTGAAGGGGAAGAACACGGGGTCTGATCCCTTTTTTTTATATACTCACCTGAGGATATGCTTATTGAGTTTAAAGAGAAGGAAAGGGAGAGGGAAAGAGAGATGGAGAGAGACACAGATGTGAGAGATAAACATCGATCAGCTGCCTCTCATGTGCACCCCAACCCGGGACCGAACCCACAACCCAGGCATGTGCTCTGACCAGGAATTAAACCCATGACCTCAGTGTACAGGACAATGCTCCAATCAACTGATCCTTCCTACCAAGTGGGTGAAGGTTAACAAAACGCAAGGCTATGGCTTATGGGGATGAACTCAGCACAATCTGCAAATTTTACCAAATTCTCAAGCTACCTAGGACCCGAAAAAGCCACAAGCAGTGACAATATCAAAAGGATTTTCAGTTGTAGGGGAGGAGATGAGACAAATGGCTCAGGTAAGCTTCTCTCTTTCATTCCTTTCATATGGACAAGTGCCTTTTAATTTTTTAACCTTATATAAAAGGCTCTGCAAATGCTGTTCTTGGGTAAATCCCTTATATTCTTTTTTTAATTTATTTTTTTAGAGCGGGAAGGGAGGGGGAGAGAGAGAGAGAGAGAGAGAAACATCAATGTGCGGTTGCTGGGGGTTATGGCCTGCAACCCAGGAATGTACCCTGGCTGGGAATCGAACCTGGGACACTTTGGTTCCCAGCCACGCTCAATCCACTGAGCTACGCCAGCCAGGGCAAATCCCTTATATTCTTTACCAAGCAGCTCCTGCTCTTGCCCCTTCCACATAGAAGTAATGAAGACACCACTCTCCACTAGACAGGTTTTCCCCTTTCTCACGAGTTTCTATTGTATTATGAATTCTCATTCTATGTCTACACAAATACCTGAATTTATTTCCTTTTTAAAAAAACATTTGCTTAATACCCACTAATTTCTTAGAGGCAAACAGTCTATATTTCGTGAGGAGCAATTAAATAACATTTCTAATACAGATCACCCTTTCCTTCCATTACAGGGACTGTGTCTTAATGGGCCCTCATTGTCTTGGAAGGAAATGACAAATGCGTCCCCATCGGGGAGTGGCCATCCCACCCATCTCCCTGCTCCCTCTAGTGCGGCATTTGTCATTTTCCCCTCGTGGCTGCCAGCAAGCTTTCAGCTTACTGAGTTCCATCAAAACACTCCAGGTGCTTTGGGCTTTTTACTCTCTCTTTTACAGATTGGGTTTATTTACATTGGTTCCAAATGTGACAAAAAGCAAACAAGCAATTATCCACATGGTCCAGACGTGGCTCCTCTTGGAACTCGGATGAAAGAGGCCTGACAGTGGAGCCCGGGCCCAGCTCGCCCCGCAGGCCGGATGGAGCGCACACAGGAGCATCGTCTTGGGCAGCTGCCAGCCTGGCTGATGAGCCCTAATTGCAGGAATGCAGCTCGCTGCCAGCAATTACGCAGGCATAGTTAAGTTAGACACATTCGCTCTGTCTGGGTCATAAGACCACTGTTCTGTTGCTGCACGAAGTTCTAGCCGAGGTCTCGGAAACAGTATTCTTGATTGAGGACATCATTTTAGTGATTTAAACAATAGTTTTTCTTTCTGGGGTCAGCTTTAAACAAAACTGTGAGGAGGCACACCTTAGGCCTTTGTTTTCCTAGCACCGCCAATTTATTTGTGCCTTATTCAATTCCCTCTGGCTTTTCTTTCTGTACTCCATATTCCTGATTAGGAATAAAAAAATAGATTTGTATCTAATGTGTCAACTTTGGGAGGACTTTTTAAAATTTTTTTTTAAATTGGCTGGAAAGTGTTTGGAGGAGCTTGGTGGGAGAAATGCAAGGATCAGTTAGCAATCTCTGCCGTGGCATGTGGCACCTACTTTATAGACGCCCCCTCCAACCCCACTGTCTAGAATGTCTTCTAGATGCGTGCCAAGAAGAGTGCCAGGAAGCATGACATACGTTAGCAGTTATTATTTATCGAACACTT
This sequence comes from Phyllostomus discolor, assembly GCF_004126475.2. Classification (NCBI taxonomy): domain Eukaryota; kingdom Metazoa; phylum Chordata; class Mammalia; order Chiroptera; family Phyllostomidae; genus Phyllostomus; species Phyllostomus discolor. The sequence goes on along the minus strand of NC_040915.2, from coordinate 30,357,113 downwards.
CTCCTGCCATGAAGATGAATACGTCAAACTCCATTCAGACAGTTTTAAGGTATCAAAGGCACATATTTTTTTATCCGAAAAACTACAAGAACACTGACTACCCTAATGTTCACACGTCCCTTTTGACCTTGAACCTGTAAGCTAAACTTCATTAGCTCCACTTTGTCACAAATAGAAGAGGAATTGTTGAACGCGTGTAACCAGCCAGATTATCCAGAAAGTCTTTTTCACCAGTGAGTCTCTGGACCAAGTATTTCTGGAGAAGGTGAGCTGTCATCCTTGGGCTTTAAATAAAATACGGTCAGCCTCCTCTCAGAGCGGCCGGCGCAATGAGACCATCAGGATGTACGCCTTAAACTCACACAGCGCATAAATATACATTGGTATATCAACTGTTTCTCAACAAAGCTGGGGGGAAAAGATTTTTTTGATTGAACAAATGAATAAATATACAGACAAATAAGTGAATGAATGTATTAATGAAAAATTGCAAAGTTTTAAAAATTCGGTTCCCCAAGGATGTGACTCAACAGGTGACTTTGGAGAACTGAAGAACGGGGCTGGCAAAGAGACACCCTTAGTGCCTGGGCCCTGGCTGGTTTTCAAGTTCACACACTGAGCAAAAGGATAAGGATTATACATCTAAAAGTTTGTCAAGCACTTCCAGAGAATCCCACAGACTTCCCTTCCCCACTTCTATTCTTGAGTGTAGCCAAGGGACACCTTCTCTGGGAGTCTCAGCTAATTTAACCAGTTGTAACGGAGGCAAAAAACAGAGTGAATTTGGTTCACGTTCACGACATTATGTTCGGACTGCGGGCTTCTTGCAGTTTCAGCTTTGGCAGCCTGGGGGCAGTAGCAGAGTGTTTCTATCGCTCCCAAGAATACGGGAAGTCAGTAATGGAGTGCGGGTTAGACTGGGCAGCCCCACAAGACATGCTTCCACACCAAACCACAGAGTAGAGAGTTGCCCCTTCTGAGAGATTCTGTCCCTTTTCAAACTCCTTGCTCAAGCGAGGACCACAGGTTGTCTAGAACTCTCACTGAGCTGCTTCTCAGCTGGGAACGGTTTGTGTGTGCTTTCCATTTGGCAATTCAAAGGTCAGAAAAAGACTGGATCACTTAAACCTTCCAGCAGCAAGATTGCCAACGGCTCTTTGTGTCTGCCTTTATTATTATCTCAGTGGTTGAAAATGCCCCTCTGCGTTCACCTGCCCTTGGAAGGACGAGAGGAATAATGCAGTCTTTAATTTTGGATCTTACTTTCAATCCGCCCTGCTGTGATTCTTTTTCCTGGGGAAAAGGCAATTTGACAATTTTTGGCATTGCCTAACCAGTGCAGTAACGCTGTTTTTGAAGTTAAAATAGGCCCCATCTCTGCTACTCCTGCTCGAAGTTTATACAATTGGTTTCTATCATCCTCTGGCTCCTAATAGTTTACATCATCCATAAAACTGCAGGCCGCTGGTTTACAAATCACGTACAAAATAACCAGACTCTTGCAAAATTGAACTAAATATCTGTTAAAATGTTTATTTGGTGTCATTTTTCATGTTTGTTTATTTTTTCTCTCTGCACAACTGGGCCGGAAATTTCTAGAGGTCAGTGTTATGCAAAGTGTCTTGAGATGTCTTGTTGCATTCTTGATTCGGATTGTAAGGTGGGGGAGGAACAGGCTTGAACAGGGAAGGCCTTGGCTTCCCCTTAAGGGGGCGTGGGGGGGGAGGGGACACAGCAGGGGTTCACAGCTCATGCTCAGGTTCAGGGTCATTCTGCCACCTCCAGTGGAACTTAGCCAGAACATTTTGAGTAAGCCACATCTCAGATTAATTTATCCCCGCAGCTTGTTTATCATTCTGCTTGCACAAGCTTATTTGTTTTTTACAAAAAAAAAAAAAAAAATCGGGGGCTTACATCCTCTGTTTAATCTGTAATAAGAAGTTATGAAAAAAGTTTATTTTTTCCATTTAATTACTTCTTTACATGCATTTACAGTAATTAGACATCAGATGCAGTAGCTAAAGCAATTACTATATGTCATTTCAGAGAATTACAATATAAACATACAGTAAATACTCAATAATCCATGACAAGCTACTTAAAAAGTAATAAGGAAATTTAATTTAAAATGTGGGAGCTGAGATGCATGATGTACTTCTGAATGAAATGCCCACAATTATAAAAGAGAGACCCCAGCTTTGAATATTCACCGCTATTAATTTACCACCTTTCACAGTCCGGGTCACCAGCCACCTCCCTTCAAAATTAACATGAACAATGCATGATAAATAGCCTCTTATAAAATGGAAGCCTTTCCTCTCTTCTCTTCTCTCCCTTTCCCCCTCTTGTTTCCCTTCCTTGCCTTCTCCCTTCTTTCTCCCCGAAAAGCCACATGACACTTAAAGGCCATTATTAACCTGAGCGCACGAAAGTTTGTAGTAACATCACAGTTATAGTCGACATACCGCGGCACTCTGTTTTTCACCTTTAAAGGTCTTTTTCTCCCCAGATCACAACGCTCTATAATAAAGCACAGGAACTGTGGAACTCTTTGGAGGGGTGTTCAAATCACAGTTTATTTACCCAGAAACCTGGGGGCAAGTTACTTGACTTCCCTGTGCCTCAGTTAGTTCGCTTATTTCTAAAACGGAGGCGTAACTATTTGTCAGTGAATTTGTCTGACACGGCGTGAGCCAAGCACGTCTGGAGTGGAGCCGGCACTAAATGAATGGCTGCTGGTCTTGTTCTATCCACGTATTTATCTAAATGCATATAATCCGTCTGGAACATTGACTGCTTTCTATTTAGACTTTTGCAGCCTTCACCACTTCTAAAGTCATCACTTGACGCGTTTATCAAGTCCTATAGTACATACATTTTTTCTCCATTCATTCAAAGAAATTCAGATGCAATATTCTCCCAACATATACCAAGAACTGAAGACTCACTTCATGTTCATTATTTTGAATCCATTTATGACTCGACAGATTCTTTCTACTCCCCAGATCAGCTTTCCCCAAAATATGTTTTGTTGAATAGTTGTTACAGGAAATGCTTTGCCCAAAAAAAAGTGTTCCATAGTCAAATAGATTTGGGGAATGTTACTTAATTGGTTCCCTTCTTGCTGATTTTTAGATATAGTTAGGCATACAATGGCTTGAAAAGGATCAGCCAGTGAAGGTAACCAGAACTGCTGGAGCTCAGGAGATGCGTGCGTGCGTGCGTTTTTATTTTGGTGTTGACACGTCACCGTCCAAATTACCACCAAAAGTATAGGAGTCTGACCTTACAGCAACATGGAGTATACTGATGTCACAGAGCTCTCGTCCTAACTCCTGACTTTACAGGTAAATACAACTGAGGACCGGAGAAGGGACTGTTCACGTGATACCGTTTACAAAAGGCATTCCAATAAATCCCAGAGTAAACCTGTGGGACCACCTTTCTACAGTTGGAATTATTAGTTATTGAGATCCTACTTAGTGCTAATCATGATGTTAGACATTTATTTACACTTAATCTTTTTAGAAGTTCCTCAGGCAGTCGCTAAGGCACTTTAGTATTGATAAAGCCGACTTAGAGAAATCAAGACATTTGCTGGGCATCTCGCAGCAACAAGTGACGTTCTTAACCTCCCGGTGCCTTCGCCACTCTGGTCTGCCTCAATCTGCTTCGACATTTTTGGTTCACTCTGGTGAACCTTGCAGCTATAGTAGGTGAATCACAATGGAGCTTCAAGTTACACTTATTAATGTAAATATTCAGTTATAATATAATGTGTCAAACTATTCAACTGAAACATTAGCACTATTAGTTTATGGAGAATAGAAATAATGAGAAAATGGCTCCTGGTCTTTATTTCCTTCAGCCAGTTGAAAACTCCAGTGTCTGTTCAGAGATGATTCCCACCCAACAGAGGGGTCAGCCTCCCCAGAGCCACCTGGATACACTCCTGAGTGCCAGGGCACTGCCTGGGGCCCTGGGACCCAGGTTCCAACTGTGTCTGACTTTCCATCTTCCTGCTAATTGTCGTCTCTGGTCTCATCAACCACAGTGAACGCGCTGTGTATTATACCCCGCCCCCCCCCCCCCTTTCTTTCTCCCACCAAAATTTCCTGAGATTTCACTTTTTCCAGGTACACCTGTTTAAAATGCCACAGTTACTTAGAACTGGTCAAAAATAGTGACAGAAATAAGATGACTCTAAAAGCCTCTCCACCCCCTTCTCCAGGGAGCTGATACCGAATCGCTGTCTACAACACAGTTTCTGGGCCTGGGTCCTGTCCCGTTACACGTGTTCTGAGAAATGGATTTTCCACCATTTCCCTTAGGGACAGTACTTCTGAATCTAATTCTCTCTGTCAGAACATTTTTTTTTACCCACATTCTATCAGGATTCTCTCTCCCTCGCATGTGCTGGCATTCCAGCCCATTATTTTTGGTCCTGGTTCTATTCTCTCTGCCAGAGTAAATAATCACAATCTCCTCCATCGTCTATCTTTGTCGCCTGCCACTGCCTGCCTTTGTCATTCCCTTTATCTTGTGATTTCATGGCTGGTGAATTTATTTCACTTTCGTAGTCACGCAAGCCCTCCAATCCCTTCATCTGCATACTTCCCAAGCATACAAAAGTTGTTTCAATTCTAGAATTCCATGATTTGGACTTATTTAAAGAGCAGCTTTAGAAATAAAGCAACTGTATTCCTTATATTATGGAAAGAAAGATGAGCAGTGTGATTTTTTTAAAAAGAAGAAGAAAGGGGAAAAATGAAAAGTCTGTCTTCACTACTTTCAAATGCAAAACCAGCTACAAGAGCAGGTATGGTCTTCCCCGAAGTGGACACACAGAAAAAAAAGCCTATTCCCCCAGGGAAGATCTGGAAATACTTCTTAAACTTACTGAGGCCTTGTGGAGAATTACGATTACAACAAACCTGGGGGATGATTGTGATTCCAGGATGCCTGCGAAAAGGTTTATTTCATGCCAAAGAGCTTAGCTGATTTGGAATCGAATCAAAAGAGCCTTTGATTCTCTGAGGCTGAGCAGTTCATCGTTATCTTTTGGCAAAGCCTGGCGAGGTTCAGCCAACACGGTACCGGCTCTGTCACCCCTCGTCCCCGTGGATAACACATCAAGTCATATTGTATAAACGGGCACCCTAGGGACATTTGAAGGTGGAAACAATTTTGCAACTACCATGGGACACCAAATGAAATATTTGGGTAGTCCTTTTGAAGTTGTAGATAAATCTGTTGCCCCTTTAGAAATTATTATTATCGTTAATATCGTCAGCACTTACTAATGTACACAGAGACAACCTACTTGCATTCTATCTCCCTCTTAACATTTCCTAGTAGACTTTCACATTTCACACATTGTAAAAAAAAGTTTCAGGTTTCTCATAAGATGATATTACCTCATTACATTTTGGTGAGGAGTCATTTAAAGACTTCAGGGGTTCTAATTCTCAAGATTCATTCAAATTCAGAACATATACAATCCAATGTGACATAATAACAAAATCCTAGTAAGGTTTAAATGCTACTCAAGTAACCCTACATGAATCAAATGAGGTATATGGAATACAAAGAATCATTCTTTTTAAAAATTTAATCTTTATTGTATTTCTTTCATTACCAGTTAGTCATTCTTTAGCCAATGTTATAATTCTTTCTTCTCTTTCTCCTCACCCTCTTCCTCTTCTTCCCCCTCTTCCTCACCCTCCATTACCTCCTTCCCTCTTCCTCTTTGCCAGATCAGATGATAATTTGATTTAAAATTATAGTATTGAAAATTATATGCAACTCCTCAAATGTCACTGTTTTCTTCATCCAAAGTCAATGTTATGACTAAAAGTCACATATTACATCCGGCAACACCTAACCTTCCAAAGCAGAATTAAGTATCTATCTGATCGAACAGAAGTCATTGGTCCTGATTCAAAGACAATTTTCTTAAAACACCAAAGTCATGATTAAACAGCCCTTATCTGTCTTGAACCTCATTTTATCGCCTACCAAATAGTGGCAAATTTATTTGAATAACTACTCAGCAGGGTCACCAGAGTAATCAATACAATGATAAACGGAAACCACTTATAAATTTCTGAGTGCCAGGTGTTAGAAATTGGGGTGATTTTGTATTCATATACTTTTTTAAAAAATATTTTATTTATTGATTTTTTAGAGCGATGGGAAAGGAGGGAGAAAGCAAGGGAGAGAAACATCAATGTGAAAGAGAAATGTGAATCACTTCCCTCTCATTCACGTCTCGGCCAGGGCCGGAACCTGCAACTCAAGCCTGTGTCCTGACCGGAAACCAAACCGGCTCCCTTTCGCTTTACAGGAAGATGTCCAAACAACTAAGCCATACTGGTCAGGGCTACATTCATATATTCTCTATAGTATTTTCCAAATCCTCCTAATCTTATGCTGGAAAAAATATCATACATTCTAAACTGTAAAGTGCTGCACAGCTGCATTATTAATGAAGATAACATTATTTGGCAGAGGTGAAAGTTCTTGCAAGTCATTTAAAAAAGAATAAGCATGTAAGATTATATAAGAGTAACATAAAGATGGAGAATAATTTTGCATAGGTAAGGCGAAGGAGTTAAAACATAAAAAAATGTTTAGGAAGTTCTCAAGTCTTGAAATGGGTAGTTTTATTCTAAAATTAACTTATTCTCATTTCAGAAAGATAGGGTTCCAAATAAGAAAATCATAGCAAACTTCACATTTCATTACTTATGGCATTGTAAAATATATCAAATATAGTTATTGGTTCTCTTTCCCATTGGGGATTAGTTTGCAGATTTAAAAAAAAATCCAGCATTGCCCAAAGGCAAAAAGCATTTTACTAGCACATCTGGGTTTTCTCAAAGCTCTAGGCTTTAGCCACTAAATCATTAACATCCACTTACTTTGAAGGAAATTACAATTGGTCTAATTTAGAGACTTCACCTTGGATTTACTCATTCTCTGGCCCACGAGAAAAAAAAACATGCAAAGTACATGCAGGCATGAAAACCCAAAAACGTGTTCAAATTATTACCCTACAAGAAACTCATCACCCATAGGCTCACAAATATATTCGAATGTTAGCACGAGTCCCAACACTCTGCCTAAACCAGGGAGGACCGACCACACTGCTCCTTCCTTATTTAGACCATGCAGATAAAAATTTCCAAATTTTGCATATAATTTGGTTTCAAATAGTTTACCCATCTTAAAGTTGCATTTACTTGTGTGTGCAGACATAAAACTTAAACGTCTTTTACAAATTCACATTTAATTCAAATGAAGCTATAAAAGGCACATGCTTGTACCTAATAATTTATTTGAAAATATTTAATATTTTTAAGCACTTGTATGTGTGTGAGAGAGAGAGAGACAGATTGAGGAGAGAATTTCTTTAATTTCTTTAATCAAGAGACTGGATATATATTCTGGCAATTTTGGGGCAATGCATTCTAATTATTATCTCAAACTTATTTTTTCTCTGAGTAAATCAGAACTCTAATTATAGGCAGAGAAAAATATACTCAATATTGTGGAATATTTATGCAAAATACCACCCTTAGCACTTATCAGCTAAACTATAATGTCTTACAGAGCTTTACAGTAATTTCCAAAAGAATATTACTCACTTTGGCCTTTCCTTTCTTGTTCATTATGTATAATACCTGATGAGAGTACAATTTCATTCTCGAAAACTGTAATCTCTGGTATAATTAGCGCAATTCTACCATCTGCATTCTTTAACAAGAAAAGCCGCATGTCTTATTCCATGAACAATCACTTTTCTCAGAAAAATCTCTTGCTTTTCTGGACAAGATATTCACAGATCTACCTAATCACAAACTTGATTGTGTTCTTGAGAGTTAAGGATTGTTCATGTTTTCTCCCAGGAGAGGATCCACGCAATTAATTTCTTGTGTATTAGATGTTTCTAAAACAGAGAAGCCAAGGCGTGAAACTAATTTCTGAATTATTTCACTGGCACCTTTTTCATTTTCCCCCTAAAAAACAAATGCATGGCTGTGCACAGAAGCTCCATTATCAAAATAAGAAATGACACCTTAATTACATAAAGACTTCAGGAGGACCTAACACTCTTTATCTCTGAAGAGATGCTATATGTTAACACAAAAAATTTAGATGTATAATTTCTGACTTCTAGGATGTTCTTAGGGAGCAATGAATTAGCTACTCTCTCATTCTCTCTCAGTATACTATGGGGAACCGCCTGAACAGAATTTACCTATAAAAATTGTGTATTCTTACATGTTTAAACTTTGGTCACCTTCAAAGTACTCCCCATGTGATGTGGTACACCTAATTGAGATGTTTTTCCCACTGCTCAGAACAGATTTTGAACTCATTGATTTTGGCACCTTTTAGTGCTTCTGCCATTTTTGTTTCACCTTTTTCATACCAGCAAAGTGTTTCCCTTTGAGGACTTTTTTCATCTTGGGAAACAAAATATAGCTGCTGGGGGCAAGATGGGGTGAGTAGGGAGGGTGGGACATGGGGGTCATGCCATTTTTGGTCAAAAACTGCTGAACACTCAGCGTGGTGTGGGTAGGTGTGCTTGTAAATCACACATCATGAAATGGGCAAATGTCTTTAAAAAGTCTTCAAAAAAATGTCACTGAAGCCAAACGGAGCTTCTCACAACAATGCCAGCTGGTACACTGATACAGCTGGGTTCCTAGAACACTCACGTAGCGAGGGAAGCCGGCACTACAAGGAGCCTGCCCAAGTTTCTCCGTTGTATGCCTAAGTCAAGTTGAAGAACACTGGTAAGTGGATTTGCTATTGGATCAGGACTCAAGAAAAATACAGACTTTTTTACTTCCTGCAGTATTTTAAGCATTTTGTCCCATTTTTCCTTCCATTTCATCCTTCTTTGCCAGAGATTGAATTTATAACTTTATGCACTGAATTTAAAATCTCCTTCTATCTTCCTCATCAAATACATGGTTTTAAAAAAGTTTTGGCCAACTACGCTTTAGCAAATTCTTGTTTAAAAAAAAACTATTTAAAAACTAGCTACATTTTTCCATTTGAGGAAATTTATTTCATATAAATATCGAAAAAAAACAGCTCAGATTATATCTAATCAAATAGAAAGCTATTTAAGTGCAAGGGGCTAAATTATCATTGCTCTGGGAGCAGTGATGTTGAATTTTCTGGCTTTTGTAGACTTATACTCTAAGTCATAATGCTGGATTGACAGCTTTGCTTTGAGATGCATGTGTAAACACCTGTATGATGAGGATTTGAACTTTCCTGAGGATCCTACTGGAAATGAGTTGAGGCTCAGAGTGCAATGGCACCATTAAGTCCCAAAACACTACATAGTAACTGTTAGAAAAGACTGTCAACTTGCACTTCGGGCTCTGGGCCAGGTTTCTATAAGAGGCTCAGAAAGTCTGCATCACCAGTCCTGTGTGAAGATAGTGCTGCTGACCAGGGCTCTTCTGCAGAGCCAGCTCATCAACGTCAGAGACACCGGACTGCCTGCATGGGTTAGTATGATGGGGGTGTCGGCGCTTGGGTCCCATGCTTCCATGAATGTCCTGGAGGCACAGAGGAGACATGTAACAATTACCTTAGTGTGTGTATTTCTGTGGGTGTGTGTTCCTCACTACACAGATGCACCAAAATCTTTAATGTCCGCAGCCAAGTAATTATGTAATATCTTCCAAGGGACTCTCAGAATTTACCCGTCAAGCATGTAGGGACTTTTTCACCTAACAAGGCAACCTTGTTTTTGTGAGGGAGTATCAGAGTTTGCAAACAGGACTCTGACTTCAGTTTGCCCACTGCTAAAACCTGGTAGCCCCCAAACTGGTGATTGCTCTTTAATTAAGTGACCTCAGTCTCCTTATCTCTGAATCAATTGAATGCCACTGCATTTCACACATACTAGCAAGTTCAAAATTATAATTATTATACTAAAAACACCCACATAAGCAGTAAATTATTAATTAAATACTGAACACTTCCTGAAAACCTGCTACTTATCCAGCACAGTAAGGAATACAAAAATATATATGATTAAATTGCTATCTTCAAAGAGCATTGCATTAAACTTGGAGAGGAATTCTGAACAGACATTCCTTTTAGAGTGTGTTGAGTTATACAACTGGGAAGGAAGACAGGTGCTGATCCTCCAAAATATTCGCCTATCCTTTTACCTAAGAAAGTAAAATGTGTCATCCATGCCATACAAACAATACAGGCAGGATAGTGAGGTTCTTAAGGAATGACTTGCGAGGCAAACCGAATGGATTAAAAATCATTTACTACTCAGAAGTTTAATATTGTATTGTAGTCACTAAAATTTTCTGTGCCTTGTTTCTACCTCTATAGCATGGGTCTTATAACAATACCAGCTTCTTAGGATCGTTATAGAATCAAGTGAGATGTATCTCTATGCATAAAGATACATACACATACAAATAGAACTACTTAAAATTGTAAAAGAGCACCCAGAACATAAGCAATTGTGTATTTATATTTTTAACACACAAATAAGGATAGAAGGAGGTATGAGCTAATACGAAGTCTGGTTCAGTAAATACTTGTGATCATTCTGATGGGAATTCTGAGCTCCCTCAAAGCTCTTTCTATGGAATTACCAGCCCAAATTAACTGAAAGAGTTTGTCAGTAAGTTTACCCATTAATCTGAGTTTTTAAGATTAATAATAGTAGAGTCTGGCCATATTACGTCAGATGACAGAAAATATTAACCAAAGTTTAAAAAGTATTTGTAGCTGGCTTAGAAGAGGCCAAAGAAGCACTTAAGATATTGTTCCGCTTTTCCAAGGTCTTCTCAGGAATTAAAAAAAAATTTATCCTTGCCTGAGGACACTCTTTCATTGCTCTTTAGAAAGCAAGGAAGGGAGAGAAACATCAGTGTGAGAGAGAAGCATCAGTTGGTTGATTCCCATACATGCCCAGATTGGGGACTGAACCTGCAACCCTGGTATGTGCCCTGACTAGGAATCAAACCCACGGCATTTTAGATATGGGACGGCACTCCAACCAACTGAGCCACACTGGTGGCAGCTTCTTCTTCCTCCTTCTTCTTCCTTCTTCTTCTTTCTTCTCCTCCTCCTCTCCCTCCTCCTCCCTTCTCCTCCTCCTCCTCCCTCTTCTTCTTCATCTTCTTCTTCTCCTTCTTAATTCAATTTTTCCATCACCATTTATCCCCCCATGCCCTCTTCTACCTCTATCCATGCCTCCCCCACCCACAATCACCACACTGTTGTTCATTTCCAAGAGTTCTTCTTCTCTTTTTTTCTTTTTTGTCACGAATTCTTTAGTCCTTTTAGTGCTTATCATACATTAATCACTAATTCATTTTGTTTACAAAACCTTTTTATGGAAAAGTTTTTTTGAGATGAAGATTCTACTTTTGCATCTTTAAAAACTCAACAAAATGAAAAGCATTGAAGTTCTAGGTTTCTTACCTCAATTTTACTACAATAGAAGTCATTTAACAGGAAATGACAGTTTGAGTGTGATATTACAGATGTGTCTGTATCGGATCTTTCTCTCCTGAAAGCATTATGATACACAGTGGAACCTGGCTAAAGAGAATAAGTGAATGCACAGAGAGGACTTAGTGCCTCATGGAATTAGAAAGCACAGTGGCTGGGGAGGTGTTCCTTGGTGGAGCATTCAGGGGCTTCCTTCAGTGCGGTCAAAACTCTCCTTTCTGCAGCCTGCTCACCTCCAGCCTGCTCACCTTCTTTCCCTACTTGGAGGACCTCCTCTTGTGGTCATCGAAAGACCATCAGCATCTCTTTGGGATTCAATAAATACAGGGCAGGGTAAAAGGAGGTTTACAGTTGTTCTTATGGAAAATAATACAGTAATTAATAAATGACAACACAGGAATAAACTTCATGTTTTGTGTACTTACAAACCAATATTTGCCCTGCCCTGTGTAACCGAAAATATAGCACACCCAGCTTTGGCCATCGGCAGGAGGTTGTAATGTAACCAAAATGAAGGGTGAGATTTGGACGGCAGCGGGAATGAAGGGAAACAGCATTTCCTGTGCACAGAGCATGATCGACGGAACGACAATGTAGTGTTCTGTTGCCTGGGCTGAGCCTCAGCCTGGCAGAGAAAAAAACACATTTGGGCATGATGTTTAGGTCTACAAATGAAGACTTACATAAACTCAGACAAAATGCTTTGTGTTCAGTTGCTTTACCTTAAAATAGAGATGCTTATTTCATGGGCTTCTGTGAAGAGTAAGTACATGAGTACATTAAGTGCTCCAAAGAACAGTGGCTGCTCTTTGTACGACCACACAAGTCAGGCTGAAACTACGGTTCCCCTGCACACGGGTCAGAAAGAATGCCCTTGGAAAGGAAATTTGAGTTCAGAGCAGGGCCTTGGAAAGGAAAAACATTTTGACTCTATCCTAGTACTGAGAAAGATCTTTCAGCTAGGAAGCGACCTAACACAACTGATATTTTAGGGAGGCTTTCTGGCATAAGACATCTAATGAAGAATCGAGAATGAGGGACACTTGCCAAAGATAGTTCAGTTCAGGTAACTCCGTGGCCAATGTTTACAAGTGTCTATCACGAAAATAGAGATTTCTTTTAAATGGCTGTGCCATATATTTGGACATTTCTCAATATTCCATGAAATATTAAGACATTAATGCTGGATCCTTACATAGTTAAAGTAGCAGTAAAAAACTCTTTCTGGCAATAAGTAAGAAATTGAATGACCTTTACCTTCTATTAGCAAGAACTAAGACTCCACAGTGGCATCAGTGAGAAAGAAACAGTGAGAATAGAAAATGACCACAAAAGAAAATTTTCTTAGGAATTTCCCGTAAATAGCATCATGTTTGCTTCCTTTCAAATGTGGGAGTAATTATACAATACCAGATAGGATGCCGTAAAATGTTTATCAATTTTAAGATAAATGAAGCAAACATAACACAGAAAATAACCTCTTATCGTAATAACAATGCCCCTGAATTCTGTATTGGTGAGGGCCTTGACCAAAAATATGTTTTTGTTTTTTAAGCTGGTATGTACTCAGTGCTCTTTGTATTCCAGTATTTATTGACATGTGCTTCAGTCACCAGTGGGGGGCATTCACCAGCTTGGTAAGTTTTCCTCTATTTACCTGGTCTTTTCTTTGTCTCTATTTCTTATAATTTCTTAGTCCGCGGGGTGTTATTTGATACATGACAGATTGCAGGTCACTGCAATGCCACTGCTGTGGAAAACTCAGTTGTATGGACAAATAGACAATCTATGTATCTTCTGTATGACTTGATTTGAATCAATTCCTAACTCCTTTATGCAAGTATGTACGCAGACTATGTTCTGACCAACAAAAATAGATGCATGGCATCTTCATAGCCACAGGTGCTGGAAGAAATCGTAAATCTTCTTTTAGAGAATGGCTATCTAAGAGGACAGAGGGGGAGAGATGAAGTGGATTGCCTAAGGTCACAAGCTAAAGCTGTTTCCTAGGAAGGATTCTTAATTCTGCCTTTTGTGCTGGCAATCACTCAATCCATTGATGTTGGAAACTGTAGAGTCAGATCCTTTATCTCCTACAGTACATCTTCGGGGAGTATGACATTCTGGGGGGTGACAAGACTGTGTTTAAGTGATAGCCCTCTTTCTTGAATAGTGCAGGGAGGTGGTGGGGAGAGGGGAGGAATTTCCATTACATTCCATGGTGAAATACCTAGGGAGGGCTACACGGCAACAACAACAACAACAGCTACTATATATATATAGTTTATTTAATGTTGGGATTACTTTATAAAATTGGGTCTAATCAGAATATGCAAATGACCAAACATGCTCAGACCTGGCATGTTCCGCTGTCAATGAATTATATTTATAAAGAGCTAACATTAAAATCTCAACACACCTTTTTATATTTGGAAAAAACTGTTGTGTGTTAACGTGCTTTTTTATTATATCCTGTCATGCTTTGTGTGATAAGTTGTAGCCGAGAAGTGCTTTAACACAATTCTAGAACAATCAATCCAGGTTTCCGTGTTTGAATGCATTCTGCCCCCTAACCAAAGAGCAAGTGCTCTCTGGTCAAAGACTAATAATGGTGGTAGTTATATTGCTACATGTTTGTAACCCTTTGCATTTCACAAAGCACTTTTACATAATTTATTTTATTTGGCCTCCATAACTCGATTAATTGCTTTTCACTATTCCTACTCTAAACACAGAGACCCTGAAGCCCTTGCCAGTTAAGAATCTTGCCCAAAGCTTCTCAACTAGTTATTCTTAACCATTGAGGTAGTAGTTGTTCAATCAAACCTTAAAAGACCATCACCATGAGACCCACTATCGTTTTATAGTTCACCAAGAAAAAACAATAGGACATTATCAATTTCATAATGTATCCCAGTTTCAGTGGTGTTAAAAATCTTGTCAGAGCCCTGGGTGGTGTAGCTCAGTGGATTGAGTGCGGGCTACAAACCAAAGAGTCGCTGGTTCAATTCCTGGTCAGGGCACATGTCTGGGTTGCAGGCCAGGTCCCCAGTGGGAGCTATGTGAGAGGCAACCACACATTGATGTTTTTCTCCCTCTCTGTCTCCCTCCCTTCCCCTCTCTCTGAAAATAAATAAATAAAACCTTAAAAATATATATCTTGTCAGAGGAGAGGGGGTGGGGGGCCGGGTGGAAAAGGTGAAGGGATTTAGAAGGGCAAATTGGTAGCTAAAGAACACTTACAGAGACAGAGATTACTACACAGGGACTACAGTCAATAATACCGTGATAACTGTGGATGGGGGCAGGTGGGTACTTGAAACATTGGGGGCTGACTCTAAAGTACATGATTTTCTAACCACTGCGCTATACATCTAAAACTAATACAGAAGAATATTGAATATAAAATGTAACTGAAAAATTTTAAAAACAGATGAACTTTGCAAGTGCAAAAAACGTATGTATAAAACGGATACAACACGGGGAGTTATTATCCATCCTACCCCTGGATTCTTAGTCTTTAATGCCAGGTTCCTCAAAAAAGTGACCTCTGTGGATCATTTCCTTCTTATAATTTATTCAGCACTTATTTACTCCAAATCTGGCACCTGCCACTCTCTCTCTCTTTTTTAAGATTGAAATTTTTAAAGAGAGGAGAAGGGGAGGAGAAAGAGAGGGAGAGAAACATGGATGTGTGGTTGCCTCTCACATGCCCTCCACTGGGGACCTGGCCTGCAACCCAGGCATGTGCCCCAACGGGGAATCAGACCTCAACCTTTTGGTTCGCAGGCCGGCATTCAGTCCACCGAGCCACACCAGCCAGGGCAAAGATCTGTCTTTTTATAGTTGCCAATGCCCACACAAACAAAGCTGAGTCTATTTTTCTCAGTTCTCTCTCTCTCTCACACACACACACACACACATACAAATTCCATAATTAATACTCCAACTTTAGCAGCCTTCTCTGGCTTTGTGTGTCTTACACGGACCCACCTCTTCAACTTGTTTTAAGTATCTCTTTTCATTCCCAACTCAGTATTTTTAACTAACTAAAACTAAAGTCGTTCTCCCTCTCTTAATAAAAGCGAACCACCGCCACAGACAGCAAACAAATAACAAAGCTGATTTCTGAGTTTTCAAGTTCACAAAAGATACGGCATTTCCTCCCTCGGACTGTTTAAAATGTAGTGGATGATGCTTTTATTAAAAAATCACACAAGTGCTTCAAAGTGGCTTCCTAAAATGAAGTGCCGCTGAGGCCACTCTGGAAAACAGGAGGCATGCATTGACTTTCTCCCTGAATGGCAGTTCTGTAGGAAACTGCTCCCAGAACGGTCCTATCAAGTCCCAATGAATTGGAAATGACCACCTCCACTGTATCCCAAAGGTTTGCTTGGCTCTTCCGGTACCTGCTCAGCCTCAGAGGCCACAGAAAAATGGCCTCATCTAGGTCCTTCTCCACCATGGACATCCCATTTTTCATCACACAATTTTAAATTTTATTGTTTTATCACTTATCAGTTTACTTTTTTAATTGGGTTTTTTTTTCTCTGTCTGTCTCCCTTGAATACATGCTCCATAATGGCTGAATGCATGGATGTCTCGGTCCCTTTTGTATCCCCAGCATGCAGAACAATGCGTGACATTTAAAAGGCACTCACATACTCGATTGCATACATCATTAAAACTCCTGGTGTAAGAAGGAGTCTTTTGTTGACTGGGAAACACAGGATTCATCACTCTTACGTCTTCAGTATACTGTGAAATTTTTCATTTCATTGTTGGTGGTCAGTACCGGTGTGCGGCGTGTTTCTAGATGGCTTTGAAATGTAAATCTCTAAAAATCTCAAAATGTTGAGAGATAAATGAGATATTTTTCCTTCTGAGAACTCGTTCTTGCTGAATATAGCCTGCAGAGCATGACGGAAAAGTTAACGCTGCCCGTGTGTTTTCCTATAGCTATAGAGCAATAATGCCATTCCGCCTATTTAAAATTACGAAGTTTCTTTTCCTTCCAATTTTTAATATCGTACTATCTCTTTATTAAATTTTAAAGTTTAATATTTTACACATTTGGATTTTGTTGGATACACTTTTTCTGCTTATTAATTTTACCAGTAGTACCAGTGTTCAGCAAATTAGAGTTTGCTAAATAGAGTTACATCATGTTAATAAGCCCAAATCTCTTGGTCCTGATGTTTAATTCATTGCTTTTATTAGTATATTTCCAAGTAGAAGATTTAATTTATACATATTAAACTCTACCACAGGGCGTCTTGTTCACAAAATCTTTCATTAACTCTATTCCCCAGTAATGAATATTTTATCAATTTATTACATGAAACATCCCTGGCCATTATTACTTAGATAATCATTTGAGAAATTTTGTCAAATACACCAAGCAGAATAAAACCCCCAAAATAAACAAACAAAAAGCCTTTGCCCTTCTGTTAGAATGTTCAGCTCTTCTGTTCTCAGGTAATTTTTTCAATTCACTTGTAGCTCATGCTCTCTAACAAGTGTTTTGGAATTTACAGGGTCATACCACAGCTTCCTCATTAAACGCAATGACTTGCTAGTAGTTCATTTTGTCAATGAAGGAACGGTTATTTTGCATGGAGTGGAGGCTGTGCCTGGGGCCTAGGACAGATCAGAGTTTCGGCTCTCAGAAAACACTTCCATGGGGGTGCACCTGCTCCCTTGGTCCAACCACCTGTAATTCCTGTCCCACTAGTTGTACTCTCTTCCAAGTAATGAGCAATAGAGAGAAAGGGGGGAAATAACATTTATGGTACCATTCGTTCCAAGTATTTGATGGTTCCCAACCACAGGGGACAATTATTTCCAAGGCGGAGTTTAAGGAGGAATGAACAGCTCACTGTGCAGGACATGCACCAGGCAGGGGCAGGGTATGCAAATGCATAAAACCCAAACGTGAAGACTTGGGTACCAAGTCGGCAGGGCCAGGTGGACTGAGGATTGTTAACTACTAGCACAGAATTTTATTAGTAAATTGGCCGTTGATTAAGACCCCCACATGACAAGTCTCCTTGCTTAGGACGTACATGCCCTGGTAGTGGGGAATGCTTAACGAGAACAAAGCCATGTTCTCAGCAAGGAAATGCTGAGACCTAGGTTTGACCAAGAGCGCTAGTGCAGCTTTTGGGAGACTTTGTAGGAAATAATACAGGTCTCCATTATTTAGTTATTCTGTATATTCAAAGCCATGAAACATGACCTGTATCATAAAGACAACCAAAAAGTAACTGTAGTGTGGCTCCTTTGTGTTTGTGTATGTGTATTATATTTTTCTTATAATCCTCAAACCTACTCCCTCTCTGTCACTTCTGTGTGATTTATATTTATCTTCTATATTGAAGGTTCTTATAGGAAACCAATGACTAAATCAGGAATCATAAAACTTTGATCACTGTAACTGGGGCAGATATTATAAAATAATATGACAATGAGATTATGTCCTAAAATACTTTTAGTCAGTAAAGGAATTTTTAATTTCTAAAGACCAGCAGATCCAGAAAATAAATAAGTTCATGGTGGCTGGGACATTAATAACCTTGTTCAGTCCCTACCACTGTACATGACTTATAGTAAATGCTAAGTATTAATTGATCAAATGAATAAAAAAAGGGAAAAACATAAAACAAAGGATGGTTTGTATGGACATGTTTGAAGGACCTTACCTAAAGATCGATTAACTTTTCAGTTTAGGAAAGCATTTATTGAACACATACTAGACGCTGGACACCATACCAAACCCTGTATTTATAAATATGAATAAGTACAGCCTCTTTGTGGAGCTTATACTCCATTGGGGAAGCAAATGCCAATGCCTTTCTTCAGTTGGTTTTTGTCAGAGCTAGTGTACAGATATAAAGTTCCCGTGAATGGAAACAATGCATTCAACCCAAACTACGTCACCTGCAGCATCACTGGATGTAGAAATGGAGACACAGAGGAGGACCAGTAATTCATAAAAGGCGTGCCCCTGGAGATTGTAAAGGCAAGATCTTAAGGATATTACTGAAAATGGAAGCCAAAGCTGAAGAACGAAGACGTGTCACTTGTTCAAGAAAGCCTGCCCTAATGTCTTCTTTACACAAACGTATAAACTCCCCATCGTATTCCTGGGGCTGAGCTTGTTTTCTTCACTAGCCTCACAACGACTGAGTTTCAAATGTGTTTAGCTTCTTCACTAGACTGTCAGCTCCATGAAGGGAGGGTCGTGTCAGTCCTATTCACTACGTTACGCCTGGTGCCTAGCAGGGAGCAGGTGCCCCACCAATATTTACAAGAAGGCTGGAAGGAAGCATGAGGAGGGTAAGGCAGGAGAGAAAGGCATGCAGTGAAGCAAGAGACCAAGAGATACTGTTCTGAGGAACTCGGCCAAGGCGGTGAAAAAACCAAAACCGTGCCATAAAACCCATTTAACCTAAATGCAGAACCTCACTGGGGAACCATTGGCTCTATTCAAAGAAGAAAAAGGAAAAAGACAAGCACCTAGAAAAGAAGAGTGGATTGAAAGTCAACTGAGCAGAAGAGCATTCCAGCTTTCTCCATCAACCTGGCTTCTCTGCTTTTCCACACCCTCGGCCAAGGGACGGCGACACTCACACCTCCCGTCCCGAGCGGCGGGGAGAATGAGTGAGACACAATTCAGGAAGTCCCGCCACGGAAGGGATCAGGCAGTAGTGTGCTGAGAGGGAAAATGAAAGGATAACTATGTGGAAGCTACCGACAGGCAGATTTTTGCCGTAGGAAGAAACTTCTAGGAACCCAGGCTGGAGCTGTAGGCTGTGCTGCATCAGGAAACACAGACCTATCACCTTGCTGGGGCTCTGGCTGGCGGAGTACTGAGGGTATTTAAAAGTGGGCCATAGAAACAGAGTAGTGATGTCATTAGATGATCCATAGGGTCTCTAGCATTTCCTAAGATGTATTATTGTATCAGCTTGGGATATGCACCGTAATGACACATGAAACAGTTATGCACAAGAGCAATGCCCTATTTATCTGGACTGCAGACAACAGGAAAGCTTAGCTGCAATTTTAGAATAAGAATGTTCAGAAAGATAAACCTCGCACTTGTACAATACACACTAAAATACACTGAGAAACCTTATGTTTAACATAAGGTTTTATGCTATAAAAAAATGAAACCTTATGTTTTACATAAGGTTTTATGTTATAAAAAATGAAACTAGATGTGGCATACTTGGTATTTTATAATATTTTAGTAGTTAAAAAGAATGATTCCATTTATCAAACTACTGAAATGAACAAAGAAGTTCCTTATACCACCGTTTTAGGTAAGCAGGAATTTGGTGATTGTAATGAGAATCCCAACGATCACATTTTGGAACTTAAAACAATGCAAGATGGTATGTATCCTAAAGGAGATCACGTGATGATACAAATCTGACTTTAGATCATCTGTTTGCATTAACGTTACATCATATTATTCAGTTGTGGTGGCTTACCTTTAATACACAACATGTAAACTTTTAACCAAAAGATACCTTTTGACCAAAACTTTGACCAAAAAATACCTTTGCTGTTGAAAACAGTTTAAACTTTTCTAAATAACCACCTCAATTGTAGAATAACAAAATTTCTTTTTCTTGTATAATGAAATCACTTTTTCTTGTAGTTCGAAGCTTTAAACTCCATGACAGCAAAATTAAAGGGAGTAGTGAGCTAAATCTTATAAACACTTACAGCATAATAATCACTTAAAAATCAAGTATAACAGTACAAAGCTAAAATGACTAGAACTCCAGGAGTTATGGCCTACCGAAGTGCACTACAAGTAGAACTATTGCTAATTGAGGCATGTTTAAGTTCCAAACAATTACGCAGGCATTTTCTAGAATAAAGGATATACGCCAGGTCAAGTCATTTTTCTGCTTGTTAAAATGAAAAGGCAAGGGCCTTAATTTTTAAATGACAGCTGTAAAATGACTAATTGCTATAAAAAGAAACGATTCACTAGTCTAAAGATACAATTTGAACCTTACTCTCTCAGATAAACAGCTTAAGAAAAAAATACTTTAACATATGATAACTCTGTTTACATTATTTTACTTCTACAGACTTAACAACTAAAGACAAAATTAAGATAAACAGGAGGATATTTTGATGTTAACTGAAGAGAAATCAGAATAGGAGGAACCATACAGTTTTACAAAATAATATACTTTTAGTTTTTTTTTGGGGGGGGGGCATTAATTTCTTGAAGAGTACAGGCTTGTTCCACTAATTCTAATTGAGTTTAAAAGGGCGTTTATTTGTATTCAGAAACAAGAATGAACATATAAAAGTAGTTCTCTAGAACTTGTAAACGAAATTATAGCTAGGTAATTCCCTATTAAACTAAGATTTTAATGAGAAGACTATTAAGAATGATTACTAATCAGAGGAACAAGTCAAGTATACTAAAGAACAAACAACAGCTGATTCCAGTACTGAAGAAATTAAATTCCAGAAAGGCTTTAATTCTCCCTGTGACTAGTGAAAAATGGCCAATCAAAGCAGCAACTGTCAAAAATCCAACAATAGGGCAAGTTGGAAATTTTTTTTGTTTGAATTAAGATCTTGATTTGACTTCACATTGAGGAAAACAAATTTAGCCGATGTTCTTATTACTTTATAAATGAAGCACTTCATTTAAAGTGGCACATGCCTGTGCCAAAACACAGTGCATACTATGCCCCAACTCCCTGACCTACTATTCAAAAGACAAACTGCATTCTTTTAAACCCAGATACCTCCGAGAAAAATCCTTCCCTTCCTGACAAAGACAAAAGGTTAGATCGGAGGGCCATTATCTTATCAAGGGGCTGGAATACATGAATACAGGAAGAAACCTTTCAGTTAAAATTTTATAAACAGATGAAGGAAAATCTTTATACTTGCTATTTATATCACTTTTGCTCCATGGGAAAATAAGAGGAATAAATCTTGGTGGCTAGTCTGAGGCATACTGGAAGAAATCCAATTTAATTAGGGAAAAACCCTGCTAACTGAGGGGTTGGAAAAATAGGACTTTGTAACAAGTACACACCATTACAAAACCCAGTTTGTGATGAATAAGCAGTGAATTCTTCCTTGACAGGTGTGCACTGTCGGTTATTTACTGAAGTTTCCTAGTTGGTGCTCTACATGGCATGCTCCTCATTTTTAGAGAGTAAGTGTAAAACTCTGTTCCTTGTTTACATCCGTGTTCATTTCACTCGTAACAAGATAAATAACAATGAGACCGAGGATGCCTACACCTGAAACAATTTAGACTGCACGTCCTGCTTAATTGCCTCCATCTTCACCGCTCCCTTATCCCAGTGCTTAAACCAGAAAAAGAAGAATTAGTGTGATCAGACTCAGAGTTGTCCTCTGTAAAACACAGAGGCTCAACATGAAGGAAAAATATGCTGGGGCCCAGGAAGTGTCACCGAGAGTAACTTACCTGTGATGGAGAAGGCCATCTATATGAAAACTCAAGCTTGGGCACAAAACTGAAACACTGGTTTCTTAGACACGGCGAAGCTCTGGGATGACATGCCTGCTTTACGCTGTGCTTCAGGCTTCAGACAAGTGTACTTACGGTGTAGAAGTCGAGACCGGGTCTCTAGTACTTGTTAAAGGAGTCTGCGTACTTGGAAGCAGTGAGCGTTGGAATATACAGACACAAATTTGCCCTTGAGTTTTCCACATTTTAGAAGCGTTTATTCATCTCTATGTTAGTTCACTCAACAAATACTTGTTTCGCACATCTCTGTGCTGGAAATATAATAAGAAATAATCATAAAATAAGTACAGGAAAAGCATGTACTTGTGCTCTGGGGCTGGGAGGGTAGCTGGAGGGTAACCTTGCTGAAAGATGTGCCATTAATGCAAACAGGCCGGCCAACCGCCCGAACGGGCCCTGGCAGACAGGATAAAGACAAAGAGACGGCGTTTAAACAAAGTAAGTTCCCCTGGCTTGTGTTTGCTCTTCCCGTTTCATTTGAACGTAAAGTAAATACGTGTATACTCTTGTGCTAACATGTTATGTAGAATGAAGCTTTCTCTTTCAGTGCACGCTGTATCTGAGTTCTGAAAAAGGCTTCCATACATAAAGCACACCCCTAAAA
The DNA here is from genome assembly GCF_004126475.2 of Phyllostomus discolor. Classification (NCBI taxonomy): domain Eukaryota; kingdom Metazoa; phylum Chordata; class Mammalia; order Chiroptera; family Phyllostomidae; genus Phyllostomus; species Phyllostomus discolor. The sequence goes on along the minus strand of NC_040915.2, from coordinate 30,334,452 downwards.
CACTGGGTCAACATTAAAGGTTGCGTTTCTTGAAGGTCAAATGAGAATGACGCCTGTGAAGTAATCTGAGTGTAGAAATTTTCTAGATTTCAAGAAATGCCATATATAACCTTTATACAGTCCCAGATTATAAAGATATCATCTGAGTTCAACAATTATCAAGAATATACCACATTTACTTTTCTGCTTTTTTGAGCCTGAGTTGATATAGTAGAAGCAAACCTTAGTCGCTGTTGCTTCTCAACAAAACTTTGGTAGATATCTCAAAAACTATGAATATTTTCTTAGTCACACTAAACTAACAGTAATTCCTTGGTGTCATTCAATGCTCAATTTATGTTAAATTTTTTTACTGGTGGAAAGATACCTCTATTATTTAATACAGACACACCAAAACAACCAAAACGTCCCAGATTAATTAAACAAGATCCCCAAAGCACAAGCCTTAAAATGAAAAGTCAATTTGTTTGTTTATATTAAAAATGAGGGACTTCTCTTCAGTGAAGGGCACCATATTATTTAACACTTCCACCATTTAAGACCACTGAGATGAAAAAAGAAAAAAATTAATGAAAAAAAGCCTAAATTCCCTCCACAAGAAAATTTAATATTGGGTTGGCCAAAAAATCCATTTAGTTTTTTTTCCATAAAATAAAAGACACATTTTTTTCATTTTCACCAATAACATTACTGACTTGGATATTTTGAGTATGTGGGCTATCCCCCATGTGGTATAATGTTGATTGATCTCAATTAATGTCTTGATTTGATTGTGATCAATTTCAACTGGTCTACCAGACCCTGGAGCATTGCCCAGCAAGAAATCTCCAGCAGGAAACTGTACAAACCACTTTTGACATGTTTGAACAGTCACATAACCTTCTCCATAAGCTGCACAAATCTTTTTTTTTTTTGCATTTCAGTTCCATTTTTACCTTTCTTGAAATAATAAAGCATAATATGCTAAAAATGTTGCATATTGGTTTCCATCTTCAATATAAAATGGCTACACAAAAATTCACCAATTTTGATAAGTTTTTTTAAAAATGCACACTGATATGACAACTGTCACAATACGATCTAACAAAATTGTTTCGAATGAAATTCAAGACCACGAAGCACTACTAGAGTCATCTTACAGAAAAAAACAAATGAACATTTTGGCCAACTCGGTATCATCCCACTGACTTTTCTACAAGGAGAAGTCTTTCCAATTCATTCGTCTTGTGCAGCAAACATAAGGAAGGGGTATCTGAGAATTCCAGAATGACATTAAAGAATATAGTTTATATATATATGTGTGTGTATATATATATGCACCATGTTCTAATTGTTGAGTTTGACCTTTCAATAATATTAAGATGGGAAGAGATCAGAAAGAAAGCAAAGGTTACATTCCACGTAAGGCATTAAAATGGAGAGAGACGACACAACAACCCAGAAAACCATTCTCAGTGGAAATCCACATCGACCTGTACCTCAGGTACTTTACAGTTAATTTCTTATGATCAAGTAATGAAATAAACAATTGTGGCAGCAAGAATATTAAACTCATTAAGCAGCTGTCATGTGTCAAACACCAGATAAGTGCCTAAATTCCCCCCTTCTGATGGCACAACAATTGTATGAAGCAGGTATTGTGATCCCTCACTTTTAAAGGGGAAAACCCTAGTTTACAGCATTTTGTAAATTGATTGAGTTCTCAAGTACAGGTGGGTCAGGATTAGAATACAGATGTGATTGCTGCTATTTTAATAATTTATGTATTTACTCATTTATAAACTAATAACACTATGGAGTTGAAAGGTTCAAAAGCATAAGAAGATATTCTCTGAAAAGACTTCCCTTGACTCCTGATTTTCTGCCTACTTATTCCCACACCACTATTTTCCCTTTTTGTTTACACTTCTAGAGGCTAATGAGCACCCAATAAGGTCTATATGCGTGTGTGTATTCTTTTTCTGCTCCTTTATTATGCCAGGGCTGCCATATTCTTCATCCATTTATGTATCTTTCATATATAACATATACTTGAATATAAGCACATTTTTTTCTAATTAATTTTCATAGTTATATAGTATTCTTGGTTCTCCAACAATTTGGTTCTTGACCAAGTTGTTCGTGGAAGAAATGTCTCAGTTGTTGAACAAAACATCAGATTCTCTGCCAGACAACCTTCATGCTGGTACCTATATCATCAGTCGTCATGCATCCCTCAGGCGACAAACAGAGGAGATTTGGTTTTTGAACAGATCATTTCTCAAACAGTTTTCCAGAACAAATTAAGAACTGAGGTTTCACTGGACCATAATCAGTTAGTCATTCCCATCACAATGGGAATTTACATTGCTTTCCATCATTTTCTTCAAAACCAATGCTCCCTATCATCTTGAATTGAATGGTGCCTCCAACAGGTTGTATTGGAGAGTGACTATCATATATCTGTGTCATATGTGTCAGCCCTCTGAAATTGAAGTCATGTGTTAGAACAGCGTAACTTGGGCTGTAGTAGTTTCATTGCATTGATTGCTTCAACTAATGCCCTCCCTGCACTCTTCCCCTTTTGGTAGAGCCCTACCGTGTGCAACCTGGGTTGACCGTCTCAATTGTTCCATTTATCTGGGCAATAAAAAATTTTTGTTACAAGCAGCAGCTTCACAAAGAACATGTTCTTATTTCTTTTGGATACCTGATACTACCAAGAGACCATGTCTGGGTTAGACCGCTACAGGATGGGAAGCCATGTGGGGAAGAACTGCGTCATCCAGCCAGCACCATCCTAGAACAGTCACCTCCTAGCTCGTTGACCAGGTGAGCGCAGGTGCACCGGCAAGCATGTTTCCAAAGCATGACTGGAGCAGAGCAGCAGAGCAAAGCAACTGATTTATTGACCAGTAAGAAAAAAATGACCACTAAGTTTTGCGTTTTGTTAATGTCAGAGATAACCGATGCGCTTCATCCAGACTAGTACATTAATTAATCCTTGTCATTCAAATAAGCCATTGTGTCTGCTCCTCACTCATTCCTATACTGTTTGAATTCTTTCAGAAAATATGTGACAAATGTGTGCTTCTTTTGTTAAAAAAAAATCACCCAACCACAAAACATACATTTGTCTCACTTTAACCCTCATCATCATGAGGGTTATAACCCTCGTCTTCTTCAAGCAATTTCAGTCGTGTCAACAAGATGTCATCTTTGTGCCATCTCTCCATATACTATGGGACAAATGAACAATTACTACAACTAGAGAAAGACTAGTTATTTCAATAAGTGTGTGACTAAAAACCATGATAAATTATTTAGGAGGGTTTTTTTCATTAATAAAGTGAAAAATGCATGTCTGAAAGAGCAGATGAGCTATCTAGTGTTAAAACAATTGAGACTAATCTGCTTGGTAACATGTACCTACTAGATGATGCTTGAGAGAACATTTGTGACTCAAAAGAGAGATTTATGAATTTGTTATTGTAAAATGAATCTAAAACCCTGAATTCGAAAGGGACTGATGAAGACATTGGAGGTCTGAAGGAATGAAGGCAAAAGAACAATTATGGTAAACAACCTCACTTACTTGGATGCAATTGTGAAAATGTCCTTCGTGACTGTTGTTAGTAACCACTTAAAGCCGTGTTGTCTTAGAATCTGGAGTAAGGTAAAAATAACAAAACATACATGTGTACATATCCATCAAGTTTTAATATAATTTATAATAGTGCAGAAAGTTTGACCTAATCATGGACAGAATCTAATCTGCCCCAGGTTAAGATGCCTTGCTAAAGAACAATGTTTCTGACTCACATTCTTTTGTTAAATTAAAATTTTAATAGCATATGTCAACGTGAAGTGTATATCGTTTTCTGGAGCTATAAAAAAAATCCATGGTGTGTGCAGAGACTTTAAATGAAAGAAAAATGTATATAGACATTTCAAACTTTTCTGTTACTTAGAATCTGTTTCAGGATCCTGATATTTGAAATAAACGTGTTGTGCTCATGTATCCATAATTTCCATGCAATGCCTTAAGTATAGTGAAAAGGAAATGACAGATGTTTCATTTTCCAAAAGCCATATTAAATAACAATCACAAAATGCTCATAGAGAGAGCATTCGCTCTCCAATGCTCTCCAAGACAGAAATATAAAAGTCTGGCTTTTACTAATGAAAAAGAAGGTGATCTCAGTTTCTCTGAGGATTGTCAACGATTGAGGTCTCATGTGCATTTTAGTTCATTCAATATCTTTAAGATTTTATATTCAAACTAAAACTACTCTCTGTGTGTACGTATGTGCGTATGATTCTCATGTTTGAAGTCATCTCTTATTTCTCTGTGAATGGTCGATCTAATCGGCTAATCAGTCTATTCAGCTAAACATTGAAAACTAGTCACACCATAAATAGAGCCTAATGATAATTCTTGATGACATTTGTGGGTGCTGCAAGAATTTCACATACACCCATTCAATTCTTACACCAAATTGTAAGTAGGCGCATTGATTACCCCATTTTAAAGACGAGGACTCAAAAGCCTGCCCAATGTAACACGCAGTGGAGTTGATCAAACCCAGAAGTCCAACCCATTCTCTGAAAGGGCCTTTGAGGTTTTCTTAAATAACAGCTATTAGGTCTGAAAGAAATTTCTTAAATAACAGCTATTAGGTCTGAAAGAAATTTCTGAGTGGGACCAGCCATGGGTTAGAGAGGAAGTGTACTTTAAACTCTATCATACTTGAAGGTTCCAGCTAAACTGTATCATAAACTCAGACACCCTCCATGACTAGGTGAGGCGGGCAAGGCCCCTACGGCAAGCCCCTAGTACTGGGGCTATTGTGGCACTGATCAGCAGGTTGACATGACCTGTTTGGGGTTTCTAACCATTCACTTAACACTGCATGATGCACGCCTGTGGGCTGACTGGGGGCTAACAGTTAAACTAAATCATTGTCTACCAGCGTATCCTCAGCACCTAGCATTTTTACTTTGCCCACAGTAGGTGCTCAAATGTTTGTTGAAAGCTGGAACTTGGAAGGAAAGTTTATACAACATGTCTGGGACATGTGGGATCGAAATGGGCAAGATGATTAGGTGAGCTCAAGACTATGCTATCGGCACACTTCTTAAGTAAAATCCCAGGCATATTAATTTACACAATAGACAGTTTCCTGAAAAGCAGCTTGAAAAAAATCACACCTTCTGCGGTCCAATCATATTTTCTATTGATTTACATTATCTTCTCGGAGCTCTTAGCCTTCGTTTGGGATTGATTGTCAGTGGTTCAATCTACCTTTAATTGAACTCTGCTGCTTCCCCTTCTAATTTGCCTGCCCCGTCTCAAGTAATTAGTGAGCCAGGCAGCCACGACACAAAAACAATTCTACTACACACACATATCTATATATTTAATATAATAGAAAAATTAATTTTTCTAATAACATTACACTTTTACATATCAAAAATTTAAAAGGAGAGATGCACTACTTTTTTATAGTGGTAGTTATTTTTGGAAAACAATTTATTGTAGCGTACTCACAGATTTGGGTTACTTTGCAGAGTAGAAATTATAAATTGACATTGCTCCTTAGCAAAGAATTTCATTCATTTCATCTCAAATTAATTTTCATACCCTTTTAATCAGTTTTTCCTTCTTTCCCATGGAAAGCATCTCTCATTCATAGGTAATTAAGTTGTAGTCTGACAAGATAATAAAATCCTGGCTTTGTGCTCAGGCTGACCTAGGCGCAAATTCCTATTCAGCACTCACTGTGTCTGTATCTTTGGACAAATTACTAAACTTCTTGGTATCTAATCTTCATCACTGAAAACTGTGGTAATAACAGTATTTTTTAAAGGATCTGTCAAAAATGGTAAACCACTTAACACAATGTCTGATACATGGTAGCTATGTTTACTAATATTCTTTTTGTCACTTCTTGCTTCATTAGTAAAATACATACAAGTGCATTTATTGGTACTTCTGATTTGACCTGTATGGTTTAAACAGGTTGTCTGGCTTTTAGCAAGAAAATAAAATACCCCTTAAGTCTTATACTGATTAGATTTAATATCCAATGTTTTATAAATAATAGAATTTGGCTCAATAACAGCAAAATGAAATCTAACAATGGAATGTTGGTTTTATCCAAAGCAATCAATGAGAAAGGATGTTGATTCAACCAGGGTGGTGAACACACAACACAATATGATGCTTTATAGAATTATACACCTTAAATCTATATGCTTTTATTATATAATGTAACCCCAATGAATTCATAAAAGAGAGAACTTTGATTCATCCTATCAACTCCAGCTCTGTGTTTGATAGGATTATCATTAGAATTTATGATGCTTGTGAGAATAAGACTCAGACAGTTGGAAAGTGTGGAAAATGCTTTAAAATATGAATTTGCTATAAATCACAAGCACTGCACTGGCGTTAAAGAAAATAATACGTGTCAGAGCATAATGACATCAACAAGTTTGTAAATTGTCCAGAAAGGTGACAAACAATTCTGATTTCCAAAACAAAGTTAATGACACTGAAAATGTGTGTCTCTCTCATTTACCAGCTATATTGCAAACATATTATAGATACATATGTGTATATGTGTAGACACTCTTATTTATGCAAACATGAATCCTAGCTAAATAAATACGGTTCTATACATCAGTCAAAATTTATTTCTGTAATGAATTTTGAGTTCTAATTAATAGTCATATTTAATCTGTTCCATGGTTTGCTCTTCTAAGGTAAATTCATAAGTAGTTGAATCTTACAGTATTCCCTGCTTCTGAACTAGCATTAATTTGGTGGTTTACAGGAGGATGGTTTCCAAAGGCCCCGATGGCAGATGCCCAATGTAATAATGCCTGCATTCTGAGGTTGGGTGAATGCAGAGCTGGAAGAGAAATACTCAGGTCTGCTGATGGAAATTTACCGTACCAGATCCTCTCCAATCAGATTGCCAATCACACCCCATTAGTTTCCTAATCAAACTGTAAGTGTAATACATACATACAGACCGTGTATTTCAGCTACTGAAATATAGTCATTTTCCAAAGGGCTAATCACAGTAAATTACCAAACCTAGGAAAAATAAAATTCTATAGCTATAAAAATTCAAACTTGCCAGCATAAACTTATTTTTTTTAAATCTAAAAAAATTATCAAATAATAACATTATTATTCATGGGAGATTATTTTTTTCCTGTAGCACTCAGATTTTAATTATGAAATGAGCGTCAAACATGACAAATAGCCAGTGAGATCTAATGACTATCTTCTTTTGCCCAGTCAGCTTTTTCCTTAGCTCCCTTTTGATTATCCTTGAGAAAGCAGGAATGATATTTTAAAAATTCAAAGCAAGACAGAATTAAATACAAATGCCAAGTGAAGAGGACGATAAGATTTTCAAGTCTGTGGACACAAAAGCGGTTCCTGCGGTGAGTGTCCTCACACGGTGCTTTCTGAAGTGGGAGATAGCCAGGGTTCGACAATGGCTCATAAAAGTATTTTCATGAATGGAAACACTGCAATGAGACAATGCTTCCTGTCACTTAGAAACAAGCCAGCATCCACCCCTTTTGCACCTGTACGGAACATACCAGAGGCAGAAAGAAAAGTAACATTTTTGTTTGAGTAAAGGACATTAAAAGTAGTTACGTGGAACAGACTTTGTTCTGGCTGGTACTGGGATTTTGTATAGGGAAAAGGTAGGATGCTTATTAGATGGGTTGCATTTAGTGTTCCATGTGCTGTCAGAATGCAAAAGTACTTTTCTAAATTTGTAGAGGAACAGGTGGGTTGATGAGTAAGGTGGATGTGGAGGGAGACTCAGCACTGAGGAATGGACAGGACCCTACCAAAAAGGGCCTTGACAACTATGGTTGTTGAGGACAACCTGTGAAGGCGAGAGTACTGGAGTGACTCTGCCCAGGCCAGATCAAGTTGTGTTTGGAGACCTGGAGGGAAAAGATGTTTTAGAATTTAATACACACGAGCTAGTATTCTAATATCTGCATTGATGGACAATGAGCATAAATGAAATAAATATTACTTGCATAGAATTCGGTTAATGCAGAAATACTTTCTACTAAAGCCATAACTCTCTAACGTGGTGGCTGGATCATGCTTTAGAGTAGACACAGCAATATTTCAAGGCTGATTTGAAGACTTTGATGGTGGATTTGTGCTACCTTGTTGTTTGAAATGGACGACTGGTGAGATTCTTCATTTTCATATAAATGCCATATTTTCCAGTTAAAGTGTTTACTTTATCATAGTTTTAGATTTACAGAAAAGGGAGGAAAGGACACAGAATTCCCATACACCCCACACCCACTTTTGCCTATGACTAACACATACTTTGGTTCATTCATCAGAGTTAATGACCCAATATCAATGCATTACTACCAGCTAAAGACTATACTTTACTCAGAATTCCATAGTTTTTACCCAATGTCTTTTTTCTCTTCCAGGGTCTCACTGCAGATACCTCCTATTTAATAGTTATGTGTCATTAGGTTCTCATTGACCACCGGTTTCTGAGACGTTTATGTTTTGCAACTTTGAAACAATCCCTCCAGGGGCTCTTCCAACTGCTTTTTCGTGATCGCACTGCACTTACGGCTTTTGGGGAGGAAGGAGGACCATGAAGGGGAAGTGCCATTCTCACCACGCCCTGTGAACGGCAGGTACTGTCAGTGAGACTTCACACCCAAGCACGGCTCACAATGGCCCATTTCGTGTCCTCTGCTTCGTCTTGACCAGGCTTTTGTCAGGCTTCTCTCCTCTCCACAGCCCCCTGAACTCGTCTCGCCCCCGAGCGTGAGCACACCCTAAAAGTGAGAGCACACCTCACGTACGGATTTTTTCTGAATCAGCTGCCCAGTCTGAGACACGTCTCCTACCAAACCCCACTGGTTGTTACTCTTCCTCATCTGCCTGCTAGGATGCAATAATGAAACAGCACTGGGTGACTGAACAGAAATTCATTTTCTCACAGTCTGATGACTAGAAGTTCAAGATCAAGGTGTTGGCAGATTTGGTTTCTTCTAAGACCTCTCACCTTGGCTTATAGATGGTCAAGATCTTGCTGTGTCCTCACTTGCATCCCTGGTGTGTTTTAGTGTGTCCAAACTTCATTTTCGTGTAAGGATACCAGTCAGATTGGACTATGACCCATCCACTTGACCTTCTTTCGCATGCATCACTTATGAACACAGTCACATTTTGTGGTATTGGGGGATAAGGCTTCAACACATTAGTCTGGGGACAAAATTCAGCCCATAACAGCCAACTTCATCTTACCTACTGCTTAGTCCTTCTTATTGTATAAAAGAAAATCCTTTTACTGTTTGATTTTGAGGCATTTGCATATTTCTAAGATCTGAGTGTCCCCTTAATGATGTACATACATTCTGATAAATGCACCATTAGGCGATTTTGTCACTGTGCGCAGAGTATATTTACACAAACCTACATGTGATGGGCTATTACACACCTAGTCTATATGGTATAGCCTCTCGCTTGGAGGCTACTGTAGCTGAGAATGTTACTGTACAAAACAACGCGAGATTAAATACACACGAGAGACACAGTAAACACAAGAGGCATGAGGCTGCTGTCTGCGTAACACAGTGCGTTTTATAGCAAACTTTTTTTATAAGTAGAAAGAGTATACTCTAAAATAGCAATATAAATTATAGGATAGTAAATATATACACGGGTAACACGCTATTTATTATCCTGATCAGGTTTTATGGACTGTGCAGATTTGACTATGCTGTACTTTTACATGGCTGGTGGGCAGCACAGTAGGTTTGGTTATGGCAGCCTCACCACGAAAACGTGAACGATACCTTGCACAACACTACATGGCTATGACGTCAGTAGGTGACAGGCATTTCCCAGCTTCACTATAACCTTTTTGTTATTGTTGTTCAATTATAGTTGAACAACCATACAGTATCTATGGGTTCTATACCATCTATATATTTAAAAAAAAATTTATCTTCCCCTGGGGACATTTTTTCATTGCTTTTTAGAGGGAGAGGGAAGGAGAGAGAGAAACATTGATGCAAAGGAGAAGCATGGATGGGTTGCCTCCTGCATGCACCTGGACTGGGGACAAACCCGCATCCTAGGCATGTGCCCTCACCAGGAATCGAACCTGTAATCTTTCTGTTGCAGGACGATGCTGCAGCCAACTGAGCCACACCAGCCAGGGCTCTATGTCATCTACATTTTTTAAATGACTTCATGAAATGAATTGGGATGACTCAAAGTGCTTCGTATCCAAAGGGACTGATTCGAGTGGGAATATCTGAAGTGCAGATTGGCATGGACTAGGTTACTTTGGCTCTGACTGAGGAAACGTAACAAATAATGTGTTGTCATTTACACAACACAGATGATGCCAGGTTCAAAATCTTAGTGTTAGAGGGCACTATAGTGACTCTTTGTCCAGTGAACCAGCCTAACTTAAATGTAGCAAGCAGATCCATTGTTTTTGGCTGGAGGCTATAAGCCACAAAAAGAACATGAGCACATTTTTTATGACAGGACATAAATGATATTTTGACATGTCCATGATTTAGACAATTTGCTTGAAAATAACTACTTCATAAATTCTGAGAATGAAAAGCAAATTGCATTCAGCTCCATTTCAGCATTTTTAGGAAGCATAAATTGCAGACTTGTAAAAGAAATAGACAAAAGAGAGAGAGAGAAAAGAAAATGAGTATAGTTGCTAGCAAGGACTGATTACTGAGACTGATTAACTAGTTGTAAATTTTTGAAACCCTGTAAGCTTTATATTGGTATGATTGCCTCCTTCCTGTCTTTCTGCTGGCTGTTTAACATCTTGTAAACTCCCGCTATGTAGTCTGTGGATCCCTGGGATGAAATGATAAAGATCAAATCCTAGAGGTCACAGGCTTGGGGAGACACACAAAACTGTCTTTCATTTCTAAGTCCTTGAGCAAGATATTCCACCTAAATAGGTCTATCTTGTCATGCTTACACAGGGATACTAATTCTGACTTCAGATATTTTCTATAATTAGACAGTACACATGAAGTGTCTAGAATGACATATGGCAAGGTACTCCATCAGTATGAGTAGCAGCAGCATCAGAACCAGTAGCAGTAATTATTAGTCATTATAAAAGTTCCCTTGCATCAAGCAACATTTCTCCCATTACAGCTTGACCCCGAGCCTGTCTACTCTGACATTTAGAAGGTGGAACAACTAACTGAATCTGTTTGGCTCCTTCTTTCCCCTCACCCTGTCCTATGAGAAATAAGAGAGACATTTTGTGTCCATTATAGTAGCCGCACGCTTCTACTCCTGGATCAAGTTTTACAGTGGAGTTGATTATTTCTCCCCATCTTTGTAAGGTGTGTCCACCATTCATTGGAGTGGGCCAAAGATTGACCCCAAATGGATCTAAACCAAGGGATGACTTGGGATGTAAGACTTTGTTTCTTACAACTTGACCCACATCCAGGCGTCGTCTGTTTCCTTTCCCACGCGGGTGGAAACCAACACCATGGACCAATCACCGCTGACGGGGTTTCCCTTGGACACTTCACCCTTGTAAGTGTCGGCTCAGTGACAGTGCTTGGACCAGGAGGAAAATTTTCGACTGGTTTAGGAAATCTGATTACAACAGGTGTAATACATTTTGAACCAAGAAAATGCTGAAGGTGGGTTTTCCTATCCTTGTTCAAACTCTTGGAAATGTGACTATAAAAAGTGGGTAGAAAGAAAGAAAAAAATAAAGCAGTGAAACGCATGATTTTAATGGCCTTAATTATGGGGGCCTCCCAGGAGACTCACCCCATGGTTCCTAAGTCTGGCTGCTGTTTTCACTGTTGTTCTATCATGCACTTTTGCATTATCTGTCTGGATGAATTAGCCAGCCGAGCATGATAAATATCCTTAGTTAGCCAGTACCAGCTTTCCTTAGGGAAAGGAGTTCTTTTTTCTGATTTTCTTCTTGTTATTTATGAGGCTTGAATAAACTGTTAGGACATCAAAACATTTAAGTGATTACTCTCATAACCAACTTCTTTCTTTATGCCATTGAAATTACTAGTGGAGTGTATCATTTCAAACCCTTTGAACCCTTGGAATTTCCCAATTGGACCAATGATACCATTCAAAAGTTACCTAAAATAGGGTTGCCAGGTAAATCATATTTCTCATTTAGACAATAAAGCTGTATATATTACCGATCCTTTTACATCTATATTAACACTTCCACAAGAATTTACCAATGCCATCACATGTGCGGCCTTGATGGGGTAGAGAGTGCACTTTCGTTTAAACAAGGAATTTACACAGACAGCCGTGGTCCCCTACCATGTTCGTGCGCTTCCCAACCTGTGTTCTAATTTTAAGTTACGAATCTGATGCGTGTATTTATACACAGCCATGCCTGAATCAACTTGTAACTGCGAGCCTTTGGGGAGTCAGAGTGTTTGAACATCTGCACTTACCACATGTTGCCAGTTGGAAAAGAAACATCATTCAGAAGACCAAGGCTCTAAAAAAGGAAGCAACGGTGATGGCATTCTGTAGGTGTTCCAGATGATGAGAAATGTATTCTACAAATAGGACTTGGGATTTACTATAGCAAATAAGGGTGGACAATGATATTTTCAACTGGGACAGACATACTAAAATACTTGCCATAGGTCTTTCCTTTATTTCCCTCAAATGTTTTGATTACTGTTTTAACAAAAATAATAACAGATTGAATTTACATGACAATCTCTTTTTTTTTTGACAATCTCTTTAAAAAAATCCATGAATGCTTTTATTCTAAAAAGTAAAAGCATCTTTGGAAAAATATCAATTTCAAAAAATCTCCAAGTCATATTCTGTGTTTATTAAACAGATTAAGCATTACACACTCTCTTTTGAAGTGCAAAAATAATCTCTTCTAATCACAACTGGAATTTGTCCTTCATTAAATAATTGCCTAGTGGTTAGCATGTTTCTTAGAATACTTAAAAGAGAATATTGATCTCAGTCTTCTCTTGTAGCAATTGAATTAATCTCTCTATTGGAACCCTACGGTTTATATTTACAATGTATACATCCATCAGCAGAAACTAATTAATTGGGCTCTGTAACCTTCTAAGAGTAACCTTAAAGCATGTAATAGTTGTCTGTGCAGTTTAAAGAAAACACCGGGAGCTAATCTGAACAGAACTTTCCCAAAATGTCAGGAACCCTTTAATCTGATAAAGAAAGTTCATGTAAGGAAAACTCTTTCATCGCTGACTTTCACACACTACTACAAAACTACCAGTGTAACCTGTCTACATATGGGCAAGTGTGTCTTGTTATATGTGCTGCTCCTACATAACGTACAAATAACTGTATAAACTAAAGGGGTTTGGGCATTTGGCATGTACATAGTTTTAGGAAAGTAGATAAATGGGCAGTTAGTTTTAACATTAGTATTGTTTCCATTATGAGTTCACACATGTATTCAAGTAATTGTGTTTGCAAATCTACCTCACTGTCTGGTGGTCAAGTTCTGAAGAGGTGTGGATACAACGATGTTTTAATCAAGTTAATGGTCTTGAATGTATTTGAATAAGCTGGTTTCTAAAAACTGTTTAAACTAGATTTGGGGGGACAGAATACTTTTCAATACAATAATAAACTTGGTAATTTAGCATTTTATTGAATGAACAAGTTTTCCTGTTTTTCCTTTCTTTGATGCAAAGCACACCTGCCACTATATTTTTAAGGATGGTTGTGTAATCCATGGATAGAAATATGATTACTTGGTTCAAAGAATATTGAGATTGTATTTTTTGACACTGGATGTTTATGACTATTTCAGGCTTCTGTAATATGACCTTTAAAATGTCAGCTGCAATTGACTTCAAAATAGGCAATCGGTATTTTACAATATATTAGTCTTAACTTTTGGGGCCTCTTACATTTTACATTTAGATAACTTAACATACAACAATTACTTCAGTTCAAAAAATTCTCCTCAAGGGTCAGTATTAACTTGTGCCTGTGGGAAGCATGAGGAAGCTGCTACCTGCCCGTCTCGTGTCACTAAGATCAGCAAGGAGCTTTGATTTCCCAGCTCCCCATCACAGTCGAGGAATATTTTTAAGTGAAGTAACTGGACCAGAAAACTAGCTGGAGGTCTCTCATTACGTATTCTGGCTTGTTACTTCAAATTTCTTTAGTTGTAGCTTTTTCTATTCATGCTTCCATCATGAAAAGGGATTGGAATTCTTTTTTTTTTTTTTTGTAATTTCAGAGGAACTGTCCATGATTTCAAATGAAATCATGCTATGATATGATACCCCAGAACTATTAAAATAAAATTCCTGTAGAAAATCAAGAAGGAAAATTACAGTGGACCAATGCCACATCAATGAAAACCAAATCTACGTCAACACATTATAAGTAGTTGATATAATATGCATATTGATAATAGAGTTTAAACTCCTTTTGGTTCACAAGATCAAGTGTTTTTTTGTTTTTTACTCTTGTTACATCAGTGAAGCCTCAAAACTAACTTGACCAAGCTCTGTCTTAGCTCATGTGCTCTTTGCCACATGAGAACAGAACAAATGCCACAGGGACTGCAACAATTACAGTGTCACCCAACCTCAGGTCACTGAAAGGTCAAGATAAACTTCCAGCCTGTGGTCTGGCTCAACGTCAAATAATATTGGAAAGAAACTTTTCCAAACTTTCTCAATCTGGAATCTGAAACTACAAAGAAATTGAGGGAATGTACATGTTCCTGCCAATATGTTTTAGGCAACTTTGGGATAAATATTTTAAAGTGTTATTAATATACTGAATATTCTCTACAATTTAAAGCAGTTTTTCACTGAAATAGTTTAAAATACCAATGCCTTGGAAATCCTGTGAATTATGAATTTACTCTTATCAGACGTTTTTAAAGTTCTCACAGAGCTGGGAAAACTAGAGAGTTTGGGGAAATGAAGACAAAATCAGCATAATACCAAGCATTTATAAATTATGTAATTATGCATATTACTCTGCTTTGTATAAATACAAAGATGGTGCTTTTGTAGCACATTAAGAAAGAAAATGTAGAACATATCTCTTTTTGGATAAAAGAAAAAACTGGACTGAACCGTATGGGGTAAGTAATTTTAAAACAAATATTGAAAAGTCCCAAAATAAAACTTTAAAATTATAACTTTATGATTCCAAGAAATCTTTGAGGCAAGATATAAAGTTGGTAATTGCATATTGAAATATGGTAACTAAGTTAAAAAAAAAACAAAACACCCAACATTATTTTTCAATCAGATATTTGGCCAAATGGGATTTCATTCATGCCTGAGAAATGGTACTTTGGATACATCCCTTTTCCTTCCAGTCACAAAAGAATAGAGTTTATTCAATGTTTACTGAAAATGGTCTTTCCTTTCTAGACTATACAAACATCCTCTCTCCTCCTTCATCGTTTACTTTTTTCTTCCAAATACTTCCACGTATTGACATGTATTTCATATCACCTATGCTTAATCTTCTGGGACACCCAAGGAGAGGCTCTGAAATGAACCCTCTGCCTTCGCACCAGCCACCAACTTCCCAACAGCCCTCCGGTCACTGCAGCCATCGTCCGCCCTCCTCTAAGGTTCGCATCCCCAGTCAGTGGGATACCGCACTTGCGCTCCCCATGGATTTCAACCTTTTGTAAGGGAAATTGGAAAACGAAGTAAGTCATGCATGGGAACAAAACTCTGGAGTCTTCCAATGAATTATGCATTTTTGTATGCAAATGCTTCCATTTGCAGGATACTTTACTGTTAAATGCGTGCTCCTTTAGCACATGCTCTAATCCTAGGCTGCGTGTTTGATGGCATGAAAGAGCGAAAGCCACTGACTGCCAAGTGTCACCCTAATGATTGCAGATGACTGGCATTTAAATGCTTCACGTGAGGGAGGCTGATTAGGAGCAACTCTTACCTAAAGTATGGCTAATAGAAGGAACATTACAGAAACACAGGAATGGAAAATATATACATACACTAATCAGGGTTTAAGGTTAAAATGTCAAGTGAAAATGGCTTTGTAATTAAAATTGTCCAGGCCTTTAGATCTTATCACACACAGCAATGTAATCAGACGACCAAGTTAGCGGGACCCTGAACGGGACAGTGGGATGTCATCCAAGTTACAAGGGACTACCACTGCAAGATGCTCTTGTCAAAACTCAGCGGAGCGAGGTTTTACAAACCTGTTGACACTGGCACTCTCATATTCTCCACAGGCTCATAACACATTCTCAGTATGTTCCTGTGGCTGCCGTTTTCTGAGCAATGTCAACAATATTGAGTGACCTCACCTAAGAGTTAAGCATGTATATATAAATATATACATAGACAATGATAAGATAATGACAGGTAAAGGTGCAGCAGAATTATCAAAACAAAGGTAAATTTTAATTAGGAAAACAAACTTGAGACTCAGGGATATGACACAGTGTATGAATTACAATGTCCTTGCGTTTCCTCTCACGATCACAAGCATTTCACATGTTTGTGCCACCTGTTCATTGTACACACAGGCTCTTGATAATACCCACGGAAGACTATTACAGCACACCGTGTGAATGAGTGCATTATCCCACACTGTAATGATCTGATCAAAATTTACAATCTATCCCACGTCACCGGTTCCCCCAAACTGTAAAGTTAATAAAAATACAATGAAGCATATACACAGCACGATACTGTAATCAGGGAAGAATTATGGCTTATGCAGATGACAGCGAGTAATTTTGTACATTTAGAAGTAACACGTATGATGAATTGCATCTCAGATCACAGTTTGAGATCAAGTTCCCAACTATGAACTCAGAGCTCACGGAAAGGTCCACCATCACATCCATTCCCCTTAGGGAACATTTGGTAGTTCCTTCATTTAATTGCAGTTTTTATAAACATATTTACCTGAAGAGAGACGAATGAGAAAAAACATAGCAGTTCAACAGAAAGCTGGCATTATATTCAAAAGTAGTCACGATTAAAGTGTGTAAAACTACAACAATGTAACAAATAGGTAAATCTTCACTGTGTCTTACCTGTGGAAGCAGTGTCTTGAGAGTGTGGAGTGCTGAAAAGATGCAAGTCTCTAAATTAGAAAGCAAGGGGGGTGGTTGCACTCCCAGTTTTAGCAGAGCTACTGTTCTACGCATAAGTAATAAACTGCCTCTTCAAAGTCGTCCTGACCACGGTGTGCCTGGGCAGCAGCTGGAATCACTGCCAGAAAGCCCGTCGCCGCTGCCGCTCCTGCAGCCTTCTGCCTTTGCAGGGAGACCTAACACAGGAGTGTGCCGGAGAGCATCCTTAGTTCCCCTCCTCTCCCCCTTCTCTTGGCGTGGTTTGTCTTCCTATCTGAGTGTGTGCGTGTCTCTCTCCCTCTCTCCAGGCCCCCCTCTCCCTCTCCCTCTCCCCCCATCACTAATGGAGAGTTACCATTTGGCTTATTCGGCAGACAGTCAAAGAGGACAGGCTGGCAGGCAACTGTGCAGTCCTCCTCCCCTGCTGAGACACATGAATGTGTTGTGAATTAAAGACAAAGCCCCGGACCAGAGCCGCGCATTACTACCTGAAACAGCACTGCAATGATGCTCTGCACCGAGACTCCGCAGGCAGCCCGGCAGCCAGGCAGCCAGGCAGCCAGAGGGCTGGACCAGGTTCCCCTTGCCCTCCCCTCCCAGGAACGTGCATCTGAAAGTTTAGCTCAAGACTTTGCTTCCCCTCTAGGGGACCTTGTTTTCTGTCTGATCACCTCAGACAAAAAGGGTTTTAGTTAGTTTCCCATTCTGCTAAACCTGGAGAACCTAACTAATCCCTGAGTTGTTGCCAAAGTAACGGAATTTTCTAACTTTTGAAGATGAAGATAAAGATCAGGTCTGTTCGGCCTCAGATAAATGCGTTCCTTGGTAGCCGGAAGATGGATTTCTCTAGCCTCAGTATTCCTGTAGGGACTGAGTGGGAAGGGGCTGGGGGCTGAGGTGAGCAGACCAGCAAACAAAAAGCATCAGTAGCTCTCAAGTGCCAGAAATAGAAACTGAGATAAACTACAGTGAAATTGATGAACGAGTCTGGAGGAACATAAGTGCAAAGGAATATAAACAGAGTGAGTAACTGGGACTCACTGATGTCCTAGAGCTATTATTCAGGTTTGATAACCAAAAGACACACTACATATATAGTTCCTTTTGGGTGGTTTCGTTAGTATTAATATGTAAATAAACACAGGTTAACATGTATTCTGCATTCAGGAAAGATTTAATAAATGATAGCCTGCAGATGTTTGTCTAAGGAAACAAAGATTTTTTTTCCATATTAAGAAGCTATAGGAAGTTACTCAACTATGACTATGTAGCTTTGAGTTGCACAGCCCCAAATAATGGTCCCAATCCATTTATACTACTAGGATGAATCTTTTATAAAGTACCATAATGTAATGCAGATACTAGTTTTTGAACATTAATTAACATTAGATTTATCTATAAATACCAAAATACTTTTTTAAAAATACACAGATGAGACAGTGTCATTCTTTAAAAAAAAAAAGATTTTGTCTATTTATTTTTAGAGAGGGAAGGGAGGGAGAAAGAGAGAGAGAAACTTCAATGTGTGGTTGCTGGGAGCCATGGCCTGCAACCCAGGCATGTGCCCTGCACTGGGAATCGAACCTGCGATGCTTTGGTTCGCAGCCCGTGCTCAACCCACTGAGCTATGCCAGCCAGGGCTAAATACCAAAATACTTGAACAAATAATGGCTGCAATAAAATATAAATGTATTTCTGGCCCTCACAAAGTGTGGAGCTCAATCCAGGGCTGCCGTGAGCGCCACGATCATCAGGGACCTGGCTCCTCTTACTCAGCCGTCCTCAATGTGGGACAGGTGGCTTTCCAAGCAGAGGCCACCAAATCAATGGCCACACTTCAGAAAGAGACAAGAATGAGGAGAAAATGCCCCTTATTTAACTATATATCCTGGAAGAATACCATGTTGCACATGACATTTTTTTTTGACAAGAAAGGAACCATATAACCATCTACCTAGCCAGGAACCTAAGTACTCCCTTACTAAGGAAGAAAGCAGTAATAGAATGTGGGAGGGTATAACAATACAGTAAGATAAAGGATAATGGAGACTGTAAATGATAACACAACATCCATCCCACCTTTATCACACTGCATAGCTGCAGTGCAGCTCGGGTAATTGGTTCCATTTCTGGCAGGAGACCCTGTTTAGTCTAAGGCAATCATGGTAACAGCATCACCCGGGCTAGAAATGATTGCTAAGGAAGCCACCCAGGCCTGAGCCATTAGGAGTGTGATATTCACTTGGTGACAGCTATTGGCTCAAGGATGGCATATTTTTTTAACACTGACCCACTCCTCACACCTTCAAACAGAAGACGATAATTGCTCAACATAAAAGAAAGGGTTTAGGATCTAGTTTTTAGATGAATATGACAATTTGGACAAAGAGAAATCCATGAACTTTTCTTTTTAATCCTCACCCAAGGACACACCCATTGACTCTAAAGAGAGCAGAAGGGAGGGAGAGAAAGCAAAACATCAATGTGATCTTGTATGTACCCGACCAGGGATTGAACCCGCAACCTGAGTACCTGGGTGTGTGCCCTTACTGAAAATCGAACCCACGACCTTGCGGTGTGTAAGACGATGCTCCAACCAACTGAACCACACCAGCCAAGCTGAAACCCATGAACGTTTAGATAAACGAACTCTGAAGCCAACACTTCTCTAAACTTCTAGTTATAGACATCCATATGTTGCATTTTTTTCAGAGCCACTTTGATATGGCTTTCTACTAGTAACCAAAAGCACTCTCAGTTCTACAAGAAATCAAGCATTGTTATTAAGCATGTCATATGTAACTCCTTGTCTTTGGTCTTAATGTCACATGTAAAATTCCACGGCCGAGTGGTATCTCTTTATTAAAGGAACAATACAAAATACAGAGGACATCATAAATCTCCACTTTCACAGATCTTAAAACTTTCAATGTATTAATTTGAAATGGTTTCTAACAACTTAATTGAATTTTTCCAAAAATTTAATTTGACATCCCATTAAGATGATTAGAAATCCAATTTGTTTATGAGTTGGGGGCGTGTCACAAGCTCAATAGATTTAAATTAACTGTTGATTTTTGTTATCATTATCACCTCTCAGGATTTCACTAGAGTAACAGACTATCCTGTGTGCTTTCGCTCTCACTTCAGTGCATAATAATAATTATTGTATTTTAATAGCTCAAAGTCTCCCGCGGGCTTGTTTACCCTATGTCAAGCCCTGCTTTACATGTTTATAATATATGAACTCATGTAATCTTTACAACAGCTCTAGGAGTGTATTACCATTATCCTCATTTTATGATTAAGAAATGGAGTCACACACACACATAGCCAAAACTGCACAAGAAATAACAAGAAAACCTGGATAGCCACATGTAGAGTAAATAAACTGATTTTAGAATTAAAGAAAAAAACGCTTCCCATAAACAAAACACTGCAGGTCCAAATGACTGTGCTTGTCAATTCAACATTCGAGGAAGAAGTGACACCAGTTGACACTGAAACATCACAAGCCCGTCGCGGAAACAGAGAGAGAAGAAGCACTGACACCCGATTTTCTGAAGCCAGAAGTACCTCGACGCCAAAAACGGAAAAACACATCACACCAAAAAGGAAAAAAAATAGATCCCTCATGAACTATGATATGAAAGTCTTCAACAGAATATTGCAGAGAAAATCTAGCAATACATGTGTATGGAAAGGATAATACATTATGACCATCAACGGTTTATCTCCAGAATTCAAGTTTCATATTAAAAAACAAACAAGAGAATGTGTGAATTAAATTAATTAATAAGAAAAGTAATATTATCATCCTAATAAATGTAAAATTTTTCAACATCCACTTATAATAATGTTGCCTACTCTGTCCTCTTTTATTCAGTTGTGTATTGGGTATTCAGCCACTGCAATCAAAAAAAAAGAAAAGGCACCCAAAGTTGAAAGAAGTAAAGTTACCCTTACTATTAGTAAATACAGTTATGTATATACCCTAAAGAATTTAAAAAAATAAAAAGGTATCAAAATAAATTACATTTCTAAACAAATTTATAAATCAATGTAATAAATGTATATAAAAATGTACCACTCCACAATTACAAGAATACTAATTTGATTTAAACATGGGCAAAGAGTGAAATAGATACTTTACAGAGGAAGATACTCAAGCGGCCAATATGCACGTAAAAAACGCTCCAAGTCACGAGCTATTAAGGAAAAGCAAAACAAAGGCATAATGAGGTGAATACACTCCCACTAGACTATTGAAAATTAAAAGGACTAACGCTACCAAGTATCGGCAAAAATGTAAATAAACTGGAAGTCTCATACATTTCCATTTTCTAGAATATCTGGCAATTTATTATAAAGTTAAACATGGCATGATTCAGGAATTTCATTCCTCAATATAAAACTCAAGAGAAAACTTTTAAAAATAGGCCACATAATGCTTGTACACAAATGTCCATAACAGTTTTTATCAATAACAAAAACAGGATAAGTAATTTCCATCAATATATGACTAAATAAATAAATTGTGGTATACCTATACAATGGAATGGTTCTTAGCAATAAAAAGGATCATAGAACATCCAAGAATAAGATTCTCTAATATTGCACTTATGTACAATTCTGGAAAAACAAAAATTAATGTAACTAATAGAAAAAAGAGATCAGCATTTGCCTGAGACTAGGGGGACAGGGAGCTACTAGCTACAAAACGGCACGTGGGTATTTTTTAGGAAGAAACCATTCCGTGGGTTGATTGTGGCGGTGGTTACAATAGATGTATACATATCTTCAAACTCTTCTAACTGTACACTTAAAATAGGTACTTTATTTTATGTAGATTATAGTTTCATAAAGTTAACTTAAAAGAAATAAGAGACCATTAACTTGCTCTAGGCCATACTGGCGGTAAGTAGCAGAACTGCCATTTGAATCCTAATTGTTTTTCTTCTTAACAACTGATTTATGCTGACTTTTGATAAATTTAGAAATGTTTTTGAGTTGCAAGAATGAGAAATTGAAGGTAAATGACAGACATGGAAAGAGTCAACGAGAGACGGTGGGAATTCCCCTGAACTAGAACCAGCACCATTAGAATTTGAGACAATTCTAGGGATGAGCCCCTCGATCTGTTCTTCGTGGTGTCTTTATCAATATTTCAGCTCTCGCTACAGATGATTGATTCTTACCCTCTTACCTATGAATGTCCTTTGAGTTTCTGCCGATTTGTATTAGGCAGCTCAGGCTGCGGTGACAGAATGCCATAGACGGGGGGCTTCCATGTGACACATTCGTCACGGTTCTGGAGGCTGAGAAGTCCACCATTCTGGCAGATCCCGCGTTTGACAGAAAGCTCCCTTCCTGGGAGAATAGAGGGAGAGGTCTCTTGTCTCCCCCTTTACAAGGGCATTCATCCCCTCGTGGAGGCTGCAGTCTCAAGAGCTGATCTAACACTTGGGAGGTGTCCCAAGACCTCGCCTCCTAATGCCAATCCACTGCGAGTCAGGTTTCAACACATGAATTTGGGAGAAACGTAAACATGCAGTTCATAATAGTCACCCTCTCTACTTTAAAACAACTTCATTTTGCGATACGCCTTCATGAACTACCCCTTGACACATTTCTTTCTGTCTGGTATTTTCTCCTCGCTCGAGGTCAAATGCCCAAGAGAAAATCTGATTGGCCCAATAGATTTGGGCTAATTTCCAATAGCCTTTTCCTAGTCACAGGCAAACTCTCCATTGGCTTTCCTTGGGTGTGGTGCCCAGTCTTGGACCAATTAGGTGTGAGATGAGGTACATGTGGGAAACACAGGCCTGCCAGGATAGGATTATGAATGGGGTAAATGCCGTCAGTGGCATATCCAGCATGGGGCAGCAATCTGTCCCCTCTGAAATTATTGTCGATGTCTGTGAAGCATAGGTGTATGAATATATGTATAGACTTATTTGTACAGACACATGGACACACATACCCAAGTGTACTTGCAAAGACATGCATTCCTCCTGGACGGATGCTAAGGACTTAAGAGTTCTAGTCCAGGTGAAGGCCTTACGTCCCTTTTTCCCCTAACCTCATCCATTTATTTTTACTAAACTATTCCTTTTTGCAACTTTCAAAAATGTGTTGTGTGTGTGTATACTCAAGTATAAAAAGAAATAATTTATTCCTCTTAGATGTCACAGACACATAATGTAAAATGTTCCACCTCTCTATTTTTATATTAAAGTAAGATTGACATGCAAATAAACAGGGTTGCGTTTAATTTTTAAGACGCTTAAAGAACACTGAGTTTGAATTTGCAGACCCATCTCGAGCCTCCTACGCGCAAATCTACTCCACAAGTCAAATTAGTGAATGATGACCCGTAAATAGATAATTAGAACAACAGAAGAGGTTAATAAGTAAACATTAGTCATGCCTACTGCATGGGGTGATTATAGTTCAACCCACTCAAAATCCTGGTAGCAAATTAGTTTCTAACTTCATAAGAAAACCACTATTTAATTTGCCTCTTTGAATTTTTGTTTTCTGAATAGACGAAAAAAAAATTCTGTTACGAAATTCTGAAATAAAAGTTGGCCTTAGTGAAGCTCAGTCTGACTTGGCAATTTTCCTTTTACAGGTCAGAAAATGTTAACAGTTAGAATGATGCATACAATAGTGCAAAAATGACATTGTACAAAAATATATATTTGAAAGTAGCATCATTATCGCCCTTACATGTAGCTGGGGAGGCAAAGTTGGGCAGGCAGAAAGGTCCAGCTCATTTTCATGCTGCACCATTTCAATTTGTTACTACCACCTTAGCCTGGTACTTCTTAAGCTAAGTACCTGAGGTATCACATTTGAGTATTACTAATGACAAGAAATAAATTTGCCTATGAGACATCTTATTCTCAATTGGTTGACATAGCCACACATTTTTATAAAATTAGTTAATGTAAAAACAAACTTCCCTGTAAATTCCCTTAGTCTAAGCTTTGCCTTTAGAAACTCATTAACCTCCCTTATATGCTGGTTCATGTAATGTTTGACAACAGCTCTCATTTAATGCCTCAACTCTTTCCCCATCTTTCTTTTATTCAACCTAAACATGACTAATTTTCACTAACTTTTTAAAAAAATTTTTTTTAAGATTTTATTTATTTACTTTTAGAGAGGGGAAGGGAGAGAGAAAGAGAGGCATAGAAACATCAATGTGTGGCTGCCTCTTGCATGCCCCCTATCTGGGACCTGGCCCACAACCCAGGCAGATGCCCTGACTGGGAATCGAACCAGTGACTCTTTGGTTTGCACACCCGTGCTCAATCCACTGAGCCACACCAGCCAGGGCTAATTTTCACTAACTTTTATAGGACATGTTTTAAAGTCTTGTTTTATTCTATCTATAGTTCACTGAATTCACTACTGTTGGTCAAAATTCTTTAAAAATGTGTCCAGATGGAGCAAATAGCTTTCTGTCTGTCTACTTAATGCTCCTTCTCCCTTTTCTGGTAACATCTAGAATTCCTTCTGCACACTATCCATCTTCACTCTCCTTTAAGTCCTCCTAGTGCCCAAATGACTCCACTGGAGTTGAACCTAGCCACTGGCCACAGCAATTGGTTCAGAAATGCAGACAGGGGCTCAACACAGGCCTTTCTGAGCTAACTTGGCATTGAAATAGGAACTATTAAGGAAAAAAATCTTTCTACCAGCGTGGCTACACCAGAGACATAATGTTAGAGCAACGGGTGGCTATCTTGCCATCCCATGCATTGCATCTGAGAAACCATCTGCTACAGAGGAAAGAAGAGGAGAGCAGACACAGGTCCCTCACACCAGCCAGATCACCCAGAGATGAAGGCAGCCTGGCCTTTCACCGGATACTACAGACATTAATCTCCTTTCTTACTTAAGCCAATTGAGTAAGAATTCTTTAACATGGAAACTTGAAAAGTCGAATACAACAGATACTCCTGAAGTGTCCTGATGAATGTAGACGCTGTTAGACAGACGGAGTCAAGGGCAGAGACTGAAAGAAGGGGAAAGCCTGGAGCCATTTAAAAACACCACCAAGAAGAATGCCTGAGGGTCAGTAATCCCCCAACAGTGAGAGCCTGGGTAGAGCCCCGCACCTAAGGCAAACCTGGGAACCAGAAACGGAGGAA
Source organism: Phyllostomus discolor (assembly GCF_004126475.2). Lineage (NCBI taxonomy): Eukaryota > Metazoa > Chordata > Mammalia > Chiroptera > Phyllostomidae > Phyllostomus > Phyllostomus discolor. The sequence goes on along the minus strand of NC_040915.2, from coordinate 30,309,143 downwards.
ACTGGCCCAAGCAGAGGGGCACGCCCTATCCAGGAAACACAGATTAAAGTGTACATGCTGGGCTTATGCGGCATCCACAACAACATTCCTAAAGGATTCGCCTTTCAACACTTGCCGGGTCTGAGAAGGTGAAACCATCTTAAGACATAGCAGACAATTCAGCATTTTCCTGCCTCCTGATGCATCATTCCTCCCCCTCCTTTGACTTGAATGGGGGGAAAAAACTGTAGTGAGCAACGGGGGTGGAAGAAAAGGGGACAGTGTCATCTTCTTCAGCTTCCTACCTAGGCTGCCTTTTGGGGGTGAAAGGAGATTATTTTAACTACTTTGAAGTAGAGGAGTTTTATTATTGCGTGACTTTATAGTTAATTTCTAAATTGAGTGTAATTGCAGCATAAAATGGCCATGAAATATCTGGCTAAAAGGGTTCGAACAACTCAGTGAATTACCCAGGTTTTCACCTGGGAAAGTGGAAGGACACCCCTCTGAGAGGGGATTTAAAGAGCCAGTGAGAGGTCGAAATAAAGAAGCTGTCTCATTGCATCACGTAGTGTTCGGTGTACAAGGGCCTCCTTTCTCTAAAGCCTCACCCCTCCACCCCACACACATGGATAAGGTGGGAAGACATTGGCAACTGCCTCCCTAAAATCCAGATGTTCTCTCTGCTTTCCTTTTGTCATTCTTGGCGACGCAATTTCGGAATGGAAATAAATTAGCCTGTAATGACTAGTTTTAGGGCCGCCACGTCGCTGAGAAATAAGCATAACTCTCTTTTTTGAATATTTACAAATGTTCTGATTACGATTTCTTTGCAAAGTTATTAAAGTGACTGATGTCAGGTTTACCCATTGTAATTGCTGTGCATCACCTTACCCTCAATATTAGGAGAACTTGAATGTTTCTTAAGTGCCATTAAAGCATGTGAAGGCTTCTGAATGGCTTTCTCAAAGACCCATGAAAATGAAGATCAATGCCTAAGTTGATAAACTTTCTGAAACCACAGAGATCAATTTAGATAACTTCCTGTTTCTTTTGCTGTTGCCGGATCATTTCTTTGGTGAGAGTGATTAGGCTGGACAATGAGCTTTGCAATATGATGTGCTCTTTTGATAGTACTTTAAAATTGCAATGAATGTTCTTAATGACACGAATCCTCAAGTTACCTAACTGTGGTCAGTGTTTTGTTAAGCCAGAGAACAGAAGGATTTGGCTTGTTTCCTTTCTTTTTAGTGCCCTATGGCCTTGCACAAAGCCCTGTTGTCTTTGGTGGCTGCGCTGTCAAAGAACCACATAATTTCCGAATCACTATGGCAGTTTGTCAAGGATGGCAGCACTGAGGCAACTGACCGAGCTGAAAGATAAGACTGACCTTCACAAGGCCATTGTTTTTCTCTTTGCTCTACATTTCTTACATTCAAAATTAAAATCTCTCACTTAACTCATATTACAATACAGTTCTGGAGATATTCTAATAAATCAACAACTTATAATCTATACTCCAAATGTTAATTCCTTGACTTATTGGAGATATTTTTGAACACTGTTCCTCTTTATTTTATGTTAAAATTCAGGAGAAAGAAACTGTATAACCTAGAAAGAAAACCTTTACCCTTCAAATTAAAAATGTTTTAATAGTTATCAAAAGATGCTGCGGAGAGCTGCCACATGACAGAACTTGTACAGAGAACTTGATGATCCAGATGAAATCTCATTTGAGTTTAACATTCTTACTGCTTTTCCTAACAGCCATGTACTGGCCTAAGATCGCCAACTTTTTCCACCTTACCTATCATCATAAATTCTGTCAGTATATTTGTAATGGTTAGGGAACTGTGTCAAATTTCAAAAGCAGTGCCCTAAAACTGCAGATGCTCTATCATTTATTCTAGTTTTATACCATCTTTTCTGTTTTGCTTTCCATAGTGACCAAATAGGAGAAGACACTTTGCTAAGTAAACGACCCTATTTTCTTCACCTGAAGTATCACCTTCATCAGATTCAGATTCTTACTGAGCTTTACACTCTTATTTTCATAACCCCAGAATCATTTACCTGATCTCTGCACCCCTGAGGATAATAGGATTTGCCCGCATGCAAATCAGAAAAGAAAATACTACATAAAGACAGAGAGATAGAAAGGGAAAAGGAAAAGGGAAGGAGGGAGACAGAGAAAGAAAGAGAGCAAGAGAGAGACAGAGAGAGAGATGCAGAGCCCTTGCAAACTCGGAGCGCAGAAGAAATGCATGTCTAAGTCTATTATCTTCTGTAAGTTTTGTCCAGCTCTTCTTCTGTCCTCTGTACTTCTCCCATTTTGTTTCTGAAAAAATTTTAGACTTTCTGTGGGTATAATACCTACTTAGCTACTGACAGACATTTGAATCTACAGGGCATATTTCTGCACCTTCATGGTGTATGAAAATTCTTTTAAAAAATTGTATCAAATGAGATCTACCATTACCTCAAAAAGAAGCTATTTTGCTTTCTCACTGTTCAGTGCTAATGTTATGAATTTATTCACTGAAGCTAGGAATTTTCCTAGACTGGCTCTCTTTGATTCACTTTGTAGATTACTTTTTAAAATGTCAGTGGTCTATGAAAAATGAAATTTAATTCACACAACGAGTACTGTCCCAGCTTCCCAATTTCTATTCTCTTCTTCCTTATCTTCTGCATTTCCTTCTGCAAAACGCCTCTTTTACTTGGCACGCAGCCCATAGTATTTCCTTTTCATAAAAGTATTGTTAATCCAAATGTATCTCTTGATTATTAAAATGGAGATCATTGTACTCACCTCATGATTTTTTTTTTGCGAGAATCTGTAAATCGTCTGGTATATAGTAATGCTCAGTAAATGCTAGGAACTTCTTTTTCTCCTGTTATGATTTTTCACACTCTCTAACACAACTCACCTTCTAATATAAGCTAAATGCACAGTGTTCCCTGAACGCTGTTTCTGCCTCTATGCCTCTGCTTATGCTGGGCTTTTTATCTAGAAAAACAACCTCTCATCATAAACCTAATTCTTAAACACATTTTACAAGATCTTTTTCCAATCCTGTTAAGTCTTGTCCTCTAATCTGTGTTTACCACTCTCTCCTCTAATCTCCTTTGGTGCTTGCTTTCTCATATTCATCCTGGCACCTAACTATCTACTATCTTTTATATGGTTTCAATACATAGTAAATTGTGCGTGTGTAGCGATTTATCTTTCCTACAGGACTATCTAGTTCTTAAAGGCAGTAATTCCTTTTTACTTTCCTATTCTACTACTCCTGTGTTTCAAATTTTTTAGATATTTAATAGATATTGAATGAACACTTCAATGAAAATGGATTTAGACTACATATATACGTATTTGTTTTCACAGATAAGGTAATGATGAATGAGAAAGGAGGGCTCATATATGGTTCAATGTCTTTCCTCCCACAGCACCTGTTGGTTTTTCTCAGGTGTTGAGCATTTTCTTTTGTATTTATTTTCCAGTTTGCTTTCCACTGAGAGAGATTTCTAATCTGAAGTTTCTGCCCTACTTAAGGCTCTTTGTGCTGAACTATAAATTGTCTTTTTAAAAAAATATTTTAAAAAACACTCATATGATTGTTTTTCTTCCTCAGCTTTATTTCCCCTCCCCTGAATAAAATCCATAATCTGGGTCATCTGAAAACAGGTGACAGTTTGCAACAAAATTGAAAACAATATTTTAAAGAAATATTGCTTAGTTATAACAACTGACTTCCGGTGATACAGGCAAACCAACTGTCACAAGAGGGGCATGCTAAAGAATACAGCGACAAAAAAAAGAGTAAAACTTTGATTGAGATACACACAAAAGAGGACATGTCACAGGCGTGCCCTGGAGATACTGCAGCTTCCGCTCCAGACTGCTTGCAGTAAAGCGAGTCACGCAATTTCTGTGTTTCCCAGTCAGTGCATACACAAGTTATGCCTACACTATGCTGTGGTTGATTAAGTGTGCAATGGCATTTTATTTAGAGAAAAGTACATACCTTAATTTCAAAAATACTTTACTGCTAAAAAATGCTACCCATCATCTGAAGTTTCAGCAAGCCATGAGCTTTTTTTTGCTGCAGGGTCTTGACTCGAGGATGGTAACAGCCCCACTGGTCAGTGCGGTGGTCACTAAGGGCTGGGGTGGTTGTGGCAACTTCTTAAACTAAGACAACACCAAAGTTGGCCATGTGAATTGACCCTTCCCTTCACGAATGAATGATCTATAGTGTGAGATACTCTTTGATAGCATTTACCCACAGTAGAGATTCTTTGAAAATTCAAATCAACTCTCTCAAATCCAGCTCTACTTTATCAACTATGTTTATGTAATACTCGAATTGTTGTCGCTGCAATAACTTACACAGCATCCTCACCAGGAGTAGACGCCACCTCAAGAAACCACTTTCCTTGCTCATTAGAAGCAACACTTCATCTGTCATACCATCATCATGAGATTGCAGTAATTCAGTCACGTCTTCAGGTTCCATGTCTAGTTCTCTTGGCATTTTCAGTTACTTCCTCCACTGAGGTCTTGAACCCCTTAAAGTTGCCCATGAGGGTTGAAATTAACTTCTTCTGAATTCCTGTGAATGTTGATAGTTTGACCTCTTCCCATGAATCATGACCCTTCATAATGGCATCTGAACAGTGAACACTTTCCAGAAAATTCCAAATTTACTTTGCGCAGACGCACCAGAGGAATCACTATTTATGGCAGCTGTAGCCTTATAAAATGCATTTCTTAAATAATAAGACTTCAAAGTCGACATGACTCCTTGAGCCATGGGCTGCAGAATGGATGTTGTATTAGCATGCATGTTGTATTAGCAGGCATTAAACAGCACTAATCTCATTGTACATCTCCATCAGAGCTCTTGGGTGACCAGGTGCACTGTCAATGAGCATAGCAATTGTCAGTGAGCATAGCATTTGCCATGGCAATAGCAATTCAGGAGGGTATCTTAGAAGGAAAGGTGGGTCATCCAGATTTCTTATTGCCCCCTGTGGCACACTGGCAATGTGTGCTTAGTGATATGCTTGAAGGCCGTGGGGTTCTCACCGTGCCAGCGGGTTTCCATTGGTAGCCTGCAACATTGCTCTCAAGCAAGACTGTTATCCTATCCGTAAAAGCCTTGAAATGTGGCATTGACCTGGCCTCCTTAAGGATGAGAGTTCTTTCAGGCATACGTGTCAAGAACAAGGAGGTTTCACCCATACTGAATATTTGCTCTGACAAGTAATGTTCCTCCACAATTAGCTTATCTAGAGTTTCCAAAATTTCTTCAGCTGCTCTCACATTGGCACTCGGCAAACTCACCACTCACTTTCCCATTATGTGATGGACAATTGGTCTTGAACTGCTTAAACGACCCAGAGCTGGCAGTATATTTAACATTATAGTTGGGTTCAGCCATTACTTTCAACATCACCAGAAAAAGCAAACCCTTTTTGCTTTGGCCATGGTCATGGTGCTGAGAGGGATAAGCTTTTGGGTCGGATCTCCAATACAGGTTGTTAGAAGTTTCTCCATGTCTGATACACACCCTTTTTGAATTGTTCTTAGCCTCACTGCCCTCAGTGAAGCAGACTCTGCAGCGGCTCCCCTCCCTTTGTTCTTGTTCCTCAGATCTGTGAGGTGGGACAAGCCTGACGGGGGAGCACTCACATCACTGACGCCCCACCCTTGTAGTCCTTAGTCACCCTTCACTTCGTCTCCAGGCCAGTCACTGGCTGTGAGCTCTTACTGGCAACGCTGGCAGTGGATGCTGGATGCTCAGGGGCCACGATGAACAAAACAAGATGAGATTAAATTGAACACAAAAGAAAATGATGTGATTAAGAGGTGGGGTACACATGAGATGGATAAGACTGTTGTGAGAATAATACGGCATACTGTTTCACTGCAAACTTTTTATTTTTGTAAGTAGGAAGAGTACACTCTAAAATAATGATAGTTTAGTAAATGCACAAACCAGCAACACAGTAGTTACAATCATTATCAAGGATTATGTATTGTAAATAACTGTAGGGGCTTCATACTTTGATATGACTGGCAACGAAGGGGATTTGTTCGCATCAGCATTACTGACTTGTAAGTCACGTGGGTAATGCATTGCACTTGGACATTACAAGAGCTATGAAGTCACTAGGAAAAAGGAATTTTCTACTTCATTATATTCTTATGGGACCACAGCTGTATTTGCACCTCACTGTTGACTAAAAGTCACTATAAGGCACATGATTGTAATGCTGATAACGTAACATCTATTCGTGCTTTATTATCTCTGGGAATTATGCTTTTGAGAAGATAATGAAAGACCGTTCTAAAACCAGTTTTGTCTCTCTCTCATCACCAAGATTCACCCGAAAGACACAGATGTTCAATTTAGCTTGTTCTAAATTCTATTGCTTGTAATTAGAGTATTTATTTTTGCATAGGTGTTGAACCCATAATGCTATGGATAACGTGGAAATTTCAAGATTTTTAAAAGATTTATTTGTTTATTTATTTATTTTTAGAGAGTGGAGGGAGAGAATCATCAATGACTGAGAGAAATTGATCCACTGACTCTTGCACACCCCCAACCATGGCCCACAGCTCAGGCATATGCCCTGACTGGGAATTGAACTGGTGACCTTTTGGCTTGCAGGAAAACACTCGACTCATGGAGCCACATGAATAACGGTGGAAATCTCAAGGTTTTTACTGCATGATAGCATTTATCACAAGCCAGGGGATACTAAACTATTCCTCTAGCACGAATCAATCCAACTAGAAACATCACCTAAATTTCCCTATGTACCAGTTTTTATTATGTTTCTAAGTTGGATAAAAAGTAGTATTAGGCAATTGTTTAAAATGGCTCATAATGCCCTGGCTGGTGTGTCTCAGTGGACTGGATGCTGGCCTGTGAACCAAAGGGTCGCTGGTTCAGTTCCTAGTCAGGGCACATGCCTGGATTATGAGCCAGGTCCCCAGTAGGAGGTATGCAAGAGGCAACCACACATTTGTGTTTCTCTCCCTCTTTTTCTCCTTCCCTCTCTCTAAAAATAAATAGATAAAATGTTTTTTAAAGGGCTTATTAAAGAGGGAAAACAATATAGCAAACAAAAATACTTCTGAGTATCTTATAAAACAGATGAGCTACATTATAAATGAATATAAACATGGTTTTTCCACTTAGTGGTCTGTTTCCTTTCATTCCAACAGAGTACAGATATACTATGTTTGAATTCATAACATCAAAGGCAAATTTTGTTTGTTTGTTTGTTTGTTTTTATGTGCACAGTTTAGTCCTAATTTTCAAATTTATTCAAGATTGCCTATAATGTGCACCAATAACCTCCTCCCCAAATTATTTTTAGTAATTAACTATTAAAATGACTAAACCATGTGGTTTTCAATCCTGATAAAACATATTTCTGTGGTTTTCCTTTGTATCAGCCACTAAATATTTTGCCCTTTTTTGATCTTTAATTTCCTTTGTGTAGCACTTTACGATACAACCCAGATTCGTGTCTGCTACCATTTGCATTCAATGCAATAACTGTCCAGCTGTCTCAAAATCTAATATGGAACCCAAATTTTACAAACAGCTGTACTGCCTCATACACTTCACTTTCACTGAACTAGTTTGCTTTTAATAATTCCCCCATGAGAACTGAAAATTTTCATGATCTCATCTTAATTATACTTGGTAATTGCACAGCTAATCCCTGTTGTTTAGTCCTTTTTCTTGGGTTTCCTATAGTGTTAAGAATAATTCACTATGGCCCATTTGACCCACAGAATTTCTTTTCCATTATTAGTATTAATTTCTATGCAATATTATGTGAGATCTGTCCATAAAGTATTCAGCCATGTAGTATGAAAAATAGAGACATTTCTTGAAGAAGATACAAGAAACACTGTACACAGGACAATGATGCCTCAGTCCCCTTCAAAGTAGGCACCTTGGAACGCTACACAGTTCTCCCAATCCCCATCAGCTGCCCCCTCATATTTTCCTGAATCTCATTGATGGCGAAATGTCTTCCCTTCCAAAGGTGTTTTTAGTTTTGGGAAAAGCCAGAAGTTACAAAGTACCAAATCTGGGCTGTGGGAGGGCTGAGTCACCTGGGGGATTTGATGTTTCACCAAACTCGGAACCGGACATGATGTATGAGTGAGCATGTTGCCACGCTGAAGCTGCCAATCACCAGTTGCCCAGAGCTGCGGCCTTCTGAATCCTCTGAACAGTTTCCACAGAGGAAGGTTCAAGCTTAACACAAAATCTGATGCAGATCTGTTGCTCACTCACTCAAGTCATTTTGAATGTGATGGCCACCCAGTTACGCATGCTCAATCAACAGAGCCTACCAACCCCACTGACTAGTACAGTGAAGCTGTCATTGTTCACACATGCACATTCCAGTCCACTCTCATTGGCTGCCAGGCTACATTAATGTCTTGCAATCCACTCTTGTTATATTAACAATGGTTGAACTTCTTCCAGACAGACCTTATATCTTTGTATAATTTCAATATCATTTGAAATTGTCAAGTATGTTGTTTCTGTGTTTGTGTCTAATATGAGGTAGGGTTTTAAATTTTAATGTACAAATAATTAAAAAATTAAATTAAAAATTTAAATTATTATGCTTCCAACATCTTATGAAGCATCATTAACATATCCCTCTTAGAAACACAAATGCAGAGTAACAGGGCTTGCTTGCCTCATCGGATTAGGAAATGCTGCTTTATGCCCTTGGTGTGCAGATCTGGTTTTTTGAGAAGAGAGAGAAGATTGTTTTATGCAATAGAGGACACCCCAAGAAAGATTTTTTTTAGAACAGTGGCAGAGCTCATTCTGGAAACTCATCTCAGAATTTCTATCCTATACTAATAATGTTTTTCTTCTAAAGAAACATCATTATTTCTACAGGATGGTTGAACTTAATAAATAGTACAGATGCTGAGCTGACATATATCAAAATAGTTTTATTTTGATTTAGATATTCATCCTTTCACATATACAGAATACTCAGAGACATTTTCCACTGAGTTTTTATGTGGCTGTAGCTTCTTCCAAAAAAATATAATAGCCCAGTAAGGCCTTGGGGTCTGATTGTTTCAGGGACTCTCTGTTTCAGGTACTATGGTAAGAGATATTTCTGGGGTCTTAACTGTCAATTTTTTCATCATTTTCTTGCTTCAATATCTGTGGTATTTTGAAACTTCTAGGCTAAAATTCTAGCATTCTTCAGTCTATGATAAATTTATCTGTCTCTCACCCCATCACTATTTGGTTGTTTGGTAGTGATCCTTAAGAAATAAGATCAAAAGAAGTTTTGAGTTTCAAGTTTAAACTCAAAACTTCTTTGATCTTACTAGGATATTTACTTTCGATTTCATTGGGAAATGTGTCATTATTTTTAATATGTGGCTCTTTCAAAAATAAACATTTTATTTTCCATTCAAGTATAAAATATGGTTATCATTAAAAATTGTAAACACAGAAAGGCAGAAGGTAAAAATAAAACTCATCTATCATCCTACAAAACCTTAACACTTCAGTGCCATGTTCTGCCAGTCCATTTGCTGTGCATATATTATATATAGTTAGAATAATGTGATAGATGAAAATGTGTATTTCTCATTCTTAAAGTAATTTTTATGCTTATAAAAATAATACATGCCCTAGTCTGTATCAATGGCATCTAATTTCCACATGAGATAATTTTAATTTTGAAGGGTCAATTTCAGCAGTTAAATAATTCATTCATAATGTTGTCATTCACTAGTTGGGAATAATGGAGATTTTATCATGAAGGAGTTGACTTTTATTTTTATACCATAGTTAAACAATGGGTATTCCAAGCAAATTAATAACATGAAGATGGACAATGAAGTAAAAACAAAACAAGCTACTGAATAGAAGATGATATTTGGTAATAATACATATTTTAAGGGGTTAATATAAAAAATATATAAGAAACTCATACAACTTAACACCAAACAAACAAACAATCCATTTAGAAAATGGGCAGAAAGCCAAATAGAAACTTCTCCAAAGAGGACATATAGATAAATGGTCAATAGATATATGAAAAGATGCTCAACATCACTAATCATCAAGGAAATGCAAATTAAAACTACAATGAGATCTCACCTTATACCTAACAGAATGATTATGATCAATAAGCCAATAGACAAGTTTTGGCAAGGATGTGGAGAAAAGGGAACGCTTGTACACTGTCGGGAATGATTGTAAATTGATGGAGCCACCACAGAAAACAGTACGAAGGTTCCTCAAAAAATTAAAAATAGAACTACCATATAACCCAGCAAAACACGAATTTGAAAAGACATATGCGCCCATGTATTCATTGCAGCATTATTTACAATAGCCAAGATACAGAAGGAAACTAAATGTCCACTGCTAGACAAATGAAGAAATGTGGTACACATATATAATGAAATACTACTCAGCCACAAAAAAAAAAGAATGAAATCTTTCCATTCGTAACAACATGGATGAGCCTAGAGGGTCATTCTGCTAAGTGAAACAAGTCAGACAGAGAAAGACAAATACCATATGACTTCACTTATACGTGGAATCTTAAAAACAAAATCAATGAACAAACAAAATAGAAACAGACTCATAGATGCAAAGAACAAACTGATGGTTGCCAGAAGGGATGGGCGTTAAGGGGATGGGTAAAAAAGATGAAGGATTAAGAAATACAAATTGCCAGTCACAAAAGCTGTCACAAGATGTAAAATACTGCTTAGGGAATATAGTCAGTAAAACTGTGATAACTATGTGTGGTATCAGATGGGTACTAGACTTACCAGGTAACCACTTCATAAAGTATATAAATACCCAATCACTATGCTGTACACCTAAAACTAATATCATATTGTATGTCGATTTTAATTTTAAAAATTAAAAATTAAATAAAAATAAAACTAACATAGGATCATGTTTGACTCAAAAAATATAATTTTACCGAATAGAACATGACTGCTGCAAATTTCAAGTGAAATTTATCTTGTAAAGTAATCTATTATTTAAATATCACTAATAAAGATAGTAAAACTTACAGGACAATTTTTGCATGAAAGCATGTAAAATTCCAGCCCTCAGGGAGCTTGCATTTGACTAGAGAAACCTAAAGAAGCATCTAATTTTAACACAAGGGAGCATCTCATAGTGAGATGAGAGAAAGAGGGAGAGAAGGAATGTTTCAGCGAAAGACATTTGAAAATCAAATAGATTTGGATTTTACTTACAGTTGTGCCACTTTTAGACATGCTGCTTAATCTCTCAGTGCGCCAGTTTCCATCCCTGTAATATGGGAAATAAAATCATGTATATAGATATATAGATATATAGATATCAAGGTCATTGTTGATTTAAATAACAAAATATGCCTACGGTAATAGAAGTCTTCAGCAAATAGCAACTACTACTCATTTCAGTTATAAACCCACTGCCATGAGGAATATTAGAGAGACAATTTAGGAGGCTGTTATGACACAGATAGTCTAAACATTAATGAGAGTAAACATTAATGACAGCCTAAATTAGCATAGTGGTAGGCAATACAGAAAGGAAAAGTGGGCATTGAAAAGAATATCACACAGGTATATACGACAATTAGTTACAAAGCAAATGAACATGCAAGAGGAACCCAAGATGACTGAGATTCCTACCTCTGTGAATGGGTGAATGCGTGGTTTGGGACCCACCCAAGCAAATTAAATCAGAATTTATGGGTTTAGGGCCCCAGCCTTGGCATTTTTAAAAAGCACTCAAGCATATTCTGATGTATCACAAGCATTGGGAACCATGTTTGAGATTTTTTATATGCATATTCTAGCATATACATAAATGCTTTAAAATTAAATTCAATTTTATTGTAATCGTTTTAGCTTCATAAAAATCCATTACACAGAAAACAGGAAAAAATGCTATAAAGTTGGTTGCCAGGCTTCCACTTTCTTAAAGCTGATGCACTGGGGTGGATGTCTTGATTAGGAAAGGGTCCCATTGTGTGTTTTTATTGATAAAGGCAAGGCTCCCTGGACAGGGCCAAAGGGAGAGCTTTGAACATCAGATGTGTCTCTTTGCATAAAGCTGTTACGATCTGCAGTTACTAGAAGACAACTCTGGTGAGTAGAAGAGGAGCCTGAAGACGATGAGAAGGAATAGGGCTTCCCAGTGGGGGCCACAGTATTTTTAAACATGAAGAAAGGAATTGTCAATAGCAAATTCTATATTCTGTGAAAAATATCCTTCAGGAATGAATGAGAGAGAAAGAAATTCTCAGCCGAAGGAAAACTAAGATAACCGTTGCTAGCAAACCTACCCTTAAAATGGTTAATGGAAGCTTTCTAAACAGGAGAAAATAATTAAGTCTTGAAATGCCAGAGAAGAAAGAAGACCTTTGGCTTAGGTCAAAAGGGGGTACTTTAAAAAAAGTAACCCATTTCTTGTAGTTTAATTAATCAAATTAGGTGGTTGAAGCAAAAATTACAAAATCATTTGATGTGGTACTCAATGCATGTAGAGGAAATGTGTAGGACAATTATCATTAAAAAGCTGGGCAAATAAAAGAACCTAAGTGAAGCAAGTTTTTATACATCACTCAAAGTTGTAAAACGCCAATACTGTTAGAATGTGATAAGTTATAAATGTATACTGTAATGCCTGGAGTAGTCCCTAAAAACTTATATGAAATGTTGTACTCAAAAACACCTCAGGAAAATCAAGATGAATTCTGAATAATGAATAAATAACCTGCAGTCCAGTGACATAAGAGAAACAGAGGAAACAAATAATAAAATGGCAGGCTTAAGCCATTAGGACATATCAATAATTACCTTCAGTGTAAAAATATCTAAATATGCCCATTATAATAGAGATTGATAGAATGTAATGAAAAACATGGTTTAACAATATGGAGCCTATTAGAAATTCACTTCAAATACAATACAATGACAAAGATAAGTAGGAAGCAAAGGGATGGGGAAAGGGGAGTTCTCTGCATATGTTCACGTAGCTTTTGACATTTTAAGCTTATATATGTGTGTGTGTGTGTGTGTATATATATATATATATATTAACTATTCAAAAATTAAATAAATAAATTTTTTAAAGCCACAGTATAAACCAATTCAGAAGCAAAGTTGAGATCAACTTTCTGCTTTAGAAAGTACTTGGGTAGGGAAAGATGCCTTTATAAAGATAGTTATGGAGTTTAGGATTTTCCACAATTCACCACTTAGACACTGGAAACGTTATAAGAGATTTTTAGAAGAAAACACCACTTTAGAAGGGTGCAAAACTCCAGGTGATCTGCATTACAGATATGTCAGAAATACATTTACCAATCAGTATATAGACACACAAAAGTGCATAAACCCTTCTTTGCCTGTATGCATTATCCACATATTTACATACATGTGTTTCCACAAATAACTGTTATTGCTTACATAGTATTCTAGCATGAATTACTGTGCTTATTTTAATCAGTTTTCACTTGTTGAAAAAATTGTATTGTTTATACTTTTTAATTGTCACTAGGGTTGTTATTGTTTTGTAAGGAATAACTTTGTTCACCTCCTTCTTACTCTTTAGGGTAAACTCTAAGAATGGCCATCCAGACCAGAGATCACCCAGATGTTTGCCCTTTGGTATGTGTTACTAAATATCGCTCTAGAAATGTTGTAACAAGTACAGCATTGTTCTGAGGGCTCTGCTTGATCTTACAGCCCTATTTTTCAAGGATACTGCAATATGTTCTCATTATCACTATCAATGTCGCATTACCAAAGCAGTTGATCCTAAAGTCTGTATGTTATGGTTTCCGTTCTGCTCTGCATTTGAGGCATGAGTATGCATGTCATTCACAGAATACTAATAGTTGATGCATTCTTAATTCTCTTTACCACCAAAGTACGGGTATATTTGTTATAGACATTCACGCCCAAGGGAATGATGCCGGTCCTTGGGTGAGCCTTTGAATTTAAATAGGAGATGGGCCAGACAGCATTTGGGAAAGAAGAGAGAAGACAGAATGTATTTGCTAGTTCCTGAAAAATGCATAAATAGACTTTAGAATCAGGTATTCTCTCTTGGACATTATATGTATTGACAGCTTAAAAATAATTTATGGAGAGAGACATTGAGACAGAAAAACTTCATGTTATTACCTATATTTATATATATTTTTTCTTCATCAAGATCTGAGTGGTTTCCCATAAAGCATTACTTTGAACTTGCTACTCCTGCACTCCAGTGTTCAGAAGCCAGAAGGACCCAGAGCACATGTGGATTATGATAAAAGAGGCACGAGCATTGTGAGGTGCTCCATGCCCTTGGAACAGTTGCAACCAAGAGACCTTTAAAGGTAGTTTATCCACATCTTATGGTTTATAAGGAACAGAAGACTGACAACTATAAACACATAGTTCCCACACAGCTTCTTTAAAATACAAGTTCCATTGCACTATACTGGTTGAGAAGCAGGGTCAAAATAAATAGAAGTAAAAATATAGTAGCATGTACATATACAGTATTGATGGTGTGTTAACATCGACATCTTAAAAGGTAGCTACAATATTGCAATAACAATGAATACTCATTGAGTGCTAATAGCAAACTATAAAATTCATGTGCATTAATCTTCACAATAACCCACATTTGCTGATATTATTTTTTCCAGGTTTCAGATGAGGACACTGTTTAAAGGTTGCCCAAGAAAACATAGGGAGGAAGAGATGAAGCTGTACTTTTAACCATATGATTTCAGATTTCAGATTCTTCTTACTGTAGTTCCATATTTTAATTCTCTTAAGCTACATTTGTAGCTAGGTAAATGCAACTAGTTTCTTCTCATTTCTGAGCCTGCTTCAGATCCATCTCATAGGTTCTCAAGCAACTTATTACCAGCTGTCTGAGTCCTCACCTGCCCTACCTCTGTCCTATTTCTTAGGGTTATTCCATTCAAAAGGAATCGTGATACCCATGCTTGGTGCTCTTTCATGGAGCTGCCTTTCTGTTGCATTGCTCCTTCTTTTAAAACATACCTTACTAAAGGAACCAGACCATATCTCTCAAGAAAACAGAACAGCTTTGCAATAAATTCAATGTCAGGCAGAAGATAGGTGAATCACACAGATTTATGTGTAAATTTATTTCAGTATCATCATAAATAAGTAATTCCACACTAACACCTAGAAATCCTAAATCTAAATCCATTACACCTTTAGTACTGGAAATATTCATTAAAATATATTATTTTAATATACATTCTTTAAACATCAACTCTAGACTGAGCAGTGCTATAAGCAGTTGAGATTTGGAAGTGAATGAGACTGAGATTTTTGTTTATATGTCATGTATAGCTGTACTATTGTTAGAGAAGAAAAGATAAATTAATGTAAAATATTTATATTCAAAGGTGGTCATTTCTCTGGTCAATAATAAATCCTATCCTTTTACTAATTGGGCTTATAAGTATACCAACGATGAAATAATTTGATATATTTACCTATGAATTATACTAATCATTTAGAACATAATTACATCAATTAAATGTTGGAGGAAGGAATCATGGGAAAAAATGGAGTCCTAGTTGAGCAGCCCCGTTACTTTTCAAGAAGATATTTTTCAGAATAGCTATTAATGGGTAATTTTGAGTGGATTTAAAAGGTAAAAACCTTCACACTTCTTGATATATGTTTGCCCCCACTTACAATAGTTAATATATACTTTTAATTAATAGAATTTGTGGGTAATTTCTTGTAAATCCTAAACCAAGCCTAATTTTCTGCCCTAATTTATATAAGTCTGTCAGGAAGCGACCTCCTTCTTTGACAGATTGCTCTCTTTTATTACATTTAAAGAACTGTGATTCACTTCCCTATGTAATTAGGAGGAGTAAGATGAATATTCTCTGTTCTCTTAAAAGGTAGCAGCACAGTGAATGAATTGTTGGTAGAGTCACTTACTCATGTTTAAACTTCTCGTTAGCTATAAAACCACCCATTTCTGATAAAACGATCACTGCCAACAGAACGCTTTTTCCTCTAGAGTTCTAAGTCATGTAAAGTCTGATGTGTTTTCCGTAAAAAAAAAAAATGACATCAAAGATCTTTACTGAAAGAGAATATATTTCAGAGAGAGAAAAGGAGCAATGTGATGTCACTTTATATTTTTTTTTTGTTATCAAAAAGTGGAATGTGCCCTGGCTGGCGTAGCTCAGTGGACTGAGCGCCAGGTGCGAACCAAAGTGTCGCAGGTTTGATTCCCAGTCAGGGCACATGCCTGGGTTGCAGGCCATGACCCCCAGC
This sequence comes from Phyllostomus discolor, assembly GCF_004126475.2. NCBI lineage: Eukaryota > Metazoa > Chordata > Mammalia > Chiroptera > Phyllostomidae > Phyllostomus > Phyllostomus discolor. The sequence goes on along the minus strand of NC_040915.2, from coordinate 30,292,789 downwards.
AACCGCACATTGATGTTTCTCTCTCTCTATCTCCCTCCCTTCCCTCTCTAAAAATAAATACATAAAATATTTTTTAAAAAAGTGGAATGTGAAATCCAGGATTACAATAACCCTCGTGCTAGTAGGAGCGTAGTATTGTGATGCCATTCTGGAGATAAATATCACACTTATTTAGTTAAGTATTCTTATGCATGCTATATGACCCATAAATGCCACTTCTATGTCCCAAAGAAGTTCTCCCACGGCTTTGTAATGGGACATGAATGAGGTCATTCGTAGCCATAATTGTAGTTATAAGGAGTCGGAGAAAAGCTGGGTGGCGATTTTAGGAGAGTGGATAAGAAAATGTGAAACCCTATAGAGATACTGTATGGCCTATAGAGACACTATATGGCACTAGGAAAGAACAAAACACACAAAAAAGATGTTCGCACGGCCATATAAACACAGTATCTTAGAAACACAGTGCTGAATAAACAGGAAGCAGAAGATGTGTAGCTGTGATGTTGAAGACAAGTAAAGCAAAACCATCGTCTCACAGGATAACACTAGTAAAAAGGATGCTTATCCAATACTTTGTGTGTGAGTACTGGGTGATGAGCTTGGCAGATGGGGACCAGGAGGGAAACAGGGAGAAAGGAAGAAGAAAAGGAAGCCAGCCATCCAGGCAAGTTGGAGATAAAGCAAGTAGAAAGAAAGTTTTGATCTTTAATCTGTACATTTCTTTCTTTTAATTTTATGCCTATGCTGTGAATTTCTTCAGAACTGAAACATGAAAAGCAAGAACCTCTACACAAATCTCATGCTTCCCCAAATCGCTTGAACAAGATTGACTTTTTCAGTCTCTGAGATAGTAGACATTATTTCACCTAGAGTGGAAAGTACAAAGAACATGTAAGATGTACAGTTCTTTTTCCAAAGGAGAAATTCCCTGGGTGGGGGAATAGAGAAAAATAAAACATATAAACATGGTAATAAAATATAAAATATGTACACTTAATATTTTAAATTTGACTTATTACTCTATGAACCTGTGAGCCTCCAGAAAAAGGACAGTTTAATCGACACCAGCACAGGATAAGAGGTGAGCTGGAGGTGAGAATGCATTCCTGGCTCTACCACATACAAGCAAGGTGCCTGTAAGCACATGTCTTTATGAGCCATACTCGTTTCCTTATTTTTTCTGTGATTTTTAAAAACTACATTATTGAGTAATGATTGACACGCAACAAGCTGTGTATATTTAATGTGTACGGCTTGATGACTGTAGAGATAAGTATACATTCGTGAAACGTCACCTCTGTCTACATGCTTTAAACACATCATTACGTCCAAAAAGTTTTCCTCCATCCTTATTTGTTGTTATTATTTCATGTGGGATAAGAACATTTCGTGTAAAATCTACCTTCTTAGCAAATTTTTAAGTATACGACATTGTATTGTTAACTGTAGGTGCTTTACTGTACGGTAGATCTCTAAGGCTTACGCATCTTGTATAATTAAAACTTTGTACCCTGTGATTGACACCATTCTGCTCTACGCTAATATGAGTCATATGATGTGATATTTGTTGTTCTGTCTCTGATTTATTGCACTTAGAAGAATGTCCTTCAGCTTGTCACAAATGGCAGGATTTATATCTTTTCTAAGGTTGATAATATTCCATTGTAGGTATATATCACCTATCACATAGGGCTTTGTGATGATTCCCTGAGTCGACACAGTAAATGAATACATAGGACTGGAACAAAATAAAGTCATAATGTGTGCCAACCATTATTAACAAGAAAGAAGTGCGAATCAGGATGAATTCTGGAAGTTGGAGAAGGTCTGGATATAATTACATAGGGCATTGTAGATCAAAGTCTCTTCAGGAGAAAATTTTTTTCTTAAAAATTAAAAACATTTTCTAAACTTAATATCTTGCTGGAAATTTTCAAGATATATTCAGCATTCTAGTTTTCAGAAATTTTGATATTATTACTGGTCTCTGGCCTAATTTTATATGTATCTTTTGTATCTGTTTTGTGGAAATGTGAAGTCTATGTTACTTAAAGAATAGATATTTATGACACCATCATGTATTACAACTTTTAGCTTTATAAAGTGCTTTTATTTCTACCAGTTAGCATCTTTTTTGGTTTTAGTTTTGCTTTGTCTGATATTAAGTCATTGCTTCTGCTTCCTTTCTAGTCGCACTTGACTTGAAAGGTTTAAATTGTCCATCCATTTTTTTCTTTCACTTAGTTTGAACTGAATTCTTTGGATGTATCTATTACGTACAGAAAGAAGAGTTTGGGTTTGCTTTCTGATCCAATCTTAAAATCATTTTCCTCCATAATAATTGGATAAACCCCATTATAATTTATGGTATTAAAGTCATTCACTCTTCTGTCATATAATGTTATACCTTTAAAATTTTTTATTTTTATATACTTCTAAGGTCTCGTGATATGTCTGCCTTTCTAATATTTTTGTTCATAGTCCTTCTGACATCTAGAAAGTTATAATTTTCTCCCACTCTGTTTTTGTAACTATAACTTTATATAAGACCCTTAGTTCTCTATTTCTGTCAACAATTTCTATTCCATTCTAAATGACTCTAAATTTGCAGTGTTTCCTCTTTCGTTCCCTTCTCCGTCTCCTTTATGACCTGCTACTAGTCAATAATTTATCTCCTCTTATGTTTCCTTTTATTTCAAATGGGCTTATTATTGCTTTCTTGATTTATCTGCTTTGAAATAATTAATTCAACATCCAGCTAATAAAAATTAGGTAAACAAAGAACTTATCCCTCCCTACATTTTTCCCTCCTGCTCTTCTCTGTTCACGTTATTTTTATCACTTCTACATTTTTCAGGGCATATAACATTCACATGCTTTTCTGTTAACCTAGCATTTATACTAGCCTAGTTTTAGTATTAAATGAATTCAATTCTCAGAATCTGTCATCTCATACAAGGGGACATGAAGCTACATCCCTTGAGCTGTTGTATGTTCAAGAATGTTTAACTGTATTTGAAGGAAATTTAACCTGGTTACAAAATCCTCAAAGAAAGGGTTATCTCATCAACCAAGTATTTAACTTGGAAATTTGAAGTAAGATTCAATGGGTGCTTTGTGAGAATTCCCACCGCTGGTTACTCTTGCTGCCACATTTCGTGAGTTCGCAAGATCTCAGTGGCTATTTGCTACCCCTCCCCCCTTCCTAAGTAGGTTTTTTACACAGAGAAGTCATTAGTACACTCACTCAATGACTGGACCTACAAAAAAATACTTTGTTAAAACTCCTTGTATAAATTCAAACTCACTTCATCTGTAATTTACCATTTTCCTATGAATAAAACTTCCAGAAAAATAAAATACTTTCTTATTAAGTAATCATTTTGTTTGTTTGTTTGTTTGTTTGTTTTCAAACAACAGAGACATTAAGGGTAAGAGTTACAAAGTGAAAATTCACTGGAGCTAGTTCAATGGTCAAAAGAAAATGTGTCCCGGCCCTGCACCTTCTTTCTCCTAATACAGTATTTTATGTAACGCGGATACACTCATGGAATTGTTTACAGCCATGTTGAAGAAACTAATAGTACATGTGCCTTTTCACTGGAAATACAAGAATGCTGGAGAACATTAAAGTCTTATTTTAGAAGCTCCACCAGCAACACGATTACAACTTGCTTTATTGCGCATCCTGGAACCAAATCCACAATTGCCTGTATCGTCATCAAGCAGTGCGTCCCCACGATTTGTTGAAGTGTAGCTCCAAATGTGTACCTTTTGATGCGCTTCACCCACCCGTTTTACCCAAGCCCTACCCCACGTCTGGTAACCGCCAATCTGTTCTCTGTATCTACAGGCTACTCCCCACCCCACCCCCATTCTGGTGGAAGATTGTGGACAAGTAAACACGCTTTTTTTCACAGAAGGCCTGGGAGGTGTTTCACTCAGCTGTCTGGGAAGTGGCCTGTGGGTAGTCGCTTTGCAACAACTAACTCTTCCATGGTTAAAGTCTCAGGGGACACAGGGACACGCCCCGGGGCCAGGGGCATCATTAGGGTGACAGCAACAAAACAAAAACCAGAACGGGAGTAACAAAACCTTAGGGCAGCACCGAGAGAGTGTAAAAGCTCCCCTCTGGGAGGTACTTACGCTCTGGAACACTGCAGAGGGAGAATGTAGATATGGCATTTGGAGTAAAAGGAACTTTCTTTTTTGTTGTTTTAAAGAAAAAGAGTGCCTAGAGGTGCAACGGGATGGGGACCCCGGCTGGTGGAAGGCCAAAGGAGCGAGCGAACACGGTGCCCATCAGGCTCTGGTCCCGAGAGCACGTAGCTGGCTTCAAACTTGGGGGAAATGAGACGCTTGGCCTTCGGATGGATGCCGGCAACTGAGGTCACGCACACAGTCCCCACGGCACGCCCCTGAGCACGGGCGGCTGAGTGAGCTCCCTCCTGCAAGAGCCCAGTTCTCACTTCGCAGCACCTGCGGGCCTCGTGCACAGAGCCCAACTTAGCTTGTGTCCCGACAGATCCTATTTGCTTCCACGTGGCCTCTCCTTCCCCCAGGACTCTGCAGCCAGGTTGTGAGGTTTTTCTCTTTGTTCTGTTTTTTCCTTGTTTCGAAAGGAAGTGGTCACATCATGCAGCTGTGGAGTTCGTGGGAGAGGGGGTTTCAGAACTCCCACCTCGCACCCACTCTGCGGTTCTCCATAATGAACAATGAGAGGAAACCGTGGGTCATGAGGAGAGAGAAGCTTGTCAAAGGGCTTTTCTCCTGTTAATGTGTTTAGTATATACTCTGAGTGACAATAAACTGTATTTAAGTCAACTATCATTAGTTTTAAGCCTTTACCAGCAAGAATTTTTATAAATAAGCTATTTTGGGCTCTCCACCTTTTTTTTTTAAGGTTTGGGTGATGCAGGTGGGTGGTCAGGTATTTTAAAAACAAGGTGGGGAAATTCTCATCTGTCTCCATAGCTTCCCTGGGGCAGAAACACTAGCAGCGATCAAGGCTACTCACGACTCCACTCTCTCTCTTGAGGCAGGTGGAACCCATAGAGGGCTGTTATCTAGTGGCAACGTTAAAACAGAGCAAAGGAACAGGTTTTCCATAAAGGGAATTTCACCAGGAACTTTGCCGTATTACTTAGTACTTGTTTACCTGTTTTGTAAAGTTTGGGCACACAGCCATCACTATGACTTACTTAATAACTAATAATCACTTTGTAACTTTAATCCTTATTTTGAAGCAGGGAGGAAGACAGTCTTTTTTTTTTTTTGTCTGCCAAACAGCAAGCATTTCCTTCCCATACCGAGACATTTGACCCAAGCCAAGGACTGTGAGTTTACATCTTCTGCCAAGATGCCAAGCGCAAAGCTTCCATGAAGTAAAGGATCCATAAATATTGGTTGTGCAGGTTAATGGATGAAGGGTATACATGTTCCTGTGAAGAACGCCTGCCGGTGGGTGGCAGAACATCATCTCAGCACTTCTGACAGCCTCCTTCTCTGTGCTAAAACAGCCTGCCCCTGGGACTGGCGAAGGTGTCTTTGGAAAGCTGGAGAATCTATTCTTTACCTCGAACTCTGTCAGCAGGCTTGACAGGCTATTTTCTGCAAAAGACAATAGCCCACAAGTTCCTCAGGAACGGCATCCAGGTGGTACCTGCAACTCAAATATACTCCACTGCACCCTCTCTCCGAGGGCGTAAAAGGAAGCCCTGGTAATAAAAGCACATAGAACATAAGCTTGAATAAGGCAGCTGAGGTGAAAGGGGAAAGGGTTTGAGCTGAAATTGCTTTTTGAGCCATTTGCAATACTTGCTGCTAATTAAACAAACCCTCCTTGATTTTTCTAGAGCAATCAAGTAGGAAATGTGACTAATAGAAGCCAGTATGAAATCGCAAGTGCCCAGGGTGTTTTCTATTTCTGGGACAACCTGCATCATCAGGGCTCTGAACACTATCTGGAGTTGTCCCAGCATTCTGAATATTTTTGCATATTCATTAGTTCAACAAATAATTGTAAACCAGCTATCCTAGGAAGTCTTCTGGGTGCTGACAGTGGGGCAGCAAGAAAAAAACCTATGGAGTTTCTATTCCGAAGTATACGTGACTCAGATTGCCTTTTTACGCCTATACCAGGTAACACACTAAATTGGAAGTTGACACTGGTACTAATACGTACAATAGGTGTTTCTGCTTTGATGTTCTGGTCTTTGGAAAGCACTGTATTTGGGGTAACAGTGCTTTCTACGGTGCCGGATATAGTGACGTGCAATGCCTGCACACTTACGCTGCATTTCTTCCCCTGAGTGAAAAGGTAGCCCCGCTGATACAGAACGTATATTACCAGAAACACGCATTGCACAAGTGTTTCCAGATAAAGAAGTTTTAATGGACTGTGAGGCAACTCAAAACCCAGCTCCCGAGATAGGACCAGCTGTGCAAAGGTTCGCCTAACCAGGGGCACCGTGCTGTGCACTGAGAGGTGCACCATCTAACTCTGCTCCAAGGGCCGTCTCTGTCCCGCTCAGGGTCTCCTCCTCTGGCATCTGCATGTGGCCTCTTTCAGGCTGTGTCAAGTCCACTTAAAACACACAAATAGGCAACTTGCTTTTTTGTTTCTGAGGGAGAGTGTTTCCCCTTCGTTTACTCAACTCATATTCACCCCTCATTTACTGTGGGCATAGCGTGGTGGGTTGGGGGGAACTCTATTTTATGGCAAAGCCCGAGGCAATGAAAACACAGAGCCTGCGTCTTTGTATTTGTACCTTTAGGCCTTAACTTTGTGTTAAGTGAATGGAAGAAGGGAGGCAGGAACATGTGTTTTGTGAACCTTGGCTTTATTTTCGTTGCGCTTCTTCTCAGTTGTGCCAACTGACTTTGACGAAGGCTGTGAGGTGTCTCTCTCCCCATAAACTCTCCTCATCTATTCTTCATCATCCCTGGAATCCCAATTAGAGAAAAGAATCCAGAGCAGATGTCTGCCAATCTAGTGTTGAAGTTCATCTCTGTTGTAGCAGTGAGCAGGCCTTCTCTTCCTGTCAATCACCTTTTATAACTTGAAGAAAAGAGAAAGTTACCAACTGACACCAAGGAGAATTTCTTTACATTCCATTCTCAGTATCCAAGGGGCTCTGGGGTTTGAGACTATCAAATTAGTGTCAATTTGAAGCATTTCTGAGAGAAGGGAAAAAAATTAGAGATTACTTGAATTCATCTTCCATGGGGCCCATTGCTAACATCCAATCATACCAGCTGTCAGTCACAGAAAAGGGCATTATATATCAACGACTTGGGTATCTCTTTAATTATTGAAATGAACGGTCCGTCTCCCCCAGCTCTCTTCCGAGAGCCCATGGAATGAAAGGTTCGAACTTGAAGGATCAACAAACACAGAATTTGCAGCCATTTCTATTACCATTATTTTTGCCTATTGTCTGACACAATGCTTCCTTACTGACAAAGGAAATGAATGAGGTCTAGAAACACTTTTTCTAAGCTTCACTGGCATTCAACAGCATTTCCTTCATCTTCTCAGGCTTTGTGGTAGTGAACAGCATCAGAATTTGACGATCTTTTCTTTAAAGAGGTATATTACTTTAAAAATCTCCCCAAATTATAAAATAGTGGAGAACAGTCAGGGTTTTGAGCTATCATAGAAATAGCAAACATTGTTATAACACTCATTTTTTATATATTTTTATTCTTATTTTTAAAGATTTTATTTATTTATTTTCAGAGAGAAGGGAAGGGAGGGAGAAAGAGAGGGAGAGAAACATCAATGTGTGGCTGCCTCTCATACAGCCCCCATGGAACCCAGCCCCCAACCCAGGCATGTGCCCTGACTGGGAATTGCACAGGTGACCCTTTGGTTCACAGCCCACGCTCAGTCCGCTGACCTACACCAGCCAGGGCTATTACACTCACTTTAAATAAAATAAACATTTTTATATCTTTGTTGATCATTCCTAAAATTATTTAGTGGTAATTTTGGAAAGATATATACCCAGGATACTTAGAGCCAAGGAAATTTATGTATATACTTTATATACTTTAGTTTCTCCCCGGTAAGTATCAAGTGCTTAACTCTGTTTTCCACTTAGAAATTATGCAATTCATGTTATTAACCATTGCTTTTATTGTCATGGTGACTTTTCTGCTATTATAGCTTTGCTTAAGTCAGTAATATGCTGGGCATCTACTAAGCAGGGTTGTGAAGAGTACAGGTGTCAATCATGCTGAGACACTGGCTGCTTAATGGAGAGTAAAAAGTAATGAGTGTAGTGAGAAAGGCAGAACATTTCAAGTATGAGAAGTAAATGCTCCAGATAAAATCAGGGACGGCTTTCTGGTCAGAGTGGCATATGTGCTGACCCTTGTCCACACGTGGGTACAAGTCAGACGTGGATAAAGCCAGGGATGGCCATTGTGAGGAGAGAGAATAGAGTGAAAAAGATTACCATGAGGAAACAAGACATGTATATTGTCTAAGAAGGACAGAGTGCGTACGTAGTGTTTGCCAGCAGCGGTTGGACATGAACCATCAAGAGCTTCAAATGTGTGCCAAAGGAGTTAGGAGGACTTGAGTGTTTGAACAAAATAGAATCTGTGAATACTTTGGGGACAGGGTAGAAATGTGACTGAAAAGATTTTAAGATGATTAAGTTGATTGCCATCTTTGTGCTTTTAGAGGATTGTCATTAACTGTCCACGTCCAGCCATGAATATTTTTACTAAGATGCATATATGGTATATAAGTAAATAATAATATATTTAAGGGACATATATTAATAAATTATTTATATACATATACATATTTATATGCACAGTTCTTTAAGGATGGAGAAGGTTAAAGAAATATTCAAGAAACACCTTCTAATATATATATACACACATCGATTATACATATGTATATATACATGTGTGTCTGTATTTCTATTTTCATACTTTGTGGACTCAAATAGTCTTGGTGCTTCGCCTGTGAGGATCAGGAAACATTTAAGTAGTATAAATAAGGGAGAAACATCTTCGTAATGTATACTAATAAAAATATTATTTTAGCTACCTTAATCTAAAAAGCTCAGGAACTTTCTCTCAGCTTTTGACAATTCTAATAGAAATTTATAAAATAGCATTGTGAGGGTTTTTAGGTTGTATGAAGTCACAAAGAAACCAAATCAGGTACGAGACTGAAGAAAATCTTTGTGTTTCCACTGCACAGCTGAAATCTCATGCACACCTAACTAAATCATCTAAATCAGCTCCTCTAAGAAAGAATGCCCCAATTCTCGATGTGGGCAAATATAGTCAAGAAGTGGGAAGTGTATTGATTCTATGGGGCACACTCCACTTCACTCTGAACCCTTTCCTAACACTAAAATCCAGGATATTCTAAGTCTAATCAATATTGTTATGACATAATAATGACTCTGATCTTTTTGGTTAGCAGAGGCTTTTCCTACTGATAAGCCCATGCTTTCCTGATGATGCAAGGCCTTTTCGGTTTGAAATGATGCATTAATGATCTGCAGGTAATTTTAGGCTGGTTGAATGCTACTAATAGAATCAAGTGGATTTTAAAAAGTCACTCTACCAGATAGATTGACCAAAGAGGGCAAGGAACATTTATTTAGCACCTAAGCACTTTATTTTATTACAGGCAATATTTTTTTTTAGCTAAGTAAATGATTGTAAGGAAGGTAAATACAGGCATATCTCGTTTTACTGTGCTTTGCTTTATTGCACTAGAAGATACTGCTTTTTGTATAAATTCAAGACCCTCCACTGGAAAAAAGATTATAACTCACTGAAGGCTCAGATGATGGTTAGCATTTTCTAGTAATAAAGTATTTTTAATTAAGGTATATACATTTTAAAGACATAATGCTATTGCACCCTTAAAAGACTACAGCAAACATACCTTTAATATGCAGCGAGAAGGCAAAAAAAATTGTGTGATTCTCTTTATTACAGTGGTCTGGAACCAAAACCATAACAGCTCTGAGGAATGCCTGTATTTTATATGCAAATACCCCTCAAACTATGCACTTTGGAAAATTGAGAGAAACAGGGAGAAAATGTGCCACAAACAGTATTTTATATTTTGGGAAATTCCACAACGTATCTGGGTAAAGTCTTGGGTATGAATGCACATCCCTTAAAATGAGTTTATTCTTTTTAATTGTAGGCATTTTGGATTTCTGTCTGCACTGTGTGCAGCTATATCCCATTACATGCTAAAATGATAATATGTAAAGCTCCCAAAAGTTGGAGGGATTAGGCAGGAACTGTCAATTCAAGCAGAGAACTTGATCTAAATTCTAAAAGATTAAAAAGTTGAAAACTGACAGGAAGGCCAATGTTTTCATTATTATTAGTTATTTTCTAGCATGGAGGATACATCTTTTACAGATTATAAAAATATTCCCAAAAATCCCATTTAGGTAGTTAGGACAAAACAGTCTGCCACCATTTAGATAAAAGAATACAAACCAAAAAAGAACTTCTCTTTTGGTAAATATTTTCTACACATTCTCTGACATTATTTTATGGAATTTAAACCTACAAGATAAAAATTTCCAAGAAAATTTAAGAACTCTGTTAACAAGTTTAATTATATGTAAGTAAATTACAGCACATGAATTACTATCTGTATATTACTTAAATCTTTTTTGAGACTTGGTCAAAGTTCTTAAGAGCCAAAGACAAAGCACTAATTCTTCCCATGTTATAAACTTGAGTAGGAAAATCATTCAGTACAATTTCTATTTCCAATTCAGCTGAAGAAACACCAATAATTCAATTTATAGAATAAATTAACTTAACAGAAATGGTCAGCAATGGGACTGTGGGGATTTCTGGGCTCTCTTTTATGTAGAAATGGATACTGACAAAAGTTAGAATTCCAGTGGCCCCTATAAGCCCCATACCCCCTCAAAACACTTCATAGTAACTGGGTAGTCTGAAATTCCATTCTGTAAGACTGGTCTCTCTGCCTTTCTTTTCTCAAAGCAATTTTCTATTAAAAGCACCACGTGACTTCCCAAGAGTCACACTAAATGAATGTGTGTTACGACCATATTAACAGAATCTGACATAGATGGGATTCTTTAAGTGAAAAAGATGGAAGGATCATGGACCCTACCAATGAAATCGGGACTGCATCAGAGGCTAACCTCAGCCTAAGAGGGGAACCCAAGGAAACCATGTGGGCGGAAATGCTGTTCACTGTGTTTGCAGATACAGATAATAGTCACTGAAACTATGAAAATAATGATGTGTGACCCACAGGGTTACGTGACCATAGGGAGTCGCTGTGTGGGGATGAAGCATGTATGTATTCCAAACCGCAAAGTATTAGAAACTTCTCTTCCTGTAATAAACACTCTGCTAATCAAACACAATAGGTCAAGGCCAGACTTGGCTCAAAAGTCAGGAGTACTTTGCCTTTATCAGATTCTTTATTCCTTTGTTTAGACTCAAGTTACTGTCTACTGTCTTTCATTTCAAACCAAAAGACTTCCTTTGGTATTTCTTATGTGGGAGTCCTGCTAGTGACAAAATCTCTCAATTAGAAAAATTAATATAGTAAATTCTTAATTTTTTGTAGGTATAGTTTTGCTGGATATAGTATTGTTCATTAACACTGTTTTTCTTTCAGGACTTTTAAAAAGGTCACCCCATGTCAGTTCTTAATCTTATCACTCTTGCGTGTGATGAGTTACTTTTATCTTGCTGTTTTCAAGATTCTGTCTTTCAATAGTTGATTTTGATGTACATAAGTGTAGATCTTGTTGAGTTTATCTTACTGGAAGTATTTTGAGCTTCTCTGATGTATAAAATGTTTTTATCCAATTTGGAAAGTTTCAGTATATTATTTTCTCAAATATTCCTTCTATTCCTTTCTCTCCTCTCATTCTGGAACTCCTATTATGCATATATTGATGTTTGGTGGTATCCAATAAGTCTCCAAGGCTCTGTTCATTTATCTTTACTCTTTTTTCAAAAAGATTTTATTTATTTATTTTTAGAGAGAGGGGAAGGGAGGGAGAAAGAGAGGGAGAGAAACACTAGTGTGTGGTTGCCTCTTGTGTGCCCCCTACTGGGGACATGGTCCACAACCCTGGCTTGCGCCCTGACTGGGAATCAAACCAGCAACCCTTTGCTTCACAGCCTGGTGCTCAATCCACTGAGCCACACTAGCCAGGGCATTTTGATTTCCATCCTCAGATTGGGTAATTTCCATGGACCCATACTTAATTCTTTCTTCTGCTGCCAAAACATTCTGTCGAGTGATTTTTTTTATTTTAGTGATTATATTTTTAATTCTAGAAGTTCCATTAAAAATAATTTGTACCATTTTCTTATATTCTCCATTTGATAAAATACTGTCATTCTTGCCTCTAATTCTTTGTATGGTTTCCTTTAATTCCTTGAGCATGTTTATAATAGCTTATCTAAAGTCTTTGTCTATTAGGTTCAATGTTTGGGCTTCCTCAAGGATGAGGTGCTATTCACCTGGCTTTTTCCCCTATGTTCAGGGCAATTTTCCTCTTTCTTTGTTTGTCTCTTTTTATTGGAAACTAGACTTTCATAATGTGGAAACTACCCCCCAACCACCACCATCGTGGCTTGTTTTTGTCATTTGTTGTTATTGCCGCTGCTGATACAATTTGTCTAGGGACTTCCATTAAGAAATTCTGTAAAGTTTATATTTTTTGTTGTATGTGGTCACTGAAGTCTTTGATCAGATAGCTTTACGGTCAGCTAGTGATTGCACAGAAAAATTTTTAAATGCCTTGAATCAATATGTGTCTCCCCCTTGTCAAGGAGCTCTGGGTGTGTGGTCACACTTTCAGTGGGATCCAACTCCTTACAGTTCTGTCTAACTCCTTACCCTCTGCATGTGCAAGAGCTCAAGGCCAGCCGGAGGTATGATCTTAGGGCCTTTCTTGGTCTTTCCTCAACTGTGGGCAGGTGTATGGTCTCCTACAACCCCAGGAAGATGTTGGAGATCTTTTGGGGGATGCAGTTTCTTACAGGCACCTCATTCCTCAGATTTTCTTATGTATTTTGGCCGACCTCTTCTTTGCCCAAACTGGTACCACAGCCTCAGACAACTGCACTATGAAACAGTTGCTTTTGATTCCACTGTGGTGTTGCCTTGGGGAGGGGCCTTTCCTGCTGAATTGCATCTAATAAGGATGAGAACTTTAACTGAGGGTTTTCTAGCAAACTTCCAAAAACATCAAAATATTGGCAATTATTTGGGTCTGAGGCTTTCTGAGAAATTCCAAAGCCATTTTATCTCCTCCAGCAACTACTAGGCTGTTGTTTTCACAGCTACCTTAGTTGTAAGGTTCTGGTTTTTAAGGCTGACACAGAGCTAGGGAGAGGCAGGACAGGAGCTGAGCAAGTGAAAACACCACGGAGCTCGTGTTTGTTTCTATTTTCAGTCAGTTTTCATGAATACATGCTCCCTGAATTTTTTCCCCACCTGTGGTTAGTTTCCAGAGCTCTGAAAAAAGTTGATTTTGATGGATTCTACCAGTGCTGTTGTTGCTTTTAAGGAGGAGCCAATTTTTGGAGGTCCACCATTACACAAGAGCTCTGTTTCCCATAGCAGCTTCTGATAAGATGTGGAATTCCAGCATCTGAAAAGTAACGGAAGCTGTGTTCTCTGTCTGGCCTCAATCTGCCTCTTTTCATTTGTATGGGGATCTGCCTCCTGCTACTTTTCCCTGTGCTCTGACTCAGATTTTCATTTTAGTTCTTTTTTAAGTAGAAACTGCATCTATTCAAGGTGTGCATCTTGATGATTTGACTGACATAGTGAAATTATTATTATAGTCAAGCTAACTAGGTACCATTTTTTGTGGTGAGGAAAGCACCTAACATCTCCTCTCTTAGCAAGTGCCCAGTGTTCACACAGTATTATTACTATAGTCATCGTGCCAGGCTTTTCGTCCTAGATAACTGCAAGGTGGTACCATGGACCAGTATCTCCCCATTGCCCCCACCTCGCCCTGCCCCGTAACCTGCGTTCTATTCTCCGCTTCCATGTATTTGACCTTTTTAGAATCTATATATAAATGAGGTCATGCAATCTTTTTCTCTGTGTATGGCTTGCTCTAGATTTTTAAATAAGTAGAAAGGAAGCTACCTTTGTCATAGGTTTTTTACCTTAATGTATCTCGAACAGTAATTTATTTAGAAAGGCCACCTTGAAAATAAAAACTATTACAAAATTTAAGCCACAGTAACATAGTAAAACAAGTACTTACTGACAGAGAAGTTCAGACCCTCCTCTGGGGAAATTCTCTCATTCTCCCTTATGATAAGACATTAAATTATCAACAAATGTTATTGTTCATTATTATGACAAATAAAACTCCGAAACAATATAGAGTTGATAAGTGGATAGATGGTTGCAATAAATAAAACATCCCCTGATATTGTGATATATTCCCTTAGCAGTGAATTCGTCCTTTCTGATTACTAGAGCATAATTTGATAAGTTAAGCTTATGTAGTTTATTTTTCTGGAAACACTTATTTTCAGCTATGTTTCCTTGATTATAATAACAAACTAATTTAAAAAATTCAAAAACTTATGTTGACAGATACCATAGGGTACCCAATGGTTTTTTTCTCACTGTCTATTTGAGTGTACTTAGAGTCATGGCATACTTCTTTTTTAAATTCACATAGCAGGATGTTTGTACACCGATATGTCTTTCCCCAGGTTCCACCTGATGTTATTTATCCTTGACAATGAAAGTGACCAAAATATAGCATAAAATCAGCCCAACTAGTTAAATACACGTACGCTTGAATCAGAGCTTTACGGAGGTGAATTAGTAGTAGATAAATTATTGTAGAAGTGCCTAGGTGTGTAGCATTTCTTGATTTGTGTGTCCCTGCCTATAGAACGCCACCATGCAGGGTGATTAACATAGTTAAATTAAATAGTATACACACTGAATACAGTTTCCTTCCTTAACTAGGGTATGTAAATTCTAGAAAAGATAAATGTAAAAGAGGGAAAACAGATTTTATTTGATAGACTATCCCTTGGTTAAAAGTGGAATTTATAACAAATTACATTAATTTTTTTTATTTCAGTGACTTAAACTCAAATTAGAGAATAGTCTCTAATTCTCACTAAGTCATTCAGCCAGGCAGTTACTTGATCATGTATTTATTCCACAACAAATATATACTGAGTTACCACCGAGGGCCAGGAAGTGAAGGTATAATAGTAGAGAAAAGAGGAATGGTTGCAACACTCAAGAAGCTCCATTCTTGTGCAAACGCCTCAGAAATAACAAAACCTCTCCCAAATTGTTCAAAGCCAAAATAATCATACATTATTATAAACACATAGGAAAATATATAGAATAATGGCGAGGAACCGCAGGAGGGTGCTTCAGCTGAGCGTAGCGGGTCTCCCTGAGGAGACAGCATTTGGGCCAAGACCTGAAGAATGGGCAATAGGAGCCATGCCAGAAACCAGGGAAACGATTTCCAGGCATGGGAAAGAGAAAGTGCAAAGTCTCAAAAATGGGTAAAGTGTTGGCCTATTTCAGAAACAGCGAGGAGGTCGGCGGGGCACTGGAGCCTAACAAACAGTTGGAAAAGTGACATAAAAAGAAATTGATACCACGCGGAAACCGCATTAGGCAGGGTGTTGTAAACAAAGGGGTTTGGATTTTGTCCTAAGGGCAGTGGGAAAGCAGTGGTAGGACTTGATCTCTGTTGTCTAAAGATTATTCTGCCTGCTCTGCTGAGAAGGAATTTAAAATGGCCAAATATGCACATATAGGGCATGCCCCCGCACCCCACCTGTTGCCTCAAGAAGACTGGAAGAAATGGAAAAAGGGTATTTGGCCAGGTTCTTGTCATATGGTGGCACAGAAGCTGGCGACCTAATAGGAGCCCCCATACTCTTTGATCACCAGATGGCGGAGAGACCACCTTTCCTCTCCATGCTGCCTGCTTGGTCTCTGCACAGCAGCTGCCCGGCGCCTGCAACAGCGTGTAGAGAGGCACAAAGGATGGGACTGAGACAGTGATGCCAGTTTGCCACACCCTAGGGACAGCTATCTCAGCGTGATCACTTTCATACACAAGATGCAGTTTCATATTCCGTTATGTAGGATAGACCACATGTAAGAATATTCACTGTGTAAAATATCCACTGCGTAGGAATATTCATTTCTATTGCCTCTCTAGTATAATATTATCCGATTGCTAGGTCAGATTTCTCTTTCTTGTTGACATGTGGTACATTCCATTAGTGCTGGTTTTTTCATGTTTGTGACTGCTTTGGAGAATTACAACCCTGTGAGGTCTGTTGATCACCAAAAATTCAATCACTTGATCCTTAACAATAATCTTTCACCTCCTTGCAGCCTTCTTTAATTAACATGCTACGTGGCTGCAAAGCTACAGTTTTGCTGTCACATTATGCTTCCATAGGTCTGGGAAGCAAAGAGGGGGATAGATTCAGCTTTTAAGATGCAAGATATTGACACGTTGCATTAACACGAGTGAAAGACAACTATAGTACAGCAATTAGTGCAAGCCTTCTGTTTGGCGTTTATCATCTTGAAGGATAGCAACAGAAAATAACAAGGACAACATTAACAAAAACAAACAGAAAAAAATGACAATTCAGTTACAGGAAAGGGTACTTTTTGTCATATGGATTGAGGCTCTATAAAGAAGTTATTGAATTTTTCGTTTTGTTCTGCTGTAAAGAAAAAGAGCATGAAATTTGTTGATCCTGCCAAAACCTACTCATTTATTTAATGGTTGCCAAATACAGCCCTTGATATTCTGCTAGAGCTTTGACAGTTACGGTTTTGCCAGGGTTGTTTGGGAACATGATGTCTTTCCCATATGTTGTCAGAAGGCAAGCCTAGAACATATAATAAAAGAGCCAGGCTGGAAATGGAAGTCTATTGTGGAACGTGGTTTTGTTGTTGTTATTGTTGTTGTTAAGTTTTCATGTAATAAACATTAATCTCTGTCCCTTTGCTGGCTGAGAGTGATGGAGGGAATGGAACAAATTTAAGAGGCAGAGGTAACATTTGCAGCTCAACATAGAATCCGTCCTTGTTTCTGAAAACAGACAAACAAGAGTCATTAAAATAGAGCACTTTGAGAGGTCCAGTGTTAAATGGCCTCAGTTTACTTCCTGGAGGATTTGTAGATGTTATTGTTGATTCACCACAAAACTATGCAGTCCTGCTAACTCCAAAGGGAGTGGGTCAGAACAGGATGGAGAATTCTACCTACTTCTCTGGTGGATGATCTTTTCTGATCAGGGTGAAGTTGCTGGTGTTGGAGTGAGTGATTGCTCACGGTCCCCTGTGTTTCATCTGGCTTTGCTTACGGAAGCTTTTATTGTTATTAATATTTAACATTGACTGAAGGCCAACCATGCTCTAGGTGATGAATACAGCATTGCCCTAGCTCTGGTCTTTGTCCAACTGGATAATTTCCAATTATACAACTAGGAAATGGAACTTGCTCTATAGAAATATAGGGATAAATAGGACAACGTTGGGGAAAACAAGTAGTTATTAATATTCATTAACCTATGACAAATTGCAAATGAACTCTCATTGTAGCTTGCAAAAAGCTGGTTAATTTTCTAAGGAAAAGGTTTAGTATGTCCTCATTTTGGTTGGTCTTTTTTAGCTGCTTGCACTAAAACATTATTTTGGAGTTACAAAGAATAATATATTCTGAAGGTGAAACAGCAAAATTATAATGTTTGATTAATTACTCAAGTTTAATTTATGTGAATAATTATTGTTAATTTTGTGGATAAGCCCATATAAATCACCAGTATATCCTCAAAATTTCCATTTGCTATTAAAATTATCCTAATCAAATACATCAGCGTATCTTATCAAAAACGAAAAGAAAAGCTAAAGCAAAGAGAAATCAGTGATGTCAGTGTCAGTGAAGCCGCTGGGTTTTTTTTTCAAATATCCTCCTAAAAGCAGAAATTATTTTGCTGTGAAGACTTTTGGGAATGTATATTGGTTCATCTACTCATCCTATGTGTTCAAAAAAGCTTGATTTACATCCTGCCTTTTTCTAATTTGCTCCTATAATTGACATAGCCCTGGATGAAAACAATCCATTAATAGCCACAAGTGTGGTTTTAAAGGAAGTGGAGTGGCAGAAAGCATTAAACTAACAAACAGAATGTGATGTGTTTTATTTATTTATAATTACCCTGAAAGAAATGAGTTGGAGGTGTCACCGTAACATAACCTTACACTATCAGGTTCCTGATGCTCTGTGCATGTCTTTGTCGTATTTTGCGTTTTAGGATTGTCTTGGCAAACATTTGGAAATCCCTTCCAGGTGTCACATCTAAAATCTTATCTTTCTGATGACTCTTTTGTTTTCTGGCATACTTTAAGTGCACTTGTTTTATTCCTTCTTAACTGTGAGCCTTTAAGGAAAGAGGCTGTGTCTTACTCCTCTGGTTATTGTGAGGCACAAAGTAAAATATTTTGTTAAACTTACTGGATTTTAGATTGAATTTTACACTGTTTTTGGAAAAAGAACTCAACTTTAGAAAATTTAATACCTAGCTTCAAATTTTGTTTGGTTTAGAGGTAATACAGGATAGAATAAACAAGAAAATTAGAAAGTCATTTTGTCAAAAACTACATGGAAATTGTGTACAGAACAATTTTTAATGAAATATGAATACATATAAATTAGCCTTTTTTATTATACCAGTGACCATTTATTCCATTAAAAAGTAGCACTTAAATTAACACGTGCTTATTATAAGACTGTCCCTAGAATACCCTAAAGAGAAAAAGGTTAAAAAATAAAATTATGTACATTCCTTACCCATAGAAAATTTCCATTTAACACTTTTTCCTCATTTTGTGTATTATATTTCTATGTTTAGAAATTTTTAATGTATTAAATTACAGTTTACCTTTGATACTATTTTGTATTAGTTTAAGTTGTACAGCAAAGTAGTTCGAGTTAGACAACCACACACTTTACCAAGTGCTCCCCCGGATATACCCAGTGCCCAGCTGGCGCTGTACACAGTTGTTACAACATTATAGACTCAGCATCCTGTGCTGTCCTTTACATCCCGTGACAGTGTTGTGCTGCCAGTCTGTGCTTCCCAGTCTCTTTGCCTTTCTCACCCAGGCCCCCAGTCCATTTTCTATATCTAGGAATCCATTTAGCATTGAACTTTAGTTCTTTTATGCTGTTTGACATATACCTACACTTTATTTTCACAAATATGGCATCCTGTTATGCAAAACACCTTATCATAGCTTTCTTACCTGATATGGTATTCATTTTGCATGCTGTTAAATATCCTTTTGGCTATGTTAAGTCTTAATCTTTATGCATGATTTTATCAAACCAACTCCCCATATTTTACATTTTTTTGAATTGTCCTCTGTCATAAACAATTCAGTGATGAACATCTTTGTACTCAGATCTTTCTGTATGCCCTCTGCTAGCAAAATATGTTTTTAAGATTTTTATTTATTTATTTTTAGAGAGGGAAGGGAGGGAGAAAGAGAGAGAGAGAGAAACATCAATGTGTGTTTGCTGGGGGTCATGAACTGTAACCCAGGCATGTACCCGACTGGGAATCGAACCTGCGACACTTTGGTTCACAGCCCACGCTCAATCCACTGAGCTACGCCAGCCAGGGCTAAAAATATTTTAATAAGTATTCTCAAACACATTTGTCATGATCACCAACAGTTCATAAAATCGTTAAAATTAAACATCTAAAATAATTATTGCATCTGTATTTTCAGAACAGCAGTTGAGTAGAAGAAACCACATAGGCTGACAAGCAAGTTAGATTTTATAAATTAATTTTCCACCACAGCCTCTTGGTCACCAATTTTGATTTAAAATTTCTAGCATATTTGATCGTTCCTCAAACATTAACCTGCCAGGTGCCAGGTGCTGTTCTAGGAAGAAGAGGGTGAAGATCACAGAGATTTTATGCTTGAGGTGGTCACAATTTCTGGGAGCAGATTTGTTTTAAAGAAATGAGGAAATTTGCAGACACAGAGCCTAGACAAGGCTTAACTTCCTATAGCAGCGCCTGCAAGTATATATCAAAGCACCTTGATGGCGAGTGAAGAAATGAAATAATCACAAATGAGAAAGAATAAAATAATAATAGATGAAGAAAGAACTAAGCAACTAAGCTCATGATATGCACTAAAATTATTTAGATATTTGATCATGTCTATCTTACCTATTGCTAAACACTAATGTCTTCATGAAGCTTATGATGTAAGTTAAGTAGCAGTGAAGGCATAGTGATATGTATTAGAATTCTCTATAAAGAGATAATGAAAAGATTATGAATGAATGGGGATTTCATTTATCAAAAGTTATGTTACAAAATAAAAACATAATTAACTATTACAGAACTATCAAGTAATTGATGAACTGTAAAAAATAACCTGTTTCATATAGTTTTAAATTTTTATTTTAATTTGAATTCCTTTCTACATTTTGATATTCGGTCTATCCAAAACACTATAATGATGCATTCATAGCTGCAGACATAAGTATTTTTGTCACAAGTGCACACTCATTTTGTATCATGTTCAATTTTTTCCATATATATATATAATTCAATGTATGATACAATGATACTTAATAATATGTAGACGTTACCATTGTTGATTTATCTGTAATTTCATAGGGATGCTTAACTAGATGTAGTGCCATCTATTTAAAAGCCCCTTGAAGACATTTTCAATAATTTAGTTTTTAAAAAGTTTTATATTTAGGCCTCATAATAAGGATCACTTGAAATATAGAGACATTTTGGTTTTCAATATCTTCACTATATTATTGATGTGTTCCCATCAGTGTGGTGGGGAGCGATGTCAGTTCTCATTTCTTGGAATCAAAGTGAAACACTACATGGGTGAAATAGTCTAGTAGGCAATGCTCACGTGCTGTCAGCTGTCAGATAAAAGTGAGCGGAAAAGAGAAAACCAGCCCACACCTCCTTTACCTACACCGCATTAATCGACAGCTCAGGTGGTTCTGTGTCCTCCCCACTCGTCCAGTAACTGTTGCTTGCATCCACGCCACAGAAACTCAGCTATTGGGTTAGGTTCAGCATGTAGAACACACCTGTACATCCTTAGCAAGGAAATGGTAGAGC
Organism: Phyllostomus discolor; assembly: GCF_004126475.2. Taxonomy (NCBI): domain Eukaryota; kingdom Metazoa; phylum Chordata; class Mammalia; order Chiroptera; family Phyllostomidae; genus Phyllostomus; species Phyllostomus discolor. The sequence continues at coordinate 30,271,576 of NC_040915.2, read as the reverse complement.
CAACCTCATAGTGAGAGCTTTGGCACTTGCGAGGGGTTTGTATCCCTCGTTTAGACCAATGAGTCACATTTCCTAATTCTGGATATTAGGGGCTTTATGGAGAATAGATGGAAGTGTTATTGAAAGAATTATAGGTTATATGCCTATGATAAAATTATGAATATATCAATTTTACTGTGTTTTTGAATTTGAAGGAAGAGGAAAATATAGAGAATAAAATATGTAAACACTCATTGAAAACTGTTCTTTTTCAATAAAGTATTTTATGAAGTTGTCTTCTATGAGAAAACGAAATAAATTTGTCATTATATGCAAAACTGGTTCATCCTGAAGTCTATTTTCCTAAAGAACGGAGGAAACCTAGCAGGTCATGCCAAACTGACATTATCCTGGAAGACCGTTCTCTGTTAGAATGGGCAGGGGGCGGGGGGTGTCCTGTGCCATCTGCTGTCCTCTAACCAGCAGAACTGGAATGAGGAGAGTGTGAAAACAAACAAAAAAAAAACATCTCCAGAGGGAGCACGACACTGGAGCACAGGGCTAGCACATAGTAGGCAGTAAATCATTATTTATTAAGGAATAATTAGCAAATTATAATCATTTGACTGCTAAGCGCAACCTATACTGAGAGCCAAAGTCTCACAAGAATGACTAGAGATGACACGCAGAGTCTTGACTTCCGCTGTCCTTCAGTTGCGCCCTCCTTCCCTTTATAACGAGATTAAGAGAGAGGTGGAGACATGCTCTCCCAATGCTGCTATCTTGTACAGGGAAAATTCTGGTTCTTTATTTTAGCTTTAATCTTAGTTGGCCTTGCCTATACAAAACTTTGCTCTTTGCCCCCACAAAGGATTAGAAAATCTTGACAAATGTAGTTAAGGAAGCAGTTGACTGAATTTGGTTAAAGATGCAGGATGTTGGTGAACTTTTATATACCCTGAGCTGTCATTTTAGTGATGGAATCGATCTAACCCAGGAAATACTCTCATTCATAATATGTAGGAGTAAAACCGCCTTTGGGCAAGAGACGATTAAGATAAAGCATGTCTGTTTGGCTATTCCTTTAAGAGTTTGTTTCTTTAAAGTCATAGTTGTTCCTTGGCTACTTGGGTAGACCGTTGTTGGTCATTTATTAGCACATGGACTAGTGTTCCATAATGACTATTGTAGCACACCAGGACATCAGCAGCCTCGATTTCTTCTACTGGGAAATTCCTTTAGTCATTCTTTTTAAAGTGTCATATCTTATGAGTAACAGTTGGAAACTACAGCAATATTATTTGTTAAGCCCTACTTTTTGCAAGTGATTGTGCTATGCTAAAAAGCAAGTCTTAAATACTTCTCAATTGATAATAAATTAACCTGGATACTAATACTTCCCATTCGTACTTCATTACACATTCTCAGAGAATTTCCTAACCTTCCTTTTACCCTCATAATAATCCTCTGATACAGCAAGAGCAGGTGTTTTTACAAGTTAATTAACAGCAGCACTTTAATATACTCAGACCACCATAATACATGAAGAACTTTGTTAGTGTAAGCTTGGTTTTTCGGATCATATTCTTTGTCTGCTGAATGTATTTAGCACTTCTTGTAGGAGTCAGAATCAACTAGTGGACTCTCAGAGGTGTTTAGATGTTTTACTCTGCTGTTAATGAATCAATGAAAAACGAGAGGAAAGACCAAACTTACTAGCAGTGGGCTTTACTTGATATATCTCTTCCAAGAGAACAGACGTGTACCCAAATCCAACTTTAAGTCAAGGGTTTCAGCAAACCTTGTGGAGAACTACTGTGTACAGAAAATACGGGGGTTTTTTCCCCTTTCTAATCTAACATTGATGTGCATTCAGTACTCTGATGTGGAGGGACTTGAGTAACATTAAATTACTAGTAAGTTTTAGTTTTAGAAAATTGGAAAATATAAATGATTTATCTAAGAGAGATGCCAAAAGATGCACTTTACCCTGAAATTATGGTTTGTCGGAATGGGATCTGTCTGATTGAACAGAAACAGCTTGAACTCATTGCTTAGTTTTATTGCATTCACCCTTAAGAAATGGGATACAGTGCTCCTCTCCTTTACCACTGTTGAAGTATTATCTAGAATGCTCTAGGCCCAGGGTGCAGGTCTGTTTGCCTCCAGAACAAGTCTTTGCCTTGCTCTCTTCCCTTTGGCCAGAGGCTGACGCCTGCAACTTGCATATCCCAGCCTCCACTGCCAAATGCCTCCATCTGTGCTGGGCGGGTGGGAGGCCCTGAAGGAGAACAGAAGGAATCTGGGTTTGCGGCCTCCTCTCTCTCTCTCTCTCTCTCTCTCTCTCTCTGCTTTGGGCAGCCTCCGAAGCCAGAGGACAGGCCACTTCTGGGTTCCAATGATACCACCCCTCCTCTCCTGTTTCAGTCTCCAGGTTTTTTTCCATTCAATGTTATTTTGTATTAGTTTTAGGTGTATCGTATAACATATACTTTACAAAGTGTCCCCCCGCCTGGTATTTCTAGTACCCAACTGGCAAAATACAAAATTATTACAATATTATTGACAATATTCCCTGTGCTATATTTGCCATCCCCCCCCCAACCTGTGACTACTTTGTAACTACCAGTTTGTACTTGATCCCTTCACCTTTTCAGTCCTGCCCCCCAACCTCCTTCCCTTCTGGCAACTATCTCTGTATCTATGAGTCTGTTTCAATTGTGTTTGTTCACTTATTCTGATCTTTAGATTCCACATGTAAGCGAAATCTATGGTATTTGTCTTCCTCTGTCTGACTGATTTCACTTAGCATAATTCCCTCTAACTCCATGTATATTGTCACAAATAATAATATTCCTTTTTATGGCTGAGTAACATTCTATTGTATGTATGGACCACAGTTTTTTATATGTTCGTTCATTGTTGGGCACTTGGGTTGTTTCCATTTTGGCCATTGTAAATAATGTGGCAATGAACATAGCATATATACGTTTGAATTAGTATTTTGGGTTTCTTCAGATATATACCTACAAGTGGAATCACTGGGTCATAAGGGAGTTACACTTTTAGTTCTTTTGAAGAACCTCTACACTGTTTTCCACGGTCACTGCACCAGCCTACACCCCCACCAACAGTGCACTGAGCTTCCCCTTTCTCCACATCCTCGCCAGCACTTGCTCTTTGCAGATGTACTGATGAGGGCCATGCTGGCAGGCGTGGGGTGGTATCTCACTGTGGTTTTAATTTGCATTTCTCTGAGGATTAGTGACATTGAGCATCTTTTCATATGTCTCATAGCCATGCATGTTCTCTTTGGAGAAGTGTCTATTCAGGTCCTCTGCCCATTTTTACTGTCCCTTCTCTTTATCCCTCCAGCCCTGGGATGGTGGTGCCCCTCATGTTGATGAACATGGTCAATGACCCAACCTTTCCCTAGTTGGCTTTTCAGCCATTCTACACATAGATAATGAACTCTCTCCATTAAATTTCATCTCTTCTGAAAATAGACAGTGGTTTCTGTTTTCTTCTTGAGGCCTTGATTCATATGTGGTTTTTCTGCTCTGGTCTTCTTTGCAAAGACAGCAGTGGCAAGGATGGCTTTCAGAAGATTTTGAACTGCCCCTTTTCTGAGCTGACGGGATCAGCAACTTCTGGACAAGACCAGGTCAACGTTAGGCAGAGGGCCGATCTTAAAGGCAGAAAGACTGGAACTAGAACAGAAGATACTGCAAAGTTGGAGGGAACCACAACACTAGGGAAGAACCCCCTAAATAGTGGCCTCAGCTATGTCTAATCCCATGCGAGGAAAAAAGGTCAATAGAGAAGACCCATTCATAACAACAAATGTACATAAACACTTGTCTTCAAGTTAAAATACAATTGTGGTATCTGCTAGAATGAAAGAAAATATTATACGAGGGATCAAATGCAATTTCTCTGAATATAAATTGCTAAGAGCTGCTAGATACTGCAGCATTCATGCAGAGATAATGCTGATTTTCCCCTCAAAGAATGGGCTCTGAGAGGCAGCAGACAAAGCAATCAGGGGTTACAGGTGGAACAGCCCTTAGTCTCTTGTCTTGGACGGGAAGTTGGCTGCTCTTTGCCTGTAGGGCGGGAAGTTCTAAGCAAATAATATGTGTTGTGTTTCCGAGGTGACAGGAGTAAACAAAATGGAGGATCAATTTGTGTCCCAAATACAAAACTCAACCCTGTTCTCTAGGGATGCGACTGTTATTTCTCGAACTTCCTGAACAGGACCCTACCTTCTTAACTAAGTATCCAGCAGCCACCTCTCTGCCCCATCATCTCTGAACTCCCCTCTGCTTATAGAGAGTTTCACATCATCTAATCGCATTTTAGAAATAGCTTATTTCTCTGTCTTGGGGCTGCTTCTATTTTCCATTTACCTATTTTCATTTAATCTCATGATCCTAAATACAATCTACATGCCAATGATCCCCCCAAATGTATTGCCTGGTGTGACCTCTTCCTGAGACTTTATACTCTCATTTCCAATGGCTCAACATCCTCACATGGTCTGTAAGCACACTCAGCCTAAAGCCCCAGGTCCTCAGCCGCTTGCAGAGCCCTCCCTGATCTTCAAAATGCTTTGGGATTATTGTGTGTGTGTGTGTGTGTGTGTGTGTGTGTGTGTGTGTGTGTGTGTGTGTCTGTGTGTGTTTTCCTTCTGCACTACAATACAATCACCATTAGGGCTAGAACCTACTTTGGATATTCACCACTGTGTTTCCAAAACTTAAAGCACACCCTCTCACATAGCGGGTCCTCATATATTGGCTGAATGAATGAATGAATGAATGAGCGAGCACATTGTAGTGGAGGAGAATCAGAAACAATCTCAGCATCATGATATACTCAGTTAGTAAGAGTAGCTATGGCACCTCCTACTTCTTTATTCTTGTCTGTGAATACCAACATTTTTTGACCTTTACAATCATAATATTGAGAATAGTGTATTATGGAGAGATTTCTGGTATCATAGAACAGATTTCCAATGAGGCCGATCGGTCCTCTAGGATAACAAAGATAGAACTCTTATCCCTTTGAGATTTAAACAGCTTATAATTCAGATACACTTTTGCCCTAGTGACCATGTTACCTAATTAACAGAAACCTTCCATTGTACTTGCCCTCTCTCTGGCCCTGAGATTGCCAGTTATTATTATCTTCATTGCAGACGTGGAGAGAGAAATGGCCTCATGGGCACACAATGTTTCCAAGTATAATACACACAACCAAAAGCCATGCCGTTTAATAGATAAGAATGTGATGAACTGTGCCATTCAGAAAGTGTGGACAGAGAATTCAATCTAGTTTTTAAAAATTCATTGGGTTTCATTTTGTTTTTCCAGCACAAATTCTCACAGTGCCTATCAGATAATGAGCAGGTACTAAATGTTTTTCACTTGAGTTAGCTCTAAGATATGCTCGTTTCTACATTAAAAATTAAATGTATTCTGAAACATTTGTTCACTTATTTAGTCCTCACTATTTACTGTCTTTCAGGGCAAGAGACCATGTATAATTTCCTATAGTGTCATATTATTTAAAAGTATAATTTAATATTAAGTATTCCTTCTTGTGTACTTTTTATAGTATGTGTCAGTAGTTTGTATCTTTAAGTTCATGAAGTTTTTTTAATTAACACTGATAATGGATATTTCTCTTTATTTAATAATACTTTTATTCTGAGAGGAATCATAAGCTATTCTGTCAAGTCCAGAGCCTTAGCATCAAAACTGAAGTATTTTATTTAACAAATCCCAACTAATGACTAACTCATACACATTCTCTTCTAGAAGAACGGGATTATAAGAGCATGTATCCAGATACATTTTTGGAAAAGCTTGCATCAAATAAATATAATTTCTTTGTTAATTTTTTGGTGAAGACACATGGTTGTGTAGTTTTCCTTGTGGAAATATTTTTACCACAAATTCAACTTCTTTCATGAATATGGAACTCATGTTGGTTATTTATATATTCTTAAGAGATCTTTGGTAGTTTGTATTTTTGAAGGAATTTGTTTATCTTATACAAATTGCTAAAGTTATTTGTATAAAATTGTTTATAATATTGTCTTATCTTTTTAATATATGTAGAATTATAGTGCAAATCTAATATTCTTAATGTTGATTTGTGAAAATTGTAACCTTATATTCTCAATTGGAGGTTCTAAGATAAATAGGATTCAATAAAAGTCTAATATAATTCATATTTCTTGTACAAGACTAACATTTTTCTTAGCTTAAATCTAGTTTTCAGTAATTAAAATTTTAATAAAATGTCAGAACACTCCCAATCTTGGTACAGCTTTTTCAACTTACAGGTAAGAGGACTGAGATGCAGAGCAAAGGGTTTAACTAAGCAGCTGGTTGATGGAACATCTACATTTGAAGCTATTCCAATTGTATATCCTGATATGAAATCACACTTGGAAAAGTTTTAACCAATTAATCTTTGTAAAATTGGAAACTTGGTATCTTCTTCAAGAATTATTCATACAATTATCTTCCTCATTAAAGTACTTTGTAATTATACAAACACCTTCTTAGTTGAAAATTATCAGGTAAAAACATTTCCTGATTGTCATCTTCTGTGCACATGTGCACACACACACGTAGCTATGATTCCCCTTATTCTGTGTTGGGGATTGCTGCAAGGCTTCTGGTATTTGCAGCCACCTGCCCCATGTCTTTATTCTTGTAATGTGGCAATTAACCAGCAAATTTTTACTGACTAATTAAACCATAATGATTGAGGTACAAGGCATTTCCTGGGGATTAATGGCCAACTGAGAAGAGTTGATGGCCCATGGCATCGCTGCGAGTCATTAACCCCAACCAGCCATTAATCCTGTGAAAATACTATATACAAAGGTTATTCTACGCAGGAAATGGAAACAATGAAGTATGGTATATGTACCTGCTTGCTAAATGTACTTGCTAAATATGGCACCTTGCTAAAGAATAAGTGTTTCAATTGCCCTGAAGCAATCATGAAACCCTTAAAACCTACCACCAACACTGCAAAACTATTTAATAAATTAAATAGCATGGCTTATGTAATTTTGTTGCAGATTACAGAAGACACCTGGAGCTGGGCAAGAAGCATGAATGGGTTGCAAACACAAAGGAAACTGTGCCTCCTCAGGCCTGAGGTCAGAAAGCAGCTGAAATTCAGCAATGATGGAAACTGGAATGTGGAAAGAGGTGCGAATCCGAACAGTATTGTGTATCGCTCCCATCTCTCCCTCCCTCTAAATAAGTATTTTGTTCTCTCTCTGCAAATTAGCTTCCTTTGCTTTAAAGACTTAGGAACAAGTAAGACTGTTTACAGTGCCTTTGATAACGTTTTACACATTCTCTCAAAGAGATCAATTTTCTTTCTAAATTCTAAATGCATGTCCCTAAATTAGGGACTCTGGCTAATAGTGGGTCAGGTAACTAATTAGAATTTAATCCAGCAGTGACTCTGTGTTTGTGTGGTGTGTGTACACTTTGCAAAAAGAAGAATGGATGGCAAAGAGTTCCACAAAAACGGTTCTGTGTCATTTATCACTAGAAAACATGAATTAAAACCACAATGAGATACCACTACATACTACAAAAATAGTTAAAATTTTAAAAAGCATATTTACCATACCAACCGATGGCAAGTAGTGTAAGGAGAAACTGGAACTCTCATAAACTGTTGGAAGGCATGTAAAAGGGTTAGATCATTTTAGAAAACCTTCTTACAGCTCCTTAAATACTTAAACATACATCTACCACACAATTCAGACGTTCTACTTCTAAGTACCTGCCTAAGTATCTACTTCTAAGATAAAAACATACGTCCACATAAAGACTTGTACATGAATATTCGTAATAGCTTTCTGTGTAATAGTCACGATAGGAAACAGCCCATATATCCATTAACACACAACACGTATCAGTCTCAAAATAATTGTGCTGAGCAAAATAAGCCCAACAAAAAGAGTGCTCACCATAGGATCCTGTCTACATAAAATTCAGGAGAACACAGGTTCGTCTGTAGCAACTGAGAATAATAGGTCAGTGCCGTGTGGGTTTGCAGTGGAAGGGAGTGATTACGAAGCAGAATGAGGAAACTTTCTAGTGATAGGTGTACTCATTATCTTGATCATGGTTATGGTTTCATGGATGTAAATTTATGTTAAAACGTGTCGAATGGCATACATCAAATGCGTATGGTTTAGGGTAAGTCCATTATACTTCAATAAAGCCAGTTTTAAAGTGGCTATTCTACACGTAGCACAGCGACAGAGACAGCCGTGAGAGAGAAGGGACTTGTCAGGGGATCAGTTGGCCCCTCGCAACCTTTTACGGGCAAGATACTTAAGAGCCTATAAAGTACATTAAGCACAGTACTTACTTGTAAGAACGTGCCTACATTTTACTTGTAAGGCATTTATAATCTGCCTATTGAGGGGAATAAAATTATTACCTTTTTATAAAAAGGGAAAAGATAAGGCAATATTACATATTTTAAGAAAGGTAAAATACCTCTGGAAAGTGTTTTTAAAGCAGGGGAGAGATCATTTCCAATTGATAATTTAAGAAAAGGCTGCATTAAAGAGTGATAGTTACAGTAAGACTTTGAGAACATGCAGAATTCCAGCAGGCACGGGCCAGGGTGAGCAGGGATGCAGAGGCAGACGAGTTTGCTGTGTTATTAAAAAAAAACACTAAGAAATCCAATTTTGGTGGCACATAGCATGTGAGCTGAGGAACAGTAATAGAAAAAGGTAGAAAGATAAGTTGAAGATTATATTGTTTAGGTTCTTATATATAGCAGTTAGGATTGTATTTAATTTGGGATTTCCACTTCCAAGTAAGATGCAATAGGTTGAAGCAATCGTTTCCACGGGAAGAAAGGAGTGAATTATAAAAATCATACCTCTGAAAACATCGTAGGGCTGTGGAACTTAGCAAGACTACACCAGTTAAATCCTAGAGACGCAGGATTTAACTCAGCCTTGCTGAGAGAGTTGAGATCAGGATTTATACCCCTCGCGGAACATTGTGAGACTGAGGATGCCTAACTGCAGCTAGAAGGACTCGAATAAGAAAAAGCAAACTCAGAGGAGCTTTCAGGCCATGGTGTCTGGCATGACAGATCGAAATCTCGAAGAGCCCCAGATGTACAGCTGTTTTTCCCAACAGGAAATTCGCTGAGTGCTACGGCAGTGCAGAAAGCTGGAGGCTAGCCAGAAGCCACAGCGAAATAACTCCCGGTCTTGTAGTGCTTTAGCATCCAGTTGTATTCTACAGGAAGAGAAACATACTAAGGCTTTCTGTGCCAGATTTTGATTCGGTGTGAGGTGGGCTGAAGAATTGAGCTCAACACTTGCGAGAAGGCAATACTTCAAGGAAGAGAGGCAGCCAAAGTCAAAGCCAGGGAAGGCCCCAGTGAGCGGGGGAAGCCAACGGCCTCAAGGTACTTCAAAGAAAAAAGTACGACTAGAGGGAGATATTTTAACGAACACACTGTACAGCTTGCTTTTGAGACATTTCTGGACTGTATCCACCCGAAAGAGAATCTCAGACCCAGCGCAATTTGGTTTGTTTGAATCGTGAATGGCCCTTCACACTATCTGCTTAGGAAAGGACAGGGTCAGCCCTCTCTGGACACAAGTAACACTCCAGTCTATATTGTTCTTTTATAAACAATGGCTGAAATAGAAGTTTTCAGGGTTGAGACTTAAAAGTCAAGAAAATAGGTCTGTAAATCAAGAGAATAATCAGACAATAGAAACAGACCAACAAATTATATATTTGTGGGGGACAGTAATCAAAGACTTTGAAATGACAATGATAAAATGTTAAAATGTCTGAAGAAAAGGTGAACAAAATGAATGAAGAGATAGATGGAGAATTCCAACAGAGAAGCGAAACCCACATTAAAAAACAAATGGGTATTATGCTCTGGCTGGTGTGGCCCATCGATTAGAGTGTCATTCCATGAACCAAAAAGTTGTGGGTTCGATCCCAGCTGGGGAGTGTGGGAGAGGCAACCAATCAATCTTTCCCTCACCTTTCCTTCCCCTCTCTCTAAAATCATTAAGCACATCCTTGGCTGAAGATAAAAAAACAAACCAATTAACAAGTGGGTAGTCTAGAAGAAAAATAGCAAGTTTTTATTTTGTTTTTGTTTTTGTTTTTTTGTAAAAGGCCAATTAGTACCTGCTTTGGGTTTGTGGACTCACATGTGGTTTCTGTGAGCGAAGGACTTAACTTCACTGCGATAGTGTGAACGCAGCCGCAGACAGCACACAAACAAGTAGATGTGACTGTATTCCAGTGCAACTCTATTTACAAGTACAGGTGGTGGGCTCCACTTGGTCCATGGGCTGTAGTTGGGCAAGTTATTTCTAGAACCAAAGCACACATTATTTAAAATTCCAAGGTTATCAGACAGCTTTAGTAGTAGCTTTAACACTGCAGAACACAAGATTAGTGAACCCAAGTACAGAGTAATGAGCGAACAAAGGTACACACTGAAAAAGAGAGGAGAACAGAACAGTGCATAAGAGACAAGCAATGTACAACGTAGTCAACTTGACTAGTATGCATGAAGCTGGAGTCAAAGAACAGAGTAAAGACCAGAATTATTATTTGAAGAGATGCTAACTGAAAATTCCCTAAATTGATTAAAGCATCAAAATATGGTTTCAATAAGTTCAGGGAACCCTGAGGAAGTTAAATAAGAAGAAATTCATATCTCACTTAGAAATAGTCAAACTTAGCAAAAGTAATGATAAAGGAAAATTTAAAACAACTGGGGCTTTGGGCATATTGTATTTTAAAAAGCACAAGGAATAAGATTATAGATGACTTTTCAACACTAACTATGGAGGCCAAAAGACGATGAAATAACATCTGTTGTATAGGGGAAGAAACCTGCCAATACAGAATTCTGTCCAAGTAAAAATACCCTTCAAAAATAAAGTTAAAATAAAGACATTTTCTTTGTGTGTGTGTGTGTTATTGTAAAAAAATAAAACACATTCTGAGATTCTTCTTTTATGACCAGACCACCAAATTATACTCCTCCAAAGAGGTTTTATCATTTAAGGGTCTCCGTCCTCTCCTGCTACAGAGCCTTGGTAGGGGTCGAGGATTCTCATCCAAAGAAGTCTCTTTGAGTTTGAAAGCCATCCTTTCTCACCTAATGCACCTGTTTGGTTTATGCAAATTGTGTAGCTCCTCCCAGGAAATTAACATGGTCCCTCAGTACTCTTCAACAGTAGCAGCCTCAAGATAAAGGGTTCCACGACAGCCTGATTCCCAGACCACGAGAACTTCCCCCTGTCATATTCATTTTAGGATTCAGAACATATATTCTTCAAGGAAAGGTAAACTAACATTCTCTGTAACCCATGAAATACCTGCATAAAAAGTATGTGGGGTACTAATCACAAAATCAGATTCTCAAGTCTCAGCTCATGTTCACTACATCACAGTTTCTGCCCTTTGCAACACTTGAAACTAGACCCTTTGAGGACTCTCATGTCTGAGGTTTGAGAACCAGGTGATAGATAGCTCAGGACATTGTACATGCAATTCTCATGGTCCATGTGCCTGAGTTATAGATACAATATATAGTCAGTAAATTTCCCCAACTCTTTGGTAGACAATTTTCCATTAAACAAAAAGCATTATTGTATGTTTGTGTGTAGTGACGGCAGGTGGAAGGAGGCTCCCCTTGGTTCCTCTGCTCATACTTTGAACCCACAGAGTGTTTGATCCCCAGAACCTATCAAACAAACTCACTTGCCACTAAAGACATACTCAACTTGGTTGGGAATGGTTTGCAGGTTGAGCTCTGCTGTCAACCAAACTGTCCTCTCACACTTCTCCATTCTGCTAAACAAATTCAGAGAGTCCAATACTTCCGATTACCAGCAAAAGCAACTGTTTTGGGAAAAGCAAATTATTGGTTGCTAGACCTGAAAACGATACTGGCATTAATAACAGAAGAAATTTCGCTATAACATGAGTCACTAGTAGTGAGGTAACATCATCACCTAATAGATGCAACAGTCCATAAAGTTTAAGGCCTTAATTATCTTAATGTTATCATGTGACATGTATACAGTTTGTAAAGAAAGACAATTGAGAGTTGTTCTTATTTAAGTGGGATAAATAAAAGGGGAGTAGTTAATTCATTGTCATTTATTTCAACCCGTCTTGAGCTAGAGAAGGAAATGAAGTTCTCCCCTTTCGCATGTCGATGGAACAGGTTACCGTAGAGAAGCCTGTATGACATCATTACTCTTTCCCAGATAAACGCCTAAGTGTTTGCCTCATTAACGCGCCACCGGATAAAAACGTTTGTCCGGATTCAATGGGAAGATCAATATGAAGAGAAAGATGTTTGACAGGCTCTGTATTTTCTTTCTAGAGTAAGTGTCAACAATTATGATAAGAATGGAAGTCAAACAATTCCAAAGAGATTTCTCTCTCAACCTTTAGAACAATCAACACGTTGGGAGCATTGTCCTTTTGCACATTAGTGAGACAACTCATCCGCTATCTGTAATTTCAGAAATGTTGTGAATCCTGGAAACTGGGCATAGATCAACTCACTGGACCTTTATCTTCAATTGAAATTTAATGTGAATTCAACAGTATTGAAAAGCATGTCATGTTCCATTGTGGTGAGCGAGCATATTAATGCCACTGTTTGGTTTGAGTGTGATCCTTTAATTTCATACCTGCGTGGTTCAAGTCCTTTAAAGCGGAATGTTCTGTGACGAGCTTACAAAGTGTATAATTTGAAGACGGCTATATTAAAGATTTCGCTTTTCCCCATATTCTCTATATCAACCCAGCTGGGTAGGCTTCCCTTGGGCCACATTTTGACTCGCTTTGCTTTGGGTTTTGTGGACAGATTTGGTCGACACTGTTAACAAAGGCTGGTGCCAAGCATAGGTTGTAGATCTACAGTGGCATAGAGCCCAGGTGAATGTCTCAGTCTGGGAATTGCAGACCTTCCATAATGCCAACTGTCCCACAGTGTCCTCATCTCATTAAAGGTTAATTAGTTTCCTTTCAGCCCGTAGCTCCATGATATATTATGTGGGTCATAAAGATGATATGAACATGTACTTGGCATGCGATTGTGGACTAACCATATTCATTACGGAGGCATAAATTCACTGCTCTGGGGCCATTTCTAGTCTGGCGATGCAAAAATAGTCTCTGGGAAAATTAGACTAAGGATTGGAACTTTGCTCGCATCCACACTGGAGTGGTAAGCCTCATCCGTTACTAGACGGAGAACAAATTTCTCAGGGCCAGTAACAAAGTTACTCCCAATTTCAGAAGGGGACATGAGACTCGCAATTTTATTATATTCTGTAGGAGATTCGATTTAAGAAGCTACAACTGGAGGAGAAAAAACGATGAAATGAACTTGTCAGAGCTTTAATATCTCTGTGTCCAATTTACTGCTACCATATAATTGCTATTGGCAGGGTGGGAAGTAGCAGCAAAACAAAAGGATGTGAAGACCAGTTCTCTAAAACCTGTTGTATGTGGTAAAATTTGGAAATAAGTTTTGAATAATTATTTTCGTTTAATTGTACACAGTCCTACAGACCTCTGTATAACTATAAAAATATGATGGTTTGGCCTTAATGGAGTAGTTCAGTTGATTGAAGCATTGTCCCATAAACTGAAAGGCCGTAGGTTCAATTCCTGGTCAGGGCACATGCCTGGGTTGCAGGTTTGGGCCCTGGTTGGGGCATGTACGGGAGGAAACCAATCAATGTCACTCTCCTCCTTTCTCTCCCTCCCTTCCCCTCCCTCTAAAATCAGTAAGCATGTCCTTGGGTGAGGACAAAAAATTTAAAAAAGAAAAGATGATGGTTTGGACAGTTCCCAGAAATCAGATATTATAAAAAAAACTGATTCTAATATTTTATCAGACTGCTATTTCACCTTGAATATTTATCACCTGACTCTTTCTTTCTTTCTTTTTTCTTAGCTAACACAAAAGCAATTTATTAAGAGATGATGATGACCATGGCAACCTGCCTGCCCGAAGGTGCTGTCGGAGGGGATGGAGTGACATTCTCCACCTGTGCCGTCTTCATTCCTGATGGACATGAGAGCTGACTGGGGCCCTGGTCCAGGGGCCTGGGTCCTGTTTCCTCCTGCGGCCCAGGGCTTCGTGTGGAGAGCAGCGATAGCCAGCTCCTTGCACTCTGGGCCACATCCTGGGCTGCCAATGTGGCAGCGTGGAGGGGGGTCAGAGGGTGAGGAGGGACTCATGTCACTGAGCCTTCAACCTGCCAGTCACATGGCAGAAGGTTTCCTCGCCAGAAAGATTAGTCCCGATTCTTTTACTCTAAATTACAGAACATATCTGAATGTTGTTGGAGTTGAGCAATTCTACTCACTGTTTTACTAATAATGACTTGAAAGGGAAATGTTTGAGCACAACTTTAGAGAAAACAAACTCTTTTAGGATATTTAGTGGGAGTATGGTATTAATTTTTATTAAATATAAGACCAATGGCCCGATTTCTTGAAACAGATTTTTCCAAACATTGATCTTTTTTTTATTTCTAGCATTTTAGTTCATTTAAACTACAAACACTTATGTTACGATTTCTTAAATATTCCAAAGGCAAATATAATTCAACATGCATTTTGGTTAAAAACAAAAAGCACACAAATGGGAGGCAGATACCAATTGGTATTTAATAATCAAGAAATAAGTTAGTCCAGCCCTGGCTGGCATAGTTCAGTGGATTGAGCGTGGGCTGAGAACCAAAGTGTCGCAGGTTCGATTCCCAGTCAGGGCACATGCCTGGGTTGCAGGCCACGGTCCCCAGCAACTGCACATTCATGTTTCTCTCTCTTTCTCCCTCCCTTCCCTCTCTAAAAATAAATAAATAAAAATCTTTTTTAAAAAAGAAATAAGTTAGTCCCTTTATTGGGGGAGCAGTATCAGATGACTAAACCCAATTACCCGAACTTCTAGAGAATCATTACACTTGACTCTCATTGTCATCTTCAAGATCTGTGATGCATCTTCTACTTAGCATAAAATGGCTTTTCAGTTCTCCAATCTGACTTAGAAAGGACAGTCTTTTTTTTCAAGATTTTATTTATTTATAGACAGAAGGGAAGGGAGCAAGAGAGAGAGGGAGAGAAACGTCAGTGTGTGATTGCCTCTCACACTCCCAGAACTGGGGACCTGGTCCACAACCCAGGCATGTATCCTGACTGGGAATTGAACCGGTGACCCTTTGGTTCACAGGCTGGCACTCAATCCACTGAGCCACACCAGCCAGGGCAGAAAGAACAGATTTTTATTAGTAGGATATGTCTGATCCCTTAGAAAGAAAAATAAGGCTCTTTCCTTGTTTCAATCATTCCCCTTCAAATGAAAAGTTAATGAACTGAATCTGTGTGTCAAACTTCCTTATGGATTAGATCTATTTTGTTGAAGTTGGCAAGTAGATATATTTGCCAACATGTCTTCATTCAAAGTGTTTGCAAGTAGAAGAGGTCCGTGTAGCTTTAATTAATACTTTCCTCTCTCTCTGGTTAAAATATGAATAAAATCAGCTAAAATGGTAGTACTTCTATTTGATTTCTACACACAGTGCAGTGCTTTCTATTCCAAGGTCAGCATTCAAGTGTTGCTGTGTCAGGTTAGGACTAAAAGATTTACAAACCATAGCCAGCCTTCTTGCAGATCCTTCTATAAAGCAAAGAGAATCTCCTTGGTTTATCAGTCAGTGATGGGCTCCTTGTCCCTGAACTGGAGACATAGGGAAGATTAGCAGAGTAGAAGTGAGGTGTACCTAATTAATTCCCCTGATCTCTCCAGATTCTATCTCTAGTTTTGATTAGCAGAACATTGTGACTAAAATGAAAAATCTGTACAATAGCTGAAATCATGAAGGAGGGAAGAAATACATTTTCCGAATAAAAAGATGTTCTAGACAAAATTAATAGCTTATAATGACCCTGACTGGTGGGGTTCAGGTGGCTGGGCATTGTCCTGCAAACCCCAAAAAGTCACGGGTTTGATGCCCAGTCAGGGCACGCACGTGCCTGGGTTGTGTTCCTGATGCTTGGTGGGGATTTGTGCAAAACACAGCTAGTCAGTATTTCTCTCTCACACTGATGTTTCTCCCTCTCTTCCTCCTTCCCCTTCCCTGTCTCTAAGAATAGAATAAATAAATAAATATTTAAAAAATATTTTATGATGATAGTTTATGTCAGAAACTTCTTAAGGGCCCTTATTTATAATGGCATAACTTTTAAAAGAAGATCCTTTCAAGGTTGTTGAGTATATATATATATATATATATATATATATATATATACATTTCTGTTGTATATGGGCAAATATACATTTTCAGCTACTTATATTCCACATGAATATTGGGTCTGAGCAAGATATTTATATTTCTCTGTGGCAATTACATAATTGTAAAAAGTGTCTTTGTTCCAACTGAAAGGACAGGAATAATTTGGGAGCTAATTACCAATTATAATTTGGATCATTTAAATGTCTGCCACTACCTTGTACCTGTCATCAACCTACTGCATTTGATGAGAATTTAGCAAAATCCAGATTTTAGAGAAAAAGCAGCCCTGTGACTGTTTTCCTCAGTTTCTTAGAAGTAGAGAATAGAAAGCGAGGTTAATGATGAGAAGAACCTTCAACTGGGTTATTTCCTATTGAATAATAGGTGCATTTTATTAGTCATCATAAGAATGTTTCTTTGAACTTGTTCACAATTACTTTTGCTGTATTTAGAAATGAAACACAGCTGCAGGTTGTAAACAGTGTTAAATCTGCTAAATGTTGCCAAATGTTAGAGTAACCCATGATGTCCTGATGGAGGAAGGGAAGGGTTTCCAAAAGAGACAATGAGTAGGGATAGTGGGCCCCTGTGGGTCTGTTAACAAGAGCAACAGGGTCAGATGTTCTCCAAACATAGCATAATGAGAGAACGGCACCTAATGTAAAAGCTGCATTGAGGCAAAAGAAAAATACAAATTTATGGAAATCAAGAAACGAGGATTCAGTATGTTTCGAGTTATCTTCCCAATGCGTTTTCTCTATCAGTGATTCAAATGGTGGTGGTAGCGCTTGGGAATACCTGAATTTCATGGAGGATAGAAAGCATTTCACTGTTAGTAAAGATTTATTCATTACGATGAGCTTACAGGGAGAAAAAAGAAGGAAAATGGTGTTTTCCTAACTGCAGTCCCTGATCTATTCTCTTGGTTGTGGGATCAGATTCACCCACCGATAGGCATGTCATTTACCTCCTCAGTAAAATGCGAGCCATAGTATCCACCTTGCATTTCGTTTTAAAGTAGATAGAATAATAGGTTCTCAACTTTACTGCTCACCATGCACTACGCACTAAACGGTGAACAAATGAATCGTACTATGGGCGTAAACTAGTATAATGTACGGCACAAATGATACTGCAGATGTGCCTCTAGATTGCTTCTAGTTTGTCCTAGAAGTGTCTAGAAAATTAGATTTTTGTTCTCTGTAAAAATCATCCTTCTTCTCATCCATACAGCTGATAACAATAGTAATAATGCCAAGTACTCTCATTTACTGATTAAAACAAAAGCAAAGTTTGGATGTCATCCTTCATCCCCCCTTGCAGATGAGCTCTGCCATAGATATTATTTTCTGCCGACAAGTGGATGGGAAAACAAATAAATAATTTATTCCTGGAAAAACATGTCTTTTATTTCACCTTCCCATTTTAAGCTAATACGTACGGCAAGTACAGACCAGAACTTTAATATATCTCCGAATATTATCATCAGTTTCTCACCAAACCCTTGTTTAAACATGTATTAGTTCTCAGAAGGCATCCAAAGATTTATCTTTTGAAGCCAACCCCCTATTAGGAATTTGCATAATAATTTCGCTGCACAAATGTTTCTAAAGGGAAATATGGGTAGTATGACCAGAGTATTATGCAAATTTTGTTTTTACAGCCGTTTAGTTTTGCCATCATTCCGTATGCCACCTCACGAGCCCTGCACTGAGCTCTGTCAGTGCCGACAGCAGCAGACAGGAGCTGGGCCTCGGATTCTATAGCTTCAGCCCTGATGTCTGCTTGCCTGAGGGGCATGCTACCTATTACGCTAACATCCTAAAACTAATTATGTATGTCAGGGTGACCTCTCTCTAATCTACATTCATCACGGAGTCCAAGCCGTCTGTCTCCATTGTTCCCATAATAAAATAGCGGGTGATAGGCTTATACAATTGACTGTGTCGGAAGTGAACTCACCCTACATTGCTCCCTGCAAATGGTGTATAGTCCCAACAGAGTCAAGATAAGCAGAAAATAATCTGACTATCTTCAGTAATTAACTTCGGAGGTTTCATAACAACAGTGGGAAATATATTTCCCATTGGCTTAAAAATGAAATTAGGGAGTACACAAGAGTCACATCTAGAGCAATTTAGAAAAGTTTTCTTGGGGAAAAGTTGGGTGAAAGAAATGCACCTTGAGTTTCTTTATGTAGTACTATAGCAACTCCTGTTCCTGGGGCTAGCATATTTATAGAATTCAACTTAAAATATGTATATATATATATATATATATATATATATATACACACATATATTATACACATGCACTTTACTAGGGGATATTCACAATTTTCTATGCAATTTTGAGCAGCCATTTGTTGTGCAAATACAGAAATTTGTAATAGGTGCTTTCCTTTCTAAAATACCTATGGTACCTCCTCATTTATCCTGGTGATATCTTAGTCAAAACTTATTTAAAGATTCATCTGTTGGTTTCCTTTCCATTTTGGAAATGAGTGACTTCCCTTTGGTTTAAAAGGATTCTCCTGACAACAAGGACACTTTCGCAGAGGCATGAATATTGATGACATGGCCCCGCATGCTGGATGCCACACATGCTCTCGAACGGGAGAAAAGAGCTTTTGTGCCGTCTGTGGCGAGTAACCCAGACCGGCTTCCTGAGGCAGTGGGAGCCGTCCCAGTCATGTTCTCCCCAGAGTTCTGTGCTTCCTGAAAACATTTGTTAAGAACTTATTATTTTCCCACCGTTATGGTATATCTAGAAGGAAAGAACGGAACCATGAGTCATGTTCTCAAAGATGCCACTAGGGAGCTGGGTGAGGGTAGCAGACACTCTGGGGTGAGACCACTGGGTTTGATCCTGGCCTGCGCATTCCCTGGTTGTCTGACTTAAGGCTAGCGGGACGCATTATACACAGAAAGTGTGCAATGGTATGAGTTGCTCTAACCAGTACATTTGTGGTACATTGTCATACAGCAGGGAGAAATGAATTCATTACATTACTTAACATTGCAATGCCATGTCCCCAAACATCTTTAGCCCATTCATTTGCTTTATTTTTTATCTTAGCACTTACTACCATCTGACACTCTATATTTTGTACTTGTTTGTTCTGTTTATTAACTGTCCGCCCTCATTAAAATATAAGTCTTGGCAACTAGAGATTTCTGCCTATTTTAACTGCCATAAATTCAGTGCCCAAGAACAATGTCTTCACACAGTAAGTCAATAAATATTTGTAGAATAAATTAATGACTAGATGGATGATATTTAACTGAGATAAATATTGCCAACACGGCCAGCAGTCATATATATCTGAAACATCACTTTTGGTACTGAGGTTGCTGCTAAAGCTTTGTGGACATGTATTTCTGCAAGTCCTGGGGGCAGAGAAAGATGACTTGTATAAATCAAAGAAAATGATCTTATAAGGTCTCATCCAGTGTCTGGCTTCATGAGACAGTACAAGGCAACCCTGTGTTGTATGTTCATGTAAAATTTGAGGTGCTTTGAAGTGATTCTACAGAGTGGGAATGGTATTCTTGTAGATCATCCTGTAACACAGATCTCAGAGTTCAAGACCCGGAGGGGCTGAACCACTGTAGAAATGTACCTACCTGTACACTGAGCCCTGAACTTAAGGGAAGAGAGAGCCACACTGACTTTGATGGGCTACTTCATCAAAGATCTGGACCAACATGGTTTGGTACCCAAAGTGGGCTGTACTACTTCTTGCCTGTGTCACAGGGAGAAGCATCAAACATTTTCTGAGTTCATTGCATCAACTCATAACAATGCTGTAAGGTGTTCTCAGAGGTCAGCACAGGTAGTACGACACAGAGACAACATGGCTTGTCGTTTGGGGCTGACTGGCTCCTACAAATGAACCCTGTACTTTACATTTCGTACTTGAATGACTTTAAGAAAGTGTTCATTTCTTTCTGCCTGAGTTTTCTCGTCTAGAAATTGAGGATTATTTTTATTGTCCTATAGATTTGTGATGATTACATAAGGTAATGCATGTAAAAGGCATGTTAAGATACATCTATGTATTTTTCTTTAGTTTTATATATGAAGATGTTTTATGAAAGGAAGAACATTATTAATGAAAAATACTATTATTGAAGCCATTTATTGATTCTTATTCAAGTCATGAATAAAATGTGTAATATAATACAATCTGTTACACACTAAGCTTAGAAAATATTTTCCCCAAAGACTATTCTTTTTATGTACAAAAATGCATTTAGAATGATTTTCAAAGGAAGAGTTTCCATTTAAATTTGATGTGATGCAGCCACATGTTTTCTTACTGGCGATATCTTATTTCATTTTAAGCCTTCACTTCTTTGCTTACACTTTATTTGTGGATTCATTACTATGCAAATCCACATGCACTGTATTCAAGTACATGCTTTGCAGATTATGTTACATTATATCATTTCACAATTAAACAGCTTGCACCCAGTTTTTTCACGTTACAAATGGTTTATGTAAGTTGGTGCAAGTTAGAGTCCAGTCAACAGCCCAGATCTTCCTGTTGAACCAAGCAAACACTAAAATGATTCTCCACAGATATTGTTGATGAAACATTTGTTAAAAACTGATTACATTACTAAAAAGACATATAGGCTATCCATTCATATAAAAATACAACTTAAAATAGACTGAAAAATCTAGATTTATAAAATTAATTTATTCTTATTGTTCTGATTGTTAAGTTTATAAGTCACCTAACATTCTCATGTTCCTAACATTCCTCTTCTTCATCCTGATGTCATTTTTATGCCCCTTTTATTATTTGGTGGTCTCCCCAGATTGTACACAATAAAAAGATGTAGAAGTGAAAATAAAAATATTAAACGCGTTTTCTTTTCTTACCTTCGTCAGCACTGATAAAATGTTGGAAGGGGAAAAAGCTAAAACAAATTGTTTTAAAACCTAATTACTGATTTCATCTTTCACAGCTTGAGGTAAAAAAAGGTGTTTTAAAAAATGGTTATTTGAACACAAAACAAAAATTAGGTTGCTTTAATTTACAAGATTCCAAATATTAAATACCAATATATTGAGATTTCTCTCTATATTTCAAAGTTTAAAGTTTCTAGAATAGAAACAAAATATTTAAAATCACATGATCTCTTTAGCTAAATAGCTATTAGGGAATTGCTATTGCAAGGGAATACAAATACCTATAAAACTCTCAGAAACCATGCCACCTATTATTTAAACGTGTCTTCTTTTTGAGTTTTTCCCCTGTGTACACATATAGTGTACCTGCTATTTCTAATACCAGCCTTTAGTTACCTTTCATTATATAAACAGTGAGCTAAATACCACTAGTCAACCTATTTCTTGTGCAAGCTTAGTTTTGGGGGATGTCTATATACAATACCCTTCAGAATACTTTAAATAATTATAAATAACTTGATAACCTCACCGGTGCTAAACTTTACATAAAAACATTTCCTAAGTATATTTTTATACATGCCTGACATGCCTGGAAAATTAAAGCATAAGGAAGTTATGCTTCCCCGAATTCACTATTCGGGGAAGTGAATTGTACTGCACTTCCCCGAATTCCTATGTTGAAATCCTAACCCCTAACGTGTCAGAATGTGATCATATTTGGACATGCCTACAAGAGGTAATTAAGTTAAAAGGAGGTCATGAGGGTGGCCTCAATCCAGTATGTCCAGCACCCTTGCAAGAAGAGGAGGTTTGAACACATAGACACATACAGAGGGAAGACGGAGGGCAGACAGGGAAAAGGTGGCCATATGCAAGCCGGGCAGAGTCCTGGGACCGATCCTTCCCTCGTGGCCCTCAGAAAGCTCTAAGTCTGCTGACACTGTCATCGTGAACTCCTAGCCTCCAGTCCTGTGAGAAAATAAATTTCTGGCTTACTATGTAAGCCACCCAGTCTATGGGACTTTGGGTTTTTTTTTTTTTTAAGATTTTATTTATTTACTTTCAGAGAGAGGGGAAGGGAGGGAGAAAGAGAGGGAGAGAAACATCAATGTGTGCTTCCCTCTTGTACGCCCCCAACTGGGGACCTGGCCCACAACCCAGGCTTGGGCACTGCCTGGGAATCAAACCGGCAACCCTTTGGTTCACAGGCCAGCACTCAATCCACTGAGCCACACCAGTCAGGGATAAGCCACCCAGTTTATGCAACTTTGTTCCAGCAGCCTGAACAAATTAATACAGAGAAAAATGCCATTATCGTGTATATGACTCTAATGTTTAATTTTTTTCTTATAGTGTTTTCATTCAATAATTTATAACCTATGTTAGTTGACTGAAAACAACAATCCCAGGTTGAGGAGCTTAGTTGATAGGGTGTTCGTCGTTAGTTCCGTTGTGTGGGATTCTCCTTCCTGTTTGGCTTAGGCTGAGCCCCTGCCAGAGCCATGCAAAGTCAACGCGGCGGCTGTGGCTGCTGCATCCAGTAAGTGGCATTATCAAGCAGTCAATAAAATGGCACTGTTTTTTCTACTGTGATACAAATTTTGGATATAAGAACATTGTTAGTGCGACAGGAAATCCATTAGCACATACAGTAGTTTTTGCTGCAGTAACACCCCTGATCATGTTAGCAATTTTGATCCAATTTAAGTGATGTCCCTGTTATAGTGGCAAATTGTGCTTTCATTAATACAATGAGAAAGCCATTAATATGAAAATTGCTCATTCAGAATCACATTAGTGAAGTGCTTATCTTATTATCACTAAGCTGATTGTAACCCAGGTGCTCAGCAATCGGAGTGAAGCACTGTATAACAAAGGAGTCGCTGCACTTCTTTCTTTCAGAGGCTTTCATTGGCTTTCTTATGGTTTCTTGACATTTTGTATTGCATTATTTCAAACCAGTATGTAAGTTAATATCAAATGCATTAGTTTCTTTCTGAGTCTTATTCTATAAGTTTTACATAATGACACATACATCCTAACCTTCACATGTGGATACCCTAGTTGCCCCCAGCATATTTTCAGAATATTGATACATAGTATGTATAAGTTTGGGTTCAGGAGTTCCTGGAATGGATGGGTGGGATTTGTTTAGAAATGGTTGAGCCAGTTGGCTCTGTCCAGATGAATGAGTTTTCCATCCTCCTTCCCGTTTAGATTCTGTGTCTGGCTACTTGCTGTGCTAAGGTAGTAGGGGAGATCTGTTCACTTATATATCCACCTTACAAGGCCACACGGACCAAGGGAGAGGAAATCCTCCCCACTGATAATGGTGGTGCTGCTGAGAGGAACTAATGGAGTTGGTAGCCAAAGTGAAAAGCTTCCACTACAATCATAAAATGCATGATGAGCACTTCACCTCACAGGGAAACTGTGGCCAGAAATTACTTCCACCCACCATGACCTGTCTTTCCTCCTCTGGAATCGTGGTCATATGAGTTGCTTTGGCCAAGGATTTGTGAGCAAAAGTGAGGCATGTTCCGCATCTCTATTTAAGTTTTCAATTATTGGTACTCAGCCCCCACATTTTCCTCTCCCCACCACCCAAACCAGCAACCTTTCAGACGGCAAAGCCTCTGTCAGTGAGGGTCCAAGGAAGTCACAGCATAAAGCAGAGGCAGTCACTAAAGGTAGTAACATGTAACAACAATGAGAAATAAACATTGTTAAAGTCGCAGACATATTGTGGGTCTTGTTAAGCAACCTACCCTAGAGACGTGTGGTACAGTAAAAGAAACATGAATATTGTTAAAAGCTTAGCTCTGATTCTTATTGAATAGATGACCTTGGGGAATTTTATTGACTTCTCTGTGTATCAGTGTCTTCTTATATAAAATGGGAAAATAGATACCAGCATAGGTTTAATGTTATGATACTACTTACAGGCTACAGAGTAAGGTGAAAACAAGACTAAGGTCAGAACACTTGGAAAAGCACTGTTTAAACTAAGTGCAGTAAAAATGGTTGTTTAAGGACATTGAAGATCAGCAACTAGAGAGCTAAGAGCAAAACTAGCCAGAAAGAGGCAGGGCTGCAGACAAGATGAGGTGCTTTATATTAAGTATTAAGGACTAACACCACCAGTCCAATAGGGGGGGAAAACCAAACTGTCTGAGTTGTGTTGTGGGAGGGAAGGAAAAGCTTGCAAAGGAAAAACGGAAAGTTGAGACCACACCTGATCCCGAACATCTTTGAGCACCTCGATAACCCTATTGAAAAAAACAACATGATGTACTGCAGAGAGTCATGTAAGGTAAACAAGGTAAATTTTGTGAAAATATTTGCACGTAGAATTTTACCAAAGAGAACCTAAATTAACTTAAAAGGTGGTTGATCTGATCCCCGAAAGCCGTTGTTTTCCACATGAGTCTTACTTCCATTGTTTTTGGGAAAATGTGCTTGTTAAATCAAAATCAGCATTACACGATAGTATTTCAGTGGGAGTAGCAGAATTAATTGCATAACTAAGGTGTCAATTTCTGGTAAATCTAGGAATTTCTTGAACTAAGTATGTTAAAAGCTGTGTCTAACATTAAATTTTTTCTAATTTAGTTTTTATTATCTCCAGAATGAATCTGGATATGTCTTGTTTTGGCCAGGTAACTTAGTTATTTGAAAAATAATACATCGGTTTTTCACCCCAATATTTCTGTTAAAAAAGTCTACAAACCTTCACATTTATAATACCTTGCACCACTGTTGGCTCAATAATTTTGAGTTCCTACCAGATAGATAATGATCTTGGAACATTACCTTTTGTTATTCATTTTTATCCATTTCTGCAATGGGAAAAAATTCCAGTCTCTTTTGAATAAAAGATAAAGTGCACTACCTGGGTATAAAGTGCCCAATCTTGAACAGTATCAACTCAATCATGAGGAATTGCATTAGACCACCTATAACACCTTATGTCTTTTGTCCTTTACCAGACAGCTATTGTAATAGCTTGTGATTGTCAAGAATTTCCTTTGAACAAATTTTAAAATTTTTCTGTGCTTTAGCACTGTCTATTCTCCTTCCCCTTATAAGATTTAACTCTGGATTAAAATCCTCCAGGTGTGTGTGTGTGTGTGTGCACGCACGCTGTTTAGTTAATAGCAGTGCTCCAATATAATCTCCAAAAGTAAAAAAGAGAAATCGTTCCTTTATACTTTCCAACAGAGCCTATGTGAATTAGGTAAAGTATTTCCCTCTGTGTGTTTATTTCCCACTAAAGATTGGAATTCTTTTCTCTTTTTTTATCATGTGTACACACATCGCGTGGCATTGACTCAAGCTGAGCCAACCAACCATGAGACACACACTGTGTTTTCAAAGCAGCTGCTGCAAGAAGGCAGGGTTTCACCCTGGAACCTTGCCTGGGGTCCTCCCAGGGCCGGTGCCAATTCCTATGGCATGTCTCTGGGGTGTCTTGCCTATCGCTAAAGGAAATGGCCATGTAGACCTGGTGAGTTTAAGATTTCCCCTTAATTTAATAGACATAGCTTTTCTGTGTGGGGGCTAGCTTCTGAACTTACCTAAATTATATCGTTTTCAGGCTTTTCTTACCATAACCTTTGTTGGTGTGCCTCCTGTTATGCTTCCTGCTACTTTTTCTGATTTTACAAAACTTCATTTATTTTGGTTACCCACATAGTGACAGCATCAGGCCTAGGGGGGCAAGGTTTTGAGAGTAAGAAGTTTGTTTTGGAGGTGATCCCAGAAGCAATGGTAGGGAAGTAGAAAAGTGAGATATGGAAAGGAAAGCAACAAAAAAAAGATGAGTGAAAGAATAACAAAAGGATGAGTTATTATGTTGTTAACAATTGGGGCTAAAGACTTGGAGACCTCTGGGTGATAGAACAGAACATGTATTGGGGTTGCCCACCCCAACAGTTAGGAAGCTGGAGCCTTCATTCTCTTTTTCCCTTGCGTCACTGGCTGAGGACTGCTTCCTGGGGGTCACGGACTCCCCAGCCCTTTAAGGCCTGCCCCATGTGTGAGCTGAAAACACTACATAAAGCCTACAGGTGGAGAGCAGCAGCCACTTGCTGACAGCAGCCGCGCGTGAGCACTGCAACTCTGAAAAATCCACGAAAATGGATGGAGACAAGACAGCTTCGCGATAGTTATCATCAGTAGGATTCCTTTATCAACAGCCCTGCTTTAAGTTCTTGGGAGTTAAGCATCAAATAACAAATATTGATCTGGCTTGCAGAAATTTAGGAGGATTTATTGATTTGGGGGTGTGGATAACACAGAGTTGAGACTCCGATATTTCCCACTTAGCTCAACATTGGGCATGCCGACCGGGACGGTGTATTCAAGAGTCCCTAATGAGTACGTGAAATTTGTGCTCACAAGCCCCTAGCTTCCCAGTCACATAGGCTATTTTGAGTAAAACAGCCCTCTCACATTACTCATCCACATATCAGTTAGGTTTCTTTTATTCTCAAATTTTGGAAGATGTGACTTCAAATGACTTAAGCAATAAGGAAAAAAATTTTTAATTCACAAAACCAACATGTGATATGAGAGTGCTAACTCCAGGTATGACTGACCTAAGGACTTAATAACAATCAGCACCTGTTTATCATCCAGCATGCTTCACTCTCCTGTCTGTTGGCTCTCTTCTCTGATGGAGTTTCCCCTCCCACGGCCAAAATGACAACCACAAGCTCCAGGCATTATACTCACAGCTTCAATTCAGGAGAAAAAAACTTTACTCACACCAATAGTTAAAATAAAACCCTAGGCCTGACTCTCAGAAGTCTAGTTGGATAATTGCATTGCATTTTGATCCCTGCACTGGAAAATAGGACAACCTTATTGTCTAGAACAATGATTTTCAACCAGTGTCTTTGAGACTTTTTGGAACATGCAATATGTATTTAGTCATGGAACTGACCTCTTTTCCCTTACACTGTCAAATAAAATAATGACAGCATTGCTTACAATAGCCAAGAGCTGGCAACAGCCTAAATATCCATCAGTAAATGAGTGGATCAAAAACCTGTGATACATTCACACAATGGAATACTACGCAGCAGAAAGAAAGAAGGAGCTCTTATCCTTTGAGACAGCATGGATGGAACTGGAGACTATTATGCTAAGTGAAATAAGCCAGGCAGTGAAAGACAAATACCATATGATCTTATCTATAAGTGGAACCTAATCAATAATACAAACAAGCAAGCACAATAGAACCAGAAACATGGAAATAAAGAACAAACTGACAGTGACCAGAGGGGAGGGATTAGGGAGATAATGGGGGGAAAAAGGGGAAGGGTCAAGCCAAGGAATATGTATAAAGTACCCATGGACAAAAGCAAATCCTCTGTCAGGGGGTGGGGAGGAGAATTGCAAATGGAAGGTGGGGGTGGGTAGGACAAGGAAGAGTAATGGGGGGAAATGGGGTCAACTATAATTGAACAACAAAAAATTACTTTTTAAATAATGACAACAGCCAACACAATAATAGCCATTTGGTATGAATGCCCTGTCTTGAACCATAAATATATAGGTTGTACAATAGAGGTGCATCTTATTGGTCACATCGTATAATAAGGTTGTGTTTGATTGGTTAATTCTTGGTAGCAGAAATCCTTCTACACAAATGTAGGCACCTGATTTTTTAAAAAGTCACTTTGGAGCAAAAAGAGTAGTTCATTATTTTTATTTTTATTTTTTTGGTAAATCAAAATTATACCTTTTTTGTCACATTGGCAAACAATATATTTTGGGTGTGCTGGATAATTTTAGTAATTAGTTTATGTGTGCCATGAGATGAAAAACTGAAAATCTCTTGTCTAGGTAAGTCATGAGCCTGTCCTGGGAGGGACTGGGTGAGGAGAAGTAGAGTGGGCAGTGGGTTGGAATCTAGCTTTCCTAGAAGATCATGGATTGAGAGGGGAGAAGAAGTGAGTTTGAGTCATATTTTCTATCATTTGATTCTCCAGACAAAAATCAAGGGACAGGTATGAAAAGGAGATAGTATGGATTCTGACTAGCATGATAGTATGATTTAGTGTGTGTCTGCCTCTGCAGTACATTCCACATATCCTACTACTGGTTTTGACTGGTTTCCTACCTCCTTTTGCTACCTCTATCTGTGTACTTCTGACCAAATATGGTGCCTCCCATCCCAGCAGACCGCTGAGGAACAACTCCTGCATCCAGCCCTCTCCGTCTGCAACCTAGAAATGGTCCCCACAGACGAACCTCTCAGTAGGTTCCCTAGCTCAGCCATTTTGGGCTATTTAAAAACACATCATGGTCAATACCTTTTTAAAACCTGACAATTCTGTAACTATTACATGGTATTAAATTTAAACTAAGCACAAGAAGCCACCTACCCATGTGTGAATTACTTCTACTCTGAGTGGTAGCTCAATTCAAAGACTCTTCCTGTACAAAAATATTTTCCAACAGGTTAGGTATTAACTGCATAATTTTAATATGCTGTGGACAGGTGTGCCTTTGTTTACTTCAGAGAACTTTCAGGTGTTCTGTCTGTACAATTACCTTTAAAAGATGATAGAGTTTTCCATTTGATAGTCTTACACTCAGCAAAAAGCAATAAAATGTAGTTGGACAGGAGGAGGAACCAAATCCCTCTAAGCCTAAAAGTCAACGATTCCAGTTTTTCAGCTCTATGAACTTAGGTCTGAATTTACATGATGATTAGGTTCACGTGAAAAGAATTCAAAATTCTTAACTCAGAGTTCTATTTTTTCACAATATATAAGAAGTATAGGATACACATTCTGGGAGGTTAATGTACATGGCAGGCATATTATTTTTTGAAAAACTACACTAGTCTGGAAATAGTTTGAGGATAAAATTTTAGACATAAAAGTATATTCATGAGATGAAACTTTCATTGATGATTTCTAGTAGATCTATAATGGTTAGCTCCCTTTTTTATATAACTTCATGAAATATGCATATTTAATACAAACTACTACCTCCTTTCAGTAAGGTGATTTATGAACCCTGTTTTTACCCCAAAGTTCACTGTCTTTCAGGGATTCTTCACACTGGGGGATGCCCTCAGATTCTTTTCACCCATGGTTTTACTTAACAGATTTCAAAGAAATACATGTGGTCTCAGAGACAATGGAGATCAACTTCAAAGAATAGAGGCCAGGAAACCATCATGCAGAGAACAGGGTCCTGTTACTATCACTTGTCTACCCCAAATCTTTTGTGCCCACCCTGCCAGTGAAGGCCCCCAAAAGGTCAGAAGGCTTTTC
This sequence comes from Phyllostomus discolor, assembly GCF_004126475.2. Taxonomy (NCBI): domain Eukaryota; kingdom Metazoa; phylum Chordata; class Mammalia; order Chiroptera; family Phyllostomidae; genus Phyllostomus; species Phyllostomus discolor. The sequence continues at coordinate 30,242,002 of NC_040915.2, read as the reverse complement.
AAAGCCTGTCATTACACATAAGTTCACATGAATTTTTATAAACTATGAATTTCATCATTGCTATAGCCCACAAAATGCATGATTCAATAATGTTAATAGAGAGGTGCACATTTTTTTTACAAAAGATTCTTTTATAAAGGTAGACTTAGACACTGAAATATAATCTTAACTTTTATCAATTTCTGCTTAATCTAATCCTTGTCTTCTCAGTAGGTTTGAATGGGGAATATTTGCAAAACTATAATATTCATCTCAGGTCATTATATCCAGCATAAGATGTAAATGGAACTTAGGATTCAAACAGACGTCTAGTGCTTTCATCTCAGTGGGTGCACTCACCCTCCTCATCCACTTTTATCCCTTTTCTGTCACCCAGAACTGATTCGACATTCTTCGCAATTCTATTGCATTTCATAATCCGTACTTCACAATTCAGGACTAAAAAAAGTGGCCTTAAACTGATGATACTTATTTCATAGCTTAGTCGTGTTTCTCAACAGAACTAATATCTAATTTAGGGTGGAATTTACCTTACATATTGATGTTCCTACAAGAACGAGTACATTATTGAACTTGTATAATATGTATAAACATGTGTAAAGCATCAACAACAATAGGTAACTTGACAAATCATGAGCAAGTATCCATTTGTACTTCATGAATGTCAAATGCTGAGCAAATTTCATTGGTATGAGCCACAATGTTTTGACCGAAAAAAGAGCAGAAATTTGGATCCTATGAAACATGACCTCCATTTGGCAACAAATGAGAATTTTGTTTTCATGTTGACTTTGTAGAGCCAAAATAAAAAATAAATAAATATATTAGCCTATAAAGAACGGACTCTGAATAGATTCCATCTTTCTTTTCATACCTATCTGGGCTTTAGACCCTGGATGTGCCCAGACTCATGGGTGTGCTGAACCGTAAGCGGCTCATTCAGGTCAGCGTGGGAGGGGTGGTGGGAACACATCTGCTGAATGGAAATGAAGCAGAAATGGACCAGATGGCGGGAGTGATGAGGAGGAAGAGCAGAAAGGACAATTCCCCAAAGATCTCCCAGTGCCATTAGTACATCTGCTGAAGGAAATGAGGACCAAAGAGGGAGCCAGCGTGGGTTCCCAACATCTGAGGGCGCTGGCCCAGTTGGGGAGGACCCTGCAGGGTTACATTTAGAGCTGGTCGGGCACATGGAAAGAAGGAAAGAGGAACAAAGGTATGGATATTTGCCTGATTACCTTTGGGAGGACATTTCTCCCAAATATTTACCAGTAATTAATATATTTCTGGTTCCAATCAACACAAACTCTGTAAAAAGTACTCTTCCTTAAAAAGCACCACCTCTACCACCACCAACAAAAATCTCCGTCTTCATTAGAACATTTTACAGCGTGCTACAATTTATAAAAGAGAAAGAAAACAGCTTATTTAGTTTGCCACAGTCTGCAAAAATGAAATAAGAGCATTCAGAGATTCTGAAGCTATTAAAAGATTATTGGTTTTGCGCCATTTACTTGGCATAGAATTGACAGGAAACGAGCACTTTCTTACTTATTTTACATATAAAAATGTCTTTTTTATATTAAACCATTTAGAACATGTAAAAATAAACCTTTTGATCTTTTTTCTCTGTTACAAGGAAATTGTTAACATTCATAACCATAAATAAAAACACTATTTCCGCAGAGGACAATCAAATAGCTTGAACATGCATTTTATATGTGTTTTTATGTGGGAAGTAAGACAATTCCTGGGAAAAGAGGAGGAGATAAGCCAAAGCAATAATCTCCCTGATCTTTTATCCCTGAAATTGAAGTGTAGAAACTTAGAGTAATTTTACTTAGAGTAATGCAAAAACCAATGTTTTCTACTTTTTCTGTTATTTATTAGATGGGAAAGGAAACAAAAATGCTATCTTTACCTTGAAAAAATACACTTACAAAAGGGGTTTGAATCAGCATGTATTATTACAGAAAGTACCCAAATTGGAAATGAATCCATGGACTGACAAGTGGGGTGCGGGGGTACAGGGATGAAAGTTTCCTGTCGCCTGCTCTAAACAGAGAGATGCAGGTCTAGCCAGGATGGCGACTACACTGATGACACACACACATACACAAACACATACCAATTGACCCCAGGTTTCCTAAAACCTTCAAAAAGAGCCTCCAGTACCATTTACTTAAAGGTGTAATATTGAAATAAAATTAGCAATGAAGCATCATTCTCTTGTGATGGTCTATAAGGCTACCCTCTAGAGCAGAAAGTAAATTTTGTAAGAGTCTAGTGTACTTTATCTTTGAGCTTCCTGCAGTAAACAATAAAATTTGATATAACTGCAATTTAATGAAAAGCGCAACTTGAGAATATTTTTTACTGTTAAAGTTTTCCCAATTCCATGCTGAATAGGAAGGCCATTAAACTGAGAGACTCTACCACTATTTCGGGTGCCCAATCCATATATTCAGTAGTAGGTTCTCATGTTCATAGAGAGATCTCCCTAACTGCAGGACTTTGCTTTCTGCCAAACTAAAATTTCTTCCACAAAGGATACAACTGGGTAGTATACTAGAACCAGAGGTAACTTTGTTAGAAATACAAGTCTCCAATAATAAGAGGAACTGATATTTACTAAGCTCTCATAACGTACCCACCATTAGTTTAAGGGCTTTACCAATATGGTGTTATTAAATCACAAAACAAAGCTTTCATGAAGATTCTATAACTATCCATATTCTGCAGGAGGAGAAACAGACCAAGGGGGTTTAAGTAACTTTCTTAGATTCGCACAGCTACAAGGGTACAGAGCTGATTTTGAACAAGGCAGCCTGGCTCAGGAGCAAAGGTTTAACAATAACATTATGATGCTTTTCAGTAAAGACAGCCTCGATATGTAGGAAATATGTGTCAATGTTCTTCCTCTTTCACTCTGCACATTAGGTTGTATTCTCCAAATATTAATTTAAGATGTAACAACAAAAATGCATGTATATATTAATTCAGTCAATATTTATTTTTATAGACTTCCAGTCAAGATGGCGGAGTAGGTTAACAATGTGCTTACTTCCTCTCACCACCACATTAAAATTACAATTAAATTATATAGATTGATTTTATGTATTGGGCATTGGAAAGGAAGAGAAAGAAAAGATTAAGCAACTGAAATGATTTTATGTTTTAAATTTACACAGCATTGCTAAACCTCAAGGTGCAAAATGCTATTCATTTTCCATGTCTTAATATACAACAAATGGACGCAAATATGTGTCTGATTTTTTCCAAAACACAAGCAGAACAGGCAGGTAAAATGAAGCCTTTCTAAATGTCTGACTTGCAAATTAAACAGAGAAAAGGAACATGAAAAAAATTCCAGGATATTATACAATTAAATTCAAAAGAATGGATGATCTAAAAATGACTTTTTCTGCAAATTGATTTTAGAGCATATTGGCAGTGAAACTGAAGAGGGAAAAAGGGACCAAGGGATATTCATAGTGAACAATGAGCTAGCATTCAAGATAGGTCAAAAGATTGAAGACAAACCCTGCCCGGCGATGACCATTATTGCCATGTTAAGCAGAAAGAGATAAATGTACGGGGCCCCAGGTGTACTGATTTTCCATTTATAAGCATAAACCACCAAACCTCGCCAAGTCTCATGTGCAAAACCGAAACTGACCACCAAGCTGAGGTCCTTTTGGTAAGATCATATTCAGGTTTTATATTTTTTCTGCTTCAGATTTAAGCCAATGCTGTTTTAAATCATTGTGTAAAACAATCTATTCCAATGTCACTAATTATTTTGATTCTGTTTACTTTCTAGAACATTGTTCCATTAATTTTTTTCTTTTTTCATTTTGGACATTAATTTTACATACATGGGATAGAATATGGGCATATTTTTTCAAAACTAAACTACATACTGCTTAAATGTAAAAGTAAGTAAGTATCTCAACAATTATAAATAACTATTATCATATCTTAATTACAGTTTGGGTCTATATTATTTTAACATGAATATAGTTCAAAAGATCCCAATACAACTTGGGCTATAATGCATTTGCATACATATAAAGATTTTGGGGTTTTTTTTTTAGATTTTATTTATTTATTATCAGAGAGGGAAGGGAGAGTGAAAGAGAGAGAGAGAGAAACATCAATATGCGGTTGCTGGGGGTCATGGCCTGCAACCAAGGCATGTACCCTGACTGGGAATCAAACCTGCGACACTTTGGTTCGCAGCCTGCGCTCAATCCACTGAACTATGCCAGCCAAGGCCATATAAAGATTTTTTTTTAAAGCACAGGGAATATTATTTTCACTCCATTTAAGTGCCTAGTTATTTTCTTTAATTTCTTCTGTTCAGGGTGGGGGAAGAGAGGTAGAGAGGAAGGAAGGGGGAGATGGAGGGAGAGAGGAAAGAAGAAAGAGAGATTAACCCAAACCAATGGAATGATAATTTCTGATGTAATACAAAAAACTCACCAAAGACCTAGTAACCGACTTCATGAGCTTCAATGAGTCACAGCCTGAACAGGTTTCAATTCCTAATGAGGATGACAGTCTAGATTCCAGACTCCAGACAATTTCTTTGGTAACTGTCAGTTGTAAGATTCTATGATTTTAATACACATTAAATTTTTATCAGTGAATAATAACATGAGAAACCTTTACTAGAGGCTGAGAAAGAATGAATTGTTTTGAAAATTCTGAGATAATTGTGGTATTCAGGAGAGAGGAAAATTTTGATTATTTGCTTGTTCTACTCTAACACATATTTTTTTTTGCATCGATTGGGAATAATTGGCAAATGCATCTCTGTCAGATTTATTGATCACTTTGAAGACAGCTCAACTAGGCTTATCTAGTGATATAATCAGGTGGGAAGGACACGCTTGTGGAATACATCACTTTGTACCACTGTGCACGTGCAAGGCTTCCGTGTTTCAATGCCCTTCTTGCTTCATCCCCAGTCTTCTAAACAACAGTGACAAAAAAAAAAAAAAAAAAAAACTGATGCTGCATTCTTAGTTGTACCAGTAGTCATTATTTACTCACCATCTGTGCAAAACTTGTACTAAACTTTCTGTGTGTGTGAATTATTTACCACTGAGATGTTATTTATTTTCTCTACCAGTTAGTTATTATTTATCCTTTTCAGCATTCTTAGTTCCCTGCAGTCATAAGTCTCACGTTCAGAGGTCAAAAATACTCTACTCTTGGCAGAGAAACACATTTTGTGTTTGACCAGCCTTTATGTCTTGGAATTCACTGCATCTGTCACTCTCTGTCCCCCCTCCCCCACCTTTTATTCTGGACAATTACTTGAGGGTATTTATGAACTTCAATTTCTGCAATACATTTTAACTGTTTGCTTTCCACCCACCTAAGTTTCTACCATCTCCATTTCTCCTTTTCTTTAGAGTCTCCAAAAATTGTTGACCATGCATAATGCCAACATTAACATATAATCAGAATAGATATTTTCTTTAAAATACAATTGTCTAGATGTCTGAAGGGGTGGCCCTTGTGGAAACTGGAGACAACATGACATGACAGGCATAGAATATGAATCAACTTTCCTCTTAAGTTTGGTTTTCTGTTTATTTTAACTTTAACAAACCTCCTAAACAAAATGCATATTCCCTAATGAGTGAGAGTTGTGCTGAGAAAGTGCAGCACAGGGAGTACAACAGGGGTTCTTTTATCAGTTGCCAGGGTCTGCATCTAGACACTCTCATGTAACAGCTCTGTGACTATGGGCAACAAAGATGCAACGAAGATGCTCATGGGATGTGTGCCATTGTTACATAGCAGAAGTACATAAGGCACCTGGGCCAATGCTTCATACATAATAGGGGGCCTATAAAAGCTGGAACCTTTGACTGTCCTAGTTTTCGTGCTATTTGATATATTAGGTTCCTGCTAAATGTAACTGTTTTCAGAAACATAAATTAATCCATAAAAGTATCGCACATTTTTATGCAGTCTCACTATTTTTGTAGATAGTTTTCCTATTAGACAAAGAGTTCCTGGAGATGTGAGCTTACTTAAAGAATGGAATGTGAACTAGCATTTTATTGCCTATACTGTACCAGCATATTACTATATGGTCTTATATGTTCACTCATTTAATTTGGCAATAAATGTATAGGGAAGACTAAGGATGGCTGAAAAGGAAAAGTCTTTTAGCTCATTCTATGTCTTTCTTCAATAAATACTGAAGTCAAAACTATGATTGTTCCTTTCACATCCTTTATTTTCCCTGTCATCTATTTTATACCCCTTTCTGAAGTTACGTATGGATAAGAGTTAAGCAAAGAGTGAAGATCTAGATATCATGGAAACTTGTGTATTGAGTCCCACGTTGAGGAGAGAGTGAAATATTAGGAGGCCCATGCAGTGGGACACTTAGGTTTCAGGTCAGTACCCCGGGTCTTGGGAGGACAATTCAGCTCAAAGGCCAGGGTAAGAAGTCAAGACCGATACTTGGTTTCTAACAACAACTCAGGCTTTGTATGCAAAGTAACAAGCTGCCATAGAGCCAACATAATGGCTTCCTGTCCCCTTGATTTGGATTATATCTGGTCTTTAAATGGATGGAAGCTGAATTCATAGTAAGGAGTACAGGATACTTGTTGCAAAGTTCAGGTCTGTGTTTCCCAAGGTCTTTCCTTGTAATACTAATACGCGAGTTTCCCCGGGAAGGAAGGGCTCCACTGTCAAACGGTTTGGAGGAACACACATTTTGCACGCGTTTCTCTGGCAGCAGAGCAGCCCATTCAACTTTGTTTGGTCCAATGTTTCCCCAAACTATTTGATACAGGACTCTTTCCTCACATGATGCCTCTTAATATTTTCCACGAGTGTTCTACAGACCATAGCAAATCAAACACCTAAAAAAGCTAATATGAAAGTTAAAAGGCAACAGCAGTAAAATAAGTATAACTACAATAAATAATCAGGGTTAGGGTTAGACATAAAGAGTGAAGGGGAGAGTGAAAATGTAATCCTTTTAGAATGCATTTTCACTTAAATGCCTATCTTCTTAAAATAGCCTGCTATAGATTTAGATTGAAATATATGAAACTGTCTATGGCCGGACCACCCTGAGTGCACCCAATCTCACCTGAAACATATGAACCTCAGGGTAAATGTAAATGAAAAACCTACAAAAATACACACACAAAAAAGAGAAAGGAACTCAAAACAAACACTAAAGAAAACCAGCAAACCAAAAGGAAAATGATTGAGAAAGGAACACATAACTAAAAAGTGACCAAAAAAATTTAACCAAATGGCAACAAAGTCAATCAGTAATTACCTTAAATGTAAGTGGATTCAATGCTACAACCAAAAGACCTAGAGGGGCTGAATAGATTTAAAAAACAAAAAACAAAAAGACCCCATCTCTACGCTACCTACGTGAGATTCACTTTGGGTTGAAACACATGCATGATTGAAAGTGAAGGGATGAAAAAGATAGTCCATGCAATTTAAAAGGAAAGCTGCTGTAGTGATACTTATATCAGACAAAATAGACTTCACAACAAAAGGTGTGAAAAGAGACAAAAAAGGACATTACATATTAATAAAAGGATCAAACTACGATATGACCCAGCAATCCCACTTCTTTATATTTATCTGAAGAAAACAAAATCACAAATTGGGAAAGAAAAATGTACCTCTGTATTTATTGTAGCATTATTTACAATAGCTAAGATAGAGGAAGCAACCTAGGTGTGCATCAATAGATGAATGAATAAAGACATGTGTGATATTCACATACACCACAGAATGATAATTCAGCAACAAAAAGAATAAAATTCTGCCATTTATAACAACATTAATGGAACTAGAGGGTATTATGCTAAGTGAAATAAGTCACATGAGAAAGACAAATAATGAATCATTTCACTTACATGTAGACATTTTTACAAAATCAAAGTAGCAAAATGAAACAAAAACAGACTCGTAGAACCCTGACCAGTGTGGCTCAGCTGGTTGGACGTCGTTCTGCAAAGCAAAGAGTTGAGTTGCCAGTTCAGTCTAGTGGGGTGAGTACGAGAGGCAACTGACCAATGTTTCTCCCTCACATCAATGTTTCTCTCCCTATTTTTCTCTCTCCCTTGCCCTTTCTCTGAAAATAAATAAAATCTGTTTAAAAAAAAAAACTCATAGGAACAAAAAACAAATTGGTGTTTTACCACAGGGGTGAGAGATAAAGGGATGGGGGAAAAGATGAAGGGAAACATAGTCAGTAATAACGCTATAACTTTGTGCAGTAATGGATGGTCACTAGACTTAGTGTGGTATTAATACTGTAAGATACACAAGTGTTGAATCACTATGCTGTGGAATCACTATGCTGTATGCCTAAAATAATATAATGTTGTGTGCCAACTATACTATAATAAGAACCTTATAAGAAAGTATGTTGCAAAATCTGTGTCTGTGCGTGAAGCAAAATATGGAAAGGAGACTCGTCTCTGTTAAAGCGTACATTTGTGGGCAGGTAGATGACTTGGAGAGAAGCTGAGGGAAAAGCCAAGCAAAAAATTAATAAGTAATAAGTAAAATAAAAGAGTTGACAAAAATGATAACCAACACACAAATAAGAGGAATTTATTTGAGATGAAATAAATTTCATAGAAGCTTCTATATAAGTCTATAAAACAACTAAATAAAAGGGTAACATCTATTTTAAAAGGAGAAGAATTTATGAAACAGACAGAGGCACACATAAATAAAAAATAGTAGAAAGTGAAAAAGAACCAATTAGAAATATTCATAATGAAGAAAATACTGAAAGTATAAAGAAAACCAAAATAGATAGATAAACTGTAATTTGGAGACAAAGTCATAATGAATTAAAATATATTATTTAGTAATTTAACTCACCAATGCTTGTAAATGCTTACTTTCTACCAGGTTCTTTTCTAAGTGTTTCACAAATGACTCAATCTTCTAACGGCCCTGTGGGGTCAGCACCATTGTTGTCAACATTTTACAAATGAGGAAGCTGATCTACAGAGAGAGGTTAAGTGACTTGCTCAAACCCACATGGCTCGTAAGTAAATTTACTCCAAGCTTCTACCCACAGAGACAAAAACATAAAAAGCATGAACAGAAATGAAGAGTCCCAGAAGACAGATCGATAGGAATTATGGGAATGATATCCTCTAACTTCCAAAAAAATGATTAACTTTGAGAAGCAGGGGAGAATTATTGATGATGATGTTTGAATGGTATCTATAATTTACATTTGTTTGAAAAAGGAGAGAACCCTCTGAAGAAAATAGAAAGATGCATCATTTGTTAAATTTGGATTATGGGTATTTGGGTCGCTGAATGATTGAAAAAATTAATAAAAATTAAAATATTAAAAAAGACTTCAAAGTATTTACAGAACTGAGTATATGAGAATTTCATTTTGTTAAATTAATTTGACAAACATTTCTCTACTTTGTTTACATTTGGTAGAACAATGCTATAAGAACTGCTCTTATGTTATGTAAGACGCTCCTGTCAAGAGCATTTGCTGTGGCTTTGGAATCCCATCCAGAACTCAATACCTGCTTTCTGAGCTGGGCCAGTTATACTTGTGGCCATCAATTGCATAGTTAGGCAAAGCTGTGGAAAGCTTTATACATCATTGTTGAGAACCATTAAGAGATCTTTCAAGCCAATTTACCAGAAGCTGATGGAACATGCGTCTCTCCCTTATGTCTTCTACTTGCACTTCCACAACATTCACCGCTGCACGTCCTCAACTCTTCACGTTTCAAAAAAATAACCCGGCCTGAACTTGTCTACTTTACAACAACTTTAATGAGCTAAGCAAATATGTCCATGAAAATCTCCAAGAATTCATAGGATTTTACTCATTTGTACTAAAAAGTACTACCCAATTAGTTTTCTTTTAACAGGTTTTGAATATGCCTGTTGCTAAATGGCCACTCTTTCAGACAAGTCCATGAAATTGCTAAAAAGATTGATTGGGATAAAGTCAGCCTCTTCTCATGATATGTTCCCCCGGGGCCGGGAAAAAATATGGAATGCGAACGGGGAAAGAGATCTCACCATCATTTTAAAAGCTCTATAGGCATGAGAGAAATGAGGGTGTTGCTGGTAGAAGAAGGGGAAGTAAACACCATCTGTGGCTCTTAATGTTTCTTTTATACTACACCCTTTACAACAGAATTTCAGATTATTGATCGGCATTGCCTGATTCCATTTCATGCAGGCCCTTGAGAGTTGAAACTGCAGACTGAGATAAACTGGAAGTACCAAGTTCATCATGTTTAAAACTGCTTTTTCAGGGTATTGTTTTCTCTCTGCTCCTTCAGTGCTATTCCTCCACCACTGAGAGGTTATAATTGCAAAATGAATGGGGGAAAAGACCAAAAAAAAAAAACCCCAGCAGTTATGATCTGATGTGTAATAGATAGTCTGTGATGTGTGTCTAAAAGATTTATGCCCTGATTAAAGAAGCCTTGATTGAATTTTCTGATAGAAATTGTTTTAGTCATTGGCACATGTGCCACATTTTCTTTGATCCAAAGTCTGTCTCAGTTATTGCTTAAGAAAGTTTTTTTTTAAAGTCCTAGAGAAGAAAACTGCTGTCAGAAAGGAAATTAAATGTATTTTATAATATACGGCAGGCATTGGGATTTGGTGACCAATAATTCATGGTCAAGAAAGGTTTTCCAATGCATTGTCTTTTCCAGTTGACATTTCAATCATTCATTCATTCATTCATATAGTCATTCAACAAATATACAACAATCATCCTGACTCAACATACAGGAAAGAGGGGCAGGTCCAAGATGGCAGCATAAGTGGGCAGTGAGCTCACACTCTCCCAAGAATCCATCGAATGTACACTGACATTTAGAGCAATTCCTGGTGAGAGGCAACTGTGAGCCAATTGAACAGCTGCTGCACAACAAGCAGGAGAAAGAGACAGCACAGGGAAGACTGGGGAACCAGGAGAGCTCTCCAGGAGCTGAGGGAACCACCCAGGACCAGAGAGACTTGGTGAGTAGCATTTGTTTCCCTTTTCTTTGAGTGTGGATGGGCAGGAACTCCCTTCAGGCTCTCTGGCCAACCTTCAGGATGATGTGGCACATCCCCAGCCACCCCACCTGGGTCCAGCAGACAAGAGGGCACCATAGTATGCATACAAGGGGCACCTCCACCCAGAAATTGACCCAGTGCATAAGTGGGATGCTGCTTTGCAAACCCACTGGGCTACAAGCGAAAGGGACACCCCCTCCTGGAGAGATTGCGGAGGAGCTCACAAAACACTGTGGTATCTGCCTGCAGGGCTACCATACCAGAGAAAGCTGTGGATATAACGAGGCTCTACAATGTGCTGTCATGATACTGCCCCTCTTGGAGAACCATGTGGAGCCAAATGCTGTGGTACCCACAGACAAGACTGCCCCGTCCACAGAAAGTGTGGAGCCATTAGGGCACTGAGAAACAAGCAGGCACACTCATAGAAACAGAGAGCAGAGGGATGGCTACCAGGAGAGACAAGGTTGCGCAATGGATGAAAAAGGTGAAGGGGACTATAGTTAATGATACTGTGGTAAATTTGCATGGTGACAGACAAGTACTAGAATTAGTGGGGTGATCACATTGTAAGATATAAAAACATCAAATCACTGTGTTGTATACCTCAAACTAATATAATTATACTATATAGGATTATAGATAATTATAACTGTATATCAACTATACTTTAATTAGAAAGTTATGTTAAAAAGATAAAATATTTTTTAAAAACACATAAAAGTGAATATTACTAGTTGCCAGTCATGGTTTTAGGCACCAAGGATACACTAGCTTGCCAGGGACAATGCTCCCTCTTTGTAGGGAGGGCTATTAGCCAAAAACAAGGAAAGGGAAGACTTGATGACGATTTCCAATAGTGACTAATGCCATAAAGCAAACAAAAGAGGGCTTGAAATGATAACAATACATAGAGATTGGGAATTTCTTAGATTAGCTATAAATTACAAAGGGCCTCTTTGTGTATTTCAAGGGTCAACCATGTCCCTCTCTACTGAGGCTAAAAGGTGTCAATGGAAGGAGTGGTGAATATCAGAACATTTCAAGCAAAACCAGCACATACAAAGTCTGAAGGTGGAAGTGAGCTTGCTCTAGTCTAATACTGAGTGGACTAGTGATGAGCAAAATATTGAGGGAGTGGGGACTTTGAAATTAGAGAGAACCAATTCTATTACGGAGTTGTTCTATTATGGAGGACAGTGTTGCTTAATCCTTTTTTTGCACACCTAAATCACCTAGGGAAATTTTAAAACTATCAACCCTGAGGCTGCATTTGCAACCAATTTAATTAGAATGGGTGGTACCTACACATTAGCTGAGCATCACTCATGTGGGGCTTTGCAGGTCATGAAATGAATTCTTAATTTATTCCAAGTATAATGACAACACATCTCCTTGTGAATGTCTTCTAATAGGGGATGATAAAATCCTTACTAAACATATTGACAAACATCACCGTCTCATCTTAACTCCATCTTAACTTGTACACTAAAGCTGAAGAAATTATAGTTCTCATAACCAAATATTTTAAACAATAAATGCCACCTTTCAGGAGTCATTTCTACATTTCCCTACATGATGCGGACCCCGGCTCATGGGGTCTACGCCATTATGGATGAAAAATGAGACATTCACACAGATTACCTAATACAGTGGAGGAAAAAGGACAGCATGGCTTTTCCCCCAAGGGGAGCAAAAGCCTTTGCCCTTGCTCCAATTTTATTGTCTTACTGGGCACATTACAAGAAGGTCCTCATTAACTATGCACAGGCTTGCTTTAGGTGGTTACCTTATACAGAAAACAAAGGAGAGGATGCTGGCGATCACATCACAGAAGAGGGATATTTGCAAATGAAAAGGCAAAAGTAGTTGGACCTGTTACACTCATCCTTGGAAGGTTTAGCATGGTTTTTAGGAAGTTGCTTTGCAATAAATGTCCTCAATTCAGGATGAGGGAGTTTTAGCAAAAACCAAGACTCATAGTGACCTAGGTACATTGCAGTCCTGATTCCCCATGGGAGAACCTATCTGTGGGCGTGGATCTTGTGCATTTCCCAGTGGGAGCTGGGCCCATGACACGCAGAGCAGCCTCCTACAGCTACATGCCATCCTATGACACCTACCTCTTCAACCTCCCAAGTAGGTCCCTCCCACTATTGTCTTACCTTTGTCTGATCAAAGAAACACACAGTCACCTGTGATCTCCAAGTTACAAGCAGAAGATTCCTCAAAATACCCGGGGTCAGACTCCCATGAAGTCTAACAGGGCACACTGTCTTTTTCAACAGGCTATCTTTTTACACATAGAATGGAAGAATATGAAGAGTGCCATTAATTATCTCACATTTCAAAAATGCACATTTGTCTTCAGCTGAATCCATCATCGGTCTTGGCTTTCCATTCAAAATGCTTGACCTAGACGTTCTGAGTGATCCTTAGTCCAGATGCACTCAGGGTTTTGTTAAGAGCTACATTAGAGTAGGTAGAAGTGTGTCACGTTTTTAAACAAGCAAGTGTTAAAAGTTATGTTCAGCCCTCTCTCTACCTGCCCTCATGTTGCTGCTCAAAGTCTCCTTTTCCTTAACGGGTTGTTCTTTGGAAAACTGCTGATGGTAGTGCGCTGGGGACTGAGAACAGTAGGGGAGGACCCATTTGGGGTGGTGTCATCACCCCTTTGTGTTGATGTTAATAAGGTACTAGGGAAACTGGAGAAAAGAGGTGTTCATTTGATTTGGGGCCATGAAGAGGAGATTTAAGAACTCAGAATAATTTTGAAGACATTGATAGCCTTAGAAAATAATGTGCTATCAACTTCATCTCCTATTCTTTTGATTAAGGGCACTGGAGGTGTTTTCTTGGTTAGAAGAAAATAGTGGAGATTTTCTGTATTTGATTACCTGATGTTGAATGAAATGTATGGCAGAAAGGACAATGAAGCCAAATCAAATTCAACTCCACCACGTCCATTTATCAGATCTCGTGAGATTAGCACCATTGAAATACGGTTCTCATTAAAAGATTTTGTTTTCCTCAAGGACGTTGACTCTCTTGGTGCCCTGATCCTAAATCAGAGTTTTATGAATCTTGATTACCTGGTGGAAAATAAACTGTATCAGAGAATTCAGCTTTGCATCTATTTGCGCAGGCAGTTAAATTTATTTCCTGCCCACATCAGCAAGTCTGATTTGAGAGAAGGCAGCTCCTTACAATAAGTTTACCATATTAGTCTATGTGCTGCTGCATTCCTCACTGCCGGCTGCTCTGAGTATGACAATGCATCCTGAGAAGCCAGAGAGAAAAACAGACCCCCCCTCACTTGCACCTCATCCACTGATTTTGTTCCGGCTAGGTAAATGCTTCAAACAAACAGTCCAGCCTTAAAGCCTGAGTTTAGACATACCCTTCATCAGGTCCTGGGCAGGAGAAATTTCCTAAAGGCTAGCTCCCAAATTCAAGTGATAAAAAGCACCTGAGGGCAGGGGGTGGTTGATGAGTAGAAAGACCTTTATTGCTACTGCAGCCAGTTTCCAATGGACATACGTTAGTCCCTCCTTATCCACCATGTCACTTCCCACAGCTTGTTACCTACGGTCAACTGTGTTCTGAAAATATTAATAGAAAATACCAGAAGTAAACAATTCATAAGTTTTAAATTGCACTCCGTTCTGAGCAGCATGATGAAATCTCAACCTTCCCACTCTGTCCCGTGAATCATGCCTTTGTCCAGTGTACCCATGACACACACACTGGCCACCCATTCATCACGCAGTAGCCGTCTTGGTTATCAGATCGACTGTCTCAGTGTCTCAGTGCCTGTGTTCAAGTCCCCTTTATTTTGTGTTATAATGACCCCAAGCGTCGTGGAGTGGTGCTGGCAACTCAACTATGCCGAAGAGAAGCCATCAAGTGCCTCTGAGTAAATAGGCGAGTACAGCACAGTAAGATATTTTGAGATGTCACAGTCACATAACAGTTATTAGAGTATGTCATTATAATTGTTCTATTGTATCATTATTTATTGTTATTCATCTCTTACTGTGCCTAATTTAAAAATTCAACTTTATCATAGGTACATATGTATAGAAAAGATATGCTATGTATAAACCTAGCGTGTCTAGTTCTATCTAGACAACCCTAGGGGCTAAACCCTCGCGGGTTTAGTTCTATCCATGCCTTCGGGTATTCCCTGGGGGTCTTGGATTGTTTCCCCCATGGATAAGGGGTAATTACTGTATTTGAACTCTCTTTTCTTCTCCCAGCTTAAAACTACAAAAAATTTTTGTTTATGTTCTTGGGCTCAAGAACTGATCCGTTTTTTACTTTTTCTAATCCTTCCTTCCACAAATACAATCTATCCCATTTTTCCAGTTCTGATGTTAGTGTTTTTCAGGCTATTATCATCTCACTCTTGCATTATTGCTCTAGTCTCCAAATGAATGTCTGCTCTCAAATCCTCCAAGAATGTTGTTCCTCTCCTCAATACACATGCAAATGCACACACTCATTCTCACGCATGAGAATCCCATTCTTCCCATGCTTAGTACAGACTAATCTTATCGAACTATCATACTCACAATATTGCACTAACAATGGTCACTAAAAACAAACATAACAAAATATTGACATCAATATATGGATGAGCTTTAGTGTATTATTCCACTATTTGGCAATCTTAAAACTCTTTCCATTTAGGACAAAAGGCAAGCATCTTAACCGGGCCTGGAGGGCCCCCCACCCTGCCGCAGTTCAGGTGGTTTCCAGACCACAGAGCTGAAGTGAGGCATCAATGGTGCTGACACACACAGTGTGGCACACAGCACCAAACACATCGAATTTTTAAAAATATATATATTGTAGTCATCATCACCATTTCATTATTTAAATACTTACAAGGTGGCCTTAGGATAGTCAGGCTGTCAATACTCGGTCTCCCTGAATATTTGATGGTGTCACAGGAACTGCCAAGTTCATACCTTCAATTACATTGCCCCTCCCATTTCATCTACATATTCTACTACCTTTTCAATGAGATTCAGTCAGAAAGGGCACTTAGGATAGTTGGTAAGAACAAAGGGTGCTGCCGCCTAAATAACTGACTGTGAATCCTGTCTTCACCGTGTCCTGTAGGGAACCGTTTCGCATGGCGTGGAAATGTAGCTCAGCCTCCACGTGGAAACCAGTGGGGAGCGAGTTCGAACACAGGATCATGCCTGCAGAGAGGTTTTCCCGTGGGGAATCAGGCCTGCATTGTACCTAGGCTATGAGGCTTTTGCTAAAACTCCCTCACCCTGAACTGAGGCAGCAAGGGCTTATTGCAACTTCCTAAAATCTGTGTTAAACCTCTCAAGTATGGAGTGTAACCAGTCCAACCACTTTTCCCCTTGGTCTGCAACATCCTTCTCTTTGAAGTAATTAGCAGCATTCTTTCCTTTGTTATCTGTAAAAGGTAATCACCTGCTGCGAACCTGTGCATAGTAAACCTATGCATAGTAAATGAGGACTGCCCTGTACCCAGAGAAGCAATAAAAGCCTGTCCAGGCAGGGGCCAGGGCTCTCTTGCCCTTCCTCTCTCTCCGAGAGTGGCCAGGCCATCCATTTTTCTCCGCAGGACTTCTGTTGTCCGTGTGAATTTGTTCACAGCAGCCACAACGCACACGGATCCTGCCAGCCAGGATCCGCATCAGTGTCCCAGTCTGTACAAGTCCTTAGCCTCTCAGCCTCAGGCTGTTAGTCAAATAGGACAATCACAATGTTTGCCGCCTGGGCCTGTGAGAACTGAATGACATGATGCACATCAACCACTTAGTATGGTGCGTGGCAGGCAGTAGACATTCAACTGATGCATTTTGAACAATTAAGTTCAAGTTCCATGTTCTCTGTAAACTTTATCTCAAACAGGCCAGCCCATGGTAATTTCATCTTTATTTTAGAAACAGTATTTGCACCTGGGTGGTGTGGCTCAGTGGATTGAGTGTTGGCCTATAAACCAAAGGGTTGCTGGTTTGACACCCAGTCAGGGCACATGCCTGGGTTGAAGGCCAGGTCCCCAGGAGGGGATGCGTGAGAGACAACAATACATGGATGTTTCTCTCCCTCTCTTTCTCCCTCCCTTCCCCTCTGTGTAAAAATAAATAAATAAATTTAAAAATAAAAATATTTGCCACTCACTGTGCCTTGTTGCAACATTATCTCTGCCTTGAATTCTTTTACTTTTATTTTATTATTCACTTCTTGCCCTCCAAATTACTATTGACTTCCTTGCATGACACAAAACATTGGGAGCCACGTTCACCGGTCAGTTGCTCTGGCTTTGCTAACTATTCCCCTGAAGAATTCTTGCTTACTTCAAAATGCGGACATGATCCAGCAGCCTTCTATCATCTGCTGGTGAGTATCCTCCATTAATCCCTATCAAAACAATGTTTGCATGACTGGGTGGGTACTCGGACTGTTGCTGAGCTGCTGAAGAGGAAACAGGACGTTTAGGATGGAACAGTGTGTCAGCAACAGCTGCTCGAACCTAGTGTTAGAGTCTCTTAGCTAGGCAAGTAGTGAAAAGTAGCGTTTATCAAGAGCAGGGGCAGGGCACACGGGAGAGAGCAGAGTTATTGATCTGCGAGAAGTCTATTTCTTCATTCTGCAATGTTAAAGCAATCAATTTCTTAAATAAAGCAAAATACCAGTATTGATAATCCCAATGATGGTTTCAGTTTTCTAGGACAACAGAGGTATCATATCGACGTTGTAATAACACAAACGCCGGGCTTCATTGTGTTTGACGCATGTACTCGGGCGTTTTGATCGCTAGAATTAACCCCTCACTGTGAAAGAGACGTTTTCAAGATTTTGGGTTTAAGGCTGGTGATTTAGAAGAATATAAGGGGCTTTTGATTTCACTCTCCCTTGGTGCCGTAGACATTTTATTTGATCACACAAAGTCAAGAAAGGAAAGTGGGATCGTAAAAGTAGTAGAGTACTTAAAAAACAAAACTGAAAAGCTTCTGCCTGGCTAAAGAAAACATCAGCAAAATGAAAAGAGAACTGACTGTAGGGGGAAATATATTTGCCAACGATATCTCGGACAAGGGTTGGATCTCCACAATATGTAAAGAACTCACATAACTCCACTCCAGGCAGACAAACAATCCAATTAAGAAATGGGCAAAGGACTTGAACAGACACGTCTCCGGGGAGGACGTACAGAGGACCCAGAGTCACATGAAAGGATGCTCAGCATCACTAGCCATCAGAGAGATGCAAATTAAAGCCACAATGAGATGCCACTTCACACCGGTCAGAATGGCCATTATAAACAAATGAACAAACAGTAAGTGCTGACGAAGTTGTGGAGAAAAGGGATCCCTAGTGCACTGCTGGTGGGAATGCAAACTGGTATAAGCCGCTGTGGAAATCAATATGGAATTTCCTCAGAAAACTAAAAATGGAACTGCCTTTTGACCTGGCAATTCCAGTGCTGGGATTACACCCTAAGAATCCTGAAATGCTAATTCAAAAGAACCTATGCACTCCAGTGTTCCTAACAGCACCATTTACAATAGCCAAGTGGTGGAAGCAACCTAGATGCCCATCAGAAAATGAGCGGATCAAAAAACTGTGGTCCATTTACACAATGGAATACTACTCAGAAGAAAGAAGAAGGTGCTCCTACCCTTCACAACAGCATGGATGGAACTGGAGAGTATTCTGCTAAGTGAAGTAAGCCAGCCAGTGAAAGACAACTACGATATGGTCTCACCTATAAATGGAATCTAATCAACAAAACAAAGGAGCAAGCAAATATAACCAGAGACATCAAAATAAATAACAAACTGATGGTAACCAGACAGGAGGGAGGGGGTGACAGGGAAAGAAGGAAGAGCACCATCAAGGAGCAAGTATAAAGGACCCATGGACAAAGCCAAAGGGAGGCAGGATTGAGGGTGGGGCAGGGGAAAGTGGTGACAGGAAAATGGAGACAACTGTATTTGAGCAACAATAATTTTTTTAAATTAAAATTAAAAAAACACAAAGCTGGCCATTTTAGCCTGTGTTATGTAACAGCCCCCAAAACTGAATATGTATGGATGGTTGAGTTTGTCCATCATTAATATTTGCTTATGACAGTTACAATAATTTAAAATAGCATGTAGGTATGTATTTTTGAAAGCCTGTCTTTAAGCAGATTTTCATACAAGAGATCACTGCACAGTGAATACCCACTACCCATTTCATTCCTGTTTCTCGAGTTAACCAATACCACCTCCACTGTTTCCCCTGCCAAACTCAGAATACTCTTATAAATAAGGAAGATACAACAAAGGTGACTGCCCTAGCCGGGTGGCTCGTTTGGTTGGGGCATCATACCATACAACAAAAAGTTGTAGGTTCAATCCCCCGTCAGCGTACATACCTAGGTTGTGGGTCTGACCCCCAGTTGGGGTAAATATGGGAAACAACTGACTGATGTCTCTCTCTCACATCAATGTTTACTCTCTTCTTCTTCTCTCTCCCTCTCTCTCCTCTCTCTCTCTCTCCCTTTCTCTCTCTATAAAATCAGTGAATGTATTGTCAGGTTGGATTGAAATTTAAAAACAAAATAGGTGACTGCTGTAAGCAGCTTCTATTTCCCCCTCAAGCAGACACAAGCCATGTTGTCATGAGTTTCCTAACTTGTCAACTCACAGCACTTTTCGGTAGTCTGTGTCCCAGCGTTACTCAGTTCAGGGGCACTTAAAAGCCACCGTAAAATCAGCCCCTTGCCATGTATTCCAACTCCTTCTATTTCACTTCAGCTTTTCAGACTAAAGATGGTATTAAAAATACTTTTACTATGTATACATCACTGATTATATGAAAAACATTCTATAAGCTCAAGAGGTATGTGATAAATTAGAAACTCTAACCTTAAAAAAGAGCCAGTATACCAATACAGGGTGTAGCAAAAGTAGGTTTACAGTTGTGAGCACACGAAACACAGTTTTTTCGTGTCTTATTATTTGCGATTATTGTGTTGTTTTCTGTATGAACAAATGTAAACCTACTTTTGCCCCACCCTGTGCACACCGCATCAGATGACAAACTCATAAACCCATTTACTATAGAAGGTAAAAACAGCTGAACATATTTTTTCTAAGCAGTTATAAATCATCAGTGAAAGAAAAATATTTTAAATATTGAAAAATTAGTAGGACTCTGTGTTCTCTCAAACATAAAGTATGAGCAACAATCTATAAAATTCCTAAAACAAGAAAAACTTCATGCAAATCCTTAGCAAACAAGCTCACAATTTTTGGAGACAAAAAAAAATCCCCCATGATAGGTGTTATTGAAAGGTCAGTGGCATCAAGCCGTGGTACCGGCTAAAATAAGAATTCCCTCCGGGAATGGCGGAAGTCCCTCAAAGGAAAATGTCTGCCAGCATTTTTGGCAAGATGGTGTCATCAGAAAAGAGATGAAACAAATTTCACACTTAGAGTATGCTATGTGATAATGCATTTAACACCTTGCTCAGTGAAATTTTTTACTTGCAAAAGCAATTTATTTCAGTGAAGATGCAACAATTTTTTGTAATAGCTTGTCAAATAGTTGTAAAATTAGTCAATTAAATGTTGCTTAATGATGAAAGGCAAAAGTGTAGGAGTTTCATCTGTCGGGCGCCCGGTGCTTGAGTGCTGCTGGGGAAAGGACCGAAGAGGGAGGGAGAGGATGGAGACAACCGCCGTGGTCAGGAGGCTGGAGACACGGAGGAGCAGAGGTGTTAGTGAACGCTAACAGTGTGAATTAAACTGGAGAGAGGAAGAGGATGCAGAAATACAATGTCTGGAAGATTTCCATGTGAAGCGATAGGTAAAATTTCTACAGGATCTCTTCAAGAAAACTTCTCATTAAGGATCACAATATTCTTCAAGAATTCTGGAAGAGATACATCTTATGGAATACGTTGAAGAGCAAGGGAAGGACTCATGATTACTCAGAAATATTTGCCTTGTATTTTGAATATGATAGCCTGGGAGGCTAGAACTTTCAGACAGATCAACTGATCCTGCATCAAATCACAGCTCACAACGCCTCCAGGGAAACCATCACTAGACAATGAGGTCGGGGGTCAGGCTGTGAGATCAGAGGGATAATATACAGAGTGACGCTTAGCTTGAGACTGTGTGACCTTACCCTGTTAAATAAGGGTAAAACGGAAACACTCAAACAAAAAGTTCCTAGTGAAATTACTGGCTAGTTTAATGAGCTTCGATAAACACCATTTCTTTAAAAGAGTTCTTTGTGAATTGGAAAGAATAAAAATATTATCTCAGAATATCAGAGTAATGGGATGATAGAAGCATTCTCTAATACACAGTGTTGCAGAATCTGACTAGACCTGCATCATCCTGATTTTTCCTCCGAGACCAGTGATTTTCAACCACTGTGCCGCAAGACTCATTAAAACCTGCCATGCCTGACTATTTAGTCAGGGGCACTGACCTCTTTCCTTTAGATGGTCAAATAAAAAAATTACAACAGCCAACACAACCATAGCTATTTGGTGTGAATGAATTAAAGTTATTTTTTGTCATACTGGCAAAAAATATATTTTTTTGGTGTGCTTGCAGAATTTTAGTAATTAGCTTATGTGTGCCATGAGATGAAAAAGGTTGAAAATCACTGCTCCAAAGTATGGAAGACTATTTTACACAGCATGCAAATCTTTTATTCTGAAAAAGTTAGTTTAAAGCATTCGAAAGGTATTAGAAAAAATTAAAATTCACAATGCATATTAAAATACTCAAGATTTTTATAGCCTGGGTGACTTAGGTTATTAGATGTGCCAAAGGAATTTTTCTCTACTTTTTTTTTTCATCTGTCATTAATTGGTGCTGTTTTTACACGGAACTGCCTCCCTCTGGAGTCACCACCTGCAGTACCTTATTATAGATTCTTCAGTTCCATTATTCATATTCGTGCTCCTGCATCTAGATACCACCCTACTGCCATCCACTTTATGTGACACATGGCGCTTAGAACTTGCCACCATCAGATGTTGCAAAAGAAGGATCCCATTCATCTAAAGTTACTCTAACTTGGCAAATTTCCCACATGGGCTGGAGAACTGTAACTTCTCGAACTCAGGATAGTGGGCAGTTTAGAAACACAATAGTTAGTACACTATGGAGATAATAAAAATACCAAAAGCATGTGTGGTGTACAGAAGTTAAGCCTTTACATATAAAACCAATGGCAAGCAAAGACTGTGTCATTCATGTGCTTTTTGAAAACAATTCCCATTACCAAGGCCTGAAAGTACTGCAGAAGCCTATTGAATGAATAGTCTGTCAACCACATAGTCTAGCATGTTTTGCAGTCACATCAAGTATATATCTCTACCAAATCTTCTCAAGTCTTTTCAAAGCACTCATTTTGGAAAGCTTAGCTGTTTCTAAAGCCAACCTCAGAAAACGTCTCTCTATTTGATAATACAGCTTAAATCCAACAAATCCTTTCAAATAATTCCATTTTCCCCTCATAGAATGGGTCCTAAATAATACTCTGAAGTATTAGAGCTCTGAAGTAAGCTTGGTACTTACAGGCAAAGTTCCCTGCAAGATTTTTGAGTTCTCTATCCAAACAGATTTAATCACAAATATTTTAGATAGACCTTATTATAGAATGGTGTCATTTAATTAAGTACCCAAACATAAACCTTAAAGAAAGTTCAACCAAGTTGCCCCATTTACGTACATTCTAATGAAATCACAAAGGGCTGATGTCTCATGCTAACAGGTAAGATCGACTGTATTGATGGATTCATAATGACTGATACTTAATTGTAGATTGGAAATGTCCACCTGAGTCTCATGAGGTCATTTGGCTTTATCACACCCTGGTTTCTCCCCAGAAGTTTGTAAGCCGTCTTCTCCAAGGACTGATTCTCAGATACTTGACTGACTAAAACAAGATAAACATTTTAGGATCTAGTCTCTCTGATCAGTATAAAAAGATAAAGAATGACTTTAAAAAAAGCTATTTGAGCTATGCTAACTTGTTTTGATGAGTGGAGTGCAGTACTACACAGGCTCAGTTTTAAATAACAGCAAGCCCATCCAAGCAAGCTTAATCAAAAAGGAAATGTATTGGCTTCCGTGTCTTGGGATTTCATGGGTAGATGGAGCTGGCTCTACACTAGGAAGATTCTATGCCTCAAGCAATGTCATTTGGGCTCTTTCTCTCTGTTGGCCATTCCCTATGTACAGAGGCTTCATTCTAGCAAAGGCTCCCCGTCTGTCACCACAGATGCCCGGTGACAGTGATAGCTTGTGATCCCCTTCTTTCTTTGCAGTCACCTAACACATCTCAGGGAAGCTTTTACTGACTCTCTTCACTCCAAGCACCTATCACAGACCCGATACCTGTGACCACGGGAAGGGAATATATACACTTGCAATCTGGCTTGCTCTGCAGCCGGTGATCAGGTGAGCCAGGCGGCGTGAGTTCCCAAGGCAATATGGAGTCGATCCTGGCACCCCCACTTCTTCCCCATGAAAGAAGCGCTGGCATTTTTTTTTACCACATGACAACTCATGGTGTTTTCTACATGCTGAAATTATTCGTTTTTGATGAAGCCTATGTATAGTAAAATCTAGTCATAAAATGCCTCATTATGGCTATTTTTGCTATATTGAAATGAAGGGTACACGTTTTATTTTAACCTCAGAGACTATGTAATAAAGTGAGTATGTATGCCCTAACAAGACAGATGAAGCCTAAAACAATGATTCTCTTCAGTGGGATAGGATAAAACACTGTAGCCCACCCAAGTCCTCCTGTAGCCCCTATAATACTCGGTACACGTAAACACATAGGAAGTGGTTGCTCTCACGATGGTTGATGGCCCTGGCCCCATCTAGGGCCTTCTTGTTGCTTTATTCATATCCGTCCTCCAATCCACAAATGGTCCCTGTCATTCCACCGCACTGTAAGTTACCACACATCGTTGTCAACTCTCCTGTCTTGATCTGTAGTGACCTGGTTGTCCCCAAACGCCAGAGGTATTGAGTCCCATGAGGGATAAGAGGAAAGCTCTATATGTAAGAATCAGCACTTTCATTGGGCTCCTCAACAGGTACACTTTATGTTGCAACTCTAGATTTGCTTTTCCATTTTCTAATTGTCCCTAACCTTGAAAAAAATGAAGACAAACCTTGTAGGGGCTCTGTAGAAGGCTGACTCAAATAGCATTGCCCCATTTCATATTCCAAATTCTTTCTCCATTTATGCTGATCAGAACCTCAGGACTGGGTTAAAAATCTTCACTCTCTACTTTTAGATGACTATGTCATTTATTTAAATATACGTATGCCATGTCTGTTACATGAGAAGCACCCTTTTAACATTGAGAAAAGACATATTTCTGCCCTAATGAAGTACATATATTAGTGGAGGAAATAGAAGATGCACAAGAGAACAAATGCATAATTATTTTAGGGAGGATAAGTGTTAGAAGTAGAGGGTCATGCTGACTATAAAACCAGAATAGCTAGAGGAGAAAGGAATATTTTATGTAGGAGGATCAGAGGATGGGATGGTTGATCAAAACCCTGAATGAGATGAAGAGTCGTACTGGGAGAAGCCCCGGCTAAACAGAGCTCCAGGTGGAAAAGACAAAGTCCGAGGCCGAGCCAAGAATGAGCCGGGAGCCCAGGGAGGCCGGAGTAGAGTGGGCGGAGGGCAGGGTGGCCCAGCAGAGCCCAGAAAAGCTACAGACTAGACCGTGCAGGGCTGTGGAGGTCTGGGCAAAGAGCTGGGACCTTAAACCTATTAGGACCATTCCTACTTAAGTAAGAATTTCTCTTGTGAAGTTGTCGAAGAACTTTCCTGGTCATCATTCCTCCCTGCAGAATGATCAGGACTCCTTTGAACTAGGGTGTTTCACTGATTATAAATTGATTTTTTAAAATACATATGTTTTACATGCCTGAATTTGGGATGTGAGAATGTCTTAGAATGGTATCATATTATCTTTCACCATTTGTCTTTCCTCATGGTAAATTAAAAAATGGAACATGTTATAATTGATGACGTCTTAGATTTGGCGAAGTATGGTGCATCCAGGTTTCCAAATGGTTCCTAACTGACATCTCTCCACTCTCCCTAGCTTCGTGGTGACTCGATGGAAGAGAGTCACAGTCAGAAGCTCTTAAGTATTGAGGCCTTTTCAATACTTAAGAGTAAGAATGAATGCCTTTCAAGCATATATACTGTAGGTTGCTCATAAGTACACCCTCATAAAAGAAGCCAGCACCAAGAATAATCATCTTACCTCATTTTAAAATCAAAATTATAAAATAGTCTGCATAATTTCCTCTCCCTACATATCGTGACTTCATTTGTGGAGTTTCCCTCTCCCCACAAACCATTTAAATTAATATAGTTGCATCACCAACATTTAAAGAACATATACAACTCAATAACAATAACAAAAAACAACCTAATCTAAAAATTGGCTATCTAAATAGACATTTTTCTTGAAGACGTACAAATGGTCAACAGACATATGAAAAGATGTTTACTACCACTAATTACTAGGGAAATGCTAATCAAAACCCTGGTAAGGTATCATCTCACACTTGTTAAAATGGCTATTATCAAAAAGAAAACAGATGTCAAGCATTGGATGGAATGTGGAGAAAAGGGGACCCATTGTCAACTATTGGTAGGAATGTGAGTTCATATAGCCACTGTGGAAAACAGTATGGAGGTTCTTCAAAAAATTAAGTCTAGAACTACCATGTGACCCAGCAATTCCACTTCTAGTATTTATCTGAAGAATAGGGAAATAATAATTTCAAAAGATATACGTACTCCCATGATCACTGCAGCATTGTTTACAATAGCCAAGAAATGTTAATGGCCTAAGTGTTTATTGCAGGATGGATGAATACGGAAGATGTGAGAGATAGACATATACATAGAATGAATGACATCTGCATTATATATAATAAAATTGCATAAATTATACTCTTTGAAGAAGAGTTGCATAAATTATGTTCTTTGAAGAAGCACGCCTACCTGGAAATAGTTAAATTAAAAAACACTTTACTACCTTGTCAAAAAAAAAAAAAGGATTGCTTTTGCAAGAGGATTTTCATCATTTGAAGAAGCAAAGTTATTTACCCACACCATTCAGGCACTGAAAAATTGTTGAGAACAAAAAAGAGAAACTTCAAGGCCCACCTGTTTCCAGTTGGCTGTCTACATTGATTAAGAGGGAAAGGTAATTTAACTTCCACCTCTGTGAAATTCATGTGTTTCTATTGAAATTACTCAGTTGAACTCAACAGAGATTTATCATTCATTTCCCATACCTAGCCCAACATGGTTAATTTACTATCTAGAAACCCTGGCATGTTTGACCCCTGACTGAGACATGTGAAGAGTCTCTCATTTCCTAAACAGTCTTTCCAACAACCTATTATTTTTTTTAATGCTATAAGATTTCTGAAACACAGTGCTGAAATCTAAACTTTCCATTTAGTGTCAAGGTTTACATCTTAATTTGTTCAAGTCTTTCCCAGAAGCATGACACATTCAGCTACTTGCATTGGTATAATCTACTCCTAATTTTACCTTATTGCAATTCTAATGATTTCTCATTTTAAATTTAAAATACCCAATTAGTTTTTGGTGTCAAGGCAGAACTCTAGAAAACCTGCTTGGCCAGCAAATTTACCATTTTGAAACGGAATGATTAAGAACCAAACAAAGGGCTTTATCCAGCCAGCTTAATTGAAACCAATGAAGAGTACGAAAGGTACAGAGGAAAAATGAGGGCACAGAACCTCACTAACTCAAGGGCTGGTGAATAAAGGAGATGCTCTTTCTCCTTGAAGTTACAGGTATTCGAGGTTTAGTTTGGAAGTCCGCAACTTTTGATGATAGGCAGGGTAAATTTAGGAGAGAATATTGGTGAAGGTGCTTCATTTTTCAGTGTCCAACTATCATCAGAACATAATTTGCTAGGCCCTAGTTCCAATGACTATTAAATACTTACCCATAAAAGGCAAGCCCCGATGATTATGGAAGCAATAGATGATAGTCAAAGCTTTCATACTCTCTTTTTTAATTGAATTTATTGGGGTGACATTGGTTAATAAAACTGTATAGGTTCTAGGTGTACAATTCTATAATACATCCTCTGTATATCGTATGTGTGTTCACCACCCCAAGCCGAGTCTCCTTCCATCACCATTTACCCCCTGCGTACCCTCTTCAAAATCCACTCACCCTCCTTTCCCTCTGGCAATCATCATACTGTAGTCTGTGTCTCTGCAACTTTTTGGTTGTTTGATTTTGTTGGTTTTTTTGTGCTGGGTTTTTTTTTTGCTTAATTCTTTCAACTTTTTCACCCAGCCTCCCAACACCCCTCCCCTCAGACAAACTTCCATACTTTCTGAAACCTTGAGATCTGCGAATAGAAAGAAAAATGACAGTTTGGCTACCTGGGCCATCATGGGATTATGTCTGAAAATGCTTGTTAGATCACTACACTAGACCCTGGTTCTTTTGTCTATCAATATATAAGGACTCTCTATAACAGGAGTGTCGAACTCACTTTCACCGGGGGCCACCTCAGCCTTGTGGTTGCCTTCAAAGG
This sequence comes from Phyllostomus discolor, assembly GCF_004126475.2. Classification (NCBI taxonomy): domain Eukaryota; kingdom Metazoa; phylum Chordata; class Mammalia; order Chiroptera; family Phyllostomidae; genus Phyllostomus; species Phyllostomus discolor. The sequence goes on along the minus strand of NC_040915.2, from coordinate 30,214,278 downwards.
GCTGAATGTAATTTTAAGACTGTGTAAATGTAACTTCTCCCTAGGCAACCGTACAGCTGAGGTGGCCCCCAATGAAAATGAGTTTGACACCCCTGCTCTATAATGATCAAGACCTCTTAGCCATTTTATTAATGTTATCTCAACAAAAGCATGGAATAATTAATATTATCTCAGAATTCTACATTTTCTTGAGGCTGTAAGAAGGTATAACTTGGAAAAGTCAGTCAATGATAAGAACAATAAAATACTAACAAATGACAGGATCAGACATGACTGTAATGTCCTCAAAACCTATACAATTTTTATTACACTATAGTTTGAAATCTGCAATTTAAAATTCTTATGGCATACTGTCCTTCAACCACAAAAATCCACCTCATTACAATTCTGTTTAGCCTAAGCAATATATTGTTTAGGAACTATGAATTTTTAAAGAAACATATCTTAAGAGTTGTACCTGTAAAGCCAAGTTTCAGAGATAAACTCTAGCCACCTCTTGGCATTTGAAATATTACATGAATAGTTGTTTTTATCTCTTCCAAAGAAGAAATTTGGGGCTGGAAGCATTTTTAGAAACTTTAAAGTCTGTATCAGGCACAAATAAAATGCTTTCTGTAACCAAAATGATCATAACCAAGATTTTCATTCTGGAAATATTTCCTGTCAGCACAAGCATTTTTTCAAAGCATATTTTTTGGTTGTTTTGACAGCAACCAGTAAAATGTTTTTGATGCACCTATATAAAATGGCATGTAAAACTTTTCCCCTGAAAACATTTGCTTATGGAGAAAGAGGTCACTTCATGCCAATATAAACTGGCATGGCAAAAATGATTATGTCCTCTATTTTATTGTCATTTCATCTCCAATACTTAGAAACAGACTGATATGCAAAAATCAAATAAAACATCCAAAAGGAAAAGACATCAATCCAATAAGGTTTGGCATTGCAGTGATAAAATTATTGAGCCATTAAAATCCTCACATTAGGGCTGTACTTTTGGGTGGTATCAGCTAAAGTACATTCATGTGCAATTTTCATCAAGCATTTATTAGATACCCACTATCAGTGAAACCTTATACCAGGAGTCAGCAAACCTTTTCTACAAAGAGCCAGAGATTAACTACTTTGGTTTCCCGAGACATACAATCTCTTTCACAGTGACTCAGCAGTGTATGTTGTATCACAAAGGTAGCCAGAAGCCATGCATAATAACTGGCATGCTGTGTGACAATAAAATTTATTGACAAATACAGGTGTTAGGCCAAACTTGGGCAGTGACTTGTAGTTTGGCTGACCCCTGCCATGTTCCTTTAAGACACAGAAAAAGTGATGAATGACAAACCTATAACTAAAGAGCTTACACACCAAAAAGTTGTTAGAATGAAATAAATCATTCAGTTCAGTTGCAGGATAAAAAAACAACATGTAAAAATCGCATGTATTTCTATATACTAACAAACTATCAGGAAGAGAAATTAAGAAAAATGTACCATTTACAATAGCATCAAAAAAAATAGAAATATACTTAACCAAGGAAGTGAAAGATATATACACTGAAAACTGTAAGCATTGTTGAAAGAAATTAAAGACACGAATAAATTTTAAAGTATTTTATATTCGTGGATTGGAAAAATTAATACTGCTAAAATGTTTATACTGCCCAAAGTAATCTAGAGATTAAATGTAATACCTCTCCAATGGTATAGTTTACAAAAATACAACAATCCTAACATTTATATGAAACCACAAAAAAACCCTGAATAGCCAAAGCAAACTTGAAAAACAAGAAGAAGAAAACTGGAGATGTCACAATTCCAGATTTCAAATAATATTATAAACATACAGCAATTTATACAGTATTGGCAAGCAAACTTGAAAAACAAGAAGAAGAAAACTGGAGATGTCATAATTCCAGATTTCAAATAATATTATAAACATACAGCAATTTATACAGTATTGGCATAAAAACAGACCTATAGGTCAATAGAACAGAAGAGAGAGCCCAGCAATAAACCCATGCCTACGAAGCCAATTAATTTATGACAAAGAAGCAATAATTATACAATGGGGAAAGAATAATCTCTTCAATAAATGGAGTTGGTAAAACTAGACAAACAAATGGCCACCGGTACATGAAAAGTGCTCACCATCACTAATCATCAGGGAAATACAAAATATCACCTCATACCTGCTAGGATGTCTATTATAAAAAAAGATGAGATTTTAAAAAATGCTGAAAGTGCTTGGAGAAAAGGCAATCCTTAAAGTCTATTGATGGGAATATAAACTGCTATACCCACTACAGAAAAAAGTATGGAAATTTCTCAAGAAACTAAAAATAGAACAACTACTATATGATCCAGCAATTCCACTTCTGGGTATATAGCCAAAGGAAACAAAATCTTTATCTAAAAGAGGTATCTCTACTCCCATATTCATTGTTGCATCATTCACAATAGCCAAGACATGGAAACATACTGTTTGTAGACAGATGAATGGATAAAGAAAATGTGATAACATACATACGTGACAATTATTCAGCCTTTAATAACAAAGGAGCTTCTACCATTTGTGACAACTATGGATGGACCTGGAGAGCTAAGTGAGATAAGCCAGATAGAGGAAAGACAAATACTGCATGGTATCACATACATGTGAAGAACTGAAAAAAACTGTCAAACTCATAGAAACATGAAATAGAAAAGAGTTTGCCAGTTCCAGCCAAGATGGAGGCATAGATAGATATGCTTCACTTTCTCACGCAACCAAAAGAAGAATAACAACCAATTTAAAAACAAAAGACAATAGAACTGCCAGGAAATGAGATTGTATGGAAGTCCAACAACCAAGAAGTTAAAGAAGAAATATTCATCCAGACCACACCACAACGAAGTGAAATGGTTTGCCCTGCCGTGGCAAATACCTAAGGCTCTGCCCCTTACAATGTAACAGGTGCACTGAGACAAAGAAATGTAGCCCAAATGAAAGAACAGATCAAAACTCCAGGAAAAGAACTAAGTGACAAGGAGATAGACAACCTATCAGATGCAGAGTTCAAAACACTGGTAATCAGGACGCTCACAGAAATGGCTGAGTATGGTTGCAAAATAAAGGAAGAAATGAAGGCTATACAAAGTTAAATAAAGGAAAATATACAGGGAACAAACAGTCTAAAGAAGGAAACTGGGACTCGAACCAATGAGTTGGAACAAAAGGAAGAAATAAACATTCAACTGGAACAGAATGAAGAGACAATAATTTAAAAACATGAGAAGTGGCTTAGAAATCTCTGGGACAACTTTAAACCTTCCAACATATGAATCAAGGCATGCCAGAAGGAGAAGTGGAAGAGCAAGGAATTGAAAACTTACGTGAACAAATAATGAAGGAAAATTTCCCAAATCTGGGTATGGAACTAGACATGCAAGTCCAGGATGCTCAGAGAGTATCAAAGAAGTTGGATCTAAGAAGAAACACACCCAGATACATCATAATTGCATTATCCAAGATTAAAGATAAGAAGAGAATCTTAAAAACAACAAGAGAAAAGGAGATAGTTACCTACAAAGGAGTGCCCATAAGACTATCAGCTGATTTCTCAAAAGAAATCTTGCAGGCAAGAAGGGGCTGGAAAGAAGTATTCCAAGTCATGAAAGGCAAGGACCTACAACCAAGATTACTCTATCCAGCAAAGCTATCATTTAGAATAGAAGGGCAGATAAAGTGCTTCCCAGATAAGGGCAAGTTAAAGGAGTTCATCATCACCAAGCCCTTATTATATGAAACATTAAAGGGACTTACCTAAGAAAAAGATCAAAAACTATGAACAGTAAAATGACAACAAATTTACAACTCTCAACAACTGAATCTAAAAAACAAAAACTAAAACTAAACAAAACAACTAGAACAGGAATAGAATCAAAAAAATGGAGGTCACATGGAGGGTTATCAGTGGGGGCAGGAGGATCAGGGGGAAAGGTACAGGGAATAAGAAGCATAACTGGTAGGCACAAAATAGACAAGGGGAGGTTAAGAGTAGTACAGAAAGTGGAGAAGCCAAAGAACTTATATGTACAACCCATGGACATGAACTAAGCCAGGAGCAGGGGCGAATGGTGGTGGGAGGGGAGGTGCAGGAGGATAAAGGGGAGAAAAAATGGGACAACTGTAATAGCATAATCAATAAAATATATTTTAAAAAGAGAAAAGATTTTGCCAGGGGAGGAGGGTAGCTCAAATATGGGGAGGTTGGTAAAAGTGTACAAACTTTGGTACAAGATGAATAAGGTATGAGGATCTAATATATAATACAGTGATCATAGTTGATAATAGTATATTGAATAATTGAAATTGCTAAGACAGTATAACTGATACGTTCTCAAAAAAATATGTAAAGTGGTGGGTATGTTAATTAACCCAATGGGGGGAATCCTTACCAATGTATACATATATCAAATCATCATGTTGTACACTTAAAATATCTTACAATTTTATTTGTCAAATACACCTCAACCGAGCTAAAAAAAATAAAGAGCTTAGAGTTCAGAGGTAATGATATTTTCATACACTTAAAAAAAGAAGAATTATGAAGTAATAAAATGTAAATGTAACAAGTACTACATGGAGCATTGAAATAAGTTGATTATAATATGGTTGCTACTTATATTTTTTAGTTAAGAAAATATAGGAAACAATATCTGCTCAGGATATCTGCACGTGAAGAATGACCGTTGGCTATAATTACAGATATCTTTGGCCTCAAGAGGCCTGTAATAGGGCCTAGCCAAGTATATGCCATAACCTTTATCAACTATTGTCTTCTCCTCAAAAGAAGATAATTATATATTTTTCTTGAAAATCAGACAGAAAAGACAGCTCACAAATTACTAACAAGTATGATTAACCCATTTTATGATCAGTTAGGTCACCCTGTCTTTTTTGAACATCTGTCAAATTACATTCCTAATATAAAGAGGGGAATGATAGAATTTTATAGACAGAATTTTTTCCTTACACAGGCATACCTTGGAGATATATGGTAGACTACCGCAATAAAGCAAGTATCACAATAAAGTGACTTGTAATCTTTTTCCTGTTGAAGATTCTTCCCTTCAATTTGTAAAAAAAAAAAAAAAATGCAAATTCTATGAAGTACAATAAAGCAAAATGCAGTAAAATAAGGTATACCTGTAACCTTTAATATATCAGAAAACCAGCTCTCTGAGACTCTGTAACAAAACATACAAACCCAACCATGGCGGTCATAATGCTTAAATGATTGGAAACACATTTAAACATTTTTTTAAATTCCTATGCCAGATCCCATTGGGGGAAAAAAGCAGAGCATTTATTTTCAAAAGTTTAGTTGACTAATGAAAATGTAAAGTATATCCTCTGAAAAATAGCTTGTGTTGAAGGGACAATTTTCTCTCAGTGCCACCTCATAGTCTGGCACTAAATTTTGTGCACAGTGAGCATAGCTTCTGTGCAATTTACGGTGTGTGCATTATAGCAGATCTCAAGTAAATTATGAACTCTGTGTGTTACTGAGGCTCCGTCAAACCCTGATTGATTTGGACAGTTTGTAGTTAATTAAGTTCATTTCCAATTCTGTCTCTTCATCCCATTTCAAAGCATTCTATATTGAAAGCCTATTTTCAATTAGTGAGAAGGATGAAACAAAAAGAATTAATTACAAAAGTGACAATCCCCATTTAAGTCTTCATAGTAGAGCAATTATGTATCTTAAAAGTTAAGAAATTGAAGAGTTGTACTTGTCTAATAAATTATGTTCTTGATATGCATCTTATATATATTAAAACTTGATGTAGCCATGCCATTACGATTAAGGAAAAATGCAATGATTGAAGCAATCTGTAAGTTAAATAAGAGAAGACCATTTTACTTAGTATTTAATAATTAAGAATTAGAATTGTTTTTTGAACAATATAAGTATGGCAGATATTGTATAAAATCTCATGATGTAACATTGATTTATTTAGTGATTCCTATAAATCTGGAAGTGTGGATAAGTTTTAAAAGCCTACTGTGTGATTGTGGTATAATAAACCACCACCTTCCAACCTCATCCCATTCTGCGACTCTCCAGGGACCTGCAAATCTCACCACCAAAACCTATGTGAGGCAGGTCTGCACAGTGAATAAGTGTTGGGGAGGTACATAGATCTACAATAAATGTCTAGTTCTGCCATTTATTAGGTATAATTCTGGCAGGGAATTTTTTAACTCCTTGCTTCTTCAGTGAAGATATTTATAAAATGAGGACGATACCATTAAATCTACAGAGAGAGTCAAGGATTAAGGAGACAATGCATATAAAATATTTAACCCAGCACTTGGCAAAAGGAATAGTTATCTATCATTATTATAATAATAATAATGATGACACTTAAAACTTAGAAATTCAAGTCTTAAAAAATCACACCTATATTATTATAATAGGGTATTATTTTGCATGGGTTCCTGAAACTAAGAAGGAGATTTAAGGTCATTGAGCTTGGCTTTCAATATGTTGAGTTTGACACTCCAGTAGAACTTTAAATTGGAAATATCAAGAATCTTTTCCAACGGTAGTAGTGTGAGAATTAAACAAGTACAAGAAGAAAACTGGAGAAAACACAAACATGTAGGTTAAGCACCATACTATTGAAAAATTAATGGATCAAAAAAGTAATCAAAGCGTAAATCAAAAAATACTCTAAGACAAATGGGAGTAGAAACCAAAATTTATGGAACACACAAAAGTCATTCTAATAGGAAAGTATAGAGTGATGTAAGCTTACATTAAGAAACAAGAAAACCCTCAAATAAACAATCTAACCTTACAACTACAGGAACTAGAAAAAAAGAGCAATAAAAGGCTCACAATTAGAAGGAATAAAATAATAAAGATCAGAGTGCACATGAATAAAACAGAAACTAAAAAAGTAATAGATAAACTCAATGAAACTAAGAGCTGGTTCTTTGCAAAGGTAAATAAAATTGATAAGCATTTAGCCAGACATCAAAAAAGAAGAGAATAAATAAAATCACTTATAAAAGAAGAGGCATTAAAACTAAAACCAGAGAAATATAAATAATCATACAAAAATATTACCAACAATTATGCACCAAAAATTGGACAACCTAGAAGAAATGGATAAATTCATACAATCTTCCAAGACTGAATCTGGAAGTAATAGAAAATCTGAAAATATTGATTACTAGCTATGAAAAAACTTCCAACAAACAAAAGTCTGGTACAAGGTGGCTTCATAGATGAATCCTACCAAACATTTAAAGCATAATTAATACCTAGTTTTTTCAAACTGTTCCAAAGAATTAAAGAGGAAGGCACACTTCTAACTCATTCTATGAGACCAGAATTACCGTGATACCAAAACTAAAGAAAGACACTACACAAAAAGAAAAGTACAGGTCAATATTTCTGATGAGCATAGATACAAATTTTCACAACAAAATATTAGCAAACTGAATTCAAAAGTACATTAATTAGAAGTATCATACATCATGATAAAGTAGGATTTATTCCAAGGATAATTCAGTATCTGCACATCAATCTATGTGATTCACCACATCAACAAAACAAGGGTGAAAAATAATAGTATCTCAACAGATGCAAAAAAAAAAAGCATTTGACAAAATTCAACGTCCATTATGATAAAAATCTCAATAAAGTGGGTATAAAGGGAACATATACATCAACATAATTAGGCCACATATAACAAATTCACAGGTAACATCATACTCAATAGTAAAAAGCTGAAAGCTTTTCCTTCATGACAAGAACGAAGACAAGCATGGCAACCTTCACCAGTTTTATTGAACATGGTATTCAAAAGTCCTAGCCACAGCAATTAGATAAGAAAAAGAAATATAAATCATTAAAATTGGAAAGGAGGAAGTTAAACTGTCACTATTTATAGATGAAAAAATATTATATATAAAAACTCTGAAGACTCTATCAAAAAAACTGTTAGAACTAATCAACAAATTTAGTAAATTTGCAGCATATAAAATCAATATACAAAAATCTATTGTATATTGATTTCTATACACTAACAATGAACTATCAGAAAAAATTAATAAAGTAAACATCCCTACTTACAATTTCAGCAAAAGAACAAATTCCTAGAAATAACTTTAATCAAGCATGTGAAGCACCTGTTATTCTAAAAACTATAGGGCATTGATGAAAGAAATTAAAGATGATACAAATAAATGGAAGGACCAACCATGCTCATGGATTGGAAGAACTAATAGCACTAAAATATCTATACTAATGAACAAAATCTACAGATTAAATTGCATCTATAGATGCAAATCTTATGGAAAACCAATGGCGTTTTTTTCAGACAACTAGAGTAAATAATTCTAAAATCTGTATGGAACCACAAAAGACCCCAATTGCAAAAACAATCTTAAAAAAGAAGAGCATGGTTAGGTGGATCATACTCCTTGATTTTATAATATACTACAAAGCTACAGTAATCAAAATAGTATTGTACCAGAACAAAATCACACACATAGATTAATGGAGTGGAATAGAGAGTCCAAAAATAACCCCATATTTATACGGTCAACTTATCTATGACACAGAAGGCAAGAATATACAATGGTGGACAGTCTCTTCAATAAATGGTGTTGGCGGGAAAGCCTTGTACTAACACCGCAGAGGTTCAGCCTCACCCCACCCACAACCACACCCTTCCAACGTGTTGACTGGAGGGCAACATTTTACTACTAAACTTTTTGGAGACCAGGGCTGCCCTGCTGACAGCCTGCTTTCTAAGTGGAATTGACTCTTTTCCTCACTTTAACCCCAAATTGGGGCTTGGACCAAGGGAGGGGAGACCCCTGCCCAGGTCCCCTCCCCTTTCAGAATCCATCTCTAGTTTTGCCCCTTTCTGATGCCCTTGCCCCCAGCCTGGGTTTTTGTTCATTTTTTAAACAGACAACCCCCTGTCCCATCCGTTTCGCTTCTCCTCGTCCCCTATAAATAGACCATGCCATCGATCAGTATTTCTTCCCTCCCCCTTCCTGTCCCCAACCGTTTCCCAACCCCCTGAAATAGCTGTCTCGGTGCCCCAGCCCGTGCACTTTAACGCCCAGGCAGATGGAGGGGGCGGGGCCAGGTGGTGGGGCTGCGAGAGCTTCCAGTTTCTCAGGCTGGTGGCCTATCCCTGTCCCACCCTCTGCAGGACTGCGTCTCTGTATATAATATATATATGTATGTATTGTTCCCGGTTTTGTACAGACCACGCCCTCTGTCAGGCTGTCCCCATAAAAGCAGCCCCCAGAAAAAAAATAATAAAAAATAAATAAATGGTGTTGGAAAAAATTGGACAAATTACATAAAAAGGAAAAATGAAACTGGGTCATTTCCTTATATCTTATACAAAAATAAACTCAAATGGATTAAAGGCTCAAATGTAAGGCCAGAAACCATAAAAACCCCAGAAGAAATCATGGTAATCGACACTTTGACAAGGATATCACGTTTTATTAATACTATGCAATAGTGTCCAATATAAATTTTTTTACATTGGTGGGAAATTAGGTCCATGGTACCTGTCACACAACTTAGTAGAAAATACTAGTGATGCTCCTTTCTTCGGAAGCATTAATTATGATTGTAAGTATGGCAGTAAAAATATCAGTTCTGTAATCTGAGACCTGGATTCAAATTTGAGGATTTGAGCAAGTTTCTGAACAGAGTATTGGTTCCTTATCTATAAAATGTGAATTATAAAAGCACCTGTTACATAATTTTGTTATGAGCATGAAATAATTAAATAACACATTTAATACAAAACTCAGAAGTGTATGTAGTCAGCGAATTTTTATTTTCATGAAACACACCTGTGATAGTTTTCCTGGAAAATGTTCTCTCACTGTTTAGTTTGTCATTTCAATACATACAAATCTTTTTTCTTAAAGATTTTATTTATTTGGTTTTAGAGAGGGGATGGGAGGGACAAAGAGAGGGAGAGAAACATCAGTGTGTGGTTGCCTTTCACACACACCCCACGGGGGACCTGGCCCATAACCCAGGCATGTGCCCTAGACTAGGGATTGAGCCATCAACCCTTTGGTTCACAGGTCAGCACTCAGTCCACTGAGCCACACCAGCCAGGGCTCAATACCTACAAATCTTTAGTTCCAGCTTATTTTATGAGCACATCATACTAGAAAGGGCACTTTTAACATTGAATACATTATAGTAGATAAAGCACTGTTTATGTCAGGTCTTCATACTCAGCTTTACAAAAATTAATTAGTTGTCATGAGAAAACTTTTTTATCCTCACTTAAAATTTCACACACAGTATAGCTTGTGTTTTGCTTCATGTTGAGCAATTATCCAAAGAAAAATCAAGAAATAATACAGTTGGATTTTAGAAGGAACTGCATTTACCACTTCATGAGATTGAAGAGAGAAATCATTTGGCTTAGGAGACAGATTTCCCACCCTTTAAAAAAAATACTCAATTTTATTCAGTCTCTGCTGTTTTTCTTCAAAAAAAAAAATGATCAACTTCTATATATTTCTAATATTTGCCCCATTGACATGCAGATATAACCTGAATATACTCTTATGATTTATTTTCAAAAGAGATATCCTGACTTTTTGCCAGATTGTTGTTTATCCAGCCCATAAGACAGTCAGCCTGATGATTCAGGATGAAAATGGCTTCCAGGACTACCCATAAGTCCACTGAGCTATAAAGCAACTTTGTTAACTTCACTTATTGGATTTTAAATTGTCATGTATTGGAAATTTGTCACTGGCATTGACTTCCTGCCCTAAAGCCAAGATTACTGCTGTAAAAACTGGTACATTCTTCATGACCAGTTTTACAGCTCACTACTTTGGCCTCTGTAAGGAGGTAATGTCTGAGAACTCTGCCTCACAGTACCATTTTTTATACTGTCCTGAAAATAGAGCTATGGAGAATTTTGTCCTGGATATTCTGCCAGCTATCTTTACAAATTCTCAGTGATTAAATAATTCCATCCAAAGGCTTATTCAGTCAGCAAATACTTATTATGAGACTCCACTACTGATGACTTGGAAGTTTTGGTAGGTAGAAAAGAATGAGACATGGTTTCTGCTCTTAAGTAGCTCCTAACACAAACATAGCTATCCATTAGACACAATTGATCAACTATTCCAAATGTCTGGCAAATTTGTCTGGTAATTTGCTAGCCTCACTGCTACCATGGTAACGCCAGTCACCACCAGCTTTGAAAAGCACCATATAGCTTCTTAAGTCTTCTCCCCTCCTTGAATTCATCTTCCTGCTGGCAGTGAGAGTGGCTTTTCTAATGTGTAAATATAATAATACAACCTCCATTTATCCCATCTTGCAGATTCTTCAATACTTTTAGGACAGAGTTCAAATGATGGCTTATATGGCCTACCCAGACCTGCACCCTGCCTAGCCCATCACTCCCGACTTACCTCTCATCCTTCCCTGCCTCCTGCCCTACACTTACAACCGCATTAAATCATGTGACTTCCTAAAACTCCTCATTCTCTTAAGCCCTTCTGCTGTAAAACATGTTAGTCCCATTGCCTGAATCGTTCTGCTACTGTTTTTCAACCTACCCCTATACCTGAGCCTAGATAAATTCTACTTGGTCTTCATTTGTAAGCAGAAATATTACTCCCCATGGAAACCTTTACTGACCCATATATGTGATGACCTTCCCTATTCTATCCCCACATGTGTTCATTTCACACTTCATTGTCTATACTTTATCACTGTATCCTAATTACGTTTCCTGTTATTTTGGCTGAATAATAACGTTCCTAAGGACAGGGAGTCTTTCTGTTTCTTTTTGGACCCGGCATTCAGCTAGTACATGGCTGACTCTCAATAAACACCATGAATGAGTGAGGAACGGACAGACTGCATAAGGAAAGTGTAATAAAAGTTCAGGGGAAAAAAGAGATCCGCGTGACCCCCAATACACTTTGCACATTTTGTCACACATTATTCCCGGGAGAATGAAGCACTATTTGTGCCATTCTGCTCGGAGAAGACAACCAGGAGCGTGTGCCTGGTTCCTCCCACCCTGGCCTCGTTCACGGACTGCTTCTCTTCCTTTGGTCAGGGACTTTTTTCACTCTGGAGAGTAAGCTGAGATGTAGAGATTTCAGCATTTTTAACAAGCACACTAGGTATTTCTTATACATCCTAAAAGTTAGAACCACAAACTGCTGAATTACAATTTTCTTAATCAGATTATTATCCGCTCCAAAAGACCAATGACCAAACTATTTATAAATCTCTCATTTCTTTCTATTGGTTTCATAGTAAAAATTAACATTAAACATCCTTCTTCTCATAATAAAATACATATAAACTTCAGCTGTGACTGGTGTGACTCAGTAGATGTAGTGTCATCCTGCAAACCGAAAGGTCACCAATTGGATTCCCAGTCAGGGCACATGCCTGAGTTGCAGGCTAGGTCTCCAGCTGGGGTGTGCAAGAAGCAATGGACCCATGTTTCTGTCCCTCTCTTTCTCCTTCCTTTTTCCTCTCTCTAAGTTAAATAAATAAAATCTTTTCAAAATATATATGTGTATAAACTTCAAGTATGTGAGAAACATACTCAATGTCTGGAAGGTGAACTATTCATCTAGCAGTATCTCTATCTTAAATATTAAATAGTATAATAAGTACACTACAGATTTTGCATTTGTATAGAAGTTATTTAAATATTTGAGTAAAAAAGTTTTATATTTTTAAATTTATTAATAAAATGACTTAACAGAACTGTTTTCTACAATAAGTGTTACTTCTTTAGAAGGAAATAACAAATGGAATTGGGAAACATAAAAACCCAAATTGGCAAACAATTTGTATTTTTATTTTTTGAGTTGTGCTTTGGTTATACACCACCCTCACAGTAACTTAGTAATTTTTAAATGTTCCAAAAATATATATAAAGTTAACTAATTAACATAGTTACATAATTATGAAATATGTTTTTAAATTTTTAATATGCCCTCTTTCAAAAGTTATAATTTTTAAAATGACAGAAAAAAACTGTACAAAATAAGCAACAAATCAACTATCCATTAAAAGCACTGGGGAAATCACTACCTATGAAACTATGTTTACTGCTATCTTAAACTAATGAAATAAAATAATTCTGTTGAGTAGTAATCCTTTTTCCATCTCCGTGAATTCTCTGTTGGTGTAACTAATGAACCAATACTTTATGCTTCTGCAGAATAACCTTTATGAACATTATTATTTGGCTGATCATCCTTGTGTGGCAGATTATTTTAAGCAGACCTGTTACTGTAAATGAACTTGCTTAAATGTACGGTTCTAAATTAGTGAACATAAATTATAGCTCCATGATTTATCATCATTTTGGTTGATCTGGAATTAAATTTAAATATTTTATCATTGAGAAATGATTTGAATACTACATGCTCAGCCACTCTGATAGTTGTCATCTCTTCCACCACTATATTTAGCTTCTTTCTGGGACTATGGCTTTTGGCAATTCAGAAACTGACTGCAAACCTCTAATTTCCAGATAGCTCATTGTCAGCTGGAAGAGGCAGAGCATAAATAGCACCTCAGTTTATGAAAACATACCTTAACTCGCAACACTCACTGAGCAGAACGGGATTTACAGAAAACAGGCACAGGAAACCTGCCATGGGTAGATGCGAATGTTCCAGTCTCACATTCTGGCATCGGATACAAACGTACCATTGAACTTAACATTCCTCTACCTTTTGACTAATCAGACGATTGTTTCTCATTCAAGAACCCCCCCCCCCCCACACACACACACACTTTTCTTGTGAAACGTGGCCCTCTCTTAAAGGTAGAGGTTTTAGCTTATGAAGATGTTAGTATATCATAGGTATACAGGCAGGCACAGAAACAAAAAAGAAATGACTGCCTTTTGGGTTGGTTCAGGCGAGAAGAAGGACTTTAGAATGACATATGCAAGTAAGAGAGAACGTGCCAGAGACAAAAGATGAGAAGATTTCCTTTATCTCTGGGAAAGGAAAACACAGTTTTTCAGACATGTTACCTGACTAGGTCTGCCTAAAGTATGCATAAAAGACTGCAGGATTTCTGAAATAAGAATTTGGCCTCAGTAAGATCAGACAAATGCAGCAGAGAAGTGGATGTGTATAAATTTAACTTTAACATTACAAGAAGAGTGTCATCTATTCCTATTTCATCTTCTCTTACCCTTGAAACATCAGAATTAATATCTGTTTCATTCAAAAATGAACTTTTCATTCCATTTGCTAAGCATCTCTATTCTGCCAAAGTCATATATAGATCTTCAGTTTCTCTTTTGCTTCATTTTTAGCATCAGAATACTCCTTATTTTCTTACCAGCTCTATACATACGACTGTTACAAATTATCCAATACTCATAAATTAGTTGGGGTATCGAGTCACCACGCTACCAGAAACAAAACTTGTAGTATTTTGCTTCAAACAACATACATCTATTAACTTTAATGAAAATTAAATTAGTCAAAAGTAAAACTAATTTGCATGCCATAATTTTCTTAGTAGTAATTTCAGATATAAACCTTAAAAAGTCCTAATGAAATTAGTATTTACCTGAAGAATGTAAACAAAGCAAAATCCTTGTCTACCATCCACCCCCAGGTCAAGCTAAAGTACAGTATTAAGAGAGGGGAATCAAATCATCAGCATGCTACTCCGGGTCATTTAAAAATCGCCCTATTCTATTTTTCAAGAAGCAAAAATTTTCCAAATATCTTACTTTCCTTTCTCAACTAAGCACATTGTGTCCCTACACCTGTTCTATAGACGTAAAAGATAATCAATGCCCAGATTTTAAATGCCATTCATCCTTTCCCAGTAAAAATGCAGTTTGTAGATAAATGCATCTATATATCTATTTACTCTTTATTAGGTGGACATGGAAGGAGGCCATAGGTAGCAAGCTGTTACAAATAACCTTAAAGAAAATAACCTACTGGGAGACAAATACCCAGTAATGAGTTGTCAGCAGGCATTTTCCCTTAGGTCTGCAAATTTGTAATGACACGAAACAGTAATTCTTGATAAGCTGGTGCCCCAAAGAGAATACTGGGGTTTTATTATCTATAAATTTTAAAATATATTTGTATTACTAGAAATGGCAATCTCATTGAGGGTAAATGGCATGAGCCACAGTAAAGAGATAAAAGCAAATTGATATATTTAGTAGTTCAAAAGAAAGGAAGAGAGAAATGGAGGAAGAGAAAGAAAGAAATAAAGGAAGTTGTAAAAACAAAAAAAAGAAAAACAGAAACAATAGCTCCCCAAATGGCATCACTTGTGCCAAGCCCCATGTCAACAAACCAAGTTTAACTGCACCGTTGACCTCCCCCAGGAATGTAATTTTTTAGCCACTCAGTCTGGAACTACCTGTCAACACTAGTGAAGTAATCTGCCTCATTAGACCCCACCCTTCTTTCAAAGGAAGGTGACCTGCCCGAATAAAATTCAGTGTTTGCTGAAAACATCCTTTTTACCCCCTGCCCACCTTCTGCTTATAAAAGTTTTCCATACTATACAGCTCCTTGGAGCTACTTAATGGGGATGATGACTGTTTCCAGAATCACTGAATAAAGCTGATAAGATTTTAAATTTTTTCTCATTTGAGATTTATTTTTAATAGGAGGAGGGAAGGAAGGAAAGAAAGGAGGAAGGGAGGAAAGGAGGGAGAGAGGGAAAATCCCTTCCTTAAATGGTATGAGTCCAGTGGAAAATGTTGATTCTGTGGTTTCTTTGCAAAGTATATACTTAAAGCTGGAGAAAATCTGGTGGGGGAGACTTAGACTTACTGCATTTTTGTGGTAAGGGCCAGATATTGAGCTGCTGCCTGGGAAGAGAGAAGGCAATTATATTAAAAAAAAAAAAAAAAAAAAAGCACCAATGCCCCTGATAAGCTTAGATTCTCATGGGATTGCGGGGGAGGTAATGAACAAAAACTGTGGTGAAAATACTATGAAGAAGTACGAGGAAAATAAAACAGAGTAGGGGGATAAAAAAATAATTGGAGAAGAAAGGTATTCGGGAAAGGTGTCCAACAGGACACGGCAGGAGCAGAAACTTGAGCGGAATGAGCAAAAACAGCCACGTGGCCGGCTGGGGGTGGGAAGAGGGAGCGATGCAGACAGGAGGAGCAGCAGAGGCAAAGACCTGGAGCAGGAGAGCTCCTTAAGCGTGAAAGGAACAGCGGAGAGCCCAGTGTGGCCACCGCTGAAGGAGCCAGGAGCAGATGAAATCCAGAGAGGCTGTGGGTGGAGCAGGCTGCAGGCTGCACAGAGATTCTGGAGGATTCGATTTTACTCTGAGAGGGGGAGCCCTGAGAGTGTTTTGAACAGAGCAGTGGCATGTTGTGACATGTACTTTAAAAGGATCACTCTGCCTGCTGTTAGGAAACTAGACTGCAGAGTGACAAGGGTGGAAGGAGAATAGGTGAGAGGCAGTTTTATGTAGCGTTTCTCTGTGGGGTGACTGCCTTTACAACTTGCAGAATAACAAAGGGAGTTAGTTATAATTCATTTACCAAAGTGATTCCGGGCATGTCATTGTTATGTTAATATTCTAAAGACTTCAGGTTTTTTTAGAACAGCTTTAGGTTCACAGCACAATAGAGGACAGTACAGAGGGTTCCCATATAGCCCGAGTTCACACACAGCATAACCTCCCCCATTATCAACATCCCCTACCAGAGGGGTACATATATTACAGCTGATGAACCAACACTGACACTTCATAATCACTCAAAGTCCGCAGTCTATATTATGGATCATTCTGGATGTGCTCTCTACAGGTTTGGACAAGTGTATAATGATGTGTATCCGTGATTATAGTATCATGCATTATAGCTTCACTGCCCTAAAAATCCTTAAAAGTTTTTGCAAATATATCATTGTATGGGGCTTGTCTCTTTCATTCCCTTGATTATGTTAACTTTTTAGGTGTTATTTTATTGCAGAAACAATATTTAAAAACACAGAAATGAAAGACAAAATATCATCTGTAATCAAATCACCTGATCAAATAAATATTTTTGTCAATTTCTTTCTAACCTTCAAATATTTATGTCCAATGCCATATGGGCAGTAATTTTTTAATTAGAATGATATAATCTATCCTTTTACCTTTACATATAATATTTCACCATGTGTATTTTTCTATCCTGTGCTTTTTCCTTTCCCTGCATTTTTTTTCAAATTCCCTTCCTCTACTTCCACATAACCACCATGAACAGGCTTTTCTGAATATTTCCAAGCCTTTCTTGATGCATATACAATTACTTTTCCAAATAATTTACTATTTAAAAATATAGATCCACCTCCATAAGATGCATTTTGATTCTTTATAAGCCCCACATATCTAAGATATCTAAGTTGTAATGAATTAAATTCTTTTTGTTTTAAATGCCAAACTATTCAGGGGCAGCGGGGGTTGGAAGAGTACTTAGTTGTCTTAAGAAACAGAAACATGTTTAAATATGGTATTATATTTTGTCCTATTTGATGTCTGGGTCACGAATTCCTTTCCTCCCTTCAAGCCTTTCTGCAGTTCTTTTCAAAGGGGAATGCTGAATTTGTAAATACATTTGTTATTTAAAATCTATTCCAAGAATGGTTTTAGTGAAGCCTATTACTAGAATTGCATTTGCATTACTAAGTAATAAGTACTTACTCCAAGCACTATCTGTGCACGGCCATCTGGTTTAATGGCACAGCCAAGGTTGTGACAGCTCCCCAGGGCTCCACAGCTCACTGCATCCCTGAGAGGGCCTCACTCAACAAGCAGCCCCAGAATCTGCCACCAGGCATCCTCCTTGCTGCTGCTGGGCCCTGAGAGCAGCCTTCTCCTTCTGGAAATCATGAAAATGGCTTCATGCTACAGGCTTAGGGTCCAGCACATTTTGTTTAGGCCATAGTCCCAGATATTTTAAACATGTTCTTTTCCTAACTGTATTCTGATGAAATTACTGGGACAAAGCAAAATGTGTTGGTGGAAATCAGTGCTTTCTTATACTTTTCCAGGAGATAATTTTTAGGTGCAATGGAAGGAGGTAATCCATTTTAGTAATATTCAGTTAGGTAAGGTAATTATTTTGCAAAAAGAATAACTCAGTTGAAATTCTTCCCAAAATGCTCCCTTCCTTTGAAATATTTTAGAACTACAATTTCCAGGTTTTATATCCTTTATCGCTTTAGGGAAGATGAATCAAAATACTCCAGATGAAGTTTCAATTATTTATGAATAAATATATGTACTACATATATACACAGGTACATAATTTCATTAAGAGCCTTCTGCAACAAATACTTTGTGTTTAATAGGTTTTATTCTTGGTGGTCATGATAAATAGCTTCAAATAAGCCCATAATCAAGTATTTGGACAAATGTATATTCAACAAAATATTTTTCATTCCATTACCCACTTATTGAAAGTTTTCATTCTTTCATCCCATTTCTTCTGGAGGAAAAATGAGTGCATGAATGTCCAGTGTCAGCCCTCTCTCTGAGGTCTTTCACAAGGACAACTTTCCCTTCAAATACATGATTAAGAGAAAGTGCCTCCATGCCGAGTATATATAATACACTCAAAGCCTTCCATTCGATCATTTCATTGTTCTCAGTTCTCTACATAAGTCATCAACCGCACCTTTAGTAATGACTTTCTATTCTAGCAACTGAATTTCCAAAGCAATGATCATGAACATAACATCTAGCTGAGAGGTGCTCTTAGCCAGTAGGATCTGAGTTAATTCTCTGGTCACAAGGGCCCCCAGTTTCTCAAATTGGGCATACGTATCTAACCAGAAATGAAGAATCAGCTGACAGCCAAACCAAGTGTCTCTGTAAGTCAGCCAAAGAATGAAGGCTGATATCTAAACTTATCTAGCCTGTCTGTATCACAAAACTCTGAGGCCTGAGAATCTCAGACTTTTCGACACCAAACAGGCTTAATAGAATTCTAAAGAAGCAATTCAAAGATTCATCATGTCACTGACCAGAAAGACATTTTCCATGTGTTAGGTTATCTTTTATAATGCCTTGCTTCTATGGTAATTGTAAAGCATATTTTATGAATTATAAAATTATACTCAGGAAAAACTACCACTGATTATGTAACGGGGTGCAGTCAAGAGGGGAGCCCCAAATAGGGATTTGTAATAGGGTCCAGAAGAGCTTGGAGATAATTGGCTCCACACCACAGGGCCACACCTGCCCAGAATGCTGGCAGCTGTGGCCAATTGTGGGAGGAGCCAGAAATGGGGCTGCAGAGGAAGATTGGTGCTGGGATTTACACGGAGGCACAGCAGCCATTGGGTGTCTCTCTTTTTGGGACCACACATCTGTTTAGGACCACACGGCTTTGGTGTCTTGGTTGGGACCATGAGGCTTGGGTGAGAGTCAGGACCACGAGGCTTTGGAAGTGCTCCCTTTTGCCACGTGGAGGGTGCTGGGAGGACTGTGTGCATTTGTGGGGAACTTTAGTTTGTGTTATTTCAAATGAATAATAAGTTCCTTTTCTTTTCCTTTTCTGGTATTAAGAGACATCTTTCCTCAGGCAGCAGGCAAAACAAACCCAGATAGGTGGGGAGGAACCCCCTGTAAACTATAACAATTAGATATCATGTTTAAAAGCTTAATTTATTTTTAATACTTTTTAAATAGAAATTTTAGGGTCTATTTTCTGTCAACTATCATACGTGAAAGAATACTTTCAGAATATTCTTTCTGAGATCATAGTAAACAAATATTACTAATATTGATACCATTTTGACTCTGATCAGGTGAAAGTGAGGTTGCTTATTTATTAATAATTTATCAATTAATTTATCAATTGCAGGATCTGAGAACATGAACAGATATTAAGACAAAGACTTTCCAGAGATGAATAAATCAGTTAGGTAACATGAAGTTGCACTTCCTAGGAGATTCTTATGGATACAAAAATATTTCTATTCACTCTTAAAATTATTAGAAGCATCTCCCTTTTTGTCAGAAGTTAAATTATTTTTCCTATATACAGACAATTTTTTAAAGCTCCCAAATAAGAAGGCACCCTCAGTGTTTCTTATCGGATAAATTTTTATCCACCAAGTGGCTAATTTGGCTTTTCCATGGATATAATCAGTTTAGGTAAACATTCTCAGATGCTTGCTCTCTTCTCATTTAGATTAAATAAATCCTGGTAAATCTAAGGTTTTAAACTTTAATATTTTTTACTCAAGAAAGAACTATTCTGAAGGGTGATGCCTAGGGAGCTATTTTCACCATTATGCATCCTTACTTTTTTTAATATTTTATTTATTTATTTTTAGAGAGGGAAGGGAGGGAGAGAGAGAGAGAAACATCAATGTGTGGTTGCTAGGGGTCATGGCCTGCAACTCAGGCATGTACCCTGACTGGGAATCGAACCTGCAACACTTTGGTTCACAGCCCGTGCTCAATCCACTGAGCTATGCCAGCCAGGGCATATCCTTACTTCTTCCAAAGCTTCTGCAGAAGAGCAAACTATAGAATACCTTCTTTAGTCATGCTAAGAAAACTTTCTTGGCACACTCCTTAGCTTTCACCCTGGCTCATCTTGCTTGACTGCTGATATTTCTGTTATTCTCAGGTGAAACCTCTTCACTTAAAAAGTTAAAGCTCTCCATATGGCTCAGCTTCCTCAAAACAAGCAAGAGAATTGTAGTCAGAAGTGCTACGTTTGCAAGCCTTGATATTTCTTTCTTTTAGAAATTTCAGCAATTCTTCTAAAAATGAAAATGCACATTCAAAATAACTTCATATGCTTCAAATCACAGATTGTGACAATTCACTTTGAAACTGCTCTTATATAATTTCAGCTCCATAAATTTATCCTTTTTATCTTTATTTACTTTTTCCTGTTGGTGTAAGGAAAGGTATATGCATGAGAAGCAGCTGCTATGTCCCTGTTAGAAATATCTTTTAGAAACCAGGTCCAATTTTTAAAAGACCGTCAACTGTGCTCAGTTATGTCATCTAATACTGTATGACCCTGATCAAATTACTGAAGCTCTTTGTGACTCAAAGTCTCCTAACTTTTCAATGTGTGCGGTAGTAGCGCCTGGTTCACAGGTGCTATGGACAGAAGTGTGTTCCTCCAAAATACATATGTTGCAGTCCTAGTCCCTAATGTGATGGTTTAGAGATGGGGCCTTGGAGAGGCAATTAGGTCTGGACGAGGTCCCGAGAGCAAGGTCCTGTGAGCACACAGTATACAGCGGATATCTTTAAGGTAGGAAGAGAGCCCTTCTAGAACCTAACCAGGCTGGCACTAGGATTGCAAACTTCCAGCCTCCAGAACTGACAAAATAAAAGTTTTGAAGCCACACAGTATATGGTATTTTGTTATGGCTATCCACATGAAAACAATGGAATCGTTAAGATATAAATATATAAAATAAGCCAGTTCATGTAAAATGCTATAAGAGTGCCTGGCACGTGTTCAGATCTCCATAGTAGCACATTCTCCATGGAAGAATGTGCTGGGCAGAGTGTGCTATCCAGTTTGTCTGATGAGGCCAACACTACTCCTGCCCCACTGCTTCCTGGTTCTTCTTTCCTTCTCCGCCTCTGATGGGATTGTCCTGTCTCGGCCTCCTGAAGCTAGGTTTGGCCATATCACGTGCTATGGCCAGCAAAATGGGAACAGAAGTGGCATGGATGGCTTCAGTAGAAATATGAATGTGCCAGTTGGCTACCCCTTCTCTTCCTCTGCTATTGCAATCACAGAAGCATGTATGGATATGGATGTTCAGTGCTATATGTACTCATGGAGGACGAGTGTGTGGACTTTGCATGAGAAAGGCATAAGCTTTGGGCTCTAAGTCATTCAGATTTAAGCCAGAGAGACTGGTTGTTATTGTAGCATAACCTACCTTATCCTGACTGACATAAATATGGAAAACTATCTGAATAAAAATGGCATCTGAATCTATTTTACCTACTACTCTTTGACTGCATCTCTAGATAATGAGTTGATTGCATTTCTTAGTTTATCTTTACTCACTGATTCATTAAGTAAAGATTCATTTAGGGTTCACAATATGCATGGGAGTGGGCAAATTATTGGGCATAAAAATGATACAACGAATAGGTGTGGTTTCTAATCTGATGTAATTAGCATTCTTGTATAAAAGGCACAAAAAGAAAAGAAGAACTCAACAAAGAGAACAGTTATAAAATGTTGTAAGAGCTATAAAGGAATTAAGTGAGACTTGAACAAGGAGTCACAGGGAACTGAGTTTAGATACAGTAGTCAGAAAATCTCGGGCATGTAATGAGATTTCATCTGAGTCCTAAGGGCTGAGAGGGAAGGAAGGAGAACTGCAGAAGTCCTGAGGGGAGAGAGCAACAAGAGCATGGTAGGAGTCCAGACAACTTGGCTGCTGAGTAACTAAAAAAAATCAGTGTGGCTAGAGTCAGGTAACCATGTGTCTAGATGACTAGTACCATTCTAATTTCATGTTCTCTGAACCATGGTGGGATCCTCAGATTTCCTGATGACATATCTCTATGGAAAGGACACTGTTCTTATTCATGGTGAAAAATTCCTTCGCCTGTGAATTTATGGTTTACTGAAAAAGATGTTTTAAAGAAAACTCAGAAAATAAGGGTGAGATAAAAGCACAAAGCCATTTACACATAAATTTACAGAAACCCTTGACCTGAGAGAAAGAAGAGAACATTATTCCACAGAAAAAAAGAAATGGTTGGACTGTGCTGCCTGAAGTTTGTAGCCACACTTAGGTGGTTTTTCCCACATGCTGTTGAACTCACTCTAACGTAGAAAAATTGAAGTATGTACAATCTTAAATCACACCTGTCATAATGAAGTAGATTTAAAAAAAATGCGAAATCACTTTAGTTAAATCTTCCTTAAATAGTATCAGAAAATTATGTATTATTCACTCATGATTTAGAAGTAGCAATATACAAATTTAGCAGTTTATCACAAGATATACCAGGTTGAAAATGTAAATAATTTAACATAGTGACCATGAAGAATATGTGAAAATAACAGCTTGGTTCTTTTTTTTTTTAATTAAATGTGCTGGGATGACATTGGTTAATACACAATAAAAATGTCAAGGTACAGTTGTACACTACACCACGTGCATACTCACTGTGTGCTCAACCCCATAGTCTAGTCTCCCTCTGTCACTGTATGTTTGATGACTCCCTTTCCCCCTTCACCCTCCCCCACCCTCGTCCTCTCTGGTAACCTTCGTACTGTTGTCTGTGCCTATGAGTTCATTTGCTTTGTTTCTTTGCTTTTGCTTTCTTTTATACCCCACATATGAGTGAAATCATATAGTTCTTGTCCTTTTCCATGCAACTTATTTCACTTAGCATGACACTGTCAAGATCCACCCATGTTGTTGCAAATGGCAGTATTTTGTCTTTTCTTATAGCAGAGTAGTATTCCATTAGGTACCACACCTTCTCTATCCATCAAACCCTTCCATTGTTTCCACGTCTTGACTACCATAAATAATGCTGCTGTAAACATAGGGGTGCATATATCTTTACAAATAAATGTCTTAAAAATTCTTGAGTAGACACTCAGAAGAGAGACTGTGGGGTCATAGGGTAGCTCTGTTCTTAATTTTTTGAGGAACCACATACTGTTTTCCATAGTGGCTATACTAGTTTTCATTCCTACCAACAGTGTATGAGACTTTCCTTTTCTTCACATCCTCTCTCACACTTGTTACTTCTTTTCTTGTTAACAGCCATTACAACAGATATGAGGTAGTATCTCATTGTGGTTTTCATTTGCATTTCCCTTATAGCTAATGCAGTTGAATGTCTTTTAACATATTTGTTGGCCATCTGTATGTCTTCTTGGGAAAAGTGTGTGTTCAGATCCTCTATCCATTCTTTAATAAGATTGTTTTTGTTGTTATTTTTCGGTTCAGAGTGGCTTTTCTGACAGTAACCAAGATTATATATACATTTATATAGACATGTTGGTGTTTTAGCTTTTCTTCATCAGCCTGCTTCCAGCATTAAGATATGTCACAGACAATAGGTGGATAGTGTTCTTGATGATTTATTTTATTAGTTAAAAAAAGAGGAATCTTGGCAAAGAATGTGGAAAAATGTTTGCTAGGGATTTTTTTTTCTTTGAAGTTGCCGTTTGTCAGCCAAGGTCCTCTTGACCTTACGACCACGGTAGCAATTATTTAAACGTACACATTTAATGCCTGAGAACTTCACCAGAGTCTGCTAATCTCTGGTGTTAAAGTGTGGTTCAGTTCCTTCATCTGCACTTGATGTTATATTCTACCACATGTAGGATTCATCACACAAATCATTTTATAAGTTAGCTTACAGGTTAAAATCACATCCCATTCCACGTTGAATTCCACTGACGTGCAGACCAAATGGCTGTTCCCCACTGGTACACCATTTTAAATCAACACCAATATTAGAATCCCTTCTGGGTCTCAGCGTTTGACCTGTGCTCTATTTTAAAGGCATCTTTAAAAATAACAAAATCTCTCCTTTCTACATATAAAAATGGATAACTTGTACAAATTATTATTCCCAAAACAACAGAGGATATTTATAAACTTCCTCCATGTGCATGTTTATCACTGCTCCAAAACAAATTCAATTTTGTGGTAATGTCATAGTCATGTTTAAAAAATGTTTTCAGTACTACTAGTATGAAACCTTTTTAACTTCTATGAAGCTTTATTATATCTAAAAAATGTGACTCATTAAAACCACACTGTAAATCCCATTTTCAGAGCATTAACTTAGAGAAGAACATGGCAGAAAATCAATAGTGTATGTAGCTTGATGCCTTTTTCATATATTGATTTACATGTCATTTGTCTGCAATTATTGTTTAAATACAATTCACTCTGCTAATAGGATACTATTATCACTGTTGCATTCAAGGATCAGACTTCCATGAAAATGGTTTAGACCCAGCCTAAGCTTATTGCTGTTGACATTTGGAATACTAAATAGTACCTTAATGCAAATGGAACACATATACTTGAGCGCTGAAGTTGTGTGTTGAACTCGATAATTCACCTGAGATCACCTTCCTAATACTTTTCAGTATAAGATCAGCTAACCCTTTTCTGGGGCCAGAAGAAGGGAAGGCTCATGGCTTGAACACCATCATTTACGCATAGTCATGTTTAAAAAATGCCACTGCATCGTCTCTACATGGGGTCACTGTAACAAAGATGTCAATGAAAATCAAATATTTTACCAATTTTACTTAAAAGAAATCATAAAGAATTTCACACCAAAGCCAAGGGTCCTCTTTCCTTGATTACTGCTCAGAGACCTCACACGGGATGGAGATGCTCATTTATTTTGCTTCACCCTCCATCTTCCAACTAGAAGCAGTAATCAGATACAATTATTATAAGCCCTGACTTCATCATTCCTACCACCCAAGGGTGAAATGGCCTGGAGTCAGTGCTTCCAATTATGCCGGGTGCCCCAGAAATGGACAGACTGATTTATGGATGGCTGCGCTTGCTTCTATCCCAAAGGACCCAGAGGAGACGCCCGAAGGAGAGGCTGCCTCTTCCTACCAAGTGGCTCTCAGCTCTGTCCCCAGTCACAGAATTAAATAGAAGACTGAATCCTGAAGACATTTTTTCTCTTTAGCACTGTGGTTCATTCTTAAATCACTCTGACATTAACATGAACATACCACAGGCACGCTTGCATGTCCTCATTAGAAGGGAGAAATTAAAGAAGTAGCGATCACTAAACCAACTACAGAGGAGATACCCACAGGAATAACAGACTCAGTCCACATTTTAAGTAGTTCAGGCTGGAAAATTCAAAATGCAAATTCCTTTTACAGAACTGATATCAAAAAGCATGCTCAGTCACATCCCATGCTGTGTTGATCAACTAAAATTATTCTTCCTTTTTGGGGCTTTTCTAGCTGCTGCAGAAGTCTTCTCTGACAATCTTAAGAGGAAGTCAATATATGACAATAAAATGAAACAAACAAGTTGTTTTGCCTGTTGTTGGGTAAAAGTTGGGCTCTTTTTTCTTTGCCCCTCTGTCAGCCCCTCAACACAAACAGACACACACACACACACACACATTTCTCTAACTCATGTCAAAACCTAACTGTTAAAACACTTGTCATTTTAGATACAGTGCAAAATCTAGAGCTGTATAGTATAAAGCCAACACCAAAAAGTATCCTTTCTTAATTTTCAAAGGCATCACTTCAATCCACATAAAAGAAGGAGGCAGGAGATGGCAAATGCCACCAGTCCACAGCATGATAAGTTCCAAGGTTTGATTTTTTTTGAAACCAACCGTAAACAATACTGGCAAAAACCAAGAGAGAAATGTCTATATTCGAGTGAATACATGAACAATTTTAAAACCCACCCTGATTAGATTTCTGGTTTTGATGCAAAATCAAATGATACTTAAAAGCCAATTTTCTGGATAGAAAGTCTTCATGGTAAATAAGATCAAGAAGTTTAGAGAGATATATAAACGTATAATGTCTGACTTATGCAGAAATAAAGTACAAGGAGGCCAGCATTCACTGTGGAGATGTGATTTACTGCCTAAAACTAGGATTTTAAAAGAAAACTGTGCAGGAAAAATTTTCTCTCATATGCCAGCACCTCAATAGCCCTCCCTTCAAGTCATGGGGAGAGTATCCCAACCACCTTGGCAAGGGATGCAGAGCAAAGACGTTACACACCTGATGGGTTCGAGCCAATCACATTGTGCTCCAGACTTGCATTTGTCATCCTTGTAAGGAAATAAAAAACTACCTTTCCAGAAAAAGAGTGACAGCTGAAAAATTGTTCCAGACAGAGTAAAAATTTTGAAAACTGGAAAGTAATCCCAAGTCTGGAAAACATCCAAAAAAGTTAGATTCAGGAAGCAGCGCACCATGTTGGCTTTGGGACAGACTGCAGGCCTTGGAGTTTCCATTTTAAATAGAGGAAAATCAGCACACTTAAAAGTGCTATTTCTCACCTCTTGTGCTTAAACATTATAATATTATCATGAACAAGTAACATTTAAACTAAGAATCTAGAAATCATTGAGAATACCTAGGAAAGGTGGTCGTGGGGGGTGGGGGATAGGAAAAGTATAAGGCATTATAAAGGCCACTCTGAGATTCAGTTCAAATACGTACTCAGCCAGGCACTGAGTGCTGCTGAGAGAGCTTCGTGTTTAGTGCAGGTGCAGAAATTCAAGAACTGAGAGGATGCGTGTATTACAGCGCCAATTATCAGTGGAACTCGGCGAAAGGAAAAATCCAAAGGAAAAGGCAATCTGAGAAGGCTTCATGGAGAAGGAGGAACGTGAACTAACTAACCTAAGTGAGGAGATAAGTGAAATTTCCATCAGCAAATAGGAGGGAGGGATGAACGCATTTTAAGTGGGAGAAGAGCCCAAACAAGAAGGAATTAATATTGCCTGTTTGAGGCCTGAGATTGGTCAGGATAGATAATAATAGACAAAACATACTTTAGCACATGAAGACAGATGAGGTTAAATAAGTATGAAGAATTATGGAGAGCATTAAATATTAGAATAAGTAGTTTAAATGCTTGATCACAAAAAATACAATAACACTATGGGACCAACTTTATTAGACATTTAAGCAGCATTATATCATAACTGAAATAACAGGAAAACAGGTAGTAATATTATCCCCATTTTACATATTGGGAACAGACAGAATTAAAATCCAGGTTTATGATTTCAAAACTCATACTCTTAGCCCTGGCTGGTGTAGCTCAGTGGATTGAGCACAGGCTGCGAACCAAAGCATTGTAGGTTCGATTCCCAGTCAGGGCACATGCCTAGGTTGCAGGCCATGGTCTCCAGCAACTGTACATTGATGTTTCTCTCTCTCTCTTTCTCCCTCCCTTCCCTCTCTAAAAATAAATAAATAAATAAATAAATAAATCTTTTAAAAAACTCATACTCTTAACCACTATATTTCCTTGTCTCACTATAACTTTACATAAATATATATATTTGGTCTCCCAAAATATTCAAGTTAGGTGAAATTAAAACCACTACCATGATTAGAATCCTACAGTATATAAAACAATGTTGGATGTTCTCTAACTTTGAATGGAGGAGTAAAATATATTGTTGGAAAATTAAATAATAAGCCAGAGTTATAAGCAAGGACCAGCCCATGAATCTACTGGGTGTGAAAAGCCAGGGCGTGGGGTCAGAACCTTACCCAGAGGGGAATGGGAGGCACCGGAGCACTGGCAGCAGTGGCATCATCAGATGGGTGTGATAAAAACATGGCACTGTGACAGTGAAGAGAACAATTTGATGAAGATGATGGTGGGGATGTCACTTAGCTAGCTATAGAAGGAATGCAAGTGTAAGGTCACGGTGGCCTGACTAAAGAGGCAAACACAACAGGTGTTAGTGATTGAATCAAAGGAACACGTAAGAATAGTGATTCCACTATTGGAAGAATAGTGACTCCACTTGCAGTGCAGAGGACCACAAAAGGAGAGGCAGAAATAATGAGATCAGTTTGGGACTTGATGAGTTTGAAGAGCTTTAGAGTATTCGAGTAGAAGTGTCTAATGGCGTGAAGACTGGCCTACATGTCAACTTGTGGTTAAACGTGGGAATAACAAAGGCAACCCAGGATGAGCGTGCAGAGTGAAAAAGGAGGGGTGAGTAGAGATGGAACTCTGAAAAACAACCGTTGGACAATAAAGAGAAAGCTGCAGAAGGGAGTGAGAAGACAACAACAACAGCAAAATACTCCAGAGAGGAATTACCAGGAGTACGGGCAGTACTTGAAACCTAAGTCTTTCAAGGCAGAAGTGCTCACCCGTGTCAAGTGCTGTCGGGGACCCAGTGAGACAAATGAGACAGGTGACCACTGAGCCCACAACAGAAGACATTACCAGTTATGCATCTTAAAAGGACTGGAGGTGAAATTGCAATGCTCGGGGGGTTCATTAAACTAAAAGGAGCCTCTGTAGGTAGACCAGAGATTTCCAAAGATCAGAACAAACGCCTAAACTAGCTTTCATAAATCAGAGGCAAACCCAGAAAACTAAAAACATCAAAGTTCTTTTTTGCTTGTTTAATGAAGCTAAATTATTCTGCAAAATTGCTACCCTAGAATAATAGCCTTCTCATTTTCTTGTGCTTAAAATACATTTTTAATAAAATGATGGTGATATAAGACTAGTTATTTTCAAATGTTATTGATATATACACAAATATGTAGACATGTATATGTGTGTGTGTGTGTGTGTGTGTGTGTGTGTGTGTAAATTCTGCAACCTACTGTTGTTCCTAACTCTTGGAATGAATGTCCGAAAGAGTGTCACAGAAGTCCCTGATTGAGAGAGGGGAGGTAGAAATTAAAGGGGAATGTTGCTTGTCTGGCAAAGGCATTTGCTTCTATCAAAGTACTGAGTGCGTTTCTGAAGGGTCAGTAGAGAGGGATTTGCATTTCGTCTTTGGCAGTTTCATTACGTTGTCAATTATTACAGTGCAGTGTTCTAACAGGAGTTTCATCATGCATTCGAATCGGAGTGGGGATGCCTTTATCCCCCACAACAAATTGAGCTCAGCAGGCTTCATTTCAGGAACTTCTGTGGTGTCAAGTGGTCAGTCCTTCAGTTTTAATTTCTAGATATATGAGATGCAAATTGCATGATCTTTTCTCCTCTGATAGTCAAAGCAAATGGCTCCAATTACAATCTAACATACCCTTAACTGGGAGGTAAATAACATGATCAGCTTGGGATTTGGTAGAATGAATCACAAAGAAAAGATTAATTATCTTGTAAAGGTATTGTATTATCTTAATTGTCCACATCACTCAAGCTTTTCTAATTAGAAAAGTAAATACCAGCCAAAGCAGGTTTTACCCTTGCACAATGAAAAAAAAAAAAAGGCTAAACATTTGCAATGAATTATATACCTTTTCAAATATTTAAACTTCATCAGAGCAACCATCAGTTTATACCTGTTTTCCTGTCATCAGACTTCTCAGAGGTCAATTATAGTTCTTTTATAAAAAGCAAAAGAAAAAGGATCTACTGTTAAATAATGAATACTTCAGTGTGTTGATGCTGCCAGCAAGCTTCCCATCCCACACCCCTCTAGCCCACCACCGTTTCATGGTTTCCCAAATCTACGACGCTTTTCTCTATCAAATTGATTCCGTGTGTCCTTTTAAACCCAGTGGTTTACTTGAAAACCCACAGGAGATTATACACGATCCCTCTCTTTCCTTCCTCCAAGCCGCAGCTGTCACTTCTCGTACAGAACATTTCCCTTTCCATCTTCCTGATTAATGCTTTGTCTCTGGATGAATTTAGTACTATTAAACAATCAGAATTGGATTCTGCCTCCCAGAACTCTGTCTTAACTGGGAGAAGTTCATCAGACTCTCTCGTGTTGAGTCTCGCAAGAGCCATGTCCTAGACAGGCTGTAGTGACACGGAGACTACCCTTACTCTTATTATGAATATCTTCCTCACGAGACCACCCTGCGTATCACTGGTACTCAGAGGTGTTGCTTCTTTTGGGCAGTTTTCCTCTATGTTGTTTTGTAGCCTTCATTTTGTAGCAGTATGAAGAACAAAGGCTCGGAAGCCACACAGATCTGCACTTGAATCTAGCTATGAAACTAGTTTTGTAATTTGGAGCAGAGTGCTGGACTGTGCATTTCTCCTCTTCTGTAAAGTGATAAAAAGAATACGAACCTGTTAGGGTGATGTTAGGGACTAAATGTCCTCATGTTATGTTATACATGTAGGTCAGTGCCAGGCACATAAGTACTCGATAATTATTGTTTGCATTATATTTTATCGCTATAATGTATAGCCTCTGTACTGAAAGTCACTTCAAACGCTATTTCTGAGGTCAGAATCAGAACTGGAAAATTCTTGTCCGTTGAAAAGGCCATCTGAACTTGCCCACGTACCAAATGCTTCTCTGGGTCCTAATCCAGGTGGGTGTCTCTCATTCTTACATCGTCAAAGAGGGGCATTTTCAGAGGTTCGATGGGCTGTAGCACAGTTTCTGCAGCTGGTTTACCAACTCAGCGATCTGCAGCATTTCACTTAGGGCTGTTCTGTTCCTGACAGGAGGGCTTGAGGGAGATGATGGTCTTAAACGCCAGGAGGATTTTCCACGTGGGCCCGTGGGAAGAACACAGGGCATGTGGACACAGCACGCAGAGCCGATTTGGAGGGCTATGAAACTCCCATGGGTGTGTTCCATTCACGGATCTGGGGGGCTTGAGCACTCCGCACCGTGGAAGGGAAAAGGGGTGAGTGCGTAGGCAGCTCGGTCTGTGAAACCAGTCTTCAGTCTCGTTTATATTTACTCTACCAGGGCAACTTGAACACCGAGGGGGCTGCGGTGTGGGCTGGGATCACGACTGAACTGTAAGATCTGATTGATATGTATGATCCTTTGTATTCTACAGCCAGTTGTCTGGAAGCAACAGCCACAGATGCACATTGCCCTGACAGGTCTCTTCCTCCGGTGTGGCCAAGAATTCCCTCCTCGGATTTCTGTCTCGGTCTTCAATCACTTTAGCATTAATGCCCGAACTTCTGTCTAACCCATCAGATAACCTATGTGAATCTTCTCTCCCGCCCTTTTCCTCCCTGTGATAAAAAATTAATTTGACTTCTTTGGAAACCAGGCCCCCTCTCTTCAGACCTTTGCTCATGTCCGGCTATTTGTTCATGGTTCACTTTACACTCGGGTCTGAAGTACATGAAGGTGATGCTGCTAACCCAGTTCTCGTGACCCTGAACAAGTTACCTGACTTCTCTGAACCCTAAGTACCCCATCAGTAAAGTTGGATTCAGAATTACGTATACACTGTATGACTCATTTGAGGACTAACCCATCATCTGTGTGAAATCCTTGCCGTTGTTTCCTTAATCAGCATGCCTTGTACAGGCAGGCCCGGCTCTTTGATGGGATGCCACCAGGGTCAGTGGTTCAAGAGACTAAAAATTGCTCGAAACATTTTCCCCACAGACACACACACACACACCGCGAAAATCAAACTTTTCTCAATCTTGAGTTTCTCTGTCCAGAGGTTTTTTTTCTAAGCCCCAACCCAAGAGTACACCAGGCAAGGCCACTTGGAAAAATAGTTGCATGATTTTATACCCCATGCTGACTTCAGCCAGAGCAATGAGAAAACCAGCAATCGATCAGGACCAGAAATAATGCTCTAACATTTAGGCTCAAGTTAATACTCATATATGCAAGTCATATTTACTCTTCATGACTTCACTCTTAAGCTGCATTCTGAATTCTTCTCCAGACTTCTGCTCAAGGTAGAGCAAGACGTATCCACACCCAAAATTGCTGTTTGCTTCATCTGCTTGCATTTTCTTCATTATTTCCTTGAGGTTTTGTCCTGTTCGCGGGCCAACAAAGAATGGAGCATGCTTTGCCTCACTGTGCTAGCACTGCCCAGTTCTTCTCCATCAGATTCCTGTTGAGTTCTTGGTTCTACTTACTCTTATAGTCGAAAAGATGCAAACCATTACAGAGAATTGTCTCTGTTCTCTTCATGTTTGGTATCTCTTCCACCTGAGTACTAGAAGGCTGGCATAATTTCATCCAAAATTAGTATACTAACTTCCGTAGGTTCTATCAACTCATCTTCATGCCTCTCTACTCTGTGCCATAGAAACTCATCTCATCAGTACTTCGCACTCAATAGTTAGACAATCTTTGACACCCAGTCTGCTTCAAATAAAGGGTGACAGTATTACTATTTCCATTTTCTTCCAGATACTATCCCAGGCACTGCTAACAACACAGTGAAAAAATCACAGTTCTTATTTGCAGAGAGTTCATCTTTTTGAATTTGTGCTTAAGTCATGTTTCCATTAATCACACTAGTCACTTTTCCCTGAAGACTCTCTTTTCTTTCTCAGTCTCTCTTGGACGCAATGACAAGCATATCAAGATTTCTGGCTAATGCCATTAGGTGATACTCACACATGGGGAACTGAGTTCCAGTGGTGAGACCTTCTAAGAACTTCACCCGAAACATCTTTTCTTAGCTCAAAGGGGACTAATTATTATTTGCAAAGTGAGGAAGCAGCATGTAACATAACCTTATCCAACTAGAGAGTCCACAAGGCTGAGAGGAACGGGTACCCAGGTCACCAGCCATACTGCTGTCAATAGTGCAATCTTTATGTCGCTTTTCCATATGAGGACAGCTGTAGCTTGAAATAAATATTCAAGTGTGACAAAGTCACATTGCTACTATGAAAAATATTTTATGACATTTCCCCACTCAAGGCTAATGGCACCTAGCCTAGAAGAGTAAATATGACCCATGTCACCAGGCTGAACTCTCCTTCAGAGGGAGAGTCATTTTTTCATTGCTCACTGCCCGACACAGAATTCAAGCTCCAAAATATGTATTGAAAGAATAAATTTATTTTGCTACCAATTTACCACCTAGGGGAAAAAAAAACAGATGGATAGCAAGGAAATTTGAAAGCAGTAGGAAACGTATTTGCAAGATTAGGAAAAGGCTATTCCGAACACAATGGGAAAATATGAGATTAAGTGACAAATAAAAATAAATCCATGCTGTCACCCTCCATAAATCATATTTGTTTGTCTCTCATTGATAGTTATTCCCCGCTCCAAGTGTAGAGGTATTAACTAATGAAGAGAAAGAATTGAAATGCTGACTTTGTAAGATTTGAAGAAGTTGGGGGAGTTGCTATGCCTTAGTTCTTTAAGTTAATGAAATCTCGTTCAAATCCATCCACTAGCCCTTCATTTGAATGTCACTTTCCTGATTGTCTGTGTTATATGTGCCACTGAGTCATGGAGATTTCATGGCTGACTCCTGGACTGGCAAGGTGATAAATCATAACCACCAAACAACGTTCAAGGAATTACAAACGATGGGCAGCATTTCAGAGGACTGCCTGTGGGAAACCAAGTGTTTATTCTCACTTTGTACCCACTTCTAAACAGCCTGCACTTGGCAATGGGAGTTGTCAGAAATGAGAGAAGTCCTGCTACCCCACCGCTGTCCAGGCACTCGGGGAAGGCGTGCTAAAGGTGGAGGACCAGCCCCTCTGCTGTGCTGGCACCTTGCACTGACATGAAGAAGTGCAGCACAGACTTGAAGAGGAGGAAAAAGCAATGTGAAGTTCAGGCCTTTGGTCAGGAAAACCAATGGTCATTTTTTAAGGGATCTTTCCTATATTTTCTTCAGCAAAATGAAAACAAAAAGTGGAATGAAGCAAAACGTTTGTTTCTATGTATAAAGCTATACTCAATACATGAATTTTCATTTTGGACCCCGTTCATCAGCTCATGGGGCAGAGACTGAACACTGATTCTGGAGCATTCAAGTAAGAGCAACTGTTACACACAAATACCAAACACCTTTAAATGCCTAATTAAGACTGTTCATGCCCTGACTGGTGCAGCTCAGTTGGTTGAGCATTGTGCTGCAAACCAAAGGGTTGCCAGTTCGATTCCTGGTCAGGTACACACCTTGGTTGCCGACCCAGCACTCCCCCCAAACTGGGCGCACGCAGAAGGCAGCCAATTGATGTCTCTCTCACACATCAATGTTTCCCTCCTTCTCTTTATCCCTCCTTTCCCCTCTCTAGAAATAAATAAAAAATAAATTTTTTAATTATTAACTAGTGTGTCTCTAATGAGCATTTATTTTCCATGTTTTACAAAGTAACTCAGCCTATAAGGATAATCTCTTCATCTGGGGCTTCCAAAGTGGTATTTAATTAACAGTGATAAAATCGCTCTACTATTTAAGGAACATGGCTGTGAGGTCCAAGTAAAAAAGTAAAATTTCAAAATGTTCCAAATCGTACAAAGTGACTGTCATATAACTTGATATAATGAATACATTTGAGCACGTATGTCTCAAGGGCCAAAAGAACTTCAAGCACCCACACAAATCTGGGGGTATTTACAAAGCCTTTGTCCTCATAAAAGAGGTGGGCTTCTGTATACTGTAAAACCAGGAAAATCTCAGTTAAGCATTGATGTTTTTCATTGGCTTTTCCCAAAAATTGTTTTTGGTTTTTATCATCAAGTCTTAGAAGTTTTTCCACACAATGCATGAGAGCACACAGTTTTCGCCCAGACGTCGCATGCGCTGCAAAGTCTCCTCTCGGAAAACAACGCCCAGGGGAAGTCCCACTAGGGACCTCGACATGGAAACAGCCCACGTGACTTCTCCTTCTGGGGAGCTCACAGCCCTTGGGCATGAAGGAAGAAGGGGAGGAGGTGAGCTCTTTCCTAACTAGGAATATCTAAGGAAAGCCACTCAAAGCTTTTACAGGAATATACCATTATCTCTGGGGGCCCTGAGAGGAACACAGGCATTATAGTATTCCCATTCCCTTAAGAATTGTGCCAAGAAAGAAAAGCTGAGAGGGCATCTTCCTCAAAAATGTGAAGGGAAATTACCCTTTAAGCAGGCACTTTTGGTGCACTCTGCATTAAAGCATTTTAATAGCATCCATTTATCATTTTAACAGCGAGCATTTCCTGAAAGGTGTATGACCAGGTGCAAAGAACAAAGTTTATAACATATCCCGAGGCTTCAACGTTCAAAAGACAATGGGAAGTCATGTCAGAAACTAGGAATGCTGTCCTTTTCCCTGTGTTTGCCAATGACATGCTTTTTTCAAGTCCTAGCTCTGTGGTGACAAAACTTTTGATCAGAACACTATCAATTGCCATTGGATGAGGAGGTGATTGAAATGAGATGCAACCACGTCAGGTTAATCCAAGGTTATATGGGAAACCTTCTGACTATTAGCCATGACAATAAAGTAAATATTGTAATGATAAGAGGCAGTGTTAAGAAAAACAGTTTACCCTGGCTGGCGTAGCTCAGCCGATTGAGCGCGGGCTGCGAACCAAAATGTCGCAGGTTCGATTCCCAGTCAGGGTACATGCCTGGGTTGCAGGCCATGAACCCCAGCAACCGCACATTGATGTTTCTCTCTTTCTTTCTCCCTCCACTTCCTCTCTAAAAATAAAATAAATAAAATCTTTAAAAAAATAAGAAAAGAAGTTTACTTATTGCCTTCACATATTTTATCTGAGGTGATTCTCCTAATTCCCCTATGTATCTAGATTTTACCCTTATTTGACTCAGGCAACCAGCAGAAAGTCCAGCCAACTCATCGCCTCGTTGGTGTATGGAGCATATTCAAATCATCCCAGCCTAGCAACCAAAATAATTTCAAAGCCATTTAAATCTGCAGTCCCTCAAGAACTAGAGATAATGCCATTGATAAATTTCAGCAAAACCTTTCAAAATCCGCTTTCTGTCAAAATCCCAGTGCATTAAGAGTATCCTTTGTGCCAAGGATTCATTATACCATGACTATTCCTGCATACATAACCAATCTCTCTTTTTCTCTCTCTCTCACACACACACACACCTTACAAAAGTACAATATTTTCATGCCCTCGGCATGTCTTCTGCCTCCGGCCAATCTGAGCTATTTTGGTGGCCTTTCATTTTATATTCTGATGAGGAGTTTTGACTCATGTCAACACTCAACAGGTGAATGAAAGTTGGCCCCTGTGCACAAATAAAGCGCAGAATATCACATTGTATTTTAAAATGCAAGGTGAGAAGCAGCTCAGTTTTCAAGAAAATTGTGGAAGAATAAATGGTAATTATCTTCAGGCAGGGACTGATGGAAGTACAAAATATGAGAAAAAAATCTCCATGAGCATTCGAGTCTGGGAGAGTTGGCTAATATGTAATTGGTAATTACTGTAAGAAAATGAAACTGGAAACCATATAGGACATTGCCGTTGTTTCCAATGAAGACTCCCAGAAATGTGTTTTGCATTTTCCATATGTCCTTTGATCATAAAACAGCCCCAAGGAGGCTTTCGTGGGCGCCTGTTTGCTGATCCCAAGGCTTAATGTATTCTGTAAGGCAACAGAGCTACTCTAGATTTCCAGATTTTTAGGGATTGCAATGTTTTTTTAAAAGGGGCCATATAGTGACTATTAGAGACTCCTGGGCCAGATCTCTGTCTCACTGGTTCAGCTCTGCCCTCACTGGGAAAACAACCCCGGCCATACCTCAATGAATGGGCGTGGCCGAGTGCCAATAAAACTTCTTAAACATAAAGAAAGGACTTCCAACTCTTTTTTTCTAGCTGATGGTTGATGCTGTTGCTTTGGTTTGTTGCTTTGTATGTTTTTCTTTTTCTGCTATACTTACTGCTCAGTTTGGCTCTCCATAAACTTTTATCACAAGTTGAACTATATATATATATATATATATATATATATATAGTTCAACTATATGAACTATATACATATATTTCAATAGACTAAAGCAGTTTCTGAACTGCTCCCTCCCATTTATCTTCATTCCTGAAGGAGGCTCTCAAATATTATAGTGTAAGAGCTTATCTTCTGTCACTTACTCTTACCCCCGAGGGACCTGCGGCTGGCAAGGTGAAGGCACTCCTGGATTCTAAGCATGGATCTCTGTCTCCAAGGCTCACATTCTTTCTCTCCAGCAGATGAGATTGATTCGTGGGGGCTGCTACGACTTGTCTTCTCATGCTTGGAGGCTTTACAACCGCAGACAACCTATCTGGTGGTCCCTTGCTATAGTTCTGGCCATCGGTCGACTAACTTCTATAAAGGCATTAACAGGAGACATCATTTGGTGTTACGCATGAATGTGTCTTTTCTTATCAAAAGGAGACTCCAAAGACTGAAATGTCTTGAGTATACAGAGGAATACCTCTCTAATTATATAGTGAATAGATTATGTCAGGCATTGGACAAGGGACTGCAGGAGAAAGACACATAGCCAATTGCACTGGGTAGCCTTTCTTTACTTACAGGCGATGTTTGAAAACATCTTTCTCCTCTTTTCTGTCATGTTTGAGTTTCTGGGACCAGGGTACTGCAATCACAAAAGCCCAAGAGTTTCCTCCATCTACGTTCTAGGTGTCGTGCTGCTATCTCCATTGTCTTTGGAAATTAGAGGCTGTTATTAAGGCCTCAGACTCAGCGCTGAAGAACCTTAATGACTTTTTGCATTATTTTGGCACAAAACAAAGCACACCTTCCTTCATCCAACCCTAGATTAGCCCTGTTCTGATCTCTGTCACTAAGGTTCCAACTTACAAAACTCTGCTCCTCTTATGAAGTGTCAATATCAGAAGAAAAAATAGCAATATGGGAAGGTGGTACAGAGAGTAATATATCTCATTCTCCAGTCTCATCATTGGTACTAAGGATAGAAAATTTTAAAGAAAGGAAACAGAGGCGATGGAAGGTACCAGCGCCATATTGACAAGCCAGGTCATCTCAGAAGTGTGGATGCAAGGGATAAAGATGAAATGTATGTTTCTGTTAAATACATCTGTTAACTCAAATGTATAGTGCACACATCCAGAGGCAGCTGCTGTTTTCTGGCTGGAAAAGAAGAAGTCAGAATATATGTATAGGGACAGATAAAGAGTCCAGGAATTTAAATCCACAGCCAGAGAAAAAAATCCCTCCGTGTTCCCCTTATACTCTCAGAAACAGATGTGCCTCTCTCCGCAGTCCGTGTTTTTAAACACAAATAAGAAAGCTGCCACACAAGGACACAGACCCAAACTAAAAAGTCATTTCCCAGCAAGTGACACAGCAATCCCTACTTTGACTTTGACTTGGGCTCCACAGCTGTGGTGAAACTCACAATATGGCTGTGGGAAGGAAGTGGTTCCCAGGTGAGAAGTAAATTATCTGGCTTGGCACAGAAATGTCGAAAAGGCAAATTTCACCTGCTTTTCTCTAGGCAAGATATTTTTGTTCAAATATCTCCCTGCCACCTGACTTTGCATTCTGCAGTACACATAGGATACATGCGTGTGGAAATATACAGGAGACCTAAGGGCTGAAATGCATGCTTTCTAATTCATTAATGAGGGAATTTTAAGAATCATCTAATATGGATGTCTTGATTCATTCATTCATTCATTTTTTTCGTTCAACAAATGTTTCTCCCATAAGATCTTATAAAACATCTTTTCATGGGTCCCGTAAATGACCTCTAATTATCCACAGCTCTAATTTTCCCATGTGCTTCAGAAACTATTTAGATAATAGTACTGCTTGCGTGGCACTTAGAGTTAAAATCTTTTTAAGTGAATTCCCGGGGAAACGATGGAAACTATACACTGGAATTGTGCCCAATGGGTGAAGAATAACAATAATTTGAAATTTTATTTTGTAGTGACAATTACTGAGCAGCTCTTATGTGCTAGGCACTGTGCTAAACATATATAAACATCCTATTTATCTTTGACAACAGTCCTGTGTCATAGGAGCCATTATTATCTCAACTTAATAGACCAAGAAAATGATTCCTGGATAGGATAACTAGCCTACTGAAGGCCTGTCCTAGGAAGAAACAGAGTTAGTTCAAATCAAGGTCTAATTTCAACAATATCCCTTCGGATCAAATAGCTGTATCATCTCCCTGTTTTGGGGTAGCCTCATAAAAGCCATTTTCATTTCCTATGTATGCTTAGTTTAGAGAACATCTGTATGTGTGTTTTCGTTATTTTGGTTGCATAACAAGTAACCCTAAAAAAATAAAACAGTGAATTAAAACAATGGGAACATTTCCTCTGCTCAAAAATCTGCAATTGGGGCAGAATTTTGTGGGACAGCGTGTTTCTCATCCACTCAGCATCGCGTGGGGTGGCTGAGGGCAGCGGGCGGGACTCACTGACGGCTGGCTCACTGATATTCCTGGCAGTGATCTGTGGGCCGAGTCCATACGGAGGCTGCAGCAGAAACAACTGCACATGGCTTCCCTGCACTGTGATCGCTGAGCTCCAAGGGGACTGGGAGAGAAAAGAGAGAGGTGGGGAGAGAGGCAGGGAGGCAGGGTGCGAGGGAGAAGAGGGGAGCAGAGGAGTGGGAAGAGAAAGAGGAAGAGGGGTCTCATATTCCATTGTCTAGCCTCAAAAGTCTGGCAGCAGCTCTCCTGGTCCATTCTAGTCATTGAGAGAATCTCAGGCTCCTGCCACTTTTAAGAGGAAGAGAATTAAACTCCCTCTGTTATTGCAAGGATCTGGAAGAGCATGTCAAAGAAATAATTCTTTAGTCATTTGAATGCCATCTTTCTTATATATAACTCCTGTATGAGTATACAGGGTGAGGCAAAAATAGGTTTACAGTTGTGAGTATGCGAAACAGAGTTCATTGTTGTATTATTACTTATTAATTATTGTATTATATTCCATACACACAGCTGTCACCCTACTTTTGCCCCACCCTGTATATGGATGTGAGTTATATAGGCCATGCATATAACTATATATGTGAACACACAGACACACACACATGTATGTATAAGATGATGACTTCCTGACATCATGATAATTTTCCATCTAGCTGGGAGGAAGAAGGCAGAATCTAATAAAGGAGGCAATGTAGCAGAGACCATTCCAAACCCATCAACGATGAACTGCCATTCTTAATGACCACTCTTCTGCATATGCAGTTTCCTCTGACCAACAAGGTCTCAACCAGCCTATGTCAGCAGACACTTGCTTTTGTCTGCATCGCCTGCAGTGCGTGTGCAACATGCCAGCTCGCTCTGGAAAACAGTGTAACGGAGACGTGGAGTGAAAGGGGAGAGTGAACGAGGGCTCAGGCTGTGGAGGGCGAGCTGCTAGGAATCTTGGCTCCATCTCTTCCTAGCTACACAACCTTGGGGAATTTATTAACCGCTGAGTCTTTGTTTTCTTACCCACAAAACAGGAATATCATTGCACTTCTTACAAGGTTGTTGCTAAGGTACATTAAATAGCTTCTATAAAGTACTTGGCGCAGTGCTCACCACGTAGATGTTACGTAGATAATTTCACTGCGGTTTAAATAAAGAAGGAAATGCAAGTGCTTTTTTACGACGTGTAAGATCCTTCTGGAGTTAGCTCCAGTTCATCGCCCTGGCTCCTTCTCATGATGACTCTGCTACTATGACGGCAATGCTCTAAACTCTGTGACCTTTCCATTTTTTTGAAATTGTCCTGACCTCAAGGCTATCGTATTTGTTCTTCCCTCCTCCTGGAAGATCCTCTTCTCGGAGCACTGCAGGGTTAGTCCCTTCCCATCATCCAAATAATTTAACTCGCCTCATCAGGGAGACCTTTCAGTGATCATCCCAGTACCCCTGCTCCTCCCAATAACTCTTTATCATGTTATATTTACAGTCTAGCAATTCTTTCTACTCCTAATTATCTTTACTGTGGACTTACTTTTTAATTATGCTCTTCCCCCACAAGTCTGTGAGCTGCATAAGACAGTGATCCTCTCATTCTTATTCCAAGGGCCCCAAACAGCGCCTGAGCAATGATAGTAGGGCCTCAGCGCATAACGGATGAATGGACAGATTAACAGATGGACAGATGGATGGATGGACAGATAAACACACATGTGTTTATGTGTGTCTATTGATGGTCAAGTGGGAGCAAAAGTGAAAGTTTTAAAAAGACCAGCACAGGAAATAGCATTTCCAGGAGAGAAATGAGCCTGACACTTACCCGCTGTCCTTCACTGGGGGACACGACAGAAAGGGAAGTGGGTAACGGCTGTCTGGGCTGCAGGGCTGGCTTTGGAGACAGATCCACCCCACGCCACAGAGGCATCATGCCACCCGGATCTTTTCCTTCATGCTCTTCATTCTCCCCATCAGGTCTTGTGAACGTGTAACCCAGGGATTCTCTCTCTGCCTTTCCCTTCTGGTCTTTTGGGTTTAACTAGAGGTATCCGGCTCAATGCCTCTCAAGCAAAACAAAAAAAAATTGCCTTTCTTTTCCAAGAAGTAGTATTTCCAATGTCTCAAAAACCAAATATATTGCACATGCATATCATTTCTCCAAACCAAAGCAATTCTAAAAATTGCCCAAGCTTGCATAAAAATAAATGTTAAATTCATTAGATATGTTATTTTTACTTTTCTGGCTCTTTCACTGGGGCTATTTGGCAACTGAAAATTCA
The DNA here is from genome assembly GCF_004126475.2 of Phyllostomus discolor. Lineage (NCBI taxonomy): Eukaryota > Metazoa > Chordata > Mammalia > Chiroptera > Phyllostomidae > Phyllostomus > Phyllostomus discolor. The sequence continues at coordinate 30,172,123 of NC_040915.2, read as the reverse complement.
TCAGCGTATCAATGAATGTATGTGCCTGGGCAAGAAGCCTCTAATTAGCACATACAGTGGAGTGTGGAGTGTTTTCTGCATAACGTTCTCTGCCTGTGGTTTAAACCAAGGTCTGTCCTCTGAAATACGTGGACAGCTGCTATGCACTTTAAAAAAAAATACATAAAAGAAAAGGAAATAAGTTGTTAACTTGGGACTGCGAAATGGAACCCGACTCTGTCTCCACAACAGATGTTTCAGGTCCGGGACATTTTGCACGGAGTCATTAGAGACTTCATATCCAAAGGCTCCCGGGGAGCTGTCTGGCTGTTTTGCTTAATTAATAGATCTCATTGCAACTCTGGAAGCAGAGGTGCCGGGGGACAAATACAGGTGTGCAGTGTTGCTTTTCGATGAAAAACGGTAACAGTCTTCCAGGTGGCCTTGGATGGATCGTCAAGATTCCCTGGGCCTCAGTTTCCCCATCCTTAATTAAAGAATATGTATCCTTCCTTGGTCCACAAGCGTGTGTCAGAGAATCCCAAGTAAGGAATTGTATCAGAGTCATTGGCTTTCTGACAGCCCTCTTTTTTAGTCCTTAGTGTCTTATTTTTCTTTATAATCATCATGAATTCGGGCTATAATAATTGGGGGGATTGCAATGGTCTTGTAGTCTTTAAAATCAAATATGTTACATAAAATTCTGGAGGCTGAAGGGCAAAGTACATTACGATCAGGACCTCTGGTTGTCTACCTGAGAACGCATCATCCATACGTTGCTACTTCGAGTCCAGAGTCAGACACAACAGGTAGCATAACTGGCTTTACCTTGCAGTACCTGTAGTATTTTTGGAAAGTTACCATCCTTCTTTAACTTGAATCACTTTACATGTAAAATGAGACTATTAATAATTTACCTACCAAAAAGAAAAGTTCTATTATTTCAGGAGATATGGTATACAATACTCTTATACGAGATGCTAGTACACAGCAATAAATACTATTTCTTAACTAATAAACACAAAACCCAATAATAAAAAGATTAATTTGAGGGATTAGAGACATGTAATATGATATCCTCACGATAGTTTAATGGCACTACACAATTTATATTTTTCATCATTGGTGTTCAATCATTCAATAACAAATTTAGTATTAAGCAATTTCATAACAACTTCAAAAAAGAATTTTAAAAAAAGATTGAGAGAACTTTCCTCCCCTGTGCTCACTGGCCACTGTCTCCCTTCCTCATGATCCCGAACACTTGGAGAACAGGGGAAGTGGACATGGAACTCTCCAGGGGCTGCTTTGCCCATCGCCTAAAAAGGTACCTTTCTTCCTGGTCTGCTGACTTACAGCATCATGCCCACTCTCCACGCCTGGCTTTGCACAGTACCACTCTTGAGCTAGTCAGAGGATATTGTTTTAATACTGACAGAGAAATCAAAATGTTTCACTGAGGGGAGGTCGCACGTGCTCTTCCTGGTGGAAGATGACTTCCCCGCGTCCCTGGGAAGAGAACGCGTCCCTCCCTACACCCCCACCCCACTGGGAAACATTTCCACTCTCTTTGTTTCCTCAAAGGAAGAGACTTCCTATTCACTTAGTGTCGCTCCCTTGGGACTTGAAGTCATTTCACCTACAGAAGACGGATGGCTTCAACCCTCAATCTTGAGCTTGAATTGCAATACAAACCAAATTAGATAAAATAAATCAATAACACCCTTGCAGGCCAAATTCACTTAAGTAACATTTACAGTACAATTGCCCACTTTGTTCATATACTTTAATCCATTAACACTCTACATCTGGCACCTGAATAAATAGGTTAGCCCAGCTGAATATAAATGAACTAGGATCACATCATTATTTTGTGTTGAGTGAAAGGTTAGTAAATTTTCATTTCGTTAAAAAAAATGAATTTGAAATGAAGCAAAAAGCTGGTATATCATGAAGCCCTAAGATTTTGTTCAAGTGGCTACTATGATACCCTGAAAGCTCACTGATGGCTCAGAAGCTCATATGATAGTTTATGGATTATTTCATGCATGCGTCTTACATTATGAACCCCCAAACACAATATAAAGCCCAATACATTTGTATTGGAAAGCTGACTTGGAAAGGAGAACTCCGACAAGGAACAACAGACACACGTGCTGAATTGTGCCACGGAAAACTTCCAGATGGGTTTTACAAGATGAACAGGACACCTAAAGGTGACTGGCTAACACTGACTAACTGAAAGACCTTGGTCAGTCCGATTCATTCCCTCGTCATGTAAACGACAAGTGAACTAGTGCTTCCAATTCCCAAACTCCCAAGGAGGGAAGTAGATTACACTGAAAGGCTAAGGGGATAAGACCTTCATTCAATCAGTGTTTGAACTTGGGAAGGGCTGTGAAACGGTTTCTCTCAACCAACACCAGAGCCACAGTAGTGTCAAAACTTGGCTCTCAACTGCAAAGGTGTGACATCTTAGGTTTCGAAAACAGAATGAAGTAAGTCAAGGGCACGCTAAGGCAGGTATATAAAAGACCACTGTGGCAAAAGGAGTGACGAGCCTTTAAGGGACATAATTCTCACTGGATGTCCATTTCAGGGTGCCAGTTTCCCTTATGTGTCTGCCCCTCCCCCTGACCCCGCATCGCCAAGGCGGACTGCCCATCGGCGTGGTTTACCTTCCAGCACACGGGGAGAGTCAAGCTGCAGCATTAGGAGGCCTGGATTCAAATGCTGGCATTAATACTTACTTTCTGAGAGGGTCATTAAACCTTTTTTTAGGCTTACCTGCCAAATGGAAATTTTTAAAAGATCAATTCTTAAAAGCTTACAGGAAGAATTAAATGAGGGAGAGAGCAGGGGAGACACAAAGGGAAGGGGAGAGAACGAATGACAATTTAAGGAGGAGGTGGGTCTGCCCGCCATTGTCCTCCATGCAGGTAGCCACGGAGCAGGAGGGAGGCAGGAGATGGGCCACCTGAATCTCTCCTTTCCTCAGGCAGTACTAATTTACACGCCTCTCCTATTGTTGGCCCAGGTGACCATGTTGAATACTACCCTCATTTTTAAGATGTATTTATCTTTTGCTCGTGACGACCAGCAAATATGATCCCAGTATTTCATCTGATGCTCAGTCAGAAACAAAGGGCTCTCATTGGGAGAAATACGGACCGTGTCATACTTGAAACATTAGCGCAGCTCTACCTGGTTTCATTGCACTGCACTTGATCGCACTGCACAGACATCGCGTTTTTAACAAACTGATGGCAAGATCTTTCCCCGGCAAGTCAGCTGCCACTTGCTTTATCGCAGTGGCCTGGAACTGAGCCCCCAGTGTTGGCCAGATGTGCCTACATGTTGGTCTCCAACGTATCACCTTCCTAAGAAATTTCTGGTGGTTCATTTCTGATCACGCTGAATGTGGCCTTTCATCATGTGTGATGACTTCAAAATGTTACCCAGAAAAACACAGAACCCTTTGGCCATGTACTTTTATTTTAATGTGTCCATGTACATTGCTTTCTGGGCCAGGCTAAGCTCTAAGGGCAGCGTACCACTGAGGATCAGGGACCAGAGCACATGACCCGGCGCACTTGGGAACAACCCAGTAGATATATCGGAGCCTTGGGAAATGACCCCTCCGTTTAATTGTGCTCTAAAGTTCTCTGATACTTGAAATTGAGTTGCTGATTCAGTAGAGAAAGCCCGTATTTCAGAAATTACTCAGAATACTTATCCAACAAATTGTGTGGATAAACAGGAAAAAAAAATTAGCTGCAAAGAGTGCGAGAGAAAGCATTTGTGCTACAGCCTAAATCGCATGAAAAACAATTTGCAAAATGAGCATTTTAATAGACAAAGCACAGTGTTTCTACTGGTTAAAAAATGCTGCAAAATGTTCGCAATAATAGTTTGCATCCAAATAGTCAAACCTAATTGTTTGTGAATGCAACATAATTGAGTCTTCATTGTGAGAGCTTTAAGAAAACCAAGTAATATAACATGAGCTTTTATGACATTAAAAACAAATAATTTGTGCAGAGTTATTATGTTTGAAGAAACACACACACCCACTAACCCATTAGATTTCATTAGAGACAGACACAAATTGTTAAATGCTTTGTTTGGTTTGGTTTCCGCATTGAACTTCGCAAAAGATAAAGCTCATTTCTTTGGAACATTTCCTACTCTATTTCCTTAGAAATAAGCTTTCAAAGTATGGATTAAAATAAAACCACACAAAGTAAACTTGGCACTCAATTACAAGTATCTGTTAATTCTATTAATCAACTCTCAGTGGCATTTACAGTGCTGTCACAACCTCTAAAATTCAAAGCAGTGTCCCAGCAACACTGTGAAAATGTGAGACTCATTGACATAAATGAGAACTTATGCTTAAAGAATGTATCTACTCAGTCAGGACACAAAAGGAGAGATTCATAGTAACCTGGGCTGGAGCAAATAGAAACAGACAATGAACCAAAATAAAATAAATCCAAGTGACTTTGGAGAACTTTAAACAGATTCCTTTTTTGAGCCCTATTGCACACACAGCATTGAAGTGGGAGAGAATTAAGCCCAGAAGTAAGTTATGGATCACACACCCTAGTGTAATCAAACGCCGGCAGTTACAGCAAGTACAAAATGTCAACTCTAACTAACTACCTTATTGAATTCCCCCAAATCTATGACCCACGAGATAGCCATATTAATTTGGTCAGGCCCAGAGCCTGGGGAAATCGGTCAGAGAATAAAGGGTGTCTGACAGAGAGATAAAACGAAATTCAAGGTAATCTAGCTTTTAAAATAGGCACAGAATCATTTGGCCATAGTGACAACGTATCCTGGTTTGCTTGGGACTTACCTGGGGCTGGTGCCAGAAGTCCTGGATCCTGGAAAACCATGCCATCACAGACAGACTCTGACGACGGGTCACCTTCCCATTTGATGTGAGCCTCTCATTATCGTTGACCTTCTCACCTGAGCTCACTTTTGATTATACAGGGAGCAGAGGTGCTCTGACTTCACTGTGCGTAAGGGTCTCCTGGAAATCCATTAAAACACTATGTCGTGGGCCCTGGGCCTTAGATTCTAATTCCACACACTGAGGTGGGGCCGATGAATGTGTATTTCTACCAAGTTCAGAGCTGATATAGGTGCTGCTGGTTCAAGTACCACATTTTGAGTAACACTGGTTCAGACTTCACGTACCCCTTGCATTTCCCAGTTTTCCCTCCTACGTCCGTGAATTCAGTTTTTAAGGGTACTTATGCATGGACAGATTGTATAGGTCTTTTAGAAGTAGAAACAGCTCATCTTGTCATAAACGAAGCCAATATAACTGATGGAAAACTTATCCAATAAACTGGTTATCATACAGCATTAAAAGTGTGGCCATTTTATTTACATGCAGTTCATCAGTTATTCAAGTTATAAAGCATTTGTGCAATGCTATTTCAACTTCAGGGAATTCATAGAAATAAAAGGAGAACGGAGAGAAGCCTTGGCCCTCGCCAGTGTTTTCTGCAGCTGTAAAACTAGAATAACTACAAACTGTTTAACGAAGTTCAGCAAGGATTTTGTAAGGAAAACCTCAACTAAATTACATTGGCAGGTCTATGGTTCTCTGACACCAACTGGGTATCCAACCTTCAAGTTCAGACGCTAACAGCCTGGAGTCAGTGCGGCCCCACAGGCTAAAGACTCAGTGCCACGAACAGCCTGCCCTTCCCATACTAACCTCAGGAGTCCCAGGGGCCAGGTCTGCTTCTGACCTACTGGCTACAAATCTGGTCACGGCCCCCTCTTCAAGTTCTATAACTTCTAAACTGACTCACAGAACCCAGGAAAACCTTTTTTTGATATTTACTGATTTATTATAAAGGGTAACACTCAAGAACAGCCAGCTGAGAGAGATGCATAGGACCAGGCTTGGGGAGGGGCAAAGCTTCAGCACCCTCTCTAGGCGTGCCACCCTTGCTGTGTTCACCAACCCAGAAGCTCCCCAAACCCTGCCATTTAGGGAGTTTTGTCGAAGATTCGTGACTGAGGCATGACTTATTAAATCATTAGCCTGGGGTGGGGGACTACTGAAAATTGAACCCTCTAATCACCTGGCTGGTATTTTTGGTGACCAGCGTCCCCATTCTGAAGCTACCAAGAAGAACCCAATGCCATGTCATTAGCACACAAAAGAGGGTAAATTCTAAGCATTTTATGAGTTCTGTGCCAGGAACATGAAACAAAGACCATACATTTATTTTTTATACTATACCAACAATTTATTTTTTATTTATCTCCCCCAAAGGTAAGATACAAGTCTTAGGAGAAAACAAAAACCTCTCTTTTATCAGGGATTCAGTTTCAAAAGTCACAACTCTAACACCTATAAACATAATTTGAACCAAAACCACAGGGTCCACGAGGTGATTCTGGCCCCTGTAGTCTAGTTACTGGGGTAGAGAAGTCAAGGAAAGCATTTCACAGAGACGTTTCAATAGCCAAAGGCAAAACCAAGAGAAATCCTCAGGACACACCCATGTAACTAGTACATCATCAATAATCATCACTGCATCCATGATCATCACCACACCCATGATCGTTATACATCTATTAACTAGTATATCATTCATGATCATACGTTGAATGTGCTATTTGTTTAAAGATAATCTTTACAAATTCAGCATCGTTCTATAACGGCTAACTCCTGGAGCTAACTGCTCCAACTTTTCATTTGCCACTGTTCATGTAGTAAGTTTCAAAACTAATGCATAAACCCGCACACTCATATACACTATCCAATCTTCACAGGCTGCAAATGGAAATAAACCCCTGATGTTTTCCTCTGAAAACACTGCCCAATCCTTCGTCACAGTTGTGATTTCTAAATCCCCATTAACCCAGCACTAAATTTCCAAAGTCTTCTCCAATTAATAATAGCAACATCGCTAGTAATACCAGCAATAATTATATTATTTATTGAGTGTTCCCTGGGGTACTGGCCCTGTGCTGTGTCATTTACTTCATTACTGTTAATCCTCACCAGGGTCAGGTAAGGTAAGTGAAGCTCTCACCTCAGGTGCAAAACTGAGGGGCCATCAGTAACTTAGCAATCAAGATAAATAATATTCTATTACAATTCCGGGGGACATGAATTTTAATGAAATATCTGTGGTAAACAATTTTATATGAGGACAAAATCAGCGTTACTGATTTCTTCCTTGGCTCCGGGTTCTAAACTGGCTAGGCACATCACTGTTAGTGATTCCTCACAACAACCCTATGAAGTACGAAATGATATTATTCTCATCTTACACACAAAAACTCAGAGACGCTAAGTAACTTAGCCAAGATCACACAGTTGGTTAATGGCCGAGCCACTGTGTCTGGCTTCAAAGCTCTCGACTATGACGTTACAGCACGTCTCAGTACTGACCTCGTGCTTTGTGATGTCAGGAGAACTAGTGCCCCACCTATAGTCAACAGTTTATCAGAAGGGCTCAGAGAACCCGCCGAACGCTGCTCTATTCATGGGTAGGTCTTATGATGGTGAAAGGACATATTAGAGTCAGCAAAGGGGTGTCCAGATCTGGAACTTCCCATTGTCCTTTCCCAGTGGAGTCACGGGCAGAGCCACCTCTCCCAGCAGGGACGTGTGACAATATGCCCAGAGCGCTGATAACCAGAGATGCTCACCAGACCTTGAAGTGCCGAGTTTTAATGGGAACTCAAGCACACAGTCACTACTGAGCGCCTGACCCTTGGTCTCCTGCCACTCCAGAAGCACAGCAGATACTAAAGGACCCAAAGCCTTTGTCATTCATCACAATGTTAGACTGTCCAGTGTGGCCCAAGGTCCCAAGGTAAACAAATACACTCCTAACAGGCAGGACATTCTCAGAGCCTAGGTGCCAAGGCCAAGGGCAACCTCTCTTTGAGAAAAATGCTCCTGTGTCAGCGCTGCGAGCATGACAGAAGCAGGGGTATGAATAAGGCGATAGACCCCTCTTTTTGGAAAAGAAGATATAAATCTTAAGTACATAAAGTAACATGATCCCATAAAATTGTATTTAAGAGTCAGCCACATTGTCTACATATCTGGTAGAATAAATACATATGGAAAGGAACTCTGAGCTGACAAATGACTTCCTTCTCAGCCCATAGGAAAGACAGCACCTGGTCTCCAGGTGCAGCACGACTTACTTCCTAAATCCACCTGCCTGCTTGGGTGCAAGAAGACGCGTGACTGCGGCAACACTCAGTATCGAAGTCAAGAGACCGAAGGAGATGCACACGCATCTATATGTTACGTATGTATGACGCCCGCCAGACGCCACATCTCTGTTCCGTGATCCCTGATATATTTCCTCGGGACTCACAGAACATTCTATGGATTCTTTCAGTCTGAGTGAGAGAAAGTGTCTAAAAACTAGAAAGTGCACTGCTGGTGGTATGTGAGAGATGGTTTTAGATTATATAAACGAGCCAGTTTTACTTTAATCAAAAGTAAATACACATTCTAATACACATTTATATTTAATGTGTATTAGAAAATTGTGTTATAAGCCTGCTGGAAACACACTAAAGAAAACATTTAAGCTTTTTTAAAAAATTATCACTTTAAAGAAAAATACTGAGTAACTTAAAAAAATTAACAGAAAACATACTTAGGTATGACACACAGAAGGAAGGAAAAGAAAATAACAGAAGCATAGGAAACCCGGGACTCGTAAGATGAGGATTTTATACTATCTTCCTAAGCGAAAGCATTTTAATTCTAGGGCTATCAGAAAACCAGCTTCTAAAATGGAAATTTAGTCCTGTTCAATCTAGCTTTTTACTTATGTAAAATTTTCTAAATTGAGGAATTTCTTCAAGCTTCCTTCTTTTGCTAGGGATTAGTTTTGAAGGAGGAGGGGGAGCTGCATTCTTTCTAAGCCAGCTCAGAAAATCGGATCCCTTGGAAATATTTTTAGTCCTGCATTGCTTCGTCGATCATTTTCTTTTCCAAGTTTCCCTCAGCGCTAACCACCAGCATCAGAAGCTCCAACCCCTCTCCCCTGCGCCTGGTGCTTGGATCTTTCATCTGGAAAATCAACAGGAGAAGCAGAGGCGGAGGCAGGTGGGCCTGGTGGGAGGGGCATCCAGGCCTCCGGGGTTCCTCTCCCGCCTCAGTATGACCTTTCGAAAACTGTTCCTCTCCCTGTACCTCACTTTCACCATTTGGGAGGGATGGGCTGATGACCTTCTCTGCACCTGGTGGGAGGGATGAGCTCCTGTCTGCTGGCACCCTGAAACTCTTGAAATGCAAAGAGGGAGGAGGGGAAGGAACAGCGGGGTGTCTGGCTGTGCCTGCGATCACACGGAATGAACAGAGCAGGTGGCTAGGTGATGCAATGGTTCTGAATGTGCAGGAAGGTGCAGGCTGTGCTTGGAACCCCCACGCTCCTTTGTTGTAGTGGAGTGCCATTAAAATGCATGAGCAAATGTTAAACTGGGGGTAAAACCATGTCCTGGGTTGGTTTTTTTGTTGTTGTTGCTTTGTTTTTTGGTTTACTTGTTGGTTGAAAATGGATGAGGAAAAAAGTAGTGTTGAGTGAGACTGGATTTTAAGATTCATAGCCGGAGAGATGGGACAGCACAACAACTAACTAGAGGCTTTGGAACTGGACAGATGTGTCCATCAGTCACTACTTCCTGGGTGACACGGAGGAAATGACTGAAGCTCTCAGGCTCCTGAGCTATACACTGAGTCTAGTGGTAGCAGCAACCTTGCTGTGTTTGAGAGAATTAAATGAGATAATGCAGCGATTCCTACAACACCTGCCACTTAATTCTGCCTCTGCTGTTCTTATTTGTTTAAATTGACCTTTCTCGGTTGCATCTCCTTATCTGTAAAAATATAACAATAATGTCTTTGTGTTCATTGTATTCTGTTAATGGGAGAATCAAAAAAGAAGCTGGGAGGTGGAGTTTCTGGAACCTGATGGTACTTGGGGGCCTTTCTGTCCCTGGGAGATTTAAGTAAAATAGGCTCAAGGGGTCTAAATTTTAAAATGTGTGTGTCCCCCGTGTTTACTAACACACACACCGCACACACACACTCACACGAAGAGCTGCAGGTTTCCCGTCTCACATTCTCACTGTCCCTCTACCTCCAGGTCTGGGTGCTCACGGACCTTCTCCTGAACCCCTGAATCAAATCTGGGCCGGAAACTCTGTTCTCTCATTCTGGTCTCCCAAAAAATCCTATCCTTTTGCCCAAGCATGAACCTACTTACTGAAGACTGTGCAATTATCTCTTACTCCTGCACTCCCCGACCCCCATCTTCTGTTGCGGGCTGCACCCCACCAGTGCCAGCATCCCCAAATCCTGTCCCACCCACCACAAGCCATCTGCCCTGTCACAGGGAGCTGGCTGGGAAGCTGGTCCAATGCCCTTATTGTAACTGCTTTTCTAATGGGACCCTCCCTTCCTCTTCTTCCCCACGTCCTCTTTGTAAATTTAAAAAGCATGAAGTCATTCCAATGGATCAGAATATGCAAATTATAAGAAAACTTGAGTTCCAACTCCAAGTCAATTCAGGATCTACCTACTGGTGCTCATCCTGTGTCATAGACGATGCTAGTTTCTAATAATGCAATAATGACTAACGCATACTCCCCGCCTCCAAAGAGCTGGCAGCCAGGTGTGTAAAGAGCCAAGAAATGAAGGGTTTCAGGACAGCTTCCCAGTGACGGGCAGGGTTGGGGGGAGTGGGGGTGGCAGTGAGACAACAGTGGGTGGAGCCCCACCCCAGGAGAAGGGGAAAGGCTCCGCAGGGTAATGAGATCTGTGTGATGAGGACAAAATAACAACAACAAAATGAGATGAAGAGAAGCTTATTTCAGGGAGAGAAAAAGCCATAGCAACGAAACAGACAGACAGACATAAAAATTAGAACCGAGCTCTGTCAGGGGAACAGAAGAGAATGCATTGTGATGGGAGTCCAGGCCAGGCACTGGGCTCAGGTCTCTGTTCCAAGGTATACATGGCTCTAAAGCCAAAACTGAAAAGTCCTATTTTAATATTATTTAGATAAAAACATAATTATTAAATCTAGCTCACGATTATTAGAGTAAAGGTAAATCTCAATATTTTATGCTTGTTCTCATAAAATATTTTACAATAGACTGAACCGATAATTATACAAGCTTTGTGAAATCTTCATACCTGTAGGAGTGACACATAAAATGTTCGCTACTAAAAAATGTGACTCTCTCATACTCTCCATTAAGAAGGAGTTATGTGGGGCTTCTAGGGCATATGTAGATGCAGCCTTGCATCGTCTCCTCTGGGGGCAGATGTTTCTATTTCCCATCAGTACAAGTTACTCATTGCCATGCAAATAGAATTTTACAGCTAGGACTAAAATTTCCATTTAAAAGAAGTAGCCAAAGTAGTATCATTATCATAAAGAGAAGAAACACAGCGTGAAGTTGGAGGCTATAAAGGCCCAAAAAGTACCCTGACTTAACACCACAGAAAAGATTCAAGTAACAAGGAGGGTGAGTATGTCCCTTTGGAGAGATGAGAATTATCATGTCTTTCCTCTACATTTCCTAAATATTTCCAATATAAGTTAGGTCCTACCTTCTAGGTTTGAGGAGAAGTCCAGACATGTTGGAATCCCAACATTCATTCATTTCCCCCAAAATTCAAGGAATGGCCTCTGGTCTTCAGATATTCCCCCAGGTCTCCACCTTTTATTCAAACTTGGGTGTATCCTCATTTTCTTTGCGATGCATCAGGACCAAGTATGTGATGAGCATCTATTTACAATGACTTTCGTCTGCACGGTAAGAGTAGTTGAACAACATCTGAAGTACCCTAATCAGGAATCCATACGCCAGGTGTACACTCCAGAGGTGGCTGCATTAGTGCTTCAGACATCACTATAGAAATTTGCCACGGTGTACATTAGTTAGCATAAAGGATTCGAGATGATTCGCTGTTGTTAAAAAGCCACGAAAGTGGCTTTGTGAAGAATAATGCATTGAAACAGTTGATAAGCTCAACACTTTGATGCCTTCATAATATTACTCCAGATCTGGAGGTCTTCTGAGAGTTTCCCTAAAAAAAATGGAGGAATTTGTGGCCTGCTCCAACCAAGTAGCCTTGCTGACCCTGTTGCATCCCCCTGGGAAGGAATTCTTCACACAATGGGGTTTTTCAAAGGGTACAAGATGGGAAGTCTACTGAGCATAAGGAACAGGTGCATGACTGTTTAGGTACCTAGTTACCAAAAATGTGTCTTATATTACATTTTTTAGAACATCTGCCTTATTAAGGAGGTATTATCATTCCTATTTTGTGGATGAGGAAATGGAGGCCAAGGAAGTGACTTATACTGCCCAAGGTCACACTGATAATGAAAGAGGTGAGATTAAAAGCCAGTTCACTACAATTCAGGCCCAGTAAAATGCATTTAACAAAAAAATATTTGGTATTGACCATGTGCTAGGCACTTCCTTGGGCACTTAAGATAAAACAGAGCAAAGGGGGCAAATATCTCTTAAGCATTAAGTTTTCCTACTCATTGTATAAACATTTTCAGCTATAGTATTGCAGCAAACTGTTTTCTTTGCTCATAACTGGATTATTTCATGGATGTTTCTCACTCCACATGTTTGTCATCCTTTGGTTGCCAGTGAAAGCAGATCTCATTTTGACTCTTGCTCACTTTGTAGGTCAGCCAAATCCAAGCATTAGAACAGAGCAAAATCCTTCTGACTTTCCCAGCACGTCAAATAATAAAGCTTGAGGACAAGTTTCATAAACTAGAACCCGAGCTCTTATAACTTACGGATGAGGAGAGAAAATGTTACTTGAGGCAAAATTCTCTTTTAAGGTCTCCATAACGAATTGTACTGAGACCCAGGATCCTTGAGTCACGAAAGATTCATTCTTCACTGTCGGCAGACACAATGCCACCACTCTTACCTAGACAAAAGTGCTCTCTGTCCTTAGGGGTCTAGGCTCTGTGATGGGAGATGAGCCCAAGGAAGGACCAGCATCCAGGCCGGAGGGAGAAGGGGTTTTGCAAAAACCTAGTGGTTTTGCCTCATGGCAGTGAAATTGCCAGTCGTGGAACTACAAACAGTAACTTATGTTATCCTGTTAGCAGAGGTGACAGTGCCCCAGAATGGTTGTAGAAGAGTAGTTAAGGGTTCCTATTTTTGAAAGAGATAAAGAAGGAGAGATTCAGGACCCTGCTACAGGACAAACCTCAGTCCACACAGGCATGTTACCTGTAGCCAGCAACCTATTAATTCCAACCACACGAGTAAAGTGTTCTGTCTGGGGAAATACAACCTTATAGGGATGGGCCACTGGCTAAAAAGCTGACCTGGAGAACCCGAGAAGGCTCTGATCATTGCCCTAAGACCTACCAGCTATGTGACTTCTGCCAAGCTCCCCACTTAACTCCTTTGTACCTCAGTTATTTTTCACCACAAGAAAGACACATTAATAGTGTTTTACCTTGGAGGCTAAAACAAAATAATGTGCAGACAGCACTTAACAGAAGTTCTGGACCATTCTAACAAGAAATATTAAGTATTGTTACTACTTGTTGGCCTCCTTATTAATTCAGATAAATGCATTCAACCAATCTTGGGAAGTCTGAGATAAGAACTTTATTTTGCAAATCGCTTTCCTTGGAAAACATGAAAAAAGATCATTTATTTTCTAATGACCCTTCAAAATGTAAGAAGCTGTAACACTATCATTAGTAACACAGATTACCTGTGGTTTCAAATTCTCTGGTTGACACATGTACTTTTGCCACAGAAAAATCTCTAACCACTCTAAAGCTTTGTTTAGCCACTAGTTACTTATCCTTACTCTGAAACAAATACGCTTCTCACCTGCTTGAATTTGTTTGTTTGTTTTCTCCCTAAGTAACACTCTTCTACACTTGAAGAAAGAAGGCAGTAGTTTTGCATGGGAAATCATTTTAAAACTAAGTAAATAAAAGCAGCTGTCTAGAAAATACTTTGTATTCTGTAAGGGAACAAGGGCATTTTGTCACTGGTTCAGTGGCCACCAACTAGGGAAGGAAAAGTTGGTCACTAAATAATGTTCCAGTGCATTGTGACAGGAGACAGATCATAAAATTGAGATTCAAGCTGGAAAGGGCCGGAGGAAGCAATGAAAATTAACTAAGACGGCCAGAAAGTAGAATTGAAAAGGCACGGAAATGGAACCTCCAGAGGAAACACAAAACCACAGTGGGAAGGATGGACCGCTCCTTAGGACGCACTGGCACGGTGGAAACCGAGCTCCTAAGTGCTCTATTGAAAAGCAGGCCGTCATTAATCTTTTGTGACAAGATACTTGGGAGTAACCGAATTGTGATGGTCCTAGACTCTGAGTATGCGGCGCGATCCCCGGGATGGAGGGTGACTTCAGATACAGTCATCGCTGTATCGTGTTTCTTTTCCACGGCTGTACATTTGAACCGAAATGGCTTTCAAAAGCTGTCTTAATGAAAAGTGACTTAGGGAGGAAAAAAGAGTACCCAACTCCAGTTATTCCGGTTATTTCTTTTTCACAGTGTTCATGTATATTTATTTTGAAGTTCTTTCAGAGAGGCAGAGCGACTATGTCATTTAAAGCTGAAGCCGTGGGAGGTTTGTGCTTGGTGGAAGGCTTTCCCCCTCACCACGAATTGTACAATTAGCGGTGTTTACACACCTGGGAACGTTAATATATGACATTCGGGCTCTTCAAGAGAGAGCTTTGCAGGGAGAGGTTAGCATCGAGGTTGGACAAATCCAGATCTAAAGTGTTGTCTCTCAGAGGAAAATCAGAATGTTTCCCTGAGCAGATGACAGACAGAAAGAGGGCCTTCCTATTGGCTACAATAACTATAAAACCTTACAGGAAGGTGACAAATGTGAAAATAATAACAGGACAGAAATCAGCCCGCCCCTAAATGCACTCCATTTCATCAAGAAGAATCACATGGCTGGTCGGAGATTCTGGAATCACCCCCTGTGTTTTATTGCAACTCTACTTCTTCTTCTCAGTGTGAACTTGGGCAAATTATTTTACCTCTCTGAGCCTTAGTTACGCCACCTATTAAATGTAGGTAATAACAATACCTATTTCATTTCCGGTTGTTTTGAACATTAAATAGCTGAGGTTGGAATGCTTAGCAAAAGGTGCCTGCTACACAGTAAATGTCCACTGAGGGTAGGAGCTTGTAGTGGATTGAATGGTAGACCCCAAAAGGTACACGTCCATGTCCTAGGTTCTGTTAATGCAACTTTATTTTGGGGGGCAATGATTCTCTGAGCCATTTTGGGGAGCTTGGACTTTATTCTGACAGCAATGGGCATCTGAAAAAGTCCTGTGCATAAACGTACCATAGTCGTGTATGTGTGCCTTAGAAGGATCACTCTGGCTGCGGAGACAGAAAGACTTGAGGAGAAAAACAGGAGATGAGACCAGACAGGAGGAGGCTGCTAAAATAACCCTGGTGCAAGATAAGAGTATCTTCACTACAGGGGTGGCCAAGAGTAGGTTTACGGTGCCATTGTGACATTCTTTTGAGTTCATACGCCATTGCAAGAATCATAAGCTGCATGTCTTTTTCCATACAAGCAACCATAAACCTACGTTTGCCCACCCCTGTAGGATAGGGGTGATGGGTATGGTTTGAAGAGATATTTAGGAGACAGATTGACTGGACTTGCAAGTATGAGAAGTGAAGGGCATGGAAAATTAAGAATAGTACCAAGAGTCCTGGTATGGCAGACCAGTGGCTGACTATATTTTCATTCTGACGGGGAGGGATCTCAGAAGGAGGAGGTGTGCTCTGGGAGAGACTCCTCAGCTCAGTTTTAAACACGTGAGACTGGAGGGAACATTTCTATGGGCTATTTAAATAGAGATACAGAACTAGGAGGAAGGTGATATTCAAAATAGACTGGAAATACAAATTTGGGATTGACCAGCAAAGTGGGGGTCACGGAATCCTTGGGGATATTTTTGAGATTGCCCACGAGGAAGAAATAGAATGGAAGAAAAATGGGGATAAAGACAGAGCCTGTGAAACAACAACATGTTGTAGAATTGATCAATGTAGAGGAGCATCCAAAACAAAAGACCTGGCAGGGACAGGCAGAGAGGTAGAAGAAAACCAGAAGAGAGTTGTTACTACATTAACCAAGGAAGGGAGGCAGAAAGAGGAAGAAGTCAACACTATCATGAGATACAGACACATGTAGTGATGCACCACATAACTACATTTGGGTCAATGACAGACCCACAAGGTTGTCCCACAAGATTATAATGAGGCTAAAAATGTCTGATTACTCAGGGAATCGAAGCGTCATAGAGCAACACATTACTCATGTGTTTGAGCTGCCTCTGGTGTAAAAGTATAGCACTTGTAATTAGGTACAGGACATAATACTTGATCATGATAACGTTACTGTTTTCTGTATTTACTATACTTTTAATTGATATTTTAGAGTGTACTCTTTCTATTTACAAAAATTGTTTGCCATAAAAAAGGAGGAAACCGTACCTTTCGTGACAGCATGGATGGACCTGGAGAACCTTAGGCTAAGTGACATAAGCCAGTCAGAGAAAGACAAATGCCATATGATTTCCCTTATAATGTGGAACCTAAAGAAGAACTGAAACTAACAAACAAAATAGAAACAAACTCATGGATACAGAGAGCAGACGGACAGCTTTCAGAGGGAGGGGTTTGGGAGGTTGGGTGAACAAGATGAAGGGATTGAGCAAAAATAAAACCCCTCATGGGCACAGACAGCGGTACGGTGACTCCCAGAGGGTAAGCGGGTGGTGAAGAGACACAGGAGAGGGTCAAGGGGGAATAAATGGCGATGGAAGGAGACTTGACTTGGAGTGGTGAACACACAATACAGTGCACAGATGATGAGTTATAGAATTGTACACCTGACACCTATATAGTTTCATTAACCAATGTCACCCCGATAAATTCAATTAAACTTTTAAAAATCATTTGCTATCAAACACTATGCGATGTTATGCCAGCAGCAGCCTCATACATCTTGTGTTTACATCTCTTGATTGCATCATTTTCACTTGTGCTTGATTTAATCTCATGTTGTTTTATAAATTTAGTGTAGCCAACGTATACAGTGTTTATAGAGTCTACAGCCACGCATAGCAATACCCTAGGCTTTCACTTTCGCTCACCACTCACTCACCGACTCCCCCAGAGCAACTTCCACTCCTGCAGGCTCCACTCAGGGTGAGTGCCCTTCCCTTGGCATTGTATTACTTTGTGATCCTTTATATTATATTTTTACTGTACCTTTTCCAGGATTCGAAGTGCTTAGATTCACAAGCACTTACCATTGTATTACAATTGCCTACAGTATTCAGTACAGTAACACGCGGTACGGGCTTGTAGCCTAGGAGCAACAGGCTGTATCGGGCAGCCTAGGTATGTAGCAGGCTATACCATCTAGGTTTGTGTAAGTGCCTCTGTGATGTTCCCATGACAACAAAAGCATGTACAGATGCACTTCTCAGAAGGTATCCCCAGCATAAAAGGCATGGGACTATAGTTTCAAATTAGAACTATAAACAATTCTAGGTAGATAACTGTAGACACATGAATAACAGTCAAGAAAATATTAAGAATAAATATAAGAAAAGAAGGTAGCAAACGGATACACTTGTCTAAGAAAGAGATGATGAGAACCTGGGCTAGGTCAATAGCAATGGTTTAACAAGGGAAAGATATACAGATTTGGGGATTATAGACGACAAATTTACAGATGAGGAATGAGGGGAAGAACAGAGTCAGGGAGAAGAGAGGTGGTTAACTGAGTTAGGAAGTGGTGGAACTTGAGGAACCACTGAGATTTCCTCGTGGAACACTAAGTGAAGAAAAATGATCTTCAGCTCGGAAGGGACGTCAGGAAAAGAGAGATCCGCTAGAGGTTTCTTTTCCACCAATTATACCCGTGAGTGAGGAATGCTGGCAGAATGAGGGGTGTGTCCAGGGAGGATTTGGGAACCAGTCTTACAAAGGAGCAGAAGGAAAGCCGAGAAGAGCACTCACTGACGTAGAGAGAACTGGGAGAACAGTGTCCTCCATCCTCCAACCAAACTGAGAGAAACAGGAGGAGTATTCACAAAAGACCGAATGCTACAGAAAGCTTTGTTTGCGTGGGCCAGTTCTCCAGGACTGACTCCCGGAAATCCAGTTCCCATTCTAGGTACTTACAGCATGAAGTTACAAAGACTGGAATACTCCTGCAAATACCAGGACTTGGATTAACAAGTTATTAAATGTATATAAAGAGGAGATACATATGCACATGTATACATACATGGTTTGCGTTAGGAAATTCCTGAATTTAAGGAACTTCTTGGATGGATGGAGATATATATATACATCATATATATGATACATATGATATATATATATATGAAATGACTATCAATATATCTGGCAGAACTTTAATGTTTTTAGTCTGGCTGAAGTTCATTGTCAAAGAGTAAATCTTTAATGACATATTGAGTAAAAGCTAGGGTGGTCAACTGATAAACAAAATGAATGGATACACTGTGTAAGCTTTGGAAAAAACTCCCTAAGCAACATTTTGAAGGGACCGTCATAGGAAATGTTATCCGAAATACTGCATGGCCACTCTCCAAATCCCCATGGATTTACTCAGCTGCTTGTCAAAGCCATGCTACAGTTAGGAAATTGACATACAGCATCCTCTAAGGCTATATTGCATATTAGACATAAGATTTATTCCAGGAAAATAGATAAAATATTTTAATGACAATCAGCAGCCTATTTGGGCTGAATATCATTTCAAAGTAGACACTCAGGAGGAAGTGTAAACCTGCGAATAAGACCAACTGGTGTTACAGGAGTAACACCAAAACCGTTCTGAAGACCGCAAGCATTTCAACCCACATTAACAAGATACTTTGGTAGAACCTGCATGTCTTAAATTAGATAATGATTATATTAATGGATAAATACATTAACCGTAATATAGGCTTATCTTCTTCCATGCACAAGCTGTTTTCCTTCATGTGTTTGCTAATTTGAATGTTTTCATATCTAATTAAATTGGTAGGTCTAATAAGATAAACGCTACATCTTAAATGCTAGGTGGATCGCTAAATATAAATCGTCTTGATGTACAGTGACTGTAATGAGAATTAGGCATATCTCAAGGTACAGGCTCTGTCCCCCAAAACGGCACCAGGTTCGTACCACTTTCCTCAACTCAGCCCCACCCTCGCCACTCCAAGCGGCTGTTGCACTGAAAAACCCAGGATTGTCTGTAGCTGAGAAAGTCTTCACATTATAAATTCAGACAGCTTGAAATTACTTTGTATCCAGACTCAACAACCTCCCAGCCTCTAATAAATCCACAAAATGGAATTTATAAGCAACAGAAACAATGTAGAACTTTTTAAACAAAAGTTCTGGACCAGCGGTTAGCTTAGTGGCCGGGGAAGTTATATTTTGGCCTCAGACCTCTATAAAATGCCTCCTATGGATTTAATAATAAAAACAGAACCTCTATCTTCGAGAGTAAACTGCAGGGGTTCTCTTTGCCACGTTCCAATGTAATAGAGTAGCCATGACTTCATATTTATTAAAATCCATATCATCATTTTAATACACTACTTTATCTTTCCAGGAGAGTGCATAGAGTGCAGCGAAAGCCATATTTTACAAGCCAATTTTAAATGCCTTTTAATGATGATTCACGGTGCTCTAATACAGATTTCTCATCAATATCGCCATCCTGCAGGCACGCATTAAAGCTGCAAATCATTTCTTGGGTGGTGCAACTGTCAGACTGCAAATGCACTATACACATAACTCAGAGATTTGAGTTAAGCATCTCCATGGGATGCAATGGGTATAATCTGATTTCTGCAGACTGGAAGGAATGCCACTTATGCCAAAGATAGATTTGAGTGCCCTTCATTGGAAGATATGCCTGATTCTATCTATCTATCTATCTATCTATCTATCTATCTATCTATCTCCTCCCCCTTTTTCCCACCCCCCAATGAAGAAAAGCAGGCAGACACTTCAGTTGAGAGCTGCCTGCCCACTCCTCAAATAACCACGAGTTGAACATCTGTCTAGGTTTCTACAATGTACAAATTGTTTGATTGTTTAATTCTTTTTTTCCCCTAGTAAGTGTTAATCAGCATTCCTGCTGGTGGTCCTTAGGGTCATTACCATGAAACTTGTAAATGATTTTAAAGATGTAGCTGAGATAAAGGGGGACACCTGTGGATGAGTTCTTTCCATTATCATTAGCATAAACCCTCACAGGCCCATTCCTGCAACGTTGTGATAAACTGCTGGAAACTGAAATGCTTAATACAAAACTTGGTGGGAAAGCTGAAATTGTTCTGGGTCTTTAGCATATTTTCACGTTGGTATTAAGAATGTTAGAAATAATTTAATCATTGCCTGATTATAGCGATGTTAGGAGTAATGAAATCCTTGCCTTATTACATATGGACTCATTCAGAGCCTCATTATTTATTTGGCAAGCATTAAGCATCAGATCAATTTAGTCAGATACTTGAAAATGGGGAATTCAAGATGAAAGCTAAAGTGAAGATTAAGAGGTAAAATTAAAATTATTTATTTCTTGCAGCCACAGAGCAATTTTCTTTGCAAGCCACCGTATCCCCTAAGAGTTTAAATGGGTGAAAGGGCAAATGGGAGAGTCCACCTCAAAGAAGGGGATTTAAAAGGAAGAAGAGTTGGCTAGGCATCCCGCACTTACATTTGCCTGGGTCAGATGACAAAGGAAGAAGAGGGTGATAACTCTGATTTGTAGCTATGGAATATACTCTGTGCTTTTGTGCAACTGATTATTATTGGAATGGTTTCCACTTGCAGCTCAATAGAAATGGGAAGAAGGGAAGTACATGCTAATCACTTGGGAATCTGTAGTTTCATTTTGCATATGACGATGTCCTGACATTAGCAGGATGCACTGATGTATTTAGCACTATTTTGGTTCTGGAATTAGAGTAGTGGTCCCGTCAATGATACATATTTTCACATTGCAATGTCTATGGGAAAGCATCCCACCCACGCTTAATTGAGGCTGGAGATAATGCCATTGTAAGCAACTATCTGGTTGTTCCTTGTAAGGAAATTTTCTAATGTATTGATCCATGGCAATAATTACTGGATTGGGTCACAGGAAGCTGATGAAGCTCATTGTGTAATGGGGAATAATTGCCGATAAACTCATACAGGAAGCCTTAGGGGGGAAAAATAACTTCTTCCTTCTGAGCATAGAAGTAATTGGACCTAGAAGGGCCAAGACTATCATAGAACAGTATTGGGATTTGTTATCCTCATTCTTATATAGCACACAGAATATGTATGATAACATAGAAAACCAGTGGTCGGTGTGAGAAATTGGACTGATTTCTGACCTTTTTGGATAAGGTGAGAAACTCAACATTAAGAACGAATGTTGGAAGTGTGTCAGACCATTAACCACAGGAAAAAAAGATGCATGTTTATAACTGAAAGGGACACGGTGTAGCACGGGCACAGAGGGAATATATATGTATGCTTAGTATTGTTAATGGTGAACAGCAACAGATACTACAGGTGAAGTTACCCCTTGGTCTGTGAGGTTGGCTACAAGAGAATTCAGAGCCAAGAATTCTAATTATAAGAGAAGGTTTCTTTAGAAAGTCACAGAGGTGGAAGTGAGCCAGCTGGGTAGACTCGGAAAAATAGTGACAGAGGCAAAAGAAGGGCCCTTCGAGCTCAGAGAAAAGGAGCAAAGGTACCCTCCTTGAGGGAAGAAAGTGGGTGGAGAAAGGCACGGGCATTCTCACGGGAGAGAGACAGGGAGCACACAGGAGTCTTTCATCGTAGGGGATTTTACCCGTTTTCTAAAGGTGGGGATTTTAGGGGAGGCCTCAGGGGAGGATCTCAATAGAATACTCATCCGCTTCCAGGTGTGTCCTTCTCAGGGTCATGGTCTTTCCTGATTGGTCAGCGCTAGGGTGGGGGGTCAGCAGTCACTGCTGCTCAGCCTGACGTCAGCTGTGGCATCACTTCATCTGGTTTTGCTGCTTTTCTGGGCCTGGAGCTGAAACTCAACTGAGGCCTAGATGTTCTCTCTAGTTTGACCAAAATTCTGTCTCTGTGGTCCACAGAGGTGACACTTTGTCCCTAAGATAATCTGATGAGGGTCAGAACCTCCTTGTTCTGAGGGCTTGGTGCTTACGGGAGTGGTCAGGCAAGGGCTTACATGGGAGTCTTACGAGGCTATTCTCCGGCCCCCTTGTTCCTCCCCTAAGAAGGTCTAAACCACGTGACTAGTGATATGAAAGGTCGGAAGTCTAAACCACATCACCAGTGACAAGCCAAGGGCGGAAAGGTGACCCTGGGGTAAGGCCCTAGCCTATAATACTTGTTTTCCCAGTTTGCCCCTTGCCAGGTAGACACTGGGGCTTTCTGCCCTGGTGACCTTCTGTACCTGGTCTAGCGTTCCTACTCTGCTCACGTCTGTATAAATGCCTACGATTACCTCATTAAGGAAATGGGACAAAACAAAATGAAACAAGCAAACAAAAAAAACCCTTAAAAAAATGGAAATCAACATTCTTATTGGGCCAGGCATTGGGTTAGAAGCTTTTTACACGCAGCATTTTACGTGATCCTGCTAATCAAAATGTAGGCTGTAGGAGACACAGATTTAAAAAAAAAAAAAATAGACAAGGAAACAGATTGAGGCAGATTATGTCAGTGCTCTGAGTCACGCGTTTTAGAAATGATTAACCTGAATTTAAAACCAACCCTTTGAATCTAAGACCCCTGACTCTTTAAAACTGCACCTTTGGTTTACCCAGCACAGACCATTGGGTAAAACAAACCCTACGGCCCCCAAACATCACCCAGTGGCACAGACCCCTCCTGGCCTTCTCCACACTTCCGTGAGCCAGCTGGAGAGGCTGATGGAGGACCACGGAGGTCAAACAGCTTCTGTGAAGTGACCCCAAATTCAATAAACAGTCGTTTAATCTGCTGAAGTGGTGAAAGTGACTTTTGTCTCAGTCAGGAGTGAATCAATTCATTCCCATCGGATTTTTTTTTTTAATGCTCAGATTTTACTAGTCAGCTCAGGAGAAAATCAAGAGGAGTGGTTAAAAGGAGAAGTACCTTTTTTAAAACCTGCTTTTGTTTCTTATATTGGCTTGAAGGTCTGTCAAAAGGGACAGTGCAAAAACAGGGAATTCATGTGCTCCTTTGCAGAAGTTATCTTTGGGTAATGTTTTCACCCCTCGCCAGTCCCCGCGTGATTTTCGGGCAAGGCCTACTGACTTCTTAAATAACTCCACATCACCAGGTTGCCACAGCCTCTTGATCATATCAAGTTTTGCTCTGTTTAATACCCTGGCTAGAAACAGGCACCAAGCACAATCAAACATATGGGAAAAGCTCTTGGGCTCTTGGTAGAAGTCAATTCGTACTGTCAATGCCTTTGTGGATAATCCTTTCACTCTTAGGAAGTTTACATTTTTTCCTTCTTTAAAGAAATTTTAACTCTCCAGTATTTCCTGAATTCACAACTGTCCGTTTGATAAAGATGAAAATAGGCTCGCTACTCTGATAAAGATTTGCTGCCCCTCGTGGTCATTGGTCCGGTGTCAGAACAGTTTGGTTTTGTCTTTTAAATAAAGATTCTTTGCAAATAAGAGGCTTCCCAGTGTTAATGATACTGAGCCCTTCTAAGCAATCAAAGGAAGTGGGGCTGTGGGTATACTGGAGAGGATAGATGGAGTGTGGCATCTCTCCAAATATTATATCAAGATGGAAATATTATATCAAGATGGAAATATGTGGAGGATAATATCATAAACTCAGGTTAAAATGAGTCAAACACTTTCAAAGCCGGAGGCCCTAGAAAAGAGATGTAAACAATGCCAGATAGACACAATGTTTAGTTTCAGATTACAAAAACTGGTAGGCGATATTAGAATTCCGCAAAGTTTAAATATTACCCAATAAATATTAAGGCATTGTATGCATGTGAAATCAAGGTAGTGAAGGAAGAGAGGATGGGCTAACACCAATGAAGGAAGTAATTTTGACTACTTAAAGACAGAATGTTCGGGAAGGAGAAGAAGGCAAGGAGGAGGTTGCACTGCGGTGGGCCGAGGGAGAATACACAAGCCCCTATGCTGCGGGTGTGAGCTCATCCGCTCCAGCAGAACGACAGAAGAAAAAATACAGCACACGCTCTGTCTGTTACCAAGTGTGTGAGAATGCATGAGAGCACCTCCAATGGATTCTTTTTTATGGGAATCCCTTGTTTTTCTCCTCCTTTTGAAAGGTTTTACAAGGTCATCTTGCTAACAGACCTGGCCAAAGTCACATGGAACTCCCATTTCCCTTTCTGGGAGGGAGGACAGGGTGAAGGTCTGTTAATAAGCGAAAGAGTTGCACTTCCTACACTGAAGATGAGTTCCACGTGCCCCACCACCATCCCACTCCACCTGCCCCGCTGTGAAGCCATAGAACATGCTGCAGCCACAGAATATTTATAGATGTATGTACATGCATACATATCGGGTTGGTTTATAATCCTCAACTACCTGTATGCCTGGGTTCCCCATGCTGTAGAGGGAAAATATAAAAAGGAAAAATATTAGTTACAATTTATATGAAAATATCATCATCTAAGGAGTTATTTTGGAAGATTAGGCCAACACCAGCTTCAGAATACCTTATCATTTCCATACTCATGCACCCTAAAGCGGACATATCAAAGGGGGCCCCTTTGAACCAGCTACACCTCCGTGTACAGGGGCATGCTCCAGGTGTAAACCCTGTTTGTGTAAAGCGTGATACAATCTCTCCCATCCTAAAAAAAACTCCTCTCTGGACACCATTTACTTCTCCAGTGTCTCTACTCTCCTTTACAGAAAACCACTTTAAATTTTCTGTCTCTAATTCCTCTTTTGTCATTCTCCTTCTTTCCAGTGTATGACTGTGAACTAAAGCACGCATGTGTGACAGTGCACTACACATGAATGTGTAGCTTAACCAATTGCTGTAAGGCGAACACCCACGTAAACACCACCCAGGTTATGAAATAAAATATTTCTTGCAGCCCAGAATTTTCTACCTGCATCTTGATTGTAATGCATTCCCTCCCACCTATAAATAACCAGTACCTTGATTTGATTTTTATGCTGTTCTTCTCCTTGATTTGAAAGAGTAGTCTATATAATTATGCTTCTATAAACAATGTATTTTTTTAACTTTTCCTATTTTTGAACATGATATAAATTGAAACATGTTGGCTTCCATTTTACTCAAAATTATAGTTTTAAGATTTACCCAATCTCAATGCTCAGAATTGCTAAGGTTCTTCCATTTCCGTCTGTATTTAAATTTTTATATATGTCACAATGTAGATAACTTGTTGAGTATAGGCAAGTATTTGGGTTGTTTATAGGGCTTGGTCGTTATGAACAATAATACACCAAATGGTTTTCAAAAGTACCGGTTTCCTCCGTGTCTGGCAGCGTGGGAGATTCCCTGTCGTTCCACATTCTCACCAGGATTCTGTGCTCTCGGGTGTATTTCTCCCTTTAACCAGTCAGGCAGGCCTGCAGGGGCACTACACTGAGACCTCGATTTTCCCTCCTCTGAGCATTTGTAGTATCTATTGACTATTTGGATTTCCATGCTTTAGAAGTGTTGGTGAAATTTTTTTCCAGATTTTAGAAACAGGGTTATCCTTTTTTTATTTGTAAAATTCCTTTACGTATTATGAGTATGAGTTCTTTGTCAGGTAAATGTATTTTCAATGTTCAGTTTTCATGATTTTAATGGAGTCACCCAGGTTAGAAACTCTTATAGTATAGTCTGCTTAAAAATATTTGTATATCTAATTTAAGAATTTGTTCTACTCTGGAAGTCATGAAGATATCCTATTATTATCTAAAAATTCATTGTTTTGACTTTCATAGTTATGTTCACAATTCACCGAGAATTGTTTTTCCCGTAGCTTATGAGACTTGTAATAACACCTTTGTTGTCAAACAAGTCTGTTCATAATTTATGTAAAACTAGTTTAGAAAAACAAAGGACAAAAAAATGAAAGCATATACTGTTGTAAGATTTATATGATATATGTAAAAAGATACATTATAGAAGGCAGAATGTAGTAAGTTAAAGCTGTTATGGTAAATTTTAGAGGTGAGCCCTAAAAAACCCCACAAAGACATATAGCTGACAACCAACAGGGGAAGTAGAATGGAATCATAGAGCTTAATCTAAAAACAAAAAAGGAAAAAATCAAAGAAAGGAGGTAATAATCTTAGAAAATAAATATCAAGATGGTAGATTTATATTCAAATACATTGTTAATGATATCAAGTGAAAATGATGTAAGTACACCAATTATAGACAGAGACTGTCAGACTGGATAGAACAGCAAGACTTAACTATATGCTGTCTACAATAAAACTCATTTTGAGGAAGTAATTTTGACAACATAATATCTATACATAAGAAATAATAATCTCACCCTGGCTGGTTTAGCTCAGTGGATTGAGCATGGGCCTGCAAACCAAAAGGTTGCTGGTTCAATTCCCAGTCAGGGCACATGCCTGGGTTGCGGGCCAGGTCCCCAATAGGGGGCGCTTGATAAGCAACCACACATTGATGTTTCTCTCCCTCTCTTTCTCCTTCCCTTTCCCTCTCTCTAAAAATAAATAAATAATTTGTTTTAAAAAAAGAAGAAATAATAATCTGAATTCTCACTTTACATCATTACAAAATTAACTCAAAACAGATTCCACATCTAAATGTTATCTCTTAAACTACTGAAAATCCAGATCTTTGTGCCACTGTGTTACACTAAGATTTCTTGAGTAAGATGCAAAAAGAAAAAAAGACTGATAGGCTTCATCTAAATTTAAAACTTTACTCTTCCAAGGACCCTTTTAATACATTGAAAAGGCAAACCCAATGAAAGAAAGTATTTGCATAATCTATATGTCAGATAAAGAACTTCTATGCCAAATACATAAAGCACTCGTATAATATGATAAGCAATTTAATTTAAAAATTGGTTAAAAAATACTGTAACTTTTTTCAACAAAGACAAACAATATATAAGCCCATGAAAAGAGGCTCGACATCATTAGCTGAGGAAAATTCACATTAAAACAAAATTATATAGTACTGCACACTCACCAGAAGAGCTACAACGAATACCACTGAAAAGACCAGGAGTTAGAAAAAGGACGAACAATTGGACCTGTAATACACTGTTGATATTGATGCCACATTGTAAGCTACTTTGTAAACAAATTTTTCTTATAAAGTTAATCATACTTGTATCATATGATAATGTACATCTGCCCAGAGATTTGTATGCCCAAAGATATTCACAGAAGCTCTGTTCATTACCGTCAAAATTGGAAGCAACACTACGTCCATCAACTGAACAAGTTGTTATGTGTCCATACCGTGGAAAGCTACCCAGGAATCAAGGGAAAACAAACCACTGGTCCATGTGACAAATGAATGAATCTTCACGCAGAACATGAAGTGAACGAGAAACCAGGCACAAAAGAATGTATGCTGTATGATTCCACTTTTATGAAGCTGAATACATGTTAATAAAATTTATTATTATTATATATTATATTTTCAGATAACAGAACTTACCTGAAATTCTAGGGAGAGTGACAGAATAAAGGCCAGTGATTGCCAGGATGAGAATGAGGTTTTATTGGGAATGAGCACAAAGGTATTGTGGAGTGATGGAAACTTCACTCCACATGACCGCATTCATTCATCAAAATCCATCAAATTTACCAGTATCATATAGGAAGCATGCGCTAAGCATAGGATTATTTAAATGAATATTCTTTGGATTAAACTCTAAGGAGCAGATATATGTTGGTAAGCAAAAATTATAATTACAAATAAAAAAGTGAAATCCGTGCCATCTCAGACGCACATGCCTATGTTCTCCATCAGGCCTGGGACCGCCATGGCAGCTGTGCTCACAGAGCTCACGTCCCAGGAAACAGCGAAGGGAACAACTAGTTCCCCCTAAACTCCCAGAAAGGACTTTGTAGAGGTCATTTCAGAGCAAAGTCTCAATGAAGTAGTCCATTAGGCACTGGGAAAAGCAAGTACAAAAATACTATTTAATTTAATACCATGTCATTAAATCAAAGATAGTTCTGTGTGGCTTCTTCTAACCAGTGAAAGCATAGTCTCTGCAAAGTTTCAAAGCCCTGCATTCATGCAAACTACCTGATACTACGGGTACCGCCTCAAATTTGTATTTTCTGGCTTTGGATTCATCTTCTGGCTCCCTACTGAAATGCTAGGATAAAAATGATCAAATTTAGTTCTTATAATGAAATAAAAGGTGTGTTCTGGCAGGTGAAATTTTCCAGGGTGCTCATAATTTGTTTTCGAGGACTCACCATTAAGATGACGTTAAAAGCTACAAGGTCTACAAATTGTCATTAACTTCTACCAGTGTGGGATCTTGTCTGCTCTGTTTACCTGTCCTCCGCAGTGTCTGAGATGTGATGAAGGTTCAGTAGATATTGTTGCTGTCGAATGGACAGAAAATCATGTTCTGACAACTTACTCTATCTGCTTCCTGCCCCTTCATAGTCAAGAAAAATACTTTGTAACTCAGTGACCCCAACAATGCACTCTTTATTTCTCCCTGGTAATGCCCACTTTAACCTTCTAATGAATGGGTCAAAACAAATATGTTGGCATTAGGATGAGGTATTCCATGTGTGAGTCTAGGACCATTCAGGTTATAAGTGAAAATACAGAAATATTTGTACACTTAAGAAATCTGGATTTTTGTGATATTTATCCAAGCACTCCATGGAGTCTCTGGTTGCTTGACATCTGAGCAGCAACCAGAAGTCTGGGTCTGTTGCCCCTGGCCGAGTGTAGCCGAGTGTGTGGTATCATCACACGCGTGTGGAACTGACAAACCACGAACACTTACCCTGCAATCTGCCCACAAAATGCTTTACACCAGTTAAATGTCTTGCACTTGAAACCAAGTGACATTGAATGCTTCTTTCCACACTTCTCAATTCAACAGGTGAGATTAGATTGTGTAGTATCTATTGTGTAGTACTATGTTTGAGATGTGGCTCAACATAATTGCCTGCAAGATGGCTGGATTTACTAGTAATTCAAGACCCTGTGAATCGGCCCAGCTCATTTCTGGCATTCTGTCACACGCTTTTCAATCTGTGTTTTTCTCTTTTACCCTTTTTGTCCTATGAGTGGAGAATGTCTTTTATTTTTGAAGGGAAGGAAACACAACAGTAAATACTATACCCCCCTTTATGTTACTTCCATGTGGCATTTGTGACCAAGGAATTAAAACAATGATCAATTCTTCTACTATTACCACAGAGAGCAGGAAACCCAAGCACCTAGATTTAATCAGTTTTTTCCCAAAACCGTCTTGTAAAGTCAACTTTAGAAGGAGAGTACGTTAATTTTAAATTAGTTGTCAATTAGTTTAAAAGCACAAACATGAATAACGACACAAAACATTTTTTGAACTAGTCAAAGCGGCTGTTTGTCTCACAATGTTAAAAGGCATCTTTGTACCTAAAACCTGTATAATTTTGTTAACTGGTAAATTTCAATTAAAAAAGCATCTTTGGCCCTGGCTGGCATAGCTCAGTGGATTGAGTGTGGGCTGTGAACCAAAGCATCACAGGTTCCATTCCCAGTCAGGGCACATGCCTGGGTTGCAGGCCAGGTCCCCAGTGAGGGCTATGTGAGAGGCAACCACACGTTGATTCTCTCTCTCTCTTTCTCCCTCCCTTCCTCTCTCTAAAAATAAATAAAATCTTTTTTAAAAAAGCATCTTTGTGGGTAGAGCTTTGGACTGTTAAGTTAGAAGCTCCTGTTTGTTTGCCTTGCGAGGCCATTATCTAACCCTGAGATTGCAGATAAGATCATTAAACAGCACATCCAAGATCTTTTTCCTTATCTGTCAAATAGCAGTGATAATAGAGTTTTCTATGAAAATCAAGCCTGATAACGTATGCTAAAATGCCAACCAAAGTACACTTTGTACGCAATGTGCAAACATTTGTTATCACATAGAGTTTTTTGTATACCCAGAGCATTGTGTTATACCTTACACATAAATGACTCAGGCAGACAAAGTTATCAGGGCTAGTGATCCCCTTTGTTAACCACTTATAAACTCTGTTACAGTCCCCACAACAGCAGAGAAGAGCTCACATATTTTTGGCTTCCCTGGATGCTGAGCAACTCAGGGTCCTCAAAGACAAAAAAAACTAGTTAACCTTTAAAAATGCTTTCATTGAGATGAACCACAGAAACGGCTCAAAAGATATATTGAATATTGACTATAATACAGTTCCTTGTCTTCATGGAGTTTTTAGAATTTAGTTGATTTATATGCATAAAATTAAAATTTTATCTTTCCCCAAAGTGCCCTCCAACTGAAAATTCCTATCGAAAGTCCCGCTTTGCACATCCTCCCAACCTTCGTGCTTTCTTCCTCCAGCGGCAACCATCATTCGTACTGCACTCAGTCGTACCCCACTGAGGTCTCCTCTACCTTTAGCCCTTCACATCTTCCCCATCATCCCCACCCAAGGCCTGCTCTTCCTTCCCTGTGCAGCTCAGACTTTGCATCCACCATTTAAAGTCTTCCTTAAAACATTCTATACTTACTTTCACCGCAATGTTTCCAGTGATGACAACTCTCTTCACTCTCGGAGAACATGGCCTAGATCCGTGCAGGAAAGGGGAGCACACTGGAATCGCCACAGACGCCTGGTCTCTAATCCCGGCCAGACCTTCAAGTCTGCCCCCGACCCCGTCTTCCTGTGTTTCCTGAGACAGTGCGCTCATCCGTTCTCCAAAGCAGCAATGATCAACTTTCTTGTCCATTTCCCATCTATTCTACAAACCCTGATCGTTCTCTACTACTGCACAATAGAAACAGACCATTTGAAAGGAGAATTACGTCGATGTTTGCTATAATTCTACACACCTACCTGTATCTCTTTCTGAATTGCCAAACACTGCCTCTGTGCTAGCTTGTTCCTACTACTGTTTAAACATAACAGGGTGTCATCAGCAACATGGCAAAATATAGGTGCCTACCACGAATGCCTAACCCCAGATATACGACATCAGGATTTCTAAGTCAGAAACCAGTTACGCTTTTAACAATCCTCAAGGTATTCTGATACTTATTCCTAGTTAAGAAATACTGCACATGCACACACATATGCACAAACACACATACAATTTCAAAACAAAACAAAGAAAAGAAACAGTGCACTTGATCAGTGGTGTTCGAAGTATGATCCATGAACCAGCAGCATCACCATCATCTAAACACGAGAAAAAGCACCAATTTCTGGACCATACCCCAGGTACACTAATCAGAAACTCCCTGGGAAGTGGGGCCCAGCAATCTGTATTTTTCAAAACCCTCAGGGTGTTTCTGATATAAATTAATGGTTGAAGGCATTGCCTGAGGCCAATCTTATAATAGGGGTGGTATTTCCAACCCTACATTGTGTATGCAGAACATACTTTGGTATTTGATTACAGTAACCTTCCTTTTTGAGACAGGATGATGGCCCCAGCATCCTCAACAGAAAGATGCAGGAACTATTGGCAATCAGTCAGTTATACCTTGAGTTGAAATCTTTCTTTGATTCTTGCTACCATTTCCAACAGGACTCATGCTACTTCTCAGTACATAGAAAACTGTTGAGGACATAGGCTTCAGCAATGGAGCAGAGAAAGTTAGACACGTAGACATGAGTTTTAAGATACCCCAAGAGAAAGGAAAGAACAAAAGAAATGGGGTGGGGGAAAGATCTCCTAAATGCAGGGAGAAGAATTGTGGGGCTTGGGGAGGGCAAGAGTGGAGGGAAACCAGACAAAAGGGGACTACAACAGGACCCAATAGCCAGAGCAAAAGGAGATTTGGGCTACTCTAACTTTTAAATCCTATCATGTTCATTTCCATTCTCAAACTACTGAGATGGTACCAGAGGGCCAGGTGTTCACAATAGTGTGATGGCAGGATTTCCCTAACTGGTCTTATTGAAGAGGGAAGAGCATGCAAAAAAACACTGTCCAATTGTTAACCTTAAGGCAGTACTCCCAAACAGACTAAATTTAAGGAATTTAAAACACTTTCGAGAATTTTTGAGTTTTTTTAAATTTTACCATAATGGGTTTAATACAATTCATACTGAGGCTTTTCAGCCCCACTTATTTGATTGTCTTTAGAAAGTCCTCCTTTCATTAACGACACTGCCTAAGAGTGACTGTTCCCCTGGTTTTGAGAGGAATAGGACATTTGATGGGCAGAACCATAATTTTTGTTTATGCAAACCATTGTATGTTCGAAACCTCAATAGATCCAAAATAGAGTATTAACAGAAGTAACCAGAGAGTTTCAAATGCATTTCTAACAGCCTCATTTAATAAATACCTCTTCTTTGTCCATTATTTCACAAATATTTTGAAAGCTTGAATGGTCTCATTTGAATGTATGTTTCCGTGCTAGAATTTGTGTAACTTTGCTGTCACCAGCAGGTTGCTGTGTGAATTAGATGTTTTCATCTCAGCACATTCTCATTGTGTCTAACAGTTAAAAATTGAGGAATCAGCTATCCTGTTATTTTTCTTCAACTTGAGATGCTCTGTAGAGAGCAATTAAGCATTAACATATTACATCTGGGAAAGTAGTAATTATTATTTTTTGATTTGCCTGAAGAGGATAGTGTGGACATATATCAGCCAAAGAGCCATTTGTATTTTTTTTCTCGAGCAGCAGATTTATCTCTCCATTAAATGTAGAAAGATCATCAATATCCACTACATGACTTCAATTAACTGAACATTTTGTCAACCACTGCTATTCTCCAGCTGCCAGACGTACCATATGAAATAATAGAGAACCTGTCCCATTTTCTCATCTTCCTTCTCAATTGAACAACAACAACAAAAAAAATACAACGACAAGAGGATATTAAAACTAAGCCAGCCTTTAAGTTGGCATCTGCTCTCCCACAGACAATTTATAAAAAGCTGTGGAAGCACCAGTGTAAAGGCAAGAACACAAAGGTATTAAAAGTCTTCCCTTCCCCCACATCATTCCATTGTCAATGAGCTTGGTTCTTGTGCTTCCCAGAAAACCTCAGGCCCACCGAGGCATAAAAAGAGAATGATTCAGAAAATATTCTCCTTTGGCAAAGACAGAAGTGCCCAAGAAAACTACCGGTCAGTCACAAATAGTTCATTAATGTAATTTGACGTTATAACAGATTGATTTATTATTATCAACTATATATTATTTCCCAAGATTTTGTGAAACCTAAAACATCCCAGATGACAACAGAGCCTTAAAACGTGTATTTAATTTAGGTTCATCTTTTTTTAATAAGGAATGTACAAGAATTTACAACATGGAGGTAAGAACATAAATTATGCTTATTAAGTTACGTTCGAGTCTAGCCCATACGCACAGACTGATGTAGACCATCTAAAAGAACTGCTTGACTTTTTTATACTCATATTCATAAGGAATATGAAAGGACAGGGAGGAAGGCAGGAAGGAGGGGGAGGGGAAGGGGAGGGGAAGAGGGAGAGGTGAAAGGAGGAAGGAAAGAGGGAGAGATGGTGGCGAGAGAGTTTGTATGAATTTGGGAATAAAAAGGAAGAAGCCCTTTGGGTAAAAGATAAAGACAAGCCACAGGAAACATCCCTTGTGGACACTTTAATATTCTTCATTCGAAAGAACAGACTAGTCTCCTGGTGGGAGATGTGGGGGCAGGGATCCCAGAGGACAATGAGCAGAAGAGCCCCAGGATGAGGGAAAACAAGGCAGTGGGACAGGGGAGGAAGCCCCTCACGGCAGCAGCTTTAGCCATCAAGAACTTCAGTGTCATTCCTCCCGGTCCACCTTCCCTCTGGGGGAGGCCGGGATTGTATCCAAGAGCATTTGAAGGAGATTTAGGGCATTTCGAAGAGCCTTTATCTCATGGATGCTCAAAAGCAACCTTACCCCCTCCCAATATCCCACCATAGGACCAAGAACTTGAGTGCCTGTGTGTTTGTGGCTCTTTGAAGAAGCCCCAAGAAATAAAACTCCTGCCCCTCCCCACCTAACAACAAAAGGAAGAGACCCTAAGGCAAAGGCAGTTGGGAGTGGCCACAGAAGACGTGTTAGAGATTCTTTCTGTTTCCCAGAATTTGGTTTAAGATTCCAGAGATAAGACATCTCTGAGCCATGATACCATCTAGGTATTTGGCTACAGTGTGAAGAAAAGGCCAGAGATTTGAGTGGGTGGCCACGCAAAGGTTTGGAGTGCCTGAGATAGCTGATGGCGGTTGGACTGAAAGGAAAGGCTGAAGCAGGAGCCAATTCACAAACACACACAAAAAAGTTGTGGGGCAGGGAGAGACAAGAGCATGTGAGAATGGGTTTCCCAGAAAGGGGAATAAACACGAGTTTGGCAGTGGACACGGAAAACTAAAGAGACTCAACCCTTCCTACCACCTCCAAGATATGCAGAATCAAGGTGTCTTCACTGAAGTGAGCAGCAGAGTAGAAATTTGTTTCCTGTGATGCGAACCCGGTGAGCCACAAACTCACCTCATAGCAACCTGAACTTCCTCCTACACAACACTCACTGTACTTGTGAATATAACAGCGTACCTGTCTTTATCCTGTTTAACTTCTATCAGCTACTGGATTTTATGTATCGGCCCGTCATCATTGGGTTTATTTTTGCACCTTTCATAGAATATATCTCAGACCTGTACAGGTGATCACCTCCCAGTCTGCAGTGTGTAAATAAAGAAAATGGATGAGTACTGACCGGAAATGCTCCTTGTCTTTTACAACTGGGTAACATAACAAAATGGATATGCCCCATCTACAAGTCATTAAGACAGCTGCACTGTTACTTATATCGTCAGTAAACAAGCTAGCCAGGGCTTTGAAGTGTGTATTCCAGCCTCAAAGATGGTCCAACTCAGCTATGTATTTTGACCAATTAATCATCCATATGGCAAGAGCCCTACTTCGATTTATGTTGTTCACAAAGGGACACGGAGATAAACAAATCAAACTCATTAACTTTTTAAAATCCAGATCCCAAAACCACGTTCGTGAAAAGAAAAAAAAAAATAACAGGGTGATATTGCCGAAGATTCATTATGCATTCCAGCTTTTACTTCAGCCTCCCAATTCAATTCCCTTTAATCCGTCTCACTTTTATATTTCCTGATGATGCTTCCCCGCGCCGTTTCAGAATCTGAAATTACAACACCAGGGACAGCGTCGGAATTCTCAGCGCCCCGCGCGACTGTGGTAATGAGCAGGGCTGCGGGTGCAGGCACTGTTTCAGTTAAAGGATCAATATTTGTATCTTGTCCAAAGCCTGCTGTCTTTCCTTGACAATAACTTCCACCACTCCCTTGAGGAATAACCTGTAAACGTCTGCGATTTTCGATCTAAAGTCCTCTTTTCTCTCTTACTCTCCGGTCTCTTGGCAAAATACTTTTCTTTTTCGCTGCCTCAGAGATGGCCCTTGTTATACTCCCTCATCCAATTTGGCAGCAGCACCGCTACTGGAGAGGAGAGGCCTGCAATTGGTAGAAGCTGATCTCAAAGAGGTCGGAAGGTCAGACTGGTATTTAGATTTTTTTAAATGTATTTCCTGTCAACAGAATTAAAGTTTTCAGACATAGAACCATTTGCCAAGTGCTGAATGTCAATATAGGATCAATGCTTGATCTGTATTCTTTGAAAGTGTCAGTTTGATAAAGCCTGTTTGACCTTAGGTGAGTTATTTGGCCTGTGTTTCATTCATTCTCTCTTCATTTGTAAAATGAAAGATGCAAATCATACCTTCTAAGTCTACTTTCTACTCTGTGATTCAAGTTAATGTGTGCAAATATTACTACCGTGTTAGCTAGATTGCATAGCTAATGCTTCTATAATTACCTACCAAGATCTGTCTTCCAAATATTTTAATGCAAATGTTTTTCTAAGATGTGGTTAATTCTAAGCATCTTATAGAATAATCTATGGAAAGATGTTGAGAAATTGAAGGTTTCCTATATTTTGCAGGTCTTTTCATAGATACCTTGTCAAAACACAAGATGCTTAAACTCTGACTACAGAACAGTCTTTTTTTTTTCACATAACATCATCAGGTACAAGCCAATTAAAGAAAGCTCCTATTTATATATTCAGTGCTCAACTTTAAGGTAGACATTTTTTAAGTGATATGACTGCCAAGGTCAAAATCAGCATACTGTGTTAGATATCATGCATGCAGCCCCTGGGTTTTCAGACTCGTATCACAACATCAGACTAGCTATTTAAAGCAAAATATATGTCAGTCTCCACATTAGTATATCTTCAATTGTGTTGCACCAGATTAACCCACCCACAGATATTTCATATAACAAACCTCAGAAAGGAGAACATAGCTTGCATTATTTGAATTTTAATTAGCTCCACTATTCAACAACACCCTCAGAAATTTGTCTCTCTGATGGTGAGAGAGAAATAGAAATGAATAAATGAATGAGCAAGTGAGTGAAAGAGCAGATATAAAACTGTAAGCCAGGGGTATGTTATTTATGTCACATGCTTCATTTCATTTGATCTTCACAAAACTCAATAAGGCACCTGCTATTATTATCGTCCCCAGTAAAAGCAGACTTAGAGATGAGTCATTTGCTCAAGGTCACAGAGTAGGGAAAAAGAAAAGTGAGCCCATGAAGCCCACCTCCAGGACCCACACACTTTACCGCTATCTGCCACCGTTCCTATCATTGCGTATTTGCGGGCATGCGATTATACAATGTGTGTAAAATGGTTAGGAGAGTGTGTGGGACATGACTAGCTCATGATATAAAACAGAATGCAGAGCAGTGAAGAGTGTGGACTTCAGGAACAGAATGCAGGGATCAAATCCCCCCTCTGTCACTGACCAGCTGGGAGAGCAGAGGCAAATCACTCAACCCCTTTGTGCCCCAAAATGCAAGCATGCAGGTGGTGATTTGAAAACAAATTCTATGCATTTCATGTGGTTGTTGAGAGAACTAAATGGATGAGTAGATGCTAAGTCCTTAAACCAATCCTTTGTACAATATTCCAGAAATGACAAAGGAATCACAGAATCTTCTTTGCTTCTCACTTTA
The DNA here is from genome assembly GCF_004126475.2 of Phyllostomus discolor. NCBI lineage: Eukaryota > Metazoa > Chordata > Mammalia > Chiroptera > Phyllostomidae > Phyllostomus > Phyllostomus discolor. The sequence goes on along the minus strand of NC_040915.2, from coordinate 30,134,813 downwards.
TTCTAGTCATTGTTCCTGTTTCACTGATAGAGACCCTAAGAGTCAGAAACATCACTGTTCAAAGTCACGTGGGGATGGAGTGCTGTGGCCTCAGGCTGGCAGACTCCAAAGTCACTTGCTGCCTTAGAAGTCATTTTGTTTTGGCCAGGAACGTAAGCCAGGTCATCCTCAAGGGAAGTGACAATTTTACCACAAATTTCTATCTCTAAACTCCTTTGGAAGGAAAACATGGGTAGCAGCTTGATATAAAGAGACAGATAAATACAGACAAACCAATCAATCAACCTGGAGAGTTAGATTCAGAATTTCGCTTCCCCGGAAATCGAAGCATGCTTAGGCAAGCAGAGGAAGGGCACTCAAACCCTGGGCCCCAGGACAGCTCTAGTCGGCCAACTAGCTTCGTCTGGCGTGGCCTGCGAGCTGAGAGTGGTTTTTGCATTTTAAACCGTTGGGAGGTAAAATCATAAGACTATTTTGTGCCACATCAAAATTATAAGGGATTTAACACTCATTACCCATAAATAAACTTTTGTTGAAAGACAGCGACGTCCTTTGGCTTACACACCGCTTAGGGCTGCTTTTACATCAGTGGGAGAGTTGAGCATCTGAGGCAGAGACCCTGGGGCTCACAGAGTCCAAAACACTTCTTCTACAGAAAAAGGTGACTGCTTTCCCGGCCTCTGCATGTTGGTGTTGGGGGCACTGGACTCTCAGGAAGAAATCATTTTTTATGAGAATGGTGATAGATTGAATGTCCTTGGACCCTTTTATACACCTGGCAAAATCCCTATGGTAATGGCTGTCTATGCTATGCTAGGTATGCTATGCTATGCTATGCCATGCCTCTGAATAAGAGGACCTGCAGTTATTGAAATACGACATTGAAATATTCACCTTTTGATTACAGATCTTTATACCCTACTTGCCATTAAAGAAATTCTCTTGTAAAAGGCTGACAAAAGCCAGCCCAGTGTCATGTCACAGAGAAAACAGAATAGAATTGATGGCTCTGGCTGAAACCTAAAGTATGTCTCCTTGAGCTGAAAACAGAATCTTCCCAAGCTGCTAAGCTCCCCAAGAGGCACAGCGTATGTAGCTTGAGGTAGAGGCAAGGGCTAGTATCAACTAGACTCAAGTTGTAGAAAGCAGCCGACTTACTGTCTGGGGGTTTAAGGAGCTCCATGACCACTACATGTCCCAACCCCTGGGACCGGATAAACGATTCGATTTGGTAGGTGTTCTCTGGTTTAACATTTCTAGTGACCCTTTGAGACCATAAACCCAACATTATTTCTTAATGAATTTTCTTTGTCCTATTTCAGGAGCCCTCAGCACTCTGTGGTTACACTTGGGTGACTCATAATTAGTTCTGCAATACTAACACAGATTACAATTTTGAAAAAGAGAGAGTAAAAACAAATATGCTTTCAATCACAGCAGAGGGGGAAAACAGAATTGTAATAAAATGTGTTGGTATTGCAAATTACCTTGTTTGTATTACTTGTTTCTTTCTTTATTTAAATTGAGACTCTAGGTCCTTTAACTTGGGCTTGTTCTAAAGATGTTCTATTTTCTAAGTCTTGAACAAGTGATCATAAAAAATATTCTTTGATGTTTAGGGGAGTTTGCTAAGAAAAGCCCCCCTGGCCATTAAAATTCGATCTTCAAATAAACAGCACAGTGATCATTGCCTAGCACATCTAAAAGTCATAGAACTGAGTATCAATGAGCAGTGTGGTAGAATCTATATAAGGTTTTGAATCACAGGGTTTGGGGTCTGGCAAGCCTGTTCTGCTACTCACTCATTTGTAATCTCAAATAATTCATTACAACCCTCTAGTCCTCCATGTCAAAGGATCATCCTCATATTTATGTTCAGAATAAAACTTAGTCATTACATAAAGTGCCCAGACAGGAAGTATTCATTACACATATTTATTATTACTCCATTATAATGCTGCCTGACAATCCCATCCCCTACAGACCCAAAGGCCAATGTCAAATGCATAAATGTTCTAGAGGGTCCCTGGGAGCCTTCTGGATAAGCAGTCTCTGCCCAAACTCACCAAATGCCCCCAAAGATGCCCATTTCTGTTTCATAGCTCAAATTACCCAAATTCTTCTTGCATTGGTTTTTGATCATGAAGTGTCTCTCCCAGTCCAACCCTGCTTCCTGGAGCTACACAAAATCAATCTGTCCTATTATCATCCATGTCAGGTTTCTTTCTCTTCTCCGAACTGATTAAACCAAGGTCCATCATCCATTTCTCGCTATTTTATCAATGGTTCTAAACACTGGCCAAACATAAAAATCACCTAAGAATTTTTTTTAAAATCCTGATGCTTAGAAAACTCACTAGGAAAAATACATCAGAATCTCTTGGGAACTGGCATTTTTAAAAGTTCCCCAGGCAATTCTGGATGTGCAACCAGGGTTGAGAACCACTGTGCATATTTCAAATGTTTTATTATGTTAATTGATGTATTCCTCAATAACTTCATTCTCTGATGATGCTGTCTAAATTGTAGCTCTCAGATAAGCATTGTACCCACGAGGTGGCCTGAGCAGGATCACTACCACTTCCACCTTTCTTAGTGCAAGAAACTGTTCCGTCTTATCCAAGTGAACACAGTCCAGGGTGTCTCAAACAAATACTGTGCCTAAGAGTAACCTGGGGGTTTTGTGAAGCTGTAGATTATGGTTCAGAATCTCCGGGACAGCACTCAGAATTCTGCACCTCCAGGGAGCTTCCACAATGCTGATGCTGCTGGTCCACAGACCATACTTTGAGTAGTAGAGGACCACATGCTGGTAAACTTATATTAATGTGAAATGCTAGTACGAAGAGAAAGAGAGAGAGAGAGAGGAAAGAGAGAAAACATGGAATGACTTATGGTTGAATCATAAGTCATTCCATGGAATCTTTCATAATCTGTTGAGTTTATAAATTGGCTGGCGAGCCATCTATCTCAAACATTGGCTATTTTCTCAGATGTTAAGCTCAGTGCCTAGTTTGGAAACCAACATCTATTTGTCTTTGTGGCAGCCAGCATGGTGAGTTTAGCGAGCTGAAGGGATGCACAGAAATGTGAACACTGCACTTCCGAGTTTGTAAGAAAGAAAGCTTTCAAAAACACTTATATAATTTGAGCAAATGAACATCCTGCCAGAATACAAAGATCATGTTCGTCTTTAATAATGTCTCGTGACACTGTCTTCAATGTGATGGATGAGAAGAACATGCTAATAAGGAAGATACCAATAAAGTATTGGTATATTAACTATTTGATGAGACCTATTCATTGCACAATGAAACCTGCTTTTCATGCTCATGGAGTAACTAAAGAGGGAGATGCTACGTTAAATATGACAAATTTGCACAGCATAAACAGTGACTGTGATTTCACTAATATATGGGAAAATTCAAAGGGGTTGAGGTGAAACACTGAAGGAGTGATCATCTACACAAAGCTAGAGAAAGAGGGCAGGGAAAAGACATTGCAAGCTTTAATACAGATAGTTTTACATCATGCCTGACTTGGGATATCTAATGAGACTTCAGACCTAAATGGTGTAGTTGTAGGACCTTCTGTCACATAATGTCAGGGATAATATATTAAGCCAAGGAACATGTGAGTTATATTACAACTGCAAGGGAATAAAAATTAAAACCCCTTCATGTGGAAATAGACATAATTGTGCTACATTTCCCAGTAGAAGAGCATTCAGTGGCAATTTTTCTTCATATAATATTATATTAGTTTTAATTCTTATTAATAAGATACAAGAGTCATTAACACTATTAAAAATCTAATTATGTTAGCAATTTTCCATCATGTCATATTTGAGCAGTTAAGTATTGGTATTTGTTTTTCTTAATGGGATTCAAAAGTCTAATTAATAGGCTTTCTTTTATGGCTAAGTTGAATGAATCTCTATGAGAAGAAGCCATTTTTAGTATCTTCAAGCAGCTTGTATCTTACACTACCTAGCCATCTGCTCACCTGTAGCATAAACAACTAAAGATTATCCTATGAAACTGAACAATGCTTTTCATTACATGTTACAGCTACCATGTTCTAAGAACTTTGATACATCTACAAGACAAAAAACTTTTACAAAAAGGGTGTACAGTAGATTATTAATGAAGGAAATTTCAGAAAATTGAAAATAGCACACTGAATGAGTCAAATGTGTCTTCTGCTTGACTTGGTAGTATTTTGGGGTGGTTGCATCCAAATAATAGCCAGAAGTTGTGTTTCTTAACTCTAGATTGTTTAATTAACTTAAATTAATGACTTAATATGAAACACATGTATGTTCACTATGCCTCTTCCTTTATTCCTCCGTAGTATGTGCATATATATATTTTTATATACGTATATATCACATACATAAATACATATACATATACATAATAGTATAGAGACACAGATGGATATAGGTAATATAATATATATAAATGATATATAGCACATATAAATAATACAATATATATTACAGTGCACTATATGATATATATAGAGACATATCTACTAGCATAGTACCAAAGAACAAAACTATTTACATAGACAATTGTTCATTGGTTAATATTAAAAATGTTCCAGTGATATGCTGGCCATTTGTTATTAATCCTGTAGTCACAGGAATGAAATCATCATGTTTTTCCTTCAGACACTTAATTACAATTTTTTAAAGCTAAAACTATTTTAGAACAGTTTTAGATTCATAGAAGAAACTACAGGAAGGAACGGAGATTTCCCATATACTCCCTGTCCCGACACATGCACAGACAGCCCCGCCCATTATCAACATGCCCCCCAGAGTAGCACATGTGTTACCCTGATGTGATACACTGACATATCACAATCGCCCAAAATCCATAGGTGACATTCAGTCTCACTCTTGGTGTTCCATATCCTGTGGGTTTAGACAAATGTACAGTGACCTGTATCCATCATTAGGATGTCACACAGAGTATTTTCACTGCCCTAAAAATTTTCTGTGCTCTGCCTATTCATCCCTCCCTATCCTCCAACCATTGGCGACAACCGAACATTTTCCTTTCTCCATAAGTTTGCTTTTTCCAGAATGTCACACAGTTGGAATCATATAGTGTGTGGAGTTTTCAGATTGGCATCTTTAACTTAGTAATATGCACTGAAGTTTCCTCCATAGCTTTTCGTGGCTGACAGCTCATTTCTTTTTAGCACCGAATAATATTCCATTGTCTCTATGTACTATAGTTTATGTATCCAATCACCTACCGAAGGACATCTTGGTTGCTTCCAAGTTTTAGCAATTATGAATAAAGCTGCTATAAACATCCATATGCAAGCTTTTGTGTGGACATAAGTTTTCATCTCCTTTGGGTAAATACCAAGAAGCGTGATTGTTGGATCATATGGTAAAGAGTATTTTTAATTTTATAAGAAACTACTAAACTGTCTTCCAAATCAGCTGTACCATTTTGCATTCCCACCAGCAATTTATGAGACTCATGCACAGGAACTTAAAAAACAATTTTAAAAACAGTCATTAATATATTCAGAAAGGTAAGTGAAGATATTTGTTGAATGAAACAATAGACTGCTATAAAAGAAGAATGCTCATATAAGAGCCCTTATAAATTACTATGATAGCAGAAATATAAGACTCGACATAAGTGTTAATAGTAGAACAAAAGATAAAGAAATGGAAAAATAGCATAAAAAGAATTCAAAATCCAGGGCAAGAGGCTCAATATCAGTGTACCTGGAGTTCTGCAAAAAAGAACATAGAAAGGAAGGGAGGAAATAATAAAATTCAAGAAAATTTCCCAGAACTTGAGTTTTGAGATTGTAAAGGTCACCAAGTGACCAGCATAATATACACCAATATACTGGCACTGACAATAAACACTATAATTTCATCATGAAATTTTATAACACTGGAGATTGAAAGAAGATGCCCAATCCTCCTCATGGAGAATTGAACAGACTTTCCAATAAAGGGAATAATCAGAACAGCGTCTGAGTTCTCAACAGCCATGGTAGATGACAAAGCCAACACACCTTGAAAATTCTGAAAGAAAACTGTTTTCTGAACATAATTCAGGAGCTGGATGAACTAAAGTGTAAGGGAGAAGAATGCTTTCCCCCCAGACATGTTGTATCTTAAAAAGAAAAAAAAGCACTCTTCATGAGATCATTCTCCAAAATCTCCTAGAAGATGGGCTTCTCCAAAAAGGGATAGTTAAAGAAAGGAGAAGGCAAGGAATCCAGGGAACAGAGGAGGAAAAATGGAATCAGTCCCTAGGAAATCAGAATGAAACACCCAGGACCACAGTCTAGGGAACAACCATTCTGGATGGGAGCCTGGGCAGGCTTCAAGGAAGCTGCTTCTCCAATAAGACATGCACATTATCTGACGCCTCCTTCCTTGTTAAAAAATACGTACACAACTCACTTGTATTTCTGATAAGTTCATAGGGAGCTAAGCAAATAAATGGCAAAACAACAACAACAATGAATTCCAGAAAAACAAAAATATGACAGAAAGGAAAAGTAGTCATTACCTTGCTCAGCTGACAATAGCATTTGCATAGTCAGATAATGTAAATGCTAAATATCAATCTAAAGAAATTGATGGTACAACTGTTCACTGGGAGGCCAGAAAGGTGAGAAATCTGTGTGTGTGTGTGTGTGTGTGTGTGTGTGTACTCATGTAAACACAGCAGGTGGGAGAAAGAAAAGTAAAAGGTAAAATTCTAAAGATGAAAGTCAATAAATAATGTTAAAAAATGAAAACATGGCAGTAGACATATATTATTTAGAAATGTAAGCGTAAAAACTGAAAGAATGAATTAAATGGATTGAAAGTAGTTACTTTGAAAAGTGGGAAATCATTTAGGGAATGGGGTGAAGGGTCAGTTATTTTTCACAAAATGTCTTGTAGAGCAATTATATGTACATACTTTATAAAGTTGTGCATATACTTAAAGACTTTAAAATATGTCTATATCCTTTGATAAAAGCAAAAATGAATTTTAAATTATCTAAATGAAAAAATAAAAAATACCATTCGTTTCCTAAAGCTGATATGACTTCAGTTAATACTTCAATGTAAATAGCCTAGGCTAAGCCCCATTAACTAAAGATACTGTACTACAGCATAATACACCCCACAAGGGTGACAAAAATTTCTAAACTCATCACTTTTGGCCAAAGGTAGCTGTTCAGAATGATGTGTTTACCAAGATTTTGAGCCTGACTGTTCCCAATGCACTCAGTCCACTTAACAGATACAACACTTCAGGGGCAGTAGCCTCCTCATTCACGAAACCACAGGCACGTGCTGGCAACAAGTGTAGGTCAATGTCCACTCCAAAGTACACACTCAGCTTCCGTCCTTGTTTCTCCTCATTCATGGGCTCAGGTTGTATGCACGTGACTGGTCCTTTCAGAATAGAAGTCTCCACCCTCTGGACCCTCATTTTCAGTGGATGCTGATGGATGTGGCTTCAGGGAGGCAGGACCCACAGAAGGGTTCAAACGGCACTTCCCGCTCTCTCGGACCACGTGGACCATACAGACATGGCTAACATTGCTATAGAAACGTCTGTGTGTGACGGAACACGTCTATCCCAAGGTACACCCGGGATCTGAAAATAAAAAGTGTGTCTCCTCCTTGGGTGGGACCCCCCTTATCGTGCAATTTGTGGGCTTGCCCACATGAGGTCCGTTCAGGTGCTTGTCCATCAGTGGAGTCACTATTAAAGTGCCATCAAAGCATTTTCGACTCCACAGAATTAATCATGAAATCTGTTCCTGCCAGCTCACTTATCATATTCGAAATATTAATTTAGAGCAAAATTAAATCGGACACCCACCGACAGCAACATTTTGCCCTTCAGAACTTCCCTTCATATTGATTTATTAATGGCTGCCAGAACAGGGTACTAGGACAATTTATTACTTCTTTCTGGATGTTTCTGTATGCTTACAAATAGTCCTTGGGAATGGCAGGTGTTATCTGACAGTCTTTCGACAGGAGCATTTTCCAATTTGCATAACATTTGGGGGATCTATTGGGATTTAAGGCAGGAGTTTAATTTTAGTGTCAGTGGCAATGGGAGTGATTTGCTCCAAGAAATTTTAAAGCCGGGGTGGTCATTTGACAGCGGTACGAGTCGGAGATGATATAAAACTCAGTGCATCGCTGCACCCACTCTCCACTGTGATGAGGTGCTGTAAAACGCAGGCAGGAAGCATAGGGTGTCCTTTATGAACTATGTAAATATTCTTTATACCTTCGCCATTAAGATCTTAAATACCTGCATCAGCACTTGAATGCCAGGAAAGTTCAAATCATCAACCTGTGACGGTACATATTCTGAGCCGTAAAAGCAAATAGTCTAATCCTGAAACAAAAGGCCGTTTCTCCCTGGGCCCAAGAGGAATCACACTGAACACAGTGCTGAAACAATCCTCACAAGGCCCACCCAAATTCGCCAGCCTGATTTCTGTACATGGTACCACCGACACAGATCCAAATAACAGGGAATCCTCTCTGAGCAACACGCTGTGTGAGCGCCTACTCCCAGGCATGCCATGTTGCATACGACAGGTGAGCTCCCAGGTAATGCCCCTGCTCATGCAGGGACATCCTCATTGAGGCAAGGAGGATAGTGACAGAAAATTAAAAAAGAGATGATTTTAGATAGTGGCAGGTGCAGTAGAGAAAATATTATACTGTAAAGCAGGGGTGTCAAACTCATTTTCATGGGGGGTGGGGGGGGGGGTGGCCACATCAGCCTTGCTGTTGCTTTCAAAGGGCCTAATGTAATTTCACCTCCTTAACAGTTAAGTTTAGTTACATTTATACAGTCCTAAAATTATTTCGGCCCTTAGAAGGCAACCGCGAGGCTGATGGCCAGTCCCACCCCCGCCCCCGTGAAAATGAGTTTGACACCCCTGCTGTAAAGGAGTAGAAGGCCCCTGTGGCATGGGGAGGGGCTGCATTTCGGTTAAGTGCTCAGGGAGAGTCTCTGGGACCAGCTGGGGTGAGAGCATCCGGGTAGAAGGGACAGCCGCATCAGATTTGTGTGTTGGAATGAATGAGCTTGTGCATGCACACAACAGAAACGAAAGCCAGAGAGACCGGCGTGCGGGGAAGGAAGGGGAGAGTGTTCACATGAGGTCAGCCTGGTAGGGGTCACACCTGCATGGACCTTGTGTACGTATACTGTGGTTTATGTGTTAAAAGACCACTCCCCCGTGGGGAGGCACTTACATTCCATTAGCTCATTGAAGTCCCACCACCACACTGTGAGGTCGGCGCTGCCCCTTCTTGCATCTCAGAGAGATTAGTGAGGCAGCTCAGCTCAGCCAAGGACATAGCTAGTTAGAGAAAGAGCTGACATCGCAGCTATCCTCAGTGACCTTAACCCGTGTACTCTAAGACCTGGAGTGAAGTACACACATGATACAGTTGTTGGAAGTTTGCTCCAGACCCAAGGCAATCAGTACCCAATGCGAAAAGATTCCTTGGAAGGGGATCTGTTACCCCACCATCCACGGAGGCCCACAGTTCTGCACACAGAGTCAAGTCTTAAAGGAAGGGCCTCCCATCCATTGCTTTTCTGGCTACATACTTGGGATGGGACATACCCACTCCCTCTCTCCTTGACCTGGGAGCACACTGCTGCCCTCTGAACATGACCAAAATGCAGGAGTGACAGGCTCGCTCCTCGTTAGTGCCTGTGAATGTGGTTTGTGTCTTCATTTGCTCGGTCCAGATGTCCCTCATCATTACTCGTCCAGTGTGAGTTCCGCTAGCTGGAGCATTTCCATCACGGGCAAACAAAAACAAACAGTTTGACATTTATATGCTACTCTCTTAAAGCAATTTTTCCCTTTATGATTTTGAATTCTCTCCCATATTTATCAGGGCTGAATCATGCCGCAAAAATTAGATCAGGCAAAGATTATATGAGGTCTGAATAATAAGAATTGCCTCCAAATTTATTAATAAATACAGCTTGTGCTAACTAATGTTTAATATTTGTAAATAGGTAACAATTTTGGGAAAACAAAATGTAACCTCATTTACATTGAAATACTTAACAGATGTCACCTATCTATCCACTCATCTTTCTATATCTATCTATCTATCTATCTAAATTTATTACTAAATTGTTTACCCATAAAGATAAAAAACAATAGTAAAATGCCAAATTCTAATTAAACTGCAATTAAACGCAATTTAAATAATCACCTGCCAGAGCCTATGAGCTCTTATATTTAGGGCTGTGACTGTAAGTAGGCAAGGAATTCTCTCCTAAACAAATAAGAAAACAGAAGACAAATTCACACACATAAATTCTCAATCTCTTCCACATACTAGAGTATCAAAATCCCTGAAATAGACAAGAAGATAAATAAAAGGAAGAGAGCAGGAAATCACAGATCTCAGCCAGGAAATCAACTGTGCTAAGAATATAGACCTAGGAATCAGAAGGCATTGTTCTGGCTCTGAGCTGTCACGTGAGACATCTAACCACCCTGCGCCTTGTTCTCCACACTACAGGAGGCTAATAGTATCACTTCCAACCTAGTCTATGTCGTTAATATTTAAATAAAGTTCCCTCTTATCTTTCCCGATCTCCTTGTCTCCCAGCTTGCTGTTGGCCATCCAGTATCCATGCAAAGAGGTGCCAAAAAACTCAACTGTCAAGATAAATCGTATATTATTGGAATATTTTTTCAAATCAAAGCCAACGCACAATCCGTGGTGACAAAAATGTCAAACATTTAAAATTTAAAAAGACAGGATCGGTGTTACTCATTGTTCATTTTGCCTTAGGCTCCAGCATGGCAGCGTGCTTTTTTTTATTTTCCACATTGATTTCAATTTTTAAAAATGTTGTACTTAAGCTTTGCACAGCGGCAGTATCGTAGCCAATGAGGTTTGTCCAAGGCACGGTTATTGCTAATTGAAAGATGTCGTACTCACATATCCTGTACCCTGACGACTGATACTTTGGTAGTCGTTAAATGGTATGTGCTAGGTAATTGCTTCACTCCCCCACCCCTCACTCACCTCACTCTGGCCTGTCTCATTTACCAACCAACACCCTAGGAACTCTGAAGAAACTGGTTTGTGTTATGGGTGCAGATTCAAAGCGTAACAGAGAGAAATCAAGTGTAAAAACAGAACACGTTGTGAAAACCTGTCCATGGGGCCTGTTGTGCTTGTCTCTGTGACTGCTCTCTGTCCCTCCACTGTAGCATCCCAGACATGAGCTTGTGTGTTCGCCAGGTGCGACAATAAACCTGCCAGGTACTCCATGGCGTTTGGAGTCTTTCCTGGTGATGTCCTGGATCAGCCCCATGCAGAGTGAATTTCCTCTCAGCCTCCTCGCTGCTCCTCTTCTCCCCTCATCGTGAGCCCCTGCAAATGCTTCTGAAAACTTGGGGTGTATGCATTCAGGTTTCAGAACTAGCTTCTCCCCCGCAGAGAACTGGCTTATCAAAAAAGTTTCCCAAAAGGAAAAGAGCTTGACCTTAAGAAGAAATCTCAACTAATTTTACTCTTCAACATTCTGCTATAAAATATTTTTTAAAGATTTTATTTATTTCTAGAGAGAGAGGAAGAGAGGAAGAAAGAGAGGGAAAGAAACATCGATGTGTGGTGGCCTATCCAGTGCCCCCAACTGGGTACATGGCCAGCAACCCAGGCATCTACCCTGACTGGGAATCAAACCAGGGACCCTTTGGTTTGCAGGCCAGCACACAATCCACTGAGCCACACCAGCCAGGGCTGCTATAAAATATTTATAAATGTGCTAAAAGCATAACATGCATTATAAGGTTCAAAAAGATTTCCTTTAGGAGACTTTGCGCTAAAACTGATAATTATCTGTCTCCTCATCCATGTCCTAATGCCAGCAAAAACTTCTATCTGAGGTAATACAAGTAGCTTTCTCTCTTTCAAGTTGTTTTCTTACTTTTAATGGTTACCTTCACTCTGATCCTTCATCCTTCCCTGTAGCAAATATTTATAGGTTTTTCCCTTGATCTCTGTGAGAATGGAAATACATAGAGCAACACCATAGGAGACCCCGGAGGTCCACATGGGGCCCAGAAGAGAAAGCCTGGCCCGGGCACGGGGCTCATAATGCCTGTGGTCAGCGGTGCACCCAGAAGGCTCCCGGCCCCGTACCACCGAGTTCCAGCAGTGGCACCAGGGTGCGGCCTCTTATTCCCCTGAAACGCATCTAAGCAGTGGGATACCTCAGATACGCATGGTTCCAATGCATGCAACGCCTTTTTGGAGCTTTGTGCCTTTGAACATGCCGGCTCCATGGGAACACCCTTCCTTTATCTGAGGCTACCCATCGGTTCTGTAAGACTCTTCCAAGGTCTCCCTCTCTAAGAAGCTAGTTTCCTATTGTTGCCACAACAGGTTACTTAACGCAGATTTATGACCACAAGTGAAAAGTCCAAAATGGGTCTATAGGATTTCAGGGAGCATCTGTTTCTTTGCCTTCTCTGGCTTCTTGACTCAAACTACACTCCTTGTCTCGTGGACCCTTCCTCTGTCTTCGAAGCCACCAGGATGGCGTCTTCTCTCGTCTCTCTCTTCCGTTATCACCTTGCTTTCTCAGCTCTGACCCCGTCCTCTCTCTCACAAGGTTCTCTGTGGTGACAGCCAGCCCAGAGATGCAACCCAGCATAATCTACCGAGCTCAAAATCTTTAACTTAGTCCCAGACTCACAGGTGCTTTTGCCACATACAGTGACAGATTTATGGTTCTGGGCGTTACAAGGTGGACATCCTCGGGAGTAGGATGAGGCCTTGCCACCCTCTGGCTACAACGGAACTCTGGCCGTGCGCGCTGGCAGAGCTGATCCACAGAGCATGTTAGAACAACGCTGTACGTGTAGTGAGTTGGAGGAAATTGTACTTGCCAGAAACGGCCCTGGGAAGGAATTCTGTCTGGTTAGGGAGCATACTTAGAGGGGTAGCTGCTTAGAGAACAAGAGCTGGGCACTAAAGAAGACCCTTGTCTGCAAAGTGGACCGGAGACAGCCTCGGACATCCTTCTCTGCCCCTTCCAACCCCCGACTCAATCCCTTTCTAAAGAAACAAGGAATACACATTGAAACAATACTTGCTGAGAAGGAACCCAAACTACCAGCTGAGGCAGAGGGCCCACAGATCCCTGGGGGCGACCTACCCCTCTGTTATAAAGTTCCTCATCAGGAAAACAAAGATAAAGCTTTTTCTCATATGTTGTTGAGATGCAATGTGTAAACTGTTTAAAAGAGTGCCATACCCATAGTGTGTGCTTAAGAATCCTAACTACACACTTCTTGGGCGTTACTGTGGCTGTGTATTCTTCCAACCCCAGTATCGGTCATTTCTGCAGTGGTTAGAACTTCACAATCCGATACAACAGCTAATAATCACGTTTGGCTATTTACATTTACATGCAAATCAATTACAGTCACACCAGAATTAAAAAAGCCGGTTCCTCAGTCATACAAATCGCATTCCAAGTGCCCAGTAGCAGCCTGAGGCTGGCGCGCACCTTATTGGATGGCGCAGGTGCAGGTCATTTGCATCATCACAGAAAACGCTGCTGTGCGGCCCATTCAACAAATACCCCGGTGTCGTGGAATTCTGTACAATTTTTAGAGGAGTTGCAGAAAGTTTAATGTACTCATAGAATCACACTTACGGGGCGGTCATAGTCCTTTCATGATCAATTTTAAAACCATAATGGAGCTGAAATCAAATAAACAGCATTGTTTTAAGCTCTAAGAAGACTACATAATTTGGGCTTTGAGGTTTCTGATATTGTGATCAAGAATTTTTTTTTGTTTGGCCTCCACCCTCTGGTACCAGCCAGCCAAAAACTATTAACCTCCTTGGGGTGACGACTCATTCTCTCGTCATCTTGAAAACTCTGGCCAGATGAAGTGAGGCAAGAGAAGAGGACACTTATAATCCAGGTCATGCTCGCATTATTAAGGATAAACAATGTGCTCCAATATGCTGACTCCCAGCACACTGCCCGTCACGACGCAAACATTTTCTATATGTCACTCGTGTTCTCTTGCTAGCCCCCATGGGAATGCAGAACTCGCCCTTCCCATAGGTCCTTGGTACACAGAGCGCAAAACGTAAGCTAGAGCCATGTCACCCTCGAATGCTCCTCACTCCCAGCAGACCTTGCTCATCAGTCCGTCACATCCTCCCCATGGACTTGGGTGTGATCTCAGAATCCTTCTCAACACAAGGGTCTAGGCAGTGACCACCAAACAGTAGATCCTGACATTTGAGTTTAATCCTCCTTGTCATTCCTGAGTCAGAGGGTGCTTAGCAGATAGAAAGAATCAGACAAAAGCCAACCGTCCCATGTAAACAACGCTACTTTCTTAGGGTAAAATCATGCTTCGTTTTTTTTTCCCTTTTCATTTTAGTAGAAATGGTCTTTAACCAAGAACTCAGTGGAGCAACAGTGCCACCCAATGGTTGGTTAGGTTAGTTTTGCATTTAACTTACCATTCTGACACAGAAACTGTCTTCCACCGATAAAAATGGGAACTGGAATTGGTTATTAGCTGCTTAAGCTGTTATTATTCGCCAGTTTTCTAAATGATAGATACACAAAAGGTAGGAGGCACCCTGAGAAATGAAATTGTCTTGAAACAAAACCTTCAGCACCTTTCCGCTATGAAATCAAACAGCCCAACTAAAAGAAAGGTTCCACGTGCATTTACAAAGGGACAGAATGGGTTTTCGTCTGTCATTTGTAAGTCAGTGGAATGGGCCACAGCTCCCCAACACCTCCCCCACCCCCAGGTGAGCGCATTTTTGTTTCTAGAGGGGTTTTTTTGCGTATTTTCTAATAAATCAGTGTGATGAACATACCCTACCCAAAACATGAGAGTCCATGTATGTATTGCATCATTTCATATGCAAAAAGAAGCAAAAAGCCATGACAAGCATCATAAACTATTACTTAGTTTAAAGGGAAGCAGCATTTACATTTCCCAAATCTGAGACCACTCAAGCTTTGAGATTCAAGTAAGCAAAATAAACCTGAGATTTTTGCACTGTCACATCGAAGCGCTAACTCTTATCAGTAGAAGAGGTGAGTAATAGGCTTCCCTGGTTGCATGGTGCTGGTCTTTTATGACCCAGTCTTCGAGATCTGCATGACTCACTGAACACTTCCAACTGGAGGTGAAGGGACCCCCCAGGCACTGAGGTTGCGTGTTGTAAGTGCTGGATGCTTTCTCCCTTGGAGGGACTCAATCAAAGATAGGGAGACACCCCCGCAGCACTCAAGACCAAGGAAAGAGAAAAAAAAATGCCCACTCTTTTTAACTTCCAATCAATCAGAGTGTTTATAAGGTCTTTTTTTTTTTTAACTGCATTGATGTTCCAACAGTCAAACCAAATGAGCTGGTTCTGGGTTGCTCTGATCTTTTTTTAATGCATAAAGAGCTGACACAAAAAATATGAATTGCTATTTACTGGCGATTGCTATGATTAATCACTTTTGAAGAAAACCAAAATTCCCAGTCTTGCTTCCATTTGTGGTCAAAAGGCTTTTGTCCAGAACTTTTTTTGTTCCACCTTTGTCCTCTTATTTCATTTCGTTTTTACTTCAGTGACTTGGACTGTGTTTTGCTGATAAATATGATTAATTGGAAAAAGACTCTGGCTTTGAAAATGAAATGTATACGCTGAACAGAGGCACACAAGAAATACTTTGTTTAAAGACCAAAAATCACCCCGAGTGAATCTAAGAAGAATAGTCCAGTAAGTTCGTGTTTCTCCACTGAGTCAGTATGTAGGATCTTCAGGTAAAACAAGTTCCATGGCTTACTTTCATATTTTTTGAGTAATGGTCATTTTTTGCTGAGAGTGATGCCATTATAGAAACTAACTCAATACGAGGCAGGCTAGTGTGGGCTGTCAGTGTGCCAGATTTTAGATCAGCTGAACCGTGCTTGAGTCCCAGGTCATCCACAAATTATCCGTGTGAAATGAATGCAAGTCTATGAGCCTCAATGCTGTCATCTGTTGAATGGACTCACCAACAGCACGAATTCATAATGCTCTCATGAGGATCCCTGAGTATGGTCTATGGTGAAGAGAGAGAATGTTCCGAGACTGGTAAGTCCTCCAATGTAACTGGAGTGGCGAGAGATGGGAGCGGAAAGAAAAAACTGAGGTCAGAAAGTAACCGTGTCTCAGAAATGCAACCCCAGCAGCACCCTAGAAAGCAGTCTCAGGAGAACGCCGGAGGCAAAGAAGGAAACAGAGGAAGACTGTGGGCTCTGGGGTTTGAATGCAACTTCCCCACTTCTTCACATCATGATTATCCCCCTCCCAATCTGGGTCTTCCCGTCTATAACTGGGGAACGGGAATGGCACCTCCCCAGAAACTACAGGGGAACAACTGAGCTAAGACATATATAGGTAGCTCTTACACATGGCAGGGCAGTGTGTCCAGAGCTCAGGGCAAGGCTTCAATACGCAAAACCAGAAGCACAGCTCACCGTCGCTGGAGTCCAGGTGCTACCTGTGTGGCTGTGCGTGTGCTTATTGTCACCGAGGGAAGCAGGGTTTCTTTATTCACTGTTTGCAGAAGACAGAACCAAAGGGAATACAATCTGCAGAATCTATAGTAAGTGCCTGAAATCCATAAGTCTCTTTTAAACCTAGTGATTCTTTGCTATAAATGCTGTTCACACTTATCAGGTAGAAGGCATCAGGGAGATAATCCCGGGCTTCAAGGAGCAGGAATTCTAGTGCCGGAGAGAGACTTCACACGTGAAACGTCACATGAGGGGGGTGCAGAGCAAAGACTTGGAGAGGCACTTTGCACTGTGGTCAAGACTACAGACTCTCGGCCGGCCTGGCCCTCTCTGGTTACTGGCGTTTCCCAGCGGTGCCGCTCAGGAGCTGTGTGACTCGGGGCAAGCTACCTCACTCTACTGCACCTTACTTTTCACATCTGTAAAAGAAGGTTAATAATAATATTCACCTGACACAGGTGTTGTGCGGCATGAAGAAGGTAAAGCACCTGGACCATATGCAGGGGTAAATGACTATTTACTAGTCATATTACTTCTCCTACTACTAATAAAGGTGCATGAATAAAGGCGCCGTTGGGGCCAGATGTGTTCCAGAAGGTTTCTGGTACTAGAAAGATAACACGGGATGAATACCATTCACGGCACAGTCATCCCAGTGGGATCTAGGGCAGCACCTACATTCATGAACATTAATATTTCTACAAGATGAACTTTCACAAATAAACAGCTATCAAGAGGCTCCCATCAGTAAAGTCAGGTTTTCCTGAGGAATGAGGTCAGATCATGTAAGATGTCATCAATGGAGGAGTTTCTAAAAGCTTTTCATTTCCACAGCTCCTTGAATTTCTGGCTCTGTGGGTCTGTATGGCTATGCACATTAGGGACATGTTGTGAAGGTGTCAGAAAGGGGTGTGTTTTTCCTGGTTGGTAAATAAGAGCGCAGACATTGTAAGCAAAGGACTGTGCGGCAGACTCTCTGGTCACAGCGAGCAGGACACTTACCCCTCCCTGCAAGACTCGAGGCTGGGGTTCAGTCACCTGACCCCACAAAACTGTCAGAGAGCAGACGAGTGCTGAGCTGCTTGAGTCCGGTGATGTTCGTGTACTCTCAGATTAGTAATACATCTTTAGGCTTCATGTGTGTGGCCAGACACTGCAAACTAATAGATCTGGGCCAGTCAGGCTGGGGCAGGGCTGGGCGGGGGGGGGGGGGGGGGGGGGGGGTGCCTTGCAGTTGCATTTTGTTTGGTGGTGATGGGATGTTTAGTTTGTGATATGTGGATACTTCCCAGAGTGTATACACTTGCCATTGGCCACAGATGGTCCCTTCCGTCTGTCACTCTCCAGTCTTCACCCAGCTGGATCCTCTCATTTCTCTCTCTCTGCTCTTTCCTGGCTTTGAAATTTCTGTCTCCTGATAGGCAAATAAAACAGTTTGCAACGAGTCCTGAGGTTTGAAATGATCGATGACGTGGCTGAATCCATCTTAAGGTCTCTGTGTGGCTGGCCGAGGGGTTTCATCATAAAGGCCAGCTGCCTTGATTGTCAGTGACTTCCCAAAATGCTGTGTAATAAACACGTTTTAGGCTGCTGCTGGGCTGTTATGGAGGAGAAAGAGAGTGTTTATCTGTCCTGTGGCCTACATCACTTGCTCCCAAAGTATAATCCAGTGAGCATAAATAACACATTAACCGATCTTTTCCTGCACTGTCCAATACGGTAGTCAGTCACTAGCCACACACAGCCATTTAGCACTGGACCTATGACTAGTCCAATGTGAATTATGCTGTAAATATAAAATATACATTGGGTTTCAGTGTTTTTTTACAAAATGCAATGTAAAATACTCCATTAATAGTTTTTAATACTGATGGTGTAACATAATGATAATCTTGATGTACTGAGTTAAATAAAATACTAAAATTAGTTTACATTGGTTTCTTTTAGTATTTCTTGAAAGATTTCATTTATTTACTTCTTGGAGAGAGGGAAAGGGAGGGAGAAAGAAAGGGAGAGAAACATCAATGTGTGAGAGACACATTGATCAGTTGCCTATCTTACACCCCCAAACAGGGACCTGGCCTGCAAGCCAGGCATGTGCCCTGACTGAGAATCGAACCAGCAGCCCCTTGGTTCACAGGCCAGTGCTCAATCCACTGAGCCACACCAGCCAGGGCTATTTTTTACTTTTTTTAATGTAGCTGCTGGAAAATCTGAAACCACATATGCCTCATACATTTCTATTGCATATCACTATTTTATATTACACATGAATGACACAGTAATATTTGAAGTGATTTCTGGTGCTCATGTACATTATTTACACAAGTGATGAACTGTAGACCCCACCAAATTATTATTTCAGCCAAAAAAACAACAACAATTTCCTGTTAACTGCTGACTGGAAAAAAGATGAACATCTTTGGTAGAGATTCTCTTGACCTATACCCCCCAATGAGTTCCTTCCTCATCACACACAGATGCCGCCTGGGAGTCGCTGCTGTGGAATGGCCCGCGGGCCAAACCCAGCAGCTGCACACGTGTGTTTGCATGTTGTCTGTGGTTCCCTTTGCATTACGACAGCACAGCAGAGTGACTGGCAGAGAGGCTCCCCAAAGTCCACATTATTTGCTCTCTGGTCCTCTACAGGAAAAGTTACTGACCCCTGCTCTAGGACAACTATTCCAAATACATTTTTCTAAATTAATCCTCATAACAGACATTTAAATCAGTTTTGTAGATGCAGAAAGCTGCTTCGGACAAAATGTGAATCGTCAATATGAGAAAACGCTAACACATTCTGAAATAAAACACTTTTTCCCAGCTTCTAAAAATCTTCCGGTAGGTTTTTTTTTTTTTAACCATGTTTTGTAAAATAAGATCCTGGGGCAATGTTAAGAAACTGAGGGGTATTTGAGGCCATAATGAGCTATCGTTTGCACTGCAAAAGATCCCCGAGAACATCGTGTTTTACTGACGGCTTTCCAACGTAAGAATGGACATCTGAATTAATGGGAAGTTCCTGGAATGTCCTTTCACTGATCATAAGCATCCGAGCATCCTAAACTTCTGGCTGCTGGGTTAATATTTTTGTAAGTTTCTTTGAGAAACTGAGAATATTATATTACCACCTTTGGCATAATATGTCATTATTTTCCTTATCAGTTGACTCTAAATGTCCTGATTTTTAGAACTCATTCGAGAAAGCGCCTGGTGTGTGGTTTATAGATCGCCATACAAAGAGCACAGAACCACTATGTCGAAACTGGAATTACACTGAGAAAAGTAGCTTCTGGAAGTCAAGACAGCATTGCTCCAGCCTTCTAAGACCTAGTCATCATATTAAATATTGCAGATGTTCATTTCCCAATTTCATTAGCTTTCTTATTGGTTAAACTACAAAGAAAAGAAATTACAATTCTAATTGTGACTCAACTAGTTCAAACTGATTTACATATGAACATCTGAGAAGCCTTGAAAACTCGGCAGCCATTGAAAAGTCTATTTGAGAAAGAGATCACAACTCCTTAGAGAAATGGAAAGGTGCTTTATAGTCTAATGTCTCCTTTTGAACTGTATATCACTTTTTCTGCTTGAAATTCATTTGAATGCAGAAATCAAGTTTGGCTCCTTTTGTTGGCAATACTCCAAATATTTTGACAATTATTTGAATACCATATTGACAAGCCCATTATATTTACTGGCCCTAAAACAAATAATTGCCACATAGTCTAAGCTTTAAAACTCTTTAGTACAAATTATTAAAAGATTATAAAGTGTTTGTCTGTGAATTTTGAAAGAGAGGGATTTGTGACTTCTTCAAAAAAGGAAAATATTTGAATAGCAGCTATAATTCTAGTATATTCACAAATCAGTCATTAAAATGCATGGAGTAGAGTTGTTGCAGCTGTATACGGCTTTTATTATTCAGACGGCTAAATGGGTGAAACATATATTTTAATTTAATGTATAATGCACAACTCGGAATGAACCAGAACAATTCTTCCTCCCCTCCCTTTCTTACAAAGAAGCCAGAGATCCTTCAACAGGCTGGTGATAATTTCTCCTGGACAACAGCCAGCTGAGATTTATTGAATGTGCTGACATCTCTTCATAAAACATTGCAAGAGCTGGCAGAAGGTTAGTCAAAAAATCAGCCCATAACATTTCTACTTTTATTCATATATTTTTCAAGGGGGATTTAATTGCTAAGCCTTCAGCTCTGGTTACCAATTACGGCGCAATGGGAACTCCAGCTCCTATAGAAAGTTAACAAAGAGCTGTCTTCCCATTTCATCTTTATGGGCACGGAAGACCTGGGTTTGGGGAGGCGGAACCCTTGGAGTTCCGAAGGCAGGGAGTTATGCAGCAACACCTGGGTGTCGATCACAAAGGGGATGAAAAGGTGAGGGGGTTATTCTCATTGAGTGATTACAGCAAGCCAGTTTGAAGGTACATTTGAAAGCAAAACAAATTACATGATAGGATGGTTTTCAAAAGATACTGTGATTCCTTTCTGATTTTAAATGATTTTTGCCTGGAGGGCACATGCTTGGAGAATGCTATTGTCTATGTAACTTGCTCCCCAGTCCTTGGAATGTCACCTTGAGCTTCCCTGAAAAACAAAATCCCTCCCCTCACATTTAACAAACAGAATCCCATTTAAGCTTCTCATATCTCCAGGAGTACTTGTAATCTATTTTATTTCTTTGCTGAAAGGTAAGGTTCTCTCAGATGCAATTATTCTTTTCTTAAGGTGTCCAACAAGCTGTCAATGGAGTCCTGAACTCAACTTCCACAGCCCAAATCTCAGCGGTAGCGTTTAGCTAATTTATTGTGTTTAATCAGAGACTATGAAAAATAATTGTCTTGTGTCTTTCTACATCTAGAGATTTACGCCGGTGCTCAGTCTTAGAAAGGACAGCGCTAAACTTCATGTCAGTTATGTTGGCTATTGCATTTAGTCAATTCACGACCATACCAACAGGGGAATGTACCTCTTAGCATTATGGGTAATTCCACCACAGAGAGGAACAAATTAGGGCTGAGAGTTGCATGGTCTTAGGAGACCCTGCACTGGACTTATTGAATTGCTGAAGCAAGCCGTGACACACAGCAGCCTTCAAAGCTATGAGTGTCAAAGGATTCTCTGTGCTCCGTTGGAATGCCCCTGCTTTGCAGGAGACACCTGCAAAAGTCTAAAGGCCTTTTCTTATCTTCAAGATGTCCAGACTGAACACAAAGGCCTATGGTACCTCTTCTAATTTTGTATCTTTTTTAAGTCATCAGTGATACAGCCCCGTCACTCCCATAACGAGACTCTTTCTCAAACATCCTCAGTATTTATTCATAGTGTATCTACTACTTTCTCAAAGGGATTTGAGGTGTTCTTATTATAAGGGAGACAGATCCTGTGACTGTAACAAAATGTGAAGGAAATCAGGACCATGGGGAAGTGGAACATGTCAATACGCTGCCTCCCCAGGCTTATATAATTGAAATCAGACTTCACACAGGACGTGATGCTTCTTGCCGATAGGACAAGAGGAACACGAGCCGAGATCCACACCAACTGTTTCTCTCTTTCACTTCTAAAATATACGTATCCTTGCTATCCATATCCACATGACTTTGTCACCCAATTGTCTTATATAGTCCAAGTTCATCATTTCATCACATCAAGCTTATCAAAAAAGAAAAAGGGAGGTGAATAAGATTTCTCTTTATTAAAATGTGAATATATCTTCCTTTATTTATTAGAGGAAAAAAAATCTGATCCTAATCTCTTCCAAGCCATGGCAGGCATCTTTGCTGTGTGTTTTATTCTACTTCTGGATCTTTCTTCGCCAGTTACCTATTTCTCTGGCACCCGGTCTCCCTCTCATCTCTTCCCTTCCGTCTACGAATATCACAAGTCTCTCCTATAAGGAAAAGCTTTCTTCATTCAGCCTCATTTTCAAGCGTACCGCCCCCATCTTTTTGCCTCTTCTTCATTATCAGACTCCTTAAATGAACAGAATATTCTCACCGACTACTCATGTTTGCTTCCTTAATCCTCCGAATACTACTGTCAGGGCTCCCTGACTGTCAGCTTAAAGATCTTGTCAATGAGTCCATCTGCCAGACTGAATGGCTCCTCTCTCCTCGTCAGTCTAGTTTTGAAATAGCTGAAATATCTCAACTCCTGCCCCCAATTTCTCTCTCCTTTTGCTGAAGCTTTGTCTTTATTACTATCAGAGTTGACTTTCAAAGCAAAAGTTGGATCATATTGCTTGGAAACTCAAGATCTTTCTTGGCTGCCTTTTACCTCAACCCTAGATACTCTTTCTCTGAGGCCAGATTACCCTGCTATCAAAGCCAGACAAAGACACCGTAAGAAAAGACAACAGCAGGCTAATATCCTTGATGGATATAGATGCAAAAATTCTCAAGAAAATACCACCATACACCATGACCAAGTGGGATTTACCCCTGGGATACAGGAGGACTCAGCATTTGCAGATCAATTGATATGATGCCCTACATTACAAATGAAGGGCAAAAATCACATGGAAATTTCAATGAATGCAGAAAAAATGTTTGACCAATTCAACACCCTTTCATGATGAAAACTGTCTACAAATCAGGATTAAAAGGAATGTACTTCAAAATAACAAAGGCCACATATGACAAGCCCAAATGTCCAAAGAAGAAGTACAAATGGCCACAGGTGCATGGCAAGGCACTCCCCACCACTAATCATCAGGGAAATGCACATCAAAACCACCGTGAGGTATCACGTCATCTGTTCCAGGGGTTATCATCAGAAATACAAGACATGTGCTAATAAATGCCAGCTAGGAGGTAGAGAAAAGGGGACCTTTGTGTATCGTTGGTGAGAATGCAAGATACTACAGCCATGATGGAAAACGGTACGGCAGTTCCTCAAAACATTAAAATAGAATCACTATATAATCCAGCAATACCACTTTTGGGTATATATCCAAAAGAACGGAAACCAGGATCTTGAAGAAATATTAGCACCCTAATGTTCACTGTAGTATACTATTCATAAGACATGGAAACAACCTAAAAGTTCACCAATGGATGAATGAAGACAGAAAATGTGGAATGTAGAGACAGTGCAACATTGCAAAGACATCTTCCAGTGTACAACAACACAGGTGAATTCTGCAGGCGTAGTGCTAGGTGAAATAGCCAGTCACAGAAGGATAAATACTGCATGACTCCACTGTTGTGAAGAATATAGAACAGTCAGGCTGCTAGAAGTAGAGAGAGTAGAATGGCTGAGGAGGAGGGAGAAGGGAAAATAGGTCGTTGCCAATCGATGGGCATAAAGTTTCAATTTGGTAAGATAAATAAGTTCTGAAAATCTGCTGTACAACATTGTGCCTATAGTTAACAATATTGTGTTGCACGCTTAAAAGTTTGCTGAGAGAGTAGAGCTCATGTTAAGTGATCTTACCACAATACATTTTAAAGAAAACTTTTGAGGTAGCGTTGATGTTATCATTTTCTCGTCAGGAAATTAAGGCCTAAAGAGATAAAATACTTTGCATAAAATTCCATAGCCAGTCTGTTTCCATTTTGTTTGTTCATTTTGTTGTTTAGATTCCACATATAACTGAATCATAATGGTATTTGTCTTATTCTGACTGAATTATTTCACTGAGCATAATACCCTCTAGGTCCCTCCATGCTGTCACAATGGTTAACATTTTATTTCTTATGGCCAAGTAACATTACAATGTATATATGTACCACAGCTTTTTTTGTCCATTTGTCTGTTGATGGGCACTTGGGTTGCTCCCATAGCTTGGCTATTGTAAATAATGCTGCAATGAACAAAGGATTGTGTGTGTTTTTTTCATATTAGTGTTTTGGGTTTCTTTGGATAAGTCCCCAGAAGAGGAATCGCTGGGTCATAAAGAGAGAACAAGGTGGGAGCCAGAGGGGAGAGGGTTTGAGCAGAAGGTGGAAGAGGTAAAGGGGCTAAGAAGCACAAACTGGTTGTTGTAAAATAGTCACAGGGAAGTAAGTAAACTATAGGAAATATAGTCAATAATGCCGCAAGAACTATGCACCGTGCCAATTGGGGTACTGGAAATATTGAGGCAACCGCTATGTAAAGTATCTGACTGTCTAACCACTGAGCAGTACATCTAAAACCAATACATAATAACAATAAAAAAACTGACTCAAAAAAAAGGAAAAGATTCCATAGCCATTTAGTGATAGTGTCTATTAAGTGGTAGCATGAATTGTGTGCATCTGTCTACTTGGCTAAAATAATATGGTAACATCAGAAAATGGTTTTTTTCTATTGTTATTTGTCTATTTGTCTTATTTTATGACATAAGCAAATTAAAATATTTTGGGAGGCAATGCCTACCTCTGTTTTCTGACAAAGCTGTGAACCTCCACTCAGATAAAAAAAGTAAGGAAGGGCCCTGGGGGTGGCTCAGTTGTTTGGAGTGTCGTTCCATACACCAAAAGGTTGTGGGTTCAATCCCTGCTCGGGGCACATACCTAGGTTTTGGGTTTGATCACTGGTGGAGGCATGCACCTGGGTTGTGGTTTCAATCTCTGGTAGCGGGTTGCACATGGGAGGCAACCAATGAATGTTTCTCTATCACATCAATGTCTCTCTCCCCCCCCCTCCTCTCTCTCTAATCAAGAAATATATCCTCAGGTGAGGATTTAAAAAATAAAAAGAGGAGAAGGCAGTGCCGATGGAAAAGAAGGAATTTGAAAGCATCTGCAATCTATATATATGAGATCTGTCCAGAAGATATCCAGCCATGTAATATGAAAGAGACATTCATCAAAGAAGATACAAGATACAAGAAACATTGTACACAGGACAATGATGCCTTAATTCCTTCAAAGTAGGCACCTTGAGACATTGCACAGTTCTCCCAATCACCATCAGCTGCCCCATCATATTTTCCTGGATCTCACTGATGGTCTGATATTTCTTCCCTTTCAAAGGTGATTTTAGCTTTGGGAAAAGCCAGAAGTCACAGGGCACAAAATTTGAGCTGTAGGACGGCTGAGTTACCTGGGTGATTTGATGTTTTGCAAAAAACTCGGCATAAGACATGAGGCATGAGCAGGCACATTGTTGTGATGAAGCTGCCAATCATTAGTTGCTCATAGCTGTGGCCTTCTGAATCATTCGAATAGTTTCCGCAGAGGAATGTTCAAGCTTAATGCAAAATACAATGCAGATTTGTTGCTCCACTCAGTCATTTTGAATTCGATGGCCACGCAGTACAAATACTCACTCAACAGCATCTACCACCCTAGTGGTGACTAGCACAGGGAAGTCATCATTGTTCACCCATGTACATTCCGGTCCACTCCCCTTGGCTGCCAGGTTACATCGTTGTGGCACAAACTGTTCTCATTATATCAACAATGGCTGGGCTTTTTCTGGACAGACTTCATCGAATACACTGTGGAGGTTTTCCCTACTAAGAATCTAAGTGAAATCCCTGAGACCAGGTTTCATTTTTAAGTTTGTCTCTCCCCGACTCTGCTATTAAGTCTAGTCTATATCTTTGTACAGTACCTACTTTGATGTCATGCTTGATTAATGTTTTGTTCTAATTAATAATAAAGTAGAGGAATCAGAACCTTGAGATTTAAATTCTCTATCCCATTGTCTGTCCCCTTCAGCCTGATTGAAACCATGTTCATTATCTTTCTGCAATTAATTCCTTATTCCTCAGGGTCATGCCTGCTATCCCAAGGGATAAACTTCCTGAAAGGAGGACTTCGTCAAGAAGATTAGGGCACACTATACTCACCAATTAAATAGTAGTTAGCTATTGATTTCTACTAAGAAACATAAATGATTAGCAGACCCTTTACAGACACAGCTGTCGTTCTAAGAAGTTACTATTTTATCGTTCTGTTTCTAGAGAATTACTTGGCATTTCCTTAAGGTCAGATGGGATAGCATAGTGCTAACTATTGAGAATAAATCTGTATCTTATCACCATTAGAGAGTGCTTTCAGGGCCATTGCTAAAGCTCATCATATAGACACAAATATTAAACTTCACATATGAATAATGCAGTGCTACAAAGAAAAGTATGCCATAATTACTTCACTATTTGAATTTCTTTAAGGCTCCACTAGAGCTTTCTCTCTCTCTCCCTCTCTCTCTCTGATATAGACACATGTGTGTGTTTATGCATATCTATACACACATTTGGATGCATGCACTCTGTGTATGAACTATCTCTCATGGACAAACATTTCACGTTCTCAGGACCAAAAGTGTCTAATCTCCCTATAAAGAAATTATCTGGGAAACTATATGAACATAGGCTGATGTTAATTTTTAAAAATGGGTATAATCAGTATGGCCTCATTAACTGCATCTCTCTTTCTCTTAAAATATGTTTCTAGTTTTTGCATAATATTAGAAATAGGTAGTTTTAGGTAGATTTGAAGCTCCAAGCAAATGACACAAAACTGTAAGTACATGTGTATACATAATACTGGCAGGATGTAAAAGGAGTTAAGGTGACACATTACAACTGGTTTTGTCAGATAATAGGTTGATTTCATGCAATGCAATGAAAATATGCAAAACTTATAAAACCATGATCTCATAACAATAAATGCTCAGTATAAAGCTAAGTAGCAATTGAATTGAATTTCAGAAAAATATTGTAGGTATTGAAAAATTTTGAAGGCAGTGCAAAAATATTGGATGATGGCAGTGGTGGATGTAGAGTTAGAAAACAGATTAAATTCAGAAGAGAGAGTACCAATAATAGTTAATACCTATGAGGCACTTTCTAAGTGCCAACTGCTATTTTGGGGGCTTTGGGACCATTAATTTATTTAGTGCCTGAGACAACTCTAAAAAATAGATACCATTATCATCTTTATTTGCTGGGAGAAAATGAGGTAAATTACATCTAAATGGATGGCCCAAAGTCACAATGGAAATATGGTTCTAACTTCTTCATTCTTAACTTCTAGACCACACACTTCGTTTTCCGTAATAGTCAATTCACCAGGGAAGGACAAAAACAGTGTAAAACTTGTAATCATAAAAAAAGAAGACAGGCAACAAGACATCAGAGAGGACAGACTGGGAGCCCCATGCTCCATGCAGTCCCATCCTAAACTGGGCTCATCCCTTAACTGCTCTAAACACTGAACAGATGGAATTCTCCCCCAGAGTATCTGAGCTATTTTGTAATTTTCAGAGCAACTTAAAAACACACTGGAAAACTGGCCTTTCTGGACAAACATTCTTTGTTCTCAGGACCAAAAGGTATCTAATCAACCTACAGAGAAAATTATTTCTGAATTGATACACAATCTGAACATGGCTGTCCCAAGCAATAAGTGACCATCATTCCTATGACTTCCATTTCTTGTGCCCTTTCCATGTGCTAGACACTGGTTAAATTCTTTTTGTGCATAATAATGTTTACTTCTTACAGCAACTGAATGGTTATTATATCCCCATTCTACAGAAAAAGGTTTGAAGGCTCTGAAAAGTTAAGCATCTTGTCAAAGTTTTCACAAATGAGTGGGTAGACTTGGAATTTGAAGTTGGGGCCACCCAATTCAAGCCTATGCTATTTTGCCTGTATGTAAATAATGTCAGAGGATTTTCTTAGCATTGTCCTTAGCAACAAAAAATGTATTCCATCCATAGACTCAACAAATAGCCAGACATATATCTTAGGATGGTAGCCTCATTCCCTTAGTTTATTTTAGTCTTCCTATAAATATCAAGAACTTTCTATCTGGGTTATAAATGTGCCAACCATTATTGGGTGAGCTAACTCCTATTCACACTTATCTTAGGAACTAGGAGAAATACCTGGATTTTCCAAGGACTTTTTTTTTTGTTCTGTCTAGAAAGAACTACAATTTAGGAATTCTCAGTATGAAAATCATAAATGAAATTAAAATCAATAGGAGAGAGAGATTTGGGGGGACTCACCTCTCCCCTAACCATGCATTTAAAAGAAGGAACTATATTTTTTGTTCCAATATAATACAATCTATAATTTTACATAGTTTTAATGAATTTAGGATGTCAGCAACTTCTTATTCTATACTGCCTGTTTCTATTATCTCTATCCATTCAAAATGAATGAACTTTTAATTAAGCAGGGGGAAGACAGAGAGATAGGCAGATGGATATAAGCTTCAAAAATGAATCCTATTTTATTAGCTTACCCTAATTATGTTATTTGGAATATAAACCTGTAAGATGACAATCTATATTTACATAACAATTTTCTCAGAGTTTAAAACATTAGTAATCTTTGCAATTTGTAGGCCCATTTTTTCAGATGGAAAATTCAAGGCAAAACATGTATACAGTGCCAAAACCCTATTTGAGGTTCTTAAACGTTAATCAGTGATTTGTCCGTCAAATGCCTGCCAAGCAAAAGAATTTAGTGATTTATTATTCCCCCATTTGCAATTACTGGCTCTTTAAAAAATCTCTTAGTTTCATATCCTATTTACTTGCCATGAATTAGCCTATATTTGATATTGTAAAGAGAATGCAACATTCATTTGGAACTGAGTTTCTGTCTTAAAAGAGAACTTAAAGCCAGTTAAATATATAGAAATACGCTCTTTTTAACATCCCAAATGGTGAATAGAACCAACACCCTAGTTGTCCCTAAACGAAACCATAATTCACATTTTGTCGCTTAAAGTTAACAGCTTCAATCTAAGGCTCTCTAAAGAGCTCCAAGGCTCAGATGTTGCTAGCTGTTTCTGGAGTTCAACTGACACACAGTCACGGCAAGCTGGGAGATAATTGCCCAAGGTCACTCATGAGCAGCTGTAGGGAAAATCAAATCCAGGGGTCACACGCTCTTATAAATGTTTTCATCTCAAGAACACCAAGAAAAAAATGCTTTGCAATATGCTAGTCCTCAAGTGTATTTATTATTTCAACATAATAAGCATCCACCTAGTAAGAACCCCAGAGCCCAAATGAAAATAAATGATACTTATTAGTGAATAATGGTTTGTTCCAGTCTCTGGGTCTAAAATAAAGTAACCTCATCAAAAGATAAATACCAGCACTGCCCTTGGAAGTCAACAGGTAATGGCAAATAGGAACAAATGGAAAGAAATAAGAAAAACAGCCGAGAGAGTTGGAAGATTGATTTTCTTATATCAATGATATATTCTGGTTTTTTTTTCCTCCAGTTCCTTGATTGGCTAGCACAATTACATTTAACTATAAGAATTTTTCTTCAATAGATTGTGGTCCATTTCACTCATAAATGGGGCCTAAGAGAGGAAGAAAAAAAGAAAACAGTTTCTGACAGGTATAATTTCTGGGAATGAAGAATGACATTTTGCCGTGTTTTTAGGTATTCTGTGATCTTAGATGTAGCCGTGGTTCGGCCACCTCATATCCCTTCCAGAGAAGCTGCTTTTAGGCAAAAGGTTGGCCTCAAACAAAATATATCTTTAGACAAATGCCTGTCAGACATTTCTAATGGACAACCTGGGATTTTGTTCAAAGTGCCTCTAATTGTCATTATTTTCACGTAGCTGAGGAAACACATAAACTGCGTTTAAAGCTATATGACTATCTAGTGGAGGTCAAGGTCAGGCAGTAAGGCTGATCCTCAGGAAAAGCTTACAAAGAGGAACTGGAAATGCATCATCGGCTGGCACCTTCCCTCTTCCTCACCTCCTTTAGTCTGTGTCTTTCTCCTTGGAACAGGCCATTCTCTATACATGCCTCCTCCCCCATGCCCCACAAAACAGAGCCTGCCCCAAAAGTCAAAAGCTGCTCCAGGGGTTATGTCATTCCCTAAATGCAGACTTAGACCTGCAGTAGAAGCCGAGCACTCTGCCCGGCCATATTCAATGGTGTGAGCTGAAAAAGTCAGAGTGGACAGTTTTAAAAAACATATACATATATAATTTATAAATTATATTAATACATAATACATAGTAATGAATGCATAGAAGAAATAAATATAAATATGTGCCATAAATATGTAAAATAGATACACAATCATTGTATCTTTTTTTTAAGATTTTATTTTATTTATTTTTTAGAGAGGGAAGGGAGAGAGAAAGAGAGAGAGAGAGAAACATCAATGTACGGTTGCTGGGGGTCATGGTCTGCAACCCAGGCATGTACCCTGACTGGGAATTGAACCTGCGACACTTTGGTTCCCAGCCTGCGCTCAATCCACTAAGCTATGCCAGCCAGGGCTCATTGTATCTTTTTAACCTAAAATGACTATCTGTAAATCCTGCACTAAGCTTAGACATAAGGTCTTGAAGCTGGAGAAGAGGGGAGAGGCATGGTGCACACCTGTCCCACCTACCTAAGTACCGGCTCGCCTGTAGGGACTGTTGAAGTAGACAAGGGAACAAGAGCAACATCTCATTTCCTAACAGGACAAAAGTAATGTTTGCCATTAGGCCGGCTGTCATCGCTCCTCAGGCTGGCTTGCAGTTAGTCTTTCAAGGATGCTGGAGGGGGCCACCCCCATGGCACAAAACCCTGACGTGGAAGCTCCTGTGTTATCTGTTTTTCTCTTCTCAGTCCCTCCTCCAAGGCAGCCCAACTCAGACTCTTATAGCTGGTGCCATTTCCGCTGACAGGAGGACAGCTTTAGTTCAGTTTTGGCAAAACAGACCAAGTCCAACCATCTCCAACCTGCTGCTCAAGCCACAGGAAGCTCACCCCCCGCCCCCGCCCCAATCAACAGCCTGCTGCTGGAAAAGACTATCTGGAATGTTTAAGACTGGTCCATTAGAGACCTTCAGCTTTGCCTGTGTCTCTTAGAATGCTCACTCTGCGAGAGACCAGCTGCCACTTAAGAAGTTCAACTATTCTGAGAGAGTCGTGCAGCGAGGAAGCCCATGCTTACTATCTGGAGAGGCTCTGCAAAGAAAAGAAAGAGGCCTGATGAGTTTCAACCACTCTGTTCCAGTTAGACAGGTGAGGGAAAGCCATCTCGGATATGCCAGACCCAGCGGACACGATATGAAAAAGAACAAGGGAATCCAGTCAACAGCCAGTGCTGAGACTCCTGGCACATGGTCACAATGGAGCTGGCCCAGCTGAAGCCAAGTCATCATGAAGTTAACACATGTCATCCCCATGGGGCCCTGCCTAATGTACGGATCCACACACTTGTGGGCTTAGTCAATGGTTGTTGCCTACACAGCTAGTGTAAACACACACACACACATACATATATATATATATACACACATATATATAAATAAAATATAGTCTTTTAACAGTATTGGGTTTTTTGCCTATGTTATCTTGGACAAGTAACATTAACTCCTCTATATTTTATTTTACTTATTTAAAAACTGGAATAATACCAGCCACTTCATGGGACTGCATGGGAATTCAATAAAATAATATGCAGAAATTGCCTTTCACAGTTGCTAGCACATCGTAGGCACTTACCAAATGCTGGCTCTTTGCAGTGACAGTCTTAATACATTTTCATTTTCATAACTATCTTTCATAAGAGCCAGGCATGCACAAATACCTAAAGAAACTGTTTTTGAAAGAAGTGAAATCTGTGGAGATATTAGATTTTTGCATCTGCTTTTATGCCATTTGGAATTAGCTTGAGAAATCTTGTCAGCTTGTTCTACCAGAAGGAAACCTCTTAACGCTCTGAAGTTACCCCATCCTTATTGGAAACATTGTGAAAAAGAACTTCACGTACAGGAAGAGAAAGTAAACAAAAATAAATCATAGAAATTTAATCTGTCACAGATGCAATGAAAAGAGGGAAAATGCTGCTGTTAAGAAGAAATAGGGGAGTGTTAATTCTGGTAATATAATATTTTAGGATTAACTTTTTTTTGGAAGCACCTATAAATAAGAAAAACTGAACAGTGTTTGCTGGGAAGGTAGAGCCACGTGTAATCAAACCCTGTGGAAGCAGCCATCCGCACACAGACGTCCCATCGCACCAGGTCTTAATCGGATATTATTATTTTACATGCCCATCATCAAATGCTTCTTTTGAAACAAATGTTATCTTCCAACCGCGCCTTCTGCTTTATTGGAAAAGCGGAATCTGTGAATCCTTTCTTGAAAACTTTAGGCTGTTCATCTGGAATGATTATTCATGTTACTTGAGTCCTTCTTCAAGAGGGTGTCAAGGACTTTTATTTTTGTCACAGAAACCATTAATTTGCATTTGAAAGATGGAAAGTTGGAAATAAAGTCTTCAACTAATTATAATCAGCAGCTACATCTCTATGCAGAAGCCTGTGCCTCGTCACAAAGGATCGCAGAAGCCAAGCATCTGTTTTATTCCTCTTTGTGTTTCATCAATATTGTGGAAACTTTTATTGGTCTCCACATTTTTTTTCTCATCATTGCCTATCTTCGTTTCACTGGCCTTTCAATAGTCAATATTTCTAATTCTCTCTTACAATTTCTGTCCTCTTCCTCCTCTTTCATTTTCTTTGTTGTTTTCTTTTTCTTTTCGTAAGAAAAAGTACAGGAAAAGAGATGGAGCTAACAAAGATGATAGTGACTCTATTCTCCATATTTCAAAAGAAAAGGAGAAAGATATATTCACTGAATATCTCTACAGAAATAATAGGCATAGTATAACTAGCTAATTAGTATGTGAAATCACAATTAGCTTTTATATTGATGGCATCTTTGGAAGAAAACTATATTTCAGAGATCGTATTGTTACAAGAGGGAGAAAAAAACAGAGGGCTTCTGTGAAACAGCAAAGTAAAATTTCAAAGGCAATTCATCTATAAATATGAACAAAGAAAACTGAAAAACAATATGAAAAAATAATGCAACAATGAACAGAAGCCACACAATGTCCAGTAGAAAGATACAGTTGAGCAATGAAAACTTGCTATAAAATTTAAATGGTTACAACAAAACAAGTTCAAATTTCAAAGGTCAAAAGATAGGGAGAAAAACATTCCCATGACAGGAAACAAAATAAATCAGTAATGTTAAGATTTGGTGAAGAAGCTCAGATAAAACAAAAGAAAACAAAAAAACCCCTCAAAACATCACATTCATTCAAATTTAATCAAACCATCTTGAACTCAGTCTGTAACCAAGCAAACCCGGGCTTGGCCTTGTGGTGCCCTGACACGTGGCTCAGCAATTAGTGTTGAAGGAAACAGGTTTTTATTTGCAGGGTTCCTATCTCAGAGGGGCTGAGAGCACTCCTGCTCAGAGCCCTTTTCTCCCACAAGACCCAGCACTTCCTTTGCTCCCCAAATGGCTATAAGCCAAAACCATGCCAAGAAGTTCCCCATATCCTTATCTGTTCTTCAGCCAGCTGTACAAACAGCCCTCCATCCCCTCTGGAATGTGCCCTTGTGGGTTGCAGAGTCACCATCCCCTCGCAGCAGCTCTCTCCTTCAGGATCTGGGGTTCTCAGTCTCCATGCAATAGTTTAGGGAAACATGTGCCATGTTACACTGGATCAGGGAGAATCCAGGGAGGCACACGTCCCAAGAGGGTGGCTTCTCTATACATCCTTCAAAGCAGAAGTTTGTAGTTCTGCCTTCCCTGTCACAGTTCAGCTCCAGGCATCTCCCCCGAATCTGTGCTTGGTTAGGCATGTCTCCACCCAGCTCCATCAGCTCTGCCAGGTCCTGCACAACTCCATCAGCTCTCTCCTTTCACCCTTCCAGACCACATAGCTGCTGCTGCTCTCCCAGCCTGCATAGCTGCTTCTTACACACCAGACCTAAAGGTGGACCAGACCCCCATCCCACACCCTTTCCTACTGCATGACTGCTTCCTCCCTTTCAGTACCCCCTTATGTTAAATGCTTGGCCCAGAACTTCTTATGCGACCTCATATCTGGCCCTTTCCATCACATGCCACTTTTGGCAGTTCCCCTGTATCTTTTACCTTCTTTCAGCTGCCATCTTTAGTCAGGACAAGAGTCCCCAGTGATACACAGACACTGTGGTGGGCATCCACCTCCCCTGGCTATGCCACACATCACTTACACTCTTAAAGTCACATACACCTTCTACCCTGAGCAGCAGCCCTCTCACTTCAAAAGGCACAGCTATTCACTTGCCATTGTTATGCAAAGTATCTTAAATGTCCTATCATCTACTTCCTCCAGCCAAAGGTTTGGGGATTTTCTCCTATTTGGGGGGGGGGGCGACCTTTCCTCTACACCCCATTGCAAACCCACACTTCCGTTTTATCTTTTAAGAGTGTATACAGAAACATTCTAGATCATAGAAGAATTTAATTTTTGACATTTGTAAAGAGCAAAGAGTAGTCACAGTATAATCTTTAAATTACAAAGATCAAAACACAACAAATTTCAAGTTTCTGAATATGAAAATAGGTGACTTATTAGGGTTGATTTCATATAATAAATCATCCATCAATATCTCAGAACACATTTTAATCAGAAATATGCCAAAAGATACTTTGGATCCAATATTCAACAATGCTGTCAAAATACACATTAGCCATACTATCTCTCTAGGTCAGAAGTGCCTCTAACTCTGTTAATTTTAAATTATTATAAAATACAGTTAAGTCACTTTCAAACCTGCATGTTTTGCAGCCTAATTTTCATTGAAATTTTTTTTAATTTCTTCTCAGTCTTGTGGCTTCAAAAAGAGTTCTACTAAACATCAATAAGAAAAAATAGTAACTACAAGAGAGAAGATACATTCAGACATTGATTTCTTATCTTTGGAATTAGACTGGCAAAGCTAACAGCCAATGAATGAGAGAAATATTGCACTAATAGGTACTTCAACTGTTTCCCTTGGAAATGGCAATGAGACTAATATTAGCCTGCATTAACGATAATGAATCTTATTAGCTTTTCATGATGATGATGATGATGATGATGATGATTACCCTAGGTTGAAAATACGATTACAAGAAAGAATATTGTACAAGATGTTCTCTGAAATTATAAATGAAATATGTTATCTTCCATATGTACAACATTTCTTCCAGACAATGTGCAAGGTGGCAAATTTTTTTCTTGGTGCATAATAACAAAGAGATCATCCTAATCATGCAAATTTAATTCTAGTCATTGTGCCTGTGAAATAACACACCAAAGCAGCATATATGCTTTCTTTCCCCAGATCTGCATCATTGCTTCTTATCTGAGAAATCCTCTCTCCCTCGACCCAGGGAGAAATTAGCTCGTATTTGACAATGAATGAAGCCATTCTTGAAACTTAGTATGGATAAATGTAAGTATGTTTAATTCTTACTGTAATATTTGGTTCTATATCAAAAATACCTAAATTATGAAATTCCCTAATGTGTAATATTACTGCTTACCTCATGACATTACATTTGTTTAAAAATGGCAGTCCTCTATTTTCAATAAAGCTGATGTCAACCATGCTATTCCTAACTGCAATAACTTGATAAAACAGCAGGTGGTTTTAAGGCATTATCATTTCAAGCCACTGTTATAAATATTTATAAAAGTTCCTATTTCAGTAAGACAAGTTATTTTCTCCCAACCTGTATGGTGCATGATTAAGCAGTCTGTAATATTATGAAACTCCATGGAACATTATATATAGCCTTCCATCCTGATTGAACTGCGAGATAGAAAATGAATAAAGAAGAAAGCAAGCCATCGTTAACAGTTTGGGTAACTAATGAGACATGTGTCACCTAAACTTTAGCCACTATTTATTCCATACTTTCAAATCTCGTCCTATTACATGAAATTATTTAATGTAATTAATTGTGCCTTTCCTTAAGGTCACATACAAATCTCCTCCCTCCATCCATCCCAACCATCCTTCAAAGGGGATATTGTGAGGCTTGTCTGCCTTTATCACACATCAGAGGAGGGCCATGCTGTTTAAAATGAACTGTTAGAACTTGTCTGGGGTAAATAATGATGCCTTCATTCAAAAAATTGTCTCAAGGGCGCCATTGCTATGCCAGCCTCTTTGTTCTGAGTGCTTAACTCTTCCGGGACTAAACCCTTAGAGGGCTTATTGACATTTTCTTTTTTAACACTTAGAGCTGACTAGCAGTGTGTAGCCTCAGTGGTGTATGAGCTTCTAACATAACCCCTTAAAGAGGGGAAAGAGAGTGGTGCAAAGAAAGTTGGATCACAAGTCAGTGAAAATGGATTCAAATCTTGTCTTTGTCTTGAGCTATATGATCTTGGGCATGTCACTTAAGCAATCCAGGCCTTAGTTTCCTCATTTGTTAGACTGGTGGCGAAGATGATCCCTCTACTCATAAAGTATAGCATGCTTCCTTCTAATCACTCTAGGCCATTTTGTCTATGATTCTGATTTAACCCTTTTCAATTAATACTAATATAATAGATCTCCAAGTTACCCATGTTTCATTCCTTCTGCCCCGTATTGTGTCTGATGTCCCTATATTTGCTTCCCAAAGCTCAGTTTTCATCATGCCTATCCCAGTCGTTCTTAAAATTCATGATTTCAGATTGCGTGAGCACTTGCCCCATTTAGGGGGACAGCTGTTACTTGGCTCAACGAATGATAAACAGACAGAAATGTGGAAATAATGTTGCCCATTTTTTTAAAATAATTCAGAAATCTAGGGGTTTTTTTCTGTATAAGAAAATTTATTTTTTAGCATTTCTTTATTGTTGTTCAAGCACAGTTTTCTGCCTTTCCCCCCACACCCTTCCCTTCCACCCCACCTTGTTATCATCCATGTGTCCTTTATAACACTTCCTGCAAACCCTTCACCCTTTTCTCCTATAATCCCCTCCCCTCTCCCCTCTGTTCACTGTCAGCTTATTCTCAATTTCAGTGTCTTTGGTTATATTTTGCTTGCTTGTTCCAGAAACGTAGGTTTTTATTTAAAATCTAATTTTTAAATCTTACCAAATAATTTTTTAAAAAATTGAACACCCTACATGGATCAAACATCTCAGAGAAGAGTGCTTAAAATCTCTACTTTAAGGTTTCTAGCACATTTCCATAGATGCCTAAAGGCTAACTGTTCCAGCTATGCATTCTGAAAGGCATCCCCATAAATACAAGATTGCAACCACTCAGCTCTCTAGTAGATTGGCAGTCAGTTTGACCCCATTTGTTTTACATATATGAAAACTGAAATCTAGCTTCCTGAGACTTCCGGCCAAGATGGAGGCATAGGTAGATACATTTTGCCTCCTCACACAATCAAAAGGACAACAACAAATTTAAAAACAAAAAATAACCAGAACTGCCAGAAAATTGAACTGTATAGAAGTCTAACAACCAGAGTAAAAGAAGAAACATTCATCCAGACTGGTAGGAGGGGCAGAGATGGGCAATCAGGGTGGAGAGAATGTGCAGCAAGGTGGTGGCTGCAGGACCTGGGCAGGTGAGGCAGTTGCTGGTGGACCACAGTCCCACATTTGCATGTGGATATACTGAGAGAAACAACTGGAGAGTGAGACAGAACACTCAACCCAGGGTTCCAGCATAGGGAAATAAAGCCTCAAAGCTTTTGGCTATAAAAATCTGTAGGAGTTGCTGTTGCAGGAGAAACTCCCAGGCTCACAGAAGAGTTTGTTGGAGACCCACAGGGTCCTAGAATATACACAAAACTACCCAGTTGGGAGTCAGCACCAGAAGGACCCAATTTGCTTGTGGGTAGCAGGGGAAGTGACTGAAAGCCATCTGAGAACCAGGCAAGCAGCATTGTTCCCTTGTGGACCCCTCCCCCACATACAGTCCCACAATGCACCAATGTAGGTTGCCCTGCCCTGGCAAATACCTAAGGCTCCACTCCTTACAATGTAACAGGTACACTGAGACAAAAAAAAAATATATGGCCCAAATGAAAGAACAGATTAAAGCTCCAAAAATAGAACTAAGCAATGAAGAGAGAGCCAAATGATCAGATACACAGTTCAAAACACTGGTAATCAGGATGCTCACAGAAATGGTTGGATATGGATACAAAATAGAGAAAAAAGTGAAGGCTATGCAAAGTGAAATAAAGAAAAATATACAGGGAGCCAACAATGAAGGGAAGGAAACCAGGACTCAAATCAATGATTTGGAGCAGAAGGAAGAAATAAACATTCAACCAGAACAGAATGAAGAAACAAGGATTCAAAAGAATGAAGAGAGGCTTAGGAACCTCCAGGACAACTTTAAATGTTCTAACATCCAGATCATAGGGGTGCGAGAAGGAGAAGAGAAAGAGCAAGAAACTGAAAACATATTTGAACAAATAATAAAGGAGTACTCCCCCAATATGGCAAAGGAAAAGACTTCCAGGAAGTACAGGAAGCTCAGAGAGTCCCAAAGAAGTCGGACCCAAGGAAGCACTCACCAAGGCACATCATAATTACATTAACCAAGATCAAAGGTAAGGAGAAAATCTTAAAAACAGCAAGAGAAAAGGAGACAGTTACCTACAAAGGAGTTCCTATAAGACTATCAGCTGATTTCTCAAAAGACATCTTGCAGGCAAGAAGGGGCTGGAAAGAAGTATTCCAAGTCATGAAAGGCAAGGACATACATCCAAGATTACTCTATCCAGCAAAGTTTTCATTTAAAATAGAAGGGCAGATAAAGTGCTTCCCAGATAAGGTCAAGTTAAAGGAGTTCATCATCACCAAGCCCTTATTATATGAAATGTTAAAGGGACTTACTAAGAAAAAGAAGATGATCAAAACTATGAACAATAAAATGACAACAAACTCACAATCATCAACAACTGAACCTAAAAATAAACCTAAAATTAAAACAAACTAAGCAATCAACTAGAACAGGAATAGAATCACAGAAATGGAAATCATATGGATGGTTATCAGTGGGGAGAGGGAGGGGATAATTGGGGGGGAGGTACAGGGAATAAAAAGTATAATTAGTAGGCATAAAGTAAGGAGAGGTTAAGAATAGTATAGGAAATGGAGAAGCCAAAGAATGTATATGTATGACCCATGGGCATGGACTAAGGTTGGGGAGAAGGCTAGAGGGAATAGGGGTATCAGGCAGAAGGGGATAAAGGGGAGAAAAATGGGACAACTGTAATAGCATGATCAATAAAATATATTTTTTAAAAAAAACTGAAATCTAAACATTGAAATACCTTTCCAAGTTCACATGGCCAATTGGTAACAAATTGGAACAAGAATCCAAGTCTCATGCTTCCCAGTAAGACTTCTGTATCTTTTAGCTTCCCTCCTCATTTTTCTACGATGCCTTTGATAGATAGAAGATCCCATTGCTTTTAAATTGCAAACACTTTTCTCATTTATGGAAGCTAGGATCACTCTGTACATTATTTATCATCTTCATTTATGTAACATGTAATATGCAATATTAAATTATACATAAGTTAAAATAAAAACACATGTGCTTTATGATATATGTGTACTTTATATACAATATGTATTTTTTAACATACAAACACAATATGAGCTTTTAATAATGTGAGTTCTCCCCACAAAACCTTCAATTCTGTGTACACACAGGACAACATTTCCACCACATTCTCTATTGTTATGAATAACTTGCTCCTTCTTAAGTTCTTTGCCTGATACACGCGTGCTTCCTCACGGGCACTATTTAAATCACGGTGGAAGAATGTTGATCCTGACAGCTCAGTGAAATCACTTGGATAAGTCAAAAATGATCCATCCTTTCAGATGCCTTGTCATTTTCAACCAGCCGTTTGAATGTGAGTTCTCAAATACAGACTGCTACGAAAACCATAAGCAGCTAATGGCTGTCAAAAAAAATAGTAGGGTAACAAGAAATGATTTTTTCTTAGTGTTGCTGTATTCAGTGTTTTTTAATCCACAGTTATTCAAACACTACAGGAAAAACATACACATGAGTCCTTTTTATAGCATTGCTCGACAAGAATGAAAATTAATGAATAGTAGAAATGAAAATGAATATCTCTGGGCACATTAGGTACTTGAATCATTTGTAATCCCATTAAATTGTATGAATGTTCTCAGACCTGTTTCTCGTCTTAGAAAATGCTAAATCAGGGAATGAAAAGTAGAAATCTACAGAACACATCTTATGTGCACACATTTTTATGAGATATATATATGTATGAATATGTATTCTAGAGAGGGGGGGATTGAGACATTGTTATTATTTTTGTTGAGGCTGTGGAAATTATCAAATTGCCCAGTTCGATAAAATCTGTAGATTTTCACAGATGCACTAGATTCTGACTTCTCTTCAATAACTGGAAAACCTGGAGAGAACTATTCAAGCCCAAGTCACCCCTCTCCTTTAATGGAATGCACTCTTCCACTTCGCCACAGTCCTCGGCTTTTTTGCTCATGTCTCCAACACTGAGCCCTTAAGAATTGCCTTATACCCAAATGTCATCACTCATTTACTCTACTTATGGGGCATTTGTAGGAATATAACTTATGTATTTTAGCTCTAACAAGTGCATACTTTACTAAAAAGATGATAATTCATCAGTGCCTATACAAGCCAAAGCAACCTGTTACTTCAATATAGAAAAATAGGAGTTCAAACCAAATGGAACTCGTAAACAAATTTTCCAGTCAATTCAATCTAAGTTGTAAAGACGGGAGATCATTCTCCAGGGATCTCTTGAATCTCTGCATATCTTATGAGCAAGCAGGGCTAGCCCTTTCATTCTGGACAATCATGTCAAAGATGTTTGTATGTGGAACAGCTTTGGGAGAGAAAGAGGATATTTTCATCTGAAGCAAAGGACAGTCAGGCTTACTGCCCATTATAAGAGATTTGGGTTCCTCAGCTCAGAGTTTCTGTCTTGTAAAGCAATCCACTGTGTGTGCAAACATCAATCTGGGACCATTTACACTGCCTCCTCCCGTCTTCTGAAAACACCCATGTTGCAGGCTAACTTGTTACCTTGTAAATAGGGTAAAATCTCAAGACCCCTCTCAGCTTGTGACAAGTCACTCCATTCACTAATGTTTTGTGAACTTGGAGCTCACTAATCTAAGGTGTGCCATATTATTTCAAATGTGTTTATCACTTTATTCTTATGTTCATTTAAGGACAAGGATTTATAGACCTCCTACATAGGTGTTCAGAATATCTGGGTGAATGCTTCAGGACCAGGGTTCTGGTGCTCCAGGGCAGCAATTTTCAACCTGTGTGCTGCAAGAGGAACACGAAAATGTGTGCCACAAAAATTTTAAAGCATGCAATGCTTGACTACTTCACCATGGGCACTGATCTCTTTTCCCTTCCATTGTCAAATAAAAAAATGACATCAGACAACCAAACAATAGCCATTTGGTGTCAATGAATCAAAATTATACCTGTTCTTTTTTTTTCGTCAGATTGGCAAAAAACATAATATATTTTGTGGTGTGCTGAAGAATTTTAGTAATCAGTTTATATGCACCATGAAATGAAAAAGGTTGAAATCATTGCTCTGCAGGTTGGTTTGCTATAGTGACCATGAACACAGGCTCTGCAATCAGACAAACTGGATTTTCATTCGTGGTCCCCCACCTATTAGCTGTGTGAACTTTGGACTGTTGCTTCCATTTATTAAGCCTCAGGTTTCTCATCTATAAACTGGGTCAGTAATCCCTATGTTATAATCTTATAAATATTAAATTCAATATTTGCAATAATAGAAATGTTCTTATGAAATTCATGGATAACTTGTTGGCAAATTGATTCTTTCTATGACAGGTTCACTAGGAAGAATCAAAATAGAATGCGGAAGCTTCCTTTTTGCACTCTTCCCTCCGGTGTTCAGTTGGGTGTGCAGGCCTGTATCCGCAAGTTCTAGGTTTTCCTTACCCCTAGACGCAGGGGTGTCCAACCTTTTGGCACTTCTGGGCTACACTGGAAGAAGAAGAGTTGTCTTGGACCACACATTAAATACACTACGACACGTAACCACAAAAAACGTCTCCTAATGTTTTAAGTAAACTTACACTTTTGCGTTGGGCCACATTCACAGTCCTCCTGGGCAGCATGTGGCCCGTGGGCTGTGAGTTAGACAACCCTAGAGAACATTTTTTGGAGTTGTTTATAAAAGGCCAGGAAGCCAAGCCCAAACAGATCACTAAGCCCCTGGTGATCTGCTTGGGGAGACAAAGATGAAAGAAAACGCAGTGAGATTCAGGTGTGTTAGATATCTCGGAACTTGACACAGAGTGGAGGAGGCCAAAGGCCATGTTCTTAAGGTAAGAGATGGGGCAAAGGTTTAAGTCTGAGGTGGAAATGGTGACGCGACAAGCAGTCTTGTCACCTCAGTGAAGACCCTCAGACAGATGTGTCCTCCGGGAAGTGGTGCACCAACGGAAAAGCCCACCCTTAAATGACTGCACGGGCGCAGGGAGAAGGAAAGCTGCCAGGGTGAGCTGTGGATCGTGAAACCAAGCCCCTCCCGGTTTCCGTGCACCACACAAGGGCTAAAAACGGTTACCGATAGAAAAATGGCCCATATTGCACTGCTCGCCAGTTTTGGAATGAGGGTCATCGACTTAGATTTTTGTGGTTTGGGAAAAATTTAAACTTGCTGTTTATTATACGAACATCAGCACTGAGCAATTTAAATCTGTTTAGCGAAGTGCCTGGAAAATAAAATGTGCTCAATATTGGAGCTTTTATTCGTATGATAATTACCCTAGTCAATAGAGGCTGTTCTTGATTAAATATCTCAATTCTGTGACACATACCTATTTTCTTCTCTGACACTTGGACCCATAAATGTTCCGAGAGTTCATCAAGACCAACCTCCCATTCAAAGTAGGAATTCCTTGCGCAGCTGCTCTGACAGATGGTCACATGCCCTCCGCTGGAAGGTGTTCCCATTGACAGGGACTTCGCAGCTTCGGAAAGGAGTCATTGTGAAACTGCCATCCACCCGCTTTCCAAAAAATTAAAATGTTCTTCATAAGGGAAAAACACCAAGTTCCCAGATGAAGGTCATTTTTATGACTGTACTTTGTTCTAAAACATTTTAAATTGTTGTCTCTGCAAAAGAAGGAATATATAGGAATGACGAATTTTAGTTCATTCATTCAGTGATTTATATATTGAAATAAATGTGGAGGTATGTGTACCTGTTCTTTTTAATGTAATATATGCATATGTGAGTTTTTATATACACAGAACTGGGGCTTTTCTCTAAATGTAACGATGACTGACCTGTAAGGATTTAAGAAAGTCTGAGGTATGATCTAAGAGAGTAGACTAGAATCCTTGTACCTGAC
This sequence comes from Phyllostomus discolor, assembly GCF_004126475.2. NCBI lineage: Eukaryota > Metazoa > Chordata > Mammalia > Chiroptera > Phyllostomidae > Phyllostomus > Phyllostomus discolor. Next base: position 30,091,020 of record NC_040915.2, on the reverse strand, counting down.
AGATCACCCCTGATGTAAACTAACACACATCCCAATAACAGTTGAGGATAAATAATAATACAATAGGGCAAGTTCAAAGAGGAAGAGCAGCGTCTCATTTAATGTTTATAAATTAGCTCACCAAGAGTGTTTGATTTAAATGCAATTCAAATTAAATTTGGCATCAGACTTCAGGGTAACACATGGGCACATTGAAAATAAAGTAGTGTGGAATATAAAAGTTCTTCTCTTAGGGACTTGGTGACAGTCCTGTCCACCTTATGTCCAAACGGTGAGTCATGTTAAAACTGAAGGAAGCAGAAATCATTTGCACTACATTAGCTTAATTCTCATGGGCTCTGGTGAAAACTTGGGAAGTCATTCTACTGGGGAAAAGCTTAAATTATAGGTGGTGTATCTTCTCTACAATGAACCTGAGTTATTAAGAGCACTAACTAAGCTTATCAGCCACCTAAAGTTAGCCAAAATGTGAAATCCATTATAATACTTTCCCACAGAAAAATTTCAAGTGATTCAATCAAATGAAATTATTTCAATTCAGTACATTCATTATCTATTTTTACTCTTGTGAAGGCATTATGGAGAATGTATAGATGAATAAGGTTAGGCCCTATAATGCCCCATCTTTGAGAAGTTTTAATCTAATAGAGGGACTTTTGATGTGGTCCCAAAATACCTACACTAGAAGTATAACACAGAAAGTACCATTATCTAAGAAACTACAGGTTTCTCCACAACAAAACCTTGGTCTCATGAGCCAATAAAATCTCTTCTCTAAGCATTAAGGCACAATGTGTCTATTGAATGAAGAATTTTTAAACTAGAAAAAAAGGGAAGGAAGATGGAGCAAAGTTGGGTACAAAATGAAGAGCAAAGGAAATGTTTCCAAGTGGAACTGAGGGAGAATGCAATAATAAACTTTAAATGACAGGCGTTTCTGGTACCTAATGTCCGAGGCAAGACATCAGCGGGAAGAGACATGAATATGTAAACTAAACACAGAGATATGCATTTTAAAATCTGGTTGGTTTCTAGTTACACTTTCCTTCAGCTAGGAAAGACTTCTATATTATACACTTAACCTTGGAGCTACTACCATTTTCCCATGGTCTCAAAGAAGTCAATGAGCAATTGATAAATTTTCTGTCACTGTGGGCAATTAATAGGAGTTACACAGCATCAGTTACATCAATTTTCCTGTATCTGAGGAGCAAAAAATTGATTCTACAAACTTACTGGTGCATATTGATTCAATGCCTATCCCTAGGCTATTTCTATTTAATGCTTTTGTGCAGTCATTGAAAAAAGTCTCAGGACTGTCAAATAAAATCTAGTTCTGTGGCATTTTTATCTATTACTCTGCTTTGCAAATAGTTCTGGTATCAGTAATGCACTTTCAAGCTGAGGGACGTGGATATTCTCTCTCTTAAAACAGTTTTATATGTGAAAATAAGGAGAGGAAACAGCTAAAACATATTCATTTAAGTCTCAAATCTCAGATGACACCTTTGCAGAGGTATTAGAGTATGTGTTTTTTGAAAAAAGAATAGGATTTGTGTGTTTTAAGCCTGTCTCTTGGGTCTCAGTAAGAGTTCGGAGATAAAGGAATACAAATAAATTTCCAACACTATTACTGAAGGTGCTCCGCTCCCTCCTCTCCCCAAGGAGGCCTGGGGTAGCATTCAAAGTCAAGGGAGGCATGTGAATGTATATTACATCAATGAGACTAGACCTTAAAACATTTCTGAAAATTTCCTCACTTAAATATTTCCCTGTAAACAAATGCGGGTGAAGTTTTCATTCTGTGCCAGGTACATTCTGGGGATAATAGTGTGAGCAAGACAGACAAGACTCCTGCCCTCAAAAAGCTTATACTCAATCCTAGTACAGATGGATAGGGCCAGGGCAGACAGAAAAATAAAATAAGCAAATAAACAGCATCATTTCAACTAGCGTTAATGCTGTGAGGCATAGCAATGGACTCTAACAATGGAAGTGACAGGAAGTGACAGGGGTGGGAGTTTGCTATCTAGATAGGGTGGTGAAGGAGTCTTTTTGTTTGAGATGGCATTTGAGATAAAACCTGAATGACAAGAAGGAGAGGGTGTACAAAAACTGGGTGAGGAACATTGGAGAAAGAATAGACTGAGCGAAGACCCCTATGGCAGGATAAACTTTGGGTTGCTCAAGGACCAGGCAGAAACTCTAGGGGCTGGAGTGAGCAAGGAGTGAATGGTAGGGGTTAAAATGAGAGCTCGCAACAGAAGCAGCTCGTGAAAACCTTACAGACTGTGATTAAAAAAAAGTGTGGGTTTTATTTTATGTAACATGAGTAGTCACTACAGGGTACTAGGCATGAATGTGACTGCACGTGACTCACATTTCTTCAGTGCCAATGTCCCTATTTCATCCTGTATTTCATAGGAATTAGTTAAGATTTTTTAAAATTTATTTTTAGAGGGGGGGGGAGGGGGAAGAGAGAGAGAGAAACATCAGTGTGTGGTTGCCCCTTACACACCCCCTACTGGGGACATGGCAGGCAACCCAGGCATGTGCCCAGTGAATCAAGCCAGCAACCCCTTTTTTTGCAGGCCAGCACTCAATCCACTGGCCACACCAGCTATTTTTTTAAAGATTTTATTTATTTATTTTCAGCGAGGGAAGGGAGGGAGAAAGAGAGAGAGAGAGAGAAACATCAATGTGTGGTTGCTGGGGGTCATGGCCTGCAACCCAGGCATGTACCCTGACTGGGAATCGAACCTGCGACACTTTGGTTCGCAGCCCGTGCTCAATCCACTGAGCTACGCCAGCCAGGGCCACACCAGCTATTTTTAAAATATAAAGAATGTAATTGTTTATTTTGATCCCTAAAAGTGAAAAAAACCTATTAACTCTGCCTATGAAACAGTGATTCTCACCTGAGGTAGGTTTTGCTCCACAGGGACACTTGGCAGTGCCTGGAGACATTTCCGGTTGTCATGTTTTGGTCGACATCCAGGGGCTAGAGGCCAGGGATGCTGTTAAACATCACACAATGCACAGCCAGCCCCACAGAAATGCCTTATCTGTCCCAAATGGTAAGAGGGCCAAAGATGAGAAAACCCTGCTTAGCATAAAGGAACTTAAACAACAGAATTCAAAGAAAACATAGCATTTTTGTGTAAGAGGTTTTTTTGTTGTTGTTTGGTTTGATGCTGGTCTCTATTTGCTTCAAGTTTCAATGCCTCCCCTGTCAATGAATACATAAATACATACACAGAAACAGACCAAAGGCAGTCAATCATGTGTGTTATGGGCTGAATTGTACACCTCCCAAGTTCATAGATTGAAGCCCTAATCCCCAGTATGACCACATCTGAAGACGGACTCTTTAGGGGGTTATTAAGGTTAAAAGAGGTCATAAGAATAGAGTCCTAATTCCATGGCACTGTGGCCTTATAAGAGGAAAAGCAAGAGTCTCTCTCCCTCACACCCCCCACCCGACTCTCTCCTTCTTTCTCTCTCTCTCTCTCTCCCCCACCCGTGTCAGGACCCACAGAGAAGGCAGAGAGAAGACAAGCTAAGAAGAGAAACTCGATCTTGGGCTATCGATCCTCCAGTAACGTGAGAAGTGTGAGAAAATAAATTTCTGTTGTTTATGCAGTCTGCAGTATTTTGCCATACCAGTCCAAGCATGCTCAGATGTCTGCATAGGAGCTTTCCAAAGAGTGATGGATGTAGACAGAGACAAGAGCTTGAGAAACACTAACCCCGTGACACATTTCAAAATTATAGTGACTTTCCACCCAACGCTTATCAAAACTATTACGCTGGATTCGATGGATGATCAAGAAATTGTTTTTCGAACTTTGCCTGGGGACTGAAGAGCCTACAGTATATACACAACACCCCTGACGCATTCCCAGCAGCGCCCCCCGAAACCAGTCACTTCCCTGATAACGAGGTAAACCTTCCAACATATGGCTGCATTCAACAAAGTAGCAGTTATGCTGTATATATTTTCACTGTGGAACAACAAAGTTTACAGTGTGAGATTTATTTTCTAATTGAAATTTACTATCATTTCCTCCTGAGACATTATTCCTGAAGATGTAAAAGTATTTTATGTATCAGCAATTGCAATTTTATTCTTTATAATTAATAACACAATTGCTGTGGGTTTCTCATTGTGATGCATTGCAAGGATCTTGACAGGTGGGAGAGTTTGCAAAATGTGTTATGTGGTGTTGCTTAATACCTTATTAGAAAAACTGTCTTGCCTCCACGTTAGTTCCATTTGCTACATTACAATAGACTGTAAGTTATTTTGACAGGGAAACAGAAAAAGGAAGTCTATACTTATAAATATAAATAAGAGCCCAAATGAAAGGGAAAATGTAAAATTACTCCATAACCCACTGATGATTGAGAATCCTGATCAGCATAAGCATAAAACTCAAACACAAGGTTATTTTCTTTTTCCTCTGATATCTTTATGAACATAATCAAGACTCTGATACGGTCCTTACTAACCAATATTATAAACACTGTTAATGTTTATGAATACATATGACTCATTCCCATTTTTAGCATTTACATATCCCTAAAAATAAATCCCCTATAATTCTGCTCAATTTAAATATTGTTAAGAATTTATCATAACCTGTTCTCCTCTGTAAGAATAACAAAATAAGCTTATTTCATGGTTATCTGTGATTATCTACTATAAAATATTCATAAAATTGATTGTAATATACGACTACCTTCTTCAACACGGAGCCTTAATAACATAAAGAGGGTAGAGACAGCAAAACGTTGCTTACGATCAAGATTTGTTATTAAACTGAAATAATAGAAAATTAAGCAAAGGATTTTCAGGCAAGGGAAACAAAATTTTCTGTTTTCCTGATGAATTGTTACAGTATTAAAGCTAATCAGTCTTGTTTGGTGAGTGCTCTTGTGCTAAATTTGTAAAGTACAACATTAATCATCTTTACCCTTGGAAAAGAATCCTTAGTTTTGGTTTTTCTCCTCTCTCAAAAGAAAAGGGAGGGAGGGAGGAAGGGAGTGGGAAGGGGAAGGAAAAAAGAGATTGAAAGAAAGAGAGAGGGAGGGAGAGAGCCAAAGGGAAATAAAAAGGGGGGGAAGGCAAAAAAAGAAAGAGTATGAGGGCTGGGAAGAAGAGCTTGAACATAGATTGAAAAAACAGGTAAGTTTCCAGTTGCTTAAGAAACAAGGGGGAAAAAACATGGAAATCGTAAAGTCAGATGACAGTCAAAAGGTGTGTCAAATGTCACAACTACTTGGAAGCACAGTTACAGGAGCCATCATCAGATGGGTGCCCGACAGGGTCATTCTGCTTGGGGGGCAGATAAACCAGGTTTACACACCTACTCCAGGTAGCTGGGATAGCAGAATAAGGTCTGGCCTGATCACCGACATGGCAGCTCTTGAGTATCTTGCATCGCTGTGCAATATGTCACCCTTTAAAGATAAACAAATCATACCCTCCAGCAATCATCTTTCATCAGTCATCTGGGTCTCAGTAGAAACTAGGAGCAAGTCGCCAGGGCCTGGTGCAAATGTTCCTTTGTAATCACATGTGGCTTCATGAAACTTTGTTGGTGGCTATTTGAATAATTTGTAGCCCCAACACTTGGCCCAGGATTATAGGAAATCCATGCCCACTGTCTGTATTTTGTTCTTTCCTTTGGCTGAGCATTTACTTTAAAGAGATAATCTTAATGATTTTATTTCCACTCTTCTTTAAATTGCTTCTCTATTAAAACAAATATTTAGTGCAAATTTTAAAAAAGTAAGAAGAGGACTTTCTTCCCCTCTCTACCCTGGGTACCTACCCACTCATTTTTCCTTAGTCTCCAGGGCAGGCTAAAAAAAACATTCCACTTACCCATGTTGCGTCTGTTAACCGCAAGCTGATTTTCAATCTTCCCAGTACAGATCCCCTTCACACAAAATATATTTGTCTTTTTATAGGGAGCTATATCCCTCCTAGCATCCAAAGCCTATTTCTCAAATAAGCTGTTCTCTTTTAAAGGTAAAAGTACTAGGGCTCATTGTCACACCATTAACAATTAGTGGAGAAGCTCTGAAAATGTATATGTAAACTGAAGTAGGTTTAAAATCGAGGTGCTGCTCATACGCATGCTGTCTTAGCCTGGACTGCTTTAGCAAGTAAGGATAGAGTAGGGGGCTTAAACAACAACCATTTATTTCTCACAGTTCTGGAGGCTGAAGTCCAAGGTCAGAGTCCCAGCATGGTTGGGCTCTCGAGGAAGGCCCTCTTCCTGGTTTAGGGACAGTGGCCTTTATGCTGCGTTCCCACGTGGCAGAAAAGAGCTGGTTAGCTCTCTGGCCTCCTCTCGTAACGGCACTAATTCCATTCATGAGAGCAACACTCTCATGGCCTAATCACATCCCACAGGCCCACAGTCCTAATGCCATCACAATGAAATTAGGATTTCAAATTGCAAGTTTGGAGGAAAGAACATTTCATATATATGTACACACATACATATATATATATACATACATACATACATACATATACACAGATACAGGTATACATATAGATATCTGATTCCAAGTGCAATTGGGAATAAAGGCAAAATTATGAAATATCATTGACATCGTTCACCTACCACAAAACTGGCAATCAGTGTCTTTGAATGGTCTCTACCACTCCCACCTTAAAGGAAGCGTGCTGGTTTTACTGCTGCTTTAATTGCATCTTAAGAGACCACATGACGAGTATTAAATATTGCAGTGAATGTACCTCTACTGGTAGCATTCCTGGTATTTACAAGTTGATAATAGCGGAGATACAGTTTCTAGCAGCAAGAACTGCATGCCTTCTTGACTAAAAACACACAACTTGAATATCTATTGACTTCATCAGCAAACACAAGGCTAAATCAAGTTACCCAGATGAACTTGTGTGTCTTAGTACTCATCATATAATTGCAGATTCTTGGACACTGTTTAAGTGATACGAACAGTTAAAACAAAGTACTGCTATGTGGCTATTGATACATCAACACATGCGTAACTACGAGTGTGAATGAATAGAAGAAAACAGAGTCCATTGTTCCTTTAATCCTGATCTTCCCCTAAGATATAAAAAGCAACAGCTATCTTTGAGAAAAACACAATGTGCAACAAAAGCCCAATTGTGGGACTTTCTCCAGATGTGTGCCTCCCTGACGCCTTCCATAAAGAGAGGAGCAACAGTACCACCACAGACAGATTCAAGCTTCCTAAAAAAATAAAAAAATAAAAAAAAAGCTCACCCCTGCAAAAGGGGTAAGAGCTAAAATCTTCCTCATTATCCCTGCCCATGGGACACACGCATGACCATGTGGCATGTTTCAGTAAAACTCCAAAGAAGTGGCACCGCCCGTCCTAAACCCAGCACTCCGTTTCAGGACACCTGCTCATCCAGGACCCTTCCGGACCAAAGCGCCAGAGTATACTGTCATTCCTCCTCCCCTGGTGGTCCCTTGGAAGAGTGGCACTTGACATCCAGTGACAAGTCATCTCCTTCAAGGGTCTTAAGTCACATATCACCCATTGAGGACTTGAGATTTAAATCCTGTGTAAGAATATCGCTCTCTGCCGAGCCCAAAATGTGCTCTCCTGGGGTCCTCACCTCCTCCTTCAAACCCGAGCCCCTCTGCAACCAGCTTCCTCGAGGGAGGCTTTTAAGGAAAACAGAAGATACCTGTGTTCCCCTGTCTCACAACGTACGCGGTATCAGGGAGTGTCCCAACGACATTCACGGGGATTTTATCATAGCAGCGAAATGCACGTTACAATATGAATGTGCTGTATGTTAGTTCTTTTCCTCTGTAGGAGATAAATTAGAATTACAAAATTCGAACACTATTTCCAGACAATCAATGTGAAATTAAATACAATGTGAATACATAGTTCTACAACAGAATAGAGAGATATGTCAGACATCTTCGTTTGTACATGCGTGGTGATGGAAGTGAAGAAAATAATCTAAACTTCCCCCTCTAATTTGCAATTTGAGATGTCCAAGCCATCAGTTGATGTGAACATAATCTTTCTAGGGTTTTGGTTGTTCCTCACATTCTCCATAGCATGGGGCTCAGTTGACTTTGTGCCTAAACAATTTCACATCAGAATATCCAAATCAGTCCAACCACCCCATTGGCTGCATAACGCAGAGAGCTTGTGCAATTTTGTGGGTTTAGAAAAATGAACTGACTGAATATTTTAGGTCCAAACCGGCCTTCACAAAGAAAGCTAACAAGGTCTAGAAACATAAACAGACAGGAGTCAGAGACAGGAATCCTGTTGGCCGTGCCCTCTAACTGGACAAGACCAGAAAACATCTGTATGATAAAGAGTTCCCATCCTTCTCATATTTACCACCTGGCCTGATCATCTGTTACAACTTTCCTTATTTGTATGTGGAAGGGAGGCATTCCCTCAGGAAATATACAAAATTGAGGTATTTTATGGGTGCAGTCAGCATGTAACAGATGACTTGTGGCAACCACCTGAAATGTAGCAATTTTGCATTTTCTAAGTCCATTTACTATACTCCTGCTATACTCCTGAGACATGCCAAGACCCTAAATGTTCCATCGTGTCCGGAAGACACTTAAAGATGAACTTTTTATAAAGTAATAAGTTTCCGTGGGCATCTGTATTGCTTCCAGGTAACCGTTACTATGATGATCATTAATATTGTCGTTGGCAGAAATGTCCTGAATGTCTCAGTTGCAATTAAAATAAATAAAAGGATGCCAGGGGTTACACATAACCCACCTGAGCCTCTAGGGTAAACCACTGTCAAGATTTGCCTGGCATCCTTTTTGTCAAATGAACCTCAGCTTTTAAAAAAGCAACTGTTATTGGCAGAATATCAAAATTTCAAATGCACTTAATAGCAGGTAGCTATAGCTCCATGAAAATAATGAAATGCTATGTCAATAATATTTTAGTGGTGAGTTGGACCTCTGATACCTTTACTATTTTATTATTAAATTACTCTCCTTAATGTATAGAATATATCATCTTTTACTCAGAATCTAATGCTTCCTCACTAGATTCTGTATAAAGTCTGGTCTCTTCCCAACACAAGATTTGACCAGTCTACCCTCCCTACTTCTCGAAACTTAACTCCTGCTGCTTCATTGGGTAAACCACCTTGGCTACCTCCAGAGCCTCCCATCCCTTCTTGGCCACCCAACTAACAGGGTCCCAGCATTCCCCTCTCCCGGGCCCTGAAGCTCTCTACTTGCCCAGATCCAAATGTCTCATCTGCTCACAGTCTGTGTTAGCCAGCCTCTCCCAAGAAATGCAGCCAAGAGGATGCATACAGAACACATACAGATTCCCGGTTCGAGACCCAGGAAGAGCCAATGTTTCAGTTTGAGTCCAAAGAGAGGAAAGGTCCTGTCGCAGCAGGAACGGCAGTGAGGAGGATTTCCCTTTTACTCACAGGGGGGTCCGCCTTTTCGTCTATTCAGTCCTTCCACTGACTTGGCAAGGCCCACCCACGGTAGGGAGGGCCATCTGCTTAACTCAGTCTACCGAGTCAAACATTACCTCACTCAAAACACCCTCCTAGAAACACCGGAAGAATGTTTGACCAACTATCTAGGCCCCCCATGGCCCCAGCAAGTGGACACGTAAAGTAAGTCCTCACACTGACTTTCGCAGTGTTGCTGAAGTATTGTATCCGATAGGGTGTCTCCGACCATCTACATAAAATCACAGCCTCGTTCTGTCTGTAATTCCTTTGCTGTTCTTTATGTTCACCCCTAGCATTCATCACCAGCTGACATCTATGTGACATCTATGTGTTCTTTGTTTACTCTCTTCCTTCCAGCTTGATTACAAGCTCCATGAATGCATGGACTTTGTTTTATTCACTGCTGTATTTCCGTTGCTCGGAACAAAGAGGTAATCACTCAACAATTGCTCGTTGAATGGATGAATACCTTCCTTACTTGTCACATTATTTAAAAGGTGAACAAGCTTATTCTTTTATCACAAAGAGGAGTAATATACCATAGAATTTAGTCATTCATGTGTGATAACCTAGAGACAACATTCTATAAGGAAGCCAATGATAACATGTGGAAACTGCTTTTTGTTTTAAGAATATATACATTACGTCGACTACGATTACTCTTAAAAAAATAGATGTTTATTACTTAATATTCACAAGACAGTAGCAAAATCTTTCAATGTGCTTTTAAGAGATTACCAAATTCTGCATAATTGTTCAAAAAAAAAGTACTGATTTGTATCTTAAAGCTTTTTCTCATTTTTTTTAAAAAACAGGTAAATTTCTCAACTACTGAAATAACAGTTTTCACAAAACAGTTATCAATTGGGTGTTGTGATGACTACATTTCCGAGTTAAAATATGCTGGCATGCTGATCAGTTCACAAAGAGTAGACAGATAATGCACCTTTGATTCTGATTTCTGGTTGTTTTCCCTGACACTCCTCTCCACTCTGCTGCCTAGACGCACTCTACAGATAAAAGGAAAACATTTTTTTCTCCGTTTTCCTTCTCCCAGTTGCCCTCTTTGATCTCATTTGATCTCATTTCTATTTCTGACTTCTGTTAGGAAATGGAATTTTCTGTATTCAATCTACAGTGCCCTGTATCTTCACAATTTTGCTTCAACGATATGCAAATCTGGCAACTGATAACTGCGTCCTGTCAGAAAGAAATATCTATGGTTCGTTTTTATGGGAAGTTTCCTAATGAATTTTTAGAGCCCATACTTTTTTTTCACTCTTAGCATCAAAGTCTATTATTTTCATAAGCAGCTTTGGGAATGGTGTATCCACATGTGAACCTTTGATAACATCCTTTATTATGTTCTTAACAAATGTAGAACTCAATTGTTTCAAATCATTTCAATTAATGCTCTATTGCTTTTTCATGCTAGTCACTCCGTCTTTTAAGCTCTTTGCAGAAATTACAGGAGCTTAGACCACATAATACTCGGTGTTTGAGGAGGGGGTATGCTTTAAAAGGCTCAATTTGCCAAGCAAAGTAGTTCTGAAAACTGTTTTTATTTTCTTGATGATAATCCATCCATTTCTACAGTCCGTGCAATAATATAAAGCAGTTAAGCCATGGTGTTTAAAGCCTTACCTACCACAGAAAGTAAGCTTAAGTCCTGCTTGTAGGGATGTAAAAACATTCTTATACAAAGAAAAATTAATAACCTGAAGCATTTGGGTAAGGACAAAATAATCCATCTTCTCTAATATTTTGTTTTATCCAGGAAGCCTTTGTAAAGTGTCACAAAGGAAAAAAACAAATATCTCAAGGATACCTTGAAAGGAAAATTCTAGAAATCAAATCTTTTCCCACTAATGGCATAGATATTCACTTATTGTAAAGACAGTGTCAAAGTTATCAGAATCAAAGTGCACTGCTCGAGTTCAATAACACCAGAGAAAACGTCTTGGTTTGGTCATTGTTGAAATGGTTCAGGAAGCACGAAAGTGAAGCCTGTAACTCTCTTATCACCTCTCAGAAATGTCAGCACAAGTTTGTGGTAAGGCAGCAATAACTGCAAGCTTCTAGAACAGGGGCCAAGGCCCGCAAACCACTGTCCTGGATCACCACATCAATTATTAGGTAGAAATTATTTCTGTCCACGAATCTCAGGGTTGAAATTATCTTGCTCAGCCTTCTAACTTTTTCTAATGACGTGGTCCTTAGCCCGGTGCACACACTTCTTTTGACTGTGAACTTGCTTGCTACGTGGTAGTCCCTTCCATCCGGGATTTGTGTCACGACCCGTGTGGACCTCCAGTTCTACAGTGCTGTTAACTGAAAACCTACTGCTACCAAGGATAAGAAACTTTAGGAGATAACAAGCAACCCTTTAAAAGCATACCAATGCGCATGTGTTTCATGGGAGAAATTGGGTCTCCCAAGAAACAAAAACTAAAAGAATCTAGAAAGCTGGGGGCTGGCATGTGAGCTGACTCCATAGATGCCACAAGGAGGGTGAACTGCTGTCATAACTAAGGGACTCAGGACTTAGGGATCATAGGAATACAGAGGAGGAAGGGGTGTTATTGCATAGATTCTTAGATGAAGGCAGGACACTTGAGTGGCTATTAAATCGGGAAAATGCTATTAAATGAGTTGCTACCTAACACCTCGTATAGGGAGGCAAGAAGAAAATGTAGGCTTGAATTCCTTTCTTTTTTTAAGTCTTCCTTGAAAATTCATAGGCCAGACATTCAGATTTAAATCGCTTATTTGATCTGGACCCTCCCAAGCTGAAAAATTAGGATTAAAGAGGCAATGATAACAAGCAAAAGCTCTTGGCAAAAGGAAGTGCAGACCTCTAAAAGATGAATTATTGCAGATAAAGGCCTTCTGACAATAAGGCCGCAAAGCACAAAGCTGCAGACCACTCGAGCAAATGACAGAGCAGGAGGTAAGTCAGTACACCCAGCACATACACACACAACTTCAGATGATGAAGTTACCACAGTTGCATATTTTCAAACGATTATATTCATGAAAAAAGAAACCTGAAGGCATAAGTTGTAATAAAAGAGACATAATTTTTAACACCTGGCAAAACTGAAAAAGAAACAAGTTAAGCTTTTTTGGAAATAAACAAAATAAAGTCACTAAAAGGAGATTTAGAAAACTGTGCATGTAAAGAAATCACCCAGGACTGAGAACACATGAATAGAAGAACACTTGGAAAAGCAGGCAAGAGACACCCAGGATAGAATGAGGTCAAATACATACTATTTAGTAGTCATGTACAAAGGGGAGAGTCCAAAGAACTCGGAAAGGTGACATACTGAATATTGCAACTGAGAATTCTCCATAATGAAGTGCAAGGATCCTTTGCCTTGGGAAACATACAGAATACAATGGAGGAAAAGTAAAACAAAACCCACACCTGGATACGCTGAATATAAAGATAAAGAACAAATCTTAAAAATAGCTAGGTAGAAAGAAACAGATAACCTTTAAAAAGAGACAATTACATTTTTAACAAAATTTTAGTAGCAACAGTGGAGTGCAGAATCTATTGAAATAAAAAGAAACTGTTAAACTACTACCAGGTAAAGTATTATTCTAGAATGAGGGCAAATAAAAGAACTGTCAGTCAAGAATGAGGGAGAGAAGCGAGTTTGCTACAAGAACGCCTGTGAAGAGGGTGTTGAACTCAGAAGGAGTGAGTAGTGGAAGCGAGCAGGGAGGAAAGAAACCGGTGAATGGATGGCGAAGTGTGAAGAAGCACAGACTCTTATTTCTCAGTCTGCATAACAAAGCGTCGTAGACTGGGTGGCTTGAACAACAGAGATTTATTTCTCATGGTTCAGGAGGCTCTGAGTCCAAGATCAAGGAGCCAGTAGGACTGGTTTCTAGTGAGATGTCTCCTTGGCCGGCAGAAGCCCGTCTTCTCCCCATGTCCTCCCATGTGGCCTTTTCCTGCGCATGCACATCCTGGGGGCTCTTCCTCCTCTTAGAAAGACAATTAGATCGGAGACCCACCCTCAGAATATTATTTAACCTTCATTCAATTTATAAGAAAGACAGGGGCACAGACAAGTTCACACCATGGCAAAGCAGAGAGATGGGTACAGAATGGAGAAGTTTTACCTGACAACTGGCCAGATCTCTTCACAAGTCAATATTATTTAAAAGAAAAAAAAGGAAAGGAAGGTTAGAAACTATTCTAGATTAAATAAAACTAAAAAGAAAAGTTGACTATGAACTATATTTTGGTGATATTAAAGAATTACTGCTTGTTTTCTTAGGTATACATAAGAATTATTTATTTTGGGAATATGTACGTAACAACATTTGGACATAAAGTGGTTTGATGTTTGCAGTATATGCATAAGTGATTTAGCATAGGTAGATAAATGCACAGAGAGATGAAGTTAACATGACAAGTTTTCCCTATTATAAAAATCAGTTTCAAATGTCCGTCTGTTAATGCTGATCTGTAATGAGATTATACTAATTTCATCTTCAAAAAATGTCTTTTCACATAGATAGGTATTGTCAAGTACTAACACCAATTCATGAGCATATAATTTTAATTGAGGATATTCATTATTTGGAAGACATTTATAAATTTCATTAGATTCTCTCTTGGTATTTGTCTTTTGGCATGTCATTACAATGTAAATTAATCACTTCCAGTGGAAGGTTAAGTGGAAGCTCCTTGGCTGTACAGTAAAATGGATTTTCAAACATGGAAATTTCCTTTCCACTTGCACTAAGATCTAAAAAATGCTGCTAAGCCCTGGCTGGCATAACTCAGTGGATTGAGCACGGGCTGTGAACCAAAGTGTCACAGGTTCGATTCCCAGTCAGGGTACATGCCTGGGTTGCAGGCCATAACCCCCAGCAACCGCACATTGATGTTTCTCTCTCTCTCTCTATCTCCCTCCCTTCCCTCTCTAAAAATAAATAAATAAAATCTTTAAAAAAATAAAAATAAAAAATGCTGCTAGATCTGTAGGTTTAGCTTCAAAAACATAGCTGTTGTAAATGTGTGTGATTGAAGATCTTTCTTATTTTAAGTCTCAATAGTACAGAAAAGGCACAAGCAGCTTGACATTAGTTGTGATTCAAGCAACATTAGTTGTCATCAAAATAGCACTGTTGTAGAATAATTTCATATATGCGCTGTTTGCTTTGTAATTTTAGTTTTAATGTATTACATGTTGTCAAGTCCTCAACAAAAACAAATTCATTTCCAAAATGTGCAGTGTCCCATGACAGTTGAAGATGGTTCTTCTTGTTTGGAAAAATTTAATCTCAGGCCCGAGTTCAAACAAGGGCAATAAAACTTGATCCCCGCGAAGTATTCAGACTCCTGAGTGCAGGGCAAGTCATGATCACTGAACTTCCCTTTTGACAAAACATCACAAAGCTGACGATGGCTAAGTCCATGAGAGTGGATGAAGTTCACCACGGAGACTGCCAGCTTAGTAACACATGAAAGATTCAAATATTTTTTGCAAAGTACCTGCCGATGCATGACACAATGAATAACCATACTACTTAAACACTTCATATTGTCACAAGTTTTTAAAATTTGTCCAACTAAATCGATTCCTGCTCGACAGGTTATAACCACCTTCGGTTATAACACGTCTTAGCAGATTCCACTTCAGGTGGTATCAAGTTAGCATCCTCTGCAAGTCTTTTCAGAAAGGCTTGCCTGTAAGTATCCATATTGACTGATTCTTCGGTGACTTCAAACTCAGTGTTACTCCTCAGAGAAATGAGAAGTAAGGTAAGATCTGTCAACTCACCCATAACCAACGAAATCCACTCAAAATTGTTTGCCTTGCTTTATAATTGACTGTTGATGTTTTTCCAAATGATCTCAACTCTTTAAGCAACAGTTAAAGTAAGAGACAGTTTCTCTCTGAAAAGCTCATCGTCTTAAGCAAGCTGGTTTTCTCTAAATACATTTCTTTGGCTGTTTCAATCAGACATGATTTAATTAACTCACTCTCAGTAAGTCACTTTTCTTGCTTAGTTAACAAATAAGCTATTCTGAAGCTTACTGTGTGCAGCTTCATGTCTGGTTTTCCTTGTTGTGACGAATTTCTGCTGGAAATGAGACAGTCTTGTAATATTTTCTAATTTTCCTGACCATTGCTTTCTTGTGCATTGGGCAAATTGTAACGAGTGCTCATTTTGGTAATATCATCGCAGTGTCGTCTTTTACCACATTTATTTCACCACTGCATCGTAAACACAACTTTGGGGATCTAATTCACTACGATAATTCACACTCCAATGTGCTTTAAAGTATGATAGCCCATGTCAGTTTTCCTGTAGCCTCCGTCACAAATTACCACAAACTAACTTAGTGGTTTAAAGCAGCACAGATTCATTCTCTTATAGTCCTGGGAGCCAGAAGTCTGAAATAAATCTCTACCAGGCTAAAATCAAAATATTGCCAAACCCAGGTCCTTTGGAAGCTTTGGAATGAATCTGTTTCTTGTTTCTTCCAGCTCCCAGAGGCTGGGATGTCTTAGTTTTGGGGGTACATTACTTCGATCTCTGCTTCTGTTATATCGACTTCTCTACCTTTTCATATTTCCTGCCCACGATCACACTGGACACACCCAAACAATCCAGGATAATCTCTCCCTCTCAGAATCCTTAATTTGACCTCACTGACGAAATCCCCTTTGCCATAAAAGGTAAGAGATAGAAATAGGTTCCAGAAATTAGGATGTGAACACCTTAGTGATATTCAGCCTACTGCCCATAATATACTGTTCTCAATTTTATATAATGAGTATGCACTGAAAATAAAAAGTAAATATGTAAGACAGTGTATAATGATATGCATTTTGAAATGCTGTCAACTTATAACAGCATCATTGCAATTTGTAGCAAACTGAACACGATGAGAAGATAGGCTTTCATCTATCTTTTCAAACCACTCAACTGTGCTCTCATAACACAAAAGCAGCCATAGAAAATATATAAATAAATACGCATGACTGTATCTACACTCAAATGTAAGTTTCATATAATTCTAACATCATGAACTATTAATCTTATTTTTATGTTTTCAACCATTAATAAAGTAAACAAAATTACTATATATCAGGCCATATAAAATTAGGCAGCAGGCTAGATTTGGCCCTGAGCTCCAGTTTGCTGACTCCTGGCAGAAACCTACAGGCAACACTACCTCCAGACAAGGTGAGCTCTGCCCAGCACTTCAGTGTGGGGACAAGCTCAAGATCTGAACATTCAGAAGAAAAGGGGAAGTGCTGCCTTAGTTATTATGACAGACCTTTTTTTAAATTTATTGATTCATTTTAGGGAGAGAAAGAGAGCAAGAGCGCAATAGAGAGCAAGGGGAGGGGAGAGAGAGAGAGAGAGAGATCAATTTGTTTTTCTGCTTATTGACTCACTGGTTGATTCTTGCATGACCCCTGACGAGAGATCAAACCCACAACCTTGGCGTATGGGGATGATGGTCTCATCAGCTGAGCTACCCTGCCAGGGCCATGACTGCCTCTTTTTGTCCAAAAATGAAACAGAAGTTATTGACTAGCAATAAACTTTAAACATGACTAATTTTAGGAGATATTTTGCCCTCTGAGTATACTTATGCTGTCCTTGGAATTTCTCCAGGGGAGGAAAGGGATTTTCATACATGCCTCCTTCCTGTGTAGCGGCCAAAGAGACAACTGGATAGAAACTGAAATTTCTTCACTCACAAGAAGTCTTCTCTCCTGGGTCACCGTAACATTCATGTTATGTGAGAAGTGGTCAGATCTAGAGGTGCCAGTCCAGAACCACAAGCTTTGCTGTTGATTTCTCCAATCACTCCTCAAAATTCATCTGACATGCTCCTGACCATTCACGGGGACTCCCAAAAAAGAACTACCAGTGTATTTTTTTGTTTAAATCATGTGTAGGTGAGAGTGCAGGTGAATTTGCCTGTGAGTCTGCATTTATTCATGTTGCAGATAGCTGTTATATAATGAAACGACAGCTCTGTTCAAAGTTCTAGGAATGTCATTGATGCAAATTTTATCTTTTCTCCCATCGTACTTCCTTCTCCAAAAATGTCTTCCCATACTTATTTGACCCATATTTTCTGCCCTGTGACTATAATTACACTATATATTTAAAAGCGATAAAAAAGTGTTCCCACTTAAAAAAATACAGAAAGATATGTCTCTGTCGTCACTTCTGATTAGCCCTCATCTGCCTCTCCAGAGGAAAAGGACATGACATTGAACATCGAGTCTCTCTATTCAGAAAGCTGATCCTTAATAGCAGTGAGGGAAGAAAAAAGATTCTTTTGATCTTGTATTTTAATCTTAAATTTTAATTTGCACCATACAATTTTAATAACTGTCATCTAGGATTCAAAGCGCATAGAATTAAGCATTTTGCACACGTGGCATATTACACATGTAACTTCAGAATCCTTTGTATCTGCGAGAGCTTTGAAGACTGCTTATTAAATTAATAATGACCAGCAGTCAAGGGCTGTCAACCTCTTCATACGCTTATGAGCCCTGGCCACAAATCAAAAATAGATGTTGAACTCCTTTTTGTACGCAAGCATAATATAATGGTATGACCATAATTAATAAACTTTATGTTTCACATGGGACTATAAATAACCATATCTCTTGCTTTTCCCAGGCTCTGCCTATTACACACAAATTAATAAAGATGCCAAGTGACTGGCCATACCATCCGAAGACTAATAATTAAGTTGTAACACTGCAAAATTGGGAACACTTCTGCACAGCATGGTCCTAACCCCATTATTCTAAACTAAAGCAAAGTTAATGTTCCCAAAATAAACAGACATCAGTAGTTCAAGCCTATGTAGACGTGGCAATTTCACTTTTCTTGTGCCTTTTTGTTTTATGCAAAGATTAGGCAGTTTTTAAAATCAAAGAATACTTCTTTAAGAAATTACATCCTATACTTCTTGAATGCATCTGAAATAATGAATCTATATTTACATATTTATAGTTCAATTTGGAGGCAAATGCTAAGAAGGCACAAATATGCAATACAATGGGCATTTTATATTTTTCCAAGAAAGTATGCTTTTATTCATTTGTTCACTTAAGAGAAATATACTGAGAACTTGCCACATGTTATGCACTGTACTGGGAGCTGAGGAGACGTAAAACTTTATAAAGCAAGGAGATCTGTCCAGTAATTCACTGTTTACTAGGGAAGCTAAACATGGAATCAGAGAGGGGCAAGACGGCACTGTGAGGGGAAGAACGGAGGAAGGGTCACGGGCTAGGACGAAGGTGCAGGGGCATTGCCTTGAGGGGACAGGAGGCTTCAATGGGGACAGAAGGTTCGACTTAGAGCCTGAAACAAGAGCAGCTCACCAGGCAGAGAACTGGAGCACTGGCATCCCGGGCTGACCTGGAATGAGGAAACAGATACAGAGGCGAGGAATGCAAGAGCCATTAAAGGCTCTCTGAGTTATCAGATGCTAGAGCACAAGGGGGAGACGTGGATGATGCTGCAGAGGAAATCAGGATTCCTGCACACACACGAGTATGGATCCTAGGTTCTGAGAATTCAAGTGGCTACCTAAACTACCTCTGTACACCTAAAACACAACCATATAGGAAAAAAAGAGCAAGAGATTGCTATTATGTTCTCCTCCATTTCAATGCCTCCACGCACCCACCCCCAACAGACACACACACACACACACACACACACACACAGAAATTGAATTGGTCCAGAATAAAGTATTCAATGAGTATAATTCACATCTGCTAATGATCTGATAAAATATAAATTAGAATACATTCAAGCCTTTATTATCATGATGATTAACACTATTGTTGATTCAACAAATTATCTGATATACTTTGTTTATTGAGCTATAATTTACCCATTGTAAATTAGATCTTTTTAGCGCAAGGTTCTGTGAGCTTGAGAAGCATATACAGTTATATAACTCTCATAACAGTCAAAATGGAGTACAGTTCTACCACTGTCCCCAAATTTCCTTGTGTCCTCTTCCCCACCCCAGCCAATGACACAACTCATCTGTTTTCTGTCCCCATAGTCTTGCCTTTTCTAGAATATAGTATAAATATAATCACAGAGTTTCCAGCCTTTTGAGTCTGGCTTATTTCATTTAACTTATTGCTTGTCAGGTTCACTCATATGTGTTTATATTCATACCTACATGTATCAGAGTTCTTGCATGTATATTGCTCAGTAGTTTTCCATTGTATGGGTGCACCACACAGTTTGTTTATGCATGCATCAGTTTAAAGATATCGGATTATTTCCAGATTTCATCAAATATTCATAAAACTACTATAAACATTACATAAAAGTTTGTGGGTAAATGTTAAGTTTTAATTTTTTTAGGTACATATTTTGGAGCTGGGCCATGTAGGATGTTTGTAACTATATACGTGACAAACCGTTTTCCAAAGTGGTGGTACCACTTTGCATTCCCACAGGCAGTGTATGTATGAAAGGCCCAATGGTTCTCCTTCCTCACCGGCACCAGGTTTTTGTCACATTTGATTTTTTAAGTTGTTTTAGTGAGTATGTAGTATCACTATGTATTTTTAATTTGCATTTCCCTAATAAAAACAATAGTGAACATGTTTTTCATTTCCTTTTTGCCATCTATTTCTCTTCTTCGGTGAAGTGGCTGTGCAGGACCTCTGCCCACATTTTCAAGTGGGCTCTTTTCCTATCAAAGCATTCTTCAGGCAGTCTGAATGCCTGTCCTTGATCAGGTACCCGTTTTGCAAACATTTCTTTCAGCCCGCAGATTTTCATTCTCTTAAGAACGTCTTTTGGAGAGCAGAAGTTTTTATTTGGATGGAGACTGTTTTATCATTTTCTTAAAATTGTGTTTTATTGTTCTTTTTAAGAAATATTTACCTAATCCAAGATCACAAAAATTTCCTTGTATGTATTCTTCTAAAAGAAGATTTTGGGTATGCTTTTAGGTTTTGCATCAAAGTCTAGGAAACATTTTCAGTTAATTTGCCTGTAAGATAGAATATCTGGGCCCATGTTCATTTTCTTGCACACGGGTATTCCAGCACCATTTTTTTTTCTCCCAGCACCATTTTTTGAAACGACTCTTGTTTTTCCATTCAATGTTCTCTGCAACTTTATGTAATATCAATTGCCTTTACAGGTAAAGGTTTTTTAGACTTTTTGATTTTTTTAAATGAAACTAATAAAATGGTGGGACACACTATAGTTCTACCAAGCAAGCTACATGAAAAACAAGAAACCCTGGCAGATATATGAAGAGGTGCAAAGACAGAGGCTTGAAAGGACACCAAAGGATCTAAAAACATGAGATGCCCAGACGGTAATACAGAGCCATCCTTCTTTGTTAACCGATTTTTAAGAAACTGGGGCACCTCTCTTTGTTAGAAATATCGGGCTGGATTCTTTTTTCCATGGTTGCAGTGACTTCCATTGAAGCTGACACATCACCTAGAAGAACAGACGGGAGGATCTGACCCACGGTGGGCAGATCCATTAGAAGCCGCCGGCGCACGTCAGAATGCCAGAGGATAAAGCACAGCTTTGCCTGGCTCTGCGCACAGAGCTCGAGAGGTGTAGTTTGTGTTTTCCCCTTTTCCTGACTCACTTTACGTGCACTGGTGGCACAGTCTCTCAAAGAGCACTCTCCTGAAAGGAAGTTCCCCACATTCAAAACCTTTGTTCCCAGGCAACGGGGCTCGATACTGGAACCGTCCAAACCCAAATCCGCAACTCTTTTTCTGTACGTCGTCCCTGTTCCTTTGTGCAGTTAAGGGCACGATTCATATAAAAGTCATCTCTCTCTTTCGCAGGCTGTAATTCTCCCTTAATTAGATTGTAATTAAAACCAAATAAAGAAACATGCACATGAATAACTTCATAAGTTTATTCTCCCAGAAAATAATCATCTTCTCTTTGATAATCAGCCTAAAAGAGAGTGAGAAAATGGTTTTGTGCATTTTTACAGTAAAACACTTGTGGGTGTTTTCCTCTGAAAGGCACTCACACAAGCAGCATTTTAATTTTCCATGGTATTGCTATTTTGACCTCTGAGCCCTTGCAAAGTAAAGTATTTATGATCCTGGGCTTCTTTATGGTATTGTTTCAATATTTTTGTAACATTTGTATTTCTTGCTGATGTTTTTGGCATTAAAAATCACTCAAGCTGTGCTGAAATATAATGGTATTCACTGAACCGTACCATGGAAGGATAATTCAGTTCGGTGAGGTTATTCTAGCCCATCATGTACACAAAAGATTGAAAGAAATTGGAGAAGATTCTCAGTTCTCTACATGAGCAGCGCTGAGCCTTTTTTCCCCTTTAATAACTTGACATAGACAAACCTTCCCATGAATATAGAAATATCTAGTGTTAAGTCTTTAGAGCAAACCGAAGGAAATAGGCAACGGCCCAAGGTGTAAGGAAGCGAAGTACTGGAGAACAGTTGTTCTGGGTTGCTCGTTTCCTTTACCTGTTACCCGGACAAAAACCAAACCAGAACAAACAGCTTTTCATCCCAATGTCAACACACCCCTAGACAAGCCCCCAAAATGATGAGTTTCAAACTCTAATTAGAGTAGTGGAACGTGCTATCTATCACAGATATAAGCCAGGGATGATCTCATTTCCATACATTTAAGTTGTTCCTGACTAGGAATACCCATAATGCCTCAGCTGACTGCCTTGTTTGTATCATTTTACATGTTTTGAAATTTCTACCCCAAAGATAGATAAACACAGAGCCTTTCTGTCTCCTACCACCCTTAGCTTGAGATATCAATTACAACTGCCTCAGATGCTTTATATTTTGTATTATTTTCTCCTTGATTGGCCGATCATTCAAGTTTTGGCCTTGGTAACACAACGTAAACTCCTAAGAGATGAAGTACAATAGCTGATGGGCTAAAGCACGATGCTTGCTTAAAGATTACATAGATAGATAAGCTCCCATATACATACTTTTACCTTCAACTACACAAGGCAAATGTATTGAACTACATATGACTGGTGGCTGGTGATTGAGATCCTAAATTTAGTGCACTCATCTGAGAGAATCCATAAATTCCTAGTAAAGATGGAAAAACAGATCATGCAAGGTTTACTCCCTGAGAAGTGAAAAGTAAATATTGTTGACATAGTCAAATGCCGTAGATGGCTTAAGCTTATGGGCTCTGCAATCTGACACCGGGTTCAAATGGTGCCATGGCTGTCTATCCACTTCCTGGGTGACTTTAGACAAGTTTCTTTTTCTCCCAGAAGCTCATCTTCATCTGCAAAATGGCTATAGTAATAGTTTGGTTTCTGGTTCAGTTGCTATAGTACAGGCAATAAAATAACATTGCCTCAAACAAGATGAAAGTTTGTTTTGCTCTCAATGACATGCTGAGCACAACATTCTAAGATAGCAGTTCTATGGTGCTGGGGACGTGGTTCATATTATCATGTGTACAGAGGTCTGTACAGAAGGTATCCAGCCATACAATATGAAAAAGAGACATTTATTGAATATACAAAGCAGGCACCATTGGGAGACCTCACACAGTTCTCCCAATCACCATCAGCTGCCCTGTCATATTTTCCTGAATCTCACTGATGGCCTGAAATCTCTTCCCTTTGAAAGGTGATTTTAGTTTTGGGAAAAGACAGAAGTCACAGGGTGCCAATCTGGGCTGTAGGGGGGCTGAGTTAACTGAGTGATTTGATGTTTCACCAAAAAACTCCACAGGAGACATGATGCATGAGTGGGTGCACTGTTGTGATGAAGCTGCCAATCACCAGTTACCCATAGCTGCAACCTTGTGAATCATCCAAATAGTTTCTGCAGAACAATGTTCAAGCTTAATGCAAAATCTGATGCAGATTCATTGCTCTACTCACTCAGTCATTTTGAATGCTACGGCCACACAGTACACATGCTCATTCAATGGTCTGTACCGCCCCCACTGATTAGGACAGTGAAGTTGTCACCATTCACACGTGCACATTCCAGTCCACTCTCCTTGGCTGCCAGGTTACACTGATGTCACACAAACCATTCTCATTATATTAGCAATGACTGGACTTTTTTCCTACAGACCTCATACATGTACCAGCCAGTGGGAAAGTGAGCAAAGGAAGAGGAGGTGAGGTTCACTATAAAAATGATCACCACTCTCCACTCTTTCCTGAATCTATTCCTCTTCACAAGGTGACTCTAGCATTTCCCATAAAGTAGTTCATTTCTCTAGCCCTTGAATCCATGCGTGCCTTATGACTTACTTTAACCAAGGGAATGCACCAAAAATGGTGTGTGAATTCTGAGTCAAGATCTCAAAAGCCCTTGCACTCCTCCACCTCATTGTTGGTACCCTTACAGTACCCTTGTGTGAACAAGCCCAGGGTAGCCCTCTGGATAAAGAAAGGCATGTAGCACAACTATCCTTACTACTTTAGCTAATGGTCAGCCCCCAACCAATCTGATGGCTAATCACAGATGTATAAGTTCAGATAATGCCAGAGGAACCTATTGGCTGACCATATCTCCAATTGCCAAACTACACAATTATGAGCAAAAATAAGTTGCTGTTGTTTTAACCCACTAAGTTTTGTGGTGGCTGGTCAAGCAGTAAGTGGCAAAAGGAAAAGACATCACTTTCCTATTAATGCTATGACCCAGAATTTGTACAAATCGCTTCCACTCCTGTGCCACTGGTAATAATTTAGTCATACAGTCATAGTAGCTGCAAGGGAAGCTGGGAAGTGTGGTATTTCACTGGATGTGTTCAGCTATAGCTAGGTCCCTATTACTGCAGAAAGAAAAGGAGAATCCAGGCTATTTATATACTGTGGGACTAGTTAGGTCTCTGATTCCTCTATCTCTTCAGCTGGTTGTGAAAATTAAATACGAAATAACTATAACAGTCTTGGTCCAATAGCTGTAACCCAGAAAGGGCCCCCAAAATGTGTGTTGTGTTTTATATTCAGAATCATAAGTAAATGAAATTTATTTAAGAGGCCATAATGAGTAGTCAGAAGTGTCAGATTCTCTAAACCTACTTCTCACTGGCCCATTATCTTCACACAACCTTTCCCAGTCCTGGACCGAAGGCAGGCACCACACGGGAAGGGGGTCCACAGAGAGACTATAAAGAGTGGCACTGAAACGCTGTGTCTGCTGATACGGTGCAGACAAAGCCTGGATGTCTGTTAGAAAAGATTAGATAGAGCTTACGGCATAAAGCCAGGGGACAGGACTAAAGAAAGTTCCTTCAATTCTGTCACTGTCACTGTGTAATAAATAGAGAGTGTCACCGGGCAACTGTCAGAAATCGAAGTGGAAATGGCTTTTCTGTTCTTCCTTTTCTTTTCTTTTTTTTTGGTACTGGGGGTTTTGTTAAATAATAAAAAAGCCAGTGGGTATGGTAATCAACTATCTTGGCCTTGAGGAGAGAAAGGAACAGGTGTCCATCGCACGCAGCCAATCTCTGTGTCTGTTTCCAGTTTTAATGGAAAAGAAATGAAAGGCAAGAACAGAATGGGAGATGGGTTGTGGGAAAGTGACAGAAAAGAAATCTAAAAGAACAGCTTTTGAAAACAGTTTGATGGATGGATGTAACCCCCCTCCCCTGCCCCCGCATAAAAGATAATCATCACGTATTATCCAGCTAGGTGATTACCTAATGGTAACAGCGGAACGCATAAGAAATCATTAAACAAGTGTTAGTCAAGAACACGTGTTCACCTGTATTCTGAAACCTAATGTTTTGAGTTACCCTCAGACTACTGGATGGCCTCACATTTGGTAAACAGTTATTATTGAAATCTGTGTGAATCATTTCTCTCTCTCCTTCTGGAGTTGCTACCAACTCAGGATTTGCTATTACAAGTCAAACCCTGAAATAACCCAAAAACATAAAACTCAGGGACCCTGGGTAGAAGAGAGATTAAATAATCAATAAGTTAAGTGACACATGCACAAAAGAACGAGACAGCAGTGAGACGCCAGGCAGACGTGGGCCATCTGGTGAGTGGCAGGATTTACAGGACATGTCCAACGGAGACACAAGGAAGGGCTCAAGGTCAACAACAACTAGAAAAACAGAAAGCCATAGAAAGAAGCCTTTGTCAGGAGCCATATACATACAGACAGGGCCTAAAAGCTGGGAGAGGTGTGCTCAGAGGCGAGCCAGGGAACACGAAGGTCGTTCCAAAGGACAAAGACTTCAGAAATGGAAGAAGGGTCACAGACCAAGACAGTGGCATAGAGGCAAAGAGGAGGATAAGCAGCTCCAAATAAGCTCCAAAAGATAAGCATCTTTAGAAATGTCTGTTCTGTTTAAAGTCATTAACAAGCAAACACCCACGCCACCTACAGTAGCTGACATTTTAAAATACGAGAAATGGTCAGGGGCAGATAATACTATCAAAAGATTAGGAAACTGCAGTGTAAAGCATAGGAAGAATCTAACCAAATATTAAAGCGTGATGCCCAAAAGGCATAAGCCAACATTTTCAGAGGGTATTCAAGGCATACTAGTCTCTCCCGAGGGTAATACGCATTACATAAAAACAATAAATACGGAAACTGACCAGGATCCATGCGGCTGCACAGGCTCCTTTCCTGCGGAGAATATTCACAGCTAATGTGCGCACTGGGGTGCCCACCAAGGGAGGTGCTTGGCAGACACCTGTTCTCTGTTCCCCCATCGACACCTCGACACTTTTCCTTCGAGAAGCAAGATGGCTGCTCACACTGGGATTTTCTGTCGGAGTGTGTGGGTTACAGCCCCTCCCGGACTCGTGGCCACGTGGCCACGTCCAGGCCAATCAGGTTCTCCCTCCTAAGAATGGACAGGAAAAGAAACAATCTCCCCTGTGGTCATCACTGCTTTTTCCCTGCTATGGGCCTCCTCTCCCTCCCAAGGCCTGGTGGCTCGGGTTTCCTCCAGGGTTCTGAGCTTTCTCTGACCTTCCTAGTGAATTCTGCTCGAGCTTGGTGGCCAGAGTTCTTTGGTTCGTCACCAAATTGCTCTGAGAGGAGCCATTTACAACGCTTCACAAAGTCCATCTGACTATGGATTTGTTTCTCCTTTTGGTAAGATAACACACTGCAGCTCACCCTCAGAACACACACTGCTCTAGATCATAACAGAGGCCTTTTGGAACATATTAAGGAAACATAAACTGTGCTCAAAGCTTATATTTGCCCACAGGAAGTCACCGAGCAAGGAGCAGTAACACAACCCTCGCTGCGTGTCCTTGCCAAAGAGCACGCTAAAATGGCCTCGCTGATGACGGCCAAGTCACCAGCAAAGGTCCTGCGTTGGCTCTATGACCACGAAGGGTCAGGAGACTCCTAGTCTGAGGAGAAATATAATGTCCTCAGCAAAGGGTAGGATTTACCAGGGCATGGTATTTAAAAATGACCATAAAAGGGAACTTTGAGGTTAGGACCACAAGGCAGGACCTTCCCAGAGAACAGTGAAACCTAGTTCATTTAATAATCTCTCTCAGTCTGAAAGGGTGCAGAAAGGCAGGGGAGGTACTCCTCATAACTCCCCTTCCAAAGCCTAGTAATGTGGTGGAATACATATTTTTGAAGGAAAAAAAAACAGCTTTTCAAGTATATTCGCTTAAGAAAAGTAAAATTTCCCTAGTATATGCACAACAACAAAACTTATCCCTTAATAGGATAATGGTGGAGGGGGGTGGCAGGGTGGAGAGGAGGCTCTAAACAGAAGAAAAGGAATAAAAAGGTTCTAAAAGCACACACCCAAATCACTGCTAACTCTGTATTTCTACACAATTTGTACAGTAGCAGGTCCAGAAGCAACAACAATAGCAAGAGAAAACACTAACACTATGGTTTGGGTTCTATTTTATTTGCAGTACAAACCCTAGTATCTCCATTATGCAGATGAGAAAACAGAGGCAGGAAGATAGGTGAATTGTCCAAGAGCCTGCCTCTTCAACCAATGTAACTTGTCAGCAAATCCTCTTACCCTAATTGTCTTCCTCTGTATCTCACAGAAAATGCAAACATGATACAACCTGTAGTAATAATGGTGATGCAAGGAATTGTATATAGGTTGGCAGGCATATACATATACACACAGGCACACTCGTACATATTCACAAGGCTACAGAAGAAGGCTGGATACTACAAGGAATAACTAACTCGTGGAGCGAGGCCCTGCAGGGAATAGGGAAGAAAAAATGGGAAATATTCTTGAAGAGCCCTTGGGAACATATCTTTCTCTAAGTCTGGGCAACAGTAAAAATAGAAATGTTGTGTGGTAGGATTCAGGAATTTGTGAGGAGATTCATGCCTGAAAGCATTTCTTGGAGAAATACCATGCAGCCCGATCTAGGGAGAAAAGTGTTTTCAGTCTGTTTGTTGGGTCTGTCGGGCTGCACTGGCCTCCCCATTTCTAACGACCTTCTTCATCCGTGTAGCACATAGGTATGTGTCTATCATGGAGGTTAAGTGAATGAATACGGACCAAACCAGTCATGCGTGGTTGCACTATGTTTACACAAATTCTAACTAACAGTTCTTTCTAGCTCTTGTAGAAATAGTTTCAGAAATTTTACGAGTTCATCATGAACTTACAGCTTGGTCAGGCTTTGTCAAGAGTCCCAGTGCCTTGCTTTATCTTCATTCTAAAGTCCTGAAGAATGTTCCAGAATTAGAAGCCATCTAGGTCAGGTGCCCCAAACTCAGATTACCCCAGAATCTAGGCAAACAGTGTGAGCGAATGACCTGATCTGTGTGTGAAAAACAATTGGTGGAGGATGGCCTCTCACTTGTCCCCTTTTCATAATGGCCTGGAAGCAAACAAGCATCTCCCTGAGAAAGTTAGCACCAAAGCACAATGATAATGAAAAAAGAACATTGGTCTTCATCTCAGAGAGATAAGGAGTGGGCAGGCATGGTCACCAACTGGCAAATGCATGGTCCCCTGAAGCTGGCAGCTGCTCCCCAGCCTTACCTGTCACTGCCATGCCTGCTGTCTGATCCCAACATCATCAGAAGGTCTGAATTTAAAGCAAAATGTGGCTGAAAAGCAAAATGTGGCCAATAACCAAAATGCCCCCTCTTTCTGTGTCTCTGCCCTTTGTCGTGCAGCTATACAATGCTTCTAAGCTCTGGCTTTGGGATTACCTCTGACACTCGCTTTGACCAACAGAATGACGTACAAGTGACCGTAGTGCCTTAGGAGGTCTTGCGTGTTTTACTGTGTTCTCTTTCACAATTAGCACGAGGATTCACCGCAGCTAGCCAGAGGTGTGCAAGAGACAAGAATGGGCGAGAAGCCAAACGTCCCTGGCTATCAGCCAGATGTGTGAGCCCACCAAGGTCATGAAGCCACATAGCTCTCCCCGCAACTTACCCCAGGCACATGAGCAACAAACTTACTTTGGCACTGCCACTGAAGCTCTGTGCTCGGTCGTTACGCGACACTATTGTGGTAGTAGAAAACTGCTACATGCATCCAGGTTCTTAAATGAAGTCTTCTGATTTGTAAAATTCATGCCTGAAAGAGGTTCAGAGAAATATCATGCAAAGTGATCTGGGAGAAAATACAAAGTGTTTTCCATCTGTTTATTGGTCTAGCTTCCTCTTTTCTAACAACCCATCCATTATCCCTGTAGGATAGAGATATTTCTCTCTAACAGAAGTATTTTTAAAATATTAGCAGCCAATTCGTGCTTTTCAAAAAGAACACAGTTCAAACACAGGATTTCTGCGGATCTGATCCAGCCCACAGGCCACGATTTTCCATTGTGTGTTACAGCTTAAGCCTTTCATTTTACAATTAAGAAGGAGATAAAATCTTTTCCAACACTAAGTAACTGGACCTCACATGCACGGATTCACCTCATTCGGTCACTTTTTAAAAAGTATGTTAGTGTTTGCCTTTGAGTGCATGGATTTTTCCAAAACCAACGCTGGTCTTCCCTGCTCAGCCTTCTGGCCACTTCATTTTTGCCCCACGGCTAGATGCTCAAGCAGCATCTACCATGCATTCATCTCTACAAGCCCCAGCTGAGCCCTGCCAGCTACTTTTGAGCAGGGGATTTGAATTCTCCTTTTTCCCAGGAAAGGTAATATTTCTAAAAACGTGCTTGAGGCCATGAACTGGGTATCTTCTTTCAGCATTAAACTCATACCACCTCTCTCCACAACAAAATGAATAAATGATGCTTCTACCTTAAAATGAAATCATTTTTGCACAGTGCTGACTAAGGCCAAATTCCCATGTAATCAGGATCACATTGGCTGTGGCCAAGCAAAAACAATCTAGGGTAAGAGCAGACTGGCACATTCTAATAGGGCACGTGTCCATTCATTTAGAAAAGCAGTTTCTCTCTCACGGGGCTACTGAAGGAGAGCCCGTATTGAAGGTTGTGATTATTGTTGTAGTCAGGATTCATAAAGAGGCCGAACAACTGCACACTTTATTAGATCTAACCTAAATACCTGCTCCTTGTGTTTCTGTGCTGGGAGATATTTATGTTATCAATTCAACTCTACACTAGCCATCAGGAAGAATACTCCCTGTCGCTCTGCTGACTCAAAATAATGACTTGTAAGGGAGCCCTAATGACAGAACAAGGGGCAATTATAGACACAGCATGAGATTTGGAATAACTGTGTGATGTATTTTGTGCACTTGATTGACCTCATGTTCAAGTTCATTTGTGCCTCACTGTTGTAGATACGACCTGTGCCTCGGGGTATATGCCTTGTTAATTTCAATATAAGAAGACAGAACAGATTAGATCAGATGGCTCAGACGAATCACCAAGCTGCACCAGTGCAGGGCTTGGCAGAAAAATGATGGCACATTGGGGTCTACCAGAAGGAACCATCAAATATCATTCGGGGAAGAAGGAGAAGTTAGAATTATCAATATGGAGTGTTAATTCATTGCTACTCTCGGGATAACTAAAACAATGTACGTCTTCCTGTGTCTTGACATAATTGTGGTCTCCTCCCCGGGAGGATTTAGACTTTGTTGTAAAAGGTGAGAGGGAGAGGTAAAAACAAAGAGAGAACAGGAACGCAATGTAAAATAAGGTTGCGGTGAGATGTCCCTAGATTGTATTGTTTTAGAGCAAAACCACTTGGCAGTCTCTTCTGTAGTACCTATCAGTAAATACACACCCGCTGTGCTGCTATTCACTGAGTAAGAAAGGGGAAAGTCTCTCCTGGTGGCTCCTTTATAATCCCAATTCCAAACATGCTTACTGAAATAAGGGGGAGGGTAAAAGACCGGGAGTGCATGAAAGGAACCATTGTCTGTTTGTTTTCATCAATTTTAGTGTTTATTCCCACCCCCACCAAAAAAGAAGAAACACAAATCTCCTCGTTTTGTTGCATACAAAATTATAGAGGGAATTCATGCACGTAATGATATTTCAGGCTGACTTGAAAACAACATGGAATAGCTGGCACTTATGCAATTTCTCAGAAATACAGCTTTGATTCTAAATTGGTTGAAAAGAGGCGTTCCGAAATAGTCATTTCATCAGTCTTGGTTGTTTGCTAATAGTACCATCCAGTCAACTCCACCTACTGTTTTAAAGTGGTTGTTAGAAAAACCTATAAAAGCCTCGGTGAGAATTTGAAATCGATGTCGTCTAAATGATACCGGGAACCACATCTTTGCTCTTCCATTGTGAGACGTGTAATCTTTGAGAAAGTGCATAACTAATATCTGATATTGAATGAGGAAGGTCCCCACTCGGAGGATAAAAACAAAGTGCCCGCCTAGCAAGGAATACATGCAAACAATGCCAAGTGATTACCAACTAGAACACTGGGAATCTACTCCATATTTATCTCCATATTCAGCCATTGCTGAAACTATGGAAACGCAAGACCTATTATAGGAAGGGGCAAGATGCTGATGTTTTTCACATGTACTTTTGCCTCCAATGTCAAGGAAAGAGTAAGAAATGTATGCTTAAATATACAGTGCATTTTTTTTTTAAAATTGATTTTCAATAGAGCAAGTTTTAAAAAACAAATTAGTAAAGTCTGCTTAAGACACTAGTCAGATAAACATACTGATTTTAAACAGTACATAAAAGAATGGCTTTCCAGATTTCTCTGAGAAAATAGATTTCTGACTGAAAGCTCTTCTTTTAGCAAAGATGTGTCCTCTCCACTGAGGCCACTTCACTCAGAGCATCGAATCAGACACAGGCATCCGAATAAGACAAGTATAGCACACGGGCTTGTTTCATTCATTTTAAATCACTGCCTCTCAGTGTTATCTCAACAGAGCTGCCACCGCTTCCCCCAAAATTAAACCAAAGAGAAAACTCAGAAATAGGGTCGATCGTGGCATTATTTTATAGTACAGTTGACGCGGGAACAACGCGGGTTTGAACTGCACAAGTTCACCTACACATGGATTTTTTCAATAAACACAGTAAGTGCATAAATGTACTTCCTCTTCTGTACCATGCTCTTTTTAGAAAAATCCTCACTTGAGGATGTGGTTATTGATTTTAGAGAAAGAGGGAAGGAGAGAGAGAGGGAGAGAGAGGGAGACAATGCTCCAATCAAGTGAGCCACCCAGCCAAGACCAAGGCCCTTATCATGTTCTTAATAATTTTCTTTTCTCTAGCTTACTTTATTGTAAGAATAAAGTATTTAATACATATGACATAAAAACATATGGTAATTGACTGTTTTATCTATAATCCTTCTAGTCAACAGTGGGCTGTACACAGCTAAGTTTTGGGGAGTCAAAAATTATATGTGAACTTCCAGCTGCACAGAGGGTTGCTTCCCTAAACCCCGTGTTGTTTAAGCATCAACTGTACACATTTTTTAAGTCAATGCTTTAGAAAAGTAAAGCTATTTTCATCATATCAACAATTAGAAAATAAAGATACAAATAAAATCTTGTCATATAAAGCCTCAATTCCATCTATTTCAGCATTTTATTCAATTAAGCTGAAGAATGTTGGGTAATAAAAAGCCTATGATTTGGGCACATGAGTATTTTGTCTGGAAAGTCTCTGTTAAGAGTTCCTGAATTAATCATACTATAGGAAGGTGCAGCCAGGGGGCCCCAAAAAGAAGGATTTGTAATGGGGTCCAGAACTCAAGGTGTCCAGGAAATATTAGAAAGCTATATAGGATGTCCTCACCCTCTACCACAGGTGTGAGTTGGGGGAAGGGACACATGGAGCAGGGCCATTGAGAGCTGTTTTGCATAGCAACAGCTTTGCAGCTAACCTCTGGCATGGTCATTTAACACATCTATAACCTTTAACTGGTTGCATAGATATGTTAAATAGCTGTGGCTGTGCTCTGAGCCAGGGGGATGGAAGGAACTTCCCCCCAAGATGTAATTAGGAGACAAGTCCCCCTAGTTACAGCACCTACATGAGAGCTTGGAGATAATTGGCTCCATGACATAGGGCCGCCCCTGCCCAGACCCATGATGGCAGCCCAGTAAAGCTGGAAGGATATGGGAGTACTGGCAAGTGTAGCCAATTGTGGGAGGGGTCAGAAATGGGGCTGCAGAGGAAGATAGGGGCAGGGATTTAAATGCAGACTCGGCAGCCATTGGAGGGAGGACCATGTGGCTGTGGCAGTGAGGAGAACCACGCACTTTTGGGAGAGTGGGGAACCCCCTGCAGCCATGAGAAGAATCACCATGAGGCTTCAGCAGAGAGCCACCACTTGGCTTTAGCTGGAGACCCCAACAACACAGCTGATGGTGCTGGTGCTGGGAACCGAGGGAGGCCTACCAGCTGAGCATGGATTACTGGGAAGAACCGGGGGCTGCCTGAGCCACAGACTTCTACTTCTTTTCCTGAGATACAGTACCCCAGACTGGGCAAAGAGGGGAAGGAAGGATGGTGTGTGTTTGTGGGTGTTTTAAGGGACTTTGGGATTTTTTTGTAAAGATTTTATTTATTTATTTGTAGGGAGGGAAGGAAGGGGGAGAGAGAGAGACAGAGAGAGACAGAGAGAGAGAGAGAGAGAGGGAGAGAGAGAGAGAGAGAGAAACATCAATGTGCGGTTGCTGGGGGTTATGGCCTGCAACCCAGGGATGTACCCTGGCTGGGAATCGAACCTGGGACACTTTGGTTCCCAGCCCGTGCTCAATCCACTGAGCTACGCCAGCCAGGGCTGGACTTTGGGATTTTGATGAAGACATTAAGTCATTACTTTTAAATGTGTATAACTTGAATAAATAATTCCTTTCCTTTTCACCAATCTCTAACATGGAGAGCTATAATTCTCTGGCTAAGGGAAAGGTAAACCTAGTACAGGGGGACCCCAGGAGAAAGGGGGGTCAGTTCAGTAGCATTGTGGGACCCTCTTCCCTGGTGGCCAATCAGGGAAAATCATGGGAGACCACATGTGCAGTAGCTTTAAAGTAATATAAGTACTTGTACATGCTCAGTAAAAGCCCACCAAAACTAGCCAGGAAGGATCTGCCCTATAAGAATAGAGTCCCTCCAGCCCACGAGGTCAGTCTCTGCTTGGAGTGGGCCTGCTCCCATGCTCTCTGCTCTAAACTCTGGGTGTTCAGTTCAACTCTTTGTCCCGATCACCAAGAACCTGGTTACCTGTGCCCACCTGTGACAATACTACTCCAGAACTTTTATGTTTTATGAACCAATAAATGATTTTCCTCCTTTCTAAGTATGTTGTGTTTGTATCTGAAATAGCCCTAACTAAACAATGTGATTGATTACAAAGTAACAGTATTTTAATACCATACACTGAAATCTTAGGGGGCCAGGGGGGAGAAGTGGGGGGAGGGGGTGAAGACAACTGTACTTGAACAACAACAAGAAAAAAGAAAGAAATCTTAGGATTGTGTATCACTGACTCTAATGGGTAAAAGAAACTTTATCCAGATGTCTAAGTTCTGCACAAAAATGGGAACCTCAAAGGAAAAACATACTAGTGATCTCCAGTGAGTTCAGATTTGGCAGATTAAACAAAGTCTGTCCTGAAAAAGTCTAGCCATCATTAATATAATGAGAATGATTTGCCCCACATCTATGTAATCTGGCAGATGAGGAGAATGGACTGGAATGAGCATGCGTGAATGATTACTCCACCATACTAGTCAGTGGGGGCGTAGACACCATTGAGTGAGCATGTGCACTGTGTGGCCATCACATTCAAAATGACCAGAGCAATGAATCTGCATCAGATTTTGTGTTAAGCCTGAATATTCCTCTGCAGAAACTATTCAGATGATTCAGAAGGCCACGGCTCTAGGCAACTGGTGATTGGCAGCTTCTTCATGATAATGCGCCTGCTCGTGCATCATGTCTCCTGCAGAGTTTTTTTGTGAAACATCAAATCACCCAGGTAATTCAGCCTCCCTACAGCTCAGCTTTGGCACCCTGTGACTTCTGGCTTTTCCCAAACCTAAAATCACCTTTGAAAGGGAAGAGATTTCAGACTATCAATGACATGCAGGAAAATACGGTGGGGCTGCTGATGGCAATTGGGAGAACTTGGGTGTGAGGTCCCAAGGTGCCTGCTTTGAAGGGGACTGAGGTATCATTGTCCTGTGTACAATGTTTCTTGTATCTTAATACCTCTATAAATACCTCTATTGTTCATATTACATGGCTAGATACCTTCTGGACAGACCCTATATAGGTAGGTGCTTTTATTTTAATGAGATTTAAGATCCACCTAGTTTCCTGTGGGTGCCATAATAAACTACCACAAAGTTGGTGGTTTGAGACAATAGAAATTTATCCTCAGACAGTTGTGCAGGCCAGAAGTCTAGCACCATGGTGTCAGCAGGACAGTGCTCTCTCCAAAGGTTCAAGGGGAGAATCCTTCCTGCCTCCTCCGTCTTCTGGTGGCTCTGAGTGTTCCTTGTAACAGCATTATGCCAGTCCCAACCTCCATCGTCAAAGCATCTCCCCCCTTCTCTGGCATAAGGGCATAAGTGCCCTTATGAAGACAGTTGTCATTGGAGTTAGGTCTCAACCAGGTAATCAGGGATGATCTCATCTCCAGACCCTTAATTACACCTGCAGAGACTCGTTCCCCAAATAAGATCACATTCCAGGTATGGAGGGTTAGTACTTGCACATATTTTAGGAGAGGGCACCATTCAACCCACTGGAATACAAAAAGCAAATACATTTTAAGTCGAAGGGAAAAGAGTAAAGCATTGTAGAATGCCTAAAGCACCATCACAAGGAACCCAACTTGAAAAGCATGACTTTAATTTCAAAGCCATAGGTTATTCTATTTTTTTAACGTTACAATGTCATAGGATGATGAAGACCTGAGTTTAAGAAGGACCAACAGATGGAAAAAATGAAGTTATACTTAATGTATTTCATACCCACAGCACAAGCCTACTTAAAACATTTGAAACTCTACTGAAAAAAATCATTTTGAGAGTCCCAATATTTACAATGCCCACCTCCCTCTCCACACTTAAGACATTCTTATTTTCACTGTGTTTTCTCTGAACCATCCTCACTCCATTTACAATGTGAATTACAAC
Source organism: Phyllostomus discolor (assembly GCF_004126475.2). Classification (NCBI taxonomy): domain Eukaryota; kingdom Metazoa; phylum Chordata; class Mammalia; order Chiroptera; family Phyllostomidae; genus Phyllostomus; species Phyllostomus discolor. The sequence goes on along the minus strand of NC_040915.2, from coordinate 30,054,953 downwards.
GTGCATTGCTGTCCTGCATGCCTGAAGGTGACTCAGTGTGGAGCAGAAGAGGGAATCGCTGTAATACAGAGAAACTTGGTGATACCTGTCACACAAAAAGAGCATCCTGTGGATGTTTACTAACTCTGTTTTTTATGTCGCAGCCGATTGAACAGTTGAATCAAAATAACTGTAGAGAAACAGAAATTAGAGAAATCACCAGAAAAGCAGTATATAATTATTCCCATTTAAAACTATACTTAATAACAATTTTCCTTTCAGGCTACCAATGTAGATAATGTGTCCATATTCTTAACGTGAGGAATGTTTACATATCCTTCATGTTGGTACATTTCTTATTTCACGTCTAAAAATACTGTGTTTGTCAGAACGATGTCTGTTCCAAGTAACAGAAAATGCAACTCAAGTTGAATTTAGGACAAACAAGAAAAGACTTAGTGATTCAGAGAGTCCAGAGTTTCAACTATATACCGAGCCAGGTCCCTAAATGACCAAGTTCATAACTGACATCTCTCTGTGTCCTAAATTTACTTTCCTACATATTGATTGGCTTCATTCTCAAAAAGGGTTCTCTTCATGATGTATTCCTGCAAGTCTCGTGTTATATTTTTTCAGGTTTGAATCCAGTAGAAGACTAAATGTTTCTCTCTCAAACACTCCATCAAAAGTCTCAGGTTTATCCTGGCAGGGTCACATGCTCAACCCTGAACTAATCAAGGCAGGTAGAAAGAAACAACATTCTGATTGGCCAGAACTAATAGGCATGGCCAGCCCTGGAAACTTGACTGAAGTCAATTCAGGAAATTTAGGTTGTTCTCTTTAATTTTCACAATACATATCTTTCAGGGGATATCCTTATGTGTGTCTATGTATTATTTTCTAATTATCTTAATAGAATAACTTTGTAGAAGTGTCAAAGTGTGTACATATATTTTGAAACTTTTTTTAAGTGTAGGAAAGTTGCCTTCCAAGAAAGCGGTATCAATTTCTATTTCAATAAGTAGTATGTAAATTTGCCTTCATATAGTTTTATCATGCATGAATATTATAATTTTTGCTAATCTTTCCCACACTGAAAGACAAAATAAGTTAATTCATGTTTCTTCATTATTGAGTACACTTCTCACTGTTGTTAAAACTTTTGAAAGTAAATTATAGCTATTAAGACACTTTAACTCTGTACACTTCAACAGATATGTCTTTTATAACCAAAATACCATAACCATAACCAAAAAATTTAATTTTGATTATGCTATTTTATAAACAGTGCACATTTAAATTTTTCTAATTGTCCCCATAATGTCCTTTATAATTTTGTTTTTTTAGATCAAGAATTCAATTGGATCATAATTTATATTTTCATTCATGACTCACAAATTATATACCTTTTATTTCATTTTGTATACTATTGCATTGGCTAGGACTTCCAGCATGACATTGACAAGGAATAGTGAGGAAAAATATCCTTGCCTTTTTCTTCTGTTAGAAAGAAAGTTTCTAGTTTTTCACCATTAAATATGATGTTAGCTGTAGATTTTTGTAGATGCTCTTTATCAAGTTGAGGAAGTTACCCTGCCTTTTCCTAGTTTACTGAGAGTTTTTATCATGAGCGGATGTTGGATTTTTTTCAAATGCCTTTTCTATAACTACTCATATGATCATGTGATTTTCCTTTTTCAGCTCGTTAATGGGATGGGTTACGTTAATTGATTTTCGAATGTTGGGCCAGCCTTACACAGCTAGGATAAATCCCACTTGGTCCTGATGTACAATTCTTTTTATTTATTTGTTTGTTTTTTAAAGATTTTATTTATTTATTCTTCGAGGAGAAGGGAGGGAGAAAGAAAAGGAGAGAAACATCGATGTGTGAAAGAAACACCATCTGGTTTCCTCTTAAATATGCCCCTACCAGGGATGGGGCCCACAACCCAGGCATGTGCCCTGACTGGGAACTGAACCAGCAACCTTTGGTTTTGTGGGATGATGCCCAACCAGCTGAGCCACACCAGTCAGAGCAATGTATAATTCTTTTTATACATTGTTGGATTTCTTTTTATACATTGTTCAATTTGCTAATATTTTGTTGAGGATTCTTTCACCTACATCCATGTGAGATATTGGTCTGTAGTTTTCTTGTTTTGTAATGTCTTAATTTAGTTTTAATACTAAAACTAAAAGAGTAATGCTGGCCTCCCTGAATGAGTTAGAAATTATGGCCTCTGCTTTTATCTTTTGAAACAAATTGTAGAGAACTGGTATAATTTCTGCCTTAAATATTTATAAGAGTGAACCAATCAGGAACTGATGCTTTGTATTTTGGAAAATTATTCATTACTGATTCGGTGTATTTAATATACATATAGGACTAGGCACATAGTTTATTTCTTCTTACATCCATTTCATCTAGATTATAAAATTGCGGGCACAGAATTATTTATTGTATTCCTTTACTAATTTATTCAATGAACATGAGATCTATAGTAATGTCCCCTTTTTATTTCTGTTACTAGGAATTTGTGCCACCTTTTTTTCTTCTTAGCCTGGCTAGAGGCCTAAAATTGTATTGATCTTTTCAAAGAAACAGATTTTAGTTTTGTTGAATTTCTCAATGACTGCCTGCATTTAATTTCACGTATTTTTGCTGTGTTTTATTATTTCTTTTCTCTGTTTCCTTTGGATTCAATTTGCTGTTCTTTTTGTAGTTTCTGAAGGAGGAAACTTTGATTATTTGTTTCAAATCTCCCTTCTCTGTAATATATACATTCAATGCTCTAAATTTCCCCCCAAACATTGCTTTCACTGCATCCTACAACTGTTGATAAGATATATTTTCATTCTGTTCAAAATGTTTTTTATTTTTACTTCAGAATTCTTCTTTGACCTATACGTTATTTAGAAGTGTTTGATTTTATCTCCAAGTACTTTGGAATTTTCCTGCTATTTCTCTCATTTATTTCTACCTCCTTCCATTATTGTCTGTGAGGAGACATATATTTTCTATACTTTTAAGTTTGTTAAGGTATGTTTTATAGCCCAGAATGTGGTCTTTCTTCAAGAATGCCCTGTATGAGCTTTAGAAAAATGTATATTCTGTGTCATTGGATGAAGGGGTCGATAGATGTCAATTATACCAGGTTGATTGATGGTGCTGTTGAGTTCAGCGATGTCCTTACTGATTATCTGCCTGCTGGATCTGTCCATCTCTGCCTGATACAGGGATGCTGGAGTCTCCAGCCAAAATAGTGTTTTCATCTGTTTCTCCCGGCAGTTCTATCGGTTTTCGCCTCACTAACTTTGACACCAGTGTTAGGTGCACACATTAAGAATTACGTCTTCTTGGAGAATTAACCCCTGTATCATTACGTAATGCCTCTATCCCTGATAACTTTCCTCGCTTGGAAGTTGGAAATGTTTACATTTAATAGAGTGGCTACCTTTTACTTTCAATTAGTGCTGGCATGGTATATCTCTTTCCACCCACTTGCTTTTACTCTGTATGCGTCTTTATATTTAAAGTGGGTTCCTTGTATAGAACATATATTTGGGTCCTATTTTTCTATCCACTCTGACAATCTCTGTCTTTTAATTTATACATTTGGACTATTGATTTAGACTCTTCAGAATGATTGCTGATGTAGTTAAATTAATCTCTCCCTTATTTCCTAGTTTTCTATTTATTTCTTCATTCTTTATCCCTATTTTTGTCTTCCAGTCTTTTTTCTGACTTTTGTGGTTTTAACTGAGCATTTTATATCATTTCATTTTCTCTCCTTTTTAGCAAATCATTTATACCCTTTTTTTTACATTCTTAGTGGCTGCTATAGATTTGCTATGTGTGTTTACTAATCCAAGCCCATGTTCAAATAACACTACGCTTCTTCACAAGTTAGTACAAGTACTTTATGATAACAATGCATTTCATTTGCACTATTATTATTTTCAATGCAAGATAGTAAATATAAAGTTGCTAAATATGTATAATTGTTTGTATAAGATAAATTACAGGATTGATAGAATAAACAGTAAATTTAACAGGACATGTGATTTAATAGGCAGTATGCATGCACAGGCAAAGACTAAAGATATTTTATTTAAAGGGGGGGTAACAATAATCTAAATTAAAAGTCTTACTTTCAAAATCACTGAGATGCTTATAAGTGGTAGAAATGATGGAGTACAATAGAAACCACAGCTGAAGAAGAAAGTCTCGAGCAGGGGTCATTAGTGTTAAATAAATATTCAACATTCGCTTTCCACAGCATCAAAATGCTGGCAGGCTGAATCCCAAAGGCTCTGAGACCTAACTCTCACAGAAGTGTGGTTTGAATTAACAGAATATTTGGAGCTCAGGGAGATATGTTGAGATGTCAAGTAGTTTCTGTTCTCATCCTACCCCATGGAGGTAAAAGTAGAAATCATATTGCATTCTCTATAAGTCAGTCAACTTTGTGCATTGTACAAACATTTACTGAGCTCCTAACAAATGTCAGGTGAGATTTCCAAACGTGTTTTAAATTTTGAGTTCACAGTACACTGAACAACACTAAGATCTCCGAATGATTCTCCGCATAACTCTCATTAATGAGACATCAGCATGACCAAGAAGGAGGAAGATAAAGGTAAAAGGTAGCTTTAGTTCTTGGGGAAAGTCTTCTCTGGACAGCCGGAATTCTAGCACACAGTAGTGGAGTAGGAAGAGCATGACACTTGGAGTTAAGTAAACCTGAATATGAGTATTGACAGCACCAACTGCAGAACATAAACTGTGGTCCACTTGCTGAACTTCTCTGAGCTTGAGTATGATCATCCATAAATGGGTGACCACTCCAAGTTCACAGGTTTGCTTAGAGCAAAGTTTCTGAATCTAAATTTGGGGGACATTTCTTGCTTCCTGAGAGGGAGTTAAGATTTTTATTTATTTATTTTTAGAGAGACAGAAAGGGAAGGAGAAAGAGAGGGAGAGAAACATCAATGTGCGGTTGCCTGTCATGCATCCCCCCACCGGGGACCTGGCCCGCCACCCAGGCATGTGCCCTGACTGGGAATCAAACCGGCAGCTCTTTGGTTCCCAAGCCAGTGCTCAATTCACAGAGCCACACCAGTCAGGGCTAAATTGGAGGGAGATTTCTTTAATGACCTAAAATTACGTGAAAAAATATATATATCTGCATATGTATTATTTTGCATGGATAGCTACATCATCACTCCTATTGGTATACCATTGTTAAGTAGTGCAATAAACTAGCATATTAAATCTTATATATCTTTAGGTTTTATTTTAAAGTGCTTTTTTATGTATATACATGTTAACTTACCATCTATCTATTTCCAAAGGGAGGGAAAAAAAGCATAAATTTACTCTGACCATGCTTTCAAGAAATGTCACGTATTTCTGAGTTTCTGAGTGTCGGTGAAGGATCTGTGGCGTAGGATTTCCAGAAAGCATCTTGCTTTACCTCAGCACCTAAGAGGTTATTTTCACTATGTCTGAAATATCTTATTCAGGAAAGACAAGAGGGAAAAGAAACTTCTGCATTTAATTGCTTCTTCGATTTCTATCAGCTGCCCTAGCTTTGTTGCGGAGGCCAGGCATAGTTAGAAGAGTTGGAAGGTGAAACATAACAGGGGAGTAGCTTCTGTGTGGCTCACAAATGCAAAGCAGTGCATCGTTATTGATATTCTTTTTAAAGGGTTCACTGAGGTGCAGCGCGCGGTTGTCAGATGGAATGGAAAACAGAAATCCCTTTGAAAATAAGAGATAGAATTCAAGGTCAGCTTCCCACAGGCCAGTGTTCCTTCTACCCTCACCTTTTTGTAAATGGTGAACCATTTATCTGGGTTTGTTCGCTGCATGCTGATGGTATCACACCTTATCGCTGTCTAAAAGAACTCCTCGCTAGCATATTTTTAAAACAACAATTTATCTTCTCTTGTCCCTTAAGCTAATTGGAACCCCAAAAGGCTCATTGGAAAAAATATGTGTAAGTGGCCATGGTTGGGATAATAGTTAACACTTTCTTAGATCTATCACTCAGCGTTACTGAGTAGTAGGTACCTGTATAACAAATACATTTTCTCTTAGATGGGCCCCCTATGCCTACTCCAATGACAAATGTTTCAGAAAATATTCAGAGCATTCAAGACAAGAGGAGAACAATATTGTTATTCCTATGCAGATGACAGCATGTTTCTGGCCATTTCTCCATTTCTTTTATGCTGGATTTCTGAAGAAATAAAACACTGGGGATAAGTGGCTGAGACCACCTTATTTCTATAGCACAAGAGGCCTAAGCCACAAGCACTCAAACTTTAGCTCCACCTGTATTTCTGATTCAGTAGCTCTGCGGTGGGGCCCAAGAATTTGTATTTCTGACCATCTCCCAGGTGATGCTGAGGCTGCTGGTCTGGGGACCACACTGTGATCATCACAGGCTCAGCCATAGAGAGAAAAATTCATTAGTCATTAGCTCAGGACTTGACTTGAAAGTATTACCTCATTGCGGATTAAGGTATTTCTAAAAACACCTGAACTGTAAAAGATGCTCGATAAAACAGAGCAATATCTATATCACCTGTGTGACAAAATCAGTTCAGTGGGCATGATATTCCGATACTATTAAAATGTAAGACTATATTTTCTGCCAACAGACAAATAAGATAAAAGTCACATTCAATTATGAAAAAGTAAATTAGGTTTTTCTGCACACCTACGTTTTATGACCAGAAACATCGTTAAAGGCTTAACGGGGCACATGAAACTCGAGAGTTTACATGAGCACATAGCAATTCAAGTCGGGCAGCACCCAAACTGAAGGTGGTGCAGGAGCTCGCCACTGACCGGAGCAAAGCGGAAAATTATTTGATTGGTCACAGCCTAAGAAGTTGCCTTTTGGGGGAACGCCTACTTGGCGATTTGTGATTGGTCGTGCTTCACTTTCATTTTCATAGATGTGAGCGCATTGGCTCTGGCTTAGGTTCTGGTTCGCCAACCTCAGCCACCAAGGCACGAGAACCGCCCCGGTCCGATGGTCCCCTTGTTCAAATACTTCCCAACCTTACGGCGGTTTCATTTATTGTAAGGAGGCAAGCACCACTGCCGCTTTTCTACCGATGGCTAAGGCCGTAGTTTTCTATGTCTGTGCCAAAGGCAACTAGTGTGCACATTCGATACTGGCTTGGCCACAACTTGATCCTGATACAAATTTTACATTTTCTATAACATTCACATGGTAACACGACTCCAAGTGTTGCTGTGACAATAGAGATTAGAGTGCCTGTTTCTTCAAAGAACAGGTAAGAGGCAAATACAGCCGAAAGTCAAGACCACAAGATAAAACATCAGCAGCAACCAGAGAACTCGTGTTGACTGGGACGCTGATGGCTTCCTATTGTTGTGATGAATGACGGAGCTGTAGTGGCGATACAGAGTTCTCTAAAATAGCGTGTCCTGCCCTGGCTGGCGTAGCTCAGTGGATTGAGCGCGGGCTGGGAACCAAAGTGTCCCAGGTTGGATTCCCAGCCAGGGTACATTCCTGGGTTCCTGGGTTGCAGGCCATAACCCCCAGCAACTGCACATTGATGTTTCTCCCTCTTTCTCCCTCTCTCTCTCTCCCCCTCTCTCTCTCCCCCCCTCCCTTCCCTCCCTAAAAATAAATAAATAAAATCTTTAAAAAAAATAAAATAAATAAAAAATAAAATAAAATAGCATGTCCTAAACAACACCCAAGAAAAGAGGGTGATTCCTAAAGGTGTTAAAATTAAAAACAAAACAAGAAGAATTGTTTAATGTATCTCCCACAGTGACAATTTAATGTTTTGAGTCTTTTAAGTTTGCCTCTGCCCCAAATCAAGTATTATTCAAAAGTGCCCTAAGAGCACACAGAGGACTGGAACAAGAGCTGAATTGCATGATTTAAACAAAATAAAACAGGAAGCACAGAACAGCCATCCTGCAAGGTTACCAAGTATTGCTTGAGAAAATTAATGGTCCCTAAAAAGCTGATTGGCTAATTCTGGAGTAGGTGCAGGAATCTATATTTATACATGGTTATGACAAGAACCAATACAGAAAACTCTGAAAGAGATGGTAATCCTTGGAAGGTTCTATGCCTTCCTTCTCACTCTACCGCAATTTCCTTCCGGCCCACGATCACGTGTAAGGACTCACCACTGACCACTAGACTTACACCGATCTACGTTATTGAAAATATACTCCAAACACCCTCCCAGGCTTATAGACATTCTGCCAATGGAAATGACTGATCACCAGCTTCTTTTAAAAATGAGACATTTATAGACTTAAGCAGTTCGAGATGCTCCTTTCTCTGAAAACTGTGGCATGAGATTTGCCCAATATCTCGGTTTCAGCACGGAAAACCCTGCAGCCCAGGAACCTCTCAGCTGATAACGGGGCGGTGAGTGACCCCACCGATCATTCTGTGTTTGAATGTCCGTGTTGCATTTCCAGATGCCTGTATAGCAGATGAAGCAATGAAAACAAAGAACAAAAACCCCGCAAGGTAGAGTTGTTTTCTTCCTTTTCAATTGCACTCTTGCTTCTATTTTGTTGATACCCTTCACGTATTTTTCAGAACAAAACAAAACAAACAACAACAGAACATCAAACAGCCAACACATCCATGGGTGACTAGAGGGTAAATACAGCATCATATTCAACTTCCTCTCCCCAATGTCTAGCCTAGTGTCTGACACTGTGAGAAGCATTCAATAAGCTTTTGGTGAATGAAAGAGGATGGATGACTGTAAAATATTGTTTTCCATGTACAGAAAGAAGTCATTTCCTTCTGTGAATATGGTCTGGGTCAGTTCTCCCCGCCCCGATCCACCGACAAATGTATGTTAGCGATCTTCGGTTATGTTGCAGGTATAAGCTTCATTTGCAGACTAGGCTTGCTCCTCCAAATGCGCTTTGTGAAATAATAGCTCTCAAATGTATCTGTCAGAAGAACTGTTGAAGTGTCAGAGAAGAGCTCTGTTCTCCGTTGTGAAGTTTGCTTTAGGGAAATAAAGAAATGCATATATTTGCACAACCAGAGATTAGGGCATCGATCCTAGGCCTCTGGTTTTCATCAACAAGGATACCACAAAAGTCAGATGCCGTTCAGACGCATTTCTCCTGATCCCCACTGAGAACTGGGAGGCATTTAACAGCAAGTCTTCCAGAGAAGAAAATTGTGAAGGAGAAAACTATAAGCCCCAGCTAGTAACACTGAAGTGAATGAACACTGAAGTGAACACTCCAAGCTTTCTCAGGATTTTTCAACGAAGAGGCTGAGGAAGAAATCCTGACTCTCGTTTGAAACACGTATCACAGAAACATCAGCAACAATTAAAAATTCAAATATCAGTAAACCCATCATCTCCATCATCACCTCCCCATATCAATAAAACGTATGAGGACTCCCAAATATCCAGGGAGAGGGAGGGAGGGAGAGACGGGGTGTAGAGAGAGGGGGAAGAAGGGAGAGAGAAGACATCTGGGCAAGTGTGCTTAAGTTTGAGCAGGAAATAGAAAAAGACTGTGAAGAAGACTGAGATCCCATTTCCACACAAAGAACAAGGGCTTGGTAGCTGGCCATCTACATTGGTGTGGCTGACTTGAGAACTCTCTGTACTAATGACCTTTCTCCACAAATTCTAATCTTCACCCTTGTACCAGCCGCACAGCCTCCTTTACACCTTTCAGTTCCCCATTAATAATGATGAAATGCCCATGGAAAAATGTCCTTAGAAACAGTCTTTCAACACAGTCTTTCACTATTCCATTGCTCCTAACTCCATGACACATATTTTCCCATCACCTCCGCCGGAAACATCAAGGTCAAGGTCTTTCCTGTCCCTCCCACCTCTGTGCCATCACTTTGAAGCCTTTTCTTTAGCATCTTAGCCACTCTTGCCTTGGCAAACGGATGAAAGACAGAAGCACATGACTTGGACAAAGTCTTTTCACTTAGGCCGCAGGTGGCAAACACAAGGCCTGTGGGCTGAATCTGGCCCTCTACCTTGTTTTATCTGGCCTGGCACCTTGTTTCTACCTGGCAGCAGCACCAAGCTCCTTGCCCCTAGTTAAGGAGTAGTGACATTTATACAGTCCTAAAATTACATTTGGCCCTTTGAAGGCAACTGCAAGACTGATACAGCCCCCAGTGAAAATGAGTTTGACACCCCTGACTTAGGCACTACTATAAGACTATATAGTGCAGTCAAATTCTCCCAAAGAATTCAGTAGGCACCGAGGATATTTCTGTTATTTCTTCCATTTTACACCCCGTCTCTCCGTGCTGACACCTGGCTTTGGTACAATGGTCTATTCTAATATCACCCAAGGCATGTGATAGTTAGGTCAAAACTTTAACAAGAGTGAATCCATCCACATGAAGAGAGAACACATTTGTATTCTGGGTATACTGACTTGATAATAGCTTAAGATGATGGAGCCATTTATTCTAAAACCCAAACAATTACTTTAAGTAGGGCCTTCTACCAGTAAAAGCTTTGCATTTGTTTTTGTTTTATTCTGCTTTGGGTGGCAGCAGGAGGAGATTTTTGATTTTGTGTTGGCTTTACCACTCGGTAATAAGTTTTGTGACTTCCTTGGCAGAGACAAGCACTGCCCGCCAGAACTGATCCACAGATGACCTGTAAAGTTTTTCTTTCAAAATATGTCACTTGACTGTCTAGGGCATTGCCATGGTGAACTGCAGTTGGGTTAGACAATAAATAAATAACAAAGTGTAGATGCACTCTGCAAAAGACATTGTACTTCACACATTAGATATTTAAGAGGAAGTCAATGATTCTTTATTGCTGGAACTATAAAATCATCACAGGATGAGCTGCAACACATCTTATGTGTATTATAGGCTTGTGTGAATCATGAATTTTTATAGATTTAGACATGAAACCTTTTACGGTCTCATGCAGACTGGTTTAGAAGAACAGAGGATGTCAGGTCACACAAAACAGTGACTGCCATCGATGACAGCAGGTAGAAAATGTTGGCGTCTGCATGTCCTCTCCTCACCATTCACCCTCTAGTCCTGCTGGAATATGAGTTTATGTACTCTTGCACCAACCTGATAAAAACGAAGGCCAAACTCTAGTCAGGTCCCCCTAAGCTCTTTTCACTAGGTACTGTCCTTGGGCATGTCCTTAAATCCAGTTTCAGCAAGAATCTTGCCAAGACAGATTAGCAAGAATCCTCCACCCTTGATATTCGATCACACTTCTCATCCCGTCCTATACCCCAGGTTATTGCTGATGGCCCTGCCTGGCCTTTAGCAAGAATCCTGCTAGGTCAGTCTGACCAGAATCCCTCCCTACCCCTGGTGTTTTCTCTTAGCAATTTCCTACCTACTTCTTTGTTGAGAACCACCCTGCCTGGTTTCAGAAGCTGTAACCCCCCCTCACCACCCCCCACCAAGGCTAAGGCTGAGTGAGCAACTTTCAGACAAGAAGCCACTAAGGAGACAAAGCTTATCTCCCTGGCAGGGGTGCCGCTTCTGCTCCTTTTTCTTCACCCTGCCTGGCCCCCAATGCTTGATCGGTTAGCCAATGACAGGTAAGATTCCCCAAAAGGGAAATGACCTAAGACAGGCACAATCACATGGAGGCCCACAGGGAAGGACTTGGGGGGCTATGGAGGAAGGGGGTGATAGACCCTTGCCCCTCGACTTTGGCAAACCCTGAGTCCTTATTCTGTCTGGGAGAAGTCTCCTAATCTCTTGGCTGCCTTACTTCCCCTGCCTGACTTAAGCCTGAAACAATGACAGAGGGCAATGCAGCCCTGTGCTGGAAAGGGTGGGTTCCCCAGGTGATCAGGCCTAAGAAAGAATATGTAAAATCCTGTGAAACCTGCTTTGTTTAGAATGTCCTCAATTAAATGATAAGGGTCCAAGCAAAAAGTGAGTTTGTTCCTCAAAGTTTTATGGCTCTTTGGCTATCTGACCCTGACTCAAAATAGGCCCTCAGAGTTCTTGGTTATCTATTGTTTGATCCTTACTGTCTGACAATGATTAATGAGCTTTACCTGTATTCCTGTGCAAACAAACCCAATAAAAACCCATTGAGGAAAAAGCTCTTGGCCCTTCTCCTTTGAGAGATGGGCCACCTTTCCTCCCCAAGCAGATCATGTCTTGGTAGACTTGTTCTCAACCATGGCAGCCGGGGGGAAGGGGGGGCTGTGGGCGGAGCCCCCCACACTTCTTGACTATAAACTCCCATTGCCTTGTATTCAGAGTGGAGCCCAATCTCTAACCCTACTGCAAAAGGCCATTGCAGTGGCCCCTGGACCTATCCCAATAGTCCTAATCAAGTCTGCCTTGCTGTTCTTTAACAAGCACCATGAATCATTTTTCTTTAACATAAGACACTGAAAAGATATTTTAGGAAATAATCATTATTTTGTCAATTTAATGTTTCATCACACTGCGAAGTTTATTTATCTGTGAAAAAATAAGTTGTTTACCCTTGGGTATATTTTTGTTGCCCGAGGAGAAAATGTGGTCTTACCAAGGAAGACAGATTTGGAAAGGAAAAGCAACATTCTCCTGGGGAAATGCTGGAAGAACAAAAGGCAGAGCAGTGAACCAAGTCAAAGGCAGAAAAGATGAAAATTCATGATCTCAGGGATACAGAGGTGTCTCTTGCCCAAACAGATACTCTGGGTGATTCCTGGGACTTGTGTTACCATGTAGAAATGATGCTACTTTGGAAAGCAAAGGCTGTTACTCAAGTTCAAGTGACAGCTCTGCCACCCTCATATTATTATTAGAGAAGGTAGAGTTTTGAGAGGTTGCTTTTAATCTGTGTTTTAGCAGTCACAAATGAACCATAAAAAATGTGGTGGATCCCATCACTACTGAGTTCACAGTCACTGCCTCACATTGTACTCCTTGCTTCAAATTCTGTTTGGGAGGGATTCTTCGTTCAATTTTAAATATTTGGCCTTCAAAAGTGAGATCCAATTCCTCAGGTGGAATAAACTCTGGCGGGTGGGTGGGAGTAAAGCCCAAATCATGAGGATACAGCCTTCTGTCCTTGGCCCTCCCACTGCCTGTCACACCTCTGAATTGCTCCAAACACACTAAAGAATATTTACCCTGTCCATGTTTTGGAGGTCTATTTTCCCTCTATGACTCTCTTACCAAGAAGAAGCTTTGGTGAAGTTTCACTAAGTTGTCCTTACCAAAGCCAATATTCAGAGGTAAGATTACTTTTGATTAACCATAGCTGTTCTAGCCCAAGCTGCTTCTAGTGTTTTCCCATTTGAGCTGTTTTTGATATCTAATGTTCATTTCACTGGGTTTCCTGAGTCATTTTAGGGAGGGAGGGAGGAAGGAAGAAAAGAAGGAAGGAAATACTCCCATAGGACATAGCCCCATATACCACAAAAGTTTATTATAGGGTGACAATTTGCATATATAAATACAGAGATAGAGATATACAGATATACACGTACAAAACATGTATATGTGTGTGTGTACAATATATACATGTGTGTATACCTATATATCTGTAACTTTCTATGTGTGTGTATATCTCATGCACAAAAATCATGAAACATGGGAGAATTAAAATGCATTACAAAAATAATCTTTTATATTATAAAAAATTTACACATTACAACTTTGAAATGGTCCTCTTGCTGATTTTTTTAAAGACTTTTTCAGTACGCCCCCTATAATCTCGCTTTCATTAGGAAACATAAAACAAGTAGTCATGGTCCTCAATATGGAATCCAGTAGACTACATATACACATTTAAAACCATTGAGGAACAGTAAAATCGAGTTTAAGTTTCCATGACACAAAGTTCAGAAGTGTACCTAATGTTACTCCAATAATGACACTCCAGTGTGTGGAAGTCATTACTGAAAGCGATCTGACTCGGCTGTCTGGAGAGCAGCCCAAGAAGGTCCCATCACGAGAGTGCACAGGGGACGTATGAGCACAGTATACGCATTTTAACATCTTGTACACAGGAGCTGAGGCCAGGGAGGAAGAAGTAAGGGGGAAAGATGAGAAGGGAGGAGGATTTATAGCTACCTCTGTATGTTAAACATATTAACACTAAAAATTCAATTGAAATCTTTTCATACATGTCTACCTGGTTGAGAAGCAAGGATATATGTGTGTCATCAGTTTACACAATTTTCTGGGGGGTTCAAAGCGGACTTTACCATTTCCAATTGTGATTTTGGGGGCCCTACGTCTTCATTTAACCGAATGTATACCAGGTGTCCCCAAAGCAAAAAAAAAAGTGTTATATTCTCTTTTCTTCGTCTTAATCGTTTAACTGACAGCTAAATTAATGCTCTCATTTCTAAGAAAATGAAAGAGTAAAGTTGTCCCTTCTTGCTCTGATTCCATAGTCAAAAGCATCTGGAGTTTACACAAGGCTCAGCCAGTTCAGGCCCAATCAGGGAAGGTTATTTTCCTTCTCCACTTCTGACAGTGAAAGGCACGATTATCATTTCCAGGAAACATCTATGCCAGAAAAACCTGCAGATAGAGACTTTTTTTTTTCTTTCTTTCTGAATTGTTAGTCAGTCTCTCAGCACATTTTGAATGTAACCTTTTTAATCCCTGCATTTGCAATTAGAGATTAAAATTCCATTCCAAGAGCCATTCGGCAGATGGCATGGCAAGAAAAAAAAAAATAGAGGTAGTTTAAAATTGTATTTATACAGAACACCAGATGAATTTGCCAGGCTGTTTCTCCCTGAGCTTAGACATTTGCTTGTGAAAATTGATTGTTTAAGATGTAAATTTCATTTGCTGGGATTTAGCATTTTTATGGGATTTTAAAGCATCAATTAATCCATCTCTTTTGTTCAGCACAGTTGCTTTAAATATGGAAGTAAAATCTATACTTTAAGAAACTGCATCTTAAGAAGATTAAGCCACCTGTGAAGGGGTCACCAAGGCAGGCTCGGGAGGGCCCCATGATTACGGAATGGACGGGCCTGGAACCAAAGCACCGATTAAGTAGAAACCTCATCCCATCTTAAACCATCTACGTGGTTTGATTTTTAATTAAGATTTTTCCTTCAGCTTCCTCCAAGAGCTTTTTAAAAAAAATATCCTTCCAACTTTTAAATGTTTATTGACATCGAATAGATTCAGAAAAGTGAACAAATCAAAAACACATATCTTGAGGAATTTCTGAAAATGAGCAGACCCATATAAACAGCTCCCTGATAAAGAAATTAAAGAAAATTGCTTATTATTTTTATTTCTTCTGGCCTTTCTTCTGGCCTTTCTTCTGGCCTTCTTCTGGCCTTTCCCAACATGACCATTATTCTACTTGTAGCACCAAGTAGTTAGTTTACGTCTTTCTGAAATGCATGGAGGCAGACTCCATTTCACCATATTATGTCTGTCTTCATTCACACACCACTCTGCTTCCTCCATTCAGCCATTCTGTTCCATGTAGGAGTGTTTGTTCACTGTCCTTGATATAGGTAAGTATATTCCATAAATGTGCCATTGATAAGCTTTTGGGATTTCTAGTTTGGGGCGATGGCAAATAGTGCTGCTCTGACTATTTTCATACCTGTCTTTCGTGAACATACATATGCACTTCTGATAGGACTAGATCTAGCTGTGGACTGGTCACGATTCTCCAAATGAATGACACTCACCAGCAGTGTAAGAGGGTTTCAGTCGCTCCACCTGCTGACCACACCTGAAAGTATGAGTCTTTTCTCATGTTAGCAATCTCATGGGTATGTCATGGTTTTGTATTGTAATTGTAATTTACACTTCCCTGATGACTAATACAACCGAGAACACTTTCAAATTTATTGGTCATTTGTGAAGTGTTTGTTGAAGTCATCTGGCCATTCTTCGGCTGATTCATCTTTTTTTTTATTTACACGAGATGCAATCTCTTTGTGAGATAGATGTATTGCAATTAACTTTTATCCTGTGGCTTGCTTTTTCACCCTCTTGAGTCCCTAAAAGGTCCTTAATTTTTAAAAAAGCTTTAATTCATCGATATTTTAAGCTTTTTATGTTTTGTTTAAGAAATCTTTGCCTCTTTGAAGTTCACAGAGTGAACTGTGCTAGCTTCTCAAATCTCTGCTGTTTTACCTTTCAAACTGGGTCAACAATCCAAATTTATCTTTATATATGATGTCCATGGAGATTAAAATTATTTTGTTTCATTTACATACACAATTGACCAGTTTCATTTATATACACAAGTGACCTTTTATTAGAAAGAGCACCCTTACCCCGTACCCTCGATGCACCGCAATGGCATCCTTTTCACAAATCAGTCAGTTCTGCGTGTGCAAGTCTATTTCTGGGCTCTATTTGTCTCTCCTTGCATCAAGAGCACACCAGTTAATGGTACAGCTTTAAAGTCACAATATCTGGTGGAACTACTCCTCCAATTTTGTTCTCATTCCATAATGGATTCCTTAGGTTACTTTGGTCCTTTGTCCACAAGAAAATGTAACTTGCAGGCATTTTTAATGCAATTTCATTACGAATAGATTATTTTGGTGAGAATTGACATCTTTGCAATATTGAATCTTTCTTCCATTAATGTAGTAGGTCCCGCTAGTCACTGACATTTTTAAATTCTCTCAACAATGTTTTGTTATTTTTCTGTGTAAATATACATCATTTAAGAGGCTTCTTCCAATTCTTTGCTTTGTTTTGCTACTATGACGTAACCAAACTATTGGGTTTACAATTGCTACTTATTTTCAAGTTCTAGAATTTTCATTTGATTCTTTGCTGTTGATTCTCACAGTTAATTCTTCATATTCTTTTCTATTTTCTTAAACATAATAATGAGCTGTTTTAAGCTCTGGAGTGCCAGAATTCTGATAGAAACCCTGCTTAGATTTTTAGCCTCCATTCATTCCCGCTAGGCATGAGCCTTCTGCCATGCCCAGAATATGAATCAGTAAATGCCTCATTTGGGAAAGAACCACAGAATGTCAAGTCCATTTGATTATTGCTGATCCCTTCTCTCTAGAATCTTGGCCTCTCAGGCCCTGACTTCCTTCATAGCCCTGAACTCCACCTTTTATCTCCTCATCCCCCAGGGCGCAGCCAAAAGCTCTGAGCCACTGCCCATAGCACTTATGAACCGGGGAACACTTTTAATGAAAAGCGGAGGAGAATGTTAGGTTTACCTCACCCTTTTCTACGGCATCTTTAACCCTCAAATCCTGGATACTTTGGTTGCTCTGCTATGTTTTTTATGATTGTTTGCCACAGGGGGTTAGACAAATACAAGCTCTTCTATCTCAGCCAAAAGCAAAAATTTATCGCAGAGCTGAGCCCAAACTTCAAAGTTTAAAGCTGTAAGATGAACTTGGGAAAAAATCAGTGTGTCTTTGGTCATTTCTTGCCATTTAAAAAAAAATACAGTCTCACAGACTGAAATACAAGGTAAAAGATTGCTACAGGTCCAAATTGGTAATTAACTTATTATGAATATGGGCAGAAGCGGGGGAATTACGGGATATGGGATAAACGGACCTCTTTTTAAATCCCAGTAATGAGATTCAATAGCTCTAGGTCTACGGCTACTCACATACATTTTCTGAGTGTTGGTTGTCACCCATAAAATAATAATAATAATTAATGAGATCAGATGATATTTTAATGTGAATGGCATTTATAAACTGAATTGCAAGATGAAAATGAGACAAAACTCCTTGCAATGCCAAGGAAATACTGAAAACTTAGGACATATTTATGTTTAAAAGAATCAGAACTTGAAGAGTAAGCATTGACAGATACCAACCTCCTCACACATAATAGTATCACTACTAGGGAAATTCATATCAAAACCACCAGCAGATACCACTTCACACCCACACGTAGGGCTAGAACCAAAGAGTCAGATAACAACAGGGTTTGTAAGGATTAGGAAAATTGGAACCCTCGTACACTCCTTGTGGGAATATAAAATGGTGCAGCTGCTTTGGAAAACGTTGGGCAATTCCTCAAGAAGTTGAACACGGATTTACTACGTAACCAAGCAATTTCACTCATAGATTTATACTGAAGAAAGATGAACACATACATTTACACAAAAATTCACACTCAAAATTCAGATTATTTGTAATAGCCAAAATAGGGAAACAAGCTAAGTGTTCATAATTATATGGTTCGAACAAAATGCGGTTTATTTGTGAAATGAAATATTATTCAGCAATAAAAAACCTTGAACTATTGATACATGTTTCACTATGTATTAACCCTAAAAACATTACACTAAGTGAGAGTATACAGTCACAAAAGACCATATACTATTTTATTCAATTTATACGAAATGTCCAGAATAGGCAAATTTATGAAGACGGAAGGTAAGGTAGGGATTGCCTGAAGATGAGGGGAAGTGCAGCAATTAGAGAATTATAGCTGAAGGGCATGGGGTTTCTTTCTGGGGAAATCACAACGCTCCAAATTGTGGTGATGTTTGTACAACTCTGTTCATAAAAGCCATCGAATTGTCTAGTTTAAATGAGTAAATTGTATGGTGTGTAAATTATATCTTAGTAAAGCTGTTACTTCCCCATCCAAAGAAAGCATATACACAGTCAGCACTGACACTAAGTACTATAGGGCATAAGGCACATGAACTCCCATTTTTGATAATATAATAAGATCTACAGAAAGAATATCTGGATATATATTCTTTAACTTAAGCATCACACCAACAAGTAGACATTTGCCTCCATTTTTAGATCCTAAATAGCAGTAGCTCTTAAAATCGTAACGTATCTAAAAATAGAATATATCTTATCCTCCCTCAACAACGGAGAATCGAGTAAGTGTTGAGGAATGTCATGGAAAATACTTTGTATTATACAGGTCACTCCTCATTGTGAATTCATGCAAGAAGTTCCCGTACACTGAGACTTGAAATGGTCAGCGCAGCCTTTTTCAAGATTTCTGCTCAAAGAAGCCTTTGAAGAATAAGCAAGATTGGGGGGAAACCGAGAGTGTTTCAGGCCCTTTTTATGCAATCTCTGCAGATGCCCAGGACTTTCGTTCTCTTCGGCTCACACTTCTGTCCCCTTGCTTTGAAATAGATTGGGCACACGTATCTGCCACGTATAATCATTCAAATGAAGAACGAGGTCCGTGACTTTTCCTTTTATAAGTCACACGTATTCCCAATACAAATACTTCACACCGTCTGAGATACAATGAACAAAAACAGGGGATTTTTTAAAAATAAAAAACTAGGGAATTACAATGATTCTCTCATAGTCTATTGTCTTATCCATACATGGGCAACAACTGTATTCACAGAAAAGCAAATTCCTAGTGATTTTCCATGTTACATCATTTATTCCATCTTCCTCCAATATACACAAATATAACCAATATAACCAATCCCACAAAACAATACAGCATAAGCCCAGGCATTAATTCCTTTCAAAACTAAAGAGAACAGTGTAATTGCTAAAAGCTTAGGCTGGGTTCAAAGCCGGAACTCCATCATCACTCTCTGTGAGAAGTTGTGCTGGGTCCCTAACCTCCAAGGCTCAGTTTCCTCATCTTACAGCGAGAATAATAATAATAATAATAATAATAATAATAATGTCTAACTGTGGGAAAATGACTGTGTTTCCATGGTCCTTACATGAACTTAGTATCCAAACCACCCAAATAAAAGGCTGTTAAACCAGCGTTGAGGCAGACTTCAGGGAAATGGATCTCTGTAGTTCCCGAAAACTGGCAGAAGCTACACATCGATTCTGTTCTGCTTCCAGGCAAGGACATAGAGTTGGTATTCCTGTTGGGTTCCAGAGTCACATGTGTCCCGTTATCGTAAAAAATCTCTCAAGAGGGAACACAGATACTGTTAGTACAACCTACTGAATGGGGACACAAAAATGACTGAGGCCCAGCAAACGCCATACTCTCAGGTGACACGAGACCCTATCTTGTCTGTAGATCTGAGTGATCTCCTGTTAGGGACTCCGGGACACAAGGGAAGCTAAAATCTGCTGAAACCAGTCCTTCCACCTCTCAGCATCCACCTAACTCACACAAACATTTTGCACCCTAGACTAATTTCCTCGGGGTCACAATCTGACCTACACAGGATGTTTGTGTAAGGGCCAGCCTCTCCCAGGGTCTGCAGCCTCATAGGCTGGTGTGTACGCATCACAATAGAATGCACTGAAAAGTGCTTAGCAGGATGCCTGTTGTAGAGTAAAGCCCTACATAATGCCTATTACGAAATGATGATGTGAGCATTCCATTTGGGCGGGGGATCCATAGGACAAAAAAAGTAGGGGAGATGCTACCTTTACTCCTCTAAAAGCTACTGCCATTGGACAAAAAATAGGGATTTTCATCAGTTCCTGGAGAATCTTGCTTCTCCTCTTCTTGTGTGATTTTTTCATGTAAGATCATTAAAGGCAATGTGGTAGCCCAGAGATTACATCAAGGAACACTTCTTCTTCCTTTGTCTTTAAATTCAAAATGCAGTGATGGATAGTAAATGAAGCTGGAATCCGACATTCCAAGTGTGGCCTTTTTATGTGATTCAGACGAATTCTGTGTTCAAAGTTTCATTCAACCATGGTTCACACACTCAGCAGACATCCCTGCAAGATCATCTGGAAGACACTGATCCAAAATCTAAAGGCCCCTCGGAGTGCAAGTAATAGGGGGGGATGAATTGGCTCAGCCTTAGGCCTCTGTCTCCTCTGTATCAAAGCTCAGCCATTGCCAGCTCTGTGGCCCCAGGCAAATGCTTAATCTCTCTAAATCTCATTACACTCACTTGTACAATGTGGAAGGAGAAGCTAAACTGCCTCATAAGTTGTATGGGCATTGTTATGATCATTTCACCACTATAGGTGTTACCAACGTATCTTCATTAAAAAGGATGAAAGGAAAGGAAGCCAGGATTATTCAGAGGTCACAAAAGTGTCTCCATCTTCCTTTCTAGCCTCATCCCTAAAATAACCTTCAAGTCTCCCTATATTTCAGATACATCAAAATATTAATGGCTCCTTAATGACATCCTAATTTATTCACCCTCAAACATTACTTAAGTGCCCACTACCACACAGGACCCCGAAATACAACAATGATCCCAGTTGGACGCTGTCCTCAGAGAATCCACAATCTGACAAAAGACCATTATTGTACCACTATTGACATTCATCCCTCAATCAAACACAGTTCTCTACTCTCGTCTCTATGCAGGAAACACTTTCCAATATACCCGAAGAGTCTGGATCTATCTCCCTCCTTCTCTTGTTACACTTTCCTTCAACCTTGAACATGCACTTAAAACACTGGCTCATACAGAACAGTTAGCTGTATATGTAATAAATTCCATTTGGAAATAATGGTACCTTTTCTTTTCTTTTTTTAAAAATACTTTATGTATTTATTTTTTTAGAGAAGGAATGGAGGGGGAGAGAGAGAGAGAGAAACATCAATGTGCAGTTGCTGGGGGCCATGGCCTGCAACCCAGGCATGTGCCCTCACTGGGAATCGAACCTGTGATGCTTGGGTTTGCAGCCTGCGCTCAATCCACTGAGCTACGCCAGCCAGGCAAATGGTGTCTTGTCTGACACAGAGTCTCCTTTCTCTGTACCCAGCAGCACCAGTAAGCTATCTCTATCAGCAGACACTACATACAAGTATATATTCAAGCACACAAATAATAATACCTATATTCCTTTGGCATTCTATATTTTCAAATGTTTTCTCACAAGTCAGTTGTTAAGTTTACAATAACTTCTATAAAATGTGAGAGAAGGAAAAAAAAACTGTTTTCATGAGTTGCCAAAAGCCACCAAAGCACAGAACTGGGGAACCTGGAACAAAAGACTCCCAAACCCGGTCCCAGTGATTTTCCGACGGTGCTTCCATGGCCTTCCAAGAGCAGTCCTCCAATCTGGCAATTTTCAGTGGACTTCAAAGAAACCTTGAGGCAGGAGATTTGGAGTTAGGAGTGAAAAGCACCAGGGGAGCAAGAGCGTGCCTGCCTTCTTGAAAAGGACGAGAAGCTATTGTTAGCAAGTGACAAACCTAAATTTAAAATGCTATTCTAAATCAATGACTTCTAGTGCCATTTACCCACTGAAACATAAGTTAAGTCAAAACCGCTTTGCCTGTGGGCGCTGCCAACATTTTCAACTTCATGTCCATAGCACTAGGCCCCAGGGGGATGCTCCCTTGCCAGTAATAAACCCTGCAATACTGGTTGCTGTGCTCATCAATGACATGATGGGTTCCCATACACATGTGTGTGGGGGCTCTGTCCTTACACAGCGGCAGTGCCAGAGGAGCTCCAAGACTAGAGAGCTCTCTCACCAAACAGTCTGCACTGTCGACATGGTGATTCTCACGTGGAGAAAGGGGCAACTGGACAGAATCCAGTGACCTGAGCCTAGAATTCAGGAACCTTTATCTTCGATCTAGCCGATTCTTCCTGTCATCTAATCTTTTCTTTTCTTGGTAAACTAGCTGTGATTTAGACAGTTATTTTTCAATGTGGACGATTTGCTAGCTGATGTTCATGCTAGAAGTATATGCTTAAGGAGGAATTTGGGTCTGCCGAGGGGGACAGCATTGCCTAAAACAGATGGGGCTGGAAGGGTCATGCACCACATTCCCAACGACTAACAGTCTCAAGACTCGCCTGAAGCCCCCCATTCTCAGTTTCTCAGCCCGGCCACCACCTTCTAGCCATTTCAATAAGCCCCCCGTGAAGCAAGAACTTTCCACTGCTGCTGAGCTCATGACTGTCTCCCAAACTTCAGCAGGGTGACAGAGGGATGAAATTTTATTATCTGTGAAAAGGCAGGGGAGAGCTTTGAACCTGGGAGAAGAAAACAGGGGATCCAACAGGACAGGTATGAAGGCAAGATGCTCCTATCTGTTGAAAATTGTTAGGTTCAAAATGCAGAACCCACCCCCACAACTCCCCCCCTCCGCCGCACACTAAATGTCACCAATATTCTACCTCCCCAGCTCCGCGTGTACACTTTATAAAAAATAAGTCTCCAGATGTGTTGTGTGTTCTTTTTTCCCAAGCTCTTCCAAGTTTTAATGATCAATTTCCATGACAGGTCTAAAACCAAAGGCAGATTTATTGCTGTGGGGACAAGGCTCTGAGCATAAAATATCAGTTCCGGTGGCCAACTGGCAGCTCCCTTGGTTCGCACACTCTTGCAATTACTTCGGGTCATTAGGCCCATCTTGAGGAGATATTTCACTGTCATTAAGAAGAGTGGTGTAATGACATTCCGTGATTTCTTGATGACGACAATAACAGAGCAGGGAGGCGGTGCCAGCCAGGGAGACCTACAGGCATTGACCCAGACTTAAATTGTACACGAAAAATAAATTAAGAAAGATAAAAACAGCATTTCTATACATTGATTATCAATAGACTCCTTTCATTAACAGAATATACTGGGGGCCGAGACTGAGCCAAACAGTGGTCCAGGTACTAAAGGAAGGAGCTTGGGATAAGACTGGCAAGGCCTCCCGCTCACCAAACTCATTTTTAAGTGGAATGAAATAGCTGGATGAACAGATGTACCGGAAGCTATTAGCTAGCTGTAAGGGCTAGGAAGACATTAAACTATGTAATATAAGAGAAAATGACCAGGGACATCACACAGAAGTGCTTCCTGAGGTGTGTACACTCAAACTTAGTCCTGCATGACGAGAAGTTCCCAGTCATTTGGAAATCGAGTAAATGTTGGGACAGCTGGTACCAAGGCTGTGAGACAAGAATAAATGTAGCGTGCCTTGGGGAACACAACATTTTTTAAAAAGGTTGATGTGGATGGAGAACACTGACCTAGAGGAAGGGGAATCAGTTAGGACTGGATAATGTAAGACCCGGTGGGCCCAAAGAATTGTACAATATTTCCTGAAAACCCACCCAGTGCCAGGCACTATGCTGAACTCTGGGGACACGTCCATGAACTACCGGGGCAATTCTCTGACCTTGGGACCTCCGTGTCTAGTTGTCAGAGACAGACAATAAAATTGTGAAACTACAAACGCTATGGAGAAAAAGAAAATGGGATAAAGCAGATAATTAGTCTGTGGTGGGGGAAGGCATGCTATATTATACAGAGTAGTGTGGTAGATGAAGGATGACAGCAAATTCTTTTCAATTCCTTGCACTGAAACATTGAACCCGGCCCTGGCTGGTGTGGCTCAGTAGATTGAGTGCCAGCCTGCTAACTGAAGGGTCATCGGTTTGATTCCTAGTGGGGGCACATGCCTGAATTATGGGGGCACAAGAGAGGCAACTACATATTGATGTTGTGCTCCCTATCTTTTTCCTTCCCTTCCCCTCGCTCTAAAAACAAATAAATAAAATATTTTAAAAAATAAAATCTTTTAAAAAAAGAAAAGAAAAAGAAACATTGAACCTGATTCCCTTACCCTTGAACCTGGCCAGCTCTGATGGCTTACTTGAACAAAAGGAAGCAGTACCAGTGATTTGCTGAAGCTTGTGAGGCCAGCACATAAGAATTCGTGCAGCTATGGCCCAGTTCTCTTGGAGCACTCTCCCTGGGGACCCTGGGAGCATCAGTCTGGAGATGTCATAGGCAGACACTCTGCTTGTGGCTGGCAGCATCCCAAATGGCTCCCAATGATCCCAACATCCTAATATGCATGTCCTTGTGTCTCCCATTCCCCATAGTATGGGCTGGACCTAGTGACTCGCTTCCAGCAGAGAGAAGGCCACAAACATGTTGGGGTATCACTTCCAGGACTGCGTTACAAAAAACTAGGTCTTCTGTTGGGCTTGGTCTCTCTTGCTCTTTCTCTCCCAGATTCCTCATTCCAGAACCATGTCGCTATGTTGGAAGGTCAGCCTATGGACAGGCCCACGTAGCAGGAAATAGTCTCTGACCCACAACCAGCAAGGACTGAAGACCTAGAAACCCCATGGGTTTGGAAGCTGCTCCTCCCCAGCTAAGTCTAGAGATGACTAAAACCCCAGAAAACACAGCAGTTGCAGCCTCGTGGGAAACCCTGAGCCAGAGGACTCAGCTAAGTTCCACTTGGATTGCTGGCCCACAGAGACTGAGTTACTAAATATCTGTCATTTTAAGCCATTATGTTTTGGAGTAGCTTCTTACACGGCAACAAGTAACTAAAATCCTGGAAGATGACCCTGGTTGAGGCCAGTCTTTCATTCGCCCCTGCCAAAGTGCCAGGCATGCGAGCGAAGGCTCCTTACAAAGCCACCCCCCAAGGAGATAGCACTGAATGATCTCTGTCAATGCCAAGTGCATTAGACCGTTCATCCAGCTAGGCCCTGCCCAAATTTCTGACCCCAGAAATTGTGCACTATAAAAAAAAATGGTTGTTGCTTTAAGCAACTATGTGTTGGGGTAGTTGATATGCAGTAATAGACCAGAGGCACAGGGAGTGGTCAGGAGTACCCCTTTGGTAAAGGCAACCTCTGCACCATCATGTGATGGACGTGCCAGTATCAGGCAAAGGACCTCATGAAAGCACTCTCGTCATGTTCAGGGATCACCAGGTGGCTCTGCCAAAGCGGAGTAAGGAAAGAACAGAGTGGCAGGAGATGAGCTCAGAGAGGAAGCAGGGCAGCAGATCATGAAGACCACTTTACGGGCTAACCTGGACTGTGAGTGAATTGCAGAGTTTTGATCAGCAGCTCAAAGTTCTGAGTAGAATATTGTCATGAACTTCTGTCTCTTCCTCCTGCTTCCTTCCTTTATAATAGCCATTCACATCCAGATGCTGAAAGCCTGCGGCAGACCCCTTGGCTGGCAGCCGCACCCAGCATCAACCAGGCATCTTCAAACTTGACCCAAGAGAATGACTCACTCGTGGACTCTGGAGCCTGTGTGTGGCCTTCCCCTTCCCCTTCCCTCTGCTCTGCCTGGCCACATCTGCGACTCAGCCCCCGCGCTTTCATTTTCCAAGTGTTTACATTAACTTGAACTTGTTAACCTAGCTGTGTTGCAGAATGTTTCAGACAATGCCAGAGGCTATAAATAAATAACAGTTACTTCAGCTCTGCCTGGCAAACGAGCACCTGGATTCTGCTGAGGCCCCAGAGACTGCGGCTGCTGCAGAGCTGAGTCCCTCAAACGGGGCTAAGTGCTGGCAGACTCCGGGTGACACAGTTCTGTCGCCCATCAGCACACATCTCCCGACAGCCACCAGGACCCATCAATTGCCCTCCCTGTCATACCCACTTGGAATAAAGTGCAGCAAACCTGAGCCCAGTTATTCCGTGTTACCAGCTAGGTTTCTCATTCCTCCTTGAACTTCAGCAGCTGACTAAAGACCAAAAGAAAGTGTTCTGAGGATTTTTTTTTTCATTTATGCTGTCATCTAGAGCAGCGGGCACAAATTTTTTCAGTTGGGCCTATCTCATCATAACTCATTAATTACCAATATCTAGCTATATGCACTTGGACCAGATAACTCAGCTCTCCGTGCCTTGGTTTCTGTACTTGAAAAATGGAAATAAAACTGCCGACATCACTGGGAATTTAAATAACACACATGGTGTGCTTAGAAAAGTACCTGGCCTACTGTTAACAGTCAATACTAGTTAATCACAACTTAAACTATTAACTGTTCTACTCACCACAAAATAGTAGGAATACTCATGTTTAAAACTATCATGACCACGTTACAAAAATGCAGTAGCACTGAACACATGGATTTATAATTCATTATGCATTAGACAATTGCATATACTTGAAACAGAGACCATATCTATCTATTGACTCAGCCCCACTTTAGAAATATGTGGCCGTAGTAAGAGTTGGGAAACTCTGGTCCAAGCGGCACAGCAGTTTTACCTTCCATCAACTTTACCATTTATATTGCTAGTATTACACAAGGAAAATAATAGTTCAGAATTATGATACACTGCCCAGAAAGAGTCTCACATCCCAAAGAACACAATTAAAAGTTATATAAGTGCATTTTAAGAACAACATGCAGGTAATATGAATTTAGAACTCTAGCAACAAATTAGAAACAAACCCAAAAAAAGTCCTACTGATTTACTTTCAGTTGAGTAGAAAATTCAGCTAATCAGATTCCTTTTCAATTGGCAATGTAGCTTGGGTAAGGTTTTATAACAACACCATTTCATTGAAGCACATCAGTATCCAAACTGGCAGTCCATTGCTCAGTCTGTATACTTTTTATTGTATTCAACTCCATCTTTTGACAAAATATCACTTAATATAGAGACTAAAAGCCAAGGGAAAAGGTTAAAGGTGGTCAATTTTCTCCTCTGGTAGATTTCTGTGCTCCTTGAAATTAAATAATTATGTTTGGAAAAATAACCTTATTTCATCTAATCTAATTGTTCGTTTATATACTAATTTCACGTAAAAATAGAACTAAATACTAATTTCCAATATAGAAAACATTCACTAGATTCTCATAAGGGAAAGGAAAGTCATGGAGATAAAAAAGCTGAAATTTTCACCCAATTTGCACTCACATCTATAGCAATAAAATTGCATAACATATTGAAAATTTGAATTAAGGCAAAGTCATAGATACTAAATAACAATTGCCTTTATCCAGTTTAACTTCATTAACTTCATTTGGACTTAAGTTTACAAAGGTAGTAAACAGAAATATCCTTTGATGAACTGCAACAGAACAAGGTTAACAATATACTGTCTGGGGAAAAAAGGTAAAGAGAATAAACTAATATGGTTTAGCATGGATACTGTTCATAGATTCACTAATGAATCCACCCATTGTTAATAACTTTCCTTCACTACCATTTCCACATTTGTCTGTTTCAGGAACACGCAACACTCCCTGTGAACAAGCCCAAGTGCAAAATTAAAGGCTATTGTGGCCTCTCATTACCAAGAACAATTCAGTCTGATGAACAAGAGAGCTTATTACTGCTAATCATTAGTACAGAACCTGGACCAAAATGTTGACTGTGTCTTTCTTGCTGGAATTAGCTGAGCACACCTACTTCAAGTCCCCACCTTGTTCTGTTGCTAGTGTTAGGGTTCACGGGTCCCTCACTGCCATTTGCAGGCTGCAGTTGGGCTAGGGACACTCCACCGGCTTTTTACTTACTTTAAGAAACTCTTGCCAGTATGGGTTCATTATCTCTCATCACATCTCCCATAACTACTCACTTTATTAAATACAAATTTGAATGGCAAAAGCACTTTTCTTCCCACACAAATGTTTGGTTTTAGCCTAGCTTTCCAAATAACTGGTTGCCATGGTGGCAGGCATGTTGGACAAAGTGTCAACAGAGTGAGTAAAGATCATTAAAATTGACTAATTGCCATCCGATAGGAAGCTGCTATTTTCATGACCAAGGGATGACCAGGATTCTCCTTGCAGATTCCATACACGTGCATATCGAACAGGAGAGAGGGGAAGATGAAGAAAACAACTTTATCTGTGATCCTTCTTTCTCCCCATCAGGACTCCATTGGAAAAGCATACGATAGGCCACAAAAACTGCTGGATCCTCTTGGTCCCAATGACTGTTGCCTTCCGAGACTATCCATCCAGTACCTGTCCTTTCGTGGGTCAGCTGTCTGCGATGTCCGTGAAAAGAGGGTAGGCACTGGCAGTTGGGCCATAATTAGATTCTGCCACTTCCCTCTCCAATTCAAAACTCGTGATTGTATTTCCAGAGAAATGTTTCTGAGGACAAGGTCGTAGAACACTACCAATTTCAGTTTAACCTGCCCCTTCAATCGACTGCTTAAACTGACAACCCTAATTGCCCACTCGCGGACACATTTATGCACTAAAATGTCTGGTTACGTTGTTCTAAACCAAAGGATAATCTGATTCAATAATCAGGTCCGAATTCAGAGGCTAATTGCATCTCATCCTTTAACCTTTACAATGAGTTGCCCGTACCATTTAGCGGGGTCCTCTCTGCACATTTGTCTAAAACCCTGGGTTCCAGAGGGGATGAAAACGAAGAGATTATTCTCTGTGACTGAAAAGTAACAAAGCAGTGACCGCCCCCACCCCCGGTTCAACTCTTTAATTTCAAAGGGGAATGTGAAATCTATGTCCGTGTTATTTGCTGGACTTATAATTCATTGACCATTGCTCTCATTTGCATGGGAAAAAAAAAAAAAAAAAACAAGGAAAAAGTCACTATGTTCCTTTTGAAGTATTTAAATTTTGATTCCAGACGGCACTGCTCAAGGCATGGCAGCTCTCTTTTTCTTCGTCCCTCTACTTTTTTCCAAAAGACACACCCCCATAGTGTAGATTTGCATTTGGCTTCCCAAAAATCTGAGTCTTGATCCTAACACTACCCTAGCAAGTCAAACAACCCAAAGAAAACATTCATCTTTTCTTCAATATTGTTTGTTTCTCGAGGGTAAAGACTATTTTTACAACCTACTCAGCTAATAGCAGCATCTTGCACATGTTTAACAGATACTCATCAGATGTTTGTTGCTTGCCATGCCATTTGGTAACATTTATTATAAAAGGCTAACTAGAAATAAAATGAATTATGTATGTTTATTAGGGACTACAGTCACTGTCCTCAAAGAGATTGTAACCCTACATACATCCAGCTTAAGGAAAGAACGGAAATGAGTGCTCAGAGGTAAATCCATATGTAAATATCAGCTGTTATTACTTGTTTAGGTCACGCTACCACTTGTCTAGTCTCCTTCTTTAAAGAAACAGTAGCTCAAAACTGACTTGTTTTTCTTCAGATCTCTGGGCTGACTCTAAATTATAGTTTCTGTTCACATTCAAGGCAACTTTCAATTGGGTAATACTGGTGAAATAAAATAATTCTAAGGAAAACAAAGAACTAATATGTTTACTTATGCCAATTTTGCTGGGCCATTGGACTGAATCTAGTATTTGAGTTTCTGACATGTTGCCTGTTTGAATGGAATGAAGAAACTCCCTCATCTTCGATCAGAACTGCTCTATCAAAAGCCAAGGAAAATTTAGGGGTGAGGGGAGTTGCTGGCCAATCGGTGTAAAATTTCAGTCATTCAAGATGAAAAAGTTCTCGAGATCTGCCTATCATTAACAATAACTATATTGTACACCTACATTTTGTTAAGAGAGTAAACCTCATATTGTTTTATTTTTTTTCCTACAATAAAAAAATAAAAAGTCTAGGAAAGTCCTTCCTCCACAGATGATTCAGAAACCATGGGATCTGAAGGACACATTTGAATAATCAGCTGCTAATCATTCATGTATTTAATGATAACCTGCTGACCTCCGTATGTAAAAAGGCTCTCATTTCGATCTCGTTAGTGAGCAGACCAGATCTGGTTTGCTTGTTTGACAAGCAGTTTCTAGGGCTCCCAGAGATTCTCGTTCGGTAGATCCGGCTTCTCACCCCCAGATCTGCATTTGTAACAGCACCACAAGGATTCAGAGGCCTGGGTCTACAGACCACGCTCTGCGAAGTCAGGGACTTGTGCTCCTTCTACACCTTAAATGCCACGAATGTATATGATGAGCTCCTTTATAACACCTTCTGTAGTTTCTATTGAACCATGCACTTGGAAAACAATGGCCTGGGTGTACTTGGAACCCTAAACAGTGTAGTATCAAGGGATCAATTCTGGAAATAAAATCCATGACTCTGGCACTATTAATACCAATAACAGGTTGCCATGGTGATAGGAACTCTGGCCAAAGTGCCTCATGTAGAAAGTAAATTTCATCACAAATGACTAATTCACCATCAACAGGAAATTTACCAAAATAGCTATCATTCATGAGCAAGTTAGCTTTAAATAAAAGAAGAAATAAAGAGAAAAAGCATTACCTGAGTCTGTCAGATCTCAGAGCCTGTATTTTTTTTTAAGCTCCTCACAAATACAATGATACACCTGCATAGGGAAGCTGTAACTGTAGCCATTTGTCTGGCTTTTCCCCGGGTCTGTCAGCAGGCCACAGGATATTTCAAGATCACAGTTCTCTTCCTTTTTCTTTTATTAGGATGAAAACCTTTTCCCACTCAAAAATCTTTAAATTGCTTTCCTGACATGTTGCTGTTCTTGGAATATCTGCCTTTTCTATACAAGGTCCAGCGACCGTAAATCAAAACCACCAAATAGAATCACACTCCCAGACAATAATTTCCTGGATAACTAACCTTGTGTGTTTTAAGATGTCTTAGAATATGTAAAAATCCTCCTTCCCTAATCAGACCTGCTACGGGGGGGAAGTCTAGAAAAGTCTTTCATATCATGGGTGATTAAGAAACCATTGGAATGTGAAGGAAGGATTTAAATAATACAACCTCTACGATGCTGGAAATTTGTCAAATCATTCACAGATCACCTATGCCTGCATTCTTTCTTCATATTTGTGAGCTGTAAAAACACTCACAAGACCAAGTTATCAGGTAAAAAAAAAAATTGGACTCAAGTAAATTGGTTATCTAGACTTCGGGTACACTAGCCGGATTAATTGACATCATAGCATTTTAAAAAAATGTGTCACCGTTTTCTATTTGGCAAAAATACAGCGCTACCATCAAATGAGAAGTTGTACACTGAAGCTATAAATGGAGCCCAAAACCCTTGTTCCATCTTTGCAATCCAAAGAAATGAGTTCACAGCAACAACAAGGTGAATAACTCGGAGATTTTGCTTCTATTAATGCAGCAGACACTGATAAAGTGACGATGGGCCGTAGGTTACATGTTAGTGGACAGAGACACGAGGTTAAACAGGAGGAGCTGCGTTCCAGCAGACCTGACCACCGCAGGGCCAGCGCCAGCCCAAGTGATTAAGAATCACAATAACGAGGAAGACGAACCTTGCGTGGGAGTGGAGCTGAACAGGGACAGTGACTCCCTCCGCCTACAGAAGTGGATACTTGTTTTACACACCCCATTCCAGTCAGTAGAAAAGGATCCAATGTATGGGCCGTGTCTGATGGAGGGGGCATTTGCCGCATGCGCAGACAGCGTCAGAGGCCCGAAGAAGCGAGTGCCTGGTGGGCGTGGCAGGGGGTGGCGATGGAAAAGTCTCTCCAACCAAAAATCTTTAAAACAAGTTTGTCTCTTTCGTCAAGTCACCAGCCTTTTCTGAGGGCCATCCATCCTCCTTTCCAGGTGTTTCGTGTTGTCACACGCGCATACACACGCACGTGCATGCACACACCAGCCCTGGTTAAGGTGCACACTTCTCGGAATTAAACTCTCTAAAGTCTGATTCACTGGCTGTGCAAGCTTGGAGAATGTTCTTACCCCAGCAGAAGTTTCTATGTATAAACCTGTAAAATGGAGTCGATAAAACTTAATCACCATGTTGTGAGGATTAAGTGGATAATGGAAGTGAGTAATAAGATATATGCCATAGCTCACCAACCCTTCGCTACTAATATTCTCATTATTAGTTACCATGGGGCATACAGAAGAAATAATAAAATAATAGCTATTATATGCTGAATTCCTATTAAGAGCTGTTTAATCTTCATAACATTCCAGTGATGGAGGCACTACAATCATTTCTCTTTTACATTTGAGGAAACCGCAGCACAGAGAAGTTCAACAATTCCATGAGGTTGCACAGCGAACAAGTGATCGCCATATGTAACACGCTGGGAAAATTATTCTCTTCCACAAACAAAAAATAAGTATATTCCCAGTTTCTCTTAAGAGGCGTTATGCCATCTTTAAGTTTATCTAAACCCTCTTTATGTTCATTTATGTTTTCTGCTCAGCCATCTGCTAGTGACTCTGTAGTGTTTCCCCTCATTTTTTCCCTTTATTTACTTCACTCAGATCACACAGCCTATCCCTTTGGGTTGACATTTCCAGATTCAAACAGAAAGCCCATTTTCTCCTTAGACAAACTCTGATTTCAACTCTGGATTCGTACAGTCACCCGGTTCCTTAACAGACCGTTTTTAAATGGCATTACGTCTTTTCCGGGTGTTTCTGCTGGAATTACACCTAGTGTCTCAGGATAATTTGGGAAGTTGTGTGGAGTTTGGTTTGCAGTACTTCTTTGTTTAAACAAGCTCTGCTCGCAAAAAAAAAAAAAAAAAAAAAAAAAAAGCTTAAAATAGAATTGAGAAGAGCGAGACGAATATTGACACAATGCTAGTTGAATGGTAGAGATGATTTTACACTTTCCTCTACCCACAATGCCCTTCCTCTTTCCTGACTTACCTAAGCACCACATACCTTTCCCTCTTACAGGATGAATAGGATCTGCGTAGAAAGCAGTGAAGAAAAAGTTGGGGAGTATCATAGGCAAAGGGATAGCATAAAACAGCACCTTCAAAACTGGCTGCCTGCTCGTCCGACTGTTAATAATTGTGCTCCGAACGTGCCCTAGTTCAAACGAGCTACAGAAAGGCGAATATAAACAGTTCAATAAAATATTCTGTTGTTTGGGGGTTTTGTTACACTGGGGGGATTCTCAGAGCAGCCCTCAGCACACTCCCACCAGTGGCAAGGCTGGCCAGGGGAGGCAAAAGGTATAACAGCTCCCAAACACACTTGACCATGGAATTCTAGTGAGTGCACCCTGGAACCAGTGTGCCACAGGCCACAGTCTTAGAAAAACATTTCAAAAAGCGCAGAGGTAAAACAAATACTATTTAGGGAATACAAGAACTCCAGCAAAACACAGAGTATCCAGCACGAAGCTTCCTGGGGTCTCACAGGTGGAGCCTGACCCAGCAAAGGTCTCCAGGGTTGATACTGCATGAAGAAGTTTATAAGAAGAGTTGCTATTATAGGTATCCAGGAATGTAAAGATATACAAGCTTGGCTAGGGTGAAGTGTTCACATTCAAGAAGTGTCTTTGCTCAGCAACACAGAGCTCCCGGCATTTCACTGCCGTTTTGCACGTGACACGAACAGTCCAGGTGAAACACCTGGCTCTCTAACATCACAAATTTCTCACCTTGCACAAATAATTTCTACAAATTCAATGGACACCCAGAAAAAAAATTGTTGTCTGTTTAGTGCAAATCACATTTGACTTTATTCAGAAAGGTTGAGCTATATGTTAATTTCTTAAATCACCAAGCAAAAAATGGGGACTATTTTTGGAAAATAACCAGACAGATACACGTGACCAGACACACGTGACCAGACAGACACACATGACAGAAGACTTCCCTAGTCATCATCTTTGCTGTAGCAAACTATTCCCCCTCAAAGCATGCAGGATAACCTTGTTACTTAAGGACATGGACGTAAATCCCAGATGAAATGGGCAAAATAGTTTAAAATTGTTTTTTTTCTCCCTAAAGATGATATAGGGGTAGGAGGTTGGTAGGTAAGGAGCAGGGGACAGCTATTTTTAACTATGCCTTTTAGTATTGTTTGGTACTTGAAAATGTAGGTAAATTACTTTGTCAAATCTATTAGCTACTTAAAAAAAATATGGCCTATATTTGCCATTTAATGCACATTTGCTACATTCAAGTGCACAAATATTTAACCTGAGGGTGCTACAGCCACACAGATAGCTAACACAGTGATATAGGGTCTATTTAAAGCTTAAGTACTAGTAAAATATTCACCCTCTATTTATCAAGCAGAGTTTAAAATAAAGTCACTGAAGGCAGTCTAACAATTTGTTTTAAATGTTAAAACTTGAGTCACTTTGAATCGGGTTTTCCCCTCTCAATTGGAAAATATAATTTACTTTCTTCTTCACTGTGGCACTTATTATCTGTTATTTATCAGACAATCCTTTAATCTTTGATGGAAGGTCCGTCTTTTCTTTAATCCTTATCCCAAATAGTCACTTCACACTGCAGATCCATGACTGAGGGAAAAAGAAAAGGAGTGATGGTGGGTGGTGAAAAGAAACAAGTGCAATTTCTTATTCAGGGTTTTTTTTATAAGCAAAACTGTTTTAAAACCATCTTGAACTTTGGCCGCATTGCTTTTCTGTTCTTTGGGTGTTTTTATTTAATTATACAAGAATAATCTCCGAAGCCCTTGGTTTCCATTTATCTGATAGCGAAAGCCAGAGAATTACCCTTCCTGATATTTAATTAAACATTTCTGTCAATTACACTAAATACGTGCATAGTCCCACTACCGCAGATTCAGTTGGTGTCTAATAAGATAGCCCATATTAAAACCCCAGTTTGGCAATGCAACGCATTAGCGTCGGGTAGCAAACATAGCAATTGGGTTTCCTAAGAAAATTGTTCCTTTTAATTAAAGCATTTGCTCTTCTCCTAGCACTTGACAATGTGTGATGCAAAATAAACATTACAGAGTACTGCAGAGTTTTCCCTCAGCTCGCCCAGCCCAGATTCCAAATAATTTGATTCAGAATAATTTCTTAAGGGTTTATTTACTTGAAGTGAGTTGAAAAAAAAAAACACAACTGGCAATTCTGGTAATCAGCAAAGCTGTCTTACCAATGAATCACACCACGTGGACAGGTCCTACAGAAACCATGATGAGACATTAGGACGTGGGGTCTTAGACCTCCTTTCAGCTCAATGACTCAAAATGCAATCCCCAGCCGTATGGTAAGACTGAGTGCTGAAGAAAATGTCCCATGTGAAAATGATTGTTTCCAACACTGAAGGTCAAGTGGGAATAAAGAACGTGGGTCTTGAGCCTAAGGTAATTTATCAGAGCTGGGTGTTTTTCTCTTTGAAATACTGCAATTAGCTAATAAGGGTGAACTGTTTTTCAGTTCTTTTTGATTGTTTAAACTGATCTCCTATTGTAATATAATTGACCAGTGCCTCAATTACAATGTAGAAGTATTGCAATTCTCCTCTGTCTGGCTGTCTTTCTCTCTCTCTCTTTCCATCCACCACCCTCTCCCCCTCTCTCCACAGAATAAGTCCTCACTTAAGGCCATTGATAGGTTCTGGGACTTGAAGCAAAACATGTAACAAAACCAGTTTTACCGTAAGCTAATTGATACAAACAAGAGTTAAGCTCCTACACCATCTCATCAATGTTATAATGAAATGACATTATTCAAGCTGTATATTTAACGCATGCCCTGGATCTGCTTTTTAAAAATGAGTATTAGATGGA
Organism: Phyllostomus discolor; assembly: GCF_004126475.2. Classification (NCBI taxonomy): domain Eukaryota; kingdom Metazoa; phylum Chordata; class Mammalia; order Chiroptera; family Phyllostomidae; genus Phyllostomus; species Phyllostomus discolor. The sequence goes on along the minus strand of NC_040915.2, from coordinate 30,018,923 downwards.
AGTGTTCATCTGGTATGCCTGAATCATCCAAAAAAAAAAAAAGTGTGATTCTGGTGGATGCTCTCTTCCAGCAAAAGTTAGCAGAGATTTTCGAAGCTCTGGAAGGATTCCCCCAACAGAACCACTTTCAAGGGAAACCATATAGAACTGTCAGCCTACACAAATAGATTCATAGCTGACGTGTCTAAAGAAAAACTCAGTGAAACATTTTTATGGCCTAATTAGATATTTAGAATTCACTGGATTTTTTTTTGTTTTACCTATGACTGTAAATAACAAAAGTCCACCCGACCTCCCAAAATGGATGGGTACATGCACGTTAAAAGTAGAGGTCACACAAAAAAACCAGAGACACAAAGTTTACCTTTCCTCCAGAGAGCCCAGAATTATGAATTGGAACCAGAAAGGATGCCCTCTGTCCCCCTCCCTATACAGGCGTAAGTGCCCCTGCCCCCTGCCATCTTCCCCCTCTGTCACTTCCCCACGTGCCTCTGACTCTTCTCCCTCTACCCTCTTCTCAGCGAAAGGAACATTTCTCCTCTTGTTCTGAAGAAGTCCCAGTATCACACCTTCATTTTGAAAAGGCACAATTAGAATGTCTGAAATGTGTTTGATTCACAGAACAACCTCTGTCAAAACCCGAATGGAACGGGCTGGGTCAGTGGGCAGCGGGAGACCAGCGGACAGTCACTGGAAACAGGGACCAAGCAATGGGACAGGTGCCCGTTCGGGAATGCAGGTCCTGCAGGTGCTGCACGTGGACAGGTCCTACAGAAACCATGATGAAAGGTGTGGGCAAGGCTGGCAGGTGCCTATTGCCCAGAGAGTCGAGCCCCCCCACACTGAATGTATTCCGTAAACAAAGAAACAAGGGAATGTATGAATACAAAACACAAGAACGGGAGTAAAACAATGGGAACCCAGATTGAGGAAAGAGACTTCGCTTTCAAGGTAAAACACCTTGGATTCCTTTTCTGACTGAACTCTTTGTTAGACAAGTAACCCTGGGGAAAGAACCTCCATGCGTGCCTGTTTCTGCCTTTGCAAAACGGGATAGTGCCATCTACTTGCTGGGTGGGAGAAGCAATGAGCTCGTGATACAGGCGATCCAGCGTAATTCAAAGAAGAACGCACAAGAGCATGTGTCATTCTCTAACCTGATCGGGGCCTCAGGATTCTGGTCCCTTTCACTTCTCCCTGAAAGTGCAGCGTGCTAGAATAAAGGGCACACACTCACAATGCGCAGCTTAAAGGCTGCACGGGACACCTGCCTGCCACACGCCCACCCCTGGCACAGGGAACAGGTATCATTTGCAGTGCCCTCTGTGCCATCCGGAGTTCAGGGCTGGCAATCACGGTCACAAAAAGACTCTGCGTGAACCCTGGCACCTGCCTGGCTGTGGTGTGTGCTGTCATTGGCCATGTGTCATTAGCCCAGGTCTTTGATGCTGAGAACGGCACAGTGTTCTACAAATAAATGCATTTCCTGCTTCAATCAGTCACTAGTGGTTCCTGCTGGCTACAACCAAGCCATCTACATAGTAAGGAAAGACCACAAATGTAATAACTGGGTGATCCCGTGAATGAACAAATGAGTGAGTAAAAACAAAAAATCAAATGAAGACTAGGTTCAATTTCCATATTTGTCATTCATTTTCTCCCTCCTGCTATGACTTGACCTCCCTATCTTTTCTTTCATAACAATTAATTTTAAAAACAAACAAATATTCCAGTTTCCTAGAAACCCTAAGATTCTGACATAACTTATAATAACAAGTCCTAAGATATTGGCTTAATTACTTTCAACTAGACTGGGAGCCCTATATCCTTTCCTCTAAGCTCATTTATTTTTTAAAACTAAGAAAAAGATTACAAGAAAGGAAATGACCATCTTTGCATGTATAGAAACTAGCTGAGCTTAGTACTATATTAAAGTTTGAGCTTCAATAAATAATTCTGCTTGTGATTCCAAAAAGCAATTATAGATCTTCCTGTGAATATCCCTCAGGTACCTTAAGTTCAACAAGTCTTTAAAAATTAATTTACCTCTTACTTCTAAACATGGTTTAAAACTTTGTTTATTCTTCAGGTTCCATATAAAAATGTGAGCCCATACATAAAACCTCCACCACTCTTGATCTTCAAATTTCCTTAAAATTAGTAAAAAAAAAATGCAATAGAACAAATCTGTATTACTCCTGGAAAAAAATTTTTTTAACTGTTCCATGAAATGCTGGATGTTTTGAGACAATTCTCAACAATGGAGGGAAAAGATAGAGAGTAGAATTTTCAGTATGCAAAGGAAACACCAAGAGCAAATGATGGGTCGAGCAGAATTATCCTCAAACCTCATACTCAGAGAAGCAGATAAGGAAGGAAGGAAGGAAGGAAGGAAGGAAGAAAGGAAGGAAGGAAGGAAGGAAGGAAGGAAGGAAGAGAGAGAGAGAGAGAGAAAGAAAGAGGGAGGGAGGGAGGAAGAAAGATCCTATTGGAGCAGGTGTGGACCGTGGTAGCAAGTTCTTTCATGCTCCTCCCACCGGATGTGAGAGTCCAGATCCTTTTACTCAGTGCAGGCTTATGAGTGCCTTGACCAGTAGAGCACAGCAGATGTGACTGTGACTTTCAGGATTTAGAAAACAGCGAAATCCCATGCAGCTTCTGCCTTGTCCAGTGGAACCCTCACCAATGGAGCCCTGGGCCTCTGTGTGAAGTATCTTACGGCTCTGAAAAACCTGTGTCAGGAAAGCCACATGCAGGCACACAGGTGACACCTGCCTCCAGCCGTCAGTGCACTTTTATTGTACCAGCATCATATCATGGTATGACTTCCATCAATGCCCCCTTGCTCAGAAGAAAAACCCAGTCAAGCCTTGCCTGAATGCCTGACTCAGACATAACAAAGTGGCTGGTGGGTTAAGCCCCTGGGTTTTGGGGTAGTTTGGTACACAGCAACAGAATCTGATAACAGAAGTGGCAAAACCAAAGGTGTAACATGCAACAACAGGGTGTAACACGGGAAACAGGCCGTGGATGAAAGCATGAGGGGCCTCCAGGTGCCTGCCAAAGGGCTTGATGGTAAATGAGGAACAATTATGGGAGGCTGGAGGAAAAGAAATTTCGTTATGCCGTTGCAGAAAGTTGGCCAACACTGTTGTTTTCTAGAGTGCCACAGCAAATAGGAAGCACCTGTACTTAGTGAATTCAATGACCTAGCTAAGGAGACCTCTACACAGTGCTGGAGAGGCCACTCTGACCTATTCAATGCCTGCAATAAACTGAAAGAGGAGAGCAACGAATCAGAGAATAAACTCTTCCGTTCCTGAATTGGATTTGGAGGAGCTATAAAGGCCTCCAGACATCCTTTCCAAGCAACTTGATGTGTTCAAAGACATAGCCTAAGGAACGAGATCAAATTCAGAGCCCTGCAAATAAAACACAGCCCCGAGGAATCCAGCTTTCGGCTGGAAGATCCCTTCTTCAGAAGTGAGAAAGCCACGCGTCGGCGCCTCCCTCTCTCCCTCACACAGAAAGGCTTCTGAGAGCACTGAGAGCGTGCCGCAGAGACCCTGTCAACGAGACAGCGGTGCTTCTGAGACTCTTAAGAACCTCAAAATCCATGGACAGAGGACAGACTAAGACAGCGTCTCAGCTGCAACAGTGGCCATGTTTTAGGTGAAGAAAGACTAACTCGGAGGGCAGGCCCAAGAGTTGCAGTGAATTGTTCCCAGAGAGCAGGACAGAGCCCTATTCCTCCATTACTAGTTTTTTTCTCTTTTTTTTTTTTTTTTTGAGAGATTTTATTTATTTAATTTTAGAGAGAGGGGAAGGGAGGGAGAAAGAGAGGGAGAGAAAGATCAATGTGTGGTTGCCTCTTGTGCGCCCCCCACCAGGAACCTGGCCCACAACCCAGGCGTGTGCTCTAACTCAGAATTGAACTGGCAGCCCTTTGGTTCACAGGCCTGTGCTCAATCCACTGAGCCACACCAGCCAGGGTATCCCACCTTTTTGAACGAGAGTGTCTAGTGTCTCTACTTCCCATCACTGTATCTTACCTGTGTGTGTGCTGGGGAGGGGAGAAAGGCAGGGTACGTTCCTTAAGTTCTCAGTTCTTCAGCACAAGAGGAACTGTGCCCAAGTAACTAACTCAAAAAGCTTCATCTGCTCCTGGACATGGTTTAATACGAGATCGCAATCTGAAGCCGGAGTCTGAGGCTGTGAGCCAGGGGTGTGACTTCCTTTCTGCCCTTGTTGGCCTAACTTGCTTTGGATAAAGCCTCTGGAGAACAGCTGGAAATCTGGATAAAGTGTTTCATCCAGAGACCAACATTCAGTGTCTCTTATCCAGCCATTGGGATCAGCACTGGCTAATCACCTGAGTCGACAGGCTATGTAACTGAAAAGCTCAACAGAAATTTCTGTAGTCAACTCCTTTATCCATCCATATTGGAAAACTTGATGGAGCATAGAACCAAAAATGGAAGCATAAAGTTTCTAGAAATATATATAGAAGATATTTCTCTGGACGTAGCACAGGGTTGGACAGGACACAAGGCACAAATGCTACCAGAAGAGAAATGACAGACTGGACCTCAGCAGGATGTCTGCCTATCCAGGAAGAAAATGCACAAGCCACAGACTGGGAAAATTATCTGCAGCACATATATCTGACAAAGAACTTGTATTCGGAATAAAAACCTCCTACAAATTGCCAATAAAAATGTCCCGCAAATTTCCCAAGTCGAAAAAATAGATATAAGACTTAACAGACATTGAACACCATAATATAGGGATAGGCAAAAGCCAGTTTGCAGGTGTGAGTACACAAAACACAGTTTCTTCTTGGACTATTGTTTATTTATTAATTATTGTATTATTTATTATTATCAACCTACTTCTGCCTGCCCCTGTATATTTAGTTGGCCAAGAAACAGAGGCATATTTACTCAACACTATGAATCATCAGGAAAACGTAAATTAAAAACCACCATGAGATACTTCACATATGACAGAGGGCAATCACATTCTTCCTGGAGGGGAATGTGAATAGTATAACCATTGTGGAGGACCGTTGACAGTTTATGATAAATAAAATGTAAATCTGCCTGATGACCCAGCTTGTCCACCCCTTGGTATCCACTCAAGGGAAATGAAAACACATGCATCCACAAAAGCTTGAACAAGAATGTTTACAGAAGCCTTGTTCATAACGAGCCAACACCAGGAGGAACCCACCCACATGTCCATGACCCAGTGAATAAACAACTTGTAGTTTGGCCATACAATGGAATACTACTCAGCAACAGAAAGTGGATTAAGTATTCATGTATGGATACCCTCCATCCCATAATCGGCAATTCTAGAAATTGCAGAGAGAATGAACTTGGAAGATGTGTGAACTGGAACCACAACATAGCTGTTACAGCACGTTTATAATAGTAAGTAACGGAAGCAACTGAAGTTCCTCAAATTAAGAAAGGGGCTCAATAAACTGTAGTTTATACATACGAGGGGAAAATATAAAAAACTAAAACTAGGCTGTAGGATTTATTTTATGAAAAATCGGCCACGGCATACTACTTGAACAAACTAGGATACTGTATAATATGCACAGTTAAATGCTATAGACAATGAGTGCATGCTCACATAAACGTACACTTATAACGCAGCCATACCTTGGTACTCGTCGGCTTCAGTATTTGTCAACCTTGTGTTCATTGTATTTGGATGAGAAAAAACTGCTTCAACATTCAGCGCCGCTTGGGACGTGCCACACTTGCTAGAACTTGTGTGAGTCATAACACCACCCGCAAGAGCAACAGCTGAACCTAAAAAACAAAAACAAAAACTAAGCAAACAACTAGAAGGGGGAACAGGGTCAGAGAAATGGAGATCCCACGAAGTGCTAGCAGCAGGGAAAGGGAGGGGAGAATGGGGGGTGTGGGAATGTACAGGGAATGAGAAGCATAATCGGTAGGCATAAAACAGGGGGAGGTTAAGAATAGTATAGGAACTGGAGAAGCCAAAGAATGTATATGTATGGCCCATGGACATGAACTGAGTGGTAGACGGGAATACGGGAGGGAGGAGGGGTACCGGGTGGAGGGGGATTACAGGGGAGAAAAAAATTAGGACAACTATAATAGCATAATCAATAAAGTACACTTTAAACCAATAAAAGTGTAGGGTTCAAATCAAATATGCTTAATTATATGCATTTTATATAACCTACTCATGAAAATGAATCATAACTTTTCATTAGATGATTTTCATCCAATCTATACACAACTATCATTTCTCCTAAATTTGATGTGAAGCCAGCCCATATTTGTTGAGAAAAAAATAAAACAGAATGAGAGAAAAGCTATGAACTTTTTTTTGTTGGTTTGTAAAACTGTATAGCTAAATAATAAGTATGGAATACCATTCCCAAGACCCTCCTCACCATGCCCCAGGCTCTCTTAGGTCTAGGAGCTAGAAGTTACCATTTCACTGACTGAAGTCTCCTTAGAAACTTTTGACATAAAATTTCCCTATATCAGGGTTAACAAAATTTTTCTGTAAATAGTTTTACCTTTGCAGGCTATTGATCTTAATTACAACAGCAAACTGTGCTACTGTAGTGTGAAAGTACCCACAAACAATACATAAATAAATGGTTGTGGCTGCGTTCCAATAAAACCTCATTCACAAAAACCAGCAGTGGCCAATTTGTCATACAAATCACAGTCTGCTGCCCCCTGCCCTACATAACACACATAACCATAACAACGATAGAATGAGTTGACTGACCATATAATTTATCATTCAAATTGGGAAAATGTGGAAAGTAAAAGCAAAGCTCAAATAATTAAAATATATACTTTCTGAAATATGTATTTACTGGCCAACAATTTTGTTTCACTATATTGTTAGATTTATAAAATAATTCTATTCAAAACTTATTTTCAAAAAAGAATAAAATTCTCCCTAAAAATCAAAACATATACACATGTTCTTTTAAGCATATTTGTTTCTACTAATTGTACATTGAAAAGTAACATAAGAACAATAATCATTCTTATCCATGTGTCTTTCCTATGAAGTCACCGGTATCGTTCTGAAGTATGTACTCTTCCAACATGATCTTATTAATTTATTCATGAAGTTGCTTGTAATCCTTTTTCAAATGGGCATTTTAGAGTTAGTGAAATTGAAATCATTGACACTTTCAGTTGGCTTTTCTCCGTATCATGTACTTGACTAAGAAAGTACTCTCTATTGAGGTTCCAAGGTAAGCAGAACAAACCCTGCTAAATAGAGAATACTCCTGCTTCTACTGTTTTCTTGTTGAACTTTGTAAATACTTCTCAGCCCACTATATTTATAAGTACTGACTTTTTGCCTCCATTATAACTCTCTTTCTTTATAACCATTTTTACATGATAAAAATGTTCAAATGTCTTCTCTATATTTATATGTTATTGACATCTTTCACAAAATACAACTACTAAAAACTTAAACAGAATTACTCAAATCAATCACTGCCAGTACAGAGGATAAACGCATTCCATTAAAAATAGCAGCTCCATCAAAAGATCTTCCCCACACTTTGAAATGCTCCAACGTGCAATCACAGAATTTCACATTTAGATCTCATACACACTCAAGGAATAATATTTAATTTGTTCTGAATGCCTTTGCTTTGGGAGAGATTCATTGCCACAGTTTCCTGTTCATGGGTTTTATTTTGAACATTGCAAATTGCTAAAAAGTGTTCAGAGCTGATGTTTCTTGGTGCTCCATTCATAAATACATTGATTAAATATTTCCAGCTGATTTTGAATAAAATATAATAGTAAATTTTGATGACTCTATCAAAATTTTAAAAAGGCTCAGTATCATGAGAGAGAAATTCAATTTACTTCAGAATTTCTAGAGCCTAAAACATTTCTAATATTTGACTGACTGTGGACAGCAAAGGTGGAAAGCACCTCTGCCAGCTAAATTTTTTTTTACTCTTATTCAGAGGAGCTCCTCACATAAAAAGTTTGGAGTTCAATTACTCTAAATTGTGTACAAGTTTAAAACTATAAATCTGAGCATTTTTGCTTCTGGTACCTTTGACTGAATAGAAACAAGGACGAATTATGTACTTGCCATGATAAATACCAGGCACATTACCGCACGTTTTCTTAATTTAATAACAATATGATTTTCCTGTGATAATATGTTCCACCATTTTAGTAACAAAGCCAAACCAAGAAATTTTATTTTGAGTGGTGAATTTTTTAACTAAGTTTCACGAAAGCACCCACCACAATATCAGGTATTTCAGCTTTGACAGAAGGTACATCTAAAGACTTAACTTTGATTTCATAACTGGATGGCAAAAAATTGATCCACTATTGAAATGAACTAGTTTTCTGTTTGAAAGGTCTGAACATTCCAATGCAAACTCGCCATCATTTAATTACTGGATATCATCTTCTGCTAATGCAACCAACACATTTACAGCTACTGCTTAAGTTTTTCTACAGGCACAAGAATGTCTGGAATAAAAATGGAATAAAAGCTATTTTAAACAAGCATTTTATCTAAATGATGAATGATCGTTCACAAAGTGATATATAAACATACCATCTGCAGCTGCGTATTTAATCACAGTTTTCAGGCACATTTTTCTTAATATAATTATTAAGGTTTGGAGTAAATTCTGATGCTTCCTCAGTATATTTGTCTTATGTATCCTATGTAGTCACTGGTATCACTGTGGTCCCAGAGCAAGGAGCAACTGTCAACAAACGCTTTGCTTAAGCTAAGTGTTCTATGTCAACTTTCTTGAAAATCAGAAGTTTTATACTTAATTTTTTAAGTATGTACTTCTAGTTTTTTAAGCTCATTGCACCCAAAAGAATTGATTCCAAAATGAAATATAGCACCAATGACATACATCTTTGTATATTTATTTGTCCATATAATAAAAATACCAATATCACTATAGCAATGATGTTCAGAACACTTTTGATATTCTCAGCCTCTTTTGGGCACACATTTAATATACATTTAAATCAGTAACTGTCCATTTCACCCGCTGGTTTCTCCAACTGCTGGCCTCATGCATATCGCTCCACAGCATAACTTGGAATTAAAGAAATACGATCTATATAATAATAGCATAAAAGCAGAAAACACCGAGGGTAAACTAAATAGATTATGTGCAAGAGCAATACACCAACCTACAAAATATTGCTGAGAAAAAATTGTAAAGACCTAAAAAAAGACAAAAGATTATCCTCACACTTTAGTGATGTGGACCCCAGATCATGGGGTCCACCTTGTTATGGATGAAATATGAGACAAATTCACACAGACTACCGAGTCCAGTGGAGGAAAAGGGGCAAAAGCCTTGGCCCTCACTCCAATGAGCTTTTATTGTCTTACTGGGCACATTACAAGAAGGTCCTCATTAACTATGCACAGGCTTGCTTTAGGTGGTTACCTTATACAGAAAACAAAGGAGAGAATGCTGGTAATCACATCACAGAAGAAGGATATTTGCAAATGAAAAGGCAAAAGTAGTTGAACCAGTTATACTCATCCTTGGAAGGTTTAGCATAGTTTTTAGAAAGTTGCTTTGCAGTAAATGTCCTCAATTCAGAGTGAGGGAGTTTTAGCAAAAAGCAAGACTCATGGCGACCTAGGTACATTGCAGGCCTGATTCCCCACTGGAAAACCTATCCTTGGGCATGGGTCCTGTGCATCTCCCAGTGGGAGCTGGGTCCATGCCACAGAGAGCGGCCTCCCACACTTTAGAAAACTCACTATTGGTGAGATGTCAATGCTTCAAAGTTGACCTATAGATTCACTGCAGGCCAATCAAAATTTTAACAGATTCTGTGTAGAAACCTAGGAGATGATTCTACAATTAATATGCAAAGACTAAGGAAATTTTTAAAACCCAAATGACTTTTAAAAACGAAGAACAGAGTTGGAAAACTTCCAACCCTGGATTTGAAGCTATCTTAGAATGCAGCAATCATTGAGACAGTGTGGGACTGGACAGACACTTAAATTGAGAAACAGAAGAGAGAGCATGGGCAATACACATACACACATATGTATAAATTCATTCCCATGACATTCTGAAAAAGTCAAAACTACTGGATCAGAAAACAGATCAGAAAAAGATTTCCAGAGACTAGGCATCAGAGTCAAAGTTTGACTGCAAAGAAGAAAAAGAGAACCTTGGTGTGGTTATGGAATGTTCTACCTTTGTAGGAGGGTGCAGCCAGGGGGCCCCTAAAAGGATTTGTAATGGGGTCCAGAACTCAAGATGTCCAGGAAATATTAGGAAGATATATAGGATGTCCTCACCCTCCACCACAGGTGTGAGCTGGGGGAAGGGACATATGGAGCAGGGCCATTGAGAGCTGTTTTGCATAGCAACAGCTTTGCAGCTAACCTCTGGTATGGTCATTTAACACATCTATAACTTTACCTGGTTGCATAGATATGTTAAATAGCTGTGGCCATGCTCTGAGCCAGGGGAATGGAAGGAACTTTCCCCCAAGATGTAACTGAGAGGCAACTCCCCCTAGTTATAGAGCCTGCGTGAGAGCTTGGAGATGATTGGCTCCATGACATGGGGCCACCCCTGCCCAGACCCATGATGGCAGCCCAGTAAAGCTAGAAGGATATGGGAGTGCTGGCAAGTGTAGCCGATTGTGGGAGGAGTCGGAAATGGGGCTGCAGAGGAAGATTGGCGCAGGGATTTAAACCCAGACTCGGCAACCATTGAGGAGAGAAGCCCGTGGCTGCAATCATGTAAGGAGAACCACGCACTTTTGGCAGAGTGGGGACCCCCGCCCCCGCAGCCATGAGAAGAATCACCATGCAGCTTCAGCAGAGAACCACCACACAGCTTTGGCAGAGAACCACCATGCAGCTTTAGCTGGAGACCCAGGTGACACAGCTGATGGTGCCGTAAACCAAGGGAGGCCTACCAGCTGAGCACGGATTACTGGGAAGAACCGGGGGCTGCCTGAGCCATGGACTTCTATTTCTTTTCCTGAGATACAGTACCCCAGACTGGGAAAAGGGGCGAAGGAAGGATGATGTGTGTTTGTGGGTGTTTTAAGGGACTTTGGGATTTTGATGAAGACATTAAGTCAATACCCTTAAGTCTGTATAACTTGAATAATTCCTTTCCTTTTCACCAATCTCTAACATGGAAAGCCATAATTCTCTGGCAAAGGAAAAGGTGAACCTAGTACAGGGGGACCCCAGGAGAAAGGGGGGTCAATTCAGTAGCATTGTGGGACCCTCTTCCCTGGTGGCCAGTCAGGGAAAATCATGGGAGACCACATGTGCAGTAGCTTTAAAGTAATACAACTACTTGTACATGCTCAGTAAAAGCCCACCAAAACTAGCCAGAAAGCATCTGCCCTATAAGAATGGAGCCCCTCCAGCCCACGAGGTCAGTCTCTGCTTGGAGTGGGCCTGCTCCCATGTTCTCTGCTATAAACTCTGGGTGTTTGGTTCAATTCTTTGTCCCGATCACCAAGAACCTGGTTACCTGTGCCCACCTGTGACACTTTGACTGTGATAAGGGTTATGCAACTGTATACACTGGACAAATACCATGGCACTGAATGCTTTCAATGGGTGGATGTTATTGTATGAAAATTTAACCCCCATCAGCCTCACTTTTAAAAAAGTTATCAGGCACAGGAAACCCCAAAGGAACTGTAACTCCCTCTTGGAAACACGCCCTCATTATTTCTACCCTGGCGGCTCACTCCCCCCTCCCTGACATGCCTCTCCTTGTGCTCAGTCCTCTAGGTTGACTCACTGGATGACACTTCTGGAGAGCTTTTGCCCTAACGCTGTATCTCCATGCCGCAAGTCACATCGAACATATGCACGTAATAATAAACGGCTGGGAGAGGAAACAAAAGAATGAATGAAGTAAGAGAAAAAGGTACTCTTTTCGTTAGTTTTTTCTCCCGACCACTCCTGGGATGGGGGATGCTTTCTTCTGTCGTTCTGTGGACACCAGAGCTAATCTGAATGACACAAATGTCTTGGATTTGCACCTGAAAGTCAATGTGGGATTTTGTTTTTATTCAGATATGATGAGGCCAACAGATGAGAGGATTGCCATTGAAAAGAGGCTTAGTTGTCCACAGTCCCCATGGGGAGGGGGCACCCAGACACCCAGCAGGGTTAGTCAGGAGGTGCAAGGAGTGAGGGGAAGGTGGGCAAAGCCTTCGCTGTGGGTTTCATGGGAAGGACTGGGCCAGGCAGAGCAAGCAGCGGAACGGGCTTGGGATCGAGTGGCTTGAACGACTTCAGGCAGCTCTGGGCCACAGGGCTGATCTCCGGTTTCCCAGGATCTGGTCTTGTGTGACACAGAGCAAGAGGACTGTGCCCAGGACATCAGGAGCCCAGTAAACAGAGGCTGAGTGGGTGTGGACTCAGGATGGGTTGGTGTGCACATGGAAGCCACACTCACAGGCGAGCCGGTGCTGCCCCTCTAGAAAAGGGGCAGTCGCTTCCCGCCCCCCGACACACTCCCTCGTTCCCTAACCCTATCAGTGAGGCCCCATGTGCGACACAGTAATACAGAATACAGGTATTTAATAAAAACTGTAGTTGAAAAATAAAGTTAAAAAGTAAGAATAATATCATTTTGCCTATCAAAATAGCAAAAATTAACAAGTAATCATTCAACGCTACTTTGGGTGAAACAAGACATTATAAGTGTACATGTGATCTGATGCAAATTTTCTAGATTAATGTGTATCAACATCCATCAGATATTCATGTCTTCTGGTCTAACAACTCAATTGCAGGAATTCGTTCTAAAGAAATGATTTTATCCCACAGAAATATGGAGAAAAATGTATGTAGATAGATGTCTGTGTTACCAAAGATAGAGTGACACATTCCAGGCCATCTGAAAAATAAAAACTATGTAAACATCCAACAATAGGGGAAATGTATGTTTGATATACTACATACACATAAACATTAATTAATGCACAGAGACTAGGAAAAAACACACCCACATTTCAACAGTGAATTCTTTCCATGTGATGGGACTGTAGATAGTTCTCTTATTTCCCAAACTGTCCAACATGTATCTGTATAACTTTAACAAGCAGGGAAGAAACCCTCTCATATTAAAAAAAAAAGCTATTTCAGATGTTGAAGAAAAATAAATACAGATAATAAGGAAATATAGTTTGTACAATCTCCATAGCATCTCCCCTGTACACATTGCATTTATTCCATCACGTTAGAATACAACCTAGTGTGCATGGCTGGTTATCTGGTTGTTGCTATTTTTAGCCCGTGATATCGGTCTAACATCTTGCTAAATATCAAGCAAAAGATGGCTTAGCTGAAGTGCTAAGGCATATTCCTCTATAGTCTGCAATAAGCACTATGTACACATTGAGAGACATATTTAATTTGTGTATGGAAAGATGGATTACGCAGTCAACTTCTTTAACTTTTATTTCCTCCTGTGAATCAACAAAAGCCACGCTTTGGTGCCTCCCAGGAAACGTAATCGAAAATGCCACAGACACAAACTGCTGAGTTATCTTCACCCTTGCTCTTTTATTTGAGATTACGTCCATGTTATTGCATTTAATAAAAGATACAAGGGCCGAGGAAGCACAACACAGTGTCTCTACACGTAAAGATATAGGAGAAATCAATTACAATGCAATAGAAAGTATTATATTTCATACATATATTTTGTTTAAAGTATTATGGAAAAGCCACACTACATTAGTCCCCAAAATATATTTACCTTAATATAAACTCCACTATAACAAGAGAACAAAACATGTTTTACTTTTCGAAGATTGCTATTATATTTTCATTTGAGATCTCTCTCCTTACATATCTGCTTTTGGCATCATTCGGGGTTAAGGTTGGGAACCGTAATTAACTACAGGCCATCAAATACTTGCACCATAAGCTTCTCTGCTGCTGGGTAACTGGACAAACTAATGTATACATTTAGGAAATTGTGTTTTGTGTCTGACTTGGCCTCTCTCAATTGCCCTGTGATTTCCAAAAGTATAAACATAAACACTGGCTAACTCTGAAAAGAGTCTTCAAACATCACCTATAATAACAATGGTGATATTAAACAGCTAACACCTGGCGCCTTACTATATGTACGTATTAAGTGTATGACATTCATTATCTCAGTTATTCCACCTAACACTGTCTAAGGGATGCACGTGTGCCGTCCTCCTCTGTGGACAGAGAAACTGAAGGACAGATGGGTTAAGAAAGCCACCCGGTCACTCAGCTAGGAAGTGGTAAACCCGGGGTTTCGATGAAGGGCTCTCTTTCTCCTGAAGCTACGCTTTCAAGCACTCTATTATATTGCACCTTGAGTATAAGCTGCTTGTTGGAGCATTTTCTCCTAAAAACTATGTTACAATGTTTATAGCCCTATGAGTCTCCGCAAACACATATTGCATCCGTATAAAAGCGTGAATACCGTGAGACAGAATCTGACCACAATCTGTAAAGTCGCTTCTGTGAGACAATGCTTTCTAAGGTTTTTATTCTCAGCATAGCGTGAATAGATTTTTTTATTTATGTAATTGGACCATAGAATCTCTCTCCTTTTTCCTGTTCCCTATTAAACTTGAGTATGGCTGAGTGTGTGGGGTTTTGTGATATAGTAGGAGTAAAATAAGAATTATTTTCACCATCGAGAGGACAGAGATAGGCAATTCTAGAAACACTAAAATAACTATAATGAGCATAGTAGAAAATGAGAAACTATCCCAAGTTTGTTTTCAAAAGAATATATTCCTATTGTGCATTATGTACCCAGAGTTTCTAAACCTTTGCTAGATATTTTATTTTTATCATTTTTATTTTTTAAATGTTTCAGTTATAGTTGACATACAACATTATATTAGTTTTTAAGTACCCTTAGTACTTAGCGTACTAAGTAAGCTAAGCGTACTTAGCTAAGTAAGCTAAGCTTAGCGTACTAAGTACTTAGTAAGTACTAAGTGTACTTAGTACGCTTAGTGATTAGACATTTACATACCTTACAAAGTGATCATATTTTATAGACATCACCTCTAATTCTCACAGTATCACTGTGAAGTACATATAAATTGTTTTACGCTGTAACTTAGGATCAGCTGTAACTAATAGTGGCTCACAAAGCCAGGGAAGCACTAGAAACAGCTTCTGAATTCCTGGAGTGTCTAAATGCAAAGCCTCCACTATGTGTGGTCATGGTGAAGGAAGATTCCTGAAGGGAGCAGTAAACTGTCAGTCTGAAGGTCACGGTTGTCCCACCAAGTGTCCTCAGCAGTTTGTAACTGAAAGTCCTTTGCTCACCAATGTGTTACAGTTCCCTCATGTGCCATCTGTTAGACTGAGCTTCCAACAGTTACATTAATTTCATGGCTCCTGATAGAATTTCAGAACCCCAGGGGAAGCCTGATAGGTGTGGCTCAGTTGGTTGGGCATCATCCTGCAAAGCAAAAGGTCACCAGTTCGATTCCCAGTCAAGGCACATGCCTGAGTTGAGAGTTTGGTCCCCGGTTGGGGTGCACATGAGAGGCAACTGATGATGTTTCTCTGTTACACTGATGTTTCTATTCCTCTCTTTATCCCTCTCTTCCCCTCTCTCTTAAAAAGGAAGAAGAAGAAGAACAACAACAACAACCCTGGTGGAAGATGATGATGATAATAATGATATCAAGAAAATACAGGAGCACTTCACTAAATGCTTTACGTATATTACCCCACAATCAAGCATAATACCCACCCAATGTGTTACACATGGTTATTCCCATATTACAGATAAAGTGATGTATTCATTTGCCTAAGGTCATGCAACACTCAATCGGCAGAGCTGGTATTTGAATACAAGTCTGTATAATACCTAAATTGTGTACTCCAACTACTATGTGTATTGCTTCTAAAGGACTATGTTGTAAATGTTTCTATTAAAAACAACTCCCAAAACAATAGCTAAAAGCATCAGAATATGATCTAAGAGCTACTAAAGGAAGATGACCACCTTGTTCATTAGTGAACTCTTTCCCTTGCTTTATAAAAGAATCAGCCATATTTTCAATTCAACTCAATGGCAAACACCTTATATTGAGGACACCTTCGCCCCAGGAGGTTGATTCAACTGCCCAGAGAACTGGGGGCTAGTCTGTCCTTCGATGTCACTCTTGAATCCATGGCCCTCCTGTCCTTCTCTCACGGTGAAGACTACAGCTCTCACCTTTCCCACAGCAAAAGAGCGAGAGTGCTAGAAGGGAGGTCCGCTGATGTATTGGAGACAGTGGCAACCTGAGCAGAGGATTGATGGCGGCTTCAAGGGAATGTGCTCTCCCAGCCACTCACAAGTGTAATTTAGGGAGGATTTTTCAAGGCATGGGTAGACACCATTACTCACATCGGTTCCCGCTGCCTTCTCCCTCTATAACTCTTTACCAATTCTGGTCCACGACTTCTCTGCCCTGTTTAATCAACAGCATGCATTTGAAAAGCATTCTCCAGCATCCCCAAATGAATTTCTTGTAACGCAAATTGAATGAAGTGGTGAAAATGATAAATACGTCTGCAAGAAACAGATTTGTTTCAAGTGGCATGATCTGCCTGAGGGTAAAAGGGACTTCCCAAACCAGCTACGCCAACTTCAAGTTTGAAATGATCTATTTGGACCACAATTTTACTCTCGGGTTTTTCGCCCATGAATATTTTTTTCTGTGAATTTTTTAATCTACAATGTTTTATGATACTAAGGTCAATTCTCTGCTTGGAAAGCAAACATATAAATAAGTTCAAGAACATGAATGTATGCAGGATAAAAATTTCATAAACTAGTACGCATATATGATTCCTGATGTTTTTCTAACCATTTCCTCACGTGACAATCATGGTAGACATAATAATATACCCTCAAAGATGTCCATATCCTAATCACTGGAACTTGGGAATATGTTATGTTACATGTCAAGGGTATTAATGTTGCAGATGGAATTAAGGTTGCCCATCAAGGGACCTAGAGATGGAGTCGTTATCCTGGGTTACCTGAAATAGCTCACTGTAATCCCAAGGGACCTTATCAATGAAAGACAGAAAAGTGAGTGCCAGGGGGATGTGATGTGAGAAAGGAAAGGCCATGAGCCTTGGAAGGTGGGCAGCCCATGGAAGCTAGAAAAGGGAAAAAAAAAAAACAGATTTTCCCCAGTGTCTCTGGAAAACAATGGAGTCCTTCCAAAGCCTTGATTTTCCCAAGTGAGATCCTTTTAAGATTTCTGACCTTCTGAACACTAAGACAACAAATGGATGATTTTTTTTTAATCCACCAAGTTTGTGGTAATCTGTTAGAGAGGCAAACAAAAACCTAATGCAGATCTTGGTGCCTGGAATGGGGGGCGGGGCAGGTGATGCTGTAACAAACATCTAAAATGTGCAAGTGGTTTTTTTTTGGTTTTTTGGTTTTTTTAAGAGAATTCTTTTAAAAAAAAAATTTTATTTATTTATTTTTAGAGAGGGAATGGAGGGAGAAAGAAAGAGAGAGAAACATCAATGTGCGGTTGCTGGGGGCTGTGGCCTGCAACCTAGGCATGTGCCCTGACTGGGAATCGAACCTGTGACATTTTGGTTCGCAGCCTGAGCTCAATCCACTGAGCTATGCCAGCCAGGGCTGCAAGTGGTTTTGTAATTGGGAAATGGAGAGAATGGAAAAAATTTTGAGATTGTGAGAGAAAAAACCTAGATTGCCTCACATGGAGTGTTAGTGGAAACATGGATGATAATGACCCTGCTAGTGAGGAATCCGAAGGAAATGAAGAGAAGTTAGAGAAAATATACTATGTCTCAGAATACCTAAATTGTTAGGAACAGACTGTTGGCAAGGAATCTGGATTTACATGGTTATGTGCCTGCCATGCATGGAAGAAAGCTCTGAAATATACTACTCCGTATAGTTATGGGTGAAAATGTGTTGGGGTGTGGGGACCTCAGAATCCGAGCCGGTAAGGTGGGGTACAGCATGGGACAAGGGGAGGGGGATTTGAGGACCTTGAGCCAGAACATCTGAAAAGAAACTTCAGTAAATAAAAACACTGAAAAACTGGGAACATACCTAAACAATCAACATAAATGTGAAAAATTTCTTGGACTTCATTGGCCATCAGGAAAAGGCAAGTTTAAATCAGAGCTAGATACCATTGCACCAGGTAGAAAGATGGACAATATAAAGGTTAACAAAGATGGGGAGCAATAGGAATCCTCAGAAGCAACTTTTAAGGAGTAAACTGTACAACTTCGACTTAGCAATGTCACTCCAAGGCCTATGTCGAAGAGCAGCATCAGCTGTCATAGCTGTAACCTGGACACAACCAGAATGTCCATCAACAATGGACTACATTCCTCATTTAGGTTGTGTTTGCAGAATGCAATATTATGCAACAATAAAAATAAGGGAAGTACAGCTACCCACGACAACTTGGATATTGAACGCATACTCACAGACATATTACTCTGCTCAATTATCTGACACAAAAGAATATACGGTGTATGACTGCCCACAGAAAGTTGGAAAACACAAAAGTAAAAGCTGTCCTCCAGCATGTAGGAATGCACAGGTAGGTGTAAACTTAAAAGGAAAAGCAGGCAGTCATTCCCATAAAAGTCAGGACGGTGAGAACCTTTGGGAGGCGTTGTGAGAAGCAGGAAGACAGGGTGCAGGGGTGCGTTTCGTGGAATACCAGTGATGATCGATTCCTTGACCTGGGGAGTGGTCACACGGGTCCCATCTTTATTGTGTGTGCTTTACTGCATTTGGGTTATATTTCACAACAACAGTACTGGCAAAAAGAAAATGTAAAGCTGCAAGTGGAAAATTAGAGTGCTAAAGTTCTCAAAATCACCAAAAACAATTCTGTGTACCTCGCAGTTAGTTTTTCCCAAAACATGTTTTTTGAGCTCAAGTCATCATTTTGACCCCACGGATGTAAATCGTTACCATTGAACCTTATAATGCACTTGCAATTACTTTGCCTACATGTGCGTGCATGTTCTCTTTTAAAAACTTTCAATCAGAAAGCATTCCAGACTCGGAAAGAGCAGCACAGAATAACAGCAACCTAATCCACGCCACTGTGTCCTTCATCGCTGTGATACCGGACCTGGCCACTGCAGTGAAGAGCCCCTGCCCGAACCAGGGAGGGAGAAAAGTAATACATTTTTTAAGCCATAGCTCTTCCACATATAATGTGCATGAGTGAACGAATGATTATTGACTCAAAGAATCATACTTATTTGTCCTAAAGGTTACTGCGACTAATTCTTGTGCGTTTCACCAAATAAGCATCACATGGTCATTATGATCTCTGGGAGCCGTTTTAGGTGCCCAAAGAATAAAGCCAGGAGCCTAACCCTCCGAGGAGACCTTTAGATATGTTTCCTCAGTATAAGGGAATGCAATATCTGTATTCCATGTGTAAATAAGTTCAATTAACTACGAGTTTTAATTGCACAGGGAGATGAAAATTAGTTTAACAAGTCGATTAAATCATAAACATTTCAGAAATAAGAGGATGTGTTTGTAATCCAATTAGTGTGTTAATATACTAATAAATTTACTGATTTGAATGGTATTGTCATTGTATAGCGCGGCATCAGAAGAGGAAAACAGTATATCTTAATAGTCATAAAGGGAGCTTTGGCTGCAGTGTGACTCCATAAGTTTGGAGAAAATTACCCATGTTAATGAGATCAAAATGTTTCTATCTAGAATAATAAATAAGGTTACTTGGTGGTTTGGCTAATAAAAATGCATCCAAGGGACAGGCTAAATGACAGAACACCGGTGTCTGCCAGATGCTAATTACACTAAGTTCCTGATGGGGGAGAATGGGACATTTCATACTATGACCAAAGAAAGCACTTTCGTATTTTAAACACTTAGATAATCATGGGAATAAAATATTCCAGGGATAATTCTTTATTGCTACCTCATTACCACAAATTAAGCTGATATTAATATACTTGACTGCTGCTCAGCCTTAAGTGAAATCAGTTGCACTTCATAGATAACTCAAGGGAATGAACTGATCTCCTCTTTCTGCGTAATTACCTGTAATTTATGGAGCACAGAGAGAGAGACCTGTGAGTAGCCTAGTCAAGGTCGCCTCCGAAGGTTGAAGTGTGTTGTTTTCAGCCACCACCTGTAATGCGGGCTGAGGTTGCCACCTCTGCAACGGCCACAAGAGGAAGGGACCCCTGCCCAGCACGAGGGTCAGAGGTCCAGGTCCTCAGGCCAAGGGGCAGTGCAGCATGAGCTTTACACCAACCATGCATTTTAATGAGTGCGTAGCATTCCGATGAAAATGCTCAAATAGATAAATAAGGGGTTTTAGTGCTAATTGCAACATTTTAAATCAATTGGAATGCCTGCGGAGAATGTTGAAAACCCACTTTGGATGAAGTCCAACTTGCTTCTGCAAATCTGTCTGCTCCTCCCGCCCTCTCCTCCGGTGCTCTGGGTGTCTGGAGCGTCCTCTCCGGGTCTCTCCAGCCTGCTCGGACCCCCAGCTCTTTCAAACCTCACCAGAACCCATTACCACTCCACTAATATGACTCAGTATGTCCCTCATCCAGAAATATTCATTGTGAGGATTTTCTATTTGCTTTTATGTTTGTTTACTTGCTTTAAAAAAAAAATTCAAGTGGAAAAGCATTTGGGAAATGACATGCCAGGTAAATCACCTAATCCAGTGATGAACTGGGAGTAGCCGAATGGGAGGGGAAAAGTAATCTGGGGTTGCTTGGTGAGCACTGTTTGTAGAATTTTCATAAAACAAGAGTATTTTCTAAGCCAAAAGCAGGAAACTCAGAGAGAGAATGATCTCATATTAATTAGTTGAACAAAGACATAGTGAGCCCTTGCTTTCTGCTGCCCTCTAGAACACGCAAGGCCCCTGATGGCCTGGAGTTCACAATTCCAAGTTTATTGCTGAGAAGACAGCTGGTAAACAAATAGACAACAGAAAATATAAACTAGGGGGAAAATAAGACACAGTAAGGAAGAAAGGGAAAGTGGTCGGAGGAGGAAGAAGCCACTGGAAGATGCTGTAATCTGACATATTTTCAAGGGATCATTTTTGACCACTGGATTGCAAGTGGCTATTTGTGTGAGAGCACAGGAAAGAGAACAGTTAGGAGGCTACTGCAATAATCCAGGTGCAAAATTATGATTGTTAGAGAACGTATTGGTGGTGCTCAGAGACAGGGGGTTGGGAGGTCATGAGAAAAAAATTATGGTTGTTGCATGAGTAAAATAGCAGTAGAAGTAGTTAGAAACCATCAGAATTCTATATATATATTAAAGGTAGAGCCAAATGGTAGAGGAGGATCTGAGAAAAAGACAAGAGTGATAGACCAATCCAAGATTTTGGCACAAACAATTGGCAGGATGGAGTTATTCTTCACTGAGATGGAGAAGACGAGAAGAAACAGGTTGAGACAGAGAGAAGAATTGGCTGTCAAACTGTAGACAATATATATTAAGCCTGTGATGCCAATGCACCATCCAAATGGAATGATAGGGAGAGCAGCCAGATAGATGGGTTCCTATTGGCCTCGGCGGGAGATACAAATTTAGAAATCAACAGTTTTTAAAAAGCAAGAGTCTGGATGAGCTCCCTCTGGAGTGAGAGTAAATAGAGAAGGGAACACATCCAAGGACTAAGGCGGGCAGATGAGAAAAGGAGATGGAGAGGATTCTAGTTTCTAAGAGGAAAACCCAGGATCTAAGACGATATCTGAGGTCAAGAAAGATGAGAACTAAGATGTGACCATTGGATTCAGCCACGTGGAGGTCACTGGTGATTTTTGTTTTCATCTCCAGCCAAGGACACACTTACTGATTTTAGAGAGCAGAGAAGGGAGGGGGAAACAGAGGGAGAAAATTATTGATGAGAGAGAGAAACACTGACTGGTTGCTTCTTATAAGTGCCCCAACCAGGGATTGAACCTGCAACCTAGGTGTGTGCCCAGACTGGGAATCGAACCTGGCACCTTCAATTTATGGGACAATGTTTCAACCAACTGAGCCACACTGACCAAGGCAACTGGTGATTTTTGACAAGTGGTTTTAGAGAAGTGGTGGGAGTAAAAAGCTGCTTTGTGTATGTTTAAGAGACTGTGGGAGTGAGCCAGTAACACCACTTTCAAGGAGCTTTGCTGGAAAGAGGATCAGAAAAATAGAGCAGAAGCTGGAGAGAAATGCGAGGTCAGGAAATCTGTTTCAGATATGGGAAATTATAGCAAATATGCATTCTGATAAAAAAATAAATGAGTAAAATGGAAGAGAGGATGGAAATTGCTGGAACACAAGTGTTGAGATTGTTCTTACAGAGAAACACAAAGATTTCATTCCTGCAAATTAAGGAAAGACAGATTGCATGGGTATAGTTTCCAGCAGACTGGCAGATGCCAGAGTGGAACCATGTATTAATTTTCTTGCAAGCACTTCTGCTTTCTCAATGAGATGCAAAGCAAGGTTATCCCATGAGAATGATGATGAGAAAGCCTGGGTTGAAAGTTTGATAAAATGAGATGACAAGAGTCCTCTAGGACAGTCACAGGGCAGATGAGTAGGGAGGTGAGGTAGGATAGCTCAACAGCAGTCAGGCTCACTTGAAGAAAGCAGCCCTTTCAGGTAAGTTTTTTACCCAGTCAGGCTCAACTACATAGGTCCAGAAGCAGAGGAAGTGGAGAGCTGGATTCTCCCAGAGTTAAGGGTTACCGGGTCAATACAGTGCAGGGATAGAGAAAGAAAGGGTGATGTGGTTGAGAATGGATGTAGGGATGCGATTACAATGGCAGACCTGTTCAAGAATAACCGAAGACCAGACAAATCAAAGCTGAACGAATCTATCAGCCTGCCAGGCAAGGGAAAGTCACTCTGGGGAGGAAAGTGAGTTTCTGTGCGTGTCAAGTCTGACACTAGTGATAGGGC
The DNA here is from genome assembly GCF_004126475.2 of Phyllostomus discolor. Classification (NCBI taxonomy): domain Eukaryota; kingdom Metazoa; phylum Chordata; class Mammalia; order Chiroptera; family Phyllostomidae; genus Phyllostomus; species Phyllostomus discolor. The sequence continues at coordinate 29,995,900 of NC_040915.2, read as the reverse complement.
AAGAAGGAGGAAGTTCTATCCAAATAGGATTCTGAAACGCACTTTTTTATTTTAAAGAAATGGAATGAAAGCCTTTCTTAGTATTGTTCAATTTATCGGCATAACTGGTCACTTGGGCAGGAATAAAAGAGGGCCTGATTCTCAACACGATGGGATAAAGTAACTCAGTGAAAAACCGGTGCAAGATTGGAAAAGACACAGTGTCATACCCTGGCTGGTGGGGCTCGGTGGACTGAGCACTGGCCTGCGAAACAAAGGGTGGATGGTTGATTCTCATTCAGGGCACACGCCTGGGCTGCGGGCTGGGTCCCCGGTAGGGGGTGCGCGAGAGGCAACCACACATTGATGCTTCCCTCCCTCTCTATCTCCTTCCCTCCCTCTCTATCTAAAAATAAATAAATAAAATCTTTTAAAGAAAGAAGGAAAAGACACAGTGTCAAGCAATGGCCAGACCCTGAAGTGTCAGTGCAAGGTGTGAGCAGAGACGTTTCCTAACCTGAGGGGAGGAGAAGAACACGGGGAATGTGTTGTCAGTGTGAAATCGATGCAGTGAAAGAACAGTTGGTGAGCATATTGTTGGTGAGAAGAATGAAAGGTGGTAGTGGGAGAGCGAGATGCTCATAATTCAAATTATGGAAGGGGTGTGATTTCAGAGAACCTCAAAGTCTGGGATTCAACCAAGGGAGGACTTGGCTGTAGTAAGGCAAAGCACAAGATCCTTGGAAGAGGAAGAGTCACGGTATATGGGAGTTAGGGCGGCACAGTGATAATGGGGAAGCATTAGAGGGAATGACAGGGAGTGAGGAGCTGAAACCCTAATGACATAAGGAAATAGTGTCTCTCTGAAGACTGCAGAAGGAAGGGGCAACGAGCAGTGTAGTCCGACCCTTTGAGCTTCAAGACAGACTTTCTGGGAAGAGAGAGGGAGAATGACCTCTAACTGACAATGACAGACAAAGACACCAGACTTTTGGAAAGAGTAGAAGGAACCCAAGAAGGGGAAGATGAAGCCAGACTAGAGGGTGTGCCAAGCCAAGTGGGGATGAGAACCAAGGTCATGAAAGTTATCTGAGAAATCTTGGACTTCTGGAAGAGGCTAGGCATATAGAAACGAAGGGTGCGTGAGATTATTCCTGGTGGACTGGAACTTGGACTGCAGAGAAACGACCGTGAGTGTGGGGCAAAGGGCGAGAAGTATAGCTCTGGCCAGGACCATGTTGAGCTGTGGAGCTTTGTTATGATTGGCTTCAGCTCTTCCCTTCTGGCTTTCTGCATCAGCCCTGGAAAAGGACCTTCGGCTTCATTCAGAGTTCCCCATAGATCTCGGCAACTACTCCCTGCTTCAAGAAAATCTTTGCACCAGAGACCAGGTCCTTTCTGATCTGGAAGCAGACACCACATACCCTCCAGAGAAGCCTGAACTGCAGACCACGTTTGTCCAGAGCCCTCAGATGCACATAACCAACCCTTTGTAAGGGTTGCATCTTACAATAAACCCTTATTTTGCAGTGAGGCAAGCTGAAGAGATCAGCTAAAATCTGAAGCCATAACTTCAAGTCGTCTCTGCCTTTCCCTCCATCAGAGTTCCTATTCCCTCTTTTTAGCCTGTTGGCCATTTTCTAAGTCTTCCTTCATTAAGGAAAGAATTCAGAGCTCCAACTCCCACAACTTCCCTGTCAAGACTACCTGTCCGCAACTACCGCCCACCAAGCCCCTCATACAGGTTTGAATACTTCCAGGAAGAAAAAGAAAAGCAGGTCCAAATTGGAAAAGAAGACTTCAGCCACAAACCCTATTTTATATGATAATGCATTCACTCCATTATTCTTTCACTTATATATTCAGTATAAATACTGATCAAATAAAATTTAATGTGGTAGGCACCGAACAAGGTGCTGCTTACTGCCTAATGAGAACAAATTGGGGATAATTTAGTTTATTACCCTGGCCTCTTGGGGAACATATCACCAAGCAGAAAGACACTGCGGCTGGAATGAAGTATCACCCACTCTCTGGTAACTCATGCAGAGGCAGAAGGACGTGGCAGCCAGGAAGGAGACTGATGAGAATGCCACACTCCTAGGTCAGTCTGAATGTGAAGTGTCCTAGCAAGGGAGGATTCTGTGCCAGTCTAAAGTCCGATGTTGTGGTTCGAAGCCATATAAAGAATGATACTTTCACAGTAGACTTGGATCCTATGTTTTAGACTAGAAAGCCATGGGAGTTTCCACTGGATGATTTCAATTTTTTCTCTGTAGTTACTCATACCAAAGTAACAAATTACCTTTCTGCTCTTGAAGCCAATGGACACGTTGCTGTTTTCATCTTCTTTAACCTCTTAGCACGGAGTAGGCTGTTCCCAGTTTCTCAAAACACCCTTCCCTCTGGACTCCCCTGACATCTGACTCGGCTAGATATTTTGCTGTGCTCTTTCATTTCTTCAAAAATGGCGTGCCAGTTAAAACCACAATAAGCAATGCACACACACTGGAGTGGGTAAAACTGAAAAGATGAACACGGTGCAGTGGGTGAGAACATGGAGCAGCTGGAATTCTCGGCCCCTTCGGGGAGGAATGTAAAACAGTGTAGTCACTTAGCAAGATTTAGCAGCTTCTTAGAACCAAAACATACACGTTTCACATGATTTAGCAATTCTACTCAAAGGTCTTTGCTCAAAAGCAAATGACAACTTTGCTCCATAAAATGACTTATACGTGAAAACTCATGGCAGCGTTATCTATAACTAACAACTGAAAAAGACAATGACATCATGCCACGTGAGTGAAAAAACAGTAGCGGTACATCCATACAATGGGGTTCTACACCAGCCATCAAAAGAACTAAACTGCTGACATCGGGTCTCAGTGGACAACGTGGATAAATCTCAAACTCCTTCTAGTAGGCAAAAGAAGCAACACGCAAGAGAATTACTGCACTTAAATGAAACTTCTAGAACCGGAAAACTATTCTATAATTTTAGGAAGCAAATGAACAGTTGGTTGGGGCCTAGGACTGGGGTATGTAGCAAAGGCCAAGAGAGAAGTTTGGGGGAAGAGAGTGGTTAGTTCTGTGCTGGTAAACGCTTAACTACCAGCTCACTGGAACAAAAGAGTATGTGCATGTGCCTATGTAAGTTTTACCGATATTAAACAATGTACAGCACACAGTTTACGAATAACAAAATACACAATACGCTTTACGGTAACTTCCACCTAGCCAATTAATTCTCACAGAATGCTCCCATTGATTTTCGCCAAACTCACATGCCTGAGTTCCCCACGACTCCAATTTACCAAGGTTTCACAAATGAACCTGCATTCCAGTTCTCTAATTCTTTTCCCAATAAATGTATTTTCATTGCATCTGACATGTGACAAACTGTTAAATTCTTTCTCATTCTCTTGAAAATTACATTTATTGAGCTTCAGCGTTCTGTGTGTTGGAAACTGACTTGCTCATGAAAGACATGAGTGATTTCCTTGCTGGACCAGATAATAGTATTCAAATGCAGGAAGAAAATGTCCTCAGCGTTTTTGTGCTATTCATAATCACAGCTACAGGCATGGAACTTCTACACTTAATCTATGTTATTAACTATTTATCCTTCTCTTTCTTATGTCTAGACAATCAACTAAAAAAATAAGTCAAGCCCTGGTTTGTACAGTTTGCCAAATTCCATGGTACATGTACTCTCACCAGGGCTGAATCCAACTTACCGACACAACACCGAACCTATACCAACATATAGTATCTCCTCTGTTTGATAAAACACATGTAAACATCCCCAAGATCACAGATAGGATTAAATATAGTGAATAAGTAGGAAGTAATAAGTTTTAGCATGTTTTGTTTTTAATATAATTTACTTAATGGTAAGAGCATATAATTTTTAACTAGTGGCTTCCAAATCAGCCACCAAAATGATCCATTATTTGGATAATCAGCATCCAAAATTCCTAAAAATTAAATCATCAGAACTTGCAAGTCAGATCCAACTCAAAACTAGGTCATTTCTGTACGTTGAGTAGCATGTTGGTTGAAGGACTATATATATACTTCAAAATCATTGACATGTGTCTTTAAAATGAATGCCTTTGGTTGTACATAAATTATATGCCTATAGAGATGATTTAAAGAAAACAATTGGCGTCCCTTAGAGAGCTGTTTGGCCTCCTTCCTACTCTGCTTGCAGGCCACAGGTCAGTTTATCTCCTCCCTGTGTTTCAATTAATATTCTTATCTCTATAGCTCCGGGTTGCTTATCTCCAAGTTTACCTCCTGACTACCACTTTCATATAATCAATTTCCACCTGGATGTTACCAAGACATTCCAAACCCAGCACATCTGAATTGGTGCTCAGTGTCCAATGTTACCTAACCATTCTCCCTCCTGGCTCCCTACGTTTCGCTTCCACCCACTGAGATGCGCAAGTCGAAAATCAATACGAAACTTAAATCTCTCACCTCTCCCTCCCTAACTGCACACCTCTAATCAATCAACACCTGTCAGTTCTACTCCTACATATCTCCTGTTCCTCTGTCTCCAAGTCCCTACTTTCCCAGCTCTACCTCAGATCACAGCTATTTCTCACCTGGATTAGCACCCAGAGCCTTCTAAGGACCCCTCCTGTTTAGTCTTGGCCCCTCAAATCAGCCTGCAAACTATGCAAACAGGGGAAGTTATATTATATAGTTTATGAGTACCTACATGATTGAGCCCTGATTGCGTTCCCTACACATTTCCTTGACACTTACCCTCCAGGTTCACTGACTTTTTTTCACCTCCTCTACACAAACTAGTCCTTTCTCTAGCTACTTCCTACTCATCCTTTGGATATCAGCTTATGCATCACATCCTTGAGGGCAATATTCCCTGAACCCTTTCGTTGAAATACAGGCCTTACCTATCTAAACCCACACTATCACATCACCTATGTTCTTTTCTCTCCCCTGCCAGACCCATGTTCCTTTAAGTCAAGGACCATTTTTATTGTGCTCGCTGCTGCAACACCAGCTCCTAGCAAGGTGCCGGGGAAAACAGCGACTTGTCACTGAATATTTATTGAGTCAGTCTCATTAAGACTGCAGACCGAAAGGTTGTCAGGAACTGCCAACTCTTCTCCTTGTCTCAGACACATCAGGTTTCAAGGCTTGGCATCTCACACCTTGGCATGGGAAAGCAAGTCCATGGTGATTTTAGGATTCTGCTTTAAATGTATTTTTAAAAATCCATATAGGCTTCATACACAACTAAGCATAATTCACTAAATGCTTGATTAATTGAGTTGTTCCAATGATTTCCAAAACCCAAATTCCTACCAGATTCTTCCAGCTGACATCAAATACCTTTTCAACAAATACGTAGCATGTTCTGAATACCCTTTTGAAAACACCGATTTTGTGCCATGTACAGTCTATTTTCAAACAATTTCCCTCCTCACTTACCCATAGTTCACTCCTCCCCTCTCCCCACAACTGGTCAGTGCTTAATCTATTGCTCCTATCTTGAACTGTCTTCATCTCTTACAATTAATTTCTCATACAGTCTTCCACGGGCCACTTTAGTTCTTGACTTTTTCCTGCTTTCTGCTCCTTGTTTTAGGAACATTTTTCAACTCTCTGTGCCAAGGATAGCAGGTGGCCATTAAGTAATAGATTATACCCTGTAAACCCTGCAAGCTAGGGGGGTGGCAGCGGGAGGTATTTAAACGCATAGTTGTAATACAAAGCAGTGAGACGCTGTAGAAGATGCTGAGTCAGCCTCGAGAAGCGAACACCTTCTGACTGAGCATGGAATGTAGAGAAACAGGAGAAGTCGTTAAGAAAAGTATTACGTCTCCTTTCTCTGAGTCCCTACGATAAAATACCACGTCACATTCATCACAGCACTTTCTGCGGCGAACATCTGTTGAGCGCACCCATTATCTTATTTACCCACTGTGCCGCAGAGCCTCAATCATTGCGAGCGGACATAAACTACACTGGGAGCAAGGGGAGGGGGTAGATGTGTCAGATGACTTTTAGGACAGTACCAGGCGCACCGTAAATTGTTTGCAAGCACAATCGGCAAACCAGGCTCGGGGGCAGACATGAAATCCACAGCTGCAACCTCTCCTCTCCAATATGTTCACACATCAGACCTAGATTTTTTTTTTCTCCCTTATACGTTTACTTGTTTTGTTTGGATTGGGGTTGAGCATGTGTTTGCTTAATGCAGGGAAGTCCCTCAGGGAGCAGGAGGAAGGAATCCCATAAAACCTGCTCCTGCAGGAAATCAGCCCATCATTCTCCGCCATTTTTATTAGAAAAGGAGTCTCCCCCCCCCCCCCGTGCTTCTCCACGTACACGTGGACGCAGTGAGGCCAATACATGGGTTCCCCCTTCCTCTGGGCACTGAAGCCAGCAACGCTGCTGTCCAGCTGTCCGTCTGCAACGTCTCTTGCTGTTTGCATGAGAGAAAAGCTGGAAATAAAATTTACTCTTTGCTCTCAGCAAGAACTAATACTTATCAAATGCCCTGGTCAAACACAATAAAATCATACTGTGTAAGAAAATTGCTTTTGTAATTGATTTACTAGTTTTCATAGAGGAAAACACATTTCAGTAGCATTTTCATTAAATTGCTTGTCTACAACAAGCAAAAAATATCTAGTTTTCCGTTTTTTTTTAAGGCCCAGTATCTCTGTCATTTGGGTTTTTTTTAAAAAAATGAAGTAATAGAATGAGGGAAAATAGTTAACCTAGTGGTGCACTGTATGGTAAATAAAAGATCTAGAGATGTCCTTCATTGGAAAAAAGCATAGAATTAGAGATTATTTACAGGAAACACAGGGCTTTGTTTTTGCTGTCCTAGGTTGGAAGACAGAAAAATAAAGCAAGAAAGCACGAGTTGAGATTGGTATCTTTTTTTTTAGATTTTATTTATTTATTTTTAGAGAGGGAAGGGAGGGAGAGAGGGAGAGAAAAACATCAATGTGCGGTTGCTGGGGGTCATGGCCTGCAACCCGGGCAGTGCCCTGGCTGGGAATCGAACCTGCGACACTTTGGTTCGCAGCCAGGGCAAGATTGGTATCTCAACGTGACTGACCCCAGGCCCCTGAGCCTAGAAGGTGAATCCGGCAGACAAAGAACAAATTCGCCCACCCTAACTCCGCTCCCCAGGACTCTGCCTGTCACCTGAGGCCCCAGTGATGAGCCCATAAACACCAACCAAAAAGCTTTTAATCACTTAAAGTACACTTGGTTCAAAAGAGATCAAGGTGATGAACTACTTCCAAGTTTCCTGTTGATGACATCATGTGATATAAAACCAAACTACTGAGCCATTGGGTAAAAATGTGTACTCAGTCATTTCCATATTAATTTGTAAGCACCATAAAAACGAGGGGTGTGTGTGTGTGTGTGTGTGCGCACGCGGCTGTGTCCCCAAGACTAACCACAGAATGTGGCTCACAATTAATATATGCCTTTTGAAAAAGTAAGTGAATTTTAATTTCCCACTGACTCAAATGAAAAGTATCTTTGAATGGAAATCAAAATATATTTCACCATTAACTTTTCAGGCTGGAAATCTTCCCAAGCTCCCACTTGATCTCCCCTTTTTAGAGTGTATCAAAGGGAAAGAAAGCGACCTGGGGGCCAGGGTAGAAAAATGGGAGAGCTAGAAACGCTTTGGGAAATGGGAAAATATCACCTGGCACCAACACATCCGGAGCGTGCCCTCCAGATCCCGAATGGCAATCTTCACTCACCTAAATACAGTTGATTAAACTGTGGCTAGACTTGGTGGGCACTGCAAGACACTAGCTCAGTAGAGAAATTCCCTCTGGACAAACTAGAGCATTCCAGGAAACGCCCTTGATATATTGACATGACTTGAGAGCACTCATTTACACAATAAATACTTAAAGACGTGTTATTCGCTAAGGACTGTGCTAGGTGCTATGGATACACCTACAGTGAAGCGGCAATGCACAGACCACGTTATTTTTGAAGGCCCTGCATAAATTTAAGAATCTGATATATAGACACGCTCCTCACCGGGGGAAAAAGCAGCACTTTCAAATACGTCTGTGTCTTGCATACAGTTTCAGGGGAGTTACAGATCTTCCAAAGACAATTCATGTAGCTAGCGTGTATGTATGTAGCCATCCTACTAATTCCTTTGCCCTCTGTCCAAGCAGGAATCTAACATGCTGCTGTATTGTGCCTTTCTGCATTTAGATCAAGCTCAGGTTATGTTCTGGATAGAAGTCTCTTGATTAGAACGGGTCACAAAAAGGTGACCCCTAAAGGCAGGCTGAGACGGCAGGTGATCTCAAACCCTGTCTCCCCTCCCCCAATCTTAGAGAGCTTCCTGATGTAGCTCACAGACAGTAAATAAATCCTTTTTCATGTAGTTTTTAGGAACCTCCCCTAACTTGATTAAGCAACTTAGATTACTTTCTATTTCAAAGGTACTACTCATTTAGAACGCTTTTGCAGTTTCAATGTGTAGATAACAAGCCATGTATGATGTAGAATTTTCAGAAGTCAAGCCGGGCGGTCACATTCCACATAGAAAGGGAAACATAGCTTAACACTGAAAATACTTGTTTGCACAAAGGACACTTGGGTGGTTTTTTTTTAATTAATTATCCTGCTCTCACTTGCTTTATGTATTATAATTCACGGATTACTGGACTCCATAATTGAATAATATGCAGATGTCACCTGGAGGCGCTAAACCAATTCCCCTACTTGGAATTGCCTGTCTAAATAAGAATGACACTAACTTCAGCATTTTCCCTTTGATTAGAGACCCTATAGATCTGCAGTCGCCTCCATGTAATATAAATCAATAAAGAATAATTTTCCAGGCAGTAAATCAATTGTCAGTTCACAGGCCCTAATACCCTTGTGCAGGATTTATTGAAAAAATGAATGGCAGTCTTGTTAGGAGATGTACAGCATGCTTTATAGGGACCTAACCGTGTAAAGCCCAGATTATTACATTCACTGCGGTGAAGAATCCAGCAGGAATAACCCTCTCCTGCCCATGGAGAGTGCACTTAAATGGATAGGAGATGAGAGAAAGATATGTCAGGAGTGGGAAAATGTGTCAGTTTGGAGGACACGGTAACCCTTTGCTGGGACTTTCTGCCCTCGGGTTGTGGTGGGCCTGAAAAGTTACTATTCAATCTCTACCACCTGATAGGTTATCCACTAGCCACGTGGGGTTACTGAGTTCTTGGGATGTGTCTGGTCCAAACTGAAATGTGCTGTGGTATAAAATAAACACTGGATTTCAAAGACTCAGTATAAACAAAAAATATAAAATATCACGTTGATAATGTTTACAACGGTTAGATGTTCAAAGGGTAACAATTTAGTTATATTAGGTTACATAAAACCTATCAGTAAAATGAAATTCAACTCTTATCTGGAAAATTTTAAATCACATATGTCGTTTACATACTAGTTCTATCATACAGCTTTATAAAGTGACTCAGGTGACTGACTGAAAATTATATCACAGTTCTCCAACACTGAACCAGCAAATCCTAAGGTGAGTGAGGGAATGACAAAATGAGACTCCACTTTGGAGAAGGGAGTAATCCGTGGGTCCCCTGAACAAGTGGGGAGGAGGCAGGAGTCGGGCTTTCACAGGGTGGGAAGGGGCGTCCACAGGTTGTACTGTAAACAGCACTATTTACACTGTTTGGCAAATGAAACTCCAGGACCAGAAAGGAGAGAGATTTCCAGACCTGCTGATGCCTGCAGATTGCAGCAAATGAGAGGTACAGGGAAGAGGGAGCCGAGAGAGGTTTAATGAATGCCCCACAAAGGTATTTTAAGTTTGTTTGTGTCAAGTGTTATCTTCAGGTCAAGCAGTCGCATTTATTATTAGATGCCTAGAATCTTTGCTAAATGAAAGAATGAATGAAATGATTACATGGTGGGGGGGGAGACCTAGTAAACCTACTGCACTAAACTAGAAATGCCCACGAAACAAAGTGGAGAGATTGGACATCCAGAAAATGGAGGAGGAACTACTGAATAAAGGAGAATAAAGGTGGAGAGATTTTTGGACATAAGAGTAAGGAAACGCTGAAATGCATAGTAGTATTCGTGACTCTCAAACCACTGGAAGGTTCACAAGGATTATAAGACGTGGAGTGTGACAGGGTCTAGGCCAGTTTCTACCCTTCTGCAGCTGAGGGAAGTTAATCCGTGGCTTTCTGAATCTCAGGTTTTGGATTTGTATAAGGAAACTTGGGAAAGAATTCTAAAATTCCAGGAGCCTGTAATACCAACGACATGGGAAAAATAAAGGATGCAACTGACCACTCCGAAATCCTCAGGAAGCCCTTTGATTGATTTAGCATCAAGGAGAAAATGCATGTGAACTTCAGCACTTCTCAACTAGGAGTGATCTGGCTCCCCAGGGGGTGGGTGTTTGGCGGGGTCCGGAGATGTTTGTGGTTGTCCAGAGTTGGGGGTGCTGCTGGCATCCAGTGGGTAAAACCAGAAATGCCGTTAAGCATCCCACAGTGCACAAGAAAGCGCCCCAAAAGGAAGACTTGCCTGGTGCAAAATGCCAGTAGTGCCAAGTGTCCAGAGTAATGCAGAAATCGCATTTCCAGAAGCTGCTAAGGGCGGGGGGGGGGGGCAAGAAAATCCCAGAAATACCCAAGTGCTGCACTGCTAAGGCAAAACCGCTTGTATAAGTCTTAGGCTTTAAAAAAAAATGAAATAATACCTAAATAAATTATTCACCCCTGGCTGTCCTATCTCAATATCACTTCAGAAGTTTTGCTAGAATTCCTCTTAAGAAATCATCTCTAAGAAAATGAGAAAAATAATTCAAATTTATATGGGAGATATATGGGCATTTTATGCAGAGGAAGTAAAAATTATGCTTTCTTCTATTATGAGTAAAAAGACTTGTCATAAATTTAGACTGGGTTCATTTCTTTATGCGTAATAAAGCCTGCACACAAGTACCTGAAGAAAAAATAGAAAATGCACCCATTAAAATATTTACCCTTCCAAGTAACCCAAAGTGGTAAGAAATATAGGCTTAATTATCTCCGATTTCCAGCCAGCACAGGAATTTTCAGTCCTACTATCCTTGAAACATAGAGAACACATTCAATACCACATTTAAATCTACTGCTTTAAAAATGTCTTCCTTTGGGCAGCAGACTACAATCAAGTATTCTATATCACCATGAGTTTTAGTACATTAATGATATAAAATATGCTTCAAAGATAGATTCATGATTTATAATAATTGCAACACTCAGCAACTAATAGCCAGAAGCATTTGACTTTTACCTTCAAATATCCTAACTCAAATCCAGTTAAAATACTGTCCGAATCAGCCTAAGAGCTTTTAGAGGAAAATGTTTGAAACAATCATCGTTTTTTAAAAAGGACTCTGCTATTGTGGCCATGTCTGATTTGTTACTCTTCCCAGGTAACACACATTTATTTTGTTAGGAATCACATTAAGAATGGGCTTCAGCAGAATTCTAGCGGCAATATTTTCAGAGACCCAAAGCTGCAAAGCATATACAGGTGCATGGCTCGGAGGGAGGGGGAGGCGGGCGTTAGGGAGCCCCTCCGCAGCGCCTCCCCTTCTGAGGCTGCTATAACCAAGTACTACGAACTGGGAGGCTTAAAAGAACAGACATTCACTCTTTCACAGTCATGGATCCTCGAAGCCTGAAATCGGCGAGGTGTCCGCAGGTGTGGTTCCTTCCGCAGACTCTCGGAAACAATCTGTCCCGAGCCTCCACCCGAGCTTCCGGCAGCTGCCAGCACCCGTCACGGCTCCTTGGCCTGGGGCAGCATTGGCTCCAGGACCGGCCTGCATCCCTCCATGGTCTTCCTCTGTCTCTCTCCGCCTCCTCTGCGTCTGTGTGTCTCTCTGTGCGCCCTCTGCTCTTGGAAAGGCAACCGTCATCAGCTTTAGGTCTCCTCCTACCTCCAAGCTGATTTTCTCTCTAAATCCTTAACTAATTACATCTGCATTTCTATTTCCATACCTAATTATAGCTGCAAAGAGCCTGCTTCCCAAGGAGGTCACATTCTGAGGTTCTGTGTAGACATCAGACTTGGAGAGGACACCATTCTACCCACCGAGGTCACCATGCCTCCCCTGCGGTCCACTCCTTCGTTTAAACAAAAGTCCATCTGTGTCTCCCTCCCATGTTTTCCTTATGGTTCCAAGCCTGGAACTACATACAGACAACTCTTCCCAAGGGCCCATTGTCCCATCCATAAAATGGCAATGGTATCAACAGATGTCAATCAAAGAATCCAGGCTGACTTAGCATAAGGTGGTCAATGAACCAGTTTGGGCTTTTTCAGAAACTACCTGGGGATGTTAGAGCTAAGTGATTTAACTTCTTCACATCTGTGTTATCAGGAAGGTAACATGAATTAGCCCTGATAAACGGTACTTGGAGTTTGATCCTAGCTCTTCCACAGAAGAACTATTATATTTGACTTCAGACAAATTATTCAACTTCCTCTCATCTCAGGTCCCTTATTTCTGAAACCAGAATAGTGGCGTATTGATTTTTAATGATAAAATAAAACTGCATATGCATATGCCTACCACAGTAGAGGCAGTGGTTAGCCTGATGACAGGTTTTCTTTGGCCAGAACAGTGGACTTTATTTTTTTTCCTTTGGATTTAAATAACTTTAAGCACAGAAGAAAAACGTAACCAAGTGACCATAGACACTGCTCTTTATCTCCTTAAAATGGGTTTCTCTATCTTGGGAAGACTTTGAGTTTGTTAGTACAAGGCAGATACACAGCAAATATTCAGAAATGAGCATGCAAACAGAGGCTACCTACCCCAAAACTGACTGTGCGAGTCAGCAACTGGGAAGCATTCACCACCTAGAGAGAGATTTAATTCCATTCTTTAAAATACCTCCACTTCCGGTAAATTCTTCCTTCTCTTTCCTTAAGTTTTATTCATTGGCTTTAATTTTTACTCCTAGGACAATATTAATTAAATCTAATCCTGCATCTACTGCACTGCCTTTCATTTACAGGAATGCACCTGTTGTGACTCCCAAAACATGAGATCATTTCTATGACAGCATCCAAAGGCATAATTGTAAATCACAATTAGTATACATCATTGAATTATCTACCTCACTGCAGGGGAAAGACTGTCCAAGGAAATTTTTATGTCGTAAGATGATTGTATTTCAAGCTTATGAATAACCGGCTCTCCTTTAATATTTTTGTCTTTGTGAGGTAAGATGGAAAAAACCCAATTAGTCACTCCAAATGTGTATAGCAAAATGGACAGAAATACACCTTTGTGCAAATTTAATAAGGCTTCTCCTTTGCCTGTTTTGCTTGAGCTCAAGGTTCATGGCATCAGAGTATTAGACAACTTTCCTTCTCTTTTTCCTTCTCTCTGAACAATAATCATTTTTAAACCAGTCTTAACCCTCGTATTTAGCAATAGCATGTATCGGTAGTAAGCCTTCCCTCCAGCCCTCTCACCCCCAGGCCACCTTGAGGTTTGGAGCTACAATGAAGACGCTAACTTGAAACTACTGACCCGTGGTCCTATGTCAGGAACCTAGAGAACTGGAACAGGGGCTCTCAATCAGCCTTGGTGTTCCTGATATTTAGAAAGCATGGGAAAGAAATAGCGGTCACCTTGGACAGCAACTTCTTGTGTGAAGGTTACAATTGCCACGCGATAATAGTCAGCAATGGTTGTCTGCAATGGTTACAGGATTCTGTAAGGTTTGAAATGCTAAGATCCTTATTTTGCTGACAGCAAAGAAAAAAATTAAATTAAATTAAAACCCCTACTTACTGTTACCAAGCCCTTGATATTTAGGCCCTATAGAAACTAATTCTCTTTAAGGATATGGCAACCCAAAATATTCAAAATGCCCCATCCATTAACTATCGGTGATGAAAAAGACAAAGACACCACTGCCAGGAATTTCCGAAGTACTAATCATTGGATTACTAGCAAAAGTCCCTGAAGTTAGTTGGATTATGCTAATTTATCAATTACAAATTTAGAAAACAGATTCTAGTATGGCCATAGGGTTTCTAAATTAATTTGTCAAAACCTACATAAAAACTACATGTGCGTTGTATACAAATACAGCAAAGCAGGAGAAGAAGGGATAAAAATCTCTTGGGATCTCAAGCATCAGAAACAACAGATGGTGAAATTTTGGATTGTGCATAGCACCTTTCAGACAACCAGACTTATGGCAATGGACAGTGAGGTGATTACCGACCCCAGATGGCATGACTACTGTTCTAGTCAAGGCAGCATTTTGTAGTTATTCTGGCCAATGGGACGTTCCGCCATCAGGTCAGCCCTGAGAAGTTCCCCTGTGCTGCTGAACTGAACATACTCTCCAGACTTCCTGACCCTCCTTACCATGTAATTCCTCCTGTACTTCAAAAGGCTGGGGAAGTTAGTCCACATATAACCACATTTTATTATATATAATAACTAAATTCATGTAACTCAGGCTTAAAACTCCTCATCTTTAATAAATCCAATTCAAGGAAAATGAATTTTCTCCAACTTGATGATAGATAGTCAATGCATATAAGTTTTTAGAACAAGGGATCCTTATTAGGCAAATGTAACCAAATACATTTAAGAGATCTTAAAACATTAAAATCATACATGAATAGTCAAAGTAACTTTTCGTAAAGAAACAAAAAGGAAAATATATATTTAACAAAAATCAGTCCTTGGCTCTAGTGCACTAATGACTTGTAAAGGTGCCAAAGGGTGAAATTTAAGAATTAAAACAAATGACTTAAAAAGATGATAATTGTAGTTATAGGCTCTTAGAAAATTATGCGTCTTCAGTTCAAAACTTTCAGTGTATAATTCAAAGAGAAAATGAATCAACTCGAAAATTTCTAATAAAAATCCTCAGAACTAGAACTAAAACAAAATCCCTTCACATGTTAAAAAGAAACTACAAATAATCTGCAGCTAACATTGTTCTTAATGGTAAAAGACCAAATAAAATGCTCTCTACCTCGGATGAGTAATAAGACAAAGACATCCACTCACTATTTCTATGCAGTTCTAGTCAACATTGTGCTAGAGGTTCTAGGCAGTGCAATCAGGAAAGGGAAGAAATAAATGCATCAAGATTAAAAAGGAACTAATAAAACTCTTTCTTTACAGCCAACATGATCGTCTACATAGAAAACCCAATGGAATCTACAAAGAGGTACTAGAACTAATATATGAGTTTACTAAGGTGCAGATAAAAGATCAATATGTAAAACCAATTGTATTTCTACATTCCACCAACAGTTAACTATTGTTGATAAAATTTGAAATTTTAAAAAATATCATTGGTACCTGAATAAATATTTCTCTCAAGAGGACACAGAGATGCCAATGAACATGGAAAAAGATGCTCACCATCTCTAATCATCAGGGAAATGCAAGTTAAAACCACAGTGAGATAGTATATTAACTTTTAGAAATTAAACCAGAAGCATAGAGAAAAAGTTCCTATGCAAAGTTAATTTAATAGAAAGTATTATCATCAACATGTGGGAATATGTCAGGGCTACATTAACATGCAATAATAATTTTTTAATTGATGAGACTATTGAAAAGTTATAGTTCATTTATACTTACTTTTTAAAATCACTTCATCAGAAACACCTGCTTTATCTAATTAGGGCTTCACAAGTCCTGCTATATTAATAAAAGACTCACATTTTTAAGAAATCAAAATCTGGTTTTAAAACTTCACAATTATAATATTTTACTCTTGACTTCTGGTTATTACCATATATTTCATATTTTTCATAGAAGTTTGGAAGTGCAATTCTAATTTATGTTTTTTATTTTTAAGATTCATAGAGTATTCTGTGTCAGGAGAAATCTGAAATATAAGCACCTGACATTTTTAATATGTCTTATGCTGTGACACAGGTAATTCAATGTACGTGTTTAAAATCATCATTCAGTGTAAACTGAATACAAACAAATCTCGCCTTTTCTCACCATATGTCTGTATTTTATGTAGACAGAGAAATGGTTATGCAGTGCATAGGAAAGCTTCTCAAAGGTAAAATATAGCTCTCTTATAAATTTCCAGGTATTTAATATGTAATTTTCATATGAAATATTGTGGGCTAGAAGCGATAGAGTATATTCAGTGATATAAAATATATGCTCCGCCCACAAGGAGTTCATAATCTAATAAAGGAAATAAACACATAATAGTAAAGTCTATAGGACAGATGAAAATTAGTAATGTAATTAAGCAGCCAACAAGTAATTTCTATACATTCAGAGGAGCTGAAGCGGTTTGGGATGGTTTCCAGATGGGGAATGGAACTTGACATTTTACCATCCTTGCCTGTTTACTTACCAGATTTCCTGCTACAACAGAAGCTTCTGTGATGCTATAAGCTGAGCACTAAAGACACAGGTGCTGGACTCAATCCTTGCACATAGCATGTACTCAATAAACTGTTGATTAATAATATGTGAATAACACAACAAATCTTAAAGGATTTAGGCATGTAAGATTTGAAAACACAAACAAAGGCAATCCAACTTTTGGCAGAGCTAGCAATGTTAAGCAAAAGCACATGGTTGGAAAAGCAAGACTAGGCAGGCCAACGTACTTGGAGGATAAGATGCAAGCAGAACGATCAGATGAAACGGAATTAAAGTGATTAATACAACCCCAGCTGAGACTGAAGGGAATAACATCAGTAAGTGGCCAAGGAAACTGAGCCAGGGTGTGGGCAGTGGAGAAGGAAACCAGTTGTAACCCACTTTCATCAGAAAGAACAAACTGCATTCACCTTGGTAGTAGATACAAAACAAAAACTGGAATGACACAGAGAAGACAGCACGGACCTTGAACAATGATAACGCATAAGGTCACAAAATGTTCCACATCTTATATCATAAGAACTTCCAGCATGTGTTGACTGAGTTGAAGGGGACCATAAAGTGTGGAGAGTTGGGATGCCCAAGTCTTCTGGTTTGGGTGACAGAAACAACAGTCGATGCATTTTCAACATATGGTGGGAGATAAGTATTGACAGAAAAATGATGAGTTATGTTCTTCTATTAAGCACAGATGTGTGCACATTGAACAAGAAATTTCAAGGAGAAAATAATGAAATTTTAAGGCAGACAGCTGGAGAAATCAGAATTAGATGTATTTTCTCACAGAAAACATAAATCAGAGCTTTTGGCTCTATCCAGGGGAGAAGATCTGAGAACAGTAATACCCATAACACTGAAGGAAACTGGAAAGAAAAGAAAAGAAAAAGACTGATGGGAGAAAAGGGAAGATACTCAGGATGCCACAGCACTTAGGAGGCTCAAGGGTGGTTTTCAGGCAGGGTTTGGTCACAGTGCAAATGCCACTAGAAGATTAAAGAGACAGAGCTGACCTCCACAGAAGACAGTGGTAACCTTCGAGAATACAACTCAGGGATGAATATTAGGTTCCTAATTTTAAAGGAGAACAAACAGTGAAGAATTTGATTCAACAGAATATGTATATAGTACAGCCTCAAGCAGTGTCATAAAACAGAAAATTTTAGTGCTTCATGAAAACAGCAGAAAAAAATGGGAGTGTGTGTGTCTAAAATCAGTGTGTATGTGTGTATATTCAGTGTGTATGTGTGAGGAAGGAGTGAGGAGATAGGTAGGAACTGATGTGCATTTTAAGTACAAGAAAATATATTACTAACATGAATGCAGAGAAAACTAATCTAATTAGCAAACTGCAGAACCAGATGATGACCTTTCGAAAAGTATTTCCTCAACATTTTCTGTAGACCTACTTTGTCCAAAATGATAGCCTTTAATAAACACTTCTGGCTATTTAAATTTAAGTTAATTAACTTAAATTAAGTTTAAATTTTACTTCCTATTTCAACTGCTCCATAGCCACAGGTGACTAGTGGCTAATGAAATGAACAGTGCAGATTTAGAGTATTTCTCCAATCTCAGAAATTTCTATTGGGCAGCACTATTCTAGACAATAGTCTTTTGAAAGTATTTAAACTAACTACTAGTTTTCCTGAAATGTGTTGGTATTATAATGGAATCATGCTATTTTTTCAAAGACAAGCAAAGTTTACTTAGAAAGTCCCAGAGGTGGAAGAACAGAGCCGTGGAAGAAGTGAGCCAGCTGAGCTGCCCGGGCTCAGGAAACAGGTGACAGGGGCAGAAGAGCAGTCCTTGCAGCCTGGAAGAAGGGGAGGGGCAAGGAAAACACACCTGGAGGAAGGGGTTGGGGAAAGTGGCTATTCATCCTCTGCGGTCCTTCTTCTCCAGAGGAAGTACAAGCACACACACACACACACAGAGCATTACACCTTGAAAAGCATCAATAACAAAATCCAAAACAAAATCCAAAAACAAAATCCAACTTGCACGGAACCATAAGCCTTGATTACAAATCACTAGAAACACATTATAACCAGTCAGCATCTTCTTTTTCGGTTGTTCTCCCCGACACGCCAATGCATTAAGCATTTTCAGTAAACACATTTCACAGATGAGCTTTCCAGGTGGGCAGACTGAGGCCTAGTGTGAGGAAGAGTTATGACGAATGTCAGTGTGCTTCTCTCTCTCTGAAGCCCCTTTCGCAACAGCCAGAGCTCAGTCTGCTCCCTCCGCATGAACTTCCAGAGATAGCATTTCCTTTCGTCTCCCTGACAGGTGTCCAAAACCACTCCTGGGTTATGCCAAATGCTGGCTGAGACATCAGCCAGGGACCAGATACTGCCTACTAGATGTGTGCTATACACCTAGGTGGTATCTCATCTGACTCAATTAAGCATCACACTATTATGACATGAAAGTGTACTTGAATATCCAATTTTATATTGCTTTTTCTGCCAAGGAACCAAATGAAAAGTATTCGGCAAGGCATCCTCTTCAGTTTTCCTCTCTACTGGCTACAAAAGTCATACTGATATTTATTTGTATGTGCTTAATAATGTCATATTCATAAATGCATCTAGAGTGAGCTCCAGCAACTCATGGGATAACCTGAATAATATCACATAACATGTTGAAGAGATGGGAAGGATGGTAAACTTGGCAGAAGAACCACTTCCCCAACTTCTTGCGGTGGAAGACGAGATTTTCCTGGCACACGACTCCAAAGGAAATTCTGTAGAGCATTTTAGGAACTTACAAGAATAAAGAGAGTCAACAATATTTGACAAATTTTCATTCTATTTCCTGGTGAGTTTGTTTTAAATTTTCTCCTTTTTGCCAATTGTGTTGGCTCACTGCACTGGTAAAAAAAATATGTAGTAGACAGGTAAAAATATATGTATCTATGTGCAGCTACTACCACCAAAAAGGAACAGGCTCCATGATTCCCTGGAATTGTTATCTCATTACTGATGTCCCTGCCTTCCATCCAGTGACCCACATGAGTAACCTCCTGAAATTGCCAAGTCCTTCCCAAGTTCTCCCTGCCTTCACTCAAGAAACTCATTAAATTCAACATCCTCCAAGAAGTCTTTGCTTCGGTCAGTGAGTTTAGAAAATTGATTTTCTTCACCCATATCTTCTACTTTCTGTCATTTCCATTCAGATAATATCTCAACTATATCCACAGTGGGGTCCTGCTTGGCCATTCCATGTGCCACCAAGTGTCATTAACTCAAGTCACATCATTGTACGTCATTTTCATCACAGCACTTACCATTATGGGAAGGTAAGATGTGTATGTGTGTGTGTGTGTGTGTGTGTGTGTGTGTGCATTTTATACACACACAAACATATATGAAAGTTTATAATATATGTGTTTATTGTATGCTTCCCCAAATAATTGGAGCTTCATGAAAATAAGTCTTCGCCTGTTTTGCTCACCACACTATGCCTGGCACATGACAAGCAGTCAAACATTTATTGAATGCAATCCAACGGAGCCTTTCGATCTAAATTCCAGCGCACAGTGAATTCAGGGGACAGAGATACACATTAAATGATGCCACGAGGAATCAATCAAGCAAATCAAGAATGTGGGTGATTATACATAATAACAACCTTGAACTCTTCAAAAAGTCAATATCATGGAGAAAACAAAGTGGAAGAATAATTCTAGATTCAAAGAGACCAAAGAAGCATAAAATCAAAGTTATTTGCATGAATCTTAATAAGACCTTCATATGGGGAAAAAAAACACTACAAAAGGACATTCTTGAGAAAAATTCAAATATTTTTGAGGAGGATTTAGATATTCAACGATCTATTGTTATTTTTTAGGAATGATGATGATATTGTTGTAATTTAAGCAAATGTCTCTATTGTTAAGATTCACGCTGAACTATAGGTGAGTAATATTTTTAAGTATCTGCAATTTAAACTTCCAAATGCAATGGCAAAATAATGTGTGTGTGTGTATGTGTGTGTGTGTAGACAGAGAGAGAGAAAGAAATAGAGCGTCTGGAGTAAGAGCCCAGACGTCAGGATCCTGCCAATCAATTCATTTCCCATGCCCACACTAGGGTGCCACACACAGAGCGATGATTACTAAATAATTCAAAGGTACCAAAAATGCAGATCAACTGCCCATTCAGGTAAGCCATGGACCCTAAGCACCTCGAAAGAGACCTTGAAACCAGCCCCAGGGGAGCTGGCCTGAAAGGAACGGGAAAGCTGACATTGGAAAACGAAGTCAGGCTGGTTCCGTTCTGAAAAGCTCACACTACTTCTGCCAAGCCTTAAGTAAAAACACCATAGTCACGAAGAAGAGCGCCTTGCGGCCCCAAAGGACAGACTTAAACTAATGAATTCCTCATTTCTTTTGACTCTCCAAGATGGCTCACTAGACTATGAATGGCAAGAGAGCAAGAGTCTGACCATTTCTTCATACTGCTGCATTATCAGTGCCTAAAAAGAGTGCCCGGCGCATAGTAGGTAGCCATTATCAGTGCCTAAAAAGAGTGCCCGGCACATAGTAGATAGCCAATCAACGTTTGTAGAATGAACTCATGGATAGAATTCCAGTAGAACAAGATTTTTCCAATCTTCGCATGTGCCAGAATCACTTGGAGCACATCGAAAACATCGATTGCTAGACCTCACCCCTAGAATTTCTCCTTCAGGAGTTCTAGGGTGTGGCCCACAACTATGCATTTCTAACAAGCTACTGCATAGTGCAAACGCTACAGGCCTAGGGGCCACAGTTTTAGAACCGCTGAGACAGAAAATCTCTCTTTTAGCTTTCCCCTTGCTTCGGAAAGCTACTGCTTCAAAACTGAGCACTGTACTAGGCAGTTAGTTCTTTTGTATACGATACTGAATGTACCTCATTGTTTATTTGACAAATAATCTTCTTATGGTGTTAAGAAACATTGGAGCTTGAGTTCAGGTTACCCAAAATTCAGACACTTTCCCATCAATCAAGCCAAATATTTACCATAAGTATTTTTCTCCCTGCCAAGGGAAGCAAGAATTCCCTATTAGCAGCTCAGCATACTGCTCCTCCAGCTCGTATTTGCGCATTTGGAACGAGGCTGGGAAGATACACGCTATCTTTTTGCTGCACAATTGCTCCGTGAAGCATGTCTGCCTCCAGAGAAATCAGGTGCCTCGTGCACAGCAGAAATTTATGTTAAAGAAAGTCTGTTTATGAGAGACGAATGTGTACCCAAATTTATCTCCCAGTGACAACTCAGGAATCTAAAAAATGTTCAACTTCTCCCCTTGTGAGTTGCTTGGAATTGCCATTTTTCAAGTCAAGAACACCTGTTTAGTGCTTTTCTCCTTGCCCTCCCTGGTAAATGGACCTGCCAGGAAAACAACATCTGAAGGCTTTAATGAATAAGAAATGCAAAGTATTGACAGCTTTCAGCACATTATACGACTCTGACCCTGTCCCCCTAATGAGGCAAGATCAAAAAGGAAGAAAACAGTTGCGATATTGGGCTCTAGAGTTTGTTTTTAAACGGCTGCCAATGAGCCGAGATAGAGAGGACCACTCTAGTGGGTGCAGTCATAAGCAATCTGCACGTTGCTGGGCAATAACATACAGAGATGACTTTGGTAAGCGAACAACTAAAGGTTCGATGCTCAGCATCAGGCATCCTTCCGGGTAAAATTCCATCTCGACTGTAAGGCACTTGAGCAATCAAATTGCTACCTGTGCCTTTATCATGGGGCCAGATCTCACCCTATACACATGTTATATATATATATATAAAGTAACAATTTAAAAAAGCCTGAGCCACATAGTGAATCTTACTCTAATCAAAGTATAGATTTTGAGAACAGAAAAGGAAAATACTGGTTACAACCAGGTGGGGACCAAGTGGGATGAGAATTCAGGGTGACACGAGCTTTGCTCACCTGACAAGCTGTGAAAGGGCACCTACTTCGTGCCCATCACTGACCTTGGTGCAAATATTGATTTGATGGTAAGTACAACTGTCACAGTGCCTGAGTGCCTTTGCAGACCTTGGTCTTGTCATACGGACAAACAGATCAACACATCAGTGGATACGTAATTACAAATTAAGAAAAGTATATGGGAAAAAGTGAATAGAGGGCTTTCGTTCAACCACCACTGGCGGGGCAACGGCAGTAAGCCAGGCCCTGTGGCTTGCAGGATGGGCAGAATGTTGAGAACCAGATGAGGCGGAATGGGGGGAGGGAGGGAGAATGGTGGTCTGTGTAGAATGTGTAACAGGAAATGTATAGGATAGAGGTTTACAGGTAAGTCAGAACTGGAAATGAGGTCGTAGAAGGTTCTGAACTCTGTACAAGAGAGTTTGGGCTTCATTTTCTCGTGCAGGGGCCTACGAACAGGGTTTACAGAATAATTCATCCATTGAGGGTAGTGCAGTAAAAACACGTTAAAATATCTATTTCTTACTTAAGGCATCGAACACAGTAATCAGTGTGGCTTCCCTACTTAGTTCATATGTCGAATGGACACGATCTTGAAAGGAATCTCGACAGAGGGGGTGTGTTTTCCTCAGTCTCGCCCTCACCTGCAGTACTTTGTAGCTGCTCTGAGACGTTATCAGTGTGGGTAAGTTTAATTAGAACTCTCGTAATACTCTATAACAAAATGTGGACTCGTCAGGAACATCTTATATATCACTCAGATGTTTGTCCGTTTCCTCAATTTAAAGACGAATTGTACATTTATCTTTCAGAGAGATGATTTCCCAGTTGCTGGCCTTTTCTATGGTAATAATAGATTTAAAGTATCATACATGCCTTATCTGTCTGTTCAAGTTAAGTGTAAACATTTTAAAAACTAAGAAAGTAACCGTTTTGGGGAGAGGAAAAAAAGCTCTGGAGAAAACATTTCAAATACCAATGAGAATTTTTTCATATTTAGAAATGTTGATACCAAAATAATTTAAGAATGCCCTATATTTAAACAAATATATATCAACACATTTCAATTTGGAAATGAAATTTTCTAGTTTGTATATGAATCTTCTAAATGAGTTTCAGATGGTTTAAAGTCATTTGTTATAATATGAAAATGCTTAATAATTCATTTACAAGATTAATCTGCAAGAAAACTGATTAATGTTAAAAAAATAAAAATGTACATGTCAAATTTCAGCCAAAGACAACACGTGTGCACAACCGGCAGAGCAGATTGGGAAATGAATTCCATGACAGTGCAATACACAACGTATTCTTTCATAGGTATACTATGAGACAATTACTTTTTAGTTACATCTATGAGACATATCAAAATAATCTGGATATAGTCCAAGATACTCAAAATATTACATCAAAGTATTAAATCAAGACTTTCACAAAATGATGTGTATAACTTCATCACTTTCTGTCTTTGATAGTATTGCCTTCACCATCACCATCACCACCACCACCCCCACCCCCTCCACCACCACCAGCATCATCGGCATCGCCAGCATCGCTGCCCCCACCACCATCAGGACGGCTCTTGTCACATTCCATCCTCACTGCCTTGGGTCAGCCCCCTATCTTACACTGCAACAGTCCCTGCCTTCAAAGAGTTTTCATTCACTGCTTTGGGGGAAGAAAGAGTGAAGAAAGAGAAAAGAAAGAAACCTCACATTGGACGTCGCTCTGCCTCTGCATCCTTTGCCCCACCCACATCACAGCAAGTGGCACTCTTAGGGGCTTTGTGGTATAAACCATCTGGGGCTTCATCTACCAACTTCCTTAAGAAACCCAACGCCATTAATAACTTTGCTCTCCTTGACTATCAATGATCATTAAACTTTTGTTGATGGGTTATGAACACATCAGACCTTAATTACATCTCAAAGGGGAACAGTGTTTTTGGTTAGCAGCTAACTACAGCCGCTGAAAGAGATGTTCCTTCTATCTGTAGAAGTCAGCAGGGGAAGGAAGGAATCTGTAAGCAGCCCAACTACTGAAAGTTTTTCTTCCAGAACTCCCACCCATAACATGCCTCCTCAGACACGGGAGCGATTTTCTCCAGGCCACTCGTGTCACTGGTGCCGAGTTTCTCTTTACAGCAAGGCATCCCAATGGCATTTTGTCCTTTCCTTCAAAGGAGCCAGAATATCTGCCTCGTTTTCTCCAAACTATTTACATCTCGGGCAGTGTCCGATTATTTCTTGCTCTCACGCTTGGCTACCTCCATGTCATTGACAATAAATCAAACTTACCTGAAAATCCCCAAATGTAGCCAGAAAAAGAATCTGATTTTTTCTTCAAAAAACGAAAGCACACACTGGCCAATCATTGAGACTACTCTGCACTTCTAGAGCTAAGGAGCCATCCCCATCACCTCACAGTGTCCCCTATCAGTTCTCTCTGGTTTTATTAGAACCTTTTCTCTTTCATTAAAATAAAAAGCCCCTGAAAAAAACTACAGTTATAGATTTCCTGAAACCCACAATTTATGGCTGCTACTTGCAAACTTCAAAAGCTCTTAAAAATAGTACCGGCTCTATTATTCTATATTATGGTAATTGTAGTAAAGATTTAAGAGGCACTTTAAGACTTTTTAGCTCTACAGTCTCTTTCTGTTCCAATTTCTTGCTTAGGCATCTGGGAAAGAAGCCTTACTTAAAAGCTTTACCCTCTGGCCTCTGATATACAGCTCCCCTCCTAACGACAGTAACTAGACCTCACCGCACAATTAGGGAAGCGAGGCCTCCAATTAGAGCGCAGCCAAACACGGGACAAAGCACATCTTTCCAGAAACCCACTCCATTTACATGCACCTGACAATAATCAAACTTTTCCTCATGTGCCATATACCTTTGACCCTTTGGTTCTGCTCCACGTCCCCTTGTTCATGCCCTACCCCTCCTTTGCTCCCATAGGAAATCAGTGAAGATAATCACAAGATTAAATAACTTCAATGCCACTGCTAACACGTTCAAGGCCATTAATATAACAAATGCCCAAGTGGCCACAGGGATTTATGCAGTATTGAAATTGAACTGACCTCATCCCATCTTCCACGTACAGCTGTTCTTGCTAGTTAACCTGTGTTTTTCTCTTGTTGCCTAGTTTAGGATGGTGACAATTCAAAACACCCAAGGAAATAGCTAATGGAATTTCCACAGCTGTGAGCATGCACAAAATCCCAGTCTAAAGGTTGTCCCAGCATTGTCCTGTATGTTCAGTGCCCCAAATGGGATGAGCATTTGAAACAGAATCCCCTCTACATGCCACACTGCTCAGTGGCCTTTTCCTTGGGCACATGCCATATGGAAAAACCACACACTCTCAGCTTCTTCCCTTCCCTCCTTCGGGATTTCAGCAGCAGCTGGACAGCACAAATCTCCTAACAGTCCCCACCTCTGCAAAGGCCAGAGCCAAATCCCAGACTTCCCTTGTTCTGACAGGAGCCCTCCTACTACAAAACCTCAGTCTTTTACTGTGTCAACAGTTATGGGCTTAGGGGGCCTTTCACATGAACTTCCTCACTGAGCGTGTAGTTTCCCGATTGCCAGTTTGCTTCCAAAGCGAAGGATAGCGCTCGCACACACACCTGCAGTAAATAATCTTAAGTGTTTCCGCTCTGTTTTGCCTTGCTCCAAGTTTCCATGTAAATTTCAGAAGCGCGAAACACACAGCGATTCCTGCCCACTGGTATTTTATGATTTTAATTTGCTCGGAAGCTCTGAATTTCATTATATTTTCCCATTTCGTGCATGGGATTTTTACAGTTAACAGATGTTCACTTAATAGAGCCTCCCAGTGAGCAAATCAGTTTTTTCCCTCTGGTATTCTTGTAACTTTCTAGTCCTGCGGTAGCTGCTTTCTGGAGCCTGCCAAGCTTTCTGGCAGTGGGAGCTCAAATGGGAAATGTCTACTCGCTTTCCTTCGGTCTCACTCATCCAACTGAACCCCCTCCTCATTAACACCGTGCGAGAAAGCCTGCGGGGGCAAACACCAGCTTCAGGCACGAGACAGGTTTCGCTCGCAGATGCAAAGATGTTCTGCACCCAATAAATATTTACTTAGCCTGCAGCCACTGCAAATGGCAACATTTTTAACGTGTCCAAAAGACTACAAGAAGAGTTTCCCAAACAACTGCTCTTGACCCATCTCCAACTAATGCGTCGTGTGGAGATTTTTACTTGACTCTTGCCTTGTTTACTTGTCTCAGGACAAGTAAAAGAAGTCACGACACTGAAGCCAGTTCCCTATCAATCACAGGAATTCTGAGATGTCTGCTTATACTGTCTTAACTAGGAAATGTTTGTGGGTGTCTGCGGAGTCTGTTACTATGGGCCGCATTCCGGTTGCAAACTCGACCTAAGAACTTGAATATCCAGTGTCCCACCAGTTTGATTCAGGATACAAAGAATGATTTCTCTTGAGAGTCTGACAGCCCAAATTGTCCAATAAGTAACACAACGACGGGATGCATTTCTTTACAAAGAAATTAAAGATCTCGACTTGCTAAAAGTCCTCACAATTAGTTTTGGGTATGACTCCTCTAAGATTAGGGCTTGTGACAAGTAAAAGATTGTTTTTTTAGAAAAAGGGGGCGATAACAGGAATTTGGGGATGCCGTCAATCTTATCCCTTCTCTCCTCACTGAAGATCCCGGAACGTTGTTGGCAGTGGGCATGTTCATCCTGGAATGCTGTCTGGCGTCCACGTGGTCTGTTCTGACACCCTCACCTAGAATGTTCCTACGCTGAGGAGCAACCCCGTCTGGCTCTGACGTCGACAGCCTCTGAATGAGGCATTCTTCAGAGACTCAGGCAAATCATTTTCCCTCCTTCCCGCCATTCCCCACGACCCCCACCATTTATCCTCAATCGAATTAACATGCATCTTTTCGTAGCTTAGAAATACATTATTTTCCAAATGCCTTACTGAACACGTAGGTAGGCTGAGGTCTTGTGCACTTTCCCAAGCTGTGTGACCCTGGGCTAGCGAATGTGCCTTTCTGAGCACGTTTCCTTGTAAGACGAAAATAATAGGATCTACCATACAGGGCTGTGGAGAGGACTAAATTAGATCTGTTACTTA
Source organism: Phyllostomus discolor (assembly GCF_004126475.2). NCBI lineage: Eukaryota > Metazoa > Chordata > Mammalia > Chiroptera > Phyllostomidae > Phyllostomus > Phyllostomus discolor. Next base: position 29,968,398 of record NC_040915.2, on the reverse strand, counting down.
AAAGAGCTAATAGATGCCTGACACAGTTTGAGGGCTCAATAAATATTGGAAGAGGTGATAATAATACACATTCAAAACAAACATTCCCAGGAAGAAATGCAGCTTTACACGGACAGACCCGAACGGGAAGGCCTCTCTCAAGCACTCCAGCAATAATTTGTGGTTCTGCGGTGATTAAACAGCAAGTTGGCAGTAACGAGCCGGCGACCCGGGTCATCAGCAAACCCCGGGGTCTCCACTGCTATGAGAGCAATTAAATGGTTTTTTGACTCTTAATTGGCAACAAGTTGGTAACCCAAAATTACAAAGAATTTTGTTTATCTGCACCAGCTAATCAATATTCACTGAGTGTGCTTCAGCTCCACACCTCTCAGAGGAATAAAAGAGTCGGTCAGCAGCACAATCTCATTTGTGACGGTGGCGGTAATGTTTTTCTCCCCCTAAATTATTCACCTTCTCAAAAAGCAATTTGATAAATGTTTATTTCTTCATAATAGATTCTAACAACTGCTGATTTGTGACCCTGGCTGTGGGCTGAATTTAAATTGGGGAGGAGGTGAGGACTCCGCGAAAATGCCAAGCCAGGGCCACAGACAAGGTCTTGGGGCTGCTTCCTTCTTGCTCTCCGGGGGCACGCTGGCCTCCCCCGGCGCGAGGGCACTAATTGAATTGAAGAGAGTAATAAGTGAGAAGTGCACGCAAGCACAGCCCGCAGGGTGAACGCAGAGGCATCGCGGGCTTGGCAGGAGAATCGGGAGCCCAGCGCAGCGGGTGGCGGCCCAGCCAGGCCAGGGACCTGCACTTGGACTTGTGCTGACAGTGATCTGGGAGCCCAGGGAAACAGGGAGGAATTCTGAGTGCTTTCTGGCATCAGCAAACTTTCCAACCAGGAGACCCCAACTGGAAAAATGATAGACAACATAACAAGGCTATTTTCTTCTTGCTGCCTCCTCTGAAGAATCTCTCTCCGCTGCTCCCACGACTGCCATTTAGATAGTTCCTGTTCGAGGAAAAGCAAATGCTTCTTGCAGGTAGCTGGGTAGGAAGGTGGTAACGCCTAAGGGGCCGTGCTCCTGCTTCCCCATCATCTTGATCACCTTGATGACAAATGGCTGAGAGTTTCTACAGTCTTTTCTCCAAACCTTTAAGAGGGTTTAAATTAAGAAGTGAAGCTCCGTGTGCCCGAAGCAGCCGGACAGAGTGTTATTTCCCTTCACACACGAAAAGGACGGGAGTTAACTCGCGCCGCTGGCTCTAATCCCTGCTGCGTAACCACGTGACGGCAAGTCCCTCTCCGTGAACCCACACACCGCACACCCCAACACCGGGCCTGGCTGCAGCGTGAGCAGATTTCCGGGGTTCATCTCCGTTTGGACTGCAAACTTCTAATCCATCACTCACATTTCCCCTGTTGAAATTCTGGCATAGAAATTTCCAGAAAAGGAGCCACACCAAATTCTTTAATGTAGGGGGTCCTTTTTCATCTTCCCAACCACCACGTTTAACATACACAATTTTTAAACTAATGCAGTAGAATATTATCTCTAAGCGAGGCAGGGCCCCAAGCTTTTGTACTCATGGTCACTGCAACGTTAGGACCCATCCTTTAGATTAGGCTGCAAAGTTAAATCGGTAGAGTGAAGGGATTACAAAGCACCAATTGGTGGTTAGAGAATCACAGAGATGGATATAGCTTACAGCACAGGGAAAACAGTCAGCACTATGATGATAACTATGTACAGGGCCAGATGGGTACTTGAAGAGGCAGGGGGACCACTCTGTAATGGACATGATTCTCTACCCACTGTGCTGTGCAACGGAAACTAATACAGAACAAAGTGAATGGAAACTGTAATTAAAAGTTTAGCCCTGGCTGCTGTGGCTCAGTGGATTGAGTGCCTACCTGTGAAGCAAGGGGTTGCTGGTTCGATTCCCAGTCACGCCACATGCCTGGATTGCGGGCCAGGTCCCCAGTAGGGGACGTGCAAGAAGCAACCACACATTGATGTTTCTCTCCCTCTCTTCCCCTCTCCCTTCCCCTCTAAAAATAAATAAATAGTATCTTTTTAAAAAATAAAAAAAAATAGTTTAAAAAAGGAAATGGAAAAAATACCTACAATAATCAGGAAGAATGAATAAATGAGTGAATGCACTGGGCAAATGCAGCCATGTTTCAGGGATGATAATCACCTCCGCCCTCTCGGCCCAGTGCTTTTGTGCAGAGCACCAACTTCCTGGCCAGGCCCAGCAGCCCCATGGAAAGCCAGAGTGAACTGAATGACTGGCTCAACATCAGAACACCGGGAAGAAAGAGCGGTAGACCACAACCAAGGTCTCCAAATGTCCAGGACAACGTAAGGGACAATTCAACCTTCTCCTGCATCCTTCTCACCCCATTGCTGCCCACACACTCTCAGTACTATAGTCACTGCATCCTATTCTTACCCCAGACAACTGCAAAGAATAAAAGCATCAGGTCTTGATGGACAGACTTAGGGCTTTGCTGTCTGGTTTTAATCCCACCTGTGTCTCTTGCTACGTGTGGGGTTTTGAGCAGGTTGGTTAGATTTCTAAGCATCCGTCTGCTCACACGGAGAGTGGGAATAAATGTCTAATCCACTAGGTTGTTGACACGTAACAAGTACCAAACGGCAGGTCTTCCTCTCCCACTCCTGCCCACACCCCAGGATCTCTGCAGAGCCTGATGTTCAGGACAAGGCACACACTTTGGGAGCTGTCAGCCATGGGGGTTCCCTGAGTCCTAGTTCTGATTAATGAGAAGTGAGCAAAGCTCAGTGGAGCCCTGGCTGGGGCGTTTGGATGTACGTACCAAAGGCATTCATCCCTCTCCTCATTCATATTTTACAAGACCCAGATCAGTCCCTGCACATCCACATTCCTCCCACAGGACAGAGTTGACCTAAAAGTGTAAAGGGAGAACGTCGGTGATAATTTTGCCAGACAAAATAGCACTGGTCAGTCAGAGAGGGGAAAAAGCACTTCTCAGCTGTCAGGAGAGGGCAACTGGAAGAGAAAAGGTGATAACCAAAAATGCTCTTAAAGTATCCAGATAAAGTCATGGAGAAGTCCAAGCATCTGGTTCGATGCTATTTATATTCAAGTAGCAAAAAAGAAAGTACCTTCCCAAAGCCCAGTGTGGTGAGTCACATCAATACTGTGTTCTCCAGCAAAAAAGACAAAAGCCAAGATGAAAGCAAGGATTCCTTTTAGAAGAAAAAAAATAAATATTCATTCCATTTCTTTTTAGTATCCACTACGTGATTTCTGTAGTGCTACATACAGCATGGGGGAAAAGTTGGTATACAGTTGTTCGTGTAGAAAATGGTAACTTCTACGGCTAGTGTTCTGCAGAATATTTTAGGAAAGGTGACTTGCTTTGTGGTTATTTACAGAATTTATTTTTTTACATGTCAGTCTCCCCAAAGCATCTGTATGCTAGTTGAGAGTAGAACTGATTTCTTACTGGTCTTTGCAACCTCAGTAATCATTACATAGTAGTAGTTAATATATACATCTTTTGAATTAATTTATAGAAAGAGCATTGGGGGGAGGTAATAGGGATGGCCAGTCTCATATACCTCTCATGACAGAAGGAAATACCCATTTACATATACACCACTCCAACCATATAATCCAATGCAATGTGACTTAGTTGCAAGTAACAGAAACCAAACTCAAACTGACCTGTACAAAAGAGAAATGTGTGGGCAATGTAGCTAAATCATGGAGTAAGTTACAGAATTGATGGAAGGCCACAAAAATCTCAGACCTGGGGAAAAGAATGTGTAACTCCTTGCTGCTAGGACACACGTTCTCTCTACACTGTTTCTCTTTGCATTTCTGTGACCTGTCGCAAAAATAGAGTAGTCGAAATAGTAGGAAAGACAGGAACCACAGCCAGACAAGGACTCTCATCAGAAAATGTGAGCCTCTTTCTCCCAGTGTCTACATATCAATGTTACTTAAGGACTCTGCTGACCTTTGCATGGTCCATGAGCCCACGCCTGGGACCAATTTCTATTGCCAGAGACATGGAAAATAGAACCAAGGTCTGACCGCAATTCCAGCCATTCCTGTGTTTGGGATCCTAGGTGAGTTGCCCAAAAAGGGGGAGGTAGAAAAGTGTGACGAGCAAACCAGAGAAGAGCGCCACCATCCCCTCCAGTTGATGACACATGACTCAACTCCCAGGCTGTCCAGATGCTCCGCCCTTGGAAACACAGGAAAAGAGGTTTTGTTGTTGTGGGGAAAGCTGTGTATTCCTTTCCATGTTGGCTTCAGGTGTCTTTCTCCCACCATGAACATAGAGCTTTTCAAACAGCAGAGCGAAGGGACATAGAGAATATATACTTAGCTGATTGACGCAAAAAGATGCTGAGTTTGTCCTCAAAAGGCAAATACCTAAGCCCCCTTAAAAAAAAGCCAAGTAACAAGAGAAACACCTGTCTGATAGGTTAACCATGTCAAGGTCTTTATTTCATGTGTCTTTTTCTGGTAGAGAAACACAATTTGTCCCCCCAGACCACCCGTAAAATCTGGGTAGAAAAAGGCTGACTTATATACAAGACTTTTATAATCGCCATAAATCTAACATTATTTAATACTTATCTTCTTTGCCATACCAGGAAAAAAATTCAAAAGATTTAGATTCTACTTTCCCTCTACTGCTTGCTTAGAGTTTTGTGATCACCAATGGAGCAGATTTTTTTTTTTTGAGAAACAGAGAGAAAAAAATGAAGAATTAAAATTATAATTAGAAAAATTGCCTCCATCAGAATTGCACTCCAAGATGCTTGAATGGATGGGCTAACTAAGTTCAGGCATCCATTAGTTCCCAAATTGAATTAAAATATATTGAGTGCTAATTTGGAAATCGAAAGGCAGCCAGCTGGAATAGAAGGGAATCATCTGGGTCTAAGAGGGTAGAGCAGACGACACAAAGCAAGGAAAGTGGATGGCATGTTTGCTGACCTGAAAGAACAAAACCGCAGTCTTAAAAACCACTAGTAATTCATTACAGCCCATTATACTGTTTATTCCAAGCCTGCATAATGGGGGGTCGCTTTTGATTCTCCACAGCGCAACAGCCCCATTCTAACCCTCCTCCCTGCTCCTTCCCACAGGAAGCCCTTTTTCTCTGCCATTTGCTGTGTGCGGCACAGATGACCTGTGGTAATTGCTGAAGACATTTTCACCCATATTTTCCAGCAAATGTAATTTCCTTTTGATGCCGCCATGTCCTCTCCCCGCCCTGCTGTGACAATGAACTCCAATAATCACGCGACTAACATTCAGATAGAGATCAAGTAACGCAGCCAGCTGTATCACAACTTTTGACTTTCAACTTTGTACTTATTTGGGTGCACATATTATCATTTGAGAAAATGAAAAACATATTTTTTTTCTTTAATGAAAATAGCTTTTGGCCTGGGGTGAGGCTGGTGAAATTGTCCTGTGTTCTAAAAAAAAAAAAATCTTCATACAATTTGGCTTTAACAAAAGTCCTTTAAAAAACAGTGAATGCTTTTCTTCACATTTTAAAAGCACCCTATGATTAAAATATGCAAGACTATACTTTCAGGGATCATTCCTATAGTTCATGAAATACTCATTAATTATGGTCCTGAAAAATAGTCCTTATTTTTAGGACTGTCCTCCAAATATTCTGAATCTTTAAAGCAATTTATTTTTTGGAGGAAGAGAAGAAAGTAGAGGAATGAGGGAGGGAAAAAGTATAACATAACAAGGATGGCATGAGAAATTACTCCAAAACTTAGTGGCATGAAACAATCATTTGTTATGTTCGTGGATTCTTTGGGTCAAAAATTTGAGCAAAACACAATGGAGGTGGCTTATCGCTGCTCCCTGTGGGGCTGAACCCTCCGCCCAAAACTGGAAAGCTGAGGTTTGGAAGCACCTGAAGGTGTGCTCACGCAGCTGCCTGGCAGTCAGTGATGATGGCTATCAACTGGAGAACCCAGCTGACGCTAGTGTCAGCTGGAACACAGACATGTGGCCTTTCTTCTCAGCCTGGGCTTCCTCACACAAAAGCAGCTTGGGGCCAATACAGTGTGACCCCCCCTGCCCCCCACCAAAGACTAAACCATGACATGACTTCATATTACTTGTCCAGACGGACACTCAGTGAACTGACGGACTAATTCTCACTGGAGACCAGCCAACATACACAATACACCATTTGAACCAAGGTCGCTGCACACATGATATCGTCTTGGGAAAGAAGGCTGCCTAAGAAGAAAGAATTGACTTTGATAAGTTCCTGGACTTTGAACTGGCTGAATATCTACCCAAAGAACATTGTTTCATACCCAACAAGTCTGAGATAACTTTAAACATGAAGTTTAAGTATTTTCTGTTGTCAGCAGAAACGGGAGTCCAAGAACAACATGAGATCAGACAAAAACCACAAAGACGGCCCTTTTATTTTGATGTCTGAGTTGCAATACATCCATGTTTGGCCCTATTGAACAAGGAATCTGTTCAAATGTTGAATATGTTAAAAAGCAAGACCTTTCTTAGACCATAAGCTACTTGAGGTGATGAACTGTGACTATCTTGCATCCATCTCATCAACTTTGATTGAATACCCACCATGACCAAGGGGTTCTAGTGGGGACTAAAAATACAGACATGAATGGCACAGCCCCTTCCCTCAAGGAGCTCAGAGTCTGCAGTACAGAAAGAAAGAAATTATTCTAATAGGGGAGCCCCATAGGTCCATTCACAAGCAAAGAGATCCCTTCCATGTTTTAAAACCTCAGAGGGAACGCAAGGGCCATCCAAGTTGCACACACACGAGGAACACACACCAAATCACCAGATGGTTTACTATTATCTGCTGTGCTCAGCCAGTCGCGCAGAGCAGCAGTAACATCAGGGAGGTACACGCATACGCCCTGTGGCCCAGTCAGCTCGGCACACAACAAACCACCCCAAACCTGTAAGCCATCTTCCTGTTTCCGGTTGGTCGTCACCTTGAAAATGCACAATTGGAAGAAAGACTGACTCCTAAGCGTGGATGCCTAAAAGGCATTCATTCTCACTCTAAGAAAAGGCCTCAATACTTAAGAGCGTCTGACTGTGGCTCTCTTCCATGAGGTCACTACGAAGCTAGGGAGAGTGGAGAGATGTCAATTAGGAGCCATTGGGAAACCTGGATGCTCCATATTTCACCAAATCTAAGACATCATCAATTATAAGATGCTCCATTTTTTTAAAGATTTTATTTATTTATTTTTAGAGAGGGAAAGGAGGGAGAGAGAGAGAGAGAGAGAGAGAAACATCAATGTGCAGTTGCTGGGGGTCATGGCCTGCAACCCGGGCATGTGCCCTGACTGGGAATCAAACCTGCGACACTTTGGTTCGCAGCCCGCGCTCAATCCACTGAGCTACACCAGCCAGGAATAAGATGCTCCATTTTTTAATTTACCACTAGGAAAGACAAATGTCAAAGGCACTATGACACTGTTCTGAGCTGTCCTCACATCCCAAATTCAGGCCTGTAAAAATATATTTTAAAAAAATCAGTGAGGCTCCCTACTTCAAAGAAGCCCTGATAGTTCTCCAGGGGGGAGTGATGACCAGGCAAGTTCTTCCGACAACCTCACAAGAGAAAGTCTTCCTTAGGTAGGAATGGTCCTCATCGGTGTAGGCTCCCGACTCTTTGGCAGGCCTCTCCAGCCCTGCACGGTCTAGTCTGCAGCCTCTCTGGGCTCTGCTGGGCCACCCTGCCCTCCTCCCACTCTACTCCGGCCTCCCTGGGCTCCCGGCTCATTCCTGGCTCGGCCTCAGACTTTGTCTTTTCCACCTGGAGCTCTGTTTAGCCAGGGCTTCGCCCAGTACGACCCTTCACCTCATTCAGGGTTTTGATCAACCATCCCGTCCTCTGATCCTCCTACAGAAAATATCCTTTCTCCTCTAGCAGTTCTGGTTTTGTAGTCAGCATGACCCTCTACCTCTAACACTTATCCTCCCTAAAATAATTATATATATATTTGTTCTCTGGTATATCTTCTATTTCCATATACATATCATTAAAAATTAGCAGTATGTATATAGTGTTTTATATATTTATATATATATATATAAACACATAAAATAAAAATTAGGTTTGGAGGAAGAAATACATTATTATTATGGACATTTTTATTTTATGCATTATATAGCTCTATAATGTTTGAATTTTTTGACACTGAGTATATATTCCTCTTATAGTTGGGGAAGAACAGGTGGTTTTAATTTTGTACTCATTGCCAGAAAACACCAGATCAGCAACAACGTTCACAATGTAAGAGTAATTTTTAGAAAGTAAACCGTTTTAAAAGTTTAGAAACAGAGGTGAAATATCTGAGCCAAGGAGAATGCACTGGTCCTTTAATTACCAGCACTCTGGCCTTTCATTTCTGGAAAAATTGACAAGGTGCAGGCTGAATGACATAAGAGGGAAGAAGCCCCTTTCTCATTAACTGGAGGAAGAGGGTTCAAAAAGAACAATGGGGTTCGTTGACAGGTCTAACTGCAGGATGTACTGGTCATTAGAAGGGGAAGAAGCAGAATTCAGAATTACAGGCATTTGTTTTATCTGTCATACCTCTTCTTGACGGAGGCGCAGTGTATTAGCAACCAGCGACGAAAGAAGAGTGGCCCAGGAACACAGAGGGAACGGGAGCCGGTGATTCCCCCAGGAACTCAGTCAATTAAATGCAGCCTGGAAGAGATCTAATCTAATATCAAAGAGGCTGTCAGGGGATCAGTTCCCCGGAGTGGAGGGTTAATGATGTAGAGCGTGGCAGCCTGGCCAGGAGCGGAGAGAGAGAAACCGCACCGAGATCAGGTGTGACTAGAAAAGACCAAAATAAAACAAAACAAGCATTTCCCAGAGTAATGGAGGACCTTGGGAGAAACCTTCTGCAGAGGAGTCACAGCATCCTCCGCTTGTAGCCGTCTTCAAGGGGCTGGGTTCTCCCGGGTGTAGCGGGCTTTGCTGGAAGTCACAACTGTGGTACCTACAATCATACTCGGCATTGCAGAATGGCCTCCCTTGCTGTCATTCAGAATTCCTGGGATTTTAACCTAGGAGCTCCCAAAGTAAGTACCTCTTCCACCCGGGGGGCAACTGGAAGGGCATCAGATTAATCCTGAAGTTCTGGGACCAAAGAGCTCTGAAATGAAAGTCCCTGGTCAAGTTGCATTCAGAAATCTGAGTGTGAGTTAATTTCCTACCAGACTATGGGCAAAAATCAGTGACCAACACACACGCAGACAAGGTGAACTACTAAGTGCCAGGCCTTCACCAGCTAGGGTCACCAGAACCTTTCCCCAAAAGGCTGTGAATTTGTGAAAAGATTCTCTCATTATTTCCCAGGTCAAGGGAGAGATGAAGTGAGAAAGGAATATGACTCCTCCAAATGAACAGGCAAACAGACTACTGCCCAAGTTTAGTATTTAATCTTCAAAAGATACTCGAATTCATAGGCCACTTGCCTTTTTGGTTTCATAAATTTCATATTCAGCAATGTGGCAGACTTGGTATCTTAAACACCTTTAAAAAGTTTTTCCTTATTTATTTCTAGAGAGAGGGGACGGGAGGGAGACAGAAAGGAAGAGAAACATCGACGTGCGAGAGAAACATAGGTCGGCTGCCCCTTGCACATTCCCACCTGGGAACTTGGCCCACAACCCAGGCATGTGCCCTGACTGGGAATCGAACCAGTGACCCTTCATTGTGTGGTATGATACCAACCCACTGAGCCACAGCAGTCGGAGCCAGACTCGATATCTTATATATATTTAAAGTTCATTCCACCTGTTCATTCCTTCCCTTTCTTCCCTTGTCCTTCCAGGAGTTATCCTGATAATTAGTATTTCTTTTAGCTGTGTACACTAATTAAATTTTGAAAAAGACCCACAATGCCCTTTAAGCCTTTGAGATATGCTATGCTTTTCATTTTGCTTAATTATTTTATTTAACTATTTTATTAAACTCTGTGGTGATTTAACTTTTTCATAATCAGTAAATGTTAAGTCAGATAATAGAAAGGCAATATGAGAAACAGAGAGGCCTTTGTTAACCTTTGCCGGAATTACTCTCTTTGATGGAAATCAAAGAACAAACATCTCAATGACAGAGCTGTAATAGGCCTTTCAGAAGGAGAATTTTTTTTAAAAAAAACGTGTATTCCTCAAAGCAGTCACAGAAGCTTTACCATTACTTTGAGCTTAACAGGTCTAAAAATTGTAGTGAGGAAAGGATAAACTACTTTTCCCTTTTGTTTTGCTTTTTTAAACATTTTTAAAATAATTTATTTATTCAAATCAGGATCAAACTCAAATTTATTAATATTTATTAAGCAATAAATCTCTCAGGCCTTTTAAAATCTATACAGTTAAGATTTCCCTTTCCTTCCTCTCTCTCCCTCTCCCTCTCCCTCTCTCTCTCTCTCCACCCTCCCCTTCTCTCTCTTTCTCTCTCTCCTTATTCCTCCCTCTCTCTCTCTCTCTCTTCTTCTCCCTCTTTGTCTTGCACATGCACGCATGTACCCACTTAACTCTCTTTCATTTGTCTTGTCCAGTTTCCCAAAGTCTGGGTTTTACTAAGTACAATATACACCTTTGTTCCCTGGATTTCCTGTCAACTGAAAATTGGAATTAGAAGTTCAGTCAGGTTCAGGTGCAGCTACTTTGGCCAAAACAATCATAATGCACACAATAAAGCACACATTGTCCAGTTGCCAGTCTTCTTACGATGCTAATGTGACGGACGATCAACACCTAGGCCTAGTGATTTATTCGTGGACAGGAAATGTTGACACCCCATTCCTGTCAGTATCAATTCATTTCTTACCTAGAATGCTTTCTACAAGATGAATCCTCCACTCATATTACAAGGGGGGTAGGTAGATTTACATAATACAAACAAATAACACAATAATTAAGAATACAAAAATAAACTCTGGGTCTTGTGTACTCACTGATGACTGTAAACCTACTTTGCCCACCCCTGTATATTTGATTCTCCTGGGGTATGCTTTATATTTATACAGGAAAAAAGGACAAATATTTGCAGGTATCCTTACATCTGGAAGTAGTCTCTTATAGGCAGCATTATGGGTTTTGGTTTTCTATCCACTTTGCCACTATATGTCTTTTGATTGGAGAATTTGGCTCATTTACATTTAAAGTAATTAATTATCGAGAGGTATGTATTTATTGACATTTCGTTTTCTGGCCGTGTTGTAGTTCCCCTCTGTTCCTTCCTCCTCTCGCTTGCTCACCTTGTGGTTTGATGGCTTTCCATAGTGTTGAGCTTGGGTTCCTTTTTCACTGTCTCTTGTGTCTGCTATAGGTTTCTGCCTTGTCAGAGTCCCTCTCTGCTGTGGGAGTCCCTCCACCCTGGGAGGGAGGTTTGGGGTGAAACCACGCCTCTGCCTCTCCTCCCAGCCTTGATGTGGCCCCTTTATCCTTCGTTGTAGAGAAGCCGTTTAGCTAGTTTTCCGGTCTCTTCCACAGGACGTTGTTCATGCATCGCTGTAGAGTTTTGCCCATGGGAGGAGCTGCATTCAGGATCTCCCTGCCACCTCCACCACAAACCACCTCCACTACTTTTTCCTCTTAGAAAAAAGAAAGGCTAACTCTTCTAGAACACCATTTAGAAAGCCTAGCGGGTCAGTTTACTCAGTTGTGCATAAACAGACTCTAAATATTAAAGACCTTTCAGAGGTGGCTCCTTAATATTACCTGACACCGAGGTCCAGGACTAGACATTGTTGAGCAGAAAAAAAGGAAGAAAACACAAATGCTCACGTTTGCAAATTAAAATGAGTGCGAGTTTGCCTATAGCCTATTTTCTAATTCTGAGAGTACCAGTGCATTTGGGGATGACATTTTCTTAGCACTTACTAAATAGTGCACATGGGGCTCACTCCCCTACATTTGTTAGCACATTCAGTGTTCACAACAACACCGTAAAGAAGTTACTGCCAGCATCTCCACTCTACAGAAGGAAACTGAGCCTAACAGAAATTTAAAAAGTGGTCCAACAAATCATCACAGAGGAAAATTTTGGAGCCATAAGGGAAAAAATTAAATAATGAGAACTGCAAAACATTTATGTTTTTGGACAACTGATCAGAGGCCAAAAAGCCATTATGCCTCTTAAAGATTATAATATACAGCAACTCAAATATGCATGATCTCAGAAACACTGTGAATTCCAACCACAGAACTCAGAATAAACCAACAATAGCAATGAGGGATTTAACACCAAGGGAAAACTGCACACAATTAATATTAACAAGTTTGCATGGACATTTTATAAAACCATATTTATGAGATTCAGAATCACAGACACTCTGGATCATGACCCCAGAAGTTTTGTGATAGCAGTAAAGCAGGATCTGATTAATGTGAAACTAAACTGTCACATTCATGCCCTTTTATTTGACAATCCATCATGTAAATGCAACAGAACTAAAACAAAGAAATTTGTCATTGTTCATGGTATTCGGCTTGGAACTTTGCTACAGACTCAGTATTCACAAGATCTGTTAAAAGTCTCTTAACAGTCAAGCCCCCAAGTCCTCAGCCCAGGCCAATGCCCAGTAAAAAGAGCAGGGTCGTGATTAAACCTGACCTATAGGATTTTCACATTCACCTACTAACATCCTTTGAACCAGTCACAGACTATCTTAACCTCAGCTCCAATACCTGCTCAAGAGAGATGAAATTACTTTTCAACAGGTTAATTTAAAATAACAGGATGAAATATATTCATATGCACACATGCATACACATGCATATATATGTATCATGTCGACTTGTATATATATATACACACATACATACCATAAAAGAAAATGACCAACTTCTGCATAATAACAACCTCATGTGTTTATATAAGCAACAAGCCAAACCCTAAAGGTTACACACTTCAGTTGCCATCAGAAGCAAACAATACCATCCTCATTTCACTTCTCTGTATTGTGACCAACTAGACAGAGGGAGAGATTGCCATGTGAGCACAGAATGGGAAACTTCGGAAGTCTATAAAAAAGCAGGACCTAAAATTTTAAAATCAATGGCATATAAGAGTAATTTAATTTCAAAATGCACCCTGGCTGCTGTGGCTCAGTGGATTGAGCCTGCGAACCAAAGGGTTGCCAGTTCAATTCCCAGCCAGGGCCCATGCCTGGGTTGCCGACCAGGTACCCAGCAGGGGGTGTTCAAGAGGCAACCGCACATTGATGTTTCCCTCCCTGTCTTTCTCCCTCCCTTCCCCTCTCTAAAAATAAATAAATAAACTCTTTAAAGTATAAATTTCAAAATGCTAAAGCAAAAACACAATTGAAGGGTAAATGGTTACGCCTATGAAAATAAAAGCATTACTTCATACAGGATATAATAGTCTTAGGAAAATCATTACCTCCTTGCCCCACCCCCCAAAAAGACACAAATCTATCCAAGACAAGTACATTAATAAATGCATAAGGAAAATGGGATATGCCTATTATTTAAGGATATGCCTATTGTTTAATCAGTCAAGTACGCTAAGCAGTTCTTGCTAAACCTTGTGCTGTACTAGCAACACCGCTCTAGCCTTCAAGGGTCATTGTCAGCTACACACAGCAATACCTATCTATACCTTCCTGCCCTCCCATCCATTAGTAAGTGTTTTCCTGATAACTCATTAATAAATCTAATCTAAGAGTTATCATAGTAAATACACAAATACACAAATCTAGTCAGTTATCATAGTAAATACACAAAAAAGGTAAAAATTTATTCCACAATAGAAAAATGAAAAAAAAAACACAAAGTGAAAAAGGTATCTGCACCCTCATGTTCATTGCAGCATTATTTACAATAGCCAAGATATGGAAACAACCTAAGTGCCTGTCGGCCAATGACCAGATAAGTTTGTCCATGGAATATTATCCAACCATGAAGACGAATGAATTCTTGACATTTGCAACAACATGGATGGGCCTTGAGGGCATTATGCTACATAAAATAAGTCAGAGAAGGAAACACAAACACCCTATGATCTCACTCTCACGTGGAATCTTGAAAGAACAAACTCATAGACACAGAGAACAGATTGGCGGTTGCCAAGGCAGGGGTCGGGGCTTGATATTAAAATGGATGAAGGGGAGTCAAAAGGTACAAACTCCAGTTCTAAAATAAATAAGTCATGGGGATGTGAGGTCCTCAGAAAGTGCTTAAAATAAATCAGTTCTCCTTCAGGGGCTCAGCTGTCTTATCACTGGAATAAAAAAATGATTTTAATTATAATTTCTCAGTCTATGTTCCACCCAATGACAAAAGATTTTAGGCAGAAATTTATTTATAATTAATTTGACTTTTCTAAAAAGGCACAGAAAATGTCCCTCAGCACCTTTGAAAGACCTGGCTAAATGACACTTTAAACCTTGCTGTTCCTGCAGCCACAGGATGCATTAAATATTTAGGAGTGAGGTGGCATCCAGTTTGTCAGAACAGCCCCGCTTAAATTATGCTCCCCTGTTACCGATTGTAGCTGATGATTTAATTAAGTGGAGGGAGTGAATTACAATGATCATTAATAAGCTGCATTAATGTCATCAGAATTCCTATTCCCCAGAGTTAGGGGAACAGCAAAAAAAAAAAGAAAAAAGAAAAGAAAAGCTGCCTAGTAAGGAAGTTGGCCTATTTCTCTGAGAATTCATTCTGGATTTTTAGTAATTAGCCTTGTTTTGTTGGGGATGTTAACACTAATTACAGCAACAGCTTCCTTTGGCTTTGTCGAAAAGATCGCTTGGTTACATTTGCAGAGAGCATCAGCATTGTGTAGCTATCCATCGCAAGGTGTCCACGGCTGGTTTGTGTCCTTTCTCCAAGGCATTTGTAACAGTTGTTATTATCATTAAAACTGTGTCAGGTAAATAGAGCAGAAGGACACTAATATGTAAATAATACTAAGTCTTCAGAGACCATGCATGGCAATGACCTTTTGAAAACACTTTATTTTGGAGCCCAAAGGTGGACTCCCCCCCTCCCCCCCCCCCCAAAAAAAAAACAACAAGACAAAACAAACAATAAAAAGCCATTTCCCACCTTCTGAGTGAAACAGAGACGGAAGAACGCCCAGCGGCTGCCAGCCCCAGAACTTCCCTGGCCCTTGCTCAGGCGGCGGACAGACGGACAGACGGTGCTCCTCAGTGGGCAGATGGAGCCCGTGTTCAGCTGGGGCAAGGCCCAGAGCGACCTGCCGATCAAGGTGATTCCTGATGGCCCCGCAAATAAAAGGGGTTTCCGCTTCTCATCTCTTAAGGTAAAAGTGATCTCAGTGATGAGGAATTTTATTTCCACCTCTCCAAGTACTCACACGACAAACCCCGTACCATCTGCACACTGGGGCGAGAGGAGAAGTGGGAATAGGGTGAGTCCTATGAAGGACAACAGCAGCCTTGAGCGATCCTTGAAAAAGAGCCCACATACCAAATGTAACTTCTTTTAAACCCGACAAGAAGCTCCCACAAAGGATATGTTATTTATAGGAGTCTCTGCTTTGAAATGGATTAATACCTGTTCTCAAAGAAACACTAGACGACTCATTCGACAGAAAGGATTAGTTTACCTCTTGAACCAACTCGAGCCACTGTCACCTAGAAAAAAGTGAAGTGACCTGAAAAAAGTACCAGGAGGCCAGGAGACTATATTTGGGGAGGTGGGGGGCGGTGGAGAATGAGGGGGCAACATCGGGAAAATCACAGGCCAAAGAAGCAATCACAGGACGCACCGGTGGAGTCTGCCAATGACAGACACAAGGGAGCTCATAACCACTTTTTCCCAAACACGCAGTACATGCAAGGTCCTGTATTAGTCACACATGGGGAAGAGGAGAGGATGCAGCACTGGACGGACACTGCTCTGCCAGCAGCTTGGCCTCTGTCACCTCGCTTCTCTCTCACCGCAGCCCCAGGAGGTGGGCTGTCGACTTCATGGTACAGGTGAGGAAACGACACCCGGGGCACATTGCTCAAACTTGAGCACTTTGCTCAAGATCAACACCCCGACAACACGGCAGAAGCAGCCCCTAAACTCACTTCTGCTGGCTCACATCTCAAAGCCAGTCCCTACAGGAGAAATACAGACATCATCTCCCCTCCCGGAACTGGTCCCTGGCCCAGGGAGAAAGGAGGTGGATGAAGATCACTGTATCTTACACACGTATGTGTTTGTGACAGGGTGATAAGGGAGGGCACGTGGAGTGCATTAGGAGCTGAGAAATGAGGGGAGATTTGCAAGAAATAAAATTCCAATTGGGCCCATGGTAGATTCTGACATGTGATTCCTGCAGCATTGCAGAAGAAAGACAAAGTATAAACAAAGGAACCAAAACAACAACAACAAAAAAGCATAATGTAGGTTTAGGACACAACGAATAACCGATCTTGGCTTCAGAACAGGGTACAGCACACAGGTGAGCAGGTAAGTGGGTGACTTACAGCATCAGCTCTGGAGTGACGTGGCCTGGATCCAAATTCCAGCTTCACCCATCGTGAGCTGTGTGAACCCATACAAATTATTTAAGCCCTCTCAACCACAGTATCCTCATCCATCAATGAAGAATAATGGTACATATCCCTAGATTGTTTCAAAGGCGAAATGACATGATACATATCAATCCCTTACAACGATGCCAGGCACATAGCAAGTGCGTAAGAGTTAGCTGTTGTTATTATGCAGGGAGACGGGAGGAAATGAGCTTGAAAGAGAAGGTTGGGACCAGACCGAAGACTGTGAATGCCACTGTGAAGAGTTAGACAACGTAGTAAAGGCAACACAGAGAAAATAATGAAAGGTTTCGAGTCAAGGAGTTGTATGATGAGCTATGTGGCAGAAAAACATAATGTATTACTGAGTGAACTGAGAAAAACAGAGAACAGTGTCAGTGAATGAACTAAAACAAAAGACCAATAAGCAAAGACACAGAAAGAATCCCATGAGCACCACTACCACCTGGAGTGGTAGAATGGAATAAATCCAAATGAAGCCATGAAAGTTATTCCGTCATTGTGTAGCGAGTCAGTCCTCACATCCTACTACAGAGGCAGCCTAGGGGTAGGGAGACCAGTGTTAACTAAATTCTATAATTCTAGTAAGTCTAACTGCTGTTAATCTATAACTATAAATTTAGCAAAATTTACAATTTCAAGCACAAAGGACATATAAACACATTTTTTTTCAGACAAAAAGTTGATAGCCAACTCACTATCTACTCACTAAAATTATTGTAAAAAATGTACATCAGGAAGTTGGAAAATGATTTCAGATGAAGTCCAAAATGCAAGAAGGAAGGTTGAAAAATGATAAATGTGGATAAAAATGTACCCTAAGATGTAGTGATAATGATGATGTCATCAAATTCGTGTGGCAAAAACGACAACATGAGAATAAAATGTCTGAAAAGTAAAATATTACTTAGGAGTGGACAGTTTAGGTTCAAGTGCCTTTATAGCCACATAATTTTTTTAAAAGGCAGATTTCTCTTTTTTAATATATTTTATTGATTATGCTATTACAGTTGTCCCATTTCCCCCCTTCTCTCCCCTCCACCCTATACTCCCTCTCCCACCCACATTCCCGCCCCCTTTAGTTCATGTCCATGTGTCGTACTTATGAGTTCTTTAGCTTCTACATTTCCCATACTATTCTTGCCCTCCCCCTATCTATTTTCAACCTACATTCTATGCTATTTATTCTCTATACCTTTTCCCCCTCTCTCCTCCTCCCACCCCCCTGTTGCTAACCATCCATGTGATCTCCATTTCTGTGGTTCTGTTCCTGTTCTAGTTGTTTGCTTAGTTTCTTTTGGTTTTGCTTTAGGTGTGGTTGTTAATAATTGTGAGTTTGCTGTCCTTTTACTACACATGTTTTTTCTTTATCTTCTTTTCTTAGATAAGTCCCTTTAACATCTCATAAAATAAGGGCTTGGTGATGATGAACTCAAAAGGCAGATTTCTCTTATAAACGAAATTACAAAAATAAACTAAGTGTGTGACATGTGTTGAGCAAGAACTAAGATTCCCAGAACCCCCGTCCCCGAGTGGTTCTGAGTCAGAGCGGGCCAAAGAGGAATGCATAAGAGACTGGGGAAACAGAAACAAAGCAGCCACCCTTGCTCTCTGAAGGACGTCACCATCAGACGTGGGGACAGACCCGTGGTATGCTGCAGCCAGCCTGTACCAGCTCGCGTGAGCTGACCACGCGTATTTCTTCCCAGTTTCTCACAGACTTCATATCAATAGCTTGAAATCAGACATGGTGGCAAGTATTCACAGGACAGAAATTGTCGAACACTTAAAACAGGAAGCTCCCCCAATATTTTTAAATATTTAAATATTTATATATGCTCAGTATGAACCGTGACAGATACAAAGGTGTCAGTAGGTTCCCTGCTAATCAGCAGTAACCCTGAGTCCATCATCGGACGCTCTGAGGGCAAAAGTGATCTCTACCTTATTCAAGAAATTCTGGAAAGTATAACAAGAATATAAACTCCATGACTATATTGCAGAGCTAAGTATTAATAAGCTCACTGCTCTAATTCTATATGAAAATATCTACAGCATGATCAAACAGGGCTCGTCCCAGGAATGCAGCAAGTGTAACAGCAGACAGGATGCAACTGTAAAATGTAATCGACGTAATGCACCAGAACAATGGACTAAAGTAGAGAAAAAGATGTGATCGTTTAATTTCAGTAGATGCAAGAAGGCATTATACAAATCTAAACGGTTTATAGGATAATTTATTTTAAAAACATAGAAAACCAGATGAGAAGACTTTATTTTTTTAAAATAAACTTTATTGATTTTTATTTAGAAAGAGGAGAAGGGAGGGAACAAGAGAGGGAGAGAAACATGGATGAGAAAGAAACATTGATTGGTCGCCTCTGGTACTTGCCATGACTAGGGATTGAACCTGCAACCCAGGCATGTGCCCGGGCCCAGAATCAAACTGCTGACCTTTTGGTATGAGGGAGGATACCCAACCAACTGAGCCACACGAGCCAGGGCCAGAAGAGGCCTTTCTTAATTTGGTAAATATCTGCCCAAATTCTCTAGTAAATACGTAATCAGTGGTATAAGTTTGGACATACTCCCTTTAACATCAAATACTCTGCTACTCTTCAACATAGTACTAAAAGCCACAGACAATGAGAAAGCCATAAGCCAATGTCATAAGTCAAAGAAAAGAAATTAGAGGTATGAGGATTTTTAATATGGTGAAACTGTTATTTTTAGTAGATAATACTCTCTCTCGCATAACCAACATATAAAAATTAATAAAATGTTTTAATAAGAGTTGAGAAAAGCTTGCAAATATTAACATGAAAATAAATAGATATATCTTTAACAAAACCTCACTAAATGATAAAATAGAAAGCAAAATACCAGCAACAGCCATGACAAAGTACCTATCAAATACCTAGGAACTGCCCTATAAAGTAAAAGGGTCCTTGCAGGAAAAAATAATAACTTTAATAAAAAGTTTAAAACTGAGTAAAAAGTTATACTATGTCTATGGATGGAATAATTAAATACTTAAGATATCAATTAACTAAGTTAAGATATAGACTACTCTATAAAGCTCATGTCATTCCAAAAAATATGAATATGCAAAGTTGAATGCAATTTGATAGATTCTTCCTATAATTTATATGAAAGGACACAGACAGAATCAACCATAGGTAGAACAATTTAGGGGAAAAAAGGAGATCTTGTTTTAACAGTTACTATAAAGCCAAAGACATAAAGATATATGACAGATATATATTAGACAAATAGACAGATGATGATGATGATGATGTTGATAAATAGACAGTAATTAGTGCAAGAATATGAGGTCCGTCCAGAAAAAGTCCGGCCATTGTTACTAGAATGAGAACAGTTTGCATGACATCGATGTAACTGCAGCCAAGGAGAGTGGACTGGAATGTGCATGTGTGAACAGTGATGACTTCACTGTACTAGTCAGTGGGGGTGACAGATGCCATTGAGTGAGCATGTGTATTTTGTGACCATTACATTCAAAATGACTGAGTGAGTAGAGCAATAAATCTGCATTAAATTTTTCACTAAGCTTGAACATTCCTCCGTAGAAACTATTTGGATGATTCAAAAGACCACAGCTACAAGCAACTGGTGATTGGCAGTTTCTTCATGACAATGCACCTGCTCATGTATCATGTCTCATGAAGAGTTTTTTTGTGAAACATCAAATCACCCCGGTGACTCGGCCCCACTACAGCCAAGATTTGGTGCCCTGCGACTTCTGGCTTTTCCTAAAACTAAAATCACCTTTGAAAGGGAAGAGACTTCAGACCATCGATGAGATTCAGAAAAATACAACAGGGCATTTGACAGCAAATGGGAGAACTGTGTGAGGTCCCAAGGTGCCTATTTTGAAGGGGACTGAGGTGTCACTGTACTATGTGCGGTGTTTCTTGTATGTTGTATCTTCTTCAATAAATGTCTAATTTTCATATTACCTGGCTGGATCCCTTCTGGACAGACCTCATAGACAAGTAAGCCAGTGGGAAAGAATAGAGAAGTCTTGGAATAGAGAAACACCATAAATCAGTAAGTGTAGGGTGCATTACAAAGTAGACTATGCTGGGATATTGTTTCAATACAAAAAGAAAAAACTGTATGTACAAAACTATAAAGCTAAGGTAAAAATGTAAGAGTAGATCTTTGAGACCCTGGGAGGTAGAGAAGAAAAATAATTTTTAAATACTCATAATCAAATACTAGGAAAAGAAAATAATGTTATTGCAAATTTCATAAAATATTTACCTTCAATAAAGAATTTCATTAAAATGAATGACAGACTAAGGGAAGACATTTAGAGTAATTAACACAAAGGATTAATTACAACAGTGTACAGGAAATCCTTATAAATCATCAAGAAAAAACTAAGAATATATAAGTAAAATGGACAAGAATATGAATAGGCAATTTACCAAAAAGAAAACCTTTCATGTCTAACAAGTATTTGATGTTTGACCTCATTAGTACTCAGAGAAATGCAAATTCAAAGGAATAAATGCCATTGTACATACATTAGAATGCTAAAATTTAAAAGATCACATAACATCAATTAGTAAAAGCCCCTTGAATTATTGTGGGAGAGCATTAGTATGAGTACATGCTGGCACCCAACAAGACTGCTTAAGGAGACACCCACAAAGATAATTCCTGCACACTCTTTCTCATACCAAGATGCGAGAGGCCCCCAAAGTTTACATCACTAAAAAACAGGTAAGTAAATGTAATAAATGTATATGATGGAAACAAGCAGTAATGAATAATAGACTTTAATAATGAATCAAATATTTTTAAATGTTGACGGGAAAAATCAGGAGTGTGTTGCATTGCGTGATACCATCTATATTAACCAAAATTTTACTCACACACAAAATAGCATCTTGTTTGCAAAGGACATATCTTAATAAGATATGAACATAGATTAGAAAGATGTATTAAATTCAATAAACTGGGTGCTTATAGACACAGTGGAATGATTAAAAGAATTGAAGATAAAGGGGGAAAACATCATAAAAGAAGGTAAAAGATACTAAGCAGTGATGAAATTGGGTTGACTGAAATTAATGAAATTCTTGCACCTGAAGTTGACACTAAGAAAACCACACTGATCTATGGCCTTCACCTTCAGGCACACATCCACTTGTATGAAGGGAAATGACCATCGGTGTCATGTAACTAAATGTCAATTGATAGATTTTATTCCATGCAATTGACTTCCAGGATATTTTTTACACCCAAATGATGAGCCTGCACACCAAAATGGAAGGGGAGAATTTTATTTCTCCATTCTCCCCTCCTCCTCCATGCCAAAAAAAAGAAAAAGAAAAAGAAAGAAAATACTGATACTGGCATAGAAAGAAGCTGCTATCTCTAAAAAGTATGCAGCTTTTCAAATCATGATTTTATAATCTCTATACTTCTGCAAACTCCCAAATCTCCAAAGAGGAATAACTCACAGATCTCAGATTTAGTCAGGGGATGAGCTTCAGATAGAAGTAAAATGAGGCAGCTTTAGTTTGTCTAGAGGTTTTTTCCTTAGAAAACATAAACTACTCTATGCAATTATGTTGAGAATTGAAAATTGCTACAGATGGCTTGCTAAGACTATAAATACCGTAAGACCCATAAGACCGTTATATGCAATTTTGTCATTAATTGCTAAAATCCCATTGATTTTAATCTACAAAAGTAATAAATCCAACATACCATAATTGTGTGTATTTTTAAACCCTAAGAGATTAGACATTTTAAATCTTCTTTTCTCTGCCCTTAACTAGGGAATTTAAATGTTAGAAAATAAATTTGAAGCTTCTGCTTTGAGGATGCAAACATAAATTTTTCTCAAGAAAAACAAAAATAGATGAATTTACTTTGCACTATTTACCTCACTATAGGGTTTCTATAAAAATTGTTATATAAAACTAACATTAGCACAATTTAACATCCTTGACTCAGAACAAGACCAAACATAGCTCTCAGGTCAAATAATATTGCAACCTTGACATATTTTAGAACGTATCTTCTTAATTGTAATCATGGCTACATATTTTTATTGTTGTTGTGCTTATGTCTTAAAATAATATTTTATGTAAAAAATTCAAAAGGCCCTGGCTGGTATAGCTCAGTGCAGGCTGCAAACCAAAGAGTCACCAGTTCGATTCCCAGCCAGGGCATACGCCTGGGTTGCGGGCCAGGTCCCCAGTGGGGGCCATGTGAGAGGCAACCACACATTGATGTTTCTCTCCCTCTCTTTCTCCATCCCTTCCCCTCTCTTTAAAAATAAATAAATAAATTCTTTTTAAAAAATAAGTTAAAAAATTCAAAAGATATAGTCACGATAATGTAAATAGTTTTTACTAGGTCTTAGCTTTACAATTTAAAAGTAGTCAAACAAGTTTTAATAATAGTCATAAGACAGATTATATATTTAATGATAAAAGACATATAGAAGAATGGGATTGAGGAGAAAGCCAAAGACTAACTTTCAATATGAAATTATTCTGAATTATTTCATTTAACATGTGACAGAACTATCATCACATATGACACATTAAGAAAAATTTGCCTTATTCAATAAATGGTGCTGAGACAATTGGCTGGTCATATGGAAAAACAATCAAGTGGAAATTCTCCCATGCATCACAAAGCCAATTTTATGTGAACCAAAACCACAAGGAGATATTACTACCTACACATTCAAATGTCTCAAATTAATAAGGCTGACAGTAACAGGTGTTGGCGAGACTATGAAAAAAAAACTGGAATTTTCTTGCACAGCTGATGAGAATACGAAAAGGTACAACGACTTGGAAAACACTTCGCAGTTTTTAACAGTTAAACTTGAACTTACCACTCCCGGATATCTTTCCAGAATAAGCAAACATATGTCCACAAAATAACCTGAATACAATTGTTGACAGCAGCTTTATTCGTGATAGTCAAAAAACTGGAGACAGCCCATCAACTGGTAAACAGATACCCAAGTTGTAGCATGTGCACGCAATGCAATGGACTAGGGCTCAGGAAAATAATAATAATAATAATAAAGAGGAACCAACTATAGCTACAGACAACAACATGGATAAAGCCCAGGTACATTTTGCGGAGTGAGAGAAGCCAGAGGCAAAACAGGACCAGCCGTATGGTTCCATTTATAGGAAAGTTAGAAAAGATCAACGTATCTCTGCTTACAAAACAGATCGATGTCTGGCCGGGGCCAGGCAAGTTGGAGGAACTGACTGAAAAAGGACATCAGGGAACTTTGAGGGGAGGTGAAAAGGTTCTACATCTTGATGCGGTGGTGCCTGCAGGAGTGCACACATTTGTCAAAACCCAAATTGTACACTTTAAGTGGGTTTATTTTATGTGAACTATACCTCAATAAAGTATATATGTATATACAATTTAAATATGAATGAAGAACTGAGACATTAAAGACAAAACATTAAACACCTTTTTTAAAAAGAATAGCTCTATGTTTTCTAGGAATAGAAATATTTTTAAAATAATCTCAGAAAGGAAACTCATACATAAAAAGACAGATGTAACTACATTAAAATTATCTACTCCTTTTCTTCAAAGATTCATGACAAAGAGTGACACAAAATTATAATTAGCAAAAAGATAACTAAAATATAAAGTGGCAGAGGGTTAGGACCCAGAATATTTTTAAACCTCTATAAATCAAATAAGACAACCCAACTAAGAAATGGGCATAAAATAAACATACGCAATTCACTTAAGTGCAAACACAACTGGCCAATAAGTATATGAAAAGATGCTAAACCTCATTAGGAATATTCAAATGAAAACCACAACTGGACACTGTCTCACACCCACCAGACTTGTAAAAAATTAACTCATACAGTTAGGTACAAAGACACTAAGACTTCCAGTTAGACTGGGGACAGGTTAAATTGGGAAAAGTGTTTATAAACTATTCACCATTACTTTGTAAAATTGAATATAGCCATACCCTGTGACTTAGCAGTCCCAGTCGTAAAATACTGTAAATAATTAATTTACCTAGCAGTCTAGGTCATTTGGGTATACTCAATTTCCATTAGACCAGGAGGTCTCAAATCTCAGCACGAATCCGAATTCCCTTTGGGGGGTCTTCTTAAAACAAAGACAGATCGCTGGGCCCATCCCAGAGTTTCTGATCTAGTGGGTCTGAGGGGAGGGGGGCAGGAGGATAAGGGGTGGCTGTAAAATTCACATTTCTAATAAGCTGTCAGGCCATGCTGATGCTCCTGGTACAAGAACCACACTTTGGGGATCACCGTCCCAGATTTATACCTTGACATAAACGTAAAGGAATTTGTCTTTTGCTTAAGAGGTGCCTTGTAATATTTCAAGGAGATGTATTATCTTTGAGAAACAAAAGCAAAACAGAAGAAATAGGGAAACAAATTTACTCGAACAAAGAGTGTCTCAAAGCAGTTGGCTGCCTCTGATTTTAACGCTCAGTAGGTTACTTGCTTTAGAGCCTTGGAATCTGAAAATGTGACACTAATACTTTATCAGCTTCCACAAACTAATCAATCATTTTCTAACTGGGAGTCTTTTCTGTCACCATTTCTATTTACTTACTAATCCGCACGCTGCTTTTAATAGAATATTTAGTTTGTGAGAGATTTAATTATACCTATTTTTCAGAAGACAGGACGCATAAGCCATGGACTTAAATAGCAAGAAATGCACATCTGATTTTAATTTACTTTCTCTCAACATCAGAAAATTCCAATTACAAGTTCCATTTGCAATACCTAGTACCAACTGGAAACTTCAAAAAATTTATTTAAAAAAATTGTTTTGCAATTCCCAAAGATATTTCCCTTGGGATTTTTTATGACAGGTTTAAAATTGTAAAATGATATAAAAAATGGACAAGGCATATAATGTTGGACCAGATTTGTCTTTCTATGTTGCATCATCAAGCAATTTAACAGAGCTTAATAACCTTCTATGACAAATAAAAGAAAATACATAGTTATTCAAAGAGGCTTGTGGGTTTTCAATAAAGACTGATATTATCAAAACGAGAAAAATCATACATATGAGCATGTCTTGTGTCTGAATGTTAACAAACTCAATTAAAAATTAATGTAATAATTCTCATCTAAAACTAATATCCATTAAAAAATATATGCTATTATGCAAGTTTCCATGAACAAATAGTAATTGTAATAATTGTTAATAGTATAATAACTAAGAAAATTATGTCATGTGAATCGATCCATGAGGACATATACCCCAATAAGGATGAGACTGGGTACACAGGTAATAGGATGGAGGTGAAACTTGAAGAGGAAATTCAAGGAATTGTTTAGTCAAGAACATTTCTCCATAAACCTACCAAAGATGCTGATGAATAAAACTCTATTGTCAAAAGCCAAGAAATGCCCCCCTGTTGCATATATAAGCACGCAGAGTAGAATATAATAGAATCGATATAAGAGTAGATTGATTCACTCCTCTGAACCTGCAACTTTCATGCTGTAAAAGGGGGACAATCGACAAGGCTGCCTCATCCAGATGCAATGTGGATGAGCTCCACAGAGAGGCTGGGTTTGGGAGGAATGGAGCCCAAGTCCATCCCTGCTCTACTTAGCCAAACTCATCCCCTCCCTCCAACCAAAGGGGCTTCCTTTTTCTACTTCACCCAAAGGCACCACACAGACTAGCGCAGCCCTGTTCACGGAACTGACCCCATCCTACTGTGTTCAGAATTAAAGGAGGTAACGTGTGTCAAGTACATGTGGAGGTACGTAAAGGGGGTAACGATGAGTGTCAATAGTGTAGTGGCTAGAACCTAGTCAGCACTCAATAAATGGGCGCTGGTATTGCAATGGCAGTTTCCATTAGGATCTGATGATCGGCCCTCAGAAAATACCATCATGGACAGCAGGATTTTCAGATTGCCCATGAGAGACATTGTATTCTACCTGGGTCCACTAGAAAGGAACATCTCAACTCTGTGAAGCGAAGGGAAGATTCCACAAATACATGATTGTGGTGTTGGCTACATGACTATAAACATCGTGACAACTGAATTTGCACCCTTACTTATGAATTTTACTGTAAATAAGTTATACCTCAATAAAGTTGATTTTTGAAGAAGAAGAAGAAAAAGAAGAAACAACTCTGCTCTAGTTCTCCTGAGATGTTTTGTACCTGGCAATATGAAACCAAAAACAAACAGGAGGACGTGAAGAGGTCTGGCTGTCTTGTCACCCTGGCAAACCCTTTGCCTCCTATTCAAATACAGCCTTATGTGGTCATATCAGGACTTGGTTGCTCGGCATTTGGCAGCTATTTTGTGGCCAGGAGGCAACACTCCTCAGAAGGGAACAGGAAAATTCGAGAATAGAAGAGGGTAAAAAATCATTAAGCACCTAGGTTCTATTACTATCAATCAGCTGTCAAAACAACCTCCCTTTGTATTTGTGTTAATCCAACAGGCAGCGCTGTTGGATTTGAGTATTCCGTGACCTGCAGCCCAAGGCATTCCTGCAAGTACCGGATTCCCAGTACTCCTCCCTTCTACCGGAAGTAACCTGCTTCGGGAGGTGCTCCTCTCCCACTGGACCCATGGACCAGCCCCCACGTCTCTGTGCAAATGAGCCATTCAAAAAAAGCATTTCAACTGGTTAGTTGTTTTTTTACTAAAAGTGAGTAGTTTATCTTAGTCCCTCAAAGGTAAATAAGATTTTTATTATTATTTGGAGAAATAAAAGGACCCTCCCTGGGTCATTTCCTCAAAACCACAGCAGAAGTGGGCCGTTCATCATACGAGTCTAACTAAAGTTGTCTTCCCTTGAACTTCCCAGCACTTCATCAGCTATGACCTGTGTGTGTGCAGAGTTGCTTGTATGTGAGAATATGTCTGAATGCTGATATCAGCATGATGTCTAATGATTAAAGTCTGAGATGTATGAGGTTTTGTACTCTAGTGATACAGATAGACCTCGTGTTAAAAAAGTATAGTTTCAAGTTCAAATAAAATACAACGGGTGATTCCTGGTTGAAACTTCACATTTACCTTTCCCCTTACATCAAATTCTTCCCATCCTTCAGACTCTGTCTTGAGCTCCTTTTAATGGGGTCCTCTCAACCTATGACAACCTGTGTTGATTTTCTCTTCACCTTAAACTATATGGTATGTAACTGAACTGTAGATGTTAGCATTTTGATCATGTCATATTTAATTTGACTTTCCAAGCTTATTTCTAAATACAGCATGACATGAATGGCACAAAATGCCTGATGCAGAGTATGTAAATACTTGGTAAACACTTGTCTTCGAAATTATCACTCTTTATCATCTATTCAGATGATGCGTAACGCAGTAAACACAGACTGTTAAACTTTCAGTTGGAACTTAAACAAAAAATTGGACACTAAATTAATGGCTTTCCTTTGAAGTCCTTTAAAATTAGAACCTCAAATTCTTAGAAATAACACTTTAAAACTGATAAAATATTGATCTTTTAAATAAACTAATGGGTTTCTCCAGGGCCCATCATTGACGTAATAAAAACACACCATTATGCGCTTTAAGTATTCAAAAGTTTTCTTAAATTATGATTTCTCATGTTTGCTTTAAGAGATGCATGAGACAGACGTCACTATTATGATGCCCTGTGATGCAACGAGATACTAAAGCCACATGACTTAGACTGGGCTCTCCCAAATCTCAGCTCTCTTCTGCCTATCTCCCTGGAGACAGCGTTGCAGAAATAGCATAACTTCATTATTCTAAGAAAAGTCACGTCCTCAAGAAAACACAAGGACACAAAACTATTGGCTGCTAATAAGTTGAAATCAACATAATGGATTAGGTAGTATGATCCCTTTGGTTCTTTCAGTTCTTCAAAATCAACAGGTTTTTTTATCATAAAATATGACTTAAATGAATGTGTGAACAGAAACAGAAAAAGGGAAACATACACTCAGGGTGATAATGATGATACATTCAGAAGTCAAGTCTCTGTATTGATGGTCCTGTTAGCAGTTTAACTGGTCCCACTGTAATGTTACAGCACATACGTGACCATAAGCATTGCTAGAGAAAACTGAAATGGAACTGATGTGTTCCAGTAAAAATACCTACTATCCTCCTCGTCTGAAATTGTAACTGCTCAAAAGCAAAACAGCTACCAGCATGCCTATATCAAGCCTTTACTTTCTCCTTAAATCCTAAATATTATTTCACCCTCCAGCATTTATGAAGATATAATCTATTTTCTTCCCACTAGTTTTGCAACTAAGAACAACCATGCTTCTTATTAAGAAGACACTTGAGGTTGTAACTTTCTTCTCCCCCTTTCCTCTTGAGGCTTCCTCTCTGCTAAAAGCTGTCTCCTACCCTCTGTCTTCTTTACTCAAGTCTTCTTTTGCTTTTGGCCTACCTGCCTCCCTACCTCCACCTCTTTCACCACCCAAGATCTTGAAGAAGTAGCTCATCCTTGCCCTTGCCTCTTTTCTCTTTTTTCTCTTTTTACTCTCCCCCAAGGACATTCTTTCCATTGCTTTAGAGAGGGAGAGAGAAACACTGATGTGAGAAAGAAACATAGACCGACTGCCTTCCATACATGCCCCGACCGGGAATTGAACCCACAGCCTTTTGGTGTATGGGATGATGCTCCAACCAGCCAAGCCACACCGGCCAGGGCTACCCATCCCCCTTACTCCGCAGCCATCTGTGCCGACTACCATGCCCAAACTGCTCCTCTGAAAGTTTTTAACGGCCACTTCATCACAAAATCCAAAATCTATTTCTCAGTCTTCCTTCTTCTTGATCAATTATTTTCCTCTGTGCCCGATCCAGTGCAGGTCCTCCTGCTGCTCCCCCACTAGCTGTGAGTTCCCCTGGAGAAGTGCCCTCATCCTCCCCTCTGCTCTCCTTCCCCACCTGCCCCTTTGCTATTCTTGGTATTTCCATTCAGTCTCGTGGCTTTAAACATCATCACTCTTCAAAGGACTCTGATCCGCATCTCATCTCTCTCTTTCCAGCCCAGACTCCTCTTCCAAATGCTTGTCTCTTTCCTGATCTGTTCAACTTTCGCACATTCCGTTCCTGTATAGTCTGGGAACTGCCAGAGATTGAAAAATACATACCATATCCTTTCTTCTTTTAAAGATCTCTATACAGGTAACTATAGAATATCTCTGATAAATTTTGAACATGTCAAACTGGTGTCTGAAGATGAGACCACCTGCCTTTTGCCCAGACCTTTCCCGTCACCCACTTGAAACTGCCTTCTTCAATGTCATCACAATCTTAGTTCATGGCACTGCCATTCTTGTGGAGTTGAACTTTGCAGAACCAACTCCTCTCCCTTGCTGCCTACTTATACTTAGATTTGAAATCCAGCCCTCCACTGTATTCCCCCTGGAGCCTGATCCCAGTCATCGCTTCAGGGAGGTGGTACAGCACAGATTCAGAGGTGGAGGTGCTGCAATCAGAATGCCCACATTCCTCATCTTACAGAAGAACAGAGCAATAAGAAACCCACAGAAATAGAAGGAGCAGCACTCATGGCCACTCTCAAAGCTTAGGCCAGAAAAATGACAACAGGATGCAGAGGAGAAATTCTTAACAGAATAATGGGCAGTGAGAAACGTGTTTTACTTACCACAGTACTCATCAATAAGAGAGATGGGGGGAGTGAAGAAGATATGAAAAAGAGGGAATCTAGTCCAGTGACTGAGGCTCAGAGTGAATACAATTTCCACTGTCTTTCTTATTAATACCCACAGTATTTGTATTGCACCTTAATTTCTCTCTTCAGAACCTAGTCCATACATAACAGATACCCAAATACCTGTTAGATGGACACTAACAAACAACAACCACTTATTAAGCACCTGTCAAGTATTAGGCATAAAAAAGTCACTTCACATGATTAGAAATTATCTCACCCTACTTAAATGTGGAAAATGAGACATCAATGACTGAAGTCTTCTGCCCAGCATCCCACAATTTTTAAATGAGTGGGTCAGAATTAAAACCCAATTCTACCCAACTTGAAAGTATCCACACTTTCTACTGCATCGTACTCAATCATACTTGGAAGATATTAAAACGTGTTTGAGACATCTCCCAAGGCCTGGACCGTGACCTAAAGTTTGCATGAAATTTCATCATGAAAAGTGGAATCCCATCTGCAGTACATAAAAGTACAGTTATTTGTGCAGTGAAAAGGTTAAATTGGAGCTATTTTTGTTGTGTTTTGTTTGTAGGAAGAAACATAAAAGGGGTTGCATGAGGGACTGAGTGAAAGGAGGGTAGGGAGACAGTGAGAGACTGTATCTGCGGTTCCTAACACACGCTGCACAACTTTGCCTGAGGCCAGCCCTGAATTGCCATCACCAAATATCCTAGAAATAAGACTTATTCCAAAGAATCAGCAGTCCTCATTAAATAGATAAACAGCAAAGAAGAGATGTGAGAATGGAATAACCCGAGTCCTACTTGCCCCAGGGAAAAACTTGAAGGAAAACAAGGGGAGACCACTTTATTTTTCTCTAGCCTGTGACATAATTGTGGATGCGTGCACTTGGCTCCGAAGAATTTAAGGACAATATGTCCAATTTTACCATTGCCAGTAGTTAATGTGAATTATTTAAACCAACCGCCCCCTTCATCTCCAATACTTCACGTAGAAAACAAAACTAAACTATAAGCACAGTAGCTCTCTTTCAACTTAAGCCCTACCGAGTACTAACTAGGGCATTTGAGCAAGTAACTTATTCTCCCTATATCTTAATTTCCTTCTCTGAAAAATGTGGATAATAATAGGACTATTGTTATTAAGTGCTTTTTTTAATGTAGAATAGAAGAGGGTTCAGTAATGGTAAACACCCATTAAATGTTAATTACATTATTTCCTAGAAAGTTCCATGGGGGAAGGGATGGAATCTATTTCATACATTGCTATCTCCCTTTGAGACTAGGAAGTGTATATCATATAGGATATATTAATAAATTTATCAATGAGTAAA
Organism: Phyllostomus discolor; assembly: GCF_004126475.2. Classification (NCBI taxonomy): domain Eukaryota; kingdom Metazoa; phylum Chordata; class Mammalia; order Chiroptera; family Phyllostomidae; genus Phyllostomus; species Phyllostomus discolor. The sequence continues at coordinate 29,936,755 of NC_040915.2, read as the reverse complement.
TTAAAAAATATTTTTACCCGAGTCCTCCAACAATATTAGCAGAAATGAAGTGTGTAATTAGCTAGTCGAACGCTCCTGCTCTCACTCTACCAGATTCTTGAGTGTGCTTTACAGCCCCCTGGAGGTAACTTCTCCTTCTTCATAATTAGAAGCGTTAAAGGCAAAGTCGGCCCGCCTCCTCATTTATCCTCTTGGTGCTGTGTAGCACCCATCTGTTCATGAAGATGGTCATTATCAGCTGTCATCTCAAGGGAAAGAAAACACCTCTTTTATTTGGGGTTCTGACTTTTACGAGGAAGTACTAAAAGAATAATAATGGAGATCCGTTCACCATCATTACTTGCATCATGAATCCTTGCATCCCTGACTGACCAGATGTTTGACAGGCGGTTACTTCACTGCTCAAACCACCATTTGTGGGGAAACTCCCACAATGAATGCAAATTTGGCTTTACCTGCCTCCTGGCGTGATAAGGAGAGCAATTAACAAATGTTCACCAAGTGCTGGGAAAGAGATAATGGCACTCTGCAAATGTCACAGGTTATTGCATCATAAAGCTTAAAACCATAATCAACTCTAAGATGGGTTAATTGGAAAGGTAACAAAAATGTTCTCAAAAAGAGCCTTCTACAGAGGAATATCAGAAAGGCATTGCTTTCCTGTGGCTGCCAACTCAACAGACAACCCTTTGGCCCCCACCCACGCCCTTTGGGGAGCACAGGTAATAAGGAACTATGTGGTTATAACTGAGTAGGGCAAATAAAGAATATTGATTTTTTAAATAAATAAATAAACATAAAGTCAGTCCCAACCCAGAATTAAGCCAGAGATCACAGTTGAGAGGCCCAGCTGTAAGCTGGGTTACAACTTTGGGTGCCACAAACAAAATTTCTAGGCAAGTCACCAATAGCCACCTTCCACTTGCTGTAGCAAAAAAAAAAAAAAAAACCTTTGGATTCATTCAACCCAACAGTAAGTAATACCTGTTGGCTCTAATTATAAACAAAGTCAAAATCAGACAACTTCAACCACCTTTATTGTTACCGCTCAATCCAAACCACCATCTCCTCTTGCCCGGATTCTTAAAACAGCCTCCTAATTGGTCTTTCTGCTTCCTCCCTTTCTCTCCTATAATATATTCTTAGAAAGTCAAGTCATGAAATTCCTGTGCTCAGTTACTACCCCTTTAACTCCAGCTAAGAGCCAAAAAGTCTTTATAACGGATTTTAATAGCCTACGTGATCTGGCTCCCTCACCTCATCTGAGTCCCACAACTCTTTCTTCCTCTTCCCCAGCTCCAGCCATACTGCCGTCCCTACCACTCCTAGACCACACCAGGCATTCACTTGCCTCAGGACCTTTGCACATACTGTTCTCACCTACCCAGATATTCACATCGATTCACTCCCTCACCACCTTCCCATCTATACTCAAAAGTTGCCAGCTCAGTGATAACTTTCCAAGGCAATCTTTTTCCCTTCTAAAACAGCAACCCTCACCCCCATCCTGACTGTCCGTTTATCCCCTCTCTGAAATCCTTCTTCATAGTACCTGTCACCACCTGGCATTTATTGTCTGACTCTCCCCACATCTGAATGAATTTACATGGGCAAAGTCATTTTTGCCCACCCTTTTCTTTCTTGTTCACCGCTATCTTTCATCTCCTTGAAAAGTATCTGACGCATAACAAACAATGAGTAAATATTTGTTCATTTGTTTGCTATTTTGTTGGTTCTTGCCATCTACCTGCCAGAATTAATGCACTAGTAATCTCTGCTAAACAACCACATAGCACAATCAAGTAAAGAGAGCAGGAATGTGGTCCAGCGGCTCTGAAGAACATATGACTTCTGCGCATGAAGGTATTAAAGGGTAAAGCTGGAGTTTGATTTTTTCCATAGTTATTAATATTGAACACTAGCCCTCTAATCATAAAGTGCAAGGCTGGATTTCACTCGTAATTCAAGCTGGAGGGGAAGAAATCAAACCGAGATGTGCATTGCATACCCTCGCACCATCCCTTGGATGTAATAGGCCGTTTTGTTCAACAGCTAGAACAACGTTTTTAATGTGTAAATTCTAAAGGAAAATTAAAACTGACAGCTACTTGATATTTAGCAGAAAAAAAAAAACCACGAGAAAAGACCTCCTGTTCGGCAATCATTAAGATCTAGAGCTGCTGTAATTCCCTCCAATAAAAAATAATTTATGATTTTCTTGGAGCTGAGAAAATGAAGGTACACCAGAGCTTCTGATTTATAAAAATTGCATTTCCAACTCTTCTTTTTCAATGGCATCTTTATTTGCTTTGTAGTTCTGCAGTCAGAGCAAATCATGATAGCAAGCCCTCTACGAGAAGGTGAAGGCCACAGCAGGAGAAAAGACAGAGACAGACTCTGAAATGCACAGTAAAAGCAGGCTTGCAGAATTGTCTCCATAGGTCCTCTGAAATGTGACACAGTGGCCTTCTCTGACCACCCAACCTGAAGTGTCTCCAAACCAGCTTCTCCCAATTACCCAATTTTAATCGTTGGCAGGGCGCTCATCTCTCTCTCACCATGTATGACCCACCTTCCAACTCGAGAAGACCCCAAAGACAAGGGCCTGTCTGTCTGGTCCACCCAAGTATTCACATCGGCCGGAATGGCGCCTGACAAACAGTTGGTACTTAGTACAAATGTGCTGCATGAACAATTGTGTTAACCATACGGTCCAAGGAGGAGGTGTAATTCCAACTGTTGTACTAGGTCCAAGGACCTTGTACCAACTCTTGCCAATTAATGAATTCATCTCAATGGCTATGAAGATTTGGGAGAAATATATGCTTTGTAAAGTCTAAGTTCTTCCTGTAAAAATTAGTGCCACATAAGAATCCTGTAAGAATAAGCCCATTTCAACTTCTGTCCCCAATTCCCAGTACAATAAATAACATGTACATTTCTGCTGTTTTCTATTTGCTGGTGACATTTCGTTTTAATTCAAACCAGTCTCCATAAATTCTGGTACTGCGCACAATATCTTAAATGGCTCTATTCTTTATTCAAAATCATCCCTCTCATTCTCAGAATTGTAGTAAATAGATCTCCTAAAGGGGAAATAAAACTATTTCAACAACCGGCCTATTTCAGCAGTTTTTCAAAAGATACTTCTTTCATTCCCTTGGTTAGAGTTTTCGTTTTATGCTTGGAAAGGTGTGTTATATATACATGTATTTTAGTCCAAATGGATGTGGCATTCTTTTTGTTATTGTTGTTGATTTTGGCTTTTCCATTTTCCACTTCAGTATGTTTGCAAAAGCAAAACTTCATATTTCTCTTACTCCTCCATTTGTGAGTGTCTGTAATTGAACCCATGTTCTCTTTTAAAGAATACTCAGGATACTCTGTGATTTATATGTTTTCTAAGGGGAAAAAACCATGAATTTACAGATCAGAATATTTATAACATATAATAATTTCAAATAACCTTCAATTTTCTATAAATGGATAAGAAGTGACTTACATGCATAAGAACCTTCTGAACTTTTTTTCCCCATGTTCCCTGGAATCGGCCAGCGAGTCCTCAGAAGTATCACCTAGCCAGAGACTATTTCATATTATCCCCTCTGCTTACCAGAAGAACCAACAATGTTTCAAACACTGTGGTTCCTTCCTTCTTCTATTTACCAAACCCCTTCTCCAGCCCCAAGCCCCATGATGATTTCAGAGAAATTTAAAGTAATTTTAATTTATGCTAAAAAATGATTAGAACTGTACACAAAATGTGTGTACAGAAGGGCTTATTACCACTTTATTCTATGTTTGTAGTAAAAATACACACACACTTGGATATTTGGAAAGAATAAGGGTCTGAAAATAAAACCATTTAATACTATGATATAACCTGGACTTAAAAAAGTATCAATTATACTTGTTTTCTTTTCATTATTTGCATTTCTAACTTTTAAAAATCAACATGTAGTACATTAAAAATCCAGAATTAAAAATCTGTACCCATGAAAATGACATAATATTATTAACCCCATTAAATTTAACTTTAAAATGTTTCTTAAAATCCTTTTAAAAACAAAAAATAGAGACCTGTGATCATAACTGTTTTTTTTTAATTTTCTATCTGTCTTAATTATCAGATTAGAAGAAACAAGGTGTTAGCCTAAGAGATACTGAGAGACCTGGTAATATATGGTAAAAAAAATACCCCCTAGAAGACAACTGCCAAGAGGAAGAGGAACAGGAGAAGAGGGAGGGCTCCCCAAAGCCGGACCCCTATCCCTTTCTAACCGGACCCATGGTTTCTCTCCTCTCTTAGAAGCCTGCGGAGCCACATGCGATTCCTGATTGATTACATTTATCAGTCCCCATGATCAATAACCATTTTCCCAGCCACATCTTTTGACAGATGAGCATCCACTCAGTTTTTCGGAAGCATCAAAAACAAGCAAACAAAAAGACTTAACTTTATCTAAAAGCCCCCTTTTTCCAATTTTTATGTATTCTTTACTAGAAATATTCATCAATTTCATCATCTAACATACTAACTGCTTTTCTGGTTGTTTTTCTTTTCAAGCCTCATCTATAGGCATTTCTGTCTCAGGGGGCTATAAACACGTTAAAAGATTTCGCATTCTGCTCTCTTAAAATTGTACAGGAGATTTTTATTTTAAACCAATGTACTTTTTAACTCAAAAAGAGACATTAAGAATTCTATGAGACTTTGACTAGACATAACTCTCCCCCAAAGTATAAACTCTAAAAGTGAATACAGCTGTTAAAATTAATTATACCAAATTGTTGAAGCCAGGTAAACAGCAAACCCAGGGCCAAGGACTGAAAATGTGAGTCGATTATCAAGCTATCTAGTAAAAAGCCTCCAAAAACCGATAATCCTCCAGCCTTACTTTTATGGAGACATTAGAAATAACACTTAATTATATATATATATATATATATATAGAGAGAGAGAGAGAGAGAGAGAGAGAGAGAGAGAGAGAGAGAACAATCTCATGGCAAGGTGGTCTGTACTAATCTTTTAAACCTATTACCAACATGTTATGCACCACAATCCTAGCTAAACTAGAGTGTGTGTGTATATATTTAGGAGTCAGGTTCTCCCAAGGGCGGCACTTCCTGAAAGGGTCTCTGCCAGGCAGGAGCTGCATCCGTTTACTAAACACTGCCTGGGGACCCGGCCCTGCCTGCCTCACATCAGTGCACACGGGAGCTTCCCAGCCATACCCCAGGCCTGTGGAAGGAATGGAGTGGCCTATTGTTGGGTTTTCTCCTCTTGTATCTGTTTAACATGCATTATTAAAAAAGCAATAATATAAATTGTGATGCCTTACACCCAACTGCCAAATAGCATAAGGTTCATATTTTTAGAGTTTGTTTTCCCGTGAACCCAGGTATCATTTATCCTCATGAGTTCACGGGTAAGGGGAAATCCACCCCATTAGCCATTAGAGTCTAAGAATATTTCTTGATCAGCCTCTTGGTTTTTTTTCTGAATTATTTTATTGGCATAATTACAAGTAAAGGGAAAGCTGTTGCATGGGATATAAATTTGTAGCCTAATTATACCAAATATTGCATACTATCACACAACAGAGGATGACGTTTAGAAGAGATCAGTGTGGCAGTTTGATTTCCTAATGTTAGTATCACTCACCCAAACACCGGTGCTCACTTGGCATTGCACAAACAAGCGGCACTTGCTAAGTTTCTAAGCTTTCGACAATGTGACAGAACATGAAAGTGTGTGACAGCCTGTCCACCCAAGGGGATATGTAAAAGCCACCAACTATGACATGCGGTTCCATTTTATCACCTAGGACACAATACCATTTAAAACACAAGCAAACAGCAGGCCAAGATGGTATGTGATCCAATATTTTTCCTGTATACTTGTTTTTAAATGGGGCAAGAAAGAACATACACCAAAATCTTATCTGTGGTTATCTCTGGGCGGTTAAGGGCACATATGAAGACAACGGTATGGTGGTCGCCAGAGGGGAGGGGGTGTGGGGTAGGAAAAATGTCAAATACATGGTGATGTGACTGTGGGTGGTGTGTACACAATGCAATGTACAAATAATGTATCACAGAAATGTACACTTGAAACCTACTGATCTTATTAACAATGCCCCCTCCGATAAACTGAATAAATGAAATAAAATAGCCTAAGCCAGGGGGAGAAAAAAATAAAATAAATGAGAGTGCGTATGAAGTGTTTGCTTCTTTTTTACATGTTCGTGTTTTCTATAATGACAAGCATATGCTAAAAAGCTTGGGGAAAGTGCTTTAAAGAGAGAGAAACAGAGACAGAGAGAGAGAGATTGGGATAGAAGGAGATGACATCCTTCAGTTCAGTAACAGACACATAAATGCTACTTCGTACAAATGATAACTTCATTGGCCTGGGTTAGGAGTCCCAAATTTAACAATCAGTTTGCGACTTCCAGGACACAGACAGTTAAGCCCCAGAATGCCAGAGTGTCTTTGCCGTTCTTTGTCCTGAGCCCCAGACTCGTTCAATTTCCTCGCCCACATGTCCTCCATTAATTGCCTTTTCAATGGATTACTAATAAGTTTTTGATGTTAAGCAAACATCAATGCTCCTATTAAAGTGAGACCAAACACTGTGACTATTTGTTTAATAACACAGTCTGAATGAAGGACGAAGTTCAATTAGCACTGGAGCTGAGGCAGGCTTCATTAGGAAGGAGAGGCAATTAAAAAGTGGAAGGCTGCAGGAGGCTCTGATGTGCACACCATGTCGCAGGCAGAAAAGGACAAGCAGCACACGGTGCCTTTGAAAAACTGCAACCTGGAAACTTCAGACAGAACGAAGGATCATTAGCGCAAAATTAAGCGCTCTAATAGGGTGATCCTTGTCCTGCTTGCTCCAGAAGAAATATGAGGCCAAATCACGTAATCTAAATAAACTGCAGGGTGTCCGGACAGTTGGAAAGAACGGAAATGATCTAGTGGGTAGAACTTCATTTAGCACAGAGCTTGGTTCACAGGCATTGTTCAGTGGATGCTCCTGGGCACTACTTGAGGAATTGGAAGACCCACCTGTACCATTAACTAACTGTGTGACCTTGAATGAGTCACCCAACCTCTATAGACCTGTTTCCCTTCTTCTAAAATTAGGGGACTAAGCAAATGAGCTCTTCTAGTTCAACAATTCCATAATTTTGTCATTCTGGTCAGTCATCATCATCCAAGTAATCAAGGAGACAATGCAAATTATCTAGGAATAAATACTTGTATTATTTTTTTAAAAAAAGATGGTGATAGGGATCACCATCCTTTTCAAGGTACACATGGATAAGGATTTTATTTCATGACTAAAATCCCAGGATTTCTATGATGTACTCCAATTTCAATATATCTTCTAAAAATGTTAAAGCAACATGATACCTCAGACCTTTTTTGTAACTTTTCTTTGTGGTATTGAATGTATACAACGGAGTGCCAGATATTGGGGGAGAAATAAACGTGAAAAAAGTATGAAGAGGAGATGTTTTCACCTATTTAAAATTGTTTAATGACAACGCAGTCATACCCAAGGTCACCCTTGAAATCACAGCCCTCGTGAAGAGGCTCACGGGGACCAGGCCAGCTGCCTAGTGGCTGCTTTGCCCCCAGAGCTCCCAGGCTGGGGAGAGAGCAGGCAGCCCTCCACGGGCAGACTCAGAACCATTTTGAACAAGGGCAGGAGAAGAGTAAAATGGAGTAGGCATGGGTGTGGGAGGTAGGAGTGCAAGAACAAAAACATAACAATTGCACTCGGTGCAAAAGTAAGCAATTTCCCTTCTCGAAGTTTATTCTACAAAAGCATCTATTCATAAAGCTATGTTCATTCAGCACTCATTCAACAAGCATGAGGCAACATCGCAACAGAGACCTAAAGGAGAAATAAGGGATGGAGTCAGACAAATACTGGGGGGTCGGGGCAGGGGGCCCAATGGTTTCTAGGCAGTGAGAACAACGAAAGCAAAGTCCCTGAGGGGAACTGGTGCTTATTACATTTAAGTAATAGCAACTATTGGAATGTGGCAGGTGTACACGGGAGAGTGATAGAGGTCAAGGCTAGAAATATAGCAGAATGCTTGCTCATGGTGGGGTCTTAAAGACCATGGCAAAACTTTAGATTTTAGTGAGCTAGACGGGTAGTCATGGAAGAGCTTGGAGCAGAGAGATTTTTAGCTGAGTTTGAAGAGCTCACCTGCAGCAGCTGTCGGGAAGTGGAGAGGCTGCTAGAAAATGATGACAATAATCCAGATAAGAGGGAATAATGGTGGGGACCAGATGGTGGTGGTTAAAGGTGCCGAGAAATGGCTGATATCTGCATAATTTTTAAAATAGAATCTTCATTTATTTCAAAAATGAAATCCACAGGATTTGCTGATGAATTGTCCATGGGGTATGAGGACAATGCCAAAGTTTCAGACCTAAGCCAAAGAAATAAAATGGGCATTTACAGAGATGGTAGAGACTACAATACTCACATGCACATAGTTTCCTACTTTCTCAGGATGACAAATAATCTAGACATTGACAGGTAGTAGAATGACTGAATAAATTATAGTATATCCACACTACAGAACCAATAAAATAAAGTATGACAGAATTACATGTCCTTTCTGGAAAAGACACCCATGACATACAATTAAGTTAGTCACAAGTTACAGAACATGTTTTTGCTGTGATGTTATTATGGATATGCAAATGAGTTCTTATTTAGCTATTTCATGTATTTAGCTAATTTATTGCTACCAGAAAGCAATATGTCGTTAAATACCTCATGAATGTCAAACAGAATCAGGAACTCCAAGGAGCAATCACTTTTGCCTGGACTGGTCAGAATTCCTTTGAAAGAAGCTCTGAGTTTGCATGAATTAGGAGGACTCAGGAGGGAGCCCACTCAGCCAGTGTCAGAGGCCAGGGAAAAATTAAGCTCAAATTCCCCAACTTGGAACGGAAGCAACCAGCTGGTAGTAAGGAAACGGACAAGAGCACTGAGGGCAACCCTTTGTCCATGTCCAAGATCAATAAAGCCTTTCCCTTTTAAGTTTTTCCCACACTGCTGTGCACGCATGCACTTCACAGCTGAAGACAAAAGCTACCCTTGTTTGCCTATGGTTCATGTTCTGTCAATTCTCTCTCCATTCCTTTTCTACCTACAAGTCTTCTAAGACTCACTGAGCTCACCTACCCTTGCTAAGGGCTGGAGCAATAGGTAATCACATCCAGCCAGAAAGAAATGTGAAGATGTTTCTCTGTACCAAGTGCTCTAGGAGAAAGAGCCCAGGCTGAGAAACCAGCCTTGGGTTCCAAACCTGGATTTGCTATTATTTCTTATTACCTTTTACAGCCTCAGTTCCTCCATCTGTAAAATGGATGACAACATGTCGTTAAGATGATTCATTTTAGAATGTCATTAAGGTGTTTCATATAGTCGGGATGGAGTCAGAGCTCAAATTAGAAACAGGGCGGTTATAAAAATGAGGACGAAGGAAAGGAGGTAGGTGAAAGTAAAGGCAGAGCTTCGTTGCAGTGTTGTGCTTTTGGCAACAGTTGCTTTGAAGAGACTCAGAAACAAATGGATCATTAGAAAACCAAATGAGAAAAAACACATTTCAAAGTTAATCTATCCTGGATCCTACTCTGCCTAAAGACTTTTAGCAATAGACCTCTGTAGTCTATTTCATAATGTGGAATTTTTAATTTATTGATCAATTTTTTTAGAGAGGAAGGGGGAGACAGAGAGACATTGATTTATTGTTCCACTGATTCATGCATTCATTGGTTGCTTCCTGCGTGTGTCCTGAGTGGAAACTGACCCCAGAACCTTGGCATATTGCAATGATGCTCTAACCAACTCAACTTACCCACCAGGGCCATAACTTGAGATTTTCAAAAATTTCCCCTAATCACTTACACTGAATCAGTTAACAGCCATACTAATTTAAGTGTCATTATATTTTGATGAGAGAACGCTATTCTCCTTCTACTTAATTGGGAAGTGCTTGTGTAAGGCCCTTGAATTCTTTTTCTGTACACAAATGGCCACAGCCACTTTGTCTATAATAGCCCCAAACTGGAAACCACCTAAATGTCCACCAACAGGTCGTATGTTCATACAATGTAACACTACTCAGCAACAAACTGAAACGAAATAGTTCATTCACGACAGGGACAAATCTCTGAAACATAGCTCAGGAGGGAAACAAGTCAAATAGGAAAGACCGCACCCTGGAGGAGTCCGTTTATATGATACTCTAAGTAAGATAAAACTGCAGTGATGAAAATCAGATCAGGGCTGTCCGAGGCTATGGACCAGGGTGGACTGCAGGGCTATGAAAACATTCTTCCGTCTTGCCTGTGGTGGTGGTTACACCACTGTACACAGTTACCAAATTCGAGTTCTACACTCCTATGGGTGAACTGTGTTGTGGGTACATTACATGCACCTCAGTAGGCTGGGGAAGAGAAATCTCTAAGGCAACTCCTGCTTCCTAACAAGTCACAGGAACCTTCTCAGTTTCAGCAAACAATGACACCATGCCCGTGGGGCAGAACAACGCTCTAGTATTTTTTTTTTCAGCGTCATCCGAAAGTGGATGCTATATTCCACAAATGCTCTCGTACCTCGAACGGGAGAGGAGCGCCGCATTCACCTTCTGTTTCTGATGCCAAGGGCTCTGATAGCTCCTGGCATTTGTGTAAACTGCTGCTTTCCATACATCACTGGCTTCTCCTCCTTGTATCATTAATGTTGCTGTGTATGCGAACTCAATTAACTGACAAAAGGCCATGGCATGAACACCTTCTCTCTCCACCAAAGGTTCCTGAATAAACACATTAGGAATTTGTAGAGAAACTTACGGCAAGTAGCCAAAGGTCCTCGACATGTGTCTGCAGACAATAGGGGGCTTGTACACGGGTCCTGCTCTCTCTCTTCACTCACACGATGCAGGATCCTCTTAGGATGATCAGAGAACTCCCAAAGGCACTCTACTGTTGTCTGTTGGGCGTGCGTGGCTGGCAGGTCACTGTGGACAAACTGTGTCACCATGTAGGGCTGACTCAGTAGCTTGCAGAGCTCAGACGGTGGAGAGAACAAGCCACGCCCACATGCCCTCCCTTGGGTGGGGCAGAGCCAGCCCCTCGCACGAGGCTTCCACGAGGGTCAAGGCCCCTGTTCTCCTCTACCTCCCACTTGCCCACACCTGACTCCAGGTGTGAACGCTTCTGGCTCAGACCTCACGATAGTCCCTCACATTTTTCCTGAGAGGTCTCCCCTTTGCCTCAACAGTTAGCAAGTTCTGGGTTGGGAACTCTGCTAGTTGCTGGGGCTATAGCAAGGACCACGGGAGAGGGTGACCGTGCCCCCTGACCTGGCAGTCTACTGGAATCACACACAGCTCATTGTCTTCAATGAAGGCAGCGAAGGGACCGTCACTGAACACCTGCCGCCCGAGGCACTTAACCTGCAGCCTCACTTAACGGGCAGATGGGGTAAGACTCTCACTCCCTGAGTTCTCAAGCAAGGGCCACGAAGCTTGGAAGCCTCCAAGTCAGTTATCGAGAACAAGGTTCAGAAAACGTCATTTTTAACAGGTACCTTAAGTGCTTGATTCTCCTGATACCAGACAGGTGGTGTTTCCTTTATTGCTCAAAAATAGCCCTACTGACACACGGGCACACGAAGTGCAAGGAACTCAGATAATCTGCCTAAACTTACACAGCAAGAAAATGGCAGATCAGGGTCCTAACACAGCGCCCAGACCCCCAAACCCAAGGACAGCCCACAGTTGGCAAGGCCAAATGCCAGAGGCGATGAAACTCAAAACTGGGAAGGTTTACGGGGAAACAGAAGGAAGGTGCAGGCTCAGAGGAGGCACAGGTCAGCAGGGGAATCAGAAGGGTTGCAGAAGCGGCTCAGCTTTGCCTCGGGCCGGTTCCACTCCTCTGCCCTGGCATACACAAACGAGGCACAGCAGCTCCTATAAATGCATCAGACAGGAAAAAAAAATCACAACTTGAAGTTTTACGTGCAATTAGTGGCAAAGACATTTTTTAACAGCAGGCTTTTCTTGCCTTTCCAAATGAATGAGTCAGAAAAGCAGTGCTCTCGGTAGCATGTTGGGAAGTGGGCAAGCCCGCCCCCCTCCCAGGCTCCCGTGAAGACACAATGCAGGACCTTCAGCTGCATGACGTCATGACCTCCAGCTGGGAATGTCCCCTCGACGCTGGAAAAGCCCCACGCACAGGTTCCTTCCTCAAAGCTCTTTCGGCCCCAGAGGAAAAACAGGTGGGGAGAGAGATGTCATCTGGGTAACATTTTGGACAGCACTCGAAGGTGGTTAGCACATGGGAAAGATGACTCTTTCTGTGAAGGAAAATGTCCTTTTTGTTGCTGAATTAAAAAGTTAGACCTGTAAGGAGGGTGAGGATGAAATTTTTTTTAAAAATCCCTGAAACTACTGAATGTCTGGGAGCTGACTCAACCACATCAGTTTTAAGTTCTTTCTGCTTCTACTATAGATGCCTGTGTGTATCTGTGTGTGTGTGTGTGACATATTGCAGAGGAACTAATATTGAAGTGATTTTCTTTCTATAACATCCGATCTATAAATAGACTAGGTAGGGGGAGGAGAGGGCCGTAGCCTATCCCCAGATTGAGACTTGGAGGTTTAAAGGCCCGGGTGGCTGCCTGGCGCTTTGCATTCTTCAGAGCCTTGCTTTTCAAATAAATGAACCAACAAGGGCCCACCTGTGTTTGTTACATGTCCCTGGGATAATTAATGCCGGTAATAACACCTAAGTGTTCGCACACAAAGCACCTGGAATGCGACTTGCTGTACACATTCTAATCACATCAGCTCTCCAAATGACCTTCTTCAAAACAATGACTGTCTTTGAAACCACAGAAGCCAACCCAGGAGGAAGCCGGTTTCCAGGATTAGGCTGGGGCTGAGCAGTTCTTAAAGCTAGAGCGGCACCAAGTGGTCAGGGAGGGAATTGGGCGGCCAGTTTGTATTCACATCCTCCGCTGGCCAGGGGTGTCGACTGTTCCCAGGCAGCCAGAGGCGCCCGCCAATCTCCTGGAAGTAGGCGACCAAGGCCAGGGACGGGAACAAAGCCAGATATAAGCTTGACAAAATGATTCTGAAGGTGATTCTGAAATGCACACGAATCCTAAACTCTCCTAATTTTAAGGAGGCTTATATTTTTTTAAATATATATTTTTAAGATTTTACATTTATTTTTAGAGAGGGGAAGGGAGGGAGAAAGAGAAACATTCGCATGTGGTTGCCTCTCATGTAGTCCCCATTAGGGACGTGGCATGTGCCCTGACTGGGAATCGAACCTGTGATGCTTTGGTTCACAGCCCGAGCTCAATCCACTGAGCTACGCCAGCCAGGGCGGGAGGCTTATATTTTAACGAACACCAAAGAAACAGGGCGAGTAGCAATTAGAATCACTTATCCCATACCACTGTTTATCTTTACATAGGATTTCATCTTTTTAGTAAAGTCTGTCTGTGTCATTGTGCCTCAGAAAGATGGTGAGAAATACTGTGTTTATATTACGTATTAGAGAGGAGGGTGAAACGAGAAGAACAATAGAGAGAGGTAGTCAGAGGGAGGGTAAGAGTTCTCTTACAGTGGCTTGTTTAACTGCGGAACCACTGTCTCCTCCTAGCCATTAGCTGGTCATGACCCCAATCTGAGTTTTTTTTTCTTTCTCACATACACAATCTCCCCTTAAAACACAATCACTCCCGCATATTCAGATTGTCTGTTCTTTGTTAAAAAAAAATATTTGTCATGCTTTTTTCTCCCTGTCCCCACCCCGCGCCCCCTGCAATGGCTCAGACTCAAATAACTTGAGTGCCTTCAAAGACCACCACCAGAAAGGGTTTCTCCCCCCTGTGGCTTCCTATAATTATAGGCATATCATTTTCCCCTAATGCCACAGCATCGTTAATCACTTCAACTACAGGGAGAGTGAGGCAGGCTTTTCCGTGAACAGAGAGCTCAGGGTCCCATTTCAATTTGCGATTATATCAATAATCTCAAGACTGCCTTCTGTGAACTAACCCTTTATTTCTGGAGGAACTGGCAGGAAACCGCTAAAATGGAGGCAAACCCTCATCAACCCACACAAGGAGCGTAGGTTGGCATGATACAAAATTTTAGGTGACACTGGTCCGCTGCTTTGTCCGGTGTCTCTAAGGGGCAAAAAGGCAACTTGACCTTTGCTGTCTGGGCATTCATGTTAAGACTCTATCAAGAGAGCTTCTGTCACGAAAAGCACAAATTATCTGTGGAGCTCTCCCACAGATGGCAGAGGCCAGTGTGAATTTAAACTACTTATAGATCAAAACAAAAACAACAAGTTAATCCTCATGTATTTTTCTAAAATACTCTAGTGTAATTTTTATGCTTCCACCCCCACGCCCAGAGACCACAGGCAAATCTTGTAGCAATTTCACAGATAATCTTACGGCAGATTGGAAAGATTAGGGAAAGCAAAATTTCTAAAGAAATTATTGTCATAGAAAAAAAAAAGAGCTTAACATAAATATTGTCATGTGTACTGATTATTTCTCATGAATGCCTCTTTAACCAAGGGGGCTCTCCAGCCATAGAATTAACATATCACACATTGTACCCAACCAGGAAAAGACTTATATTTGGGTTAATAAATGAGGAATGGCACGCCCCGCTATGGTGAAACAGCGGAACTGCAAGACGGCAGACGGGAATGTTGAGATACAGCGCGCCTTGAAAGAAAATGGGTTTTGTTTCAAAGGAAATGTTCATCGAGCACCTGCTATGTGCCAGATCCAATCCCCAGGACAGGAAACAGGGCCGCTGCCCTCATGGACAGTCCATTCGAGTTCGGGGACTGTGAGGACTGTGCGGCGTAAAGACAGTAAACAAGCACTCTTCGTGGCAGGTAGTGATCGGTGCTCTGAAGCCAAGGATGCCGCTTGAGAATTACATTGTTCCAGCTGAGCTGTGGCTGGGAGGGGCGGGGGGCGGGGCGCGGAATAGGCCTCTGTAAACATATAAATTTGAGGACGATGAAGGTTCACGATCAGATACAAATTTTAGGATTTGACTTTTTAGTTGGGGGCCATAGGAAATATCAAAAGAAGAACAGAGTGGAGGCACCCAACAGCTGGGGAAGCTTTTAACTCCATAGGGACGGGGGAGATAAATAACCAATCATGAGAAATGGTAAGGGCGCATTTCCCAGCTTCCTAGAGTCTGTAAGTGCTCACCCAGTGCCTTCTGCTTCCACAAGGGAGAAGAACAGGGGTCACGCTAGACACAGATCATCCTTGACATTTCACAGCGGTTGGAATTAATGGCCATGGGATAATAGCATCAAGACATGAGTTTATAACAAATGTTGCTTTCAAATCAGTTATGCAAATACAACTGTAAGAAGCCTAATATATGTAGATTTATGGCTAGTTCCTTAAAGGTAAAAATCTAAAAGCCTTTTTTTTTTTAACCCCTCTACATTCTGAGAGGAACTTATAACACAAAAATAAGAGGAGAGCAAACAATGGGAGGCTCTAACATTATTCACAAAGAAATGTAGCTTTCCTACCAGAAATAATAATCCAAACCCCTGGTTTCCCATCTCACAGACCACGTTTTACTGAACTCTTGCATATATCAGAAGGCAAAGGCGGCTGGCAATCTGGAACTCTGGCACGTGGGGGATGTCACCTCATTTCCCATACAGAGGACCTCATGCTGTGGAATTAACAACTTTCAGATTGTTTTAGTGCAGCCATTGAGCCGGTGCATTTGAATATGCTGCATATTTTTTAATTTAAATAAAATGCATTTGGTATTGATTTTTTTCATCCATATTCAGTATACCATCCAAACTACAAAATACACTGATGATATAAAAAGTCCTTTCTGGAGCTTGAAAAATCCGTGGTTCTATATGATGTTTTGTTTATATGTACTTAGTACAAATCTGCCACTCCAGAATTCCTCAGCCTTCTCTGGTCCAATCAATAATTGCTGACAGTTTATAACATATAAAATCTTCCTCCAGATATTAACCAAGAATATTACGCAAGGTACTCTTTCAGATTCTATAAAGATATTAAATTTACTAGGTATTTGACTACTGAATTGGTAAAGCACAGGCGCCCTACCTGAATGGCAAATCGTATCCATAGATGTAATAAACATCATGTTAGACTATACACTGAGCATAACCAAAGGTGAATTAAGATATTCTTCCTCTGGGTAGTAACACCATGGGGTAGCAATTCCCTGGAAATGCCCGAAGGACCTGCTACAATGAAAGGTTTCAAAACAATTCCTTAATGACGTGGGAAAAAGCAAGAATTTATTAGGAATTAGCAATATATATCCATAGTTGATGTTTATGGAATTGAACCTAATCCAATCCAGATAACAGATGAGAAAACTAGCAGAGAAATATATGGCTGGCACTATTGTGCCATGTGGTCCTTGGTGGGTTTTTATTTTTTTCTTCTGCTCACGGGGTGATGTTCTGTAAAACCAAGAGAGGAATGATAAATAAAAATTCAGCCCTGGCTGGTGTGGCTCAGTGGACTGAACGCTGGCCTGTGAACCAAAGTGTCGCTGGTTTGATTCCCAGGCAGGACACACGCCTGGGTTGCAGGCCAGGTGCCCAGGAGGGGGCACAGGAAAGGCAACCACACACTGATGTTTCTCTCCTTCTCTTTCTCCCTCCCTCCCCCTCTCTCTAAAAATAAAATAAATAAAATATTTTAAAAATAAAAAATAGGAAAAAATAAAAATTCAGTTGGAACCATCCATATTTCTCTCACTAGAGATTTAAAAATCTTTTGTTAAGTTTTCCAATATAATAAAAGCACAAGAAGTAATGCACAGACTCTCATTTAGAACTACAGCCTCTTTCTGAGTTTTATGTGAACCGAAGTGAAAACTTTTATTAAAGCGCAGAAAAGTCAGATCGCATAGTGCAGAGAAGTAAAAACCATTTGTTTTCAAATGAGTCTCACAAAAAAATTATAATTTCCTCATAGATCTTCACCTGTCATCTTCAAAGCCCATCAGTGAAAGTTTTATTTTCATCATCTTAAGCGGAAAATCCTTAATCATTATCAAAAGAATTTAAACTTGAGGTACCCATCTGTTGCATTTTTCAGAGGCTCCAAACACCCTTCAGAGAGAGAAACCTTGGTTTTGAACTTCAGTTATTAAGCTGTGGTCTCCTTTGTACAATCTGCTTAGGCTGCTGTTAGATAGCAAGTATTGTAATACCAACCTGCAGTCAAGAGCCTCTTGTCCTACAAGACACTCATTAGTCAAGGAAAAAAAAATATCCTCTACACTTAAAAAATGAAAGGAGGAAATCTGTGCTTGCACAAGTGCTTTATGTCGTGTTTTCCCTTTTAATCTCCAATTCAGAGGCTCTGCAATCACCAGAACTGCAAACTTTTCTCCTCTCTGAAATAATAAAGACACCGCTTAATTATCATCTCATGGTCATTTTGCCTGCTACGCACAGGCTGCAAAACCCAGTAACAGCTCTGATGAAAGGCATTTCAGCAGGGCCGTGACCTCCTTACACCTGGACTGTTGCTTTCAGAGATGATTATATGTTTGCTGCAAGAAGGTCACCACGCAAGGCCGAAGTCACAGTCCAGGCATCTGAACTCCTCCCAAGCAACTTCCTAGCACATCACACAAGGTAACTGGCTCCGAAGGATGGAGTGGCTTATAAAAAGAGACCATTTCAACATTCATGATGCTCTTAAAAGACAATTTCAAATAAACATAACAGTACAGCGAGGTTAAGACGATGGGCTGACTTTACAAAAAATTAACCAGCTTGTATGTGGAATTGAGGGGAGTGGCCAACGATGGAACTGATATTTGACAGTAATTTTCACCCGAGTAAATGAAACAACGCTTAGAGAGGAGAACCTAGGAAGATGCGGCAGTTCTGCCCATCAATTTGTTATAAACGGCAGCATATGTCGTGTTTTATTTCTAATTCTCTGATAAATGAATGTTTATCCTGGGATCAATGGCTCTGGGTGAATGGCAGATTGCAGCAACAATTGTTTTCTTACCCGGAGAATTATCTCGAATCAGATCTCCTTTGTTTGATGAAACCTAAATTGCAGGGGGAATATTTAAACATCCAAAGAGAAAAATCCATAGATAAGCTAGCACACGGCTCCAAGATGCATTTAGCAGGACTAATTGTCCCTATTATTCTTTTATCCTAAAAGCTACAGATAGAATATACAAGTGACATGGCCAAATACTATATCATTATAGGTGCCCAGATAAGGGACAGTAAGCCACTAAAATAGTATGTTTTCTTCCACTGATATTGGAGGGCTGGGACGAATGAGACAATTGTGATGATGGCAAGTCCAGCTAAAAATAACTGAATTAAGAATCAAAATTCCTTCCCTCTTCCATGTCATATTTCTGTGAGGCTCAACAAAATACGCAAGGTATCTCTTCTGCACAGTGTCTGTGGCCACAAATGTACCCAGCACACCCCAGGACCAAGGCGGCTCTGTTCTGTCAGTGACCACGTACCCCTGGCCTTGACCAACACGGTGGAAAAATTAACCACAGTTAAGAGCTCAGTGCTGCAGGGCAGACATTCATGTGTTTGAATCCCGCACCTGCCACTCACTAGATGTATAATTCCAGGCAGAGTCCTGAACCTTTCTACTGCCCTTTCTTCCTGATGGGCTGGCCGCAGAGCAATGAGACTATGTAAGGCATGGAAACACTGGTTATCACCACCTTCTTGCTTCTCGGGCACTTCTCAGCCCACTCCAGCGGGGGTGGGATGGTTGTTGTCCATCCCACACCCCACCGCTGATACAGCTGTTCTTCCGGTCACCCTCATCACTAAGCCCAGCGGCTGCTGTTGCCTCCACAGCCTCTTGCCCTGTTGTCCATTCCCTGAGTCTTGTTAACACAGAAGAGAAGCCACCGGGGCGGGAGACAGCAGTGGCCTGCATTTCTTTTGGCTTTTAGAATCTGGTCCCCGGCTTCCTGAATTTGAGTTCTGTGACAGTGTCATTTATGTTCAATGTGCACTGTGAATTTCCCTTGCTGGGGGGGAGGGGGGGCACCGGGGGGCTGGAAAGACCGGTGACACTATGCAAATAAAAGAGAGAACATTAAATCTCATTTAAAGTTTCCTCTTTACTCCCCAGCTTTGTGTACACACAGCCACCTCGATTTCTTAACCTTGGACCACAGACGGGCATGCAACACATTCATTTTGCTGCAGCTGAGAAGCAGTGAGAAGGGGCATGAACGTCCATGGCTTCATAAGATCCATGCTTAGCCCCTTGACAGTGGTGTTCCTGGAGGGTCTTGCAGGGCGGGTGTTGGAAAGGCTTCCTCGCATTTAGAGGAAGCTAATGCAGAACAGCCCCAGGCCTGTGATATGTCTTCGCCCCCTAAGACACTTCCTTAAAATAAATAGCCGACACATTGTCTCCTTGCCATCGCCTTCCGTAGTATGAGCTGGAGTCAGGACAAATAGCTCACGTCCCCGACTCACAGCGAAGGATGAAATGGCCCCTTCGAAGAATCACTAAATCATACAGTTCTCCTGGCAAAGGACAAATGGAGTTTGCCCCTCGCCACCGGCTCAGACAGGTATCGACAGGACTTGGGATCAAGCCTCTTCTGTTTCTGCTTTGCTGGAGGCTCCTCTAAGCGCCCCCAGAGGCAGTCACTCCTTCTCCCCGGCATCTGGCAGCGCCCTGGCAGAGAGATTCAGGGCAGTGTTCATGCAAAGGCTCCGGGACTGTCAGCGCCGCTTTGCCAAGACAAAGACTGACAAATTGCCCTCCTCACATTAATTTTCAAGTACATTTTAAAGCACATGCCTCTGATGAAGTATTTTGAATAGGGCTGTGGATGTCAAGGAGACATTAAAAATATCTCACTCATAATTTTTAGAAAATCTTCTTCATTCAAAGTTGTCACAGCTTGACAGCTTAGCTCTGTTTTGAGTATATTCTTTTACAATGTACTACAAACTGATTGAAGAGCTGACACATCTGACTTCACCCAAACAAGAACCTTTAAATATATCTGATGGAAAAGAATGTTTAATGAAAGTGCGCGTACTGGCGTTATATCTAGCATCCTATTTTTAAAAAGTCAAATTACACAATTAACATCTTTATGAAAAATATGCCTCTGTCCCCCCCACTAGAAAAAAATAAACTCACTGAGCTACCTATTGAGACAAAATGCTGAAGTTATTAGAAATATCTCTGATCTAATATTCATGTGTTTTTTCATCTACAGAAAAGCCAGGATTTTATTTTGTGCATGCATCTTTAAATGGTATAATATGGTTAGTGTCCAACTTACCCACTCCTTTGAGTCCAGTGATTGATTGATTCTGGCTCGTACAAACAACTTATATGAAAGAGAGTAAAGGACAGAAATCAGCTAATTCTTCTGAAAAGCAACCTTAGGATTATTAAATTAAAAAAAAAGGAAAAGAAAAGAGATCGGCAGATAGATCAAAGGAGAGAAATCAGTCGTGTAACGCAGGAGACATGCATGAGTTTAGGTCTTAGTGCCATGAGGGACCTCCCCAACCCTCCACAGCATGGCAAGCCCGGAAAATTCCACTGATACAGCCAAGCAAAGGAGAGAAGGTCTTCTGAAGAAACAGCTCTAAGGTTATCTCCCCAAATATATTTTTTTAGTTTTGCTAAAATACTCTTGGTTCCCTGCATCCTGCCTGCATTAAGATTCTGCCACTGATGGGGAGTAGATAAAGAACAAAAAGAAAAGGTTGGGAGTGGCCTCACGACCTACAACCTTCCAGGGAGAAGCAGGCCCAGAACTACCTGGAGAGTTTTGTTGGATTTGAGAACACGGCATGCAGGTGCCCTGTTGCCCTGGGGATAGCTGAGGAGGCCAGAAGCTTCTCAGAAGAAGCCGGAGTGTTCATCAGGGCACCACCATCCATGAGACATGAAAAGGACAAAGAAATGCATGCTCTGTGGGCCTGGCATGTGTTTAAGCTGGGTGCTTTGTTGGATATTCAGAGGCTCCTTCTGCCCTGGGCCCATCAGGGGACCACTCCAAGGGTATGGATGCGATTTCTCCTCTGGGGTGGTTCTCAGCGGCAGCTCTACGCACAGACTCCTGCCACTGGCAGCTCTTCCTCTCCTCCTAGGGAGAACCTGAAACAGCCCAGGGATAGGTCTGACCTTCATGGACCACGTTTGGTCTAGGGAAAAGGTGCATTTCCTGTTTGGCCCTTAGGGGATATGATGAGGTTGCAGTCAGTCTTCCAACTGTTCTCTCTGTCTTTAATCGGGTTTCTCCAGATCCATCTTTCTGATGCCAGTGAGACCCACAGGGGTCCCAGCTGTGAGCTCAGGAGTACATGAGACAGTTCCTTAAAACGAATCCATCTTTCTGTCTGTCTTCCTGTCTGCCTGTCTATCTGCATCCTAATGGCTTTGTTTCCTTGGAGAACTGTGACTAACACAGGGTTTGATGTAACATTCTCTAAAGAACATCTCCCCAAATGCTCTCTTCTCAATATTTTGACACTTCTCTATTTTGATTTGGCTGAAAGATTCCTCTCCTTTCCATGGGCTGCATTTTAGTCTGGTTCCCTAGTTAAGGAGCATCTGTAACATCTTCTTACCTTTGCGAAAGATAAGAAGTGTTCCCTACTGCAGTGTTTTGTTGTAGGTGTTTCTAGGGACAGGTGACAAGAGGAGACCAGTGCTCAGAACAAGGAGACCTCAGGAAGTAGGGACCCCACAACCAGAGATGAAGATAGGGGCCCATGGCCCGAGGCAGACGCCAGGATGCCTAGGGAACCAAACCAGCCATTTGCCACTGTGGGCATCAGCGCCAGGCCAATAGCCCTGACGGGTTAGTGTCAGCTCTGAAATGACTGTGTCTCTGTCTCCAGGAGATGGTCTCCAACTGGGGGAGTCCCAGGTAAGAGGACTGGAAAGTTTATGGTTTTTTCATTCCTTCCACTAGAGAGAAAACTAAAAGAGAAACATGAGAGTAGTATCAGATCTGTTAAAGGAAATGAAGAAAGCTGCGTGTTTAGTCACATCTAAGTCATAAAGAGAATTTTGGCTTTTCTGATCTATTTCACAGAGGAGGTTGAGTTGCTGCAGGCTGACTTTTTTTGGCTGTAATCAACCACGACATAAGTTAAGCAGGACTACATCATGGGTTCAAACAGAATATGGGAAAGCATCAAGCACATAAATAATCAGCACCCACAGGTGAAGGGAGGCGAAAAGAAATAAGAACTACAAACTGATCAAGACCAGGACATCTCCCCTAGCCTCCTCTGCAATGACCCAGAAATGCTTGCATCCTTGAAGAGGACAAATTGTAAGGAAACACCCGCACTATAAAAACACAGCTTTTATTGTAGTGTATGTGTATCACATGCATAAATGCACACACTTATAAAGTATTTGTTACACATTCCTTAGGGAAGAGAAATAAGTCATAAAGTTCATCTAATTTACACCCAGATGTTAGTAGTCCCCAACAGTAACACATACTGGAAGTTGACATTTTGACCACCGCTGTCTTTTAAGCCACCAAGACTAGCAGCATCGTATGAGAGTTACTATCATGTATTCTGGAGGTTTCAAAACAGATCTTTCATTTATTAGGAAGGTGACCCAGGGAAAATTACATAACCTCTCTGTGTCTCATTCTCTGATGTGCGGAATGGGGAAGGCAATTAACCCCCTCCTAGGGGCGTTACAAGGATTAACGAAAGGCCTTAATGTCTATTCCACCCTTAGAACGGTGCCTGAAATATGGTGAGCTCCCCATAAAGATCTGTCCAATAAAACTAAGATGGTAACACACATGAAGATCAAGATTATAAATGTTGTTCATTGTGTGTCTCGTTTTATTTGGATGTTTCCCTTTGTTGTTGTTCTAGACCAATCATCTTGATTCTCTTTATCACATTCAAAGGGGAGGGAGGACTACGGTGTCAATTTTTGGTTTAAAGTGGCTTAAACCAAGAGAGTCAATGTAAAAACTACAGTTAAAACTCAGGTCCTAGGACATTATTAGAAGTTGGGAATAGCACTAAAATAAAGGAATTATAAGATCATGGAGATATTAAATTGGTATTTAAAAAGAAAAGGTTACAGGGGGAATATCAGCCTTTTATAGGGAAAATACCAAAACAGGGAGGAGCTTTGGAATTCAAACTACTTTAATTTTTCACTAGCTAGGATTTTCCCATTTAACTAAAACTTAGAATATTTATAAAGGTGAATTTTTAAAATTCTAGGTATGACAAAATCAGTCCCAACCTTTAGGCCCAACTTCCAACTACGGTAATCAATGAAAATTGATAAATTGGAATGATTTACCTGATGCACTATAAGATTTTTTAATTAAAAGTGGATCTCATCAGGTATAATATGCTGTTTTTAATCACAGAAGAGTAAATGCAAACATTATTTAAGGTTTTCAGAGTTAAAAAAAGGGGAAAGGATGCCTAACCCTCAGCTAGCCAAAAATAAACAGATTTCATTATCCAGAATACCCCAGTCTCCTAGCACTCGACTTTACCCGAGTTCCATTACTAAGTCCTCATTTTACTTTCGCTTATTGCTTACCACATCTACAGTTCAAAGTTTCCGTGCTGGCAAAATCATTTCGAATGAATGTAAATTGATAATGTGCTTGTTAACCAAGAAGAACTATGTCTGCAACCGACAAACCAAAAAATACCCACTTACAGTAACGGTTCACCAAGAAGTTAAGCCTACGCCGCTTAGAGCTTTTTGTGCGGAATGTGCCTGGTTTTCCATAGAAGCTAACTCAGCAGAGGGAAGGAAACGTGATACCCCGGCCGGAAGCATTGAACGTGATGCATTGAACGTGATGCCGAGCACAACACCCGCAGATGGATTACAGCACACACCTGGCTTTAGGGAACAGGGGTTCATGGCCACCCCCATTTGTAAGCTCTGCGGTTTCCCACAGTTACCGACACAAACAGCCTCACATCGCTGAATCCTCCTCAAGGCCACCCTCTCTGCCTGGGACTGCCCAGAACGCTAAAGGAGATCCTCCGTCAGAGTTTCATCTCTAGAAGACTGACAGCTTACAGTTTTCCTTCTTGGTGCACTCTTCCTAGAGGCTGAGAATCTCCTGGGCATTTGTCTTGAGTTTCTCTCATTGATCCTTTGTTCAGAAAAGCCATTGCTGGCTACTCAGAAGAAGCATCAGTCCCTGTGTCTTCTTGGAGACATACACACTCTCTCTCTCAGACTGCTCAAAATAGGGGTGACCTTCAGCATAAATGCTGAGAATATATTCTTGTCTCAGTCAGGTTGGGCTGCTATGACAGAATACCCCTGACTGGGCGGCTTCCATAACTAGCACGCATTTCTCACAGTTCTGGAGGCTGAGAAGTCCAAGATCAAGGTGCTGGCAGATTCAGTTCCTAGTGAGAGCTCTCCTGCTGTGTTCTCACATCCTCATGTGCAGAGAGAGAGCAACAGAGAGACAGACAGAGAGACAACAAGAGACAGAGACGCAGGCAGGGTCTGAGCATGGTCTCCTTTTGTAAAAGGAGAACTTAATCTTACTTCAGGGCTCCGTCCTCACAACCTCATCATCTTTCAAAGGCTCTCTCTCCTCTTACTGTCATTTTGATGTCAGGATTTCAACATATGAATTTCGAGGGGACACAAACATTCAGATCATAAACATTTGTTTATCCGTTCCTACCTCCCATCTCAAAAGGGCTTTCTTACACCTAGACAGTATCCACACTGCCACCCTCTCTTTGTGTGACGCTCTCTGGCCTGGCAAAAGGACAGCTTTGGTAACAAGCTAAGCAGCACTTTCTGATCCTTCCCTCCAGCTGATATGATACAGAGAAAAATCAGAGATTAAAATGGGGCAGAATGGCTTAAGTAGAGAGATTCGTCTCTGTAATCAATAGGTGTTTGATTCTGTATACATGCTTAATCTCGTTTCCTTCTCTGTCAAATTGGGTAATAATAAAAGCTGCTTCTCAGACTGTGCTGTGAGTATTAAATAAGATCCCCCTGGTCATTCAACTCTGTACTTCTTGAGGGTCTATTCTGGGCAGATGTCATTCTAGCTACTTAGGATGACCCAGTGAAGAAGACTCAAAATCTTTACACTGTTGAGCTTGTATTCTACGTAGGGAGATAGCCAAATATGTGCCCGTTACAGGCAGGCAGTGCAGGGAACTGTGTAGAGGAACGAGAGCAGTGTGAGAGGCTAGAGAGTAAGAAAAAGTGTTCCTGAGAAGGAGGGGAGCCAAGCAAGGCTGATCGAGCAAGGCGTCCCTTAGGACATGAGTTTGAGTGGAGACCTAGTCAAGTGTCAGAGCGAGCCATGCACCTGTGTGGCAGAAGAGAATTCCAGACAGCGGATAGCAAGTGCAGATTTACTGGGACAGCCCATGCTTGGTTGGGGTCTTCCAAGAACAATCAGGAGGTCACTGTGCCTGATGGACACAGTGGTCATTGTAGCCCACGGGAGAGTTAGAGGGAATGAGCTCTGAGAAGTGAGAAGAAAGGAGGGGAGGCTGGCTGGTGCAGAGCAAGTATCCAAAAGGAAGCGATCGTGAACACATTCCATCCCTGTATTACTGGCGCAATTCAGGATTCGAATTGGTTTCCCTTAGCGCTGCCAACATTTAACTTTTCAAAAACAACAACAACACTTGCGGAACAGATTATGGCCCCATCTCTTTCTTACAAGGTGATCAGCACAGTTTTGGATTCTCATTGACCCTGGGCTCTCAGTAAGTGGCTATTGCTTTTCCTCTCTCCAAGGTCCTGTTCATCCTAATGAAGATGCATGGTTGGCACGTGCTTGCTGCACAGCTGGGAGGAGTAGAACCAAAAGGCCCCATCCAGATGGAGGAGCTCAGTGGAACATCTGCCTTGTGTGTCTGTTGCCTCCCTACCTCCTGCTGCTGTGTTAGTTGCCAGCCATTGCAGCGGCTCCCGAGTCACGGGCCCTCCTCGTCTGGTGTTTTCCTGGAGCTTTAACAGATTATCCGCACCGTCATTCCCAATAGCAACCTGCCATCTTTCTTAAAACTGCAGAAAGAGCCTGATGGATACCTTAGTCCTTTAAAAAAACTGCACTGTGATTTGATCTCCAAAATGGGATTCATTATATGACAGCCATGCCAGTAAATTTCATATCAGCTGGCATCAGGCAGCTAATTCATTGCATCGGTTACATGGACAGCCTATCCTGGTCCATTTGACACTGAAGAAATGAGACAGATACAGAGAACACAGTCATCCCTCTCCATCCCCTACCACCTCTCTCGTCCAAATCCCTCTCATCTCCTGCCTGGATTATTATACGAGCCTCCTGAATCATCTGGTCCAAACCACCTTAGTCTCATCACTTCCCTGGCTATCACCAATAGTAAATAGCCTCCTACCTGGCCTGTTTCCACTCTAGCTCCCCTGAGCCCAGTTGATTTTCCACATGCGGGTAGGTGAAGTGACATGTTTGAAACCAAATTCTGAGTTTTGTATAAAACCTTCCTATGGCTCCCCAGAGCTGCTAGGAATTATGTTTTCAAGCTAGATCAAGATTCCTATTGGCACCTTTAAGGTGATGCATGATCTAGCCACTGCCTACATCTTATCGCAAACCACTTCCCCCTGTTCTTGTTCTCCCTACTTGGGCCCTGTTGGCCTTTTGTGATTGCTGTTCTACCAACCTACCATGGTCCTTTCTACCTTAGAGACTGTTAAATATCATGACCTCGGACTTGAAATTCTTCCTAACCTCATCTCACATCACCGACTAAGCTCTCCCCTTTCAAATCCCAAGGCCAACACCACTTCCACAGGGAAGCCTGCCTCGAGCTCCCCAAATAAGACACCACTCTCTAATCCTCTCTAACCTCCATCTGCTCTACTTCTGCATCTCTTAGAGCTCGCAGTTCCATGTCGCTGTGATTGTTTCATCGAATACCCATCTACCTGCACCAGACAGTATTCACCAGGAAGCCAGGGACTTGCTTTGCTTTTCTCGCCTCTTAAATCTCAGGACTTCTCTGGCCCCAAGGCTAGTACTCATCCCACTGCTTTCTGGATAGATGTGGCAAAGGAGAAATGGCCATTTTCACCTAAACAGCTCTCAATGTGAAGACTGCTTACGTAGGCTTTCTAAACCTATGCAATTTGATTCATTTTACAAAAGAGAAATAACAGCAGCAGTATTTTCAAATGAGTTTGAGCTAAGAGCTGAGCTGAGAGCTGAAACTCCCATATGTGTTTTCAGTAACACTTTGCAAAACACTTTTATCCGCCCTTTTCTTCTCACTGAAGGCATATCCAAAAGGCTCGACCGGAGTCATGCGCAACAAGGTAAAAATGAAAGTGGCCAACCTTCTGTGTCTGTAGGTTTACCGAATCTGTGAGGTGAAAATGAATATCTATTTGCTTCCTTCTGGTCCTACTCGGTCCTACTTGGGTCCCTTGGTACCAATTCCACATTTTAAGTGAATTAAAAAGGCAAAACCTTGCTCTGTTATAATGCCCCTTCCTTTGAAAAATAAACTATTTCTACAAATGTATTTAATAATAATACATTCAGCTCTTGAGGGTTTTTTTATTCTCTTATTTGAGGAAAATGTCATATTTGAGAGAAAAATAGAAGACTCCCACCAATATAGCTCAATTTTTTAATGAAAAAATAACAAGAAAGGAGAGGAGGAAAGAGGGAAAGATAGAGGAAAATAAAGTAGCATTGAGAAAGCAGAATAATTAGTCATAAGTCTTAGAACTAGGGATTCTGGGTAAAATCATCATGTAATTCTGCTACCCCCTACAACAGACTACTAAATTTAAGGATTTAAAGCACAGAAAATATTTGATATTCAGACATCACAATGTCAAAATCTTACCCAAATATAGGCAACAACCTTATCTCTTTAAAAACAAAACATAATATTTATTGATCATCTACTATATGCCAGGCAGTGGGATTTATGAGTAAATAAGATGCAAGGTCTCGGTCTCCATAAAATTTAGATATTAGTAAATAATCAATAGGTAATAAATGCAATCAGCACATATGTCATTTTCTGAAAGATGACAAATACTATAAAGACAAAACCAGAGAGGATGGGGGACTGCGATTTGAAACTAGGTGGAGATAGTAGACCTCATGAGGGCAGTGCCAGTGAAGCAAAGTTTGGAGAAGGTGGGAGCTCGCTATGTGGGTATTTAGTTCAGGTGGTGCATTTAGTCCAGGTAGGAAGTGCATTTCAGGCAGACGGCAAGGCTGTACAGGGTATTCTAGGAGAACAAAGCTACGTGTGTGGCTGATGCGGAGCAAGTGAGGCGGGGAGATGCAGGAGGAGAGTCCAGAGAAGGACTTAGGGGCGGGATTATGTGTTTTCATTTCCCTGTTGGCTAATGATGCTGAACATCCTTTCAGTGCCATTTGTTTTCTTCGGGGAAGCGTCTGTCCCCGTCTCTGCCAATGTTGAAATTAGTTCGCTTGTTTCTTTACCATCAGGTTTGGAGGGGGTTTATACATTTTGGATACGAGTCCTTTGTTGGGCATGCGGTTTGTCAAGGTTTTCTCCCGGGCTGTAGCTTGTCTTTTCCTTCTCTAAATAGTACACTTTGCAGGGCAGAGGTTTTTAATTTGGACGAATTCCAGTTTTTCAACTTCTTTGATGGATCCTGCTTTTGGAGTTCCGTGACAAACACTTTACTTAACCCCAGGTCATGAAGATTTTCTTCTAAAAGTTTAATAATTTGTAAATTAGATTTGTAATTCACTTCGAGTTGATTTTCATACAAGGTGTGAGGATGAGATGTAGGCTCATGTTTTGCCAGTGGGTCCAAATGCATCCAACACCGTTTGCTGAAATCACTATACTTTCCCCATTGAATTGCTTGTGCACCTCTGTAAAAATCAAACGGCAATCAAACAATGGAATATTATCTGGGAACAAAAAGAAATGAGCTATGCAGTCACAAAATACACAGATGAATCATATATGCCCGTCTAAACAGGCTTCCTGCTGCTTGATTACATTTAGAAGGCATCCCATAGAAGGCAAAACTATGGAGACCGTGACAAGGCAGCTGGTTGCCAGGGGTCCAGCAGGAAGAGGCTGGCTAACTACAGCACAGGGGGTGTTTTTAGGGAGGTAAAACTACCCTGAACGGTATACAACTGCTGATGAATGAAACTATGTAACTATCAAAACCCACTCAACTTGACAGCATTCTACAATGGACCTTAATGCACGTTAACCTTTTAAAATTACCTGGGGTGACATGGGGTCCCAGGGTGGAAAGAAGAACGGGACGATCATTTAACTGAACCACAAACGAATGAAACAAGCTCGCTCGAAGTGGTGGGGGAAAGGGTGCTCACCTAAGTAACTTTGGAAATTAGCGGAATTTGTAAAAGGAAAGGCTAAAGACGTCATTTAAACACTGTACTCAATCACCTCTCCTTTTGGCTAAGATCAAGTGTAAACACGATGCTCTAGCTGATCAAATTTTCAATTGGCTTGTTTCTTTCTTCAAATTGCAGACAACAATGCCTACAACATGGAGCCGATATTCATGTTTTGCACATAACTGTAACATATAATTGATATGTATACATTGGCTATCAAGAATATAAAACAAGGAACAAAAGCTGTATAAATGAATTAGAAGAATATTGAAATCCACCTTAGTAGGTGACGATATTTGTGTTATGATCGTAAGGGTTCAAGGGAAGAACCTTTTACAACATGGCTTCCTGCGACATTTAGAATAAAGTTGTCCACAATTAGACGTGTGGCATTTGTTTATTTCAAAACATAGCCACTTCCAAAAAGGATGAATCGCCACCAACATTTCAAAATCGCTGTAAATAAGTAGGCAACTATCTCAACAGTCTGAAACATCCAATATATTTCTCTGAGGACCAGTCGCCTAAACTAAACCCCACAATGCAATTAATGGGGTTCAGATTATTTAGGCCCCCAGGTGGATTATCTGGAGGCCTGGAACATGCTGGCATCAATAGAAGTTTTGTCAAAGAAACAAGCAAAATATAGTCAAAGACACTGAAAGAGAGGAGAGGCTGACAGTGACCAGAAGGGAGAGGGGAGGGAATTTCAGGGGAGAATGGGAAGGGTTTGCAGGAACAAATATGAAGGACACATGGACAAAAACTAGGGGAGGGTGGAAATGGGAGGGAGGTGGGGAGGGATGGGTGGGTAGGCTGGAATGGGAGTAGAGGACAGAAAACTGTACTTGAACAATGATTAAAATAAAATTTTGAAAAAATAGAAGTTTTGTTTTCGCATCAAAAACAAAACATTACTTGTTCTTTAAAAAAAAAAAACACACAAACTAATATGAACCTGTCCCGAAGACAAATAATCAGCCTGTATACTTTCAAAACTCCCCTGTTGTATTAGCATAGAGGTTAGCAGCAAATGGGGAAGGGGAATTTTATTTTCCTTTAAAGAACTTAAGGTGAGCTGGCCTAAACACTGTATCTCCCAAAGCCTTGCTGAACCCCTTCCCTCTAAAGCCCAGAAACACTCCACCTGGCACTGGGAAGATGCCCTCTACACAGAAGTGACCTCCTAAATCTTGCGCCCTGAGAGCCTCAGGGAAGGGGCAGGCAGGAACGAGGAGAGGGAAACAACTAGAAGGGAACGATCCAGTTGTGGGGGGAAGAGCATTCGATGGAGCGGACGCATTCAGCCATGATTTATGCGATTACCAAGTACTAACTCTCCAGTTAAGAGCATACTTCAGACGGTACGCTGCCGCCAAATTACCATAAATTAAGCTCAGGCAAAAATAAGGCCATAAAAATGGACATTTTGCAGTGGCTATTGACTGTGGTGTTCAGTTTCCATTAAATCTTGTGGAACATTGTTACTTTGTCAACGGAGTTAGTAATTGGTGCCTTCCTGGGAGGGAAATATATAATGCTTTAAACTCCATATATATTACTCACCACAATTAAAGTCGCTCGCAGTAAGGAGCTGCTGTCTATATGCATCAGACTAATTATTTTGTGCTTTTTTACTAAGAAAATGGGACGTTGCTGCCGGTGGGCAAATCCTGATCATACATTAGATCACACTTCCTAGCAATTTTTGATGAAAACTACAGGTGGAGACAGATTATAATGGGAACATCTAATTGAAATTCATCTCCATTTTGCTTCAGAGAGAAGACATGCTGCTTGAGCCCTGAAACATATTCAATTTCATTCAAATTGGATGCAGGGATTTTTTTTTTCAGGCAAAACTAAATCCCAAAAAATATATATTTTTAAAGGATGCTGGGAGAGAGGAGTACCGGAAATGTTGACCAGTCGAGTTGATTAGGCTACTGCTTCCCAAGGTAGCAATCGAGGACTGAACTCGTACTAAAGGTCATGGTCTTTGTGAGACCAGATTCCATTGACATTGAGTAAGTCCAAGGCTTCACAGAGACCATGAGAGATATGGCTCAGTCCTGGAATACATTTGCCTAGCATTCCACCGTCAGCGTGCAGGTCCCCACTGTCTCCATCCTCCTGCCTCCTCGTCCCGCTTCTGGCTCCGTCTCCTAGGGCAGAACGTGGAGATTTCCCAGTGAGACATGGAGTAGAAAGCTCTCTCCTTCCTGGGCCACACATATAAACACACACCTTCTAACAGCATTCACTTATATTCATACCTATATGCACATACGTGTTTATATATTATATGTGTGTGCTTATTTTCTGTACATATATATATATATACCATACACACACACACACACACACACCATATCCCCTTCCCTGACTATAAACAAAAACACCTCCCAGGGGCAATAAGGCTGACAAAATGCTTAGCAAAGCATCAGAGAAGAACTCGATAAAAATATGACGTGAAATAGAAACTCTGTGAGTTATTTTTGCTAAGTGCTAAACAGCATATACTTCTTAAGAACAATTGATGTACTCATTAGTCCACTCATTCATTCGACCGACATTGGCAGAGGACCAGCTATGGGCCATGTCCTGAAATAGGCACCAGAGATGCAGCAGTGAACACAACGGTCTCAGCCTTCAAGGCTTCCTCCTCGTGGGGAAGAGGCTCACAGGAGAGCGTGTCAGGTGGCGATATGAGGAACCACAATGCGGGGCAGTGAAAGGAGGGCTGTGGCTGCTCTACATAGGGCGGTCAGAGACGGCCTCTCTTCTGCGGTGGCATTCAAGAGACCTGAAGAAAAGGGCACATCATCAGCCAGGCAGATGACAAGAGGAAGCGCATCCTGGGCAGAAGGAACGGCAAAGGCCCAGAAGCGGGAGCCGCTGCAGCTGGGATACAATGAGAAGGGGAGCGTGGAAGGAGATGTGGCCAGAGAGCGAGCAGAGGAAAAGCTCACGGTCTGCCTCATAAGCTTTGGTAACGGCTTTGGCTTTTACTCTGAGTCAGATGGGAGCCCTTGACGGGTTCTGAACAGAGGCGCTCCATGAGCTGACCTTTTGCAAGGCTTTTCCTCCTTGCTCTGTAGGCAAAAGATGGCAGGGAGAAAGGAGAGAAGCCAAGCACAGTAGTTAGGAGGTAACTACACTAATCCGGAGAGAGATGCCGGGGACTCGAACCAGCCAGATTCTAGGCATATTTTGAAAACAGACACTACAGGAGTTGCAGATAGATTCATGTGGCATACAGGATAAAGAGAAATCAAAGTTTACTCTGAGGTTGCCGCCTGAGCAACTGGAAGAACCGAGCGGCGTGTAAAAGGCCTGGGACGCAGTAGGTGCTAAAAGACGCCGGCAGTCGGTCACATAGAATCCCCTTGTTGTGAGACCAGTGACTGTCCTCTTCACCAAGCACAGGTGGCCCAATGGACAGCTGTAATGGAAGACTTCGTCTCTCCATTGTTGGTTTGAGTTGTTGGTTTCTATCCTGAAGGAGGATTCTAAATGCCAAGAACTTCTTCACGGGCACAGGGAGGTGGACTCTTAATTCAGAAGCTACAGATAAATCTCCAGGGATATCATGAACGATTTCTACAGTTTCTTTTAGTGCTGGGTTTTAAGATGTGCTCCAATCTTCAAGGGCAACATGCTTACACAAAAAGCAATCCAACCCTTCTCATATGGAGCTACAACTGCCAATGACTATCAATGGTATGCTTTAAATACAGGGAGAGAAATGCAGCCAAAGCAAAGCAATACAGCTGAATGCAATCACTTAGGAGGTATAGCAATGTGGTTTCTTGAAGAAGATACGTTTAGACTAGTCAACATGAAGACCTATAAAGTTACAATAAAGAAAGTAAATAAATTCATAGAACATAAAATGGGAGGTCTATAATGACTTAATTGGGGAGACTAGAATGACTTACAGGTATATTGCTAAATTTAAAGTTGATCCCCTGGTAGACAAGTATGATCCTCCAAAATCTTTCCCTTGCAGCTCTTTCCAGAGATCAAATCTGAACTGGTTGAACCATGGGCAGGACACAGGACATCTAAAGATGTTACCCCTGGTCCTTACGAGTTTCTATGTCGCTATGATGAAATTGTAGAGGCGACTTTACACTGAGAAAAGAAGCATATAGCATATCTGTAGCACAAAACATACCCGTATATTTGCCATCCACAAATTGGCACATAGATGTGCAACCAGAAAATGTTATGTGTATCAGCATGTGCTAGATGGTCTCTATCTGCTGGGTCCATCTTCCAGCCTTCTCCAGCCTGTTTTGTGCCTCTGGAGTCTGACTTCTACAGACTGCATCATCCAGATTCCCTGGCCCGTTGTCTTTGGCCAATGGACAGCTCCAAAAAGAATTCAGAGAGCAGAAGGAGAGTGAGGTTTTCCCCCTTACTGGACTATGGTTTGACAATGGCTGACTATGGTTCCTTTCCAGGGGTCTTTTACCCCTGCGAGTCTTACCAGGTTCTGATCAATACTGCCTCCCCTCACATCTGTTTCCCACTCTTGTTAGGTGTGGGTGCCTCACCGTCCCTTAATAATGTCCCTTAAACTTGCCTATACTTTTGTAAATAAGCCATTATTAAAACATCTTTAATAACCCTTTTGAGTTTACTATTTCCTGCTCCCAAGCTGACACACAGTGACCTCGGAACTTGCTTCATAATCATTTGTAGAAACATAGATTCCCAGATCCTACCTGAGACTGAACGAGGCAGAATCTCTACACTTGGAGCTAAAGAACATGTAACTTGAATAAATAACCCAGGTGATTCTGGGAGAGCCAACGTGGCCAGCATCCCCAGACCAGCATCTGCAAACCGCTGCTGTCCAGACCCTGCGCTGCCAACACGGAGCACTGAAAACACGATGCCTCCAGCGCACACTGCCCTCTCACACCGGAGCAACCAATACTCAGCCAAAGAAGCGGATTCTCCATGGGGACGCCCGAAGCCGAGAAACGCAAGCATACGGTCTTCAGCGATAGACGTTCCTGAGCACATTAAGTAAATGCTCAACTACCCCCTTCGTGTGTGATTAGACCCTCGATTGAAAATCACTTTTCAACCACTTTTCTGGGAAATGAAATTCATATCCACCTCCATCTGGCGCCCAAATTAACAAAGTGGAAAATGCCGACCAGCTTAGGCCTGTCCAGCTTTATAGCGCAGAGTGGGCTTTAGGCCACCCAGTGCCTTTCGGCCTTGCGGACAGGAGGCCCATTTGTGCCCAAAGACCAGGAGCCTCTGCTTGGACCAGTGGATAAACAGAAGCACGAGCCCAGCCTGCTGCCGTCTCTGAGGATCTACTCTCCATTCCGAGGCGCAAGGCATCAAGAGATGGGCTAAGCTGACCATCTGTTCTTCTCTCTGATAATATGTAATTAAGTAATTTATTTATTCAGCTCTTGAACCCCCTCCTCTCGCCTCCCATTAGTCAGGGATGATTATGCCAGACCCAGCTGTAGGCGGCATACTGCACACTCAGGCAAGCGCCGTGCTACAGAGCACTATGCTAGCCTCCTGGCTACGGCCACCTCTCGGACCCAACCGTAGGAGGGACTGCGTGAGGCTCGCCGCTCCGCTGGCTTTGCCTTCTTCCCCAGCGATTAGACGGCACTTTCCCACTGTGCATGAAACCATTTACTGTGCCTGTTTAATTCATTTGTTCAAAGATGAATTTACCTACATCCTCTGATCACTCCCACCAGGCTGACTTGCTGGCTGGGCAGCACCAGTGGATCTTCCCATCAGGCAGATTTCATCCGAGATATAAACAAACACACGTACACAGCGCCTGGCACATGGCTACAGAGGGAGGGGACTGATTCCATAAGCCTCTGGCAAACCTGAGAGTAGAAAGTCTGATTACATGTAGCATATGTAATGCATTCTACATTACACGCAATGGGGTGCAGATTACGCGTGCTTGTTTATGGTGGCCTGACCCACAAATAGGTCCCTTTTTCTGACAGTGGCCTTTTAACATGTTAAAGGAGAACCCTCGCTCCTTTGTGTATGCCCGTGTAGTTTCAGTGGGGCCGGCCTGATCGAGGTTGGGCTGATGAGCTCGGCCAGCTGAATGAATGCAAGTTCTAGAAATTATTGAAAATATTGGTAAAATGGAGGCTTTTCCACTGAGGCCTAAGAAGATAACATGGTTGCCTGGATGGATGGATGGATGGATGGATGGATGGATGGAGGCCATCTTGCCAGTTTACCTTTAGCTTGATGAATAAAATCAATCAAATACAATTTGAAAAAAAAAAACCTAAACTAAGACCTTAGAGGACCACGTCCTGACCAACTGAGTTACCATTTGACTATCCGGACCCTGCTGAAGCTCCTCACATCCTGGACTTCCCCATTATATGATCCCACAAATTCCTGTCATTGCTAAGTCCCTCCATGATTTTTTGACACTTGGAAAACAAAGAATTTTGATTAGAATACTTTCTGTATTTTAAATGTGATAGGTCACTGTAAAAATTCAACAACCATTCGGGCACGAATAGGCTACATTCACCTGACCTGAGTACATTCCCTTTTTTTTTAATAGATTGTACAATTGGGATGTAAGCAGATATAAACCACACTGCAAAAGAACATCAAAACAGTAGTAATTCCAAAACCACAGGTTCTTGAGAACAGGGAAAGAGTTAAAGATTATTACAGTAAAACCTAACGGCCAAGGATAGCAGTAGTTTCCCAAACTAAACACCCTCGTACCATACGACCTGCCACCATGCTCACTGATATCCACCCAACGGGAAGGAAAACTTAGGTCCGCACAAAGGCCTGCCCATGGGTGTTTATAGCAGTTTTATTCATCATTGCCAAAAGTATTCAGCGTCAAAAGAAATGAGCTCCCAAGACATGAAGAGACACAGAGGAGCCTTAGATGCACAGTGCTCCATGAAAGAAGCCAAGCTAAAGAGGATGCACACTGTACGATTCCAACTCTATGACATTTTGGAAAAGGCAAAACTATGCAGACAGTAGAAAGATCAGTAGTGTCCATGGACTGGGGTGGGCAGGGAAGGACAACTAAGCACAGCACAGAAGATGTTTAGGGCAGTAAAATACAGTGTGTTATATCATAACTGTTGATACAGGTCACTATACATATGTTCGAACCCATGAAATGTCAAGAGTGAACTCCTAAGAGAAACCACAAACTTTGGGTGATTACAACATGTCGATGTAGATTCATGCACTGTAACAAGTGTTCCGCTCCGGCGGGGGCATTTACAATGAGGAGGCTGTGCATGTGGGAAGGACAGGGGTATATAGGACGTCTCTGTACCTCTCTCCAATTTGGCTGTGAACCTTAAACTGCCTTTAAGAGTGAATTCCTGGCCCTGGTTGGGTAGCTCCACTGGCTGGAGCATCGTCCCGATGTGCCAGGGTTTGATCCCCACTCAGGGCACACGCAGGAAGCAACCAATGGATGCAGGAATAAGTGGAACAATAGATCAACACTTCTCTCTCTCTCTCTCTCTCTCTCTCTCTCTCTCTCTCTCTCTCTCTCTTCCTCTCTCTAAAACCAATTTAAAAATTAAAAATGAAGTCTTAATTTAAAAAATCATAATAAAGGTTACCAGCAAAGGAGGAAAATGATAAGATATGATGAATGTCTTGGCAGATGTGAAAACAAAATGCACTGAGTACCCTGAGATCACACGTGATTGGGGCAGGTGTTCCTCGACTGTTTGGTATAAACCTTCACAGTACTTTCCCACGTGTCAGCACCTCCCTTCCTTCGCCTCCATCTGCACCCATACAACGGTGGGGGTGGACACTGAAGTTAGGGCTTTAGTTAAGGAACTGACAAATCCCCTGTCTTCACAGACGTCCTGGCTGGACCCCAGCCATGTTCTCTACAAAGAGAATCAGCAGCTAAGATGTCCTATCAAGCTGTGGAACAACATTGAGAAGACTCTACCTTAGACCTGAGTGTGCGTGGGGGGAGGGAGAGCAATTTTTAAGAACAGTCTCACTTGTCTGGCGGGACTAACGCTTCATCTCAAACACAAATGCGCTATTAGGTGAATCTAAAATAACTGATACAAATCTCTCTGCGGAGCCATTGGGAAATTCCAACCTTTATGAGTTGGAAAGTGCTGAACCAGCAACCTTTTAGAAAAGAGTATCCATCTTTTCTGAGCTGTTTCTGGGGAATTGCATATAAAGCATTCTGAAAAAATTTTTCCTTATTTTTCCAGGATCTGTTTCGCCAGCTTGATACGAGACTGCCCAGGACAGATACTGTCAGGGCTCGAAGTGTTTTCAGAATCGTATTCACAGTAAAAACGTTTTCCAATATGGTGTTTGAACACCAAAACCAAAGCAACCCTCAAGGAGATTGGGAGGAAAAAAAAGCATTCTCTAATTTTTTAGTCCCTATAAAATGTCTAAAGGAATTTATTTTCTCTACCAACATTCCTATCACTTAATGATTTGACAGTTCTTTCTGAAAAATGTCTTTAAGAGATTTACATTTAGGAGAACGAGACAAAACATTCTGATGGACTCCAGTGAGCCACAAAGGGACACATTCTGATTGATTTCAGATGGGAAAGGAAGAACCGTATGCTAAATGTTTCCGTCTTCTTACAGATGGAAAGGGTAATTATTGGTCAGATCCCAGAGGCTTCAGAAATGGGTAAGCACCCAAGCTTCAATTTCTAGTTAAATCTTTGAGTCTTTCTCCTGGTGATTAATTCGGCTTTGCAGAAGATACCCTTGTGGCAACTTCCTCCGGGTAAGAAGTCAATGACAAAGCCTCAACTTATCTTATTGAGCTTCTATTTTGACACAACTGTCAAAAGATAGCTTAATTTTGCTCAAGATTAATTGATATGTGATCAATCCAAGAAAGACTACCAGAGGGGAGTTTAGAATGTGTGGAGTGTATCCCTAATCTTTGGAGGCTGTTACAAACTGAATGTCTGTGGGCCTTCAAAACTCACATGGTGAAGCCCTACTCCGCAACGTGATGGTTTTTAGAGCTGGGGCCTTTGGGAGGTACTCGGGTTTGGATAAGGTCATTAGGGTAGGGCCCTCGTGATAGTATCCATATAAAGAGAGACAGCAGAGGGCCAACTGTCCCCCCACCCCTAAGGCAAGTACAGAAGAAAGGCCGTATGAGGACATTGTAAGAAGGCACCATATTTGGCTGTATATGATGCCCACCCACATTTCTGTGTGCATTATACACAGGATTATTATATCCATTATCATACCCACGGTGTGTAATCATTATACCCATGTGTCATGTGCATCCTTATTTTTTCCTCAAAAGTTTGGGGAATACACCTGAAAAGCTATGTATTATCCACGGCTAAATGCAGTAATTGTATGCTAGAAAAGTCTCGCCACAACCTGACCATGCCGGCACCCTGATTGATCTCAGGCGTCCAGCATCTGGAACTGTGGGGAAATAAAGCTCTGTTGCTTTAAGCCACCTAGTCTATGGTATTTTGTTACGGTAGCACAAGCTGACTAATATAGGAACCATATCCAAAAAAAAGTACCATGTTCTAACATCCTTTAGCAGGTAGTTTCTGGGGTGTACCTGCCAGGCCTACTTCCCCACCACTACACAGAGACCCCCCCACCCACAGGGCGTTGATGGGCTCACTCCCCCGCCCACCAACAGGGAGACGCCTGGTGAACCACACTGCTCCCCGCCATCCTGGAGCCTGAGGCAAGAGGAGAAATCAATAGCGATCCTGCCTTTATTTAAAATGTTGCATTGTGCTCATCATGGAATTTTTTGCATTAATTTTTATTTTAAAAAATATCTCATTGAAGTATTATTTTTCTGGATTATTGATACTTTTAGGTGTCACATTATATTTTCTACCTGAGGTCTCACTCACCCTACCCTGTTCCATCTGTGCTGACAGAGCCGGGTGTGTCCTGAATTGGGGACACGGTCTGAGAAACACTGGTCAGGGGATCTTAAACTAGTAGCTTCGAGGCCTTCAGACTGTGGCTATGTTTCGTTTGGCCATCAGCATTATTCCATTTGAATGTTTTTAGGCTAGAAATGTACTCTCTATGGCCACTGTCCCATCACTCTACATTCATGAAAATGTGGCCCAGCCCCCGAAGGTCTTTGGGCCTGACTCTGGTCTTTTGGGCGGGACTGGTCACTGAGGTTGAGAAGGTATAACCTAGAACCCCGCGAAGCCTCCATACTCCGAAAGATGCAGCTGCATCAAGAAAGTCCAACTGTAGCAAGAAAAAGTGAAGGGCATGTGCAGAGAGAAGCCAAGTAGAGATTACTAGGGAGATAACACGGAAGCTTGACTGTGCCGACTTTGAACTTCTTCCCCCTGTCACCCTAGAGCAGCTCTCATTCTACTTTGGTCTGAATGAGACACCCACATCCCGTCTCAGTCACCCACTCCCCTCTCCCCCTTCCTGAACTGGGCTCCTCATACGTGGAAGCAACTAATTCTTAACAAGTCTCCTCTACAGGAAAAAACCATTGCCCTTTCTTACCTCCTGCTCACTGTAACATGAGGAGATAAGCAAGTCAGTTAAGTGAGTTCCATCTTGCTCAGAGTCCCTGCACTGTCCAAACAGCAGCCATCTGAAAGGAGCAAAGATCTTTCCATTCTACAGTCTTTGCGGTGCTGTTCTCAACCCCGGCTGCGCCTCGGACACACTCAGCACTGGCACACTGGTGAGCACAGAGAGGCTGGATGCAGACAGCCTCCAGGAGCCATAAAGAATGCTGCCCAGGCCCGTGCTGTGACCTACTGTTCGGAATCAATTTTAATCAGGAAACAACACGCCCGTTCAAATAAAATAAAACTAAAACACCAGGAAGGAAACCCAAGTTTGATTCCAAGCAAAACTGAAGACTTCAGCCTCTTGGCACAGAAAATCGAATTCTGCCAAAATTTAGTACATTTTACATTTAATTTTGCTCTGATTTATGGCTGAGTCTCCCGGGTACCAGTGGTATGCAGAAAACCATTCGCTCTGTGGAGGCAATTGTTAGTTTTTATAATAAAAAATGCATACTGCTTACACCGTTATTGCTTAGGAAATTAGGGAGCGCAGCTTCCAGTGCCCTGTGTGTGGAATACTGTAGCAAACCACTTAACTTGCAATAATAGAGTATTGACTGGGTACAGGGATCTGTGAGACACAGCCACAGTCCGATGAAGCTGCCGTCACACTGTGCCCGATAGAGCCTCACCTATAATACCTTTATTCCACCTCCACCAAGAAATTCCTAGCAGATTAGCTGCAAAAAGGGCCTCGGAGGCTCTTCCTGTAAAGGAGATATTATTTTCCTCTTCTCACTATGTTTCCAAACACTTAATTAAAATACTGACTTCTTTTCTCCTCCTGCCCAGAAAATCTTTAGGACTTGGCAATACTGAGCCCCAGATTTAAGAGCTATCTGAATTCAGAGGAGGTGTTGCTGAAGCTAATTTCATGTGTATCAACATAATCACCATCCCAAAAGCTCGGGTTCTCATTTGCAGGTCTTCAGAGTAGAAGAGAATAAACGTAAGAGCTTTAAAATGCCTTTGAAGTGAGCTGCATGAGCCCAAGGTGTCAAAGTGTAGAGGTGTGCACGCTCCTTGCAAGATGCAGGCTGAAATTGGCCCGCTTTCCCTCTCCTTCTCCCTTTCTTTCTCCCACTGCCCTCTTCTCTCTGTCCCTCTCCTCCCCTTCCTCCCCCTCCCCCTCCCCTCCTTCTCCTCCTGCTCCCCTCCCCTCTCCTCCTCCTCCTCCTTCTTCCATTTCCTCCACTTCCTCCTCTTCCTCTTCTCCCACTTTTTCTTCTTGCTTCACCTTCCTCCTCCTCCTCCTCCTTCTTCTCTCTCTCTCTCTCTCTCTCACACACACACACACAATCATTCACACATGGACTTGTCATTATTTCCTAGTTAATCTGCTGAAGTGATCTAGCATAATACACAGTGACAGGAAATGTGAAGATATCTTCTGGTCCTGTCTCTAGTCTTTAATGGCCCCTGGAACATTCAGTCAGAGGCCTTTCCCTTGCATCCCAATGCTAAAACCTATTAGCATTGTGAACAGATCCTAAGCATTTGAGCCACACAAACCTACACAATAAGAGAGAAGAGACAGAGCCCAGGAAAAGGCATCCCCTGTCACAGGCCACAGGAGGAAGACGTGGGTATAACTCAGGAAACCAACAGACAAAAACAGCAGGCCCCCAAAGTACTTGCCCCTGTTTATCACTGTAGGTCTTCCCACTGTGACTCAAGGCATTATCTGCCTGCACTAATTACAAAACTACGAGACTTTGGAACATATTGTCGGGGGACACCTCTCGATGGGTCTCTCACATTCCTGGAAGTCTTCTGAGAAGAAGCGTTGGCAGGGTTTTCCTTGGCCAGCTTCTCAAGGATGTTTGAACAGCAAATAGCCTTGAAAGATGCAGTGTCCCCTCTGGGGCCGAGGACAGATTTATTTCCTGACCAGGGTAAGAAAGGCATCATCACCCTCTGAGGCAAAGCTGAGACAGGTTTGCTCGAAGCCCTGTAAAAAATGGGGTTTTCTAAACTAACTTGGGGTTCCTCAACGGTGACACAAAACCACTTCAGGCACAGTATTCCCCAAGGGACCCTCTGCACCACCCTACAGACTTGGGGACAAGGGGAACCAATGTGGTCTTGAAGCTCCTGCCAACCTGTGAATAACGAAGTCCTTTGCCTCTCCCCAGGGGCCTCACACCTCAGCCGCATCCCCGAACCTGTTGCAGGATGACGTGTAACCCTGCAAACAGAGTTAAACTTCTGACCTTCAGTTCTGGGCATTCCCCAAACTTAATGAACTAACCTGTAACTAGAATATAACCAATTCTTCCCTTATAGGCATAATAAGTTGCTTGACTCCCAAATTTCAGTGGTTTAAGTGATCTTAAAATATTCCCCAATCACTGTTACTCCTGAGGGAATGCCCACAAACCAATGTGTCAACTAGGTCCCCACACTAAAGGACCTTGTTCTCCCTCTCCTGTGCCAACTGCCTCCACAGGTGTTTTGAGGTCCCTCTGGCAACTGCTGACCACCTCCACC
This sequence comes from Phyllostomus discolor, assembly GCF_004126475.2. Taxonomy (NCBI): domain Eukaryota; kingdom Metazoa; phylum Chordata; class Mammalia; order Chiroptera; family Phyllostomidae; genus Phyllostomus; species Phyllostomus discolor. The sequence continues at coordinate 29,894,121 of NC_040915.2, read as the reverse complement.
TTATTAGTGCCAGTGTCCCTGCGAGATGACAGTCCCAAAGGTGAACCAAACAGTGCTTAGAAGCTTCCTCCTCTTCCATTCTGTGCCACGCCCTGACACTGAGACGCTGAAGCCACACTGCTTGGGTAGAGTCCCTAAAGACTTGCATAAGAAAGAAAAATGACCACAACTTTAGACTGTTGTCCCACTAATGAACTCAAGCCCACTCCATTGTATAAGACAAGAAAGACAAAGCAACACCCTCAAGATTTTTGCCTCTCCTCCTCCTTGAAACCAAACTCCCTTTACTTTGATTACTTTATTGTAATCAGACTCCCCCCTCCAATTCAAACTAACACTCCAAAGCTCTTATGTCAAAGGACAAGGACAGACTGGGGCAAGGGTCTAGCCCCTCCATTCATCCTGTTAATAATCCTATTGCACATCCCTTAAATCTATGAGGATATCTGCCAACCAAGGAGCAGAGAACTACACCAAAGAAAATGGAACATCAGTTAAACAAATACCAGAGAAGAAAACAAAAGCCAAAAAAGATGAAAAAAAATGGATGAGGCTTTAAATACAATATGAGAAGTATGCACCTAGGCACTGAACAAGTTCCTGGCAGATGGACAAGACTGTCCAGGTCATTTCCAACCTTGAACACATCTATTTAGGGTGACAATTCTTTGTACATGTAGCCCAGGCTCTGAAATTCATCATACTTTTATCTAGACGTGTTTGTATATTCAAATAGGCTAACTGGTAATTATGAAGAGCAATACATGCAAAACATGGGTGGACTAGAGTAATTGCTGCTCAATGTGAAGCTAACCAAAATCTGAGTCTGTCATTTTTCTGTCTTCGCCTTCCAAAAAAGAAGAAAATGTAGACTTGCGAGGGATCAAGAAAACCATCTGGATCAGAACGCCTCCCAAATTTCACATTCCGCCCCGCCATCCAAACAAGGATTTAGAAGTGCTTTCCCTAAACCACTAACCGAACGGTGTCTGCCAATTTCTCCCAGAACTTGGCTTTTCTTAACAAGCCATTCCGCTGCCTTTATCCCTTTTGTTCTTTGTAATGAGAATAAAAGAAACGGGATGAATGGTCCACAACCACCAGGGATATCATGGAGGTAAGAGGTGTGTAATAAATGGTATAAAAATGCAGGGGGGGAGGGTGCTTTTCTGAGAAAAATCCACAAATAAAAAATACCATCTAGAAAGCTGACAGTTTTATAAATTTGTCCATAAAACAGTAATGCTCAAATTTTTTACCAGCTTTGAAATTGTTTAGCTTTGACAGAAATGACCCAAGTAGCAAGGCCTATATTTCTATAAGGAAAGTGATAAATACGTAAAACATAGCCAGGAGCAATTTCGGCCCACACATCAAAGGCACTAAGTTGCTTCCAGAAGGGACTGAACTGGCTTGTAACACAGCCGAGCAGGGATTTCCTGGACGGAGGTGCTCAGGAAGGCCTCTGGTGTTTTCCACTGCCCTGGCCCATTTCCATAACCCCAAGCTTCATCCTACTTTGGTCACTGAGACAATATCCAGACTACCCAGAGTTTGAAAAGCTCTAAAACAAAGAAAATGTCCACGGACTCTGAAAGAGAAGTTTTGAGGAAATATCTCAACCCCGTGCAACAGACTCTCCCAAAACTGACTCCACTCCCCAGGAGTAAGTTAAACAACTATGGAAATGCTCGGTGCCCTGTGGCATCATGCATCATGGGGTCAACAGCACATGTTTGGTGGAGGCCAATCTCAGGTTCAAATATGAGCTTTGCCATTACTACCCCCAATGACCTTAGGAAAATTCTAAGACATTCCTTACACCCAATTTCTGCACCTCTAAAACGGGGATAATGATACTTCCATGGATGTCCTTTATAAAACAAAAAGCTGGTGATCAACCACAATAATATATGAGATAGAACCCAGCTATCCAGCAGCATTGTCACAGATTTCAAAACTTTTGCCCCCACAGGAAAGGAAACGCCACCGTAGAGTAACAACTACTTCGATAGCCATGGGATACAAAAATCCCTGCCCCAGAAAAGAAAGGGATTAAAGCGGAAAATAATTACTCATCGCCTCTCCTTCTGGAGGTACTGGTTTTACTTCTCTAACCTCTAGAAATGTTGAAGCATCATCTCCTTCAGTGAGTGGGAGCTGACCAGCGATGGAAAAGGATGCTCAGAACAGCAGCGATGGGCCGTGGAACCAGCACCGGCTGAGAAGCCACGTGCTGACTCACCCTGACCAGCCACGCCTGGAGGACTCTCCTCACCTCTCTGAGACCCTCAAACCCTCAACTGTAAAATGAGAGATTGGAGAGGCACAGGTTCTAGAGGGTCCCGTGGAGCTGATGAAAAACATTCTAATTTCCCACGATTCTATTGTACTAAATCAAACACACAGATGATCGGAAAAAGATTGCAAGTCAAGTTACCTTTTCCCGGGAGAAATTAAGCTTGCATTCCAGGAAGCTCATGCCTTGTTTGGCAATGAACGTCCAGATCCGTTGGGCTGGACATCCAGGTGACCCGCATTTCTGTATAAATGCTTCCGCTGGTGCCAAGGGCTGCGTGCGGCCTGGAACCAGAAAAAAAGAAAGATTAAACTGAAGGCACAAACACCTGCCTCAAAGCCTGTGGGGAGCTCTCACCATTCCGACAGGCCAGTTGCGGTAATTGTCCTGTCTTATCCAATCAACCAGTTATTCAACCACTGAGAGGTTGATGCCTCCTGTCAGTTGACTGTAATCCCAACACCTCCCTTGCACATATATGTTTTATTTGTGTCGCACCTGTACCATCCCAGACCGGGAGAGACCAATTAACACATAGAGATTAGCACATATGCCGCCTAAATCTGGCAAATGGCTGTTCTCAGTGAAATCAAAGGACTGTGTTAGGGAAGGCCAGATGACCACTTAGGTGTAGGAGGGTCGTATGCAGTGACATTGAGAATATGAGACATACAGAGATAGATCTAAAAGAAGCAGGTTTTGTTAGCTGCATTGTCTATGGCTGCTGGTGGATGGAGAACTTGGAGAGTGCATATTCAGAGAAAGGAAGGCATTCCATTTTAAACCCTGGCTAGTGGAAATAGTGACAAAGGAATAGGATCACGTGGCTGGACTTCAATGACTACATCAATTGCTGGGGCATCTGGACATTAGCATTTGGGTACCACATCATCTGGGCTATTGAAACACAAACCACAAATACAGACAAGGTCATTGCTGTGACTGATGCATCATCCCGATTTACCTCCCTGACTGTATTAGTCAGGACAATGCTAACTGCTCTTTAAAATAAAATGAATAAATACATAGAATTTATTCAGCGTTCTGTTAGCGTTCAATGAACGTGTTCCTGGGGAGCAGGCTACTCTCCTCCACATGGACATTTAGAGAACCAGGATCCTCCCATCTTCTCACTCGGTCTGTTCTGGAGTCTCCTGTGTGGTCCAGGCGAGAGGGGAAAGGAAGGTAGAGGAGACGTAGGCTGCTTACAACTCTGACCCAGGAAATAGTACTTCTGCTCCTTTACAAGAATGGTCACATGGCCCCTCTCAGAGGCAAGGGAGGCCAGGATATGTGACCCCTAAATGGGCAATGTAGCTTCGAGGTTGAATATGTGCCAGGGAAGGCATAACACTAAATTTTACTGAAGATCCAGTCTCTTCTATGAGAATATGTTCTCTTGTATAATGTGTCTACTTAGCAACTATTTTTTTTAATTTCTGGGGATGACACAGGTTAATAAAATTATATAGGTTTCAAGTGTACAATTCTACAGTACATCATCTGTATATTGTATTGTATCTTTACCACCCCAAGTCACGTCTCCTTCCATCACCATTTATTCCCCCTTGACCCTTTCTTGCCTCCCCCTGCCCCCCATTTCCTCTGACATTCACCATCCTGTTGTCTTTGTCCATCAGTCGTTCTTTTTTTTCCTTTGCTTAATCCCTTCGCCCTTCTCATCCAGCCCCCAAACCCCTCCCATCTGGGAGCTGCCAGTTTGGGCGGTATTTATTGTACAAGAGCCAAGATTCAGGAGCGGCCCGAGTGGCCATGAGTAAATAAGGGGATAAAAAAAAAAGCTGTGGTACATTTACACAACAGAATATTACTCAGCCATAAAAAGGAAGGAAATCTTCCTCTTTGTGACAGCATAGATGGACCCAGAGAGTAGTACTCTAAGTGAAATATGCCAGTCAGAGAAAGACAAACACCATATGATTTCACTTATATCTAGAATCTAATGAACAAAATAAACTAACAAACTCACGAGCTGTTTTTAGATCCCAGTTATTTCATCTTGCGCTTTATCACTGACTACACGAGTTGAGTGTTTCATCCCATCTTTCTAATTCCTTAGAGCCAATCATTTTCTATGCTTATCATGCTAACTCTCTTTTCCAAGGCGTTGGAGGAGACCCAACCAGACAACAAAGATGCCCCATAGGTGCACTGTTAGGAGCAGGCATAGAGTGCAACTGCCTTTCTCATGAAGAAGGAGAAACTACTGACGCTTCTTCATTTTTTCATCACTCTGCTCCAAAGCTTCACACCCAGTCTGGTGACAGGCTGTTGATCGTGTCCAACTCTGCCCGAGAAACCTGGGTCACAGTGTGAGCATGAAACCGGCTTTGCCATCAGCATCAGCAGCTGCTTCTCACTCAGGCCAAGCTCTGGGTCATGACTCAGGGCTACAGGAGAGGAGACAGATGACAGTCAGATGCTGTCATCCAAGAAGATAGTCAGATGGCACAAGAGGGAAGGAAACAGATGTATTTAAAATGCCTTCTTCAGCATATCAGTGGAAATCTCAAACTCCTGCTTTGCTTACGTTTTCAGTCAACCAGAGATGGCTGGACTTTACTGGGGAGCGAAAGACCATAGACTCATAAATGGAAAAACAAAACAAAAAACCCGAAAGCTTGTCATTTACAAGAACTGCACAGGAGGGAGGAGGAGCGTATGCACAGCCAGGGGACAGGAACCATCACCCCCCTGGCCCCTCACACAGTGAAACGACATTTTCCCTGTGGTCCCTGTGGATAGTTACATCCCACTGAAGCCCGTAGATGCAGCTCATGTCACCCCCGTAGGGAGGGGGAGGCCACGTGACATTCAGCAGAGGAGCAATGGGCAGATTGTATAGTCATAAGTTAATAAACTTCAAAAAACCTATTTAAAACTTCTAACCTGTGCTTTGATGAGATAACAATGTTTGTGCCATGAAGCACGGACCCTATGAGCCGCGGTTCTTGTCCAGGGGTGTAAATTGTTAAGGATCTGAGCTTAGATGTTTCACTTCCACAATGCAGGATGTATCATTTCCCTCGATTATGGAGAGTCTGCTTTTCCAGTCAGCATCCACCAAAAGCAGCAACAGAAAACGCCTCTTAGCATAATTCTGCTGACTTATGATCTCGGCTTTGCCGACTCTCATCTGCTTCTAGGCACAGCTGTTTTCAAACCGAACAGAGCTCTCCACAAACGGTGCCAGGCTGGCCCCAGAGCAAGAGAGCCCAGAGCAGAGCAGAGCAGTTAGGGAAATCAGTATTTCATAGCAGGAGCCCAGAATTTGGACCATCACCTTCAATTTCAGATACCTGCGATCTTCTATGGCTCGCTCTTTGCTGAAATGCACTGCCTGAAGCAGTTCTTAGAGAGACGTTATGGCAGCCCGGTTCTCTGGGTCCTTGCAAACTTCCCTGCGCCTGCCAAGAAGATGAGCAAATGGGAGGATAATGAACAAGGTTGTGGCATGCACCGTATCTCCTCTATGGCTGCTCAGCCTCCAGGAGAAAACTGCACCCAGGTTGATAATTCCAGGATGAGAGTCTGTGATTTTTTTTTTTTTGCTTTGCAATAGAGTTTAACCAGTGCAAAGTTTCTATTAAAAAAAAAAAAAAAAAAAAAAAAAAAAAAAAAAAAAACTAAGTATCTGTAGGATACTGGGAAGAGAACAGAATTTCAGAACCAACAAGCCATCAACAAGAGCAGGACCTTTGGGAAACTTAAGAGAATCAGACGCCCTACAGTGCAACCCTTCCCTTGGGACCCAAGAGAAAATTTCACAGTGTCAGCTGCCTCCACTCAGGGCCCCAGGCTGACGCCCCCCAACTGCGACAGTCCTGCACCTTCCGGGCTTCCTAAGGCCACGATGTGATTTATAAGGCCCAGCATAAACTGCAGTGTTTAAGAACAAAGGCTTTGGGTTACGTCTACCTTGTTGTATGTCACCGCTTCACCATTTACTGTATAACTGTCAGTAAATTAGCTAATTTCTATTAAGCTTCATTCACACGTGGGAGCAAAAGAGCTAAAGATATATAGTTTTAAAGTTAATGGTGATTATCTGTAGGAAGAAGGATTCAGCATCAAATTATTTTTATTTAATTTTTTATTTTAGTTTATCTGCATTATCTAAAACATTTTTATAATTGAGCATATATTATTTTTGTAATAAAAACATATTCTATAATAATAAATTTAACCAAGAAAACATGCATAAAATAATAGTTTTAACAGAGTAATTCTTGATGAATCCAAACAGTAGTTAGACCCCAACTTTGTTCCTCTACATATGGTTAAAAAAGAAAAGCCAAAAGTCCATGTGAAATAAGTGGATGGGCTCAACCCTAAATAAAGAGGAACAAAATCAGAGAAAGATATAGCAAACAAAAATACCCCCATCTCCCATTTGGTCACTTAATTTCATTCCTCCAGGCCGGTGCTGGCGAGGTAACTGATCCCCTCACAGTCCCGTGATGCCCGCTGTCCCAGCCTCTGTGCTGTGATCCAGATGTATACCTCCCAGGCTCACCACAAAACTGTCCTTCTGAAAGATGCCAGCAAAATAAAACATTCCATCGGAAATGGTTTAAACATGTTATTGCAGCACAGAAAGGGTAATGCTTTCAAAGTTTTAGCCTGTTCCAAGAACCCTGCTGAGATTCTTGGCTTGCTCCCTTACAGCCCTCCGCTGCTCCAGACAAGCCCGGCTTCATGGCGGCTGAGCACAGACGGTGCACTGGCCAACCTGCTCACGAAGGAACTTCTGGAAGATGGAAAACACATGCCATGAGATCCACAGTGAACTCCCACAGAACTGAGAAATCTACAGCCCCGTGCAGTCCAGAGAGAACCTACAGAGCCACAGAACAACCCCCAAAAGAAGAGGATCAGGTATAGTGGGCGAGCCCTGGCAGAGACAGTAAATCTTGTGACTGTACGAAAATCAATCAATGCGCTGGAGACAAATTGCAGGGGTCCCTGATTTCAAAGTGGTTCCAATATCTTTTGAATGATGAGCCTCAAATATACCACTCTAAATAAAATTTAAAAAATACACCCCAAAAGATAACTTGAGTGAGCATAGGAACATTGGTTATGCAAGGAGCTCCTAGCGTCCCACAGTCTCGCTGCTCACGTCCCTGGGGAGGAGCTACACAGCTGGGCTTTGCTCCATCCTTCCACCCCCGCAGAGGGCTAGAGCCCTGGATCCTGTAACCCTAACCGAATCCTCTATCCAGATACTTACATCGGCTACTAAATATTAACTACCAGCTGTTTTCATTTATGCTGAAGAAGTTCCATTCAACTATGAATACAGTCCATCAAGATGCCATTCATAAATGTGAGCAAGAACTCCGAAATACCAAAACTTAGGAAAACTAACAAGAGAATGAGGCACTGGGCTGAAAACAAAAATAACCAACCCCACTTACACAGGGCTCATGAACAATATTTAATAGAAATGTGTGTATGTATATATAAATAAATATCAGCAACAGATTTGACAGGATGTTGCAGCTATAAAAGAACACTGTGAGAAGCAGTGATCACAGTCTACAAATTAAAAATGTGATTGCTAAGATTTTTAGAAAACTAAATGAATCAACCAAATACCAAAATGGACATCGACTGAATTTTAACAAGCTAAAAATCTATCAAATGGACAGAGAGAGAAATCTCCATAACAGAAGCGATAGCTACCAACAGAAGACAGATCTTAGAAAGCCAATACCTGTCTACGATGCGTTCCAGAAAAAGAATGAAAAGCATAGAGAGGAAACATAAAATGAAACAAATAAACGTCCATTTTTCTTAACTTAAAGTTTTCAACAGCACATGGCCCACTGTGGGAAAGACAACTAATTGTCTATCAATCATTCTCCCTTTCTTCTTCTACTAGAACCCTGGAGACTTTTAGCTGATTACAGAAGACCAGGCTAAATAATTTCCCATTCTTTCTTGCAATCTAACCCTGTGACAACATTCTGACCGAGTAGATGTGGAATAGGTTGATAGGTGTAAATGTGGGCCATGCTCTGGAAGAAAAGAAGGATGCTTTCCACTTTTCCTCTCCCCTACCCATTGGCTGGTATGCAAATGAGATGGAAAAGATGTCTCACACCAATTATAAGCAAACGCAAACATGCCCATTTGTTCACTTACCGTCGATGACTGCTTTTTCACTACAATGGCAGAGTTAAATGGTTGGTCCATAAAGTCTAGTGCATTTCCTATTTGGCCAGTGACAGGAAAAGTCTGCCAACCTCTGGTTAGAATTTTAAAGAGACTGACAACACAGTGTTGATGATGATATGAAGCAACTGGAATTCTCAGGCAGGGCCGCTTGGAGTGAAAAGTGTTACAAGCACTTTCTGAAGCTATTTGGAAAACAGTTTTGCTGAAGGGAAACATACAGCTGCCTCGTTACCCAGCAATTCCATGTCTATGCATATTTCCAAGATGAATGCATATATATATATCCACAAAAAGACGTGTTGAAGACGGCTCAGAGCAGTTATATTCATTATAAGCCAGAATGGATAAACAAATGGTGATATATTGATGCAATGAAAAACTACACTACTATAACACCCAAGTATGAATGAAACCCCAAAACCTATTGAAAGAAAGACACAAAAGAGAATTTCCCACATGATTTCACTTATATGAAGGCCAACCAAAGGAAAAATTAATTTCTGATGATAAAATTCAGCATGACTGCTATCTGTGGAGAGTGAGTAATGATGGGAAAGAATGGGGGAAAGCCTTTCTTAGGTGCTAGAAAAGTTCCATAACTTGGTCCTAGCTGTGGTTACAAATGTGCATTTATAAAAATTCATTGAGCTATGCACTCAAAATTTGTGTACTTTACTGGATATATAACAACGTTTTTAAAAAGCTGAAGAGGGCCCTGGCCAGGTGGCTCAGTTGGTCGGAGCGTCGTCCCATGGACTGAGAGGCTGCTGTTTCAGTTTCCAGTCAGGGCACATACCCAGGTTGTGGGTTCGGTTACCGGTCAGGGTGCTTACGAAAAGGCAACCAATGAATGTTTCTCTTATATTGCTGTTTCTCTCTCTCCCCTCCCCTCTCTCAGATTAAAAAAAAAAAAAGCTAAAGGGGTAAGCAAAACAAAAATCAATATATCTTGTCGTTAATACAGAATAATTGTTCTTGATTAAATTTTGACCAAGCAACAGATTGTAGGATTAAATATATTTCCTGAAAAACTAAGACTTAAAAATGTAACAGACTAGAATAACAGATAAACATTTCTAAATCATGAATGAAAATAAATCAGCTACAGTTGTATTAAACAAATATTACAATGTTTAGCAAAAAGGCACCAGAAATGCACACAGTATGATTCCATTAATATAAAATGTTTAAAAACAGACAGATTGAAGGTATGTATATTAGGAGTGCATGCTTACATAGTAAAACTACATAGGAAAACAGGAAAGTGGGTCTTATGAAGTGAGGAGAGTAAGCACCTTAGACAGCAATAGAAAGGGTTGTGATGAGGAAGTAATGGGGGAGAAGGGCTTCCGGCGTGCTAGTGAGCTTACCTCTTGGTCCACAGAATGACTATGCTAGTGTTCATGTTATTGCTATGCTAAACTGCACATATGTTTTAAGCATTTTTCTCAATACATGCTTTATTTCACAGAGCAAAAGGTTTTAAATGAAGTAAAAATACTGAGGATTTGAATACCAATGAAGTGACTTCACTATTGATGGCACGTGTTCTCTCTTCATATGCAAGTATGAATATAAAATATCCATATAGATTCAATACAGTACATACACATGTGTATGATACATATAATGTATATTTATATACACATACATATTATGTGTGTGTATGTACCAAACAGGAAAGATGCATTCTTCTCAAATGTCCATAAAACCTCTTTTGAAAAATCCATCATATACTAGGTCAGGGATGATTTCATCATTGCTGCAGGTCAGTGATGGCTTGGAGTCTCCCATGCTTTTATCTTCCAGGATGGAATTTGTGTGTGTATGGCTATTCTATCATTTCATATTGGGTATACGGCTGGGGCAGGGAAGATAACGGAAGTTCCTATGCTGAAAGGCGCAAGGAATCACACCCATCTGCATTGGGTATAGAAACAGTACACTGCCCAGAAAGCATGGACTTTGACCTGGCAGCAATAGCTGAATGTGACTCTCGATTGTCTTTCTTAGAGAATGGCACGAGAAGAAAGGTAGCCTTAGGTATTTGGTAGCCGAAGAAACAAACGAGGGCAAAAATGGCTAACAGATCACCAAAAATCTGTGCTGCACTTCCCCCAGCGTGTGGAGTGTTCTCAGACAAGTGGCTGGTCTCCCCTCCCAGGGGATGGAATTTTCCAGCCTGGCTTCCCATTAGATATGGTCATGTGACTAAGTGCTAAGCCCGTTACTTCCAGACCTGATGCATCGAGACCTCCCACACAGTTCTCCATCCCTCTTCTTGTCACATTTCAGCTGCTAGAATGGAGGTAATTCCCCAGGGTGACTTTAAAAACTGTTTGTTAAAAAGAGCAAAGCCTGCATCAGCCCAGGTCCCTGAATAACTGTATTAAGAAACCGATGGTATCTGAGCCATCTTTCATTCTGGGCCTATTTGTTAGAACTGTGAGCCTACACTAACTAATGCAGGAAATAATAACAGTGCCTGACCCACAGTGTGGCTGTGGAAATTAAATAAAATCATGAAAAAAGAAACAGCACAGTCCTGGCACATCCTAAGTGTCCAGTGTGTGTTAGCTTAGTAAGTACCTGGGAAATTATGATGAGGGCCTTAGAGTCTTCAAAATGATTAAGCTGCAAGAGATGAGCTCTTGAAAATAGGGGAGAGTGATTGATGACAGGCTACTCAGTCCATTTCTTCCAGTTAATCACCCCTTCCTCCAAAGAGTCCTCTGGACTCGGTTACAGGAGTAGCACCGTAGGCAGCTGGAGCACAGCTGAGCAATAAAGCTGGGAAACAAACTCACTATGCGAACCAACCATCGTGGGTGACGGTGGACCAGCTGGAGACCCTGGGATGAGTCCCTAACACCAGTGAAGAGAAAGGAGGGAGTATCGGTGTGCAAAGATCAAATTATCCCTGCTTTGTCTCTCCCTGCTTGCAGCAAGCACATGTGCAAACACACACACACACACACACACACACACACACTCTGAGGGATTGCTGCACTGCAGAGTATTGGTGATGTTATTGATGAGTCTCTCAAATCATCACTAAAACAAAATAAGCCGTTCACTTCACAGCTGGAATCAAATGGAGTGCTGACAGTCGTCTCGCCCCTCTCGGATGATAAATGAGCCTTCCCCTCCTTACTTGGGTCCTTGACCCAAATTCAGAGTTATCCCAGTGACCCAGGCAGACCTTCGAGAAGGAAAAAAGCCACACTCACAAATGCCTAATGAAGCTTGTCTCAACTCTTAGTATGGCACCCTGTCATTCTAACTATAATTGATTTGCTGAGGGTTTTTTTCTTATTCAGCCCAGCAGACAAAAAATACCTAATAGAAATTAAACATCTCTCTCTCCCCCTCACATTTCAGCAGCCCTGCTATCCCACGTTTATTCTAAACTTTCTGTAAACTTCCTATTCTCCTTTTCTGTCTTGGAATTAAGCCAATAAGTACCTGGCCTTTAAGAGGATCTTCAGTAAAAGGATCATAGAATCATGTAAAGGGAAGGTTTCGTCCCCTCCACAATTTTTTTTTATTAAGGCACAAATTTCAATTCATCAAGAGTGGCTCTCCTGAACCCTCTTTAAAAATGGGTTGGAAGCCACACCCGAGCTCAGCAGGAAAAATGTCATGATCGGATAGCAGTGCCTACACAGACAGGGGACGGTGTCCATGTATTCATCCTCTGTAGGAGTCAAGGTAGAAGGATACACAGAAAATTCCAGAAAGCAAGGGATCCAGCCTAACATAGAGATATAGGTACAGATACAGATATAGACATAAATGTAGATATTAATATAGATATTTTAAATCTCGGTCTTTTAAAGAAGATAACACAGCCACATTTCAGAGCACATTCCCTGAAACTGTTTGTACTGGGTCGTTTCCTACAACCATCCACTTGACACTGCTTATGTTGTAAAACATAGAGATAAAACTGAACAACTTACACAGGGAAAAGGAGAAAAAGAACTCTCAGAAGTAAGGGCCTGAGGTTTCCGTGCTCCTTTCACAGAGCCACACTCCCTGAGAGATCCCGGAGCCTGAGATTCTTCTGCAGGAAGCCACATGCTCTGCGGCCGCCTGGATGTCTCTCTTCAATGGAAAGGTGTATGTTAACAGCCTGTAGTAACAAGACTCCATTATTTCCGGGACATAACATCTCAGAAGGAGTCCCAGCCACCCAGGGGTTGCAGAGAGTTCCACTTAGCAGCACCTTTGTGAGGCGGGAACACCTGCCCCAGGATGAAAGTGAAGGAGCCGGCCCTGCGGAGGGAGGGCGGGCTTTCTCCCTTTCAAGTTCCTGAACTTTTCTAGGGCACTGGAGGTCCACACCACAGAACCAAGGAAACTCAAAAGGAAAGCAACAAAGGGAGCTGCAAATCAAAAGAGCCCTCTCCACTGAGCAGCTCCCGCTGTTATGATTTCATTAACCACCGGCCCCGGCTGAATGGAGAGCGGCGCCCGGCCCATTGAACAAAGTCAACACCCCGGACTGAGGAGTGTGTACAACTTGCAAGGAGTGGGCTGGCTGCTGGCTAAATCCTCCAGTTCGTTTCAGTCTCCTTCCTGGCTTTTTTCTTTGTAGGGCTGGCATCCAGGAGTTTCCTTTGTCCTATGACTACCAGGTGCCTTTGGGATGATGAGGAACACCCTAAGGACCCCCATCTACACCCATATGAGCATGCTTCTTCCCCTGAGAAGTGTCCCCTAATTGGGACCTTTCTTTACCCACCCACCACACAAGTCCTCTTCTCCTTTCCTCTGGGTCCCACTGTGTCACTAACTTCTTTACAGGTATTCATGTTCATGAAAGCTCTCTGGGTTGTATGAAATAGATCTGGGTTGTGTCTCACTTCCAGCTAAGGAGAAGAAACTTCTGCAAATCATTTAACTGGGTAAGTTCACAAACATATAGCAAGATCCAGGTTTTGTAGTGCCCAAGGCTTAAATAATGGTGGATGGGGGAGTGGTCTCTTTTATTTCAAATACAAATTAGGTATGAACATGAATATTTATTGAGAATGAAAAAATCAAAGCAAACTAAGTTTTTGAATGTTAACAAACGTAACAAATACCACAAAAAAATCCAGAATTTTTTCCAATTAACTGGCCAATAACACTTCTCTAATAACTTTGTGCTATTCTTTAATCACCCCTCCAAAGGACAATAATTTTGTACTGTAATTTTCTCTAAGAGAATAAAAAGGTAGTTCAGTTCTTCTTCTAGCACAGTGGGTAGAAATTCATCACTGACAATGGGATGCAGAAAACATGCAACATCATATACAGGTGCGCTCACTGTTTGCAGGACTGGCACTTGTCCTCATGCTATCAGGACAGGAACTCTGACACATTCTGCCTTGCATTACTCCCAACAGAAGAAAAGATATGTGGCATATTTAAATGTTCTACACTACATAATCAGATCTGTTCTTCAGTACTTCCATGTTGACTAGACATCAATGAAAATGGAATCCTCATCTCATAATTTTGCATTTCTGGTTATTTAAAGGCAGAACATTTTTCCAAACCTCCCTTCTCCTCCACTTTCCAGACACACCTGAGACTAGAAACTATACAGTATGTTTGTATATTAACCTGATCATACTTTTCCATTCTGTCTTTCCACTAGGAAATGGATGACGGACCGAGAGGAAGGAAGAGAAGGTGCAGATGGAAAGCAGAGAGCAGCGTGGAGACTCCTGAAGCCATCAGGGCAGAAATGGCCGTGATTTAGACTAAAGTAGTAGTGGTAGACAGGAAGTAAGCAGACTCAGACTGATTTGGGCGGTAGAGCTGATATGATTTGCCAATTAGATAAGGGAGGCAAGAAAAAGAAATTGAGGGAAATGCCAAGTAGACAATATGACCATTTTCACATAGAGTTATTCTGAGTGCTAATTGAATGAATGTTTGTAATTGTGCCTAGCAGGATGCCTGGAACACAACCAGAGCTCAATACACATTAGCTGAATCTGAGCCTTGTTTATATTACTCAAAAAAGAGAGAGGGAAACAAATGAGAAGAATGAACCATACAGCAGACCCTATATTGTTACTATCTTGACTGTTAATGATGACAACAAACATTTCTGAACATTTTTCTCACTGGCCGCTACATATCTGCTAACGACAAGATGGGAGAACAAACCCGGCCAACAATTAAAATAAGATATCATTGAAATAGAATGTGGAGGACTGACTGGTTGGCTCAGTGGGCTGGGCGTCATCCTGACAACCAAAAGGTCACCAGTTTGATTCCCAGTCAGTGGACCTACCTGGGTTGCAGGCCAGGTGCCCAGTTGGGGGCGTACAAGAGGCAACCAATTGATATCTCTCTAGCACATCGACATTTCTCTCCCTATCATCCTCCCTTCCCCTCTCTTCAAAACTAAACAAATAAAATCTTCTTACAAAAAAAATGTAGAGGATAATCTTATATTTATCTAAATAAACAAACTGTCATATTTAAGATGGTCAGGTTGGGCCCTGGCTGGTGTGGCTCAGTAGATTGAGCACTGGCCCGTGAACCAAAGAGTCGCTGGTTCAATTCCCAGTCAGGGCACATGCCTGGGTTGTGGGCCAGGTCCCCAGTGGGGGGTGTGTGAGAGGCAACCACACATTGATGTTCTTCTCCCTCTCTTTCTCTTTTCCTTCCCCTCTGTCTAAAAATAAATAAATAAAATCTTTCAAAAAATGGTCAGATTGGTGCAAATGTGGACCTACCAAAGACTAATTCTCACAAAACATGCTGGGGATTTTGAGTTACCAACTACAGTGACCCAACCCACAATCCTAAACATCCTTTTTAATTCTAGGGCTAGCCAGCTTAGAAATTACACCTTGTAATTCATGATTTTAAATTTGAGAAATCAGTATCATTTCAAATCTGCATATTTAATCAAACATTAACATTTATTTGATATCATTTCACAATTTGCTTAAAATTTGCACAAAATATGGTCCTATTATACTAGAAATATCAACATAAGTTATATCTATTTAGTAAATTTCTGAATGTTTCTTCTTTGTTATCTGTATTTTGTAAAAACTTTTGCAATAAATGCTTATTATTTTGAATAAGAGGAAAATAAGTATTTTTAAAACATTAAGAAAAAGAGGCTAAGAAAAACTCAAGTGCAAATATTACTTGGCAATGCTTCAGTAATAATAACCTCTTCGTAAATATAAACAAAGTTGGTCATAAAATTTTAATTAACCAGAATAATTGGGGATAAGTAGGGTTTGGAACATTCTAATAGTTCAGTATGATATATAGTTTAGTTATTTACATATATTAACATCATCTTTGGCCCCTGCCTTCCTCTTTTCTCCCTAATTCTTCCCTTTCTTACTTCCTTCTCCCAGGAACACAGCATAATTCATCGAGAACCTCCAATATGCCACATGTAAGCCCGTACACTTAGCATCTGGAACATGGAGCCTAAAAGAAGTTCAAGGGCTTATGCTCTGATAGGAGAGATTTAAGTCAGTATTTACTACAAAATTAGAAAATGTCCTTAAAGAATGTGGCAAATATACCAAACACTAATTCTGATAAAACATGCTGGTTCATATAATACTTACTCCAATTCCCTTTTCTTTCCCTTCCCTTCCTCTCCCATAGAGACTAGAGAGATACACACCCACCTTTACAGAGATACCTGCCAGTCAGGGTAGCCATGTGACGCATGCATGACCAATGAGAAGTAAGCAGGTATCTTCTGGGACTTTCTGGGAAACACTACCTCTGCCTGCTTGTCCTGCCTGGACAGCAAATGTAATGGTTAGAGTGGCAGCAGCCACCTTGGGACAAGAGAAGAAAGTAGAGAGAATAACAGAGACTTCACCCTCAGATCCTTGTGCCATTGATCTAATACCAAATATCACACACCTTCAGACACTTTTGCATATGAAAAAAATCTTTTTATTTTCATGCCTAGGACAAGTTCAGCAATCTGCTACAAAGGGAAGTCCTAACAGATCCATTCATACGCCACTTCCTAAAGTGGCTTAATATCTCCAACTAAGTATTTACTGCTTTATATTTCTAAACTAGCTTGTTCCCCGGTCCCACAATTTGGGAAAATACTGGTTATCTAATGGCTCTGGAAAATTAAAAATGTTTACCAAAAAATCATATTAGGCTTTTAGGCCCAATGCAAAAAGTTAATACATTATGCATTCACAGAACAGGAAAGTGTAAAATGGCAAGTGAAATAACTGAAACAAAATCACAAGCCTAAAGAACATGGTAAACAGTGGTTGGGGGGTGAGGTCCATAGAGTCAATAGTCTTCACATTTAAGAAGCCCTGTGTTGTCCACTATCCGGTGTCAACCAATCAGCTTTGCTGTATTAGAAGGAAAGGCCACTAAGTCCTGACTTCAAGGTTTTTTCTTCTAGTCTTTGGCCAGGAAGGTGTCAGCAACCTACCCTCCTCCCCCAATAAGAAGAGTACAGCAGAGATTGGGGCCGTGAAAAGGTAATGGACAGAAGACAATCTCACCAAGATTACATCCCATAAAACGGAATTGGCAACATCTGCTCAATCTAGTGTAGATAAACAGTGAACTATTTTCCATCTCATTAACTGAGAGGATGAGTTATTAAATAACCCCCAGGGGCCTCGTGCTTTGTTATCATGTTTAAGACTGGTCCCAGACTTGCTGCATTAGCTAATCCTTATAATGGTTTAGAGTCTAAAAATCATACACATTTTCTCTTCTTCTTGCTGTCTCTCTGTCTCTGTCTCTATATATGTCTCTCTGTGTGTTTCTCTCTCTCTCTCTCTCATCTTTCTATCCCTCTGTCTCTCTGACTCTCTCACCCTCACACACACGTACACACACACGCTACCTACATATACACACACAAATTCCCAAATGGCTTAAGTTCCTACTTAATCTGACTGTCTCTCTAATTACTAGTCACTTAGCTTAAATTATTAATCATGTCTTCAACGGTGATATATGATACCTGTAGGTCTCCAAACAGGATTTGAATAGAATTATCTAATTCTATTAACTGCAAACAACCGCCCATTAAATATTTATTAGCCAGCTTGCATTTATTGAAGATAGAATGGCATGTCAGCAAACCTCTGGGTTCCCTTTCCCCAGAGCTCTGTCACAGGGAATGCTCAGCCAAACCAGCTCATCAGAATCGTGCCTATTGATCATCTGCCAATTACCTGTTTAATCAAAATCAATGGAAATGAAGAAGTTACAAGGTACGGTATTGATTTTTTAAGTACTTGGTTAAATAAGTAAATTGGTTAAAATCTAGGTAACTTGATTGTAAACACCTAAAGTTTATTTTCCCATGGGGAAAACGGCTGGCAGTTAAATAATTAGATTTTCTCTTTCAGACCGGTGAATTGTATTTTTAATAAAGGCATTGAAGAACTGTCGGTATGAGTCACCCGGGAGAGATGTTTTTGCATGCCATGTTTTCAGATTAAAATGCCTTCTTTCTTCAAGCCATCTGAAAGATAACCTGACACCTTTGGCAGAAAACCCTCCCTCAGATGGTAAGCATGTGGACAGTTTCAGACAATTAGATTATGCAAGATGGCAAGTGTTCATTCACTAAAAATGCGAGAACCATCTGGATTCTCCCAGCGGATCTGCGGAAAATGAACAGGAAAGTCACAAACCACTCTCACATGAATCATTGAAAACCAAATTTTAAATCAATTCATAATAGCAAAATGCCATCCTGAAGAATCAAGAAGGGGATGAATGTCATCTAACTCGTGTTCAACTAGTTTCTCAGTAATCAAAGAGGGTCAGGCCAAAGGCAAACAGGAACTGCTGTAGCAAACAATAAGTAGTGGGATACACTTTGGTTTCCTGGTGGTTGTACTTAACGATTCAACCTCAGACAACTGCCGTATGGGTTGATTTTGAGAAAATACCCCTGACTAGAGGCAAAATAATTAAGATAGACGTGAAAACCAGCACTAGGACTCTCTGGTCATTAAAAACAAAGCAACGGGAAAGTAAATTTTGTTATATTCATACTCTGGAAAGTATTGTGATACAAATGGTCAATTACAACATGGAAAATCGATTGGTTTCATAAACATTATGTTGAATGAAAGAGCCAGAATTCAATGCCACCCCTTCACCCCACCCCAGAAGAAGAAGAAGAAGGGGGGAGGGGAAGGGGAAGAAGAAGAGGGAGGGGGAGAAGAAGGACAAGAGATTCTGTATGATTCAATTTACAGAGAATTTTAAAACAGGCAATATTAAGCTACATGTTAAGTAGAATAGCATGTAGTTGAGTTTGGAAGTCAGGAAAAGTGTAGTGACTGTGAAGGGAAATTTTTAAGTGCTTGGTAATGTTCTGTGCTCAGTATATAAGTTGGTTATACAAATCTAGTCACTTTGGGGAATTTTTTTGGACTTTTCTGTTTGCTTTCCAAAAAGTAAAACAACAGAGCAATTTTTGTGGTTGGGATGGGGGGAGCCTTAAGCAAGTCACTTATGTCTTTTTTTAAATATATTTTATTGATTATGCTATTACAGTTGTACCATTTCCCTCCCCACTTCATTCCCCTCCACCCTGCACACCCCTCCCACCCACATTCCCCACCTTTAGTTCATGTCCATGTGTCATAAGTTCTTTAGCTTCTACATTTCCCATACTATTCTTGCCCTCCCTCTATTTTCTACCTACCATCTATGCTCCTTATTCTCTGTACCTTTTCCCCCTCTCTCCTCCTCCCACTCCCCTGTTGCTAACCCTCCATGTGATCTGCATTTCTGTGGGTCTGTTCCTGTTCTAGTTGTTTTCTTAGTTTGTTTTTGTTTTTGTTTTCAGTGTGGTTGTTAATAATTGTGAGTTTGCTGTCCTTTTACTATACATGTTTTTTGTCTTCTTTTTCTTAGATAAGTCCCTTTAACATTTCATAAAATAAGGGCTTGGTGATGATGAACTCCTTTAACTTGACCTTATCTGAGAAGCACTTTGTCTGCCCTTCCATTCTAAATGAAAGCTTTGCTGGATAGAGCAATCTTGGATGTAGGTCCTTGCCTTTCATGACTTGGAATACTCCTTTCCAGCTCTTTCTTGCCTGCAAGGTCTCTTTGGAGAAATCAGCTGACAGTCTAATGGGAACCCCTTTGTAGGTTACTGTCTCCTTATCTCTTACTGCTTCTAGGATTCTCTCCTTCATTTTTACCTTGGCTAATGTAATTATGATGTGCCTTGGTGTATTCCTCCTTGGGTCCAACTTCTTTGGGACTCTCTGAGCTTCCTTGACTTCTTGGAAGTCTCTTTCTTTTGCCAGATTGGGGAAGTTCTCCTTTGTTATTTGTTCAAATAAGTTTTCCACTTGTTGCTCTTCCTCTTCCCCTTCTGGTACCCCTATAATGTTGGAACATTTAAAGATGTCCTGGAGGTTCCTAAGCCCCTCCTCATTTTTTTTGAATTCTTATTTCTTCATTCTTTTCTCTTTGGTTGTTTCTTTCTTCCTTCTGGTCCACTCCATTGATCTGAGTTCTAGTTTCCTTCTCATCATTATTGGTTCCCTGTGCATTTCCCTTCATTGCACTTAGTGTGGCCTTCATTTTTTTCATCTAAAATTTGTGACCAAATTCAACAAATTCTGTGAGTATCCTGATTACCAGTGCTTTGAACTGTGCATCTGATAAATTTGGCTGTCTCTTAGTCGCTTAGTTGTATTTGCTGTGGTGCTTTGATCTGTTCTTCCATTTGGGCCTTTTTTTTTGTCTTGTTACACCTGTTCCATATGAGGGGTGGAGCCTTAGGTGTTCACCAGGGTGGGGCAACCCAGTCATTGGGTTGTGATGTTATATGTGGGGGTGGGGTCTGAGAGGGAACAATGGTGCTTGCTCCACTCTCTGTCGGATTTCAGTCCCTTCCGCTGCTTCCCCCAAGCAAACTGGGCCTTTCTGGTGCTAATTCCCCTGTGGGTGGGCTTGTGTACATTCTAGGACCCCGTGGGTCTCTCCAGTGCACTCTCCTGTGAGGCTGGGAGTCTCTCCCAGCACCTCAACCCCCACAGGTGTTTTCAATCAGTGCCCTGAGGCTCTATTTCCTGGCACTGGGACCCTGGGTTGTGTGGTCTGTCTTGCTCCCCAATTTCACCTGGTTTATCGGTTTGGATGAATGTGTCTATTTTAACTCCTTGGTTGTCTAACTTCCATATGGTTCAATTTTCTGTCAGTTCTGGTTGTTTCTAAATTGTTGTTGTCCTTATTTTGGTTGTGCGAGGAGGTACAGTGTGTCTACCTACACCTCCATCTTGGCTGGAAGTCCTGCAAGTCACTTATCTCTTGATGTAAAGTTTCCATCGTGTGTAAAATAAGCACTTGGAAATACGGTCTTCAGATTTCTAATGCAAAACATGCTCTGATTCTCTGAAAGATGAATTGTCTCACAAGGACAAAATGGATCAATAAATCTATAATGACATCAGCCCCACTTTTAGCAGTCAGATATCTTCCCTACTGCCTCAGCCCATTCTTCACCCTTTAGTTAAAGAGTAAAAAGCAGGTTTTTGGCAGCATACATACTTGGAGAATCTTCCCCTCCAGAAACATAAATGATTATAGGTAGACAGATACATATATCCATTCATCCATTCATACACACATACGTGCATGCATACATACATATAGAAAGATATTCTTATAAAACCAGGCAAAAAGGAGGGTTGGAGAACTTTCTCACTCTCGAGAACCTGCCCTTCAAGCTTCTTTCATTTCCTTATTTACATGGAAAAATTTAATCTCTGAGTTATTTTAGCCCAAGTGAGTCCATGGTTCTGAAATTAGACAGGAATGAGCTTCTACAGAACATAAAAATATCCTGCCTTTAAATATCTCTTCTGTACAGCCACCTAGGTGCCTGATGCTCCCACCATTAGAGCATCTTCTTAGGGTGATAAACCTTTCACCTAGCAGAGAACTGGCCTCTGAAGCTGTGAGTCGTAGCCCACAAGCTTCATCCACGTGGAAGAGGATGGTAGAGCGCAGGAGCCTGGTGCATCTCTAGAAGAGAGGATACTGACATTCCGTCCCAAGATGGCATTTCCTGACCAGCCCAGAGCCCAAAAGCGAGAGAGGGCTATAAGGGAATGGGGGTCAGGTAGTGTCCCCCTGCTCACTGCCCGTCTAACACCAACTTATTCCTGACCTTCCTCATGTTTCTGTAGGAAAAAGCCTTATGAATTTCACCATACAACAGGGGAACAATACTCCACCAATGGCCTCTTTTCCCTAACCAACCACAAGTCACCAGAATAAACTGTTCATGTTTAAATCTGTTAATTATGTAGAGATCAGTACAGGAGGACTGCTCAAAAATTCCCTTCATTCCTTACAGAAGCCAGAGCATGGATCTGTGTACTCATAGGGTTCTATAAGGATATATCAGAGATTCACTGGAGAATGAGAAAGTGTCACCAATTCACAGTCAAAATAATGGACAGAAAGAACTTAAATCCCTCTAGTATGAAATATTACAACTTTTAGAGTCTCTAATACCGTATCTCTTAAAAAGAAAAATAAAGTACAAATTAAGAATTGTTCTTCAGAGGAATATTCCCAGATTATGTTGTCAGGAAACAGATACCGTGTCATTTCTCCTTAGTGCTCACGGAGAGCTGATGTGTCTGGAGAATTTGCAACCCGCCTGTTGCCTGCTGCTGTCTTTTACAAATCCTAAACAGAGACCCAAGGCAGTTTGGTTGCTTTCCCTTAACAAGGCACAGCATCTCTAGAGAACACACCCCATCAGGCAAAGAAAGTTGCCTTTAATGTCTGGTTTCTGCACTCGCAACTGGTACTGGGGTCCTGCTCCCTCCTCTAGTGGCAAAGGGCTGTGTTACCAGCGAGGGAGAGGATGGGGCGGAATTATGTTTTGAAGGTATACGTTTAGGTGTCAATCTGCTTCTTCAGTCTGTAAAAGCAGAGGCAATTGTGCAAATACTATTTAAATCACAAATATATATATATATAACACTATATATACATATGTGTGTGTTGTGTATGTATTTATCACTGACCTAAACTCAGTATAGAAAGATCGTGGGATAAACAGGCTTCTCCATTCCCATAAGGTAGAAGCAAGTTGGGAGAAGAGACAATAACAAGAAAATAGAGGAGGAAACCTAGAGCCGTGGCTGCAGCAGAATCATTCCACAAAGATTTCAGAGTTGCGTAGATGCTGAGGCTCACCAGCAGCCACTCAGGTTGCTATTCCGTAAGGACCATTGTGCCTGAGAGGTCTAGTCTCCCATCTGTGTACCTGGCTGCCAGGTTTGAGACTACACTTCCCAGCCTTCCTTAAAGCCAGATGTGACATGCGACCGAGTCCTAGCCAATGGGAAACAGGAGCACAGGTTACTGCTGCAACTTTCTGGTCATGCCCCTAAGATATAAGGCACATACAATTCTCTTCTTCTGCCTTTCTTCCCACTCACTGGAATTCAGACACTGCAGTGAGAGCGAATGCACCTACCATAGACCACGGGTCAGAAGGCACGTGCTAAAAATGCAAGAGGGGCAACACAGCAAGAACTGACTCCCCACACAAAGGACCCTCTACATAAGCCCTAGCCTGCTTACAGTCCTCAGCTGAACCAATTCCTAAAACTTACAGCCACCAATTGCCATTGATCAGTTCTTTACCCCTCTCCGTCTCACTCAGAGTGATGACTATCTCTGCCCCAGACAGTGCCCAGTGCCCTCGTCAAGCATGGGTGACCCCCCATCTAGCAGCCTGGTGCCATGATAATCTCACCCCACCACCACCACCACCACCACCACCACCAAGAATGGGTGCGTACAGACAACTCACAGGGCCCTCACAGCTTGAATCAAGCTTCCTGGCCACATCAGCGTAGGATCGTGATGAACCAATTTGAAACCACCCACTGAACCTGGTCAGCAGTGGCTCTAACACCCCTGATGGCAGCTCATTCGCCTCTCTCTTCAGCCAGGAGATTGGAGAGGCGAGCCAGAGCAGAGTCACCGAAATAGACTGCACCTGCCCAGACCTTGCGACCGAACACAGAAGTGCACGTGGACTGGAAGTTAGCGCTGGAACTGAAATAAATTGAGTAGGCTGCCTCCTCTCTATGTGCTCCTTATTATCAGCTGGTGTCACGAGACTCAGCTCTTCAGAGGAGACGTGCCTGCTGAGCATGCTTGCCAGAGACGGGTGCTTGTGGGGTTTTGTTTGTTTTGTTTTCTCCTAATTCTACCAGATAGGGATCTGCAAGAAATTTGGATAAGGAGAAAGGCCCATGGAAAACATGATGGGAATCAAGGCAGGTTTTGAGGAGCATTTGTACACTCCTGGTTCCTAAAACTCTTTGCAGGGTCAGAGTCACACATAAAAGAGCTCAGTTCAACCATATTTTTCTAAATAAGCACTTAGAATGGTATATAACACATAGTTGGCAATTAAATATACGTTGGCAATCAAATAAACACTTATCATAGTATGACCATGTGGCTACAGAATTGGAGAGAGGAGTGATTTGTCCAGGATCACCCAAGAAAGGTTCAGGTAAACTAAGTGTTTTAACTCCAGGCCCAAAATATTTTCTGTGCTGCCTTCTCTGTTATGTTTTTGAAATGAGCTACAAAATCCACACACATACCTTCCTTTTCCTGATATCTACATGTTAGGCCAATTTCAGTTACATGTAACAAAACCTAGCAAAAACTACCTTAAGACAGAGATTATTTTTTTGTTCATTTTATAAAAGTCTGAAGGTCACTTGTCCCAGAGTTGATTTGGATAGCTCAACCATAACATCGGGGACCTAAGAACTTTCCATCTTTCCATTTGCCATGCTCACTCACGTGTGGCTTTCATTTGGGGCCTTTTTCCTCCTGGTTGCCAAATAGTTGTTGCATTTCTTTGTATCTTCTATGAAAGCATCCAAGTAAAAATAAAGGGACAAGGATAAAAATGGCTTTCTTCTCACCCAACTCTCTTAATTAAAAAAATAATAATAATAACTCCAAAAATATTCAACATACTTCCATTTATGTCTCATTGGCTAGAAGGGGGTCATGTGCCCACTCTTGGACCAATCACTGGCATAAAGGAATGAGACTGTGATGACGAGCTTCAGCCAATCATGATTCACCTACCAGAGCCAGGCACATTCTGTCCCAAACAAATGTGCTAACAAGGAAGAAAGGCAAACAGCTACCTGAAGACATCTATGAGATTCTGCCACAGGTATTATATCCCAGCAATGCTAGATACAGGACTATGAATTCAACTCAAGTGATATTCATCAATCCCTTTCTATTTGCCAGTCTCCACACAGATCCTGCAACTAAAACAACAAATAAAGCCAGCAGTTGTCTTACCTTCAGGGAGGTCACCATACAATGGCAGATGAAGAGCACTAAATGGGTTATTACAATCTAATATGATGTTTGTTCTTTTGGAGAAAGTGCCTGCAGCCTGTGGGATAATAAAGACATAATGAGCCCATGTACAAGCCTGTCAAGAAAGGCTTCTGAGAGCAGGTGTCAGAGTAAGTAGAAGCTAGCAGGGAGAGGCTGTGGGACAGCAGGGTGTGCTCCAGGCAGAAGGCTCGGCATAGGCCAAGTGCAAGCGACAAGTATGAATATGAAGAGTGTGAAGGACTGAAAACAAAATTCAGCATGAACAAACCACCAAACATAGAGATCAAGGCAGAGAGATCAACTGAGACTAAAGAGACAAGGTCTGCTATGCAAATTAGTCCTATTTCAAGTTTTTGCCCATTTGATCAAGGATTAGCTAGGACAGCTGTAGGTGGAGTCACAGGTGTGAAAACAACAAAACGGCACTGGGCACAGAGGCGACCTCCTGGGAGGAAAGGGATCACGACATTGCTACTCGGTGACTTGCAATTCCCTTTGCCGGTTCCCCATCTATTGAGGCTATTACAGACCAGGCTGAAAATAATGTACCAGTTCAGAGTGTCAACAGCTCCCCAGCAGAAGGGCTAGCGTGGGTAATGAGTGTGCTTTGACAGCCCAAGGTCAGATATTTAACAATATTCCAGAGTCTAAGTGTGATACACTGAGTGCTGTTTTAGCTCCTTACATGAAAGGCTCACAGCTGCTAATATTTACAGAAATAGGAAGCAATTACAGTTCACTGCCACAGGAGGAACTTAAATAATTTAAGACTCATAATGCCTCTGATTCTTTTCAAGCCATCTTTTCTCCAAAACCAGCTGCTTCTAGCTCTCCAAGAGCCCTCTGTTCAGAAGTCAAAGTCAACCTGAAGCACAGCGCCACTTTTGCAAGCCCAAAAACGCATGCACACAGCTTTTTGGCACCCACGACATTTCTCCCACACTGTACTTCATCTCTGGAAAGGGCCCGTCTTCTCACCAGCGATGAAACTCTGCAGCCATCTGCCTGGGCTAATCTGGGCGAACTGGCATGAGCAAAGAGAACCATAATGTGATTTCGCGAATGAAACGGATTTATTTCAGTAGCCATTTTCATAACACGGATGTGGTGGGACAAGAATAGAGATGAAGAAAAGGGAACGGGGGAGAAATTGAATATGTTGCATAGCGAACAGAAGAAAGTCAAATTTGAAGTGCCCAGACTCTCCAGGGGAGCCACCACAAGAGTGTCTCTTTCTGTCACCACTGCGGGCTCAGCTCTTTCCCAGGGTGGTCCACAAGCAGACAGGTAGAGGAAGAACA
This sequence comes from Phyllostomus discolor, assembly GCF_004126475.2. Lineage (NCBI taxonomy): Eukaryota > Metazoa > Chordata > Mammalia > Chiroptera > Phyllostomidae > Phyllostomus > Phyllostomus discolor. Next base: position 29,867,898 of record NC_040915.2, on the reverse strand, counting down.
TGCACACGAGGGTACGTTTTTGGAATTAGAGCTTCGACTGATGAGTTTCTAATCTCAGCCTTGTAAAGTGATCTTTGCAAGAATGAGAGAACATGGGGGGGGATCTGCTCCCATTACAAAATTTTAAAATATGATAAAAAATGCAACTCATAAGCTTACTTGCTCCACCTGGGAGAGGTGCTTTTTATAGGAAAGGAGGTCTAGGATCTTTGGCCTCCACAATCTTATGTTTATCATCACAGCTTTTCTTGAGAGAGCAGCAGATGTTTTCCAGAACCCAACACGTTAGTTTTCCCATCCCAGGCCTCCACGTTTGTGGCTCCGGACTCTGGGAGTTATTCCATGGTTCTGAGCCTCGGTTTCTGCATCTGCAAAATGGGCGTGACCTTATGAACACGTTTTAATGAGAGTTAAATTAGTTTACATGAAATAACTGGGACAAAGGATCTAGACAAGAGAAAGCATCCAGGGAAACCTGGCTTCCCAATACCTGCTCTTCGGTATGTGTCATCAGGATAACACATACAACTTTCCAATGACTGCAGCTTTCGGGAGAAACGCTAGTCAGTTGCTCCTGCATGTACCTTGGAAAGATACCAAAACACTTTTTGTATCAGAAAGGGCTCTATTATGGGTTGAATTGTGTCCCCCAAAGTTTGTTAAAGTCTTCCCCCAGTACATCCAATGGGACCTTACTTGAAAACAGAGTTGTTACAGATGTAATCAGTTAATCTAAGGTCATATTAGAACAGGATGGGCCTCAAATATAATATGTCTGGTGGGCTCATCCATTGGATTCTTTTTATAAGCCCACCAGACATTTTATATTTTATTAAGTACCAGCCTTTGGGAGGTCCTTAATCCATGAGGATACAGCCCTCGAGAATGAGACTGGTACCTTCATAAAAGAGGCTCCTTGGAGGTCCCTGCCCTTTCTGTCACGTGTGTACATAGTGCGAAGGTGAAGGATGTGACCCGGGAAGAAGAAGGAAAAAAAGAACCAGGAAGAGAACTCTCATCAGAAAGCGACCATGCTGGCACCTTGATCTTGGACTTCTCAGCCTCCTGGACATTGAGAACTAATGTTATAAGCTTCCCAGTCTAGTCTTTTGTTAGAGCAGCCCAAATGGAGTAGAACACTAATCCACCTTGATGAACGCCCTCTAAGTCATCGATCCTATCCTCCTTGAAGCTTCTCTTGTAAGGTGTTATCCCATAAAGACGGAACACAGAAGCAACTTTACAGAATCCTGCAGGAACCCTTAAAAGTCCCTCCATATCATGCCCTTGACCCAAATCAAACACTTCACGTCTTGCCTGCAGGTTTCCACAGCCATTCTAAGGAACTCAAGGAAAATCTCAGTCATGAACTTTCATGGAGAATTGCTGCTAAATCAGCACCAAAGTCAATGCTTAATGATGAACGGCATGCCCTTGAGAAAATATTCAACCACAACATCGCCTGGCAGGTATGCCATTTTTCAGAACACCTCTCCCAACGGATGGCAAAGCATCACCAATTCGAGAAAGGATGTTCTTCTCTGAAGGAAAACACACCTAAGCAACCAAATTCAGCCTTATGCTGAGTGTTTTCCCAAAGCAACCATGAGCTCCCTAAGGTCAGGAATGGAGTATTTTCTTATCTCGAAGACCCAACACAGTGTTGGGCACACTGCATGCTCCCAATAGATGTTGGACAGACTGACCAATTGATACATCTACGGTTAGGCATATGCGTATGGTCATGCCTAACAGCACAGGTGAGCAAGTCAGCTCAGGTACATCTGTCTGCATATCAATTTTTAAAACTAGTATGTTTTTATAATGCTTGCCTTGATCAAGGCTCTACGAATATGGAAGTGGTGATTCACCAAGCTGATTCCTTAGTGCCAAAATGTAAGCAACTCGGTGATTCCTGCAAAACTCAAGCACGATTTAATTTAAAAGAACAATTAAGAAACTTAAGGTTTAGAACCTAAATAACAAAACAAAGAAACAAGCAAAATATAACCAAAGTCACTGAAATAGAGGACAGGCTGACGGTGACCAGAGGGGAAAGAAGAGGGAATTTAAGGGGACAGTGGGAAGGGTTCACAGGAACAAACTTAAAGGACACATGGTCATAAGCTAAGGGGAGGGAGGGAAGTGGGGAGGGTGGGAGGGGGGACTGGATTGGGAGTAAAAAGGAGAAAACTGTATATGAACAATGATTAAAATAAAAAAAAATAAATTAAAAAAAAAGAAACTTAAGGTTTAACAATGTCCGCTGAACAATTACCTCCTTTATTTGAAACACACAACATATTTACATCATTTACTAATCATTCTACCACCCTGCACATTAGGAGCTTCTGAGTTATACCAGCAGCATAAAAAAAGTGCTAGTGCAGCCCTGGCTGGCACAGCTCAGTGGATTGAGCGAGGGCTGCGAACCAAAGTGTCACAGGTTCAATTCCCAGTCAGGCCACATACCTGGGTTGCAGGCCACGGCCCCCAGCATCCGCACGTTGATGTGTGTGTGTGTCTCTCTCTCCCTCCCTCCCTCCCTGCCCTCTCTAAAAATAAATAAATAAATAAATCTTTTTTAAAAAGTGCTGGTGCTTTTAGACTTTTCTAAATATAAGAAATTACGTCCTTGATAACACAGGGAAGGATGACGTAGAAAACCCATGAGGGTCCAAGCTTATCAGTACTCACTCTCTGATGTTTTTGCTTCCACATTTTTTCATCTAAGATCATATATAATTGAGTTCAAAACTGGGGTCCTATGCACTGTTTTATCACTGGCTGGCTTTTTTTTTTCTCATTTTCTTTGTCTTTCTCTCATGCCTATAGTTTTTAAAATCAGATAAAATTGTTAAGTGATTCGATATCAAATCATATTGACAACCAAGTACTGCTTATTTTTCATAAGCCATGAATAATTTAATAATTTGCATAGTTCATCTCCCCAGTCAGGCTGAGGTGATATTAGCCGAGGTGAGCTTCTGTTCAGAAATATATCGAAACCTCCAGCTCAGGTGTTACACCAGCGCCCTGGAGATTGTCAACAAGAAGCTGAAATGTTTAAAGTGAGCTGACCTAGCCGACTCGGATGGACCCAAACCCTTCACTTACAAGATAAAAAAAAAAGAGTCTGTCCTACCCTAACAGCTCGCCAGCCGGGATGCCGTCTGACACCAGGGGTGAGAGTGGGAAGGCAGGAAAGGAAACACCCCACACATTCAGACACTGTAGTAAATCACCAGCAGATTCCCAGACACACTGCGGCATGCAAACCCATCAATTACACAAACTCCCAGCGAGTCCAAAACAACAATACACAAAGAAAAGGTCATCACATAACAGCACAGCAAGTCAGGGGAAAGAGCTGCCAGGGGCGGGCAATGCCGACCCAGTCCAAGGCGGAAGGTATCATTTTAATTTGAAATCTTCTGGCAGTGGGTTCCCTCAGAGGGCAGCAGGGTCTTAAAAGGCAGCCAATAAGACCAGTGACCCAGCGGCCTTTCTGCCATGCTCTCCATGCCCAAAATGGCTTGTCAACACCTATCTGTGGGCTCAGATGCCTGAAGTTTGGATTACAGTCTGTGAAACCTTGGAATGGGCTCCTGGAACAACTCAAAAGCTGAATCTGTGATTTTTCAAATGCCTCCTGAGACCCTTCGTTGGGCAAAAGCATCTGGGCCTGCTGCACGAGTCCAGAATGAGTCCCTTATCTCGGTGACGGAGGGAGTGATGAAGGTTACGCTGGTCTGTCTGAAACGTGGACAAATGATCATGGTCTCGGCAGCCTTCGGTTTCAGGGACTGGGGGAACCTCTCTGTTAGAAGCACTTTGGCTAGGAAAAGATGCAAGGTCATTAAAAGTTGAGGTCCTTGCATCTTTAGATATTGAAATGAATATTGTACACTGTTAAAATGCTTTTTTAAGATCAGGTTATGAAATTCCTGCTGCTAACCTATTTCGAGGGCTTTAACTCATATTCCTGAAACTTAGACTTTCTCCCCATGACCTGTATATGCAATACCTTAGTGATAAAAATCGATTCCGTTCCCCTATTTTAAATCCTGTCTGGTCCAGACGGGTCCTTCCTGATCTGGGCACAGCCTCGGGGCCACAGTCCTCCACAGCCCTCAATAGACAAGGCACATTCAGCCAAGTGCTACCCCTTACAACCCCCCAGCTGGTGCCACAATGTTTCTCAACCCTTCATCTTTGCACCTGCTGCTCACTTGGCCAGGCAAACCCTCCCAAAGCCCACCAGCTTCCCCAAGCCCACCCATCCTCAGGCAAACCCTGTTCACCAGGGCATCCGTGATACAGAGCCCCAGAGCAGCTTTGGTTTGGGAGCTAGCCAGCTGGATTCGCATCCTGGCTCCGCCATCTCACATAGTTCGTTACTTAACATCTCTAGGCCTTGCTTCCTCATCTCTGAGATGTGGAAAGGAATAACACCTAGAGATGTGGACAGTTGAAATGAAGTAGGATTTTACTCAGATAGCTCTGGAGAACACAGTGTTCAAAGGCTATCAGCTATTATCATTACCATCATCATTAGCAATATCACTATCTCTTAAGACCACCATTAAAGCCCTTTTCCTTTTTGGGAGGGGGTTGAAAAAAAACCTCTTTGCCAAACACAACCTCTTTTTGCAAACAAATGGATCACTTAACTCTTTTTTTAATATATTTTATTGATTATGCTATTACAGTTGTCCCATTTCCCTCCTTCATCCCCCTCCACCCTGCACACCCTCTCCCACCCACATTCCCCCCTTTAGTTCATGTCCATGTGTCCTAAGTTCTTTAGCTTCTACATTTCCCATACTACTCTTGCCCTCCCCCTATTTTCTACCTACCGTCTATGCTACTTATTCTCGTTGCCTTTCCCCCCTCTCTCCCCCTCCCTCCCCTGTTGCTAACCCTGTATGTTGACCACTTACTCTTTTGTTCCATCCCTGGAACTTGGATATGCCTCTAATGTGGGTCTCATACAGAATCACAAGCTGTCATTTGTGTTTGTTTGTTTTTTAACATATCCGTTCCCTCCCTGAAAGCTTCTGCAGAACAGAAACCACATCTCATTCATCTTGTATTTTCCATGCCTCGCACTGCCTGACACCCGGGAGATAAAAAAATAAATAAATATTAGCCGAATGAATCAATAGTTAAATGAGTTCCTGAAAAGCCAAATGAAAACCAAATACTGATCGATCAAATCATGTTTAATTGCACTGAGGAAATTTCATATTTGGAGAATTCGCAAGCAAAGTCCAGGGCTCAGTGAAATAATGGAAAGCGCATGAATTTAGGAGGCGGCCTGAATGCCTGAATTGAATCCCAGCTGTTTCTCTCACAAGCTTTCTGACAAGGGGCCAAGTCATTTCACCTCCAGGAGCCTTCGCTTCCTCATTTGCAGGTAAGAAGACATCATCCGTAAACCAGGAATGAGGAGATACAAGCAAAGTGCCTGAACCTGTAGGTGTTAATTAATGTATCACTTCCCTTTTATGAAGAATTGCTTTTGCAAATCTAACTATTACTCCATTAATCTTTGTGTGAAACTTGGATCTGCTATAATGCTCATACGACTGTACAATCGTAGGAGTCCATTTTATTTTCTTGTCCCGTGTCCATGTTCTTAAACACCAGAGTGTATGCACCCCATCCGTCATCTACCAGGAGACCAAATCCATGGACTTGTCTGCTACGGGCAAGTGCTCTTTGCTTTAATTCAGCTTCTTTATTTTGCTTCTGCTCAAACCACTAATTTCGCCTCAGTCATTATTAGAGGTTCCAGGAACGCAGGTTTAGACATGAGCCTGAGAATGCTAATTAATTTACCCCTTCGTGTGGCTTTACAAATAAGTTGATCAGCTCCGTATTTGTGAGGAGGAGAGAGCTACGAGAAGAGATGACAGGGCTAAAGAAAGCACACAAACAAGTCTCATCTTTCCTGTTAATTTGACTCGATCTGACTAGGGTGATATAAATCCCTCACAGTCACTCAGTTTTTCAAAAAACTGAATTAAACATTGTTTCCTACCGATCGACCTAAGAGAATCTGCACATCAGTGTCAAGATCACCAGATAATTTTATTTGTTCCTATAGAAAGAGCATAAATTACTCTGGAATGCCAACCATGTGTATGCATTTGGCAGAAAGGAGGATGTGGTGGGAAATGACAGACTTTCTGATTCCCCAAGTCCAGGGTATTCCAAGTTTATCCCTAACTATTTTACCTTTCATTCTTGGCACAAGAATACAGGGAACAAGTAGACGAGGATATCTCAGCTGGTCAGAGCATCTCCCAATACACCAAGGCTGCAGGTTCGATCCCCAGTCAAGGTCACATACAAGAGTCAACCAATGAATGCATAAATAAGTGAAAAAAAGAAGATAGTGTCAATATGACTTTTTATAAACAGGGAAACCAAATTAAACCCACCCCAAATCTCAATATTCACAGGACAGATGTGAACCATAGGTCAATGTCAAACTGCTCCTTCAGCCCCTAAACCCGATTGTAATAGACGTGCAGGGAGGAGGAATAGGAACCGGAAAAGCTGAGTGTGGACCTACTGTCATCTGATGGAGAGTCTATCTTACGATATTGTGTAGCATCATCCATTGTATCCATTACTGTTTCAGCTGTCCTTCGGAACTGAGAACACAGAGTCCTCTTTCAGCTGCCCCCAAACCCAAAACACTCCTGACTGCGAAAAGTGAACGGCTGACCTACAGGCTAAGTCGTGAGGGCGCCAGCAGACACACAGCACAATGGCTGTATCCAGTTTATCAGAGGAACAGGACAGAGGACAAGCACCTTTGCAAAAGTAACTAAAAACTGCACCGCTGTGGCTGTTCACAAGTGCCCCCAAAACAGAATGCGTTCTGGTCCAAAGAAATGCAACGTTATTTAAAGCATCAGCTACGAAGTAAAAGAGTTGGCATCACAGCACGCCATACTGAAACTTGATCAAACTGAAAAGAACAGTGGATCTGTCTTCAAGAGAAAGGGAGGGGGCGGTGTGTAATATCTTTAATATATGGATGGCTGGGTAGAGTAAATGACTGTCGCACAGAAGGTTTATCTGTAAACACCGCAGTAAGTCTAGGGTTTTTAACCACAATAAATGGCTGCTTTCAATCAGTTGCTGCTAGCAGGAAATCCACGGCCCATAGGAGCAATTACCCATCTCTTGACTGAAGCACAGGACAATTACAAGCTTCCGAAGTACACTCATGATACCGGAGCACTTGACTGTGCGGTGCTAATGGAACTGAGACAAGACATAGTGGTTTGTGGCTACATTTCTCAGTTTCAGCCCCTCCCCAGCCCCTTTCATCTTTCTCTTTCTCACAACGTGGCAGCGTAGACAGAGAAATTATGGTCTGCAAAGGCAGTGTCACCTTCCCCCAAAACAAGGACACCAGGGTTTTCTCTCCTTTGCACCCCCTACAGCCCTTTACAACTATTACACTTAACCTGATTTTTTGAAAGGTACTATGCCTGCATCTGCGGTTTTGCAGATGACTTCTTTCCGGGGTCTCCCATTCAGCGTTTGGTGCTCATTATTGACTAAATCAATTAGCCAGATTAGGACTTCTGATCTTAAGGAAGGGAAGAGAAACCTGTCAGGGTAATAAATGGGAACATAACTACTCTTTGATGTCACTGTGAAAACTCCGTCAACTAGGTATCCTTAGAGATAGAACCTCGCTAAGATTAGAGAAAGAAAAATAAAAGACGGTAAGTGGTCTATTAAATTAACCTTCCATTCTCATCACATTTATTTCTAACAGGTAGCACTTAATGAAGATCTAATGTGCCAAGGATTATATTATGTATTTTAAACACATCGTCTCACTGAAGCCTCACAATAACCCCAAAGTAGGGATACTGTGACCATCTTCAGCCAAAGGATTAAACAATGGAGACGGGGTGGGTCATTTCCTGTCGACACCACAGTTCGTACCTTGTGGACTCAGGACGGTAGTGGTCCAAAACCCAGCTCTTCAATACCTTATCCAACTTCCCCCGCTTTGAATAACCCCGTGAGATACGGTGAAGAATTGGCAAAGCCACCCCAACACATGGCCATGATAGACATAGCGATGAAGCCCAGCATCCTTTCCCATAGAGTACACACAGGACCCCGAAATGGCTCTCATCACAGCATCTCAGGGAGCCTACACAGAACCGCAAGGTGTCCGCCCTGGACCTCCATAACTAAGTAGCCTTAAGGCTCGTGAAAGTAACCGTGTGCCTGATACAGTTTCTGAGGACTACTGCAACGTAGGCGTGGGGTTCCCTTTTTCTCCCTTTTTATTAAGGTATTTCCTACGTTCTTAGCCAGCGAGGAAAGCAGAGAAGTTGCTCCAGTACACCGATCTCCACGTTCATCCAGCAGATCAGATCTGGACAGAAGTGGGCAGCACAGTTAGTTGCTTAAACCACACCCCCTCCCTCCCCCACTCCCACGTGAGAGGCAGGGTCCTCTTCCAGGCTGTGGTGGTGTTGGAGAGGAGCAGATGCAAAGAAGCCAGAAACATTCGTAAAATGGAGTGCAGGAATTGCTAGTGGACTACACCTACCTTCACAGAACGGGTTTGGAAAAGAAATGCCAGAAATCTATGAAAACAATGTACACTACATTGTAAGGAGCCCCAAACGACCAGATGTACAGCAATCATCAAACACCTCTCTCTCTCTCTCATCCCCTTTTCCCCTTTATTATCATTCCTTTTCTGGAGTTCGTGAATCCAGACGTGAGTTTGGGTGTTAGGACGACACCCCGCACTACAGCGCAGTTAGGGATCCTCCCGGAAGCCTAGCCACTCTCCCCCACCCCCCGCCTTGAAGCTCCCTCTTGCTGAGATCACTTACTTCTGGTTCCCGTTAGGTTTGTTTATAGATCAGGAATGTTGCATGCTGAAGAGCCCATAGACACAGACTTTATGGCAATCTGATGACACTCTTCTTCCAGTATTTATAAAGTAATTCTTTGGGGGGGGGGGGGGGGGACAAGTAATACTTGGGATCTTCCAGACTAACTGCTAGAAAGGTTTTCAACTGTGTTATGACTTCACCCAAGTTATTGAAAATCAAACAAACAACAGAAACATGCTCAGGTGGATTTTGAAAGGCCAAATACCTTTTATGGCACCAAGTATTCGACACAGTGCCCGTGAACCTCAGTTTGATGACCAACGGCAGGCTTTTCCGCTCCTGGGTTCACGTGTGCTCTCTTCACCCGTGTTACACTTACATGAGGGGTTGTATGGTGACAGTCAGGCCCGTCTCCTTCATCTCCTGGCTCCAGACCCTTTTCCGTTCCCTTCCCAAAAAGTCGCCACACAATTCAGGGAAAGTCCTCAGCTTAAAGGGCAAGGATTTCCGGTAGAGGAGAAAGAGTGGGAAATGAACTATGTCAGACCAAAAGCAATTATATTTTGAAGGCAGAAGCAGACATTTTCTGGCAAAACTGTCAAGATGTTACAAAAGGATTAAAGGAATTTTTTATCATTTAAAATCTGTTTCTCAAAAAAAAAAGTCTGCTGTTCTATTTCTGATTTTTAATAAGACTTTTCAATACACTCCCTGCTTTAAAAAAAAAAGTTTAAGGAAGAAAGAAGCAGAAAGTGAAGGCAATGCAGCAAATACAGCCAAGACTTTGATACAGTATCATTCACTCTCACCATTCCGGTGGATTTAGACAAGCTCTTTGCGGGAGGTTATACCCTATACAATGACCTGTCAACAAAATATACTTATTGCAGAGACTTTTCAGGATTTAGGCTTCTATTAGGGTTAATGGAGAGATACCAGATTAATTCCTTTGAAAGCTCTGGGAACTTTCTTGCAAGAAGGCAAAGGACGGCATTTTTCACTGCTAACAGTGTGCGATCCTCTCCAGAGGCTGCCAGCGTCCAGTTACTATTTCATCCCTGAGCTGCGGCGTCCTGGCTCCCCGAGTTCTCCGGTAAGTATTGCTAACCAAGCGCCTGCTGGAGACGCGTTGAGCTGGAGTAGCATGATTTCTAGTACCTCCTCCACCCTGTTCCCCACCTTTATGACACTGAACTTGTTCACCGTCCACATTCTCTCCCCGGAAGCCAAGAGACCACCATTTCTCTCCCGTCTTTCACATTTTCTCCATCTTCACCCCATTCTTCCTCTCTTTCATTGCAGGAGTTCAACATGCTCATGTCAACGGCTTCTTTTCTGGCCATATCATCTTTTCGTCCCTCCTGTCCATCCATCTCTCTTGGTGAGCAGGGTGGGTCATAGCCTTGGCCTTCACACACATGTGCTTGGTATGACCTTTGTTTTCAGATAAAGCCTTTGAAGACTAGACCACACAGCTATGTCCTCTTTGGAGAAGTGTCTATTCAGGTCCTCTGCCCATTTCTTAAGTTGGATTGTTTGGGGGGTTTTTTTGAGGTATTGAGTTTTATGAGTTCTTTATAGATTTTGGAGATTAAGCCCTTATCAGGTGTATCACTGGGAAATATCTTCTCTCATTCAGCCTTCTCATTTCTTTGGTGGTTTTCTCTGCTGTGCAAATACTTTTTAGTTTGATGTAATTCCATTTGTTTACTTTTTCTTTTGTTTCCCTTGCCTGAGGAAATATATATTAGAAAACATATTGCTAGGAGAAATATCAGAGATTTTATTGCCTATGTTTTCTTCTAGAAGTTTTATGGTTTTGAGTCTTACCACTATGGAAAACAGTATGGAGGATCCTCAAAAACAAATGAAATCTGACCACTTGTGACAATGTGGATGGACCTAGAGGTAGTGCCCTGAGTGAAATAAGTCAGTCAGAGCAAGACAAATAACTGTATGATTTCACTGACTGACATGTGGAATCTAAAGAACAAAATAAACAAATGAGCAAAACTCCATCAAAATCACAGACACAGAGAACAGACTGATGGTTGCCCAAGGGAAGGGGGTTAGGGGGCTGGGTGGAAAAGGTGAATGAATTAGGAAGTACAAATTGGTAGTTACAAAATAGTCACAGGGATATAAAGTATAGCATAGGAAGTATAGTCAATAATATTGTGATAACTATGTACAGTGCCTAGTGGGTACTGGAACCCACTAAGGAACAGTTTGTAAAGTATATGATTGTCTAACCATTCTGTTGCACACCTGAAATTAACACAAAATAATACTGAATATAAACTGTAATTGAAAAATAAAATCTTTCAACAAGACCACACAGCTAATCCGTATAGAACTAGGATTTGACTTAAGCTCTCACTCGGACTCTTGCTTTCACCGCACTATCCTGCCTCATCAAACGAGCAACCATTCTTCCAGGGATCCTTCCAGAGCATTCATCACACCCGACACATTCTGGGTGCCAAACAGCCAGCCTTCTCGTGGGGAGCTTCCAGGCTCAGCTACAGAGGGACGCAATGAACAGATGGAATGTACGTGATTCCCCCCTCCCCCGCCATTGCCTCTAAGGCCTCCCTGCAAAACCTCGACCACCTGGAAAACGGAGGGAGAGACAAGCCTCCCCGCTCCAGGTGGATGGAGACCAGAAGGGAAAGTGTGCGCTCACCCATCCGTCTCCACCCAGCACAAATCTACTCGTGTCCCCAAAACCAAGCGACAGAACGAATTCCCAACAGAAGGCTGACCCCCACAACCAAAGGTCATAATTCCCCAGGACAAATGCACCTGCTCCATTGATCTAATTGAGAGAAAAAGTTGATACGTGACAAGAGGAAAAAAAAATGTGCTCGGAGTATTTTGTATTTGTCAGTGTGCAGTTGGCACTGCGGCGGCCCGTTGTACTGAAATGGGACGGGCTGGGGTGGGGGTGGGGCGCTGCTGAAAAGAGAGGAGAATGTGGAGGGTGAAAGGGAGACAGACAACTCGGAATTTTTTTTCCTTTTGAATTCCAACCTGTTGGGTAAAAACAATAGCAAATGAGGCACTGCATATGCATGAGGCCGCGAAGGTATTTTAAGTTTTGCAGGAGACAGCTCGCTGAATGGAATTGCTAATTATGTCTCTCGCAAGGCTCTGTCCAATTCAGTTAGCTTGATTACGGCTGAGTTGTCAACTCCCCTGCACTTGAGGCTCCACCGTTGCAGCCCATTCTGCGGCTTAATCTGAAATTAGAATTCTCTTTCTCCAAAAAAGAAAATGTTTTCCCTCACGGAAGAGCTAGCTTTACCCATTGTGACAACATAACCTTTCTCAACAAAAATAAAATTAAAGCCGCCAAGGGTTCAGATTCGAGGGTTTTGAGAGTTGACGGAACATCGGGAATGTAATCGCAGCTGTGACAATTACAAATTAAGACTGAACAATGAGCCAAATTAAAAGGGTGAGAGAGAGCAGAGCACCATATGGAGTATCTCGTTGCTACCCCCACAGGATATCTTTGATTCCTTAGGATAAGGAGGATTTGCCAGCTGAGGGGATGGACTAAATAGAGCCCCAGAATCTCACTTTTGGTTTTTTTTGGCCCTGAACTTCAGTGACTGCCTAAATCAAAGTAATTAAATTTCTCATTTCCTTTGCTTAGTTTCTTCACCTCTAAAATGAACCTCACTTTATAATGGTACTAGTTCAAGGGAGGGATGAAGAGGGAAATAGTCATCCTAGCTGGACAGTGAGATGAAGATCAGAGACTGTTTAGAAAATCAGAACCTTGGGAGAGTTCACTCTAAAGATAGATAGAATGGAGCAGGATAGGGTTGATCATGTAAAATACCATCAGATTGATTCAGCACGGTGCCCTTTGTCAAATTCATTCATTCCCAGCCAAGCGGACACTGGGCTCAAGTCTGAAATGGATGAAGGACAACAGAGGGTGGAGAAAGGTGAACAAAATGAGGACACAGTGGCCTTGCTTGGGGACCCCTCTGAAATAGCAGCCCAAGGGTGAAAGGAGCAGTGTGCCACCTTGTTCCAGAGAGCCACGTTGCCTTGGGGACAGGAGGGTCCAACACGGGAATGAAGGTGGGCAGTAAGAGGTGGAGGGACAGCCAAACACCGCAGCATCTGGCGGAGCAGGACATTTCCATGGAAGGGTCTTTTCTGAGAACACTTGTGCCACTTTCCCAGGAAGTACAGGAAATAGTCCAGGCAAGGGGGTGAAATATTTCTTAAGGGGGTTGAGTTTCGTGCTATGTCCTTGGGAAGCTGCACATGCGATGTAAGAAGCCCATGCTACCCTGCTGAGGAGCTATGCACAGGAGAACCAAGCAACCCCACCAACTGCTAGGCATGTCCGAGAAGCCGTGGGAACCAGCCAACTGACTGCACACGCGTGAGTGAATCCAGCGGCCTCATGGAGCAGAGACGAGCCAGCCCAGCTGAGCCCTGCCTACATTGCACAAGTAAGAGTAAGCAAATGGATGTTGTTTGAAGCCGCTGTGTTTTGAGGTAACATATCACGTAGTGTTAGATAACGGACAGAATTTGTATACAAGACATTTTCTTCTGGTAGCCCCCCTCTTTGAGACAGAAAAAAGAATTTCCCCCTTTGTCATCTGCCCATAAAATCCTTCTCAGTTACTCCCAAGTAATGTCCACTGCTAACCTTAATCACAGGCATTAGAAAAGTAACAGTCACCTTATTTGTCAAAATGAAAGTTTTAGCAATGGCCAGGCGGCTTAGCTGGTTGGAGCACTGTTCTGTACACCTAAAGGTTATGGGTTGGATCCCCAGACAGGGCATCCTACCTAGGCTGTGTATTTGCTCCCCTGTTAGGGCGCGTACAGGAGGCAACTGATTGATGTTTCTCTCTCACGTTAATCCCTCTCTCTCTCTCTCTCTCTCTCTCTCTCAGAAATCAATAAACATATCCTCAAGTTGAGATTAAAAAGGTAATAAGAAGGCCCCGGCTGGCGTAGCTCAGTGGATTGAGCGCCAGCTGTGAACCAAAGTGTCCCAGGTTTGATTCCCAGTCAGGGTGCATGCCTGGGTTGCAGGCCATGACCCCCAGCAACCACACATTGATGTTTCTCTCTCTCTCTATCTCCCTCCCTTCCCTCTCTAAAAATAAATCAATAAAATCTTTTTAAAAAGATAAGGAGAAGAAGAAGTAAAGATTTAGCTATAGTCCCTCATTCTTCCTGAGCAGAAAAATCCTCCAACAGCAGCATCTTCGGTGCCCACACCTGTCTGCCCCAAAGAGTAGCAGGATGGGCTGAAGCACGCACAGCCTGCCTTGGGAACACAGCGAGCCTGCCACGGGTCGTGAGTTCAGGGTGTCAGGCAGTTCCACGGGCCTGGCTATCTGCCCTACAGAGTTGCCTTCATAACTACTCCCTTGGTCCTCCAAACTTCACCATTAGGAAAAGATAAAAATCACTTCCATAAATAAAGCAGCCAAGTTGCAGAGAGGGGAAGGCATGTCGGCCGCAAATAGGCATGATAAGCAAAACACAGAATTGTTAGATGGTGGTTTTTTCTAACAGGGCAGATATCCCCATTGTTCCGCCTGCGACAAGGATGGAGACAGGTTTCCTGAGAAACAGGCAGGATTACTTCCTATTAAACCCAACTGAGTGAAGGTGGGGGAAAAAACTACTTTAAAAAAAATGTTTGACATGTTCCTTTTTTCTGTTTCTCATCTTCTCCTCCTTCCTCCTAAATTCAAGCACCTTTTGGTGGGGCAAAGGCAGTTTCTGAAGCAGAATTTTCTCTCTGATTAAATCTTCCCTGTCCTCACACAGCTCCACATTGCTTTGGCTCTGATAAGCCGCGGGTCAGCTCTGTCGGAGCTGGGAACTTTCAGTGATCATGGAAATACAGATATTTCTTATTTTCAATGATAGAAGATTAAGCTGTCATCCCTAAGCAGCCAAGGTGGGAGCATTAAAATCACATCATGAAATGCAGACACTGTATTTATTCACCTGAACTCTTTCTCATAGATGGTTTAGAAACAAGCCAGAATGTTGTATATCATCAAAAAAGTCGCCACCCAAAAGACATCCTGGTGCAGATGATTTTTTTTACGTGCTCCTGATATCTGTCTTTAAGAAAAAAAAATGCGGCAGTTCCCTGAGACCCAAAAGTTGAAAGCTTCTTTGTGCGCTAGGGAACTGCACCCTGCAGCCCAGCAGCGGTAAGCATGCTGCAAAACAAGTATATTGAGTTGTGGTGTAAGCACTGTGGATACCGTTTGGATTACCATGAGAAAAAGAGAAAGAAGGAAGGTCGAGGGGTTCATGAATGCTCAAAGAAGGCAAAAAAGATGATTGGTCTGAAAGCTAAGCTCTACCGTAAACAGCCACATGCCGAGAAAATACAAATGAAAGACTATGATGATGCAGGAAAAGAGAAACACCAAACAAAAGAACAATGAAAAGACTCCACAAGGAACAGTACCTGCATATCTACTGGACAGAGACAGACAGTCTCGAGCTGAAGTACTTTCCAATATGATTAAACAAAAACGAAAGGAGAAAGTGGGGAAATGGGAGGGCCCTCTGCCCAAAGTTCGTGCCCAGGGAGAAACTGAGGTATTAAAAGTTATTCAAATAGGAAAGAGAAAATACATGGAAAATCATGGAAGAGGGTAGTTCCTAAAGTCTGTTTGTTGGAGATGGTTTTCCTCGAAAACCACCTAAATGTGAAAGACCCATCAGGCCAATGGGCTTATGTTTCCCGAGGGCCCAAGTTACATCCTGAACGGAAAGCCACCTTTGGGCTGTCAATACTTGGTGTAAAGCAGGATCCCTCATCCCCACTTTATAGACGTGGGGTGTTATTACCAAAGGCACCAAAACAGAGGTGAACATAAATGAGTTGGGCCTGGTGACACAAGGAGGCAAGGTTATTTGGGGGAAAATATGCCCAGGTTACCAATAATCCTGAAAATGATGGATGTATAAATGCAGTCTTACTGGTTTCACAGCAATTTCACACAAGCAAATCCTTGTAATTACTGAAGACTATACACCAATCAGCAAAACCTGACTGTGATTTTCTGCATGCTACAATATTACGAGAGCTTACGTGTCTGCAGCCGCCGAGAGAACTGCTTATTTAAAGAACATTAAAATGGCCCAGTTTTACAAACTGGTATGAAAAAGTTGGGTTTGTTTCAACAGATTTGCCAGTTTGCTCTGATGATCTGGGCCAGTAATAAACCTCATCTTTTTTTGTTTGTTTGTTTATATTAATTTTTCTTTAGTATTTATTTTTATTGAATTTATTGTGCTGACACTGGTTAATAAAATTATATGGGTTTCACGTATACAATTGTGGAAAGCAGTCTGGAGTTACCTCAAAAAATTAAAAATGGAACTGCCTTATGACCCAGCAATCCCACTTCTGGGAACATATCCAAAGAATCCCGAAACACCAGCTTGAGAGTACAGATGCACCCCTGCGTTCACAGCAGCATTACTTACAGTAGCCAAGATCTGGAAGCAGCCCAAGTGCTCATCAGTAGATGAGTGGACAAAAAAGCTGTGGTACATTTACAGAGTGGAATACTACTCGGCCATAAAAAAAAAGAAAAGGAAGAAGGAAGCCTCAACTTTAAGTTGATGGTACTTAATAAGAATGTGTTTCCATGGCTCCAAATCAAAAAGTTCAACATTTTTTTTAAGTCTTAACAATGCAATACACACAAAGAAGCTGAACTACACCCCCTGTTCCTCATTGTGTGCTAATATATGGACTCCGTCTCCACAGACCAGAAGAAAAACTCCACACTAAGATAAATTCAAGCCCGAGGAGACAAAAGCACAAAACCCTGGTGTAGCAGGCTAACCAATAGGAGGGAGAGAAATCAGAGTCGCGTGTCCCTCTAATGGAGTTTGAGACTGATCCCTTGACTCTGAGGAGAGGCTGGGAAAGTCAACAGACTCAAGGCTAGTGCACCCCTACAGCCGCCCCAAAAACGAGCGTTTATGATGAGCAGCTCCTAGTCAGAAAACATAAGCTTCTTGCCCCTGCTCTAGGCTGAGTCCTGAGAAGAGAAATGACAACTCCCTCCCCTTTCACCTCAGGTCACATGACTTCCTGGAACTCTTTTTCAGGTGTTTACAATAAACTTACTCAAAGGCCGTCTAACTGCAACAATTCAGCCAGCAGACAGCTGAGAGCCGCCCACAGGATGCCAAGAAACAAACATCCTTCTAATGAATAGCACTACTAGCAGGAGCTAGCTTCTTTCTTTTCTCTTTTGTCTTAAGCACTTCATATGTGTCAATGGCACACACACACACAAAAAGTCTATCAAATGAATTCTCACAACGGGCTATGGAGAAAATAGTAGACATTGGTTCTTCTTGTCTGTCAACCCACCCTACACTACTGAGTTTCTTGGGGGAACTGCCCCTCCCCTTCTCCACTCGTAGGGTGGCGGTGGGGCCACAGTGCCAATAAGGGACCACTGCCCCGAGGGAGGGCACACCGGCTGGTCTAAACAATCCAAGCTTCCTCTTCACCACACAGAGGGGTTGGTCCAGGGTGGGGACAGGACCAAAGGAGAAACAATGAAAACCACTTCACCCTCATTTTTAAAATCAGTAAACTGAAGTCAGAAAATGGGATATATGTAAATTAGAGGCTGTAACACCTTTTCCTCTGCTAGGTGGACAAATCCTGTTGTGGGACGGGGGAAAGTTTGAAGCTAAAAGAAGCAGCAATTCAAAAGAGGGTGATAAGATCATACCTTAACTAACCACTCCTGGAGAGTACGGCCATCTAGATAGATATATGGCTATATAGATATATAGATATATAGAAATAGATTAGCCACTGCAATCCCTTTTTTGCTTCAGTGACCATAGTTTGGATTACTGACATAACCGAAGAGCCTTGACTTATCAAGAGAGATACTGTTATCCTCTTTTCGAAGATGGGAAAACTGAAACTTAGAGCTATTAAATAACTCACCCAAGGTCACAAAAATACACATGACAGAACCTGGATTCAAACCAAACCCAGCAGGGCTCCAGAGTCAGAGCTCTCAATCACTGCAAAATGTAATCTATTAAGCCAAGCCGTCACACCAGGCATTATCAGAGGGGTGGACAAAGTCGCTGGTAAAATAACAGTTCTGTAGGAGAGATAGGTAATAACATCAGGAGCAACGATATAAAGCTCATTCTGCTATTATTATGTCATGTGAAGAAACCCTTCCGTAAGAAAAAGTGTTCATTGACGGTATCCGATCTGAACTTCCCAACGACTTTGCAAAGTGGAACGCACAGGGATTTTTGTTATTCCATTTTACAGATAAGGAGCATGTCTAAAAAAAAGTTCTTCCGAAATGACCTAACTATGCGATGAGTAATGAGACAAAGGCACGACCAAACACTGTGTCACCGAACTCCAAGTCCAGGGTCTTTTCTCCACCATACCCTTAACTCAGCCTGGCTTGATTGAATTAGAAGTGGTGTTGTAGGGTTCAGAAAAATATGCCTGGGGTTCAAAGGCCAAGAGTTAGAATCTCCCTTTCAACCTTAAACTTCTTGGGCAATTTCTTATCAAGATTTCTAACCAAAACTTTTAACAAGAAGGAATTTTTTTTATCCGAAGTAATTCTTAAACTCTCACAAATTGGAGACCTCAGCTAAATAAGACATATACATTGACCCATAGACTCACCAGTATTTTCTTCCAGTTCTTTTATGCTTTTAAAAATTTTCTTTGAATCCACATGGATACAAGATGTTAAGCGAGGATAACTTTCCCTCCTTTGCATAACTGATCAGTTCACCAGCATCACTTACAAATGAATCTAGCCTTTTCCCTCTAGAGACTCAAACATATACCCTGAGATTATTTGTTCTGAGCTATTATTTCTATAATCTTAATGTGGGAAAAGTTTTGTAAGAGACAAAACAAGAAAGGGAAAAAATGGAGAGCTTTGCATCTTTGCAAATAAACAGATACAGCAATTGATAGATTAAAAGAATATTTAAGTCAACAGACTATGGATACTTGGCCAAAAATCTTAATTTGTGGAATTGTTATAAATACAGAAAGATAGATATCCAAGTACAAAAATAAAGATGAGAAATAGTCAATTTTCAGAAAAAATTAAAATTAGCAAAAATAATTAAAAATATGACAATGTTGCCCTGGCTGGTATGGCTCAGTGGATTGAGAGCCAGCCTTTGAACCAAAGAGTCGCCAGTTCAATTCCCAGTCAGGGCACATGCCTGGGTTGTGGGCCACGTGCCCGGTTAGAGGCCCAAGAGAGGCAACCACACATTGATGTTTGTCTCCCTCTCTTTCTCCTTCCCTTCCCCTCTGTCTAAAATAAATAATTAAAATATTTTAAAATAAATAAATAAAAACATGACAATGTTGTCAACAATGTGGGGAAACAGCCACTCTCTTCTACTGCTGGAGCCTTTGTAGTAACTGGTATTTTCCTGGAAGCAATTATCGTTTCAGTATGGATCTCAGGCACTATGTGTCCCATACTCTATAGTTCAATAATAGTTCAATACTTTCTGTCCTAGAAATTTTTCTAAAGATGTGACTAAGGATGTGAGCAAGGCTGTTTATACAAAAATGCCCGTTATCCCATTTATCATGGCCAATAAGCAACCTCCGAGTTAAACTACAGCTGGACAAGCAATCATTCACCCTTGCATGGAGTGCCTTGTAGGCCTGGAAGCCCACCACTCATCCGTCCAAACCAAAGTCATCGAAGCACCTACTGTGTGTCAGGCACTGTGCTGCGCCTTGAGAGTTCACAGACGTGACCCTTATGAGGCTCACAGTCCAGTGGGAGAGACAGAGCAATCAATGTACCACTGTGACCGGTGTCCAGAAGAAGACCACTAAGCGGTGAACACATCCAATGGCAACAGACAGATCAGAGACATGACAAATGGCCCCAAGAACACGGTGATTCAGAGTAAAGATCTGAAGGAAGAGCGGGAGTTGCTTGGGTCAAAGAAGGACAGTGTAGGCAAAAGAAACAGCAGCCACAAAAGCGGTTATCCTTTGCAAGAAGAAAGTATATGGATGTTGGGGGTGGGAGACTGGCTACAAAAGCATATGCACATCACACTACTTTTTTGTGTGCTCACACGCACACACAGAAAAACCAGAAGGGCTATCAAAATCTTCATTGGTTATTTCCAATTAGGGTGATATTTGCCCTTACCACCTCCACCCTTTTTTCTGTTTTATTTTTTATTTCTTTTTTTTAAGATTTTATTTGTTTTTAGAGAGAGGGGAAGGGAGGAAGAAAGAGAGGGAGAGAAACATCAATGTGTGGTTGCCTCTCGGGCACCCGCTACTGGGGACCTGGCCCACAACCCAGGCATGTGCCCTGACTGGGAATTGAACTAGTGACCCTTTGGTTCGCAGGTTGGCACTCAATCCACTGAGCCACATCAGCCAGAGTTTTATTTCTTTTGGTATTAATTTTATAGATAGAAAAAATAAAGAATGAAATTGGACAGAGAACTGCCCAGTTGCTTGTTGACACCATCCCATTTCCATGTGTAGGATGTTGTGTTACCCAAGTCCATTCCATCCCGGCGCCATCTCTAAGTTGCCTTAACCAGAGAAAAAGTTAGAAGAAGCTACAGACTCCCGAGTAAGTCCTGCTTTCTCACTTGCATATCTTTAGTTACAAATGACTATTTACCTGTCAGTTGGGTTGAGAACACCCATAGGTTTTCCTTTGAAGTGAACCTCTTGGATTTAAAGAGATTTTTGTTTAAGCTGTTGAAGGTTTGCTTGATCTAAAGTCTCACAGACGTTTGAAGTTGTGACTTAATGGAAGATTATTTTTATTCACAGTGATCAAGCAGTTAATGAGATAAAGTAGTGAGGAGACAAGCTTAATAGAATATGCGGTTGCGCTGCATGTTAATCTTAATAAAAGGCAGACTGAAAATAACAGGAAACCAGGAAGAAATTGGGACAGATGGCTGAACAGCTCAAAGATAGGAAAAACAACGTTTCCGAGCACAGGGCTTTCAAAAGCAAACCCCTCTCATGGTGCCTTCAATAGATAAAAAGGCGACAAAGAATCAGAAAACTGGACAGCCAGGACGAAAATTTTCCTGGTGGCTGTTCTCCGAAGACCTTCCCCTAAGCCTACCTCCGCTCCTTCCCCAACCCTCCTCGAAGGGCAAACCGCGCCTGCAGCAAGGACAAGCTCCCGATAGGGAGAGAACATCAACAGGAAGGCAAGTCGCCATCTGCCTCAGTGGCCCGTTGTGCAGCGTTTTAACCTCCACAAGTCGTAACACAATGAGGGGGCATCGCCAGCCCGGCGGACTCGGCAGCAGGGCGCAAGGGGCGCCGGTGGAGCAGAGGGGGGAGCGACCGTCACCTCCGCTGGCTCTCCGTGTGAGTTCAGTAGCACTCTTCGTGGTTGTCAGCTCGTATCTAGGCCAGTGGAAGGCTCAAAAAGCCTGAATCGTCCCAGAAGAGAAAAGGACATTGCTCATTAAAGGATATCCTTCTATTTTTTTTTATTTATTTTTTTTAGGTGCATGAGGCTACTTTACTCAATGATTGATCCATATATCTGCCAAAACCACTCTGTACACATAAGAGAGGTGGAGCTTTATTTCTTGGTCTCTTCCTTCTCCGACAGAGTATGGAGGATTTCCTCCTTCTTGGCCTGGAGCTGCTCTTCACAGCGTTTGTGAGCTTCCTTGGTCTTAGGCCTGCGGGCCTCAGCCGGGTCAGCCAGAAGCTTCTTGGGCGCCTTGTCCACCTTCAACCCGTGTTCCATGAGAATCCGCTTGCTTTTGAACACGTTTCCCTTCACTTCCAGGTTCACGCACCTGTCAGTCTTCTTAGATTCACGGTATCTTCTGAGTCGCCAGCAAAGCATTCTCCTCCTCCTCCTCCTCCTCCTCCAGGTCATTTTCTCAGGCCTTCAAGCACTGGCATACCCTTTCACTTACCTATGCCCATAGGCCTGCCCTTCCTGCAGGCAAGGTGTGGCTCCAGCATCGAGCCCAGGAATGGGCAGCCACAGGCTTCTGGATGATCATCTTCTGAACCTGCTGACGGGAGTCGGCATTGGTGACTTCATTGGTCATCGGGGTCCAGCCAGACCTTCTTGGCCAGGGGACGATACTGGAGGAAAGCCTCTTCTGAAGTCTGACCATTCTCATGGCTGCTGCCACTGAAGGTTATCCTTCTAACCCACTAACGTGGAGGTGGAACCAAGAGTGGATCCCTTTGGTCTTTCAAGTGGCCAACGGAATCAATGTTGGAGGATTGACAAAGCTGCATTTCCCAGTGGGTCCTCTGAGGGCCACCTGCATCTCACTCCTTTGGCATGCTGCCTTAAAATGCAGATTCCTGGGCCCGCTCCAGCTATCAATTCATTGGGACCCAGGAATCCGCACTGTCCAAACATTTTAAATGTATATTCTGTATATTAGATCCAATACCTGAAGTCCTTGGATATCTATAATTCTACTGGGTCTTGTTACAAATGGGCTTAGGAACTGGAATACATGTTAGGCTGGGTTTTATGTCTAGAGTCCAGAGATACCTGGGCAAAGGGGGCATCCCTGAAAGGGAGAATTTGCTGGTATCCACCCTCCATGCCTCAGTTCCACCGACCATGAACTCAGAGCAGCTTTCAGGGCTTGGGTCCTGGCAGACCACCCCAGTGCTGTGAGGTCATGAACGGGCAAGCCTCTGATATAACCCACCAGAGAAAGCCCACCCTCGGCCCTCCTGGGACTCGGACCAAGAGGGTTAGAGCCGTTGGCACTTCCCTTTGCTGATGACAGATCTTATCTTCATTTTTTGCTCTGCCTTTTTAACGAGGAAAGATCCCTTTAGGAGAGATGGGTAGACGGGAAATTTCAATTCTCGCTCTGCACCTTGGGTGAGCATCAGACCTCACCTTCTGTTCCCCTCTAGCCCAAAATACATGACACCCAATTATTGTCCCTGGAGGCAGCTGTGGCTTTAGCACCTAATTACGTCTCCAAGTCACCACTGCCCCTTCCGGGTTCTGGCCCCAGGAACTGTCCTTTCCTGCTCAAAAGCTCAGTTATGCATTTGTAATAATGCCAGCTCTCCTTCCTGCAGCATTCCTAGGCGCTGTGTAATGGAAGGGTTTTTCCAACTCTGTGGCCTAAGTATTGCTAGAAATAGACGTTTTTGAGACTGCATTCTTCACCATAAAAGATTCTTATCCACACCCTAAAGTTTGAGGACATCGTAAACTCAGCAAGTAGTGAAACTTTATGGTGGTAGAACAGTCGTTTTTAAAAATGTTTTCCTATTCACTTATTTCATTTCATCCTTGAAACATCCTTGCAAAATAAGCGGGACCGGTATTTTTATTCCCAGCTTTCTGATGATAAAGCCTAGTCAGGCTACGTTTCTTGCCTAAAGATAGACAAGTCGTTAAAGAGCAAAAATGAGGATCAGAGCCCAAATCTTCTGCTATTTGATCAATTGCATCATACTACGTTATTACCAGGGGATAATTTAGGGTTCCAAGAGATCATTATCTATCACATGATTCCCAAGTCACAGCTTTCCATATCAATTTATAGTAGGAAGAGTCAAATTTTCTCCGGTATCTATGGGTCTATGTTTTCCTTCTCTGTGCATGTCAAACGTTGAAGCTTTACTCTAGGGCCACAGGCCCCTTTAAAAGTGATTGAAAAACACCTGGCAATCATTTTTTAAGTGATCTCTGCAGGACATTGACATGATTCAAAGAGCATCCTTTATTTTTAATAATCATCCTTCAACTTTGTAAGAATCTTACCTCGTGGTATCCCTAGGAGGGTCCCTATGAGGGGTTTCCTGCAGTGGGAACATCTAACTGGTGCCTGGCTGCTGAGGGTTAGACCCTGTTTGGAGCACTGTGTATATTCCCCACACTGCAATTTGTGGGCTTTAGCCAAATTTTGAAGCCACTTTGCAGCCCTTAAGGAAGCCTCAGTGGGCTGCCAGCCATTCTTCAGGGCTCGTGGTCCACGTGGTGGTGGGCCCACCACAAGGTCTCAGCCACATCCTCCTCCAGGTCTGCATTTGGTCATCTACCCCATGTTCATTCCGCAAACATTTGAGAACTGACAATGGGTCTGGAAACAGACTACAGACCGTCGCCTCATAACCAACCTACGTTTTATTATTCTACAGGGAAATTCCACTATGGATCAACACTTTAGTTCCAGGTCACTTCAAAGGGCCTTTTGGCAAACAACCATACAACTAAAATTATTTCTGCTCTGCCCAGTGTGAATAGAGTCTCTCCTTTGTACTTGGAGTTATCCTCTTTTCTTCCTGTCACTGGGGTTTCCAGAGAGTTCGTGTCTTCCATAGAGAAGGTAGGCTAAGAACTTTTTCACAAGCAAAATTGCCATGAAAACTTAAAAGAATTTGTTTAAAGGGAAGTTAATTAATTTTATTTTACTATTGTTGTTTAAATGCCTTTGAAATTTCTGCCTTTTTCCCTTTAGGGGCAAGTTGATTTTCTTTAGTCCCTTTAGCACATGGTAATTTACATGAATGTGAAAACATTTTATCAGCATTAATATTCTAGAACTTGTCTAGTCTGGACCACTACAATCAGTAGGAGGCTGGGAGAACCCATAACTGTACATCTATTCAAGGAAAAAACTCAACTGCTATCCAAAAACCAAGGTGGAGTTAAGTTCAACATACCAGCATGCAAAGGTCAAGTTATATCATTAAGTTATACCAAGTTAGACTATTCATATAAATGCTTAGAAAGTAGTCGATTTTGAGAAAGAAAATGGAAAATCAAGAAGGCAAAAGGCTCTCATTTTTTAAAAAGTCAAATATTCATCAGTGCATCAGAAAATGTGAAAACATTCAGGTACGATATTTTAAACAATTGTATCTGAGCCACCAAATAGTCCCTGCATGATTATCATCTATGATTATCTTCTAAAATTACCAGATAAGTAAACAATTCCACAGTACCCCTTGCTTATAAAAATGTTTTGGTTCTCTTTCTCCACATACAGAAATCACAAAATAATTTTAGTAAGTGTTAACATGGTATTGAGCTGCTATGAGGAACCAATCACCGTTCTGGCTGTGAAGGTCTCATACAAACTACTGCAGAGAACAGGAAAAGACAGAAAACCCTCCCTTTCATTCTGTGAGACAGGAACAACCTCATCTCAAAAACAGATACAAAAACTACAATGCAGAAAAAATACAGCCAACTCACTAAGCATAGATATAAAAACATTTTCTTAATTGGCAAACAAAATTCAATAACATCAACACTTTACCTCATACCATATAAAAATATTAATTCAAAATGGGCCATAGACATACAAATAAAAGTTAAAGTTACCTATAAAGCTTCTAGAAGAAAATAAAAGCATCTTTACAACCTGGAGGTAGGTAAGTTTTTAGATAGAACACGTAATGCGCAAGTCCTAAAAGAAGGAAATGATAAGTCGGATTTCAAAATTAAACAATTTTGCTTTTCAAAAGACAGCATTTTTAGAAATGAAAAAGCAAGTCAAAGACTCAGGGAAAATCTGCCAAAAGCATATTAGATAAAGGACTTATAGCCAGAATACACATAAAGAACACTACAACTCAATAAGAAAACAACCCAATCTTAAAAATAGGCCAAAACTTTGAAATGCAGTTCATAAAGATGCTGTATAAATAGCTGAGAAGCATGTGAAAAGGTGGATAGCATTAGTCATCAGGAAAATGTGAATTGGAACCATATGCTATCACAACACAGAGATTAGAATGGCTAAAGTTTCGAAGATATTCATACCGAGTAAAAGTACGTGAAACAGCTAAAAAAAAACTCTCATAGATCATGGATAGGAATGGGAAACAGTACATCCACTTTAGAAAACAGCTTGGTAGTTATTTTTTTTTAATTAAACATCTACCTCTCATATGATAGCCCTTCTATCCCTAGGTGTTCACTCATGAAAAAGTGAAAACGTATGTCTGCACACAGATTTGCACATAAATATTCATAACAGCTCACTTTTAAGAGCCAAACACTGCAAACAACCCAGATGTCCCCCACTCAACAAGTCGGGCGATGAACTAATTGCAATACATGTTGAGCTGAAACACCACTCGGCAATAAGAAATGAAACAAGAGTTTGACTATAGAAACCTATCGCTGCATTTCATCATATCAATAATTAAAGGAAGGAAGGGGATTACGATCATCAGTTAATGCAGAAAAAGGACCTCATAAAATTCAATATTCAGCCAGACATTAAAAATAAAGCAAACTGGAAAAAAGAAAGACACTGCCTTAATCTGATAACTAGTGTCTTCAAACAAAAACCCACAGCAAACAGAATATTTAATGACGAGAAGTCAGAAGTGTTTCCTTTCAAGTCGGTAGAAAGCCAAGGGTGCCCAGCCACCGCCTCTGCTCCACACTGAACCGGAGGGCAGACAACTCAATAAGAAATAAAATGCGTAACACTGGAAAGGAAAAATAACAACTGGTATGATCAAAGGCAATGACATTGTGAACACAGACAATCCAGATTATTCTATGGACAAACTATTAGGACAAATTTTTAAAATTCAGAAACTTGCTGGATAGACATCAATTTCTTCCACAGTCGTGTTTGGATAGAAAATGTGTAAAGGAAAATGCTGGTTTGCAAACTCAGGAGCTCCCTGGGGTGACACCTAAAACTGACCCTGTAACCCTGGCCGGTGAGGCTCAGGTGGCTGGAGCGACATCCCATAAGGGAGAGGATGCAGGTTTTTTCCTGGGGGGCAGGGGCACACACCTGGGCTGCAGGTTCAGCCCTGGTCCAGGGGCAGTCCCGGTCCAGGGGCATGCAGCCCGCAGTCCAGGAACGGAAGGGAGGCAACCATTCGACGCCGCTCTCTCTCACTCTCGCTTCTTCTCTCCTTTCCTCTCCAAAAGCAATGAAAACAGAAAGTCCCCGGGTGAGGATAAAAAGCACACATAAAAAATAAAACATAACTGACTCTGTACACAGAGGGCAAGGAAAGACTGAAGAAAGTCACTCAGCACTCCAGGTGGGTGGGTGGCTGTTTGGAATGAGTAAGGGAACTTGCAGACAAAGCTTGTCTTGAGCAGTTGCAAGGTAAGTAGGGATCCTCACTCACCTGCCGTAATCCTAAAAGCGTGTAAAGAGGCCTTAATGGAGTTCAGTGATGATCTCAGTAACACTCGACTCTCTCAAGACTCCATCCTGAAACAGTTCCTCACATGGGAAGAGTGGGCAAAAGGCACCTTCCAAGGACAGGGCGGGAGGAGGTGAGGAGCTGCTGATTGGCCCAGTCTGGCTCACGGGTCAGCCAAGGGTCATGCCCTCTCAACGACCTCCTTCAACACAGTGTGCTGTTGTACAGAGAGAGAGAGAGAATAAGAGTGTAGTCAGGAAATATTTTGAGAAGTCTTATATAGATCATGCATAAAAGTCGTACTTTTTTCTAAGGGCAACATCTGGGGCTCAGAAGAGTCTGCCGCAGGGGGAGCTACAGATGTACCTGGTGGAAGCTCACTCAGGGGCAGGGGGTGAACACAAGCCAGGCAGGCCTCGAACCCTTTCCGAACTGTGACTGCACGTCTCAAATGTCCTAAGGTGGCTGCTCCCAAAATAACAACCGGTGGAAATCAACAGGGTAAAATTTCCATGAACAAAAAAAAAACAAATTCTGCCTTTTAGGGCGAAAAGGAATTTATATGAATATGACACCTGATTACAGTTTGTAAAACAAAGATTTGAGAAATCTAGTGAATGCTGAGTTTATTAGATGTCCACAGCCAGTGATAGTTATTGGGAAATCTACTAGAAAATCATAAACTGAAGAAAAAGAGATGAAAGAAAATATTACGAAAAACCATATGCCAACAAATTGGACAATCTGAATGAAATGAAATCTAATGGACAAAATAAACTAACAAAATACAAAGAGACTCACAGAGACAGAGAACAAACTGAGAGGTGTCTCAGGGGAGGGTTGCAGGGCTGGATGAAAAAGGTGAGGAGGGGATGAAGAAAAAAAAAAAAAAAAACCTCATAGCCACAGACAACAGCATGGTGATTACCAGAGGGAAAGGGAGCTGGTGGAGGTAGTCATTTTGAATGCGACGGCCACACAGTACACATGCTCACTCAACAGCATCTACTGCCCCCGTGGACTAGTACAGTGAGGTCATCCTTGTTCACACATGTGCATTGCAGTCCACTCTCCTTGGCTGCCAGGTTACATTGAGGTTGTACAAACCATTCTTGTTATATAACAATGGTTGGGCTTTTCCCAGACAGACCTCATATATATCGACAAACCATCTCTGGATCTTTCTCCATTCCTGGGGAAAGATTCCCAGGATCTTTCTCCAATCCTGAGGGGTTATGGAGAAGTTGGGTGGTTGGTTAAACAGCTATTTGTGGAGGTATTTTCTGCAGGAGCTTGGACCAAATGACCCTTGAAGGTGATACGGTGTCTTCTGAATGCACAAGCTGTGTTTATAGCCAATTCCAGATCAGACAAGCTTCACTAACCACAGAAGTTGGGACGAAAGCCAGATGCTTCCCACACATCCTTGTGGTCCTCCTGCCTTCTGGCAAATTCCAGGACCAGATTGGAAAACCTGCACCCCGTTTGGGGGCCAAGTTTGGTGTGCTTCGGGATGATGATGCATACGGCTTCCGTTGCAGTCCACATGCTCTGTGCTACTTTGGCCAAGTGTAACTTCAGGGTTTCTGACTCATTTGAAACAAAATGTATCAGGTGCGGACAGATGGGCTCCCCAACTGCAGTTCGAGGGGTCTCTTCCAAATCTTGTGGGACACCCAGACAACCGAATTTCCCTGCCTCTCGACTCAAAAGTCCAAACCACAGGCAGCACTGGGCGGGGTGTCAGGGTGAAGGAGCTGGACGTACGAGTGCTTTTCAGAATTTGCCAAAAATAAATATAAATTGCTTTTCATTTCGGAAGGCAGAAGGGTTGGATGGGTTTTACTGGCTCTCCTCTAAACAGCAATTTACACGTCCAAACTGTAGTGCTGAGGGGGAACCATCCCTTCCTGGTGATCTGAAACCCGCTGATTAATTTCACGTTGATGACTTTGTTCCCCAACCACGATAGAACTTTAATTCATCTCACTCTCGCTGCCTCTAACTAGTTTTCAACAACCCTAAACAACCAGCAAGTGGCTATTTGGTGGATAACACCCCTATTAATAAGTACAAATTAAATCAAGCACGTTTTTAAAAGCCTGATCCCAATAACAAAATAAATAGAATTTTCTCTGAATTTAAGAGCAAAATGCGTCTTCATCAGAAGACTCTCAGACACCCCCGAAGGCAACTCTGCCCAGTAGGGATAAAATGCAAGCTGCAAATACAAAGCACGAAGTCACTTTAAAATTTTCTCGTAGCCACATTAAAATATAAGAACAAAATTGTACTTCAACAACAATTAAAATAAATTTTTTAAAAAAAGAAAAATAAAAATATATGGGTTCAAAAACACATAAGAACGAGTGAAATCCATTTTTAAAATATTTTTACTTCACACACTATATCTGAAATATCATCATTTCATTACATAATTAATATAAAAAGATGGATGAGGGGTTTTTTTTTTCACATTCTCAGACATAAGCTACAGGAAGCTGAAGAATGGCTGGGATCTCACACAAAGGGCAACATTTTAGAGGCAGGTGATCAGGACCTTGGGAAAAGCCTGCCCCAAGCTTCACCACCACGTGCCTCAGTTTCCCCATCTGTAAGAGAAACGTAAGAGCTCTGACTATCTCATATGGCTTAGTGGGTTACATCAGCGAACCTAAGTGGAGTGTTTGGAACTGTGCCTGGCGCATCAGAACAACCCACAAACCTCAGCCAGAGGATGCTAATCGGAGACACCCAAAGGCAAGGACTGTTCCTCACGGTCCTGGACACGAAGTGGGCAATGAACATGTTCTTCTACAAGGTTCAGAGCGGTGGGCACCGTGGTCCTACCCTCGCTGCCCTGGTCCCACTTTCAGAAAGAAAAGGACTTTTTCCCAGGCTGCTGGGGGTAGCAGGCAGCCCTCAGCTGTCCCCACCCTGAGGGGGCTGCCCCGCCAAGACCACTGGCTCCCTTAAATCCAGCCCCTTTCCCAAGGCGTACAGCTGACAGTACAATGACTGCCGTCGGGCGGCTCCCTCCTCCTCCAGGCAGAGAGCTCTGCAAGTCCTTCCAGCTCCAGAGCCCCTGAGCCCTGTGCAGGTGGCCCAGGGCACGCACTTGGAGCAGCTTCTCTCAGGGCCCCCACCTGCAGCCACCCCCTCCCTTCCACAGGTGTCACCCCCAAAGCACTCCCTGACACACGCTGCCTGTGGACACAAAGCCCACCGGGTGATGATAAGCGGCAAGAACTGTTGGTTGAAATTACAGCCCAGACAATGAACAAATAACACTTGCCACAGTGTTCCTAGCAAGTGTTACTAACGAGGTCAAAACAAGTGTTGCCCATATTCCATGCATCATGGACTGTCTCTTTGCGTACTTCCAGCAGCGGCTCACTCTCCACCCCCACCCCACCCCCCAGCCACACAAAACAACGGCAGAAGAAATTAAGAGCCTCGAGCACGGAGACTCGCAACAAAATGCCTCTTTCTCCTTAAGGTTTGTCCAAGACTCACAGGCTACGGCCAGAGGCCCTCCGCCCGAACCAGCAGTTGCCTCGCATCTCGGACTTTCAAATTCTCAAATTTGCCCTTTACTTAAAAAAGTCAATGATTTCGCCAAGAAAGTTTGATTAGCTTCTTTTACTTTCTGTAATGAAGTGCCATCCTTTTTACACTTGAAAGGATCTTTGTAATAATGCAACATTGATCTTTTGAATACAGATGAGCTAACCTAGATAATAGGATTTAGAATGTGCAGGACCGGGCTCGAGATGATCCGCAAGGCTCCAGTGCCATCAGGAGGAATTTCGGCATAAAACAGCTGTTCCCAGAGATGCCGCCTGATGCCACGGTACCGAGGGTAGGAGCCTGTCTCCTCCTGCACGCACTTCTTACTACATTCCGTATCTTGAGACAGGAGCCAATCACTCAGTGCAAACAAATAAATAAATAATAAATAAATAATATACAGAGAGAGAGATTTAGCTCTGAGGTCGGTCTTCTCTCATCGGCAGCCTTAAGCCCCAAAGGTGCAAACCTGGAACTCGAATCTGACCCCAGAAAGCAGCTCTCGGAGAACCTTAGTTAAGAACGGGAAGTCACGGGTTCCAGCATTGCTCTGCACCAGGCTCGGCCAGGGCCCGGGGGTGCAAGAACGAGTCTCACACACAGTTCCAGCCCTGGAAGGACGGACAAGGGAAGGCAGGAAGGTTTATCGTTGGAAGAGGAAGTGTGTCCTCCAGAACACAGCCCAGGAGACTGCTCCTTTTCCATCCCCCCCTCCCACCCCTTAGAAAAAGACGGCACAGAGGGCCGTTTTGGTGGGCCCCACCCTCCACAAGAGGCTGCGCAGAGACGTGGTTACGCACAGCCTCCCACCCGGGGCGTGGCTGGTGCCCCGTCACACAGCCTGCATCGTGTCCCCTGAGTAGGGAGCAGGGTCTGATTTAACGTGAGAACCCAACCCAGCGACAAGCACCAGGAGATCCGTGCTATTATTCTCTATGCTTACTTACGGTTGTTTGGAATTAACCATGATTTTTTTTTAATCAAGTCCAAATGTAGTGTGGGGAGCTCTAACCACGACACAACAAAAACCAAGTGCTCGCTCAGTCCGTGGCACGAGCTCCAAAGTCAACCAATCATAGCAGACCCTAGGGCTCGGGTCTGCTAGTAGCTCCCACTGGACACCAGGCGCTACGAGAAGAATTTCGCAGGCAGATTCCCACTTAATCCTCACCGGAGCTGTAAGAGGGAGTTACCCCCGCTTTCTTTACACATAAGAAAACTGGAGGCCCGCAGTTAAATAATTAACCCAAGAGTTTACAATTATTAGATGGTGGAACTGAAATTTGAACTCCCATTTTTTTACTGTGTCTGACCCCAGAGCATGAATTCTTCAACAACTGCATCATACCGAATCATTGGCGAAGAGCTAGGGTGGGTCAGAGAGACACGGGGCGAACAATGGAGACCGGCATACCCAAACAGGCCCCTGGGAAAGGCTTCCTGGGAGAAAGCAAGTGGGGATGGGAAAAGGTGTCTGGGTGAGGGGAAATGTTTGGGGACACAGTAGGATGCCAGATCTTGGAACGACAAATAAGGCCACGGGAAGTGGGATAATGGTCAGGAGACAAAAGCAGGGAGGCCCTTACCGAACGGTTTGTGAGACAGGGCCTTGGAAATGAGCAAGCAAAATAGAAGTCGACTCGTGGGTAGAACAGACAGATGCGTGCCGGAGCGGAGGGGGCTGGGGAGCTGGGTGGACAAGGTGAAGGGGTTAGGACACACAGATGGGCGGTTACAAAGTGGTCCTGGGGATATTGAGCACAGCACGGGGGACGGAGTCCCTAATACTGGGCAACTGTGTGTGACGCTGCGACTGCAAATATCGGGGGGAGCACCATGTTGTCAAGTATGCGACTGTCTAACCACCATGCTGTACACCCGGCACTAATGCAAAACAACGCTGCATGTGAACTGTAATTGAAAAATACAACTAAAAGGAAAAAAAGACAGGGATTTGGTTACCAGGTGAGATGCTAAGAGCACGGTTCTGGACGCGAACCACGAGTTCCCAGCAGAGCATCCTCGGGCGGCTGAGGATGCTCTCATCAAGCCCTGCCCAGGAACAGACCTGGTCCCAGAGTGTGGCCTCGGGCGACAACCTCAGCTGTAAAGGTCAGAGCTATAGCCTCCAGTACAGGTATCACGATATCCTGGCCCCATAAAACACGAAAAGAAAAAAGAAGAGAATGGAAGGGGAGGGAAGGGGAGGGATAGAAGAGGGAGAGGAGAGGGAGAGGAGAGGAGAGGAGAGAAGAAGGAAGGGAGGGAGGAACTTCTAAATTCCTAGGCCCAAATAGTCGGAGAAACCCTGCATGCTATAGCATCCTCCCGACAGATTTATAAAGCACATCTGCATAGAACTCCGGTTAAACAAGCAATCATGTTCCAAATTTATTTGTCCACTGAGCACCACAAGGCACAGCCTACAAATGAATAGTTTCAAGAAATGCAGGAGGTGGAAGACCACCCAATGGGTATTACAGAAAGTGGGGCTACCCTTAAAAAAAAAGGCATGAAGAAGAGCAAAGATTAACCAGAAATTATGGTTGGGAAAAGTCAAAGATTCTGTTTGAACACATCAGGATCAGATTACCAAGAAACTGCAAAGAATGAATGGACATAAAGTGGGAGGTTCCCCGATGCGATGCTCTGGATGTGAGAGCTCAAAATCTGAGTCGGAAGGAAATGCTGGGGAGGGTGGAGCAGGGGGTGTGGTGAGAAGTACTCTTGCCCAGTGGCACTGCATACAGAAAAGCTCTGGGTGGGCCAGAGCTTTGACACCAGACACTTCTACTTGTATGTCAGCCCCGTCACCCACCTCCTGGGGAACCTTGGGTTAGATGCTTAATCTCACTCCACCTGCTTCCCAGAAACTGGGAAACAACAGCTTAAAGAAGGAGTACGACTTGCCCAAAGTTCCACTGCTAAGAAGCATCCCAGCCAGCATTCAAGACCAGACGTGGCCGCCTCCTGAACCTTGGGACTTGCAGGTGGTATTACACCACCTCGGAGACATTTTCCCCTCCGGCTCCTCAGGGCTGAAGAAGCCAGGCACTCGCCCAAACCCCACCGTTCCCAGGTGCCTCTGGGTCTCCTCTTCCCTACTGGCCAGCTTGCCCCACAGGAAACGTTTCATTGGAATATAAAGTTACATCAGATCTTTGCTACTGTTTTTTAAAATTTATCAAGGCCCACCTTTAGCCTACATATTTTTTTATTCCAGATGCTATTGTCAGTTATTTTATTTCACACTAACAGATACACCCAATCCAGTTATAGCATTGGATACAGTACAGGTGCCGAGACCCTCCCCACCCCTTGGAGGGATCTTGGGTGGCTTCTCTTCTTTGAGCAGCGTGTTTCAGCACCTCCGTTCAGGCTGCGGTTACCTAAGGCCAGCA
Organism: Phyllostomus discolor; assembly: GCF_004126475.2. Taxonomy (NCBI): domain Eukaryota; kingdom Metazoa; phylum Chordata; class Mammalia; order Chiroptera; family Phyllostomidae; genus Phyllostomus; species Phyllostomus discolor. The sequence goes on along the minus strand of NC_040915.2, from coordinate 29,833,834 downwards.
CCTGTCAATTTTCACTTCACAACCTACAGCTGAGGCTCAACTCTAGCAGGTGCTAAGAATTGCTTTTCTCGTCTCTTTGTTGCTCAGATTGGACCCTGGGAGGCCTGGGGTGAGCTGTCCCTGGCTCCCCAGGTGATGGAGAGCTCGTTCTCCACCGGAGCGTGCCCACACTGCGGCGCCTTCGTGACAACAGGCCCGCAGGTGACACCTCTGGAAGTGAGCTCCCGAAGAAAGCCCGTCTGAGCCTCGGCTTTGACTTGTAAACAGAGGCTTTGAAAGAGCAAAGTTGTGAGTTTGTCTCCACTAGAGCAAATTTCCCCTGCTGTTTGCTTTGGGCGTTTTGCCGAGGTACCTGCCGAGCAAGAATGGATTTCCCGTCGGCTCCTCCAGCCTCGGGGGCGCGCGGAGCGCAGCTGCCTTCGCCAGGCTCGAGAACCCGCGTGGGGTCAGAGCCCCCACCCAAAGGGCTTTCCTTTTCCCCGTCCCTTCCCCCTTAAAACTTTCTGCACCCCAAGCCGGCCAGGCAATGGATCTGCAACTTGCCAGAGTGCTGGTGACCAGGCCGGATTCGCAGCCCCAAAGCCACTTGCCTCCAGGCCACTCCCAGACCCGCCCACCTGCAAGGCGGAGCCCTCCCAGGTGCGGAATTCCAGGTGCTTGGGAGACCCGGCGGTCTTTCTGAGTGCTGCAGCAGGCCAGGCTACACTCGGGCTCGTTTTTCTTCACACATGGGGCTCCCTGGCTATAATTTTTAAGTTTCTGCCTTGAGACAGCAGATGTGGGCATTAAGTTCTCCTTTTCGTCTTTTCTGTAACAAAACTGTGCAAATGTGATGTCAGTGGGCACCTTCCTTAGCGTTGGGGAAGAAGCAAAAAGAAACCCAGGAGTGTCCTGTCTGTGGGTAGGCACAAAGAACATGGCTGCGGTCGATTGTCACTGCGGGGGGGGGGGGGTCCCCTCATGGGGGGAGGGGTCCCGTGCAGATCAGTCATACCTCAGGGTCCAGTGTTTCAAGAAACCTGGATCTTTAATAAGAATTCTTTGCATTTTCGTGTTGTCAACTCGTTTAAAATACATATATATATTAAACACTGGGCCAAAGCCGCGGGCCAAACCAAGCCTGCTCGCAGGACGGATACTAGAACTCTGCACCCTGGTGCCCAAACCTCAGCATTATCCTGCCTGTACAAGCGTCCACTGATTCACTCTGATGGAGAACTCCCGCCTCTGTGGGGGCCACGGGACATTAGAGGGCCAACAGGACTACCTGTGAAAGAGACCCTTCAGAGGTCCTGGGATCATGGGGTTTCGGGAAAAGGTCACACGGTTCCATCTTCAGAGGAAGCTCCCGGGATTCTGCGTCCTCAAAAGCAGAGAGAAAGATCAAATGCAAAATTTTCCTGATGGCAACAGCAGGATTTAAGTCCTATCTAAGGGTATTGAGGAGCTGGAGGAAGGACGGGCTTACGCATTATCTTTGTGACATTTCCAATTAAGTGCAAAATCAACAGAACATCCTCTGCCAGGGTCTCACGGTGGTCGTGAGCGCTCGCCCCAGCTTGTTAGCACGCCCATCCCTCAAAAGAGCAAAAACGAGGATAAATCAACTGCCTTTGCTACCTTTATCAGCATAAACAAAGAGATAAAACTACGGTATAAAATTTTAACTATCTTCCCCCGTTCTACCTGCAAATGTGAAACTCCCCTGTGCTTCAATAAGGGAAAAATACATCCAATGAAGTCTAACGAATGTGCCATCTGTTCAGAGAGCAGAAGGCAGGTACCTTTTACATGTGACACTACTGCCCTCCTGTGGTCAAAAGACATCATGCAGCTGTTTTCCAAAGAGGGTGGGAGGTTACAAGGGTGAAAAACGTCCTTCCCATACATATAAATCATTTATAACACAGGGCAATATATGGGGGGGACTTTTAATTTTAAAAAGCACAAATATCACTTATAATAAAGCTTCCACTCAAATCAGTGGCTGGACTTTGAGTTTCATTCCACGCTGAGCTTTCTTATGAAATAGCGAAGAAATGAAGAAGAAAAAGCGTCATTAGGAGGCAGCTGGAGAGCGAGCACGCCCGACTCGCAGACCTAATGAGGACATCAGCCACTTCCCTGCCACAGCGCCCCTACCTGGCTTCCCACCTCACTGCCTTCCCGCGTGGGGCAGGGAGAGACACCTTTCACTTTCCGCTCTCATTTATTGTCTCCACCCCATTAATGTATACCACCTCTGCCTGCGCCGTGCAAGCCCACAGTGGCAAGACAAGCCCAGAGGGTCTTCCTGGGTAGGCAGCTTCTGGGGGGGAAGGGCGGGGGGGTGCCAGGACCCTGGTGCCTAAACAGAGAGTGAAAAGGAAAACTTCCCCACCGTGGTGAACTGGACAGAGTGGAGACATTACACCTCAAACGGAATGCCTCTGTTTTCTTCTCTCTTCCAGGATAACAACGTCCCTAACTTCTCGTGTGTGGATTTGTACGTGCTGGGAAAGGCCTTAGCCAAGGTCCTGACACAGCGCACATGCCGAAGAACGGCAGGAAGGTTGGCGTTGGTACATAAATGACGCAGGCTTTGAAGGCCAGGCGCGTTTGAGCTTGGGGTGAGCAAAGGATTGACGCCAGAAGGCCTCCGGGTGTGATCTCGACTTAGTGACTAGGAGGAATGCAGACTCTCCAGCATGAAGGTCAAGGGCAGGCCTGGAGAGTCAGACAGCCTGGCCAGCACGACCTGTGGCCATTTCGCTTCCTCCCTTGCTACCTGTCAGGGGCCACTGTTGATCACTTCCCTCCCCCTCTGAGCCACCCACCCCAGTGGCCGGGCAGACGAGGGTGAATGGCGACGTGATAGCTCCGAACTGGAAGGGTTTTGACACGTTCATGGTTCTCGGCGGCTGCCAGCCTCTGCTCACTGCAGGGTGCCCTGTGCCGCCCTGGAGTGTTTCCCGTGGGGCCCCCTAGTGCTGCGGAAAACTCGCCCACGCTGTCCTCTGTGGAGGACGGGGCAGATGGGTTAGGGCTTGGGTCCCGAGACCCCCTGCCACTCAGCCAGTCTCTGTTTTGTATTCCAGGCTCTTCCATAGCTGGCGCTTGATCCCTCATTATTTTTTCTCTGTGAGCTTCTGCCCCGCGTGTTTTCTTTGTAGATCCACTATTTCTACCAGTCACTTCACCATTACTGTTGGGGGGGGGGGGGGCACGTGTGTGCATGTGTGCGCGTGCGCGTTGGCCAGTGGTACACAACCCCCCTCTGACCTGCCTTTGCTGCTTCCTTGCGTCCTGACTCCGCCCATTATGCAAATGTTCTTCTCGGTCCCTTTCAATTCACGTGGACGCGCTACCTACCGTTTTTCCTTGTACGGCGGAATGCTATGTTACACCATCGCCTGGTTTGTATTTCATGCAGCTTTACCAATGTACTTCCACGGAGTTCTGTATACAGTTAAAATTGCATTATTAAGCTAATTGGATTTTTCTCGTCTTCCCACGTGATGTTCATTGCTCTCAATTTGTCTCAAGTATATCGATCTTTCGAGGAACTTTAATGGCGCCAAATTCTGATTATATTTATTATTTATGAAGCACCCACTTTGTGAAAACATTACACTGAGTGTTTGGGGATTTAATGATGTTAGACAAGGAAGGTTTTATAATGGATGAGCTTGAATTTAGTGGGGAGCCATAGACAAGACTAAGAAATTGGTTTTTCCAAGACATTTCCAATGTGAAGTGCTCTATTCTTTTCTATTCTCGAAGGCACTAATTCTCATACCCAAATTTTTATTTTCAAAGACAGTGTCGGTATAAACAGGAACCTCCATTTGGTCGCCACTAGGCAGCTCTCTGTCCTGCCCGGCTACCCCGTAAAAAGAGAGGTTCTATTCAGAACTTGTAATAGTGTGGAGAAAGAAATTTTGAGATTGTATCGAAGTTTAATTTTTTTCCCAGAAAATAAATGGTGGCAGTTCTAAGGAGATAGAAGATTCATCAAACTGAAATATAAACAGTAATATCATTATACCCAATATTATACTGGTATTCAGAGAATTATCTAAACCAAACTCAACTTTGATCCTTCTCAAGCTTAGATAGACTCTCACTGGGTCAACAGAAGATTATCTGATCTTAGATATCCTAACAAGGTCATTTGTCTTGGTGAATGGTTTTACTCAAGGGCAAGATATCAATCCCATGATCCATTTACAGTGAGGAGGAAGCCCAGAGGCCCAGAATAATTTGTTAATGACATTTTCTTTAAATAAGCTCTCTTCGTAAGTATGGAATACTTTCAAAAGGAAAAGGAGAATGAAACCAACTCACTGACAACACTGAAGTTTGCTAGAGGACCAGCTCACTACTCCGAAATTTGATCGTTAAAAAAATATATATATACTACACCTTTCCTGGGTGAATATATTTCAAGGCAGTACAAATACCCTTAGTGAAGGAAAGAAAGTCTTTCTATCTAAGAGAATCCCAGCTGATAAATTCAGAAGAAAGGAAAGAATTTCACAATCATCATCTTGCAAGCCTTTCGATGAAATAACCAAATCCAGGCAGCGGTCCTTCTGCTCACTTCCTGGGCTGCTGTGACCAAGGACCACATGCTGGGTGCCACAGGACATCGGAAATGTGTCCTCTCACAGCTCGGGGGGCTGGGAGTCTGAAGTGAGGGTGTCGGTAGGGTTGGCTCCTGCTGAGGTGCTGGGGACAATCCTGCCTGGCCTCTTCCTCCCGTCGGCTGGTGGCCATGTGGCTCTGTGGCACTCTTTGACTGGCAGCGGCATCACTCTGTCTCTGTCATTGTTGTCACATGGCCTTCACCCTGTACCTCTGACTCCGCGTGGCACCTCTGTCTCATACAGGGCTCCAGTCGCTTTGGACTTAGGCTTCCTCAAGGACCTCACCTTAACCTGACTACCAGCCACGATAAGGTCATACTCACAGGTACCAGAGGTCACGGCTTCAACAGATCTTGGGGTGGGGGTGGGGGCACACAATTCAAGGCATAATAAGCATCAACTGATGATTTAAAAATGAAATAAAATGTTGATGGGAGACTGTACACCACCTGACCCCACCAGTCAACATTAGCATCACTTAATGGCAAACAGTAAACATCGCACAGCATCACAGGAAAGAGGAAATGTGACTTACATAGTAGTCTACTATAGCACGTTCTTCCAAACAAATAAATCGGTGTGGGGACTAATCTGCTTTCAGCTCCACCCTCTTCATCGCACAGAGCACCAGGGCTCCGGGAACACGTTAACCCGCACCAGGAGGAGGCATTGCCCGGATCCAGGACGTGCACTTTCTGTGGGACAGTGGCCTTGTGTCTTCGACAAGCAAAGAAATAGGGAGAACAAGGAGAGGGAGATGCTGGGGTGTGGGGGGGGGGGGGGAATAGAGCTAAGAGAACACTGAGATCTAAGAATCAAAAAAAAAAGCAAAAAACAATAAACAGATCACATTTCGAAATCAATACCAAATCAATAAGCTGAGTAATTGTTGAGGGAGGAAAAATGTTATGACAAAGCAGTTGTCATCTATACTGGATATTAGATAATATTGAGTATATTTTCCTAATTCCATTGTTTTCTTGTACAACAATGTCCCTTTCTGCAAGGCATTGTGAAGTATTGAATGATTCACTGGAAGGATGGATAATATTTGCTTTAAAATCTTCCACATACTGGGCACTTTCTGCTGAAGGGGAGAGGGAGCCAGTGAATGACCGAGGTGTCACCTGTGGATTGGGTCGCTGTGCTTCGAATGGCAAGAGTTGCCAGTCTAGGTGAGACCTGGAGATCACCTTTTACAGACTTCGGCATTTCAGGAGCAGACTCAATTCCTGAAAAAGTCAGCTCTCTCTCTCAACCACTTTGTGCTCACACCTTAAACTGACATGCGGACTGGCACAAGGCTACAGGCAGCCTTTCCTGAGCACCTACTACGCCCCCGCCCCCGGGCACTTGGTAACTCATTAAACCTCTCCTTTCAGTTCATCCCTAACACATGCCTGTGAGGCAAGCACCCTTTTCATCTTCATTGTAAAGTAAGGAAATGGGGGGTTGGAGAGAGGAAGTGACTCTCGCAGAGTGAGAAAGGTAGCAACTGGCAGAGCTGCTGTTGGAGCAGCCATCTGTCTCCCCCCGGAGCCTGCAATTGGAAGAACGAGGCGGGAGATAAACCAGCAGGGCTTCTCAATCAGCCGTGCGCCTCACCTACCTACACGGGAATCCAAACACAACACAAAGAAACTGTTGGGAAACTTTCAATAAAATTCAGAAAATAGAACACACGCATTATCTCCTCTCTCTCCCCAAACTTCATTATATCCATTCCAAAAGGATGACTTAAAAAGGACAAAGAAGAGGAGAGAGAAATGAAAATAGAACTCGGGGCTCTAGACCAAGGGGTCTTTGATTTAGCCGGTGCGGGGAAAGAGAATCTTAAGCTGGCGGTAGTGAGGTCCAAGAAGCAACCCGTTTTGACATCAGAACCCAAAATGTAGTGGAATTTGTCCCCTTCAATGCCCCAGGGACCCTGAGTGAGGATGGCACCAGGAGCCTGGGGGCTGACCAAGTCTGCCCCTAAGCGTTAGGTTCTGCACAGAGGGCCCGTTAGGATAACTCAGGGCCAAGGCAGGGATCATCTACCCAAACCAGGAGAGTTAAAAAAAAGTCCACCCACCCAAACATGAGACCCCGGCCCAGCCTCCCTCCCCCACCCAGCCTCCCTCCCCCACCTGAGCCCAGAATATTGACACCCCAAATTCTACCCTCTGGGCAAAACACAACAAAAGAATCTAACCAGCCCCAGCGGAAAAACCTAACAATGCTGATATATGGGACGCGTTAAGGGGACAGCCAGTAAAGCTCACAGTTGGAAGACTCCAACCTCACTCAGGTTCCAGCCTTTTGTGACCCATCCTTAAAAGTGATCCAAGTTGTGGGATTCCAGCTATAGGACATTCTGGAAAAAGAAAACCATGGAGACAGTAAAAAGATCAGTGGTCGCCCAGGGTTGGGAGGAGGGAGGAATGAATAGGCAGAGCACAGAGGACTTTTAGGGCAGCGAAAATGCTCTGGATGATGCTATAATGATGCACACAAGTCATTATACGTTTGTGCAAACCCACTGGATGTAGAACACCAAGAATGAACCCTAATGAAACTGTGGGCATTGGGTTCCTATGATGTGTCAATCCAGGTTCATCAATGCAACCATGTCCCCACTTTGGTGAGGGGTCTCGATAACCGGGGGAGCGAGGCATGTGTAGGAGCAGAGTGGATACGGGAAATTTCCCTCCCTCTTGCTGTGAATCTAAAACTGCTCTGAAAGAAATAATAACGCTTTTTGAAAAGGGAGCTCTTTGTATTATACTTACAAGTATTTTAAAAACGTATAATTTCATCGGAATAAAAAGTGACCCACTCTACTTTCTCCCCCCAAAAAAGGTGTGTGAGGAGCTGATGGAAGGGGTCAGAGACAGCAGAGGTTGGGGTGTAAGAGGACGGGGGATGCTGAGGCGTGCTTTCTGCTTCTTAGAGTTGTTTTGATGTCCCCTGCCTTTCTGCTTATTTATCACCGCACTAAGAGGAAATGCCCAGGTAGTCAAAAACCAAGCAAACAAACAAAAAATAAGCCCTGGCTGGTGTGGCTCAGTGGATTGAGCATGGGCCTGCGAACCAAAGGGCTGCCAGTTCGATTCCCAGTCAGGGCACACGCCTGGGTTGCGGGCCAGGTCCTCAGCCAGGGGTGCTCAAGAGGCAACCACACACTGATGTTTCTCTCCATCTCTCCCTCCCTTGCCCCTCTCTAAACATAAATAAATAAAATCTTAAAAAATAAAAGAAAAAGAAAACAGACCCGATTTCCCTGACAGCAAGAGCCTTTGTGTCCAAGGAGGGCACAGTTGTTCCCCTACGAAGGCTGGGAAACTGGACGTCTACAGAGGGAGGCAGGTGAAAAAAATCGTGTGGACACGCCCACGTTTCTAAAAAGCACACAGAAGCCCTCCCAAATCCTCGACAGAACCGGCCATTAGCTGTGCATTAAATCCAGAGTTCAGAACCGTGCGCAGCTGGGTGGGGGTTAACGCTACAGTAAAGCAAAGGGCGGCCTTTACTTAACCTGCAGGAGAGAGCTTCGGGGAGCCTACAGGGCCACACTACCCCGCGGACGGCCTCCAGGCTGGAGTCTGGGCGCCCGCGGCACATGCGTGGACTGGAAGGTACCCACGGGCTCCTGAACCCGGACCAGGGTCCTGCTCGGTCCCTGACCCCAACAAGCACGGTCAAGTCTGAGGCTCTGTCAGCTCTTCTCGAAGGTCTCATTTCAGGGGTGCATCCCCCTCCCCACCCGTTTCAATGATAGAGCCGGGGAGGGTTTGCACACTTGGGAAGACCTCTTCCAGAAAGTTCCCACACAGGGTCCCCCAGAAAGAATCCATCTGCTCTAGACTGAATTGTGCCCCGCCCCAGGGTTCCTGTGTCGATGCCCCAACCCCATGATGTGACTACATCCGAAAACAAGGCCTTTGAGAAGATGAAGGGGGTCACAGGTTTATATGAGGTCATCGGGGTGGGGCCCCAATCCAGTGGGACTGGAGAACATATAACAAGAGGAAGAGAACCCACAGTGCTCTCTTTGCAAATGCACAGGGAAAAGGCCGTGTAAGGACAGAGCAAGAAAGCTTCGTCCACCAGCCTGGAAGAGGCCTCTTCCCAGAAACCCACCCTGATAGCATGCATATCTACTTCCAGCCTCCCAAACAGTGAGGAAACCAGTGTCCAGGCTGCGTGTGTGACACCTTGTTATGGCAATGCAAACAGACTATTACATCACCCTTTTTATTTTAACCCACAAAACCTTACCCATGCCACGACTAAGGAAACAGATTCTGGAACGACCAGACCTACCAGTTGCACATCCTGGCTCCTTCCTGAAAGGACAGTTTAATGTGTGATGTTCATAATACTTGCTGGTCCCCTTCGTCCCAGCTTTCTTCTGTCCGAGGGGCTGCTTATATAAGAATCAGAATGACCTTCCCCTGATCACCAGATAAATGTGTGGTGAAAATATGCAAAAGCCATCTGCGTCCCCACAAGTCAATCCCAGATATCATTACTGTTCCCTATGAGCCTGCTTAGGTTTGAATGACAGGAAAATGATAGGAAAATTCTTTTGAGCTGTTTCGTTCTGATGCTTAGAAACAGAAAAGGGATCGTGGTGATTTCATCTTTGACACTAACCAAAAAGAACTCCCCTCGGAAGGCGAAATGCCTTTATGCTTCAATGCTTTCTAAAATGACCAGAAAGTCGCTCTAAAAATTACTTCTGCAAAAGGGTTAGATTTTTATTGACCTCGTGCAAGCCGGGTTTGGGTTAATTAGAAGCTCATCTATGAACAGACAGCTGAAAATTCAATGAGGAACCATAACAACTGTCCAGACAGCTTTCTCCTCCTCTGCTGTCTGACAAAGGAGTCAGTACTGGGATCCGCCCCTTTTTCTTGAGATATTCAGGTCCTGCTGTTCCACAACACGCACTCCGTGAGCTGGTACCTTCTAAAGGACAGGCTTCGGTTGGCCTCTTTCATTGATGGGCTTGACCCCAGAAGTAGGCAATACATAGCATTCGATACGATTGGAAAAGAGAAACGAGACTCCCAACACCGTCCATGCCAATCTAAAGCTTTCATGGGTTAAAAAAAAAAGTAAAGAAGGAAAAGGCACTAATCAAAGATAAACCGCAAAAACAATGGGCAGCCAGCCCAAGTCGAGACCATTATAAATAAAATGACCCGCTTTAGAAAGGAGGCCTAACCTTCTCTGCCGAATTTTAGAATCATCAGGCATTAAGCTACTGATCAGAGAGGCTCTTTGTGTGGTTGATAAAAGGAGGAATCACAAGACCAACAGTGACTGAGCAAGAAGGGTGCGCATAGGTTGCTGGGGAGCGTCCTTGATCCCCCCCAACTCTGACTTGACTGACAAGTGTGTTTATATTATAATAGACATTATTCCAATTAAGAGTAATAATTCTAGGCCTCGTTGAGTGATTATTGCCACTACCTGGTATTCAATTACATGTTTATTTTTATGTCTCTGTTGCCCTTGGGTTCCACCAGAATAAAACCCACGAGAGGCAGGGTTTGTGTCTCTGTCACCTCCGTGTCCACGATATTTGCCAAACAGAGGAGTTCATGAGTGAAATCCAAGGGGTTGGAGTTATTGCAATTGCTTTCAGCAAGCCTGGAAAGATAAAAATAAGGACTTTAGTGGAGGGCGGGAAGTGGAACAACTATTGTCATCAGAACATTATCCCTCAATCGTTAGGAAAGAGCTAGAACAGGGGTGTCAAACTCATTTTCACTGGGGGCCACAGCAGCCTCACGGTTGCCTTCAAAGGGCCAAATGTAATTTTAGGACTGTATCGACATAACTACTCCTTAACTAGGGGCAAGGAGCTTGGCTCTGCCACAGGGTAGAAACAAGGTGCTGGGCCAGGTAAAACAAGGTGGAGGGCTGGATTCAGCCTGTGGGGCTTGTGTTTGCCACCTGTGAGCTAGAGAAAGCATCTGGTATAAAATAGAGAAGTCTTGTTGGGAGCTGTCAAATGACACTATGTCCTATCACCAATGATGATGTCAACACATCGGGAGGCTGTGTAGCCATTTAAAAAATCATAGAACATATTTGAAGGTGGGAAAGGGTGAACACGGCAGGTAGCAGATGCATAGCATGGCTCCATTTACTTAGTAATCTAAAATCCTACACCAATATATACTCACTAATTGTCATGAGATTAATTCAGTGTAATTAGATTTCTTTGCACTCATTGCTGCTTTTAGAGGTGTGTGCATTGGCTGTGCATTAATTCATCATTAGCAACTTCTCAATGGAGTTGAAGAAAATGGACCGTATATCCCACTGAAACTCACAGTTGGACCACAGGACTCTATTTTCATATCGCGCACATTTTGGAGACAGCATGGGCGAATCAAAGCCGTTTTCCTTGTAGACATGAGGCGCTTTCACAAAACAAACCAGGTTAAGTCTACCTCTTAACCTTGTCTGTCAGGCATCCTAGGACCCAGCCTGCAGCAGCTTGGTTGGCTCCTCCCACTGCCTGCACACCCAGATCCTCTTCCTATGAGTGCATGTGTGTGTGTGTAGGAGTCTCTCCTCCCTGGTGTCCTGTCTGTCTGTCACAGACATCTGTGCACAGGGGAGAGCCCTATCACAGGCTGGATCAAGTGTCCACGAGGACCTTAAATCTACCCGGAAGCTGAGGCTCAAAATGAAAACCAATCACCCTCTTCCAGCTGCAGGTTCACGGACGCCTGCCCCACAGAGCAGGTTCACGGACGCCTGCCCCACAGAGCTGCCAACATGGCCACCCCACAGTGAGGTGCGTTGGGTGGGGTTGGGAAGGGGTCCCTGCAGGTGTCCTCCCAAACTAAACACACAGGAGATTTCTCTGGTGAGCTGGCTCCGTGCGGAGTTGGAAGACCGCGCTCTGCAGATTCTTTTTTTCAGTGGTCATTTTTTTTAAGATTTTATATTTATTTTTAGAGAGGGGGGAAGGGGAGGAGAAACAGAGGGAGAGAAACAGTGTGTGGCTGCTTCTCACACACCCCCTACTGGGGACCTGGCCCACAACCCAGGCATGTGCCCTGACTTGGGATCGAACCAGTGACCTTTGGTTCAAAGGCACGCACTTAATCCACTGAGCTATACCAGCCAGGGCTCACTGGCCATCCTTCATGTGTACATTGAATAGGTTGCTAAGGTAATTCTGCTACAGACGGCCCAGGGATCACGCTCTGAGAGACAGAGCTGGGAAACTTTATCTCATGACACAGGACAAACAGCCAGGGCAATGGAAGTGTCTCCAAGTCTTACACTGTCTCTGACTGATGAAGTCAGGAGGTTTGCCTCTAGCTAGCTGTGAAAACGCTGAAGAGATAAAGATGTTCTGAGCATTTGGGATTTACTTCTCAATTTCTCCTTTTAGGAATGTGCCAGCGTTCTCACCTGGGAACGTTAGGCGATGCTGCTTTGCATTTATAGTTTATTTTGCTCAGTAATTATTCACAGAGTGTTTTACAGGGTATATGTGGTCTCCCCAGCTTGGTCATAAACTTCTGGGTAGCTGGAAGGTTTTAAATTTTTTTTAACGACATGGAAAGGGAACAATTGTGCTTAGACCAGTGTTGTCGAAAAAGTACATCCAAGGTCATTGAGTGTGTATTTTCTACTACCTCAATTCAGCTCTAAATCTGGAATATGATTCCTTTTAAGTTAGAGACCAGGAGTAGGAATTTGAGGGGCAAAAGGTTAACTTTTTAAAGTAAATGAAGCGTATGTTTTATAATCAAGGACAGTTTTGTTTTAATGCGATGGTTCTCAAAATATAGTCCACAGCTGGCATAACAAAGGATGTGACCTTGTCAAAAATGCAAATTCTCAGGCCCATGCTGAATCAGAAGCTCTGGGGGTGCACTTGGCCGTCTTCATGGCAACGGGCTCTCCAGGGACTCTGTCTTAGGCAGCTTGGTTGCTGTGATAGAATACCACAGGCTGGGTGGGCGCGGGGCTGACAGTCCTGGAGTCAGAGAAGGCTAAGCCCAAGGGGCCCGCAGATTTAGAGCTTGGTGAGGACTCCCTTCCTGGTGTGTAGATGGCTGTCTTCTCGCTGTGGCCTTTCCGAGCCGTGCGCACATGGGCAGAGAGAGGGAGAGAAGAGGGAGGAAGAGAAAGGGGGGTAAGAGAAAGCTCTTCTTCCTCCTCTTCTTATAAGGGCACTAATCGCATCATGAGGGGTGACCCTGAAGACACAATGTAAACCTAATTACCTCCCAAAGGCTCACATCCAGACACCATCACATTGGGGACCAGGGATCTGACATGTGAATTTGAGGGGGACACAAACTTTCAGTTCATGATATGTTCCAATGCACCTTTACACTTAAGACATGTTGGGAACCACAGGATGATCTGTTTTGCTACGGATTTTAGAAGCCAAAGAAAGACATACTTGAAAAGTATAAAATAGTCAAGCTACCATGTAATCAAAGTGTACAATCTACTTGCTGGAAAACACTAATCATAACATGTCAGATGTGCATGAAAAGAGATCCCTTCTATTGTTGGAAACTGCCCTGCCTGTTTTTAGAAGCTGTAACCCCCCATGGCAAAGGCTCAGTAACCTTGGGACCCTGAGCCACTAAGGAGAAAAGGCTTATTTCCTTAGCAGAAGCACTGCCTCTGCCCACTTTACTTCACCCTGCCTGGCCCCAAGCACATGACCGGTTAGCCAATGATGGGTAAGATTTCTCAAGGGAGAGACAACCTAAGACAGGCATGGTCATGAAGGGGCCCTCAGGAAAGGACTTGGGGGGCTATGGAGAAGGGGTGATGGACCCTTGCCCCTTGGCTTTGACATAGCCTGAGTCCTCATTCTGTCTGCAAGAAGTCTCCTAATCTCTTTGGCTGCCTTACTTCCCCTGCCTGACTTAAGCTTGAAACAGTGCTGGAGGTGGGTGCGGCCCTGTGCTGGAAAGGGCAGGTTCCCTAGGGTGATGAGGCCTAAGAAAGAATGCATAAAATCCTGTGAAACGTGCTTTGCTAATACCCTCATTTTAAATGATAAGGGTCTAAGCATGAAGTGAGTTCGTTTCCCCGAAGTTTTATGGCCCTTTAGCTATTTGACCCTGACTCAGAATAGGCCCTCAGAGTTCTTTGAATGTTATCTGTCTGATCATTACTGCCTGACAATGACTGATGAGCTTTCCATATACGCCCTGTATTCCTATGCAAATTAAGCCAATACAAGCCTGTCCAGGCAAGGGTCAGAGCTCTCTCCCCTTGAGAGAGTGGCCGTGACTTGGTAGTTCATGTGAATTTGTCTCATCTCAGCCATAATGCCGTGGACACTGTGAGCTGGAGTTTGCGTCACTCGATATATGTATAAAACAAGTAAAAGAAATATATAGAACCTATTGAAAATATTTCCGTTGCTTTTTACAAAGTGCTTTGGCTCACGTGAGCTTAATAGAATCTAATTTCCCCGAGATGAAGAAGAGTCCTATCATCTTCCTATTTTACAGCTGCAGATACTAAATCCAGGGAGGACCTGGGACGAGTCACATAGGTGCAGAGAGCTTCCTAAATCTCTCTTTGCTTCCCTTCACCAAAAAACCATTTCCTTCTTTTACTACAAGTGAACTCCCCTAGCCTCTCCCCCTGCTTTGCAAAGATTGAGGTAAACGTTACTTTTCCAGAGCTCCTTGCAAGTTTTTGTTGTTTGTAGACTTTGACACCTGTTTTCATTCACAAATGAACAGCTTGTCCTCATATTAACCAGATGGAGGGCCACCTCTGGTTCATCGGAGTTGTAAGATGAGTAAGTGGATTAAAGAGCCCAGCATTTGGAGTGCTCGCTGCTGGCCAGATATCATTAAGAAAGGAGGAGCGGGTTCTACTGGGGCTTCGGTGAGGAACAGGCCCAGTGGATGGATGACCCGGGCCTGCTTCCGTTACTGGATGAGGAGCCGAGCTGGCTGCCGCACGGCGGGGACTCCAGAATTCTGCTGCTGAGAGGGCACGGGGTCGGCTCTTTCCCTGAGATGTTCAGCATTTAGATCAATGATTCTGACAGAGCTTCTATTAACCACCCGTCTCGGAATCATCTGAATGTTTATCATAAAATGCAGATTTCTGGGCCTCTTCCAGGACCCACTCGTTTAGGATGAGATTTTGAGTGTAGGGACCAGGAACATGCTAACAATCTCTCTTCAGTGGAAATCACTGACTTATTGTATCCTCAAACAGACAGAATTCCCAGAATCACCTAAAAAGGACTGCACAAATCCACACTCCATGAACAATAACTCTGGTAGAGCTCGTGGCTACCAAAACCTCCAGCCATTTAACCCATGACACACCACAAGTCCTTGATAAAGAGAAGAATCCACGTGCCAGAAGCCTCCTAAGACAGAGATGCCAATTCTCGGCCTCAGCCCAACCTAGGAATTGGAAATTCTGGGGATGGAGCACCTTCTGGATGAGTCTGAGGCAGGCTAAGATTGAAGGACTGCTACTCTACACCCGTGCTCTTCAAACTTCAGCGTGCATACGAACTACCTGGGGATCTCGTTAGAATGCAAATCATTTCAGTAGGTTTGGGAGCTAATGGTCTCCCAAGCGGTGTCGATGCTGCTGATTCACAGACCACTCTTTGAGTTGCAAAACTCTAGCTTATTTTTTATCTAATGTCATGAGGAAAATTTCCTACTGAAAAAAAAAAAAAGACTCAGAAGCAGGTCCCCAGGCCCGGGATGAAATGGCTGGTTGATTAGCACGCTCCAGGCATGGAAAGCGAAGCTGCTACACGCATCGGTTGGCTTTGAGCTTCGCACACTAAGGACGCGTTCATCCTGGTGGTCCCACGTGCCGCCCTCCAGGCCCCTGGGCATCAAGATCACGGAGTTTTCTGTGGCTGGGGAATGAGGCCCGAAATGGCTCCACCAGGCTCAAACTCTGTCTTTGGCAGAAGTGAACAAACGTCACCAGTCGCAAACAGGTGACTGTTGGTTTTTTCATGTGACACTTTCCTCATGACACTAGATAAATAAGCTAGAGTTCTGCTACTCGAAGAGTGGTCGGTGAGTAAGCTGTGCCGTGTCACTCCTAGGGAGTGTCACATGACACCTGGGGCACCTGGGGAGTCCCTACGTCAGTCCCAGCCCACGTGGCTGCCTTGATTTCCTCGTTTTTCCAGTGACGGGTTGGGGGGTCCCCACCTGCACTTCAGTCCTTCGTATTTGTATGTGCTGTATTGCTCCTGGTGCCTGACAACTGCCCCTGCCTGCCCTTTGCGCTTGCCAGTTCAGCAACGCCATGGGCGTTCTGTTCCTCTGCGTCGGCCTCTTGATGATCCCGGGATCACAAGCTTTGGCAACATGTGTATGAATTCAGATGCTACATGGTTCTTGTGCTTGTACTTCTCACCTTTACCTTGGTAGGCTTTAAATTATTCAGCCTTGATGTTCCATCACGCTGAAATCACTGATTTGGAATATGGTCACATACAGGATTAGTTTGCTGGCTGTCAAGGGTTTACTAAGTAGCTCGTGTCTGCCGAGATAAGGTATGTATAAATTAGAGAGTGAGGATTTGCTTATAATAGGGACCTACCAGAATAATTTGTGCAATAAAGGCTCTGAATAGCTAGTAGGTTTATAGAATTTCTCTAGTGTAATTAGGAGAGGCATTGTTGTGTAATGAAGAAAATTAATTAGAACTAAATGTTCAGGGAATGTGTGGTGAGGTAACCGAAGGCATATTTGCAGCCTAATTGTTTTTTGGCAGCTGGAGGCATTTTATACCCTTTCGGGGTGTTTAGTTAATGGATATTTTAACATGCCCTGCTGTTTGCTTTTCCTTAAACTACTCCCATTTTTAAAAAAACGTCGATCAGATGTTTAAGCCAAGTATACATCCTATTGGAAAAATGCCTCGATTACCTGGTTTATTTGATCATAGTCTGTCAAACAGTAGCTTTTCGCAAGAAGTCCACACAGGGTAAGTGGCGTGCCCTCCTATGCCACAGAATTGGAGCTCTACCATATGCTTGTAAAACACAAGCACCAAAATGTTCTCTAACGTACTCTTTGCAACAAGGTAGAGTTTTTTAAAATGCATTATATTTTAAAATAGGACATTACTTATCCAGTTGATTATTTTTATAATATACTTAAAATTTGTATCTCAACCAGACATAGATTCAAATCCTGCCTCTGGCATTTACTGTGTGATCTTGGGGAAATTATTTAAAATACCTAAGGCTTAGTTTCATGATCTACCAAGATAAGAAGCCAGACATTATATGTGAAAATGAGACAAAATAAGTATATTTTATTCATTTGGGGCATTTTTTATTTCCGATGAGAGAAATCCAACGTAAAATAACTCAACAGGGAAATAACTTAATTACAATATTTCTCCAAATGAATTAGAAAAATATTATATAGTTTCTGCATGCCCTTCAACCAGCTTCCCCAAATGTCAACCACTTGACTGCCATAAAGGTATTAAAAACAGTATATTAGTATTGATGACATGCTTTGACCTGCAGACCTGATTCAAATTTTGGTAATTGTCTCTTTTCTGGTCCGGACGCCACATTGCATTAGGGCTTCCTGTCTCCTTAGCTTCCTCCAATCTGGGACAGTTCCTGTCCTTATTTTTCTTGACCTTAACAAGTGCAAACACCTCCGCCATGACTCAAACTGAGGTTACGCCTTTTGGGTAAGAAGACCCAGAAGTGATGCCGCATCCTTCTCGGCGTGTCGTCATCAGGGCACACGCGTCAGCGTGGCACATTGATGTGATGTCAACCTTGATCCCGTGGTCCAGGCAGTGTCCACTGTAAGGTTTCTCCACTGCACAGTTATCATCTTCCCCTTTGTAATAACGAGGATTTCATGAGGTGACATTAAGACAGTGTGAATATACTTTTCTTATACTTTCATTCACTCATTTTAGCACCCATCAATGATTACTGCCTACAATTATCACTGTGGTGTCTGACAAATGGTTTTGTTTCCACCATGCATGCTGTATTTACTAACTGGAATTCTACTTTAAGGGAGAACTGTCCCATCTCCCTGATTTGTTTATTCAATTATTTATGAGTATGGACTCAAATATATTTATTCTATGAAATATACCATATTTTATCATGTGTGTTGGGCACTTTTTGCCCCAATTTTTGAGCAAAAAAATAAGAATACACATTATACATAGGTAGCAATAATTCTGTAACTTTTAAAAATTCTTTTACTTATTCTTATGTTAGAAGTGTGACTCTAGAAAGCAATGATATCTGTATGCAAAGTAATACCCTAAAATATGATACTCAGTTTTATTTTTAAATGTAAATAAAAAATTGAATTTAAAAAATTAAGATGATTTTTTTTCCCTAAAAGTTTGGGCCAAAAACGTGGGAGTGCATTATAGATGGCAAAATACCTTAATCTATTTCTACTAGTATTATTATTGCTAAAGGTGCCCCAGATTTACCACTGGGAGACCTTTCAAATTGGTAGTTTGCAAAAGCTGTAGCTCTAAAAATATTAGTATGCTGGTGTTAACATTATTATGTTTGTTTCTTAGCTCTTTAGATCTTGAGGTCCTTTAGGCCAAGAATTGTTCTTTATTCTTTGCACTATTCCCCACATGCATAGGAAATTACATATATAGTAAATACTCCATAAACGGTTGTGGGTTCACAGACTCGTACTTATATACGGCCAGGTGAAGAAAGGGGTAGAGAGAGAAAGATTTGTGCAAACCGATGGTGAAAATAGTACAAGGGCTTATTTGCAGAAGCACTGGAACACAACAGCCTCTTCATAGTCTTCTCGCTGCACGTAAACAAGTGTAACTGACAGCTGGCCGAGGCCTGTGCACTCACTCGCTGTTGTGAGAAGTGTAACGGCCAAGATAAAACTTTTCCATCTCATCCCCGGAAATCATATACCCTGTCATGCCTATCCTGTAACCCAGCCTTGCGCACAGCCATCTGCAGTTATGTTTGCTGGTGGAAAATTAATAGCCCGTGTGCTTTCCCAAAAGGGTCCAGCTTGGACAAGGAACCGCCCACCAGAGCGTGCAGTTGGCAACAGCTGGCCCCATGGCCCGGGACTATGCCAACCGCTGCCGAAGCATTTGCCACGGGTCATTGCCGTTCTTGGAGCACCAGCCCAGCCCCCTAGCTCTCGGCAATATGATACAAACCCACAAGCAGGTGGCTGCAGCTCCGCTCCATTTCGCCATTCAAAACATTTCCTGAAGATCATATTGATGAGCAGTGCAATGCAGAGGTTCCACATGAAAAGCAAGTACACCCAAGAACATGTAACTTGTCACCGCCTCAGAGAAGGCGCGGTCCTTGCCTAGGTGGAGTGTCGAAGTCTTGTCAATGTGAAGGGTCAGGATGCCTGAAGTTAACTCGTGAGGAAGGGAACATGTTAAACCACATTCCCCATCAACACACAAACATCAGCTCATTTCATTGGCAGAGGATGTAGTTGAGGAGACAGTGAGGAAAAAGGTTACCTAACACTTTGTATTTTCTTAAGCACTGTAGCCATGAACTAATTTTACAGGGCTATGTTAGCTTTCTTCTCGTCGGTATTCCCATTTTACTGCAGAGGAAACTCAAGCTCAGGGAAGGGACTCCACGTGCCCGAGGTGATGCAGCTGGAGAAACGTCAGGACCTGCATCCGGGCCTGCGTCTGCGGGGCTTGAAGCTGACGCTCGCCCTGCACCCACCACGAGAACCTGCGAGCAGCAGAGGTGAGCAGTGAGGGCTCCGGGCTACAGGAATCCTGACTTCACCCCTGACCAGCTGTAAGACAAACAACATGCTTATCATCCCCGTTTCTCCATCTGTCATTTGAGCACAAGAATAATAACTGCCCGAGAGGGTTATTTTGAGCACACATGGAGTTACCCAAAGGCAGACACCTAGAAATGCCCTTCAGCATTGTCATGTCAAATGCGGACTCTGGAGAGCCTCCGCACGCACCCACGTCGCTGAGAGTTAGAAAGGAACTCGGTCAGGTTGTTAATCAGAGGAAGGTGGATCAAAGAGAAATAATGGTCAGGTTTTGGTGTATGGACCTGTGGAAGGGAGCGGGGATGAGCTCACCAAGAGTGAACACGGACACCCACAAAAATCGAATAGAATGCAAATGAAGACCCACATAGAAATCAGAGGTGCCCTGCAGCAAGGGGGTATCCCAATGTTTGCTTTTCCTTGGCTTTGTTCTCGTTCCCTATTCTTTAAACAGAAAAGATATCACTGCATCGAACCATCTCCAAAGGAACCGTGTAAAAGGCAAAGTCTACACAATCTGAACTCCTCCGAGGGACGGAGTTTACCTTCCTCTGCTCAGGCAAAGGCTTCCGGAAACAAAGCACCCACTTTGATTTCTACATGAGCACTGGTCCCTGTGGCTCAGTTCCTTCTCCACAGCTGGGTTCTGAGCCCCGGGCTCCTGGTGACTTTTCAGAGGGCTTCGTGATTGGTTTGCTTCTCTGGGATTCGGATCAAGATGAAAAATGAGCCCAAGGTTATTTGGAAACAGTTCATATTTAAGAGACCTTCAAACCCTCCACAAATAAGTGGCCTATAAATATTGTATAACCCTGGAATCACTTCCACGTGCCCACGTTTGTCACAGGGGAAAACATTAGCGATGGGCACATCCGTACTTCACAACTTTGGGTAAATTTTATTTTATTGAGGATAAAATAGTTTGGAAGAGTTGAAGTTATCACTTGACTCAGAAGGGAATAGCAGTTCATTCATGAGGGAGGGAATCGGTATTTGGATTTCCCAGCATCGTGATGAAAATACTCTATCTAAATGACACCTATTTGTGACTGGGTATCCCCAGCCACCAGCACTCAAACCACGAGCTCCCGTCCCCACCAACTCATCATGGTTGTTCTTGGCGCTTGCGCTGTTCTGTGGTCACTGGGGTGGGGTTATGCAGACTGAAGATCATCTATGTTTCAATTCCTAAGGAAGAAACTGGATGCAACTGTCTCACGCACACTTTACTAAAAAGTAAAAGGGTCTTTTTAATCCCAGTCCGTCACCACCTTCCTGTGGCCCCGGGCCCTTTGGGCCTGCTGGCCCCGCACCGCTGAGCCACACGGGCCACGTTTCCAATGCAGACCTGCTGGCTCAAAAAAATCAGCCTTTGCAAAGCAGCTTGTGACGCACTCTGAAGAGCCCAGACAGAAATGTAATAAACAATGTTTTGAATTACATTTTGGACATTTAAAAATGCTCTGGGCTCAATTTCATAAAGCATTTGCATTTGTAATGGAAAAAAAATACATCTCTGAGCTTCCAGTCTCAGGTTAACAGACTCTTTTATGTTGTAAATTTTTGCAGGAGCAATTACAAACTGTACACAGACTCATTATTTCTCGAGCACTTTATCGGGACATTTCCCCACACGTCTAATTTGTCCTGTCTGAAATGTAACTTCACATGAGGGATTTTCTTAATTGCTTTTGAAGCCCTTCCAAGATAATCAACGGCTTTTTGGAGCATGACAAAGGACAGTAGACAATAGTGCCAGTCTCATCTTCGGATCACACTGAAATTTCTGGGTAAGAGACAGCACAGAGAGGCAGCGCTTGCCTCTGAAACTGTTCCGTGTCTCCATTTTCACTTGGTTTCCATTTTCATCTGTACCACTGTGATGGCTGTCACTTTGGGGGTAGACGCAGTCAATATTTACACAAGAACAAAATACAATCTTTGCTATTGTGAAGAATCTTCACCAAAGATTAAACAAAGATGAAATAAAAATAAAACAACCAGATTTGGGGAGAAGGAAAACTGTCAAAGGCTGGTTTTGTTTCTGTTATCCTGATTTAACAAATTTAAGCAAATGATGAGACATACGATTTTGGAACATTTTTACCTTGTCCTGGCTGGTGTGGCTCAGTGGACTGAGTGCTGGCCTGCAAACTACAGGATCACGGGTTCGATACCCAGTCAGGGCACATGCCTGGGTTGCGGGCCAGGTCCCCAGTAGGGGAGGTGCATGAGAGGCAACCACACACTCATGTTTCTCTCATTCTCCCCTTCCCCCTCTCTAAATTAAATACACAGATTCTTTAAAAAAAAAAATTTTGAGTTTTCAAGCTGCCAATTTTAAATCACTTTATTTTCTAGTTACAGAACAAACTGCATCTAATTTACATGGCAGACAGGAGGATGGTCATCCACAGATATCCGCAACCTGAGCCCCGGTACTTACATGGAAGATTAGACTTGTAGTAGGTGTGATTTAAGGTTACTAACCCTCAGAAGGGGAGATTATTCCTGACTCTCTGGGATACCCAATTTATTAATCACATGCTTCCTTAAAACTGGAGCTTCGCCAACTGTGGCCCGAGAGAGATGAGACAGAAGGGTTGGGGAGAGTCACCATGAGGGCTCAACCCACTCGAGCTGGCTTTGAAGACAACGGAAGGAACGTGGTGACGTAGAAGTTGGGAACAGCCCTCAGCTTACAACCATCAAGAAAATGCGGACCTTGTTCCCACAGAAGCAAAGAACGGAATTCTACCAGCCCAAACAAGCAGGAAATTTCTTTCCTAGTGACTCCAGAAAGGCACGCAGCCTGGAGACACCTTGGTTTTAGCCCAGGGATTCACGCGTCAGGCATTTCACTGACAGGGTGTAAGATCATACATCCGAATGGCTTAAGCCACCATGCTGCTGGTGATTTGTTACAGCCTCGTAGAAAACTAATATACTACAGCAAATCACCCTATTTTGGCACCCAGATCATTCTCAATGCGGCTGAATATAAGATATATAATATTAACCTTCCTATCATTTAATATTTAGTCAATTCCCAGTCAGGGTACATGCCTGGGTTGCAGCCATGACCCCCAGCAACCACACACTGATGTTTCTTCCCCTCTCTCTATCTCCCTCCCTTCCCTCTCTAAAAGTAAATAAAATCTTTAAAAAAAGAAAAAAATATTTAGTCAGCACCACCCTGGGCAAAGGAAATTCAAATACTGCTTGCGATTACGTCTCAAAAATGAAAAATATAAAAATTCCCACCTCAGTAACTTAAGAAAACTGACTGGGACACAGGGTGAAGGATAAACATTAGCCGTCTTCTGGATCAACAATTGTTAATACGCCAAGCCGACCCCCCATCACCTCCCAAGAACTGCTCTTGGCGGAATCAGAGAACTGACTGTTCTTAATTTTAAAGCTTAACCTTAGTAGTCTGTACAAAGTCCCCAGGAGCTCTAGAAATATTTAAACCATTTTAACTCAAAGACCCTCGAAAAGGGAAGGAATCATGCCTAATAACCGTGTCACTTTTTCCAGATGAAATCCGGGCAGTATTAATAGCCAAAAATAAAATGGTTAATTCAGTGCTTTATTTGTATTAAATGATGACCTTATCTAAGACACTTATCTAAGACACCAATTTTGGTCAGCTAGCTTTCCTAAAGGCGTAACAGCAAAGAGCAGCAATTCACGTTGGCCAGATTACAAAATCCGTTAAGGACGATGTCCAACAAAAGGAAAGAGTGGTCAGCTCATACACTGTGTCAGGAAGGGATTCATGGCCCAAGCCTATGAAAACCCATGTAAGAAGTTCCATTTTAAGATGGTGGCTAAAACGAAAGTATCGTATCTCGCTAAAACTCCAGTGAAAAATATATTTTTTGAAAGAAGAAAATAAAAAGACAAAATAACATGAACAAAGAGAACTGGAAAGAAGAGGACAGTAACAAAATCTGGAAAGCTGGAAAGAAAAGGGCACTAATGGTCAACAAGTTAACCAACCCTTAAAGGCTGAACTGTGAACAATGGCTGAGAACATGGAGAACCAAAGCCATTGACTCTGAAAATCCTGAAAAGGCTCAGACCATATACATCCCAGTCTTGGATGAAAGGGAAGGGAAAGAGCATGGAGAAACGAGTGACATTAGATTCCTGGATCCCCTCCCTGAACTGCTAGATTACTGGACTTCTATCCTTTGGGTAGACTACCGTATTTCTGGATTGGAAGGAGGGAGGTGGGTGACATTTCTGAATGAGGGGGAAGGTAGAGCAGTGAAAACAGGAAGACTAAGTGGACAGGTGAAAGCTGAGTGCTGATTACAGGACCTGTGAACTGTGTGGGAACGCAAACACAGGGACCCAAAATCACTCACCCTGGTCTGGGGCCTAGGTCTCTACCAGATGAACTGCACACACTTAGGTATGTTATTATATAATAATATAATATCAAAGGCAAACTTGGTTCTAGCAATGGCTCTTTCCATCACTAATTATGGAATCTCTATGGTAGTACCAAGTATGGCAGCCCCCGCAAGACCCACCCACAGGCACTTGGTAAGGGCAATGCTCCATTGGCTAGTTATCTGTGCTTCAGGCATTTGCACGGCAGACGGGTGAGACAGGTGGTATTCCTCCCACTTGACCCTAAAAACCTGAGACTCAAAGAAAAACACAACTTGCTAGGAGCAAGTGGTTGAATCACATCTGAATCCAAGCTGGATTTTCTTCACTATACCCAACACTGCCTTTCAAGTCAGAACCTTCTCTCGACTCGCCTATCCACTGTTTGCTGCTCGTGACAGGGTTTGGCCCATAGTCACTGACATCAGAGCCATGGCCCAGGGCGGTGAGGGGCAGAGGGGGCACCTGGTGTGATTCGGAGCATGGTATTTATCGATGATGTGAACAAATGAATAAAGGAGCTGCAAATATGGAAAGAGGGAAGCTAAACTAAACCCTGGGGAGCAAGACCAGAATTAGAGGTATCAATGTAAATTTATGGTGTCTTATGCAGAGGTGTCAAAAACGTCAACATCTCGAGAGACTGGGGAACTGCCCTTGACTGAAGCTAAAGCGTGACGACCAACCACCGCCACACGTGATGCTGGACTGGACAGACTCCTGAAGGTCATCACTGGGCTGGCTGGTGAAGTGTGAACAGGGTCTGTGGGTTAGATATCACTTGCATCAATGACGGTAAATTCCTGAATTTGACTGTTATGGCACAGGGCTGTGTGGAAGTGCATTCTTATTTTTGGAGAACATAATTAAGCTTATATACTATAAAGCGCATGATTTGGCATCATGGCTGCAACACACTCGTAAATGGTTCGGGGGAGAACATATACCCTATTGAGTGTGCATCTAAAAAGACAAAGAAAATGACAAATGTGGCTAAATGCTGGCAACTGGAAAATCCAGAAGGGGAATATAGGCATTCTCTATGCTATTATGGCAACTTTTCTGTAACACTGAAATTTCGAAATGAATTATGAAAATGGCATGGCCTTTCTAATATAAACAAACGCCAAGGCATTTAAACGAGAAAAGAGTGTGGGAAAACGAGCACTACGCTGCCCTGTGTGTAAGCAAAGGGATGGCTGAGAACACACACACACACACACACACACGCACTGTGAGACCATCTCACACGTGCAAAGCGCATCTAGAAACACATCCCACAGGCTGACCCATGCTAGTTTCCTGCTCAGTTGGAAAAAGCAGTGGCTAGAGAAGGAGAAAGGTTTTAACTTTGAAAACCTGAATTTTGTACTACATGAAGTAACAAACCCACCCAGAATTTTTCAAATATATGAGCAACAGCTGGCTACCTTAGAAGTACCTAGCAACATTTAAACCTAAATTAACAAGCACCGAAATTCTATTTCTGTGGGTCCAGGGTAGGGCTCAGGAACTGAGCGGTTATTACTTCCCTATTTATAAAACATAGTGTGGTTTGGGAATTGCTGCTTTAACCAAATCACCCAAATCTTATCTTCTCCAAACCCCCAATTCTAGGTAAATTAGGACTTTCTGTCCAATGAGAGAAGAAGAGCATAATCTAGGGAAAGAATACCCCACAAGTAAAATCAGAAAATCTGAAACCAGAGTCTGCACTGACCTCCAAACAGAAGCCAAATCATATAAGCCGTCTACCTTTTCCAGTTCCTTCCTAAGGACCAAAGAGATTGTTGAGGTAAGGTTACCTGAGTATTACTGGGTATAGGTAGTAATTCAGATATTTGGCATTCTTCAGAGGGAATATTGTGTAAATACGTAACGAGATTACACTTATTTTAGTTTAAAAAAAACAACCAAATGACACAAGTAGATACAATATCTGTAACATTCTAGATCTCAAGTGGTAGGGTCATCCTGTTCCTTTTTATCATGTTTTGTGTCTCAATATAGTAACTATATTCTCTTGTATGCATCCGTTATTATGTGATAAGAATGTAATTTTTAAAAATGAAAGCAATAAAATAACACTTAGTTCAGATGGCTGGTTCTTACATGTAAGAAAAGTAAATACAAGAAAACTAACCACTACCATGCCAACAGTACACGTTTATTATTATTCGTGAATGGTCAAAAGACTTACAAGGCCCATTATTATTAGTATAACCACATATATGAAACATCAGTGACATGGAGTGAAAAGGACAGTTTCATATACATTTAAAAATTACAGACACACACTTTCTCAAGTGTTCACCACACGCTGCTACAAAAGCAGGCGGCATTGAGCGGCAGGAGTACCAATAAACATAACATGTGGAAATATTATCTCAAGCATAAAAACTGTACTTAGGTTGCAAAAATAAAGTTTCTTTCTTCAGACATTTTGATCTGGGCTCAAGCAAAGCAAACAATGAACAACAATGATTTTCACACTATTTAACACCTTAAAACAGAAAAGGGTCGAAGCTGCAATAGTCCTGAAACTGCAGAGGTTAGAGGAATGAGCAATGCGTTTCACCCCCTCCCTCCGAAAAGAAGTCTACAGCAGATCTGTTTCACCCTGGCTCTCGAATTCTGCAGAATCATAATCTACTACACTCAAACAGCAAGTGAAGCCAGAACAAACAAAACAGGGAAAAAACCCAAACATCATTACTTCAAACAAGGCATTATTGACCGTAGTTTCTTTACATAATTTCACTAGTGCAAGAACATCATTTACCTGAAAGATCATAAGTCACAATTAAAGAGCACTCATACAAAACTATTTCTTTTTTCTGTTTAAAAAGTGCCACATACTTCTATCATTAAAAAAAAAAAAAAAGACAACACACACACACACTAGTGAAAGACCGTCTGTCTCCATCTCTTATCGATGAGGAAAGGCCAGAGCGACTCTTTGATTCCAATTCGAAACGGTGTTCTCTGGCCAATGCCCAGGGTCTCCAACTTGGAGCAGTCCAGCTGGGCATTCCTTGGACGCTGTGCTCCCAAGACAGGACTGTCAGTTATCTTTAAAGACAAATAAAAACAAAAAATGAAAAATACGTGAAAGGCTGTATGTTGAGGTTTTTATATTCTCTACTTCACTTTGCCCCCAGTGCAAGATACCTACCTGACTTGATCCCTGGAAAAATTCTGTTTTGAAAAGGCTGCCACAATCAAGACAATACTTTTTCCATAAACATCACATTCTGATGGGCTTCTTTATACTTAACAACTTAGTAACAATATAAACCGCCAACATGCAAGTGAAGGTCACTGCGATTAATACTGGAGAACCAAGTCACCAATACATCCCAAGCAATAAGGAAATGTCATCGACAGTACGCACTACAGCGATGGCTCTGGGCTTGGGAGAAGCGGGGCTTTAAATGCCGCGTGCTTACCGGCCGTAAGTGGCTGATGGGGAGGTTGAAGGCATCTGCAATCGCACACGCCATTTCATACTTCGTCATCTGTTCGTTGCCGGACCAGTGAAAAGTCCCCTTTATTGACGGATCCTGACAAGAACAGAAAAATTCAAAATAGCTTCAATTTTCTGAGCTGAGTGGAGTGATAGGGTTTGATAAGGTAATTTAAAGGCCCAGCAATTAAAATGTATCTCTCCTTTCTAAAATGCTCTCTTCAAGACATTTAAAATCAAACCCCTATAAATATTCCCAGCTAACATAAAAAGCAATTTCTAAAATTTAGCCTTGAGAATTTTTTTTTAATAAAAAACATAAATGACTCCATTTTATTAAGCAGGAATTCCAAAATGATTAGATATTTTTCAATCCTCACCTGAGGACCTGCTTGGTTTTGAGAGAGAGGGGAAAGGGGTGGGGGAAATCAATAAATACCCTCAGAGGAGGATTAAAAAAAAAGACGTCACTAGCGATTACTAGAAAAATACAAGTGCGAGTAGAAGAATGACAGACAAGGTCTGCAGTATTTGAGAAAGTAACACAAGAGTAGGATATTTTTAATATTCATAAATACAACCTACTATCTGTAAACTATTTTTGCTTGGTCTCCTTGTAGTTCTAAAAGAGCACATTACAAAGTGCAGCATAGGAAATACAGTCAAAATACTGTAAAACTATCTACGGTGCCAGTTGGGTACTGGAAATATCAGGGGGAGCACTTTGTAAAGTATATGATTTTCTAACCACTATCTTGTACACCTGAAACTAATATAAAAACAGAACTGAATGTAAACTGTTCATTGAAAATAATAAAGTGATTTAAAATAAGAATAAAGCTCTTTAACTTTCACTCATTTTCAGGACTTTCACTAAGATGTAAGATAGAAAATCTTCCTCCCAAAGCCTCTCACCAGCATCCTCTTCTCGGCTAGCTGCCGGCACACGGTGGCTACGTCCTTGACGTGCGTGGGGAACCTCTGCTGCCAGTGGTCCATGTTCGCCGACTTGTTGCTGAACTGCACTTTATCAAACATGACAGTCACAGCGCTTTCTTCAAGCTTTTCAACTTCTCCATACAGAACCGGGATTCTCAAAACAGCAGCCCCTACAGACGAAGAAAAGCAGGTAATACCTGAAAGCAGACTGGTTCGGAAGTCTTGATGTAAGATGAAAGTATGTGGACTGAAACAGTATCGTAAAATACTTACAACAGACCACGATGACAGAGCTTACCTGTAATGCCCATTTAACAAATGTGACCCTAAATGTTTTTAAATTGTTCTCTCATTTGGTTTTTTTTTAACATATAATTTATTATGATCATTAAAAATAACACTGATTATGACAACTAAATGCAATTAGTGATCCTTGATTGGATCCTAGATTAAAAGAATAAAATGCAATAAAGGACATTATTGGGACAACTGAGAAAATTCCTACAGAGTGTAAATTATATTGCAGTAATGTTTAATTTCCTGAGTGTGATAACTGCTCTGTAATTATATAAAGAACATCCTTGTTAGAAGATACACAGCACATTATTTTGAGATAAAATCCAACTAATTCTTAATGAGTACAGAAAAAAGAACCATCTGTACAAAATACATGCGGCAAAATGTTAACAGTAGGTGAAATCTATATAAAGGATATGTGAATATTCACCACATAACTCTTGAAACCACTGATTAAAGAATTATGAGCTATTTAGATTTTATGTTGGTCCCTAATAAGGGGTTACAACAGGCTAGATAATTGACACTTCAATTGAAAATCAAACACTTTAACTTACTGGACAATCATTACAGATATTCAAGAATAATTTCTGCAAGATAATTTACAACACACACAAAAAAAAAAACCCCCTGAAAAATGAAATGTGTATTAGTGCAGTACCTATACCAGGGGACATTTCTCAAAGACATAGCACAGTCTCAGAAAAGCAGTTTAGTGCAGAGGACTGCCAAACTGAATGCTATGCAGCCAGTGATAGGAAAGTGATATCCTAGTGATGTTTCCATTATCCTGAACTGCAATGTCAGGCGGGTGGTGGGGGCAGCACACAGACTACAAAATAACATGCAAATATTTTAAAACATTAATAAGAAGTGCCTTTATACATAACCACATTTGGTGCTTCTTCCTGAGGTAGCACTATAAGAGAACTTACACTCTTTACAATTTTAAATTAAAAGAAAAAATTTTTTTTCCAGGAGAATATATATACATGTAGATACAAACACACAAAGGAGAAAAGAAAAACCACACAAATACCAGAATACCCCAATCTAAGAGAAATGATAGTGACCTAATTTTTTGAAATTAGATCACAAGCATTTGTACTACAGAATTTGTTTTCTATAAATAATGGTATTTATATAGGCAATGATGCTGGGAACTACCTGGAAGGACTCACGAATTCTTCAAGACTTCTAAAATTCTAATCTTTCTTTTTTTTGTTAGCTAAATTCTGTAATAATTTATTTTTTTAAATTAAACACACACATACCCCCCCTAAACAAAAAGGAATCCTCAAAGCAAAAGATTGTTGTCTTACCTAAATTGTTCTCCAGGACAGCCTTTTCTCCTTCTAGTTTTGTTTTGCCGTACAGGTTCAGGGGACATGGTATGTCTTCCTCGCTGTACGGAGGGTTTGTTCCATCAAAGACATAATCTGAGCTAATATAGATTAGAAATGCTCCGACTGCAGCTACAAAACAACAACAACAACAATCTATTAAATTAATACATGACATTCATTCTTTATTGGATTTTGTTAACGGCTTATGCATCACATACAGAAATAAATCTCTTAAAAGCAACCTACAAAACTTTAATCTTCACCAACTCAGCAACCATTTAATATTTTATGACGAGTTAATGAATTTGTCATTACCTGCTTCCTTTGCTAAATTCCCAGAAGCATCCACGTTAAGCTGAGCAGCAGCATCTGGCTGATTTTCTACGACATCTGGCCTTCTCTCTGCTGCACAGTGTACTATCACATGGGGCTGCAAGTCAAGCATTGGTTTTTAACACACACAAAAATAAAATAAACGAACTACAGGCTTCCAACAGTAAATTAGTTCACAGAAAAAAATGTTAGGTCAACATTCTTTCAACTAAACAAGCATTGTACTTTGTCACGCTTCCCTTTTTCAAAATTCAAACTTCCTTAAGAATATATGTAGGATCTGAAAAGGAAAGAGCAATTTAACAATCCTCAGGCAAAACCAGACAAACCTGTGTCAACAACTGTATTTCTAAATCAAAATAAGCTTCATGGGAAAAAAGAGCTCTCATTTGTGTGATTAGTATGACCTACATGTTAATAAATCTATATTAAAGGAAGAGGAATAGCAATTGCAAATCAAATTCATATGATCAAATATCTCAAATCACTCACTGAAAGAAAATCAACTATTACGAAAATGATATTCCCAGCTGAGCACGGAGTGTACCACCTATAATGTAAACACTGTGCAAGGAATGAGGATTTCACTGACTTGGTGGAAAAGACGTACGTGGAGGAACTGTTCCAGTATCAGATGATGGATGTCAAGATAGAGGAATGGAGAGGGTCCTTGGCAGAGAAGGGGCACCTGCTTCCCAGCAGAGCTGAGCCAGTGCTAAGATCTGGGAAGACCCCAGAGAGGCAGGACTAACCTACCCACATACCAAGTCTCCTCCTTCTCAGCGACCCAGGAAGCACGATCTTAACTGTTTTCAAATTTCAATGTGCACAATCTGGGGTGCTTATGAAATGCAGACTCCTGAGTCCTATAACCGACTCACTCAATTAAAATCTCTGGGAAAGAGGCCTAGGAAAAAGTTTCCCAAAAGACTCTGATGCTGGTGTCACTTGGTCCCTATTTTTAGAAAAAACTTAAACTCTCAATTTGATTAGAGGTGAACAGATGCTACATTTTTCTGTAACTGCACTGTGACCATGGCCATAAGTTATTCACCCTCTCTGAGCCTTTGTCGTCTCTGAACTGGAAAAACTGTCCATTTTGCAGTGTTGTAAGGTTTACAGATATTTTAAAAACAGCTGCCTAGAAAGTGGTATTTAGAAAAGTACTACAGAAACACAAGGTTTTTATAAAACGCTTCATACTCTGTCTTTTGTCAACCTATGTCTGAAGGTAATCACTTTAAGGATTACATACACTGGGCAAAGCTCAAGAACAAAGAAGTGTACTGTATGTTGTCACGTGATAGGTCAAAGCCTAAGTACAGCGACTTCCTTGAGAGAAGGAACATTTTCTACATCACCCAGGTGATTCTTAAGTTGGTTGACATGTTAAAATAAGCAGACTGCACCATACCTGAAAATCATAAACGATGTGATGAACGGCATTCGAATCCAACAGATTAACATGTTCGAATTTGGGTCTTGCTCTTCTGAAACCACAGCCAACGGCATGCCAATTACTCTGCTGAAATTCTTTGTATACGGCTCTTCCAAGAAGCCCAGTGGCACCAGTGATCAGAACCCGCCTACTGGGGATGTTAACTTCCTCCTAAGAAGGTGAAGGGGGGAGAAAAAGAATTATTTACTTTAAAAATATTTCCCTCAACGAAGTTAGTCAACATCATCATCCACTAAAGACTTGGAATCTAAGTACTTTTCTTCATGTCCCATATCTATCAGCCAATTCTTAAGTTAGAACAAGATTAATCAAACTACATTGATAACTATATCACTTAAGAAAAGTTTTAACAATCTTACCCCAGGCAAAAAAAAAAAAAACAAACCAAACAAAAAAAACCCTAAAATGATACTGCAAGGAATTAGCAAGTCATAAAGACTGATTTCCTGTGTTTATGGTCATGATATACAAATAAGTAACAAACAGCAACTTTAATTACATTCTTCAATTTATAAAATTCACAGTTAAGTTTATGCTTACTTATTTTATACTCTGATTAAATATTTGAGCTATATTCCACCAATCTGTTTATACAAGTTGACATTTTTGGTTTCCAGTTTTTAATCCCAAGTTTTCTTTGGAAACTCAGTGGTTTATATTTTGATAGGTCCAAGTGAAGAGAATTCACATTCCACAGGAATTTATATGAAGGAAAAATAAATTTGATCCTCTTGGGACTAATATTCTAAGTTTAACCAAACTGATAAATGTTTAGGAATTAAAACTACATTTTCACAGGCCAGCTAATACAGACATGGAGGATAAGAGAGAAGGAACATCTAAAATATTCTAAACTTATGTGTCACAATTGTGAAAAAGAAAAGTCCTCACACATTAAAATTAAAAAGGAACCACTATTTAGGAAATAAAACCAAGACAGGGTTTCCTCTCAAAATCTTGAATTATTCAGTCAACATTTACTATAAAAAAAAAACACAACAGGAGTTTTATTAAGTTTTATCATCTTGAAGCTTTTTATTTCAAAGGGTTGCTGTAGTCACCTAAGGCTGAGTTGTCAAAACTATTCATACAAAGACTCATGCTTAGCCCTTAGTTCAGCTGAAACACTTAGCAGACTATACATTTTTAAAAAAAGAAAAGGCCACCAAAATCAAGTACTTCTATCAGAGGAAAAGCCTGAAACAGAAGGGCTGAGACAGTGTAAAGGTAAAATTTTAAAGATTTTTTTTCTTTAGGTCAACCAATTTCAAGACGTTTTAAAAGCAGACTGAAAATTCAGCTAGGCTTTCTGTTGCGAAACCTAGCCCGAAGTCAACTGAGCTATGAAAATAAGGATTTCAGCCAGCAAAATATTTCCTTTAAATTTTGGCAACAAAATGCCTCCACAACGTGAGGAACCTGAAGTCCAGAGATGTGAAAGGTTTTGCCCACAATAAAAGGGCAAAAGGTTAAGTACAGAACTTGGGTCCCCTTGCTTCCGAGGTCCAGCCAACATGCATTCTGAGTTTTGCTTCAATCCTTTGAACTTATATTTGGTGTCATGATGTTTAAATTTTATCTGCTCTGCCAAGGACTGTGCCATTGCGGAGTTAGCCCACCTCTACTGATCTAACTCTCTGGTAACATGAGAGACATTAGGACAAGGTGACTGAGGTTCTTCCAGCTTCACAGTCCTACGGTTCCAACATTTTCAACATTAGGCATATAAGCCACTTTTACTCTTTTCACACAGTCTCTCCAGAGACAAAATGAGCATGGTGTGTCATCAGTATAGGGGCCAAAACAAGATTTCCATTTGGATTGTAAGCTTATTTGTTGGCAAATAAAATATGCATCACTCTAAAAAAATGCCAAAAATAACTCTTCTATTTTTGAGTTTCTATATATAAACAGAACTCTACCTAAAGCTTCTGAAAGCATACTATTTTGATTTTTTTTTTAAAAGACATAGTCCTCTGAAGATTACTCTGGACTGTTCCTCTATAAAGTTAGTCCTGCAAGACACAGGCATGACCAAACATGCCTGGAGGAACTCAGAATGGAGGAATGAAATGCTGTCTCGTTCATCGAGACCACAGTCAAGAGCTGAAAATATTTTGTGTGCCTAGACAGTCTTTCTCAATCTTTGTTACTTTATGAGTAAGTAAATTATATCATCACTTATCCCTTTAAGTTTACTCTGAACATATTTCTCTTACTGAATAAACTCTTAGATGGACAGAATTCAGTAACGTCAAATGACCAGACTTACAAAGAAAAATTCCTGAAAAATTAAACATACATAAATGTAGAACTAGCACTTTTATTATGCTATCTCATCAAATAGTACCAAACCGTAGAGGTAAAAAAGAGAAACAGCTCTTTAAGAACGACCCAAAACAGCAAGTAGTCTGAGTTAGTGATTTCTAACTTAGCACACCTGCACTAAAAAACGTCCCAGAGAAAGTAGTGAAAAAAATCACTAACACCTACAGAGGGATCTTCATCTCCCGTGGTAAAAATACTTTGCAACTTTCAGAACGTCTTAAACTCAGTGACGTTTCACGTTCCTGTCTTTCATTGATCCTCACAAGATTTCCCCTCCAGGGAGATCTTTCAAGACACACCCTGAACTTTAAGAAGCTTTTCAAAGATCCCGTGACTCCTTAGGTGACCTTGTTCTAACTCCCGTCACGCCCCTGTAAGCCCCGGCCAGTCCGAAGAACCGAAAACCACCCGAATGCTTCTCTGACAAACTGGAACCCAGTCCTCATTCTCACGAGTGAGTTTTAACAGGGTTTGAGAGCAGCAAACATGTCCCAAGCTTTTTTGGTTGTGCCATATTTAGGGAAGGAAAACCCACTTTCATTAGTCTACTGAACTCCTGCGAAAAGTTTGTATACGTACACACGTGAAGATACGTAAACATAAACGAACACTAGGTAACGACAGGTAACCCACCGCTATTCGGGGTACACAGGGACAATACAGAGGTTTAAACAATCCTTCTATCCTCACTTTACCCCTTTCCCCAAATCCCAAAGCAATGTGAAAACACCAAACGTACTACATTTCGGAGGCGTTAAAATTTTGCATTATCGAGCACGGCCATCCCCTATAACCTCTCTGGCATCAGCGAGACACACCGGTCTGGGCATTTCCAGGCTTCGCATGCCCAGCGCTCGATGCGTTCCGGGGACGGATGAACGCTGGGAAGCCCGGCATGAAGCAAGGTGGGCGGGGGCGGCGGACCCAAACGTAGTAAAAGCCTTCCTTATGCAACCTCCGTAGCGGTTCTAAGCCGCAAACAGACCCGCATTTGAATCCCGGTTGTTCTAAACGCACTTAATGAACTAGGACGAAGGACTTGACCTCTAGGCCTCAATTTTCTCATCTGTAAAATGGGATAAAAAGGAATCTCCCAGTCACGAAGGCGTAACATCGAGCCTTGCATAAACTAAGACTTCAGTAATCTCCAATGCTGTTATTTCTGAGAAGCTACCTTTCCCCTTCTTCCTAAGAGATACAGATGGACCGAAGGCGAACAATGGATGCAAAAGAAATTAAGATACAATCAAAACCTCGACAGCTCCCCAAACCCCTCTTCATTCCCGGGAGAGGAACCTCAAAACTGAAGCCCGATGCATTCATTTCCTGCAGCAGAGCCTAGAAAACACTCAAAGGGTGTGCGCGGAGGTAAACAAACTCGATGGCACCGCCTCGGCCTCTCGGGGCTCAGAAGGTGGCGCTAAGGAAGCCGACCCGGCTCCGACTCAGGCGGGATGAGCCTGGAAAACCAATGCTCTGCACCCCGGTTTCCCACGAGACCCCGCCACGACTCCTTCACCTCGACCACTCGGCAGTCCCCCGGAACAAAGTGGATGGTGAGCTCCTTCTCCCGCCCCACCATGTCGGCCGTCTTCGCTTTGCCGCGGTAGTGAGCCACCACTTCCTCCACCTCAAGACCGCGGTGAGCCGCAGCTCCAACGCCCTCGACCCGCCTGCCCTGGGTCCGGGTAGACCCTCTCACCACTTCCGGCTTCCGCCGCCAAGGCCGCGCCCATTGATTGGCGAAGCTGCACCGTTGCCCCAGACAGGGGGCGGGCACAATGGGAGACGCTCTCAGCCCACGCGCCAACTCTTAAAGGGATACACAAAACAAAAGGCCTTGGCCTTAAGCGGTGAATAATATGCTTTGTTTGCGGGATCATGGAGTTGTTTATTTTTTGTACTTTTCTTTTTTTTTTTTTTTTGTTCCAGACTAGGGATTGGATTGCCTGGAATATAAAAAAAAAATCAACCAGGCATGTAATATATAAAGTGGAATAAAACATTTTAAAATCATGGGTGAGGGGCCGTGAGGCCAGAGAAAGAAAGCACCACAGACTTGTATCTCTAGAGCATTAAGAGTGTATTTTACGGGCTTTAGAAAAAGAAGAAAAAAGTGTTGACGTCGGAGTCATTTCAACCTCAAGAGCCCATTTGTCGTTCTGGGATGCTAAAAAGTAGGATCAAAAGTTGCAGAAGGAACTAAGGGGAAGGAGTAATGCTGAACCACCTGTATCACACTTTTAAATTAAAGAAAATTAAAATTAAAAAATTAAATTAATTTTTATTTAAATTAAATTTAAAAAAAACAGCGAAAACAAAACCAAAAAAAGAGTACAGACCCTGTAGGGTTCGCCAGTGTCTCATGGGACAGTCTGAGTGTGCTTGCCCAGACACACAGATTACCAAAACCGAAAAGTCGCTCACAAACGTGATTGCTGCTCAGACTTTTATAACCCCCCTTTTTTTTTTCAAAAGTCCCTTGACTTTCCTTCTTATTCAACCCCAACGAGAACTCTTTCCTTATTTGTGGGAACGTAGTGTCTTCCGACCAGTATTGGAAGAGAGCCTGAGGCCCTTACTTTGTAGTTTGTTTTCACCGAGACTGTTCAGCGGTTTAGCATTATTTAGCGAGTCCTGGAGAGCACCGCCCCAGCCCTAAATGTGCCAGATCTTCAGACAACAAAGAAAAGGAGGGTGGGGGTGGGGGGAGAAGCTTCGAGATCCTCTTCTAACTGGGATTTTTTAAGTCTTTTGCAATGTGATGCAATCTAATCTTTGGGGGGAAAAGGGTATTCAATAAGAAGATTTAAGGAAAAGCACGTGCAATTAGCATTTGGGCTCAGAGAAGCCTTGTCTAGAGGAACAAGAAGTTTACTGCATTTGAGGAGCTGGTCTGATACTTGCAGGTAAAAACGTGGTATATAGAGTTCTAGAGGCATATGTGTGTGCATGGTTTTTAATCATTCTCTTTAAAGATGAAAGTTCCTATGTGAATAAAAACGCCACCATTATGTAGGCACCATCCGTATTCATGCTGTGGCTAAATCTATAAATTTGAAGCGAGCAACCTGGAGCTAAAAGTTTATGTTAGCAGATTCAATTTACGCCAAGACAAAGGCTGGAGCACACACTATAGATAAAATCCTTATTCGTACAGAATCTTCACCTACATCATTGCATTTAGTCTGGAAATGAAACCGCTGTGTTCTGTTCTACATTTTATTTTATTTTTTCAACTAATGAGACTTAGCTGAGTTCTCCACACAGGGTCAATAATTAAACTTGGTTTATTCTTTCATGTCCCAAAGTTACATGTTTTAAAGAAATGAATGACACCCATTCATTTTCGTTTTTTGCAGATGTTCACCCGGGATGATTTAAAGAAACTAACTCCAGAATGCTTCATTTCCTGAGCCGCTTAGCTCTTACCTGCTCCATGTTCTCCGGCATTTCGGGCATGGTTCCAAAATGATGTCAGGAAAACAGATTTGGGATGAGTTTCAGCCTCTGCCTCCTCTGGCTGGGTCTTTGTTCTTCTGGCAGAGAGCACAGGCTGGGAAAACGTGAGCCTCTCAGCTGCGCTCGACCTTTTAAATTAGCATTTTGATGCCAATCCCAGAATCTCGTGCAGCTTTCAACGTTGCAGTAAACTGGCAGCTGATTCCCCGTGGCAGTCCTGAAAATACCCAATGAGAAGTTTCCTGTTTAATTGCCAGACTAATGAGGGTGCATTAGCACAACC
Source organism: Phyllostomus discolor (assembly GCF_004126475.2). Taxonomy (NCBI): domain Eukaryota; kingdom Metazoa; phylum Chordata; class Mammalia; order Chiroptera; family Phyllostomidae; genus Phyllostomus; species Phyllostomus discolor. Next base: position 29,796,091 of record NC_040915.2, on the reverse strand, counting down.
ATTGGCAGAACTAACTTATTTTTAAAAGAAAACAGCAACAAAACCTTTCTGTAAAGACTTGTTGCAATTTTCTTTTGCAGAAGAACAAGCAAGAGCCAATGTTTGGAAAGCAAGCAGACCAAACAGCAAATTCCTGTTCTGAAATATTTTATTCAGTTATGCTTCATTATGACAGAATCTATTCAGTGAAATTTTCCAGCACTTTTCCCCAGTACTTTTAAATTAACTATTCCAAAGGTCAGTAAGAGGCATGTGGTAACAGCAAGCAGAAATTAAAATGCAACAGGTCATTTCTTTTTTTTTTTAAGATTTTATTTTTTTTTTACACAGGTTGGAGGAAAGTGGAAAGAAACACCAATATGTGATTGCCTCTCACACAGCTCCCACTGGGGACCTGGCCCACAGTCCAGGCATGTGCCCTGACTGGAATCGAACCAACAACCCTTTGGCTGGTAACCCAGCACTGAACCCACTGAGTTACACCAGCCAGGGCGCAACAGGTCATTTCCATTCACATTGTCCTGCCCTCTGTTTGAAAAAATAGTATGTGGGTTGAGCCTTAAATTTGGCCAGGAATTAAGGACTTCTAGATCAGTAATTAAATTCCTAAACCTGCCTGCACCAGGGAACAAACGAGACAATCATTCTGAAGGAGTGGAGCCCAGTGAGTTTATTGTTAATTATTTCAAGGATGATAAATGTGCTCAATATTTTGAACCACTGCTTTGGATTATGGCTCTCTAACAATTTAACAACAAAACTGCCATTCAGATAGACCTAAAAAGATTGTTTAAACTCTTTATACACTCCCCACCTATACTACAGAGCCCAAAGTAAGCTCTATGTGGCATGGCATGCAGAGTCTATGAGTAATGAAGAACTTACAATAATTTAGAAGTGAAATTATTCTGTTCTATTATTCTATAGAATTCTATTTCTATAGAATTCTATTCTATAATTATTCTATATTATCTTCTGTTCATCAGAAGATAATATATTTTTTAAATATTTTATTTATTTATTTTTGGAGAGAAAGGAAGGGAAGGAGAAAGAGAGGGGGAGAAACATCAATGTGTGGTTGCCTCTCATCTGGCTCCCACTAGGGACCTAGCTTGCAACCCTGTCTGGGAATCAAACCTGTGACCCTTTGCTTCCCAGGTCCGTGCTCAGTCCACTGAACTACACCAGCCAGGGCCAAAGATAATATTTTTAAAAATGAATAAGAAGAGCACAGACTGGAAAAATGGTCTTGACACAAATAACTGCAAAGGACATATTCAGACTATATAAAGAGCTCCTACAATTCAATAATTTTAAAAAATGGACACAAATTTTGAACAGTTACTTCACAAGGTAAAGACACAGAATGGCTAATAATCATATAAAAATGTTACATAGCACAAGGGTCTCAAGGCTGGGTGGTTCTTACTAAATGCTATTCTTGTCAAACGTTAAAATGTAGCCCAGTAGTTTGCAGACTCAGCTGTAACCAGATGTGTTGTTCCAGAACCAAACCTGATAGGTTTGGCCAAGTCCAAAGAAATCAATATGTATTTAACCAGCCCTGACTGGTGTAGCTCAGTGGATCGAGTGCCAGCCTTTAACCCAAAGGGGTGCCAGTTCAATTCCCAGTCACCACTGAACTGCAGGGTACATGACAGGCAACCACACATTGATGTTTCCTTTTCCACCCTCCCTTCCCCTCTTTCTAAAAATAAATACAATATTTATAATGTATATATAATTAACTAGCATATATAAACAATGGCTAAGCCTCCCTTTGGAGCAAGAGAGCTTTGGAGGTAAATCCCGTCTCCTTTACACGCTACAAGTAAATAAAACTATCTAACAACACCATATTTTGTTCTTAAATAGAATACTCCAAGCAGCAAACCCCTTGAGTTCAGTAATAGAAAGATGCTCAATATCAGGGTGTTGGGAACCTACCTGCCTGGTTTCAGAAGCTGTAACCCCTCCTGGCTAAGGCTGAGTAGAAAGGCCTTGGGGCCATAAGCCATTAAGGAGACAAAGCTTATCTTCCTTGTACAGGTGCTGCCTCTGCCCCACTTTACTTCACCCTGCTTGGCCCCAAGCAGATGACCAGTTAGCCAATGGTGGGTAATGTTCTTCACGGAGGGGGGGGGGGGGGAAATGCCTAAGACAGACATGGTCATGAAGGGGCCCTCAGGGAGGGACTTGGGGGGGGGGCTATAGGAAAAGGGGGTGATGGACCCTCTCCCCTCAGCTTTGACATAGCCTGAGTCCTCATTCTGTCTGCAAGAAGTCTCCTAATCTCTTGGCTGCCTTACTTTCCCCTGCCTGACTTAAGCCTGAAACAATGCTGGAGGTGGGTGTGGCCCAGTTCTGGAAAGGGTGGGTTCCCTAGGGTGATGAGGCCTAAGAAAAATGCATAAAATCCAGAAAACCTACTTTCCTAATACCCTCAATTGAAATGATAAGGTTCTAAGTATGAAGCGAGTTTGTTCCCCAAAATTTTATGGACCTTTAGCTATCTGACCCTGACACAGAATAAACCCTCAGAGTTCTTTGAATGTTATCTATTGTTTAATCATTTCTGCCTGAAAATGACTGATGAGCTTTAGGTATACACCCTGTACTCCTATGCAAATTAACCCCAGTAAAAGCCCATTGAGGAACAGGTTTCTGACCCTTCTCCTTTGAGAGATCAGCCATCTTTCCTCTCCAAGCAGATCAAGTCTTGGTAGACTTATTCTCGACCTCGGTGGAAGGGGGACTCTGGGCAAAGCTCCCCCACAATCAGGGAAACGTGAATCACAATAACATCGAGATACCGTTGAATGCCTAACTAACAGAATGGCTAAAATTAAAAAGACTGATCACATCACATGCTAACAAGCATTCTGAGCAACTAGAATGCTCATTCATTGCTGGTGGGAGTATAACATAATACAGCCACTTTAGAAAAACTGTTTGCCAGTTTATTATAAAGTTAAATATACACCTACCCCTTGACCCGGTAATTTCATTTCTGGGTGCTTATCCAAGAGAAATAAAAGCATATATCCCTAAAGACTTGCACAAAAATATTTATAGTAGCTTAATTAAAATAACCTAAAAGTAGAAACCCAAGCATCCCTCAGCAGATAAATGGATAGACAAATTGTGGTATATCCATACTGGGGGGTATTGCTCAGCTATGCAAAGAAATGAACTGTATAAATTAATCTCAAGGTCTCTATGCTGAGCAGAAGAAGCTGGACACAAAAGAGTATGATTCCATTTATGTGAAATTCTAAACTAGGTGAAACGAGCCTATGGCAAAAGAAATCATCTTTCCTTGGAGAAAGGGTAGGCATTGGCCGTAAATGAACTTTCAGAGGTAATGGAAATGTGTTATGTCTCGATAGGTGTGTGGGGACTGTGGTTAAATATGTTTATCAAAACTTCTCAAACTAAAACAATTGAGATCTCTGCATGTCATTGTCTGTATTACTGTATGTAATTACAGGTCAATTTTAACACAGTAATACAGTCATACTTTGCAACATGTGGGGGACAAGATACTAGGTTGAGGTAGTGTCATCCATGGCATTGGTACTGAGTGATGAACTAAATAGCCAGTATTTAAATGTCCAAACTCATTAGGATCTAAGAAATCAAAGCTTTTTTCCTTGTTACGATATGCATACATTTTTCAAGTTTGAGTCTAAGTTGGTATGATGCCCCAAGGGTAAGAAACAAAGGGTTTTGTTTCTTCTTTTTTACAGTCTCCCGTCTCTTTGTAAACTACATCTGCTTCACCCATCCCAGCTGTTTCCATTTCGATGACTGTGACACCCACAATTGAGGCTTTGACCTCAATTCTCTCTCAAGCTATGGTTTCTCCATTCCAGGTGCCTCACAGGAATCTTTACCTGTATGTTCCTCTGGCATGTCAAACTCACAGGTCCAAGAAACTAAAATAATATTAATTCATTACCTCGTTCACCGAACCCAATCTTCCTCTTAACCTCCCAGGTTTGTGTGAAAAATGCTATTAGACTAATCATCCTGGCTAGACTCAAACATGTGCATGGGAATTTGTTATGGGATACAGATAACCAATAAAAAAGGAAACATTAAAAAGAACAAGGCTGGTTTCCTGTTGAGGGAAAGCCCCAAAATTCTAAATTCAGGGTGGATTCTGAAGAACTAACATGTAGCCTTAGTCAAATTCCTAACCGCTTTAAAAGGAGAGACGTACATACAAAGGCAAAGCAAGGTTGAATAGCAAAACCAGATGCCAGGTAGCAGTGTAGCCTTCCCAAGTAAACGATGTATCGCTAATCTAAAAGATAACACCGGGCAGTTATTTACGCCCCCAACAGTCATTAACCTCCTGCATGGGGACGTGGTGATGGACTTCGGGTGGAATTTTAGTTTTCCTGGCAGTCAGCCCAGCATGACGCGATGCAGAGAGTCACCGAGTTCAACGGTCAGTTTTACATCTCCCAGATGCCTTGGCTGCTGGAGCCATATTGCATCTCTAAAGTGAGTTCCCTTACACACTCCTAACTTACTTATACTAAAATAAATTCTTGACAGATGTAAAATCTTTAAACAAAAATGTGGAACAAAAGTAGTAGAGGTGAACGGGTAGAATAATCTTGGAGCGAGGAAGCCGTCCTTAAACAAAAATCTTCGGGCTGAGAGTCGTCCTGAAAGAAAGGGTTCCTTGAGCTATGTGCTGGCCCGAAAAAGGACCAGGTCCTGGAGCGTGCGTGCAATCCAAACCGCCAAGACTGGACGGAGGACACAAACACGTCCCCCGTCCTGGGGATGACAGGGCTGTTTCGTACAATAAGTTTGGGGAAGACAGACTGAAGTTTCAAAAGGATTTACACTGGCTCTAGACAAGAGGGAGAGCAGGGAAAGGGGGAGAAGAGAACGTTCTGGGACAGGCGAATAGTGCAGGAGGAAGAAGAAACGGGTGCTTTTGCATCGGTTGTGGGCAACAGTCTGCAAAGCGCGTTCCTAACCTCCTCGGTGCCCCAGGGTCTGGTGGTTCTCTATTCTTTCGAGGAAAGGGCTGAAATGACTGCTGGGTTCAAAGTTGCTACAATTGCACGTTCAGGGAGGTGGGTGGTCTTTGTTGGTTTGGGCCTGCAGCTACTAGTTAACTCCCCTCTCGCTCATCCTCAGGCCTGCCGTAATTCACGGCATCTCAGAATTCTCTCTTGTCACCTTGTGTAAGCACAGCATGAAATTCAGGAACCAAAAGTGAAAATATCAACAAAGTGGACTGCATAGATTTTTGTTAACTATCTGCATAACAACAGCGATAATAATGAACAAAGTCAAAAGATAAACTAGGAGGCCCTGAGCGGTGCGGCTCAGTGGGTTGGGTGTCTGCCCGCAAAGCAAAAGGTTGCCGGTTGGATTCCTGGTCAGGGCACATGCCTGGTTGCAGGTTCAGTCCCAGGTTCCCAGGTCAGTGCACATAGGAGAGGCAACCAGCCAATCAGTGTTTCCCTCTCGCATCGATGTTAATCTACATGTCTCTCTAAAAAACAAACAAACAAAAAACTGGGAGAAAATCCACGTAACGCGCTTGAGACATGAAGAGCTAGTTGGCAAGCTATATGAAAGGAACCAGAACAGGGCTAAACAATTCTCCTGACATCCACGGAGTGGGAAGTGTAAGCCTTCCCTTGGAATTACTATATTTTGAACAATAATACAAGGAGTAAGGATAGAGGATTTGAGTACATGTCTGTTCACGTTGGCGCATTTTATGTTTATAAACAAGAGGAAGTCCCAGCTCAGCTGTTTCGATTTCCAGTTAAGCATGTGCTAATGCCGTCGGAAGAAGGAATGTGTGAGTCAGAACTGTGAGGGGCCTGAGCTAAAATTGTATATATTTGTATAACTTTTCAGCGAATGTAGGGGAACTTAAAAACTTTTTATTATTATAACATTTTTCAAGGTTATATAAAATACCCTATACTTTCTACCCAAACTCTGTCCTCTTTTCATCTAAATCAGACCTACTTTTTAAAATTAACCTTTTTTTTTTAGAGCAGTTCTAGGCCCACAGAAAAATGGAGGTGAAAATATGGAAGTTTCTCAAATATATCCTGCCCTCACATATACACAGCCTCCCCTGTTATCAGCATCCCCCGCCCAAGTGGTACACAGGTGACAATGTATGAACCCACTTGGACACATTACTATCCCCCAAAGTCCACAGCTTACATTCTGTGGGCTTCGACAGATGTATAATGGCATGTACCCACCATCATGGTATACTACAGAGTATCTGCACTGCCCTAAACATTCCCAGTGTTCCTCCTATTCATCCCGCCCCAGCCTGCAAACTCTGGCAACCTCTGATCTTTTTACTGTCATCATAGTTTTGCCTTTTCCAGAGTATGATACAGCTGGAATCATACAGCACGTAGCCTTTTCAGACTGGCTTATTTCGCTTGCTAATATGCATTTAAAGTTCCTCCTCCTTGTTTTTTTTTTTTACAGAGTGACAGCTCATTCTTTTTAGTACTGAATAACATTCGATTGTCTGGCAGTACCACGGTGTATTTGTATTTGTCCATTGATCCATGATGGACATTTAGGCTGTTCCCACATCTTAGCTGTTGTGAGTCACAGGGCAATGAATATGGAAATGCAAGTATTTCTGTGAGATCCTCGTTTCAGTTTGAATGTGATGGCCATGCAGTACATGTGCTCGCTCACTCAGTGGCGACTAGTGCCCACACTGACTAGTACAGTGAAGTCCTCATGGTTCGCCCATTCCAGCCCACTCTCCTTGGCTGCCGGGTTACATCGATGTTGCACGAACCGTTCTGGTTATATTAACAATGGCTAGAGTTTTTTCTGGACAGATTTGTATATGCAAATTCTCGGCATTTTTAATCAGGTTATTGGTTTTTTGTTGGTTTTTTTTTTTTTGCTATTGAGTCACACGAGTTTCTTATATTTGGAAAATTAACCCCTTATCTGATACATAGTTTGCAAATATTTTCTTCTCTTTCGTAGGTTGGCTTTTCACTGTTGTTTCCTTTGTTATAAAAAAAACTTTCTAGTTGGATGTAATCTAACTTGTCCATTTTTGCTTTTATTGACTGTCCTTTTTGCGGCACAACCAAGAAATCATTGCCAAGAAGCCTTTCCCCTGTACTTTTTTCTAGTAGTTTTACATTTAGGTCTTTAATGATTCTGAGTTGGTTTGTGTGGGGTTTCAGATAAGGTTCCAATTTCATTCTTTTGCATTCGGACACCCAGTTTCCTCAGCACTATTTGCTGAAGTGACTACCCTTTCCCCACCGTGTGTTCTGGGCTCTCCAAGCTAGTTTCCGGATTTCTCACAAAGGGGACTTGTTTCTGCATTGTTACTGAGTCAGTGTATCCTTGGGGGAAAGAGGGCCGAAGGCTTCCTGGCCATCCTGCTGATGTCACCACTCAGCTTGGTGTATCTTTTCACACACTTTCACTTTCCACTTATTTTTGTCTTTATACGTGAAGTACATTTTTGTAGGCAGCATATAGTCGGTTTTGCTTTTTAATTTAATTTGGTCACTTCTGTATTTTAATTAGGGCATATAGATGATTTATATTTAATGTTGACTATTGACATGATTAAGTTTAATTCACCATATTGCAATTTGATTTCTTCCCCCCATTTGTCCTTTGTTTTCCTTTCCCTCTTTTTCTGCCTGCTTTGGAATAGAATTTTTTTTCATTCTATTCTATTTTATCTTTTTTCTTGGCTTATGGCTACAATTGTTTTATATTAGTGATTGCTTTAGGTTTTAATAATAATTGCATTATTAACTTAATCACAATCTATCTCTAAGTGACATATCATTTACATAGACTTAAGAACCTTATGATCACACACTTCCATTTCTCCCCTCCTGGACTTTGAGCTTGCTGTCATGCTCTAATTTTTTTAAAAAAATATTTTATTTATTTATTTTTAGAGAGAGAGGAAATGAGGGAGAAAAGAGAGGGAGAGAAGCATCAATAAAAGAGAGAAACATTGATGTTTCATGGGTCCCAACTGGGGATCGAACCTGCAACCCAGGCATGTGCTCTGACTGGGAATCAAATGGTGGCAGGATGATGCCCAACCACCAGAGCCACACTGGTCAGGGCATGCTCTAACTTTAAATGTGTGTAAACACCAAAGTATGTTCTTTCTTTTGCTGAAACAATGATCTTTTAAAGAGACTAAAGTACTAAGAAAAGAACAGAGAAGAATGCCATATATTCTCCCACATGGTCTCTAAGTGCTCTCTGTGCCTTGGTAGACTCCTATTTCCACATGGCCGCACTTTGCTCCTGCCTGAATGTTGGGAGCTGCTCTGCCTGGTTTCGGAAACTGAAACCAGACTTCCCATGGCCAAGGCTGAGTGAGAGACCTTGGGACCCTAGGCCACTAAGGAGAAAAAGCTTCTCTCCCTGGCAGGAGCCCCGCCTCTGCCCACTTTACTTCACCCTACCTAGCCCACAGTGCATGACCAGTTAGCCAATGATGGGTAAGATTCCTCAAGGGAGGGACAATCTAAGACAGGCATAGGTCATGAGGGACCCTCAAGGAAGGACTTGGGGGGCTGTGGAGAAAGGGGGTGATGGACCCTCGCCCCTCAGCTTTGACATAGCCTGAGTCCTCATTCTGTCTGCAAGAAGTCTCCTAATCTCTTGGCTGCCTGGCTGCCTTACTTCCCCTGCCTGACTTAAGCCTGAAACAATGCTGCAGGTGGGTGAGGCCCTGTGCTGGAAAGGGCAGGTTCCCTAGGATGATGAGGCCTAAGAAAGAATGCATAAAAGCCTGTGAAACCTGCTTTGCTAATACCCTCAGTTTAAATGATAAGGGTCTAAGCAGGAAATGAGTTTGCTTCCCCAGTTTTATGGCCCATTAGCTATTTGACCCTGACTCAAAATAGGCCCTCAGAGTTCTTTGAATGTTATCTATTTGAATATTACTGCCTGACAATGACTGATGAGCTCTCCATAGACCCCCTGTATTCCTGTGCAAATTAAGCCAATAAAAGGTTGTCCAGGCAAGGGTTGGTGCACCGAGAGAGTGGCTGAGGCGCTCCAAGGCGCTCTCCCCTTGAGAGAGTGGCCTTGCCATCCATTTTCCTCCACAGGACTCAGTAGTCCGTGTGAATTTGTCTGGTCTGATCCATAACGCTGTGGACACTGCAGGCCGGTGTCTGCATCACCTGGACGGCTTGCTTTCAGGTTTCTTGTAGTGCGGTTCTGCTGCTAATTTTGTTTAGTCATTTTGTCTGTAAATCATTTTGTCATCTTTGTTCCTGAAAACTCTTTTTGTTAAAGAAATAGCTGTAGGTTGGCAGTGTTTCTGTATCATTGCTTTTCAGCCATTTGATTGTGAGGTTTCATATTTCGTGTTCTTAGGATTCATTATGTTCCTTGGCTCTGCAGGTCTAGTTTTCATTATAATTGGAAGTGTTTCCACCATTACTTCAATTTTCCTGTCCCTTCTTTCCCTCCTCTAGGAAGACCAGTGACATACCTATCAATCTGCCCGAACTTGTCCCAGAGCACCTTGCTGCTGTTCATTTTGTAAATCTTGTTTCTGGCTCATTTTGGATAGTTTCTCCTGCTGTTTTTGGGGTCACTAATTTTTCCTTTTGCAATGCCTAATCTGGTGTTACTGCCATCAACAGTACTTTTTTTTTTAAGATTTTATTTATTTCTAGAGAGAGGGAAGATAAGGAAAGAGGAAGAGAAACATCAGTGTGTGTTGCCTCTCTCATGCGCCACCCACCAGGGATCTGGTGTAAAACCCAGGCATGTGGCCGGACTGGGAATCGAACTGGTGACCCTTTGGTTCACAGGCTGGCACTCAATCCACTGAGCCACACCAGCCAAGGCAAGAGTACTTTTGTTTCACATATAGTTTTTACAAGTTTGATTTGGGTCTTTTTATATCACATATTTACTAGGTCTTGGTATATATGGAATAACTGTTTTGACGTCCCCTGCTGTTAATAACCTGTGTTTATTTGGGTGGATTATTTTCTCACATAGGAAGTGTGTCCTGTCTCTCTGCATGTGTGGTAACCATTCAATTGGATGTTAGACTGAAATTTATCTATTTGGAGTAAACTTAAAATCCGACTAAGTACACTTGAGCTTTGTTCTGGGGTGTAATTCAGTTTCTTAGAAATAGTGTGATCCTTTTGGGTCTTCCCTATGAGATCTGTTAGGTGGGACCAGAGCAGCGCTCACTTTAGGACTGATTACAGGCATACTGCAGAGACAGTGTGACTTCCGTTCCAGGCCACCGCAATAAAGCGAGCCACACAGACTTCAGTTTCCCAGTGTGTATGTTTGCACTATACTATGGTTTATTAAGCATGCAATAGCACTTGTTTAAAAAAATGTACATACCTCAATTAAAAAATACTTTATTGCTAAAAAATGTTAACCATCACCTGGGCTTTCAGCAACTCATCATCTTTTGGTGCCAATAGACTTGCTTGACACAGGGTTGCCGCAAACCATTGATTTGTACGCACACACACAAAACATATATGTATCTTATTTACAAAGCACAATAAAGTGAAGTGCAATAAAATGAGGTAGATCTGTATTCCCCGACCCTGCGGATAAACCCTTCAGTGTGCCCTACTCAACGCCTCATAAATCACTGGGGTTTTCCAGTCTGGCCGGTGGGAACAGGCACTACTTCCACCCCTGTGTCAGCGTTGAGCACTACTATTCCTAATCGTAGGGGTAGTTCTTTCCCCGGCCTCAGGTAGCGTCCTCATACACGCGACTAATGAGTCCCTGAGGGGCCCTTTCTAGCTCTCCCGAGTTCTCTCTCTGTGCAGCTCTCTCCTCCCCGGTGCTCTGTTCTGCGAACTCGGGCCCCTTTGGTCGCCACCTCAGATCGTAGCTTTTAGCTCAGGGGGCAGAGCCCCCCTCTTCCCTAGCTCACTTGGAAAGGCTCTCAAGGCTGTGAATAGCGGGTGACGGTAGGGCTCACCCTGATTTTCCCAGTCTCTCAGGGATTGCTGTCTTTCGCTGTCTCATGCCTAGCATCTTGAAAGTCTTTATTGTGTATATCTTGTCTAGTTTTTGATAGTTTTAGGGGGGGTTTGTGCTTGTGGAGGGTAGGGTGAGGGTCAGGGAATCTGATACCTATCACTACATCTTGAACAGAAGCAGAAGTCTTGAAGTATTTAACTTTATTACACAAATTTCCTAATTTTTCCATTTCCTCTGAACTTAATTCAAGTGATATTTAAAAATTCAACTATATATTAAGACACAATACAATAATTTATTATGAAAAGATAATCTGATTGTAATAAGTTCGTTAGTACATCAATAGAGACATATTTTTTACATGTTTTATAATATACTAACTAACTCAGAAATTTTAGATAATTACCACTCTCTAAATAGTCTACTGCCACTTGTAATTCTATTGACAAGAAAGGGAGGGGCGGACACAGATAATAAACACACCTTTCATTCATGCATTAATATAACTTCATATATGTTGAATACTTAGGTTAATGACTTAATGTGTGACTTTCACTTCACATTACGGAAATAGTAATCAAATACCCACTAGTCAGGCTGATGCCAAGTGGTATAAAAAAATTCTTTGAAGAGTAGCTAAGAGCAGTAGTTCTCAGATTTTTGATGTATCTAAGAATTAACTGCAGAGTTTGTTTAAAGTGCAGATTTTCAGGAAAAAAGGCAGATTTTAATTTAGTAGGCCTGGGAGAGAGTCTAGGAATCTGCAAATTATTGACCTGCTTGTGACTCTGATAAGAGATAAAGAGATTACTATGCGATTAAGCATGCCCTTACTTCTTACTTGAACTGGGTTAAGTGTCTGGTGGGTGAAACAGAGGAAACATTATTAGGAGAATCAAAGTGGAGGCAAGAACAGGCCAAGGTGCTTTGTCCTAGCTTAAGAGGTTCAGATGAGGAAAGCTGTCCAGGATCAAACTAAAAACCTGGGGATCAGCATCTTGAAACCACCTAAGGTTTCAGAATAGGAGGGTAATGACAGAATAGTGATTTTTTAAAGGAATGTCAGCGGATGGGACGAATTGTAAAGCTGGAAAGCCAGGTAGGAGGTTTAGAATGAAGTGCTGAAAATGAGCATCAGGGAGGAGGCATTGGCAATAGAAAACAAAATGTCAGATGCCATATTGGGAAAAATGTTGAACTTGCTTTTAGATACCCAAAAATAGGAAGTTAATATTAAATATATTTCAAAGTATTCATAACAAACACAACAGTAACAACAGCAATAATAACAATGAAATAAAAATAAAGAATAGCAAAGAATAAAAATAAAATAATCTTCGACTGGTTTTTCAGATGTTTGCTTGAATGATTCCTGAAACTCTATGGGGGGCTCAACAGCAGTTGGTGTTGCCTGGAGGGATTATTAAAAGGAGCAGTTAGTATTGTAAGTCAAAACCAACTCATCATCAGTATAATCCAGAAGTAAGCAAGCAGACTCTTCTGTGAGGCAGATGAAGCAGGGCTTGCATTCTGTAGCATAATTTTATTTGTATTTCTTCACTCGCTTTTTTGGATCAATTTTGACCTATTGTCAAAGATTCAAAGATTCACGAAAAAGAGATACAACACCTACTTTCTTTTCCCCAAACCTAAAAATTAGACCTTTAGGTTAAAATGCCACGGGTGTGTCAGAGGGAGGGAATAGTTCTGGTGTAGGGTGGGCAGGAGCAAAACAGTCAGATGAGGCTTCAAGGAAGAGGGAGTTTGAACCGGGCTTGAGGGGACAGGTGGGAGCTGGACATGTGGAAAACAGAGCATATGGAAATAGGAAAGAAAAGGCATTTTACAGAAAAATCTCAGAAGGATGTACCCTGGCTGGGAATCGAACCTGGGACACTTTGGTTCCCAGCCCGCGCTCAATCCACTGAGCTACGCCAGCCAGGAGAAGGAATTTCTTATGCAGCAGAAATGGTCGACAAATTTTCAGCTCATGAAAATGGACAACTTGCTAAATGCTGCCAAAGGAAGGTGATACTTCCATACGTTCTTTTCTTACCTTCTTTTAGTGGGGTTTTGGGAGCAAAATTTTCTTTACTTTCATGAAGAAAAGCCTTCGAAGGATCAAAGTGTTTGATACCCAGAGCTTTATTCAGTTCCCCCTGAAGTTTTCTCTCGTTTTGCTTTATTTTAGAAAGCTGGGAGCGGAGTTTGCACACCTCCTATGTAAAAAAAAGTACAGACAGTAAACAATTACTTAAGCTCACGACAGTGAAAAGTGTAATCAATGTTATGGACAAATTCTGAAGTTGCTAAGATATCAAACCAAATGGCAAAACCCACTACTAGATAGAGGCTTTAAGACTTGGATTACGAAATGACCTGGAACCACGGTGACAAAGGAGAGAACAAGTCACTTAGATCTTCTTGCTGCTCTAGAGGTACACAGGTACGTTTCTGATAAAAGTCCATCTCTAACTTACATGCCAAGATCAGCTTCCAGCAAGAAAGCACTTGGGCTCTGCTGCCCCGCTTCCTAGTGAAACTAAAAGTTGGGAAAAGGCAACCATCTAAAGCTTCCAAAAGGGGTCCTAAGGCAAAACAGCCAAGGAAGAAACATCTACTCAAGCAAATCTACAAAAATGTGGTCCAAAGGCAAGGGTCTGTGGTATGTAACAAGTCTGCTCCCTCCCCTCACAACTCAGGAAGGTGACATCTCCACGCCAGACTGCTGCAGCTGAGAACCCGGGCCTCCCGCTCCCCCCAGCTCCCCATCAGAACACCAGCATTTCTCATCTTATCCTGAGCTACCTGTTGCACCAGAGAGAGAGATGCAGGTGAAAACCACAACGTGGTATTACGTTACATGCACTAGGACAGCTGGCATCAAAAAGTCTGTTGGGAACTGCCCTGCCTGGTTTCAGAAGCTGTAATCCCCCGTGGCTAAGGCTGACTAAAAGACCTTGGGACCATAAGACACTTAGGAGGCAAAGCTTATCTTCCGTGTAGGGGTGTCACCTCTGCCCTCTTTCAGTTCACTTCACCCTGCTTGGCCCTGGGCGGATGACTAGTTAGCCGATGGGTAAGATTCCTCAAAAGAGGGATGACCTAAGACAGACATGGTCATGAAGGGGCCCTAAGGGAGGGACTTGGGGGGCTATAGAAAAATGGGGTGATGGACCCTCGCCCCTCGGCTTTGATATAGCCTGAGTCCTCATTCTGTCGGCAAGAAGTCTCCTAATCTCTTGGCTGCCTTACTTCCCCAGCCTGATTTAAGCCTGAAACAATGCCTTAAGCCTGAAACAATGTCAGAGGTGGGTGCAGCCCTGTGCTGGGAAAGGCAGGTTCCCTAGGGTGATCAGGCCTAAGAAAAATGCATAAGATCCTATGACCTACTTTCCTAATACCCTCAATTGAAATGATAAGGGTCTAAGCAGGAAGTGAGTTTGTTCCCCCAAATTTTATGGCCCTTTAACTACCGGATCCCAACTTAGAATAGCCCTCAGAGTTCTTTGAATGTTATCTATTGTTTAATCATTACTGCCTGACAATGATTGATGAGCTTTATATATACACCCTGTATTCCTGTGCAAACTGAACCCAATAACCGCTTGTCAAGGCAAGGGTGGAGGTGCTCTCCCCTTGAGAAAGTGGCCAGGCTGTCCCTTTTCCTCCCCAGGACTCAGTAGTCTGTGTGAATTTGTCTTATCTCATCCATAACACTGAGGACCCCAGGAGCCGGGATCCGCATCAAAGTTGGGTAATCACAAGTGTTGATGTAAAGAAATTGGAATCCCCATGTGTTGCTGCTGGAATGCAGAACGGTGTAGCTGCTTTGGAAAACAGCCCAACAGTTCCTCAAGGGATTAAACAGTTAACATATGACCCAGCAATTACACTCGTAGATATAACCTGAGAGCAACAAAAACCTAGGTCCACACAAAAACTCAGACATGAGTGTTTGTAGCAGCAATGTGCATAACAGCGCAAAGGTGAAAACAACCCGAATGTCCACCAACTAAGGAACGAATGAATGAAATGTGACACAGCTGCAAAATAGAATATTGTGAAAGAATGGCATGCTGATGCATGCTACACAGGTGAACCCTGAAGACAGGGTGCTGACTGAGAAAAGACGGTTACAAAAGACCACATGTTATTTGGTTCTGAAAAGAAAAATGTCCGGAACAGGGAGATTTATAAGGGCAGAAAGTGGATTAGTGGTGGGAAGAATGGATAAGAAGATAAGGAGATAGATAATAGCTAAAGGGTAAGGGGTATCATTTTGAGGTGACAAAACTGTTCTGAATGCACTTGTTTGTAAATATACTAAAAGCCATCAAGTCATACATTTTCAGGCATGTGAACTATACTTCAATAAAGCTGTTAAAAAAAACCCTTAAATGCTTATTTTTGAATACTGCTTATCTTTACGGGGTAGTATTTATTTGCTTCAAGGATTTTGCTACTTTACAAACAGTAATAGATGTATACAGCTTTATGAATTCTTCCAATCATTCCAGTAATTTTCAATATACCAAGGAAGTAGTTAGAAGACCTGAGAACACTAATACCCATCTGGTCAACATTCTGAAATACATCCTTAATTCTCAGGTGGATTTTCCTCTATAAACTATCACTTTTTTCCGTATACCAAAGTCCTTCATTTTACTTAAGCGTTATAAAAAGAAGGAAAAAAGCCACACCATATTCAACAGGACCAGGTATTATTTTACGAACCGATTTGAGTTGGCTATTTTCATCTTTCAATTTCACAACATGCTTGATTTTTTGCTTTAGGTTCTGATGACCCAACAACTTAGCATACGAGTCTCTGAGCGCGTTCAGCTGTTCCTGAGCGGCACCGTGTTCACTCAGCAAGGCCTGTTTCTCTGCTTCAAATGCATCCAGTTGTAGCTGAAAAAGAGTTTTATATATATATATAAATTTAAAACTGTTAAATCTTACTAGTCTCCATCAACTACACAGAAAACACAGGTAAAAGAAAACTTAAAAATGAACAAAAGCAGATTTTGTTGACATATTGTCAGGTCTCTCCATAAATTCTCTATGAGATTCTTTTTCAAAAACTCTGTATTTTTCCTTTTAAAGGTCAGGAAAAGAAACAAGCAGTTCAGCTAGCCAGCCTAACTTGCACCAACTGGATCACATTATAACTCGTACTCATCATCTGCTTCAGTGCCAAGACTAGCACTTATCCTTTTTCTTTTTAAAGATCAGTGTATTAATGTGAGATATACCGAGAAAGATCACAACACAATAATTATCACACAGTTACACAGACTAATGATCGAAAGAACCTTCTAAGCTATTAACTTTAAGTCTCTTACTGGGAGGTATTTTCATAGCTTATAAAGGCGGTAGTAAAATGTATGCATAATTTAACAAAACTTATCAGCCCTTTTTCATAGGAAGTTGGCACTAAATGCACAGCAAAACGGTCTTCCAGAAAAACCACGTGACTGTCCTGACTGTGGCCAAGAACAGAGTTGAATTGCTAAAACAAACACAAGTAGCAAGTTCAGTCCTAACCCACAAACCTGAAAAGGCTTTGTTTTGTTATACAGTTCTTCATAAAGGAGACGCCACTTATTCATTTCCTCAGTTAACTCTGCCACTGTATTTTCCTTTCCAGCCTGTCTGTAAGGGAAGATTAAAGACCCGGGGTCATAGACAAGAAGAACTGAGGTGCCTGGCTCTCGGGTTCTGAGGCTGGATTACCTTGCTGCTGCTTCTTCCAGCTGCTGCTTAAAGTCTTCCCGTTGCTGCTTCAGTTGGTTCTCCAGATCAGTGATTTTTTGAAAAGAAGAAACTGTGATGTCTTTAATTTCTGCTTCTTTAAGTGCTGATCTGGTCTGAAGATCTAAAAGCATCCTTGGGTTTGAGAGAGGAGAGTCTCTAAACATTTTATGACCACTTTAATAACTTTTCCCGTACTTGTTTTTTAAGCTTAAGGACCTCTTCAATAATTTTATCGTTTTAACTGGGTAAATTCTTTAGATTTTACTTATTTTTAGAGAGAGGGGAAGGGAGGAAAAAAGAGGGAAAGAAACATCAATGTGAGAGAGAAACACTGATCAGTTGCCTCTCCCATGTGCCCTGACCAGGAACCGAACCAGCAACCCAGGCATGTGCCCTGACTGGGGATCGAACAGACAACCTTTTGCTTTGAGGGACAATGTCCTGCCAACTGAGCCACATCAGTCAGGGCGAACTGAGTAAACTCCTAATTTGCCGTTTGAGATCACCCAAAGCACGCCGTGAAACCAACTATAATTCCCTGCAGCACTTAATAGGTGGCTTTCGACAACGTTAAATTGTCTCAGTGGTTGGAGGGCCACAGGGTGGGCGGGCTTGCTTTCTGTGACATACCTTGCATATTCTTGATTCGAGTTCTCAGCTGCCAGTATCTGATGCTGAACATCCTCTGCGCTTTTCTCAGCCTTGGCCACTTTTTCCTTAAGCGATGAGTTCTCCCGCTTAAGATCTTCTATCTCACTAGCTGTTAATGCTTTATAGCTTATTAATAAGGAAAGTAAGTTAAAGGGTTTTTCTCACTACTGTATACATGGCAAATATATAGCTGATGAATTTATACTTCATAAAATTTTAGATAAAACAAAACCTTAGTATCTATGCATTTACACAAGAATTAGTATTCCGAGGTTAGTACTAATGAGCTTATACGGCATGTGCTGTTCATTAAAAAAAAAATCAACTGCCTACTATGTGTAGGAAGTATGCATACAGGGATGAAAAAAAAACTATGAAATATGAAAATTACCCTAAAATCAAAATTCTACAATTCTTGGACCTTCTGTCAGAGTTTATGGTGTTGTAGGGAAGATAGGAAAATGCCTCCCCAGGATTTTGCAAAAAAAAAAAATTTTTTTTTGATAAAAAAAGGAGTAATAATTAAATTCATGGTAAGTGTTATGAAAACAAACAAACAAAAAAACCTACACAGCTCCTTAACCTGATAAGGAGACCCTATATTTTGGTTGGTTATTCAGAAAAGGCCTTTCTGAGGAATTTAGAGCCAAGCTGAGACATGGTGGGAAAAGAAGGTTTAGTGAGGCTGTTCGGGGAAAGCATTTCACAGGGAAAGATGCTCAGAGGCAGGTAGAACATGGCGCTTTAAAAGGGGAGCCTGGAGCGCTCGCTTTGGCTGCAGATACTGCACCTGGAACAATGCAGAGATGACGAGCACGTCCCTTGTGCAAGGATAATACGCAAATTCATGAAGTGTCCCATATTTAAAAAAAAAACAAAAACAACAAAATAAAACAAAAAAGCAAAATGAGAAAAAGGATGAAACTAGGGCCTAATAAATAAGACAAGCAAGAGCAGGAGCCAGACAAGACGGAGGTCACCCCTTACTGCAGCCCCCCATGGGGTTCCCTGAGGGCTCTAAGGAAGTGTGGGTATCACTCTGGAGACGGGAGGAGAAGGGCCTGGGGAAGGTGCAGGAGGGCAACACTGGAAGGCGAACTAAAAGACGATCATCAGTCCAGGTGAGTGAGAAAGAAGGCTTGGACTAAGGTGCTGGCAACAGAAAGATGCGAGATCTCTTTTGAAGGCAGAGTTTTAAACTTCCGGAAGCGGATGTTAGGAGAAAGGAAGAGGGAAGGATCAAAGATGACCCTAAGATGGATGGAATGAGAAGCTCGGAGGATGTCATCGACTGAGACACAGAAGAGTGAGACTACGGGTAGAAAGAGATACAAGGAAGACCAAGAGGAGTTTCAGCTACTGTTAGAGGACAGTGAGGTGTCTACTTGGAGATGTCAAGCAGGCAGCTGGATATATGGGCACAGAGCTGCATGGAGATGTGTGGCTTGAAGAAACATTAAATGGTATCAGCATGCTGACGGTGAGTGGAGTTACAGAATGGCTAAGCACCTCCTACGGCACTGTTTTTTACTGTAGCAAGAAGGGAAATCCCAGTACCCCACTGGGAACAGCACTAAAAATTACATAGTATAAAATTGATGTAATTTACATGTCTGCACTGGCATAAAAATTGTAATTAGGATGTGATCTGTATGTGCATGTACACATGTTATATGTAACACATCGCATGAAGGAGCAGATCACTGGGAAAGAAGGCACTAGTCAATGACTGGGTACCAGGCCATTCATTACCCACATGGAAAAACAAAAATAAATTTGACCCTGTATCACTACACGCACAGAAATCCGTTCTGGGTGAAAAAGTGAAAGTGAAACAAACTTTTCAAAGAAGAATAGGTGACTATCTTTATGTTCTTGGGATAGAAAGTAGGTCTTCAATGAGATGCAAAAGTGTTCATGTAAAAACCTACAAATTAACCGCATTAAAATCAAAGGGAAATTACTGTATATACTAAGACTACCATGTAACACTAAATGCCCATGCATGGCCGGTCACTGTGGAATTTAAAGCGATACCAATAACTTTATTAGTGTGACTTTGTTGTTGACAGCCCTCCCTGGATAAACACCCTCCCTGCTCTCATGTGGTTAAGAGTGCGGGCTCCCAACACAAGTACCTTTCGAACTGAGCGGTGACATCTCCGAGGCCTTGCACCGCACTGTCACACCTTTCCTGCAAAAGCAGGGCGGCCTGAGCGTGAGCAGCATCACTTTTCTCGAGTTCAGCTTCTTTCCTAAGAAGAAGAGACAATTACAAGACCAACTGCTAACTACCAATCATTGCCCTAAGACAGAGATTAGTATTTACCTTTGACACTGGGGACATCTATATTAGCTACTGGAGAGCTTAGACCTGAATTCATGGCCTACTTACCATAGCGTGTATATTATGTGGGCTTCATCTCGCCTTTCCTGTTCTAATTTTACTTTTGTTTTCATCCTCACTTACTTATTTCTAAATTTATCTTTTCATATCACATGTATTGATATAGTTAGTTTAAACATTTTTTTGGAAAAAAGTAGGATAAAAAGACTCAAATACAACTGTTAACAGCAAAAGCCCAGACTGAAGAATGTGAAGAATTACTAATTAAAAAGCATTTGGGATGAATAAAATTTAATTGTCTGCACATAGACATTTAAGAAACACTAAGTACAGTTAGGGACACTTTGTTTTAAAAGTTCTTTTGAAATGAGTCATAGGGTTATGTAGATTTATTTTCATTATATCAATAACCCACAAAAAATTGTTGTTCAAAGATTCAACAACTTATGTAGTGGACTATTTTGCATAGATACATTTCCATTTTTGTGTATATGTACATCATTTTATTTACATAGTGTAGGTTGTATCTTTAATTACCTTTTTTTGAGGGAGCACAAACACTTCAGAAATAACAATCAAAAAGTAAAATGGGAAAAAACAACCACAACGGGAGAACATTAAAAATTAAGAAATGTATCATTACAAGTAGAAAGACTAAGATATGCTTTATTTTTACTCCACTTCCATACTGCTTTCATCACGTTATATGTCTTCCGCAATATCTACTTAAATTAAAATATCTGGTTTGATTATTGAGTTCACATTGTGAATAATTTTATTATTTGAATCCTTGCGTTTTCATCACTGAAAAATTTTCCAGCAAGGACCGTGAACTAGACGTGAGCCTACGTGTCATGTGTCTCAGAACTGTGAGCATCTCTTGTGGGATACTATTTTTATTATTTCCTTTTCTGTTTCCTGGCAGTGATTAGTGATTATTTTTTTAAAAATAAAACAACACGTTTTTATACATGTCTGCTTTGGTGGGGAGAGTATCAGAATGTAATCAGGGGGATTGTTTTGTACTTTGTAAAAATCTGAAGTCATATGTAAGTACAAGGTCCTGTTAATACAAACCCCTTCAGCTTTTC
This sequence comes from Phyllostomus discolor, assembly GCF_004126475.2. Lineage (NCBI taxonomy): Eukaryota > Metazoa > Chordata > Mammalia > Chiroptera > Phyllostomidae > Phyllostomus > Phyllostomus discolor. Next base: position 29,775,238 of record NC_040915.2, on the reverse strand, counting down.
TTCTAGAAGCACCAGCTCTTCGGCTCTGGCTTTTGCTTCTTCTTCCAGTTGTCTGACCAGCTGTTCGGCTTGTCCCTCCTTTTGCTGTAGTTTATCCAGCTCATCCAGAGCTTGCTTTAATTCTTCCTCAAAGAGATTCCTTTCTTTCATTATTTCTTCTTGGAAAGAACAAAGCTTCTGCTGAAGACTAGAAGATAATTCCTTCATCCAATAGAAAACCGCCAAAATTATTTGAAAGGTTTAAATAATTTAATAATTTGCGAGGTTTTAGTAAGGACAGAAAAATGTTCAGATAATGATGTAAGAATACCAAATTCAACATCCTCAAGGAAATTTGAAAAAATATGAAGATACCATATTTACTTTGTTAGGGATTATATTCTATAACTTGTCAACATTGTGATAAATGGTATTTTAGTCTTTGTTTCTATGTAACAGATATACACAAACACACTTTTTGTAAAACTAAAAGCATGCTCTACAACTGGTTTTATTATATTTTTTGGTCATATATAAGAAGGACTATTCAATGATAGTATAAAAATATTTAAAGTTACATGTATACCAATAAAAAGATAAATATAAGTAAATCACCACTGTAAAAAATTCTGACACTATAAAGAGAAAATTGCCTTTGACTCTTTTCCACCTCAATCTTAGCTTCCCCATTCCAGAGATAACCACTTTAGTAAATATATATATGCCTAATGGTCTTTCCTATGTATTTACCTACATACATTTAAAAATGTAAATGACATATATCGTGTATGAAAAGGTCAAAAAACCATAAAAATGATTGTTGAGGTATTTGCAAGTTGGTATAGATAGATCTACTTAATTCTTTTTGTTGCAGCCTCCCCAACAATATGTATATACACATCATATTGCCCAATTCTCACCAAGGGATTTTTAGCAAATGTTTAAATTTGTATCAATCACATAAGTGGAAAAAAAAGGACTTTTATCCTTTCAATTACACTAAGGCAGAACTGTTATGGGCTCTCTGAATTTCTACTTCTGCCATTTTTTTTCCTAGCGGACAATCTTTTTTTCTCATTGATATGAAAAATAGTTTTTATGTAACCTGGATTTTAAAAATGGCCAGTTTTGTTTCTTGTGTGATTAGATGCTTTTTTTACAGCTCAACCATAAATGTCTATGTAGTAATCTAACACAAGAATGTGCTGAGAAGATTTTTAAAGAATTTCCTTATTTTGCTTCATCTGGGTGCTTGTAATTTTTTTGCATTATCTAGAACACTGTGGTGAACACCTTTGTAGTTAAATATGCAGCGTAACCATGATGATTTCTTCAGGATAAAACTCTAAAAGTATAATTGGTGGATCGAATCTGACCACAGGGGAATGCACAATACGAAATAAGCACCAGTTTGACTTTATACTGCAGTAAACTACCTTCTCTTGTTGCAGAAGGGCATCAATTTCCAACTCTCTTTGCTGTAGCTTTTCATGTTCTTGTTTTTCAAGAATTAACTTCTCTTCTAAGTTTTGCATTTCAGACTTCAGATTTTCATCCTCTTCTCTGTCCCTGTTAATGAGGTCTTCTAGAAAAGGGAAATGTTAACAATTCTGTAAACAGACACTAATAGTAACTTTGAACACTGCAGATTCCGATAATATTTCATTATACATACACGGCATATTAAGAGATCAAGTATTTTCAAACGGGGAAAACAGAACCCCCATAAGTTTATCCCATTGCTCTATATGTTATATAATAAACCCCTCAAACCTAGTTTTATTTATCTACCAATTTTAATACCCACAAGTAGAGAAGTCAAATACTGCATAATTGTATATGTTTACATCAAGACAAGCAACATGTCAAAATACAGATTATAATAGACTAAAATTCTCATATGTAGAACAGGATTTTTTGTTGTTGTTTATACAATTATTTTTAAAAGTTGTTTATTTAAGGACTTTATGTTGTTTAAACATAGCAGTGCTTTTCTTAAATATTGTCCGTAATACCCAACTGCAGAAGGTAATACCGTAAACACTGGAATACCTTTTTCTTTCTCAAGTAGTTGACATTTAGCATCCAGGTCTTCTACTTGTTTGGACAAGATGACAATGTTTTCCTCAAGAGACTGCTTAAGACTTAAAACTTCATGATTCTTCTCTTTCAAATTTTCTTCTAGCTGGGCAATGTCTAGCTTGTATTTTTCCACTTGGTCTGAGGCACAACTGCGTTAAAACAAATCATTTTGAAGAGCACATCTATTTAAGCGTATGGAAAATTAAACGAAAAGAGATGAAAATGATATATTCACTGTACTTCAACAAAATGAGGACCAATTTAAAACTACTATTGATATTACCTTATTTCTTCAATGTATTCTAAGAGTTTTTCCGTATCAGATTTTTCGTCAAGCGTTTCTTTCTGTATTGAAACACTGAGAAAAAGGTGCATACATTACTACGTACAATTTTCACACATGATGCTTACTTTGTTCCAGATACTGTTATATCAGGCAGGCTGATTCTTCAGTTGAAACTCTGAACTATTCATTTATGTGACATCTCAGGTTGACATTTTAATGTATGCAAATGGGAGACATTTTTTAAGTGAGAGAGCTTTTAAATATATTCTGATAAGAGGGCTGTGATGAGGAGAGTCACCATCTGCAACACTCCAGCTTTTCTGTAGCTTTCCCCACCCACCCCCTCATACAAAAGAGCATATTGTATGCCAGAAAGCCTCTGTTCCAGGCTGCCTAATGTGCAATTACTTATGTGTTAACCCTTCTTCAATCACCTCAATTTAAGAAATGGGCAAAAGACTTAACTAGGCACCTTACAAAAGGATATATACAGTCAATAAAAATATAATTGACTTTAATAGCAACAAATTAAAATCATGAGATACAGCTACTAGAAGGGCTTAAATCACACTGACGACACCCAAGGGTAGTGAGGATGTGGAACCAGAGGATCGACTGTACGTTGCTAAGTGGGCATGTAAAATGGTTCATCTACTTTGAGTTTCTGAAAGTGTCATATGCAGACTACACTGTGACCCAGAAACTATACTCCTACATATTTACTCAAGAAAAATAAACACATATTGATCAGTATCAGAATAGTAAATAAATGGAGCTTTATTCATATATGGAATCCCATGCAGAAATTAAAAGGAGCAAATTATAACACACACACGCATGCTATGGTAAATGCTCCCCCAGGCCCAGCTACTTTATGATGCTGAGATCAGAACGTGATTGCGGGGTGGGGGGGCCTGCATGGGGAGGAGCAGGGACAGGCACCAACGAGCTTTTGAGGGAATGGCAATGTTCTCCATCGTATTCAGGTGGTGGTGGTTTGGGTACAAACCGCTGTCAAAAGTCATCAGAGTGACTATTTGTGATCTGTGCGTCTTATTGCGTGTCAATTATAGGTCAGCAGTAAAAACAGGGCTAGGATTATGCATTAATCACGGCCTCCTACACCAGTGCTTCTCAATTTGGGTCAATTTTACCACAAGATTACACTATTTGAAAGATTATGAGGCCTTTCCTCATCACCGATACAGAAGACATACAAAAATAGTAATAGTCATATGTCTTTTCAGGCTAAAATATTTAGGAATGAATAGGTCTCAACTATCACGTGGGAGAAGAAATAAGGCGATTAGAGGAAGGCAATGGGGTAAATACTGTGGGAAGGTTAACGTCTCAGAAAACAGCAGCAGGTGAGAGCGGTGAGCCCTGAACTGGTTACTCAATATTTCCTCTTTCCTTGAGGCACTCACAGTTTTCCCTCGAGCTGTGCTCCTTTCCCCTGAGACTCCTCGAGACTCTTCTGGGTGACCTGCAGTTTCACCTCCATGCCTTGTTGCTTAGCCACCATACTCTACAGGACAGAAATATGTTGCAGGAAGTAAGAAATCGTTCAGATCCGAAGGACCGGACACAGCACATTTAGCAAAGGTATCACTCACCCTCATCTTAGTTTCTCTTCTGTTTCTAAATTTCATCAACTCAAGGCTTAGAACCCTCAGATTCTTCTGGTTACCATCTTCAGAAAACTAAGTATGACAAACATGTACAAGATTGAGAAATATTCTCTGCTAAGTCATATATCCAATCACATAAATATCGATTATCCTAGCAATTATTGGGGCTGTTACATGCCTGTAATATACTCTGACAGAGCAAACCGCCTCTGCCCAGTACCAGGGTTACTGTTTTACACTGCTATTGTCCTCGCCCATCCTGTTCCTTCATGCGACTTTCTGGTTTATTTTAGTAGCCTAGGTGGCCACTTACCTCTGTCTGCTCGAATGTGCATTGCAAGGCTCTCAAACAAAGTTTTGGAGAGGATTTTGTAAAGGGCGTTTGCTTAACAAAATGCATCTGAATTGCCCAGTCTACTTTGAAATATGTGAGGACTAGAGGGTCCATCCCAGGTCAACTAAATCAGATCTTCTTGCAGGGGGCTCAGGAATCTGTTCCCTTCCCCTCCGTTCTTTCTTACACACCCTCACTCCATCTGTAAACTAAGTGCCTGGCACAGTATGGGCCCCGAATAATGTCTCTTAAACTGAACAGTGATTCACGGCATCCTTCTACTTCTATAATAAGCAAAATGACCACGTTACGTACTAATAGTATGTTAACATTGAACATACTTTATGTATTAAATACACTTATTCTTTTTGCATTTTATGTATTCCCAAAAGAATTTGAGGTGAAAGCCTGCTATTATAATGCTACTTATTTCGAAGAAAGGTCTTTAAAGTGACTTCTAGATGTATATTCTGCAACTTTGAATAATGTCCTTATTTACCAGAGTTACTTTGAAAGAAGGTGAGAAGAAGTCAGATATTAAAAATTAACTTGGTTCTAACTTCTTGTGTGTCAGGTACAATAAAAAAAGATACAATAATAATTCCTACTGGAAATAGCATAATATTTAAGGTACATTTAGTAAAGGAAAAAAAAGTCAAAACTAGAGTCTAAAATTCCTAAACAACTAGTATGTGGGAAAGAAACACGTTTATTATTTAGTCAGTTGTAAATACTGTCACGTGGTTCAAATACCTTAGACTTTAGCAGCTCATTTGTCCTGGTTAGTTCGGTAAGCTGCTTCTCCAGGGAAGCGTTACCTGCAGAGAGAGAGGTTTTCTCCCTGACCACGGCACTTAGCTTTGCTTCCAGCTTCTCCAGCTCGGCCTCCAGATCCTGGAGCCGCTTGTCCTGAGCACCACGTTCCTGCACGAGGATGCGGATCTGGGAGGAGACAAGGTGACCAGGGAATGAGTCACTGACACGATGACAGTGTAAATGGCTACTACTGATAATTGCACTAAAGTTCCAGGAAAACTTCTGATGGTGACAGGACGCACGTAGATATTCTAATTTCACTGGCTGTTTGAACAATCGTAACTTACTTTATGATGCAGCTAAAAAAATCTGTAAGCATTTCAAGAACACAGGATTTTAATCGCCATAAACCTCCCAGTGTAACTCAACTCTTTATTCATCTTTCAGATCTTTGAGAGCTCTTCCTTTCCCCAACATAAGGTTCTCTATGATTATATTATTGGTTTATAACTGGTGTTTATAGCTTAGTAGAAAAAAAGACACTGAAATAATCTACATCACACTTTTGCAGCTAAAGAAGTTTAAGCCCCACAATGGCCTGTCAACTCAAATGCCTGCATGACCAAGCAGATAACATAACAAGCAAAGAGAGCCAGGTGGGGACTGAGGAGCAAATGGGGGTTTACAGGGGCAGCCCCGCACAGCCCTGCGGATCGTTACCCAGGAGGGGAAAGTAGGAACTCAGCTGTCAGATCTGATTTTGCAACAGAAGTCAGAAATCTGAATTTGCTTTTGCACAGAACTTTTTTTAAAGACTTCATTTATTTATTAATTTATAGCGAGAGGGGAAGAGAGGGAGAGAGGGAGAGAAACATCGATGTGAGGTTGTCTGTCATGCACCCCCTACTGGGGACCTGGCAGGCAGCCCAGGCATGTACCTAGATTGCGGATTCAACCAGGGACCTTTTGGTTCGCCAGCCTGCGCTCACTCCACTGAGCCACACCGGCCAGGGCTGCACAAAACGTTAAATACTGATAATTAATTCAAGTTAAAAAAACAACAAATACTTTGGGGCTTAAGTAAAATAGAGCTCTATTTGCCAAAAATCTGAAAGATTAACTGATGCAAATGCACAAATGCAAAAAAGTTCTAATCCTGGCACTGCCACTTACCTGCTAGCTGAGATTCACCAATTCCCCCCATTAATCTCTTGCATGTATCTTCAGTAAAATGATAGCCAATATTATTAAAATAAATACAAAAGGATCAGAGCAACCAGGACAGAGATTTGCAAATTACATTGGCATATTCTTCGTCCTGAGCCAATGTTCAACCACAACCAATGGAAAGTTTGAATACACCAAAAGAGTATGTCCTCTGGAAAGTGGAATACAGTGTCCCAGCCAAGGAATGATTTCCCTGTGGGCACTTGTTTGATGGTATATTTGCCACCCAGTGCGACTCCTGATGCTGCAGCGGAAGCCCTACCTCCTCCTTCTCTGTGTAACTCTCTTTCCATTAAAGAGCACATTTAGTTTTCAATAAGTCGAAAGCATTGCTTACCTCTTTTTCCAGCATCTTCAAGTCTTTATCATTCTTTTGAGATTCCTTCTATTTAAAAGTCAAAAAACAGCGATAATCAAATTTAAGTGTCACAAACATTGTAGCCAAATTTGATTTTTAGTTATCAGAAAAGATGAAGGATTCCCAACAGTTCATTTCTGTGTTAAACATTTCCTTGACTCTATGAAAGATTTTTTAGGTGACTTATCTGGTTAATGAAGGTCAAGTTTCTTTAGATCTAAAAATATTTCAGGCTTGAAAGTTTCCACCCCAATAGATTAGGTTTTCCTTCTAGCAAGTCCAGTGAAAAGAACAGGTAGAGCTTTATGAATAAAACTGACTGTTTCGAATGTTAAACAGCAATGCATTTTGATTACTTAATTAACTCTCTATCTCAGAAAGAAAAGGACCTCACAAAGAGAAATCAACTTAAACTTAAATACAAAGAAAAATGCAAAGAAATCGAGACAAACTGAAAGAGAACCAGCTCCTATTCTAACCTACTCATTGTCTTTATATCTAACAGCCTTTTTGAGACAATGACCCAAAACAGAATATCTTTGCCATCTAAAATGGAAGAAAATGCATAAACATCTTAAATGAAATGTGTTTTATATGTTTCTAAGTTGGGGGCAGGGAGGAGGCACGCCAGCTTCATGTTTATTAATTGACATTAATATTAACTGATGGCATTTTTTATTAAGAAAGGACTATTATTTTGGGGTTTTCCACAAACTTGAAACTTGTTTATTTTTTTGTTTTTTTAAGAGAGATTTTGAATTCTATAATTAATTAAAAATTTCAGAACGATTTCTCCAAGAACGTCTGTATCAGTGCTGTACCACAGAAATATAATGCAAGCCACATATTCATTTTCAAATTTTCTAGTAGCCATATTTAAAAAGTAAAATTTCTAATAATATATTTTACTTATCCCAAAATATCAAAAATATTATTTCGACAGGTCATTATATAAAGTTATTAGTGAGACCTTTTTTGTTGTTGTTGTTCCAGGTCTTCAAAATTCGCTGTGTATTTTCCACTTATAGCACATGTCAATCCAGGTTCTAAATTTTATCAGAAATATCTCTTTGTGTTGAGATTTCATAAAACAGATGAGAAAGTAGATTTGCATGCCTGAGCTGTCCTGAACACATTTCAGAATATTCCAACGACAGTTTTTAAATATAGGCATGTTCATTAAAACTAAATAAATACAAGTCTAAGCTCAACCTACGGCTTCAGTTTCTCAACTTTGAATCTTTTTTCACATTAAAATATCAATTTGTGGATCTCTTTAAGAAAGTACAACTTGCTTTTATGAATGAATGGAAACAGTAATAGTAGGCTCTTGCACAAGCAATAACATGAAGCTAATAAGAATTTAATCTCCCACCACTCCTTGGCAGTTTCTGAATAGTAAACATCTTTTAGGCATTAGACTGTTTTTTGTTTTTCTTTTCTACTACTTACCTTCTCCCAAAACAAAAACAAAACAACTCAAATGATGGTTAACTAATAAATCAAAGCATCGCATAATTTTTAAAAGCTTACTAGGTATTATAAAATGTATCTAGATATAAAAATGACTAAGTGGAGACCATTTTGTAATTCTGAATTAGGGGCACATTTAAGTACAATATATTTAATAATGGTGTAGGTAGAAGTGTGAAGCTCACTAGATTCCTAAAGATAGTGTTTCATTGATTTACAGGTTTACTTATAACTGATAGGTGTTATTATTAACTTAACCCATTCTAGTCAAATATAATACCTTTCAGGAATAATTTCAATGACATAGTTAATAAACCAGATAGAGCATAAGAGCTCCTCACCTTTAATCCCAAAGTCTTAACTTTTCTTGCTGAAGTAGGCAAGGTAGTATCCTTGTCAACAGCAAAATTCTGTTGAGATTCTGCAACAATTGAACCACAGACAAAACACAATTTCAAAATTTCTTATTGTAACTATTAGTCAATCAATATAATGTTATTCTTTTCTGGACTTTACAATTCCAAATAATTAGTTGCACAATATTTTTCACACATCTAACATTTTTCCAGTTTTCCTAATGTTCTCTGACAAAAGGCTAAGATAATTACATGAAAAGGTAGACTACATATCTGTGTCTTGCTTCATTTTCCTGGTTATTCAACAGTGCTATGATAAAAGCATTATTCTGTACTCGACCCTTTTGTAAATCCATCAAATAAGAAAATTTAAATATAGACGTAGTTTCACACTTTTAGAAATACTATAAAATCAATAAATGTATTACCGTTGTTCATAACTTTAAAATTTAGGAGATCATATAACCATTGTTTTATTTTGGGATGCATTACCTTTTTGTTTTTTAAATCGTTGTGATTTCTGAAAGGACACTGGCCCTTTCAACACCTCCGAAGTTTTCACGTCATAAGCACCTGGAGATGGTGCACAACCTGGAGGAAATGTAAAACATTAATGTCTCATCTGATGGTACTTACAATGCCAAAGTAAAGTCAGTAATGTAAATGCCATTAATAAATGCCTTGTTTTTTCAAATGTAAAAATAGCATCCATTTGATATGAGGAACAATATCATTATCTTCCCAAAGGCCCTTTATTTCGATTGGGTCAAAGAACATGGGCAACTGGGCAAAACAGCAAAGACAGTCTTGGGATGAATATCCTGTGAGAACAAGCGACAGGGCTTTCTTAATAAGCCTTGACTGTAAGAAATAACATGCTTGGAATCTACTCAGGGTCACTGAGGTCAACCACCATCAGATTCTAGAAATGAAGCGACTCAAAGTGTTTAGCCCTCAAGATTTAGCCTGGAAAATGTATAGTGATGATCCATCCCTGGTTAATTCCAATATATCAGAAAATTTATAAAGTCATAGACTGTATCTATACCCCAGAAATTTATATTGTATAACCTCAGGTGAATAACTGGAGTCCCAAACTGAAGGCATGTCAGAGTGCTTATACATGGCAAAGGTAAGATCTGGCTCTCAGAACTGACAGTAATAAAAATATCATTGGCATAAAGTTTTAGCTGACCGGGAGTCAATAGTTATACTATTCTCTGAAAAGCTATTTACTTCAGTCCAGACTATCATGCAAATAGAAAGGAACAACAAGGAGTTTGACCATTCCAAGGCAACCCCGAGTGTCCCCTGGTGTTTTTCAAATAGCATGATAGAGGCTCATTATTATAACTTGACTAGCATTTTAAAAAATATTTTATTTATTTATTTTTAGAGATGGTAAGGGAGGGAGAAAGAGAAGGAGAGAAACATCAATGTGTGGTTGCCTCTCATGAGGCCCCCACTGGGGACCTGGCCCGCAACTCAGGCATGTGCCCTGACTGGGAATCGAACCTGCGATGCTTTGGTTTGCAGCCCGAGCTCAATCCACTGAGCTACATCAGCCAGGGCTGACTAGCATTTTTTAAAACAGTTGAAACAACAGAAAATATCAGTGTGCTCACATGTGGCAAATGTAAGCACAGTTTTGTGTAGAAATATAAAAATATATCCCACACAGAAATATATAATTTATTTCTCACCCTGGGACAAAATAAAAAAGTATTAAAAGTCAATTGCTTTCAATTCTAAAGGCCATAAAAACATCAAGGACAGAATTAAGTTTCCTCTACCTGGAACAATGATCATGTATATATACTGACATAAAGATTCCAATCCCAGGAGCTTTCCAATCTAAATGTAGTCAATAAGGGGTAGAGGCAGTGAGTTTCCAATCAGGAGAGAGTATTAAAATGAAGTGTAGGATTCACTGGGATATCCAAGGTAAAGGCAGACTTAGCAAAAAGCATCAACCTTAGCTACCTCGTGTTTCTCACACTCCACACCTGCTAACGCCATGGAGTTAACAATAGGGTGAGAGCAGTTTCCCTAAAATCAGATTAAAGGTGGCACATCTTAGAGCATCTGTTTTACTCACTTGGGATAGGGGTGGGAACTTTAGTGGGGAACACATATTTTAAAGCAAACAGGGGACTCCAAAGGAAACTGCCACCACTATTGTAGACAATGCCCATTGGGGGAAAGTAGGGATGAAGTGATGGTTATCTTTTCTTTGTTTTTAGGGACCCTTTTGTGAAAAAGTGTGGGAAGCACTGTTCTAGACTTGGCAGAGCAGCCAGGAAAAAAGTGATGCTGAATTCTAGTGTTCTAGTTCATCGCTGGGTGCACACTCTTAAAAGGGAGTCAGGGCCAGTAAAAGAAGGGATGGTGGAAGGTAACTAAGCAGAACCACGCAAGCTGAGAACTATTAAAACCATATTTAGGCCCGGTTCCATGCACTAGTTTTGCCAGTTTGGTCCTGTAACACTAAGGAAATCTAAGTCTCGGTCTTGTTATCAGTAAAATAATGAATAATATTTAGGGTTACCTCTCCAGCATGTTGGGAAATGAAAACACAACTAATAATCTATGTGATGATGTAGCAGGCTGCTTGGGGCACCGCCAATACTAGCTGCCATCGCTTCATTGATAGTGATTTCGATACTGCCATAATTTTACAACCACAAGCTGACTTTACCAACCTTCTTTCTTTTGTGCCTAAATGTAATATCTAAAAGGAAATCCACAAGTTCAGGCAAAAAGCATGGTCAAGGGTTTCTTCGTTTTTTTTCTTTTTTTACCAGTAAGGCCTTTCGCACTTGACCACTGACTAGTTACCAGCGCTTCCTCACCCACGTTCCTGCCCTCTGCTTCAGTGTCTACCCAGCACTGTTATGGGCTGCATTCTCCAACTGAATGGAAGCTGCATGGAGCAGGGACTTTGCTTCGGTCACTGCTGTATCCTTATCATCCTAAATAGTAATTGGCATGTAATGAATGCATAGCATGTGTTTCAAAAACAAAATATCAATTGAACGAGCCCCGTGCCAGCCCTAAAACCGCCTATTTCGCTCTCATAGAATCAAAAGGGGCAAGGAGCGTGACAGCGACTCCCGTCCCTCAGTTCCTTCCCCCGTACGCACCAGAAGGGTCATTGAATCGTTTCAGGGGCGCCTTAGGAAACGACATGCTGACGACCAGCTCCACAAACCGAAGGGTACCAGCGCTCCTCGGCAACTTCCTAGTGCAGCTTTTGGAATTTACTGACTTCAAATTCAAATCTCCCAGCTCATTCCCCGCCCACCTAGACATTAACCAATTGAAAAACCAAAACCCTGGATACACCAATCCAGGAAGGGAACATCCAAGAGCATGCGCATTAAGCTCTCCCCGCGTCCAATTAGGTGGCTTGTGAGTTCAGGGGGGACGCACCCAGTCATTCCTGGCGTTACTCAATTGTACCCTTCGCCCTAGTAGCATTTGCGCAAGCGCACTTCAAATCTGAGAATTTTGGAAGCCGGCTTGTGGCGTCATTCCGGTGGAGATGCAGTGAGTTCCATCCTTATTGGTTCCAACCCTCTCCCACCCTTCCTTGGATGTCAACTTCTCTGGATGTCAGTTATTTCGAATTGGGTTCTGACAGTGTCCTAAACAGCCACTGAGAGGGGAAATCAAATACGCTGAGACCTCAGCTGACATTCCCGCGCATGAGTGGTGACCCTAGCGGAGTGGCCGGGGCGGGGCCTACGCGTGGACAGTCAGCGCACGCGCGCATCCCGCTTAGTGCAGCTGTCGCCCGGAGGCACCTGGAGTATGTCGGCCCCGTTCGAGGAGCGCAGTGGGGTGGTTCCCTGCGGGACGCCGTGGGGCCAGTGGTACCAGACTTTGGAGGAGGTGTTCATTGAAATTCAGGTGCCGCCAGGCACTCGCGCCCAGGATATCCGGTGTGATCTGCAGAGCCGGCATGTGGCGCTGGCAGTGGGTGGCCGCGAGATCCTCAAGGTAGCGGCAGGTTGGGTCTTGCGCCTTCCCCAAATTCCCGAGTCCTACGGTTTCCGTAGGAAGACTGTTGGAAGGCCGTTGGGTTTTTCTGGCTGGCGGAGAGAGCGATAAAATTGGCCTGATTTTGGTCTGGTCCGATCCCCCATCTCCAGGGCCAGTCCTGAGTTGACGTGGAAACTTGGGGAGCCCATTTTTCCGACAATTTTGCTAAACCAAATGAAGCTGCTTCTGTTGTGCCTTAGCGGGTCTTCAGCTGAGAACCCTGTAACTAGATCGTTAAAGAAACACGCATTTATATCCCATACACACTGCTCCAGGCACCGCCCTAAGTGCTGGGGGAACAGCGTCGAACGAGACTAACAGGGATCCAGAACCCGAGTTACGGCAAGCAGGAAGGCACAAAAATCCTGAAATAATAGGCAATTACAGGGAAGCAAAGAAGAAAGTCAAGGGTAAGGATAACGGGATGAGGACTCAGGGGTGATGTCAGGTGATTTTTCGATGTACACCTAATATCGAATACCGACAGTATTGATGCCAGGTAATTTTTTCTCATCGAAAAATTAGAAAAATTCTGCATGTTTCTGGAGTGGTTAAGCAGATGGTCAAGAGGTGTGTGAAGGGAATAATACCCCGTTTATTCTCACCAGCGCCCTTTGGGTGTGGGGTCCACCTTTGCCTTGTTAAGCTTTATAGTTAAACTCAATTAAGTCGAAATTAGATTCCTTTCTCTGATTACATGCCCAAGATTTTTGATGGCATGGTGAAAATTGTTTGGTAGGTTACCTGGTTCTGCCGTTAGTTTTTGTAATCTTGGGCAGGAAATTTTTCAGTGACTCCAAAAAAACGTCCATCCAAAAAGTTCGGTAATTACAGGACCATTTTTATAGGACCAGTTTGAGCATAACATAGTATCCATGTGAATAAAGAGCTGGGAGTAGTTTGTGATCTGTTATAAGCACACAGCACAAGTTAGCTCTTAGTATTTTCTATAGAAGTGCTTTGAGTGCCTTTGAGAAGAGGAAGGTTCATGTGAAAGACATTAACTTATATCACATGGATCCAAATAACCTTTCTGAATATTTGTGTAGTTGATAACTTCTAGAACACTGGTCTAAGGTCACAGTTCAAATTTACCTTAGTAATTCCAATAACTTGGGAATTGAGCGATAATTCTTAGCTCTAGGATATTAGATGTACATTTATGCCAGTAGGATTTTTTTCACAAGTATTGACATGAGGAAAAAAATGTATCCTTTTTTAACATGATATTTTCTAAAACAAATTTGGCAAGCAGCACATCAAAACAGGTTTCAGCAGATGCATTCAGTTCAATTTACATGTTGCTTCTTAAAACGGGTTTCTAAAAAAAAAGGAACTAATTGGATGTCATCTATAGTATGTGCTAAAATAATTTTTAATGCTAAGTTGCCCAGCAAAGAGATTGAGCCAGTTTTTAAAGTTTGTTTTATTTTATTTTATTGTTTATTTTTTAAAGATTTTATTTATTTATTTTTAGAGAGGGAAGGTGGGGGGAGAGAGAGAGAGAGAGACATCAGTGTGCGGTTGCTGGGGGTCACGGCCTGCAACCCAGGCATGTACCCTGACTAGGAATCGAACCTGCAACACTTTGGTTCGTAGCCCATGCTCAATCCACTGAGCTATGCCAGCCAGGGCTTAAAGTTTATTTTAAAAGACATTTCTTATTAATTTCATCAGGAGAGCTCCTGTAATTTATCTTAATTGATAAAACATTTCAGATACAAATTTCATATTTGGCTAATCAGTGATCGGTAGTATTTCTTCATCTTAAAGAGCTTAAGGAGCCCTGATCTTTCTTCAGAGAACCCTGTATTCTCTGTCAAAGTAGATACTCCAAGCAGTGTAAACTAGGTTCCCTTTCACTTGCTAGCAGGAAACTTAGGGTTGAGCACTTACCCATGGGTTGAAATGGTATAAAACTTTATCTCTGTGTTCTGTCCAAATTAGACAATTATATGTGGATTAGATAGGAAATTAGGTAAGTCTTAGATCATGAAGGCTTTATGAATTTAATGAAGTTTCTATATTTTTAGTACCTTATATGTTTATTTTTCAGGGCAAGCTCTTTGATTCTACAATAGCTGATGAGGGAACATGGACTTTGGGTAAGGGTAATCTATTACAAGTCTTAGAGTCTTTAAAAATTAATTTTGTCTTGGAACTTAGTGTGTTTTCACTGTTTTAAGTGTTTTGTCTGCAGCTTTGGAAGATACAATAATAGAAATGTGTTAACAATTGTATGGCAAGATTACCTGATGGTTTCTGAAAATATATAATTTAATAAATGAACTCCAATTTCTTTGTGATTTTTGTTTGTTTAGAGGATAGAAAGATGGTTCGTATTGTTCTTACAAAGACAAAGAGAGATGCAGCAAATTGTTGGACTTCTCTTCTAGAATCTGAATATGCAGCTGATCCTTGGGTGCAAGACCAAATGCAAAGAAAGCTTACATTAGAGAGATTCCAGAAAGAAGTAAGTCAGATAACTATATGATATGTGTCATTCAACATCTTAAAAACATAGAAATATTTTTTGAAACTAGAACTCATGAGATTATAAAAATTATAAAAGTTCTGTAGAGGAATTAACAAAAATAAATGATTGGAAAAATGACTGGCCTTTTTAGATATGGATTTGATTTTTTAACAGATTTTCTTGAGAATATTATGATTTCTAAGTTTAAATTCATTTAATGTAATCAGTAATGTATGAATAAAGTCATAAAAACTCAATCAGTATAGACTTATATAGTGTAAAAAAATGAAAGGGTCCTTCACCATCATCTCTTCATTCCACACCCCTGTCTAAATCTCATTATATTGGCTTGTTTTGTTTTTAACATGAATGGAGAATCACACTGTGTATATTGGTCATGTTTCTTTTCTAATACTATGTTTTGGGTTTCTTTCCTTATTAGTACACATAGATAAAGCTTATTTCTTTACTGCTTCAGGGTGTTTTCTAGTCTGAATGTATTGTAATATGTAGGTACTCCTGTTTGATAAGATTTAGATTTCCCCATTTCTGCCTGCTATTTCAAACAAATTTTGTGCTTTCATATCTGTGAAACTCTTCAAATATTCCTTTAAGATATCTAGGAGAAGAATTACTACATCAAACTGTTACAATTTTCATGGATAATTTTCATCTACGTAGTGTTTTCCAGATGTGTATATCTCTAGCCTAGACTTTTCTCCTGGATTTTGGACTTGCATCTCCAATTGCATATTCAACAGCTCCACTCGGCTAAGAAACATACTAAACTTAACACGTCCAACATGAAGTTCTTAACTTCCCTCCCACATTTGTTCTACGTCTAGCCTCATCTTCATTGATGGACACAAGTTGTTCAAATGAAAAGAAACTTAGGGAATCATCCTCCATTCCTGTCTGTCTCTTAGACCCTGTCCATTTTGTCGGGAAGCCTTGCTGGTTCTGCCACCACCACTATGGTCTGGCTGTCCTCTACTCTTCTTGACTAGGTTACTTCAGCAACCTAATTGTTCTCTTCACTTCTCTCTTTGCCAGGCTGCAGTTTCACGCTCAGTCAGAGCAGTCCTTTTGCAGTGCAAGGCAGATTACATCACTTCTCTCTTTTGAACCCCTTCACACTAGTACAAGACAAGGTCTCTTACAGGGCTCAGTCTGGTCTGGCCTTCCTGATCCTCTGGACCTCCTCTCCTGCTAGTAGCCCCCTGGGCCGTTCTGCTCTAGCGTGCAGGCCTTTTTGCTCTTCCTTCAACATGTCAGGCCATTGCTTTTCTGTTCTTTTGACTGCAGTGCTCTTTTCCCACAGCTTGCCTGACTTCGCTGCTTTCTAGTCCTTCCTCGGTGAGCATTCTTTGAGTCTTGATCATCCTATGTAAATACCGTGAACTCTTCATTTCCCTTATTCTGCCCCACTTTCTTTCTTTTTTCCTATAGCACTTAACTTTTAACATACTACACACTGACTTTTAATATACTAGATAGTGGCCTGCAAACACGGTCCATGGGTCAAGTCCAGCCCACTGCCTGTTTTTGTAGTGAAGTGTTTCGGAATGCTGCTACGCTCATTCGTTTGTGTATTGTCTTTCATAGTGGCCACGACAGAATTGAGCAGTTATGGCAGACCATGTAGTAGTCTTCAAAACCTAAAATATTTACTACCTGGCTCCTGATAGGAAAGTTTGCTGACTCCTGCACCAGCTAACTGAATGGTTTATTATTTGTCTCCTGTTTGAGTGTAAGCTCCACCGACGCAGGGATCTTTGTTCACTTTTGAATTACATAGGACATTAATGGTGTCATCCAAACTGTAGGAACTCAATAAATGTTTGTTGAATAAATGAAATGCCCTATAAAAGCACTAAAGCCTGAGGTAATGCTTACTTCTTAGGATTATTATGGGGATTAACTCTGTTAATGTATGTGTAGCTTTCGAACCCTACCTGGCATATAGTAAGGTCTCAGAAATGCTAGCTATTAAAATCTGTGTCTACACTGATACTAACGGATGTGTTCGCCCATACACTTGTCAGCTTTGTAACACATATATTGAATCTTCTAAATATTTGTAGGCCTGAAAATTGAAAAATACCTTGTAGTTTTAAGTTCCATTTTGGTGATTACAGTGAAGCTTGGTACATTTTTACCTGTTTTTTAGCCATTTAGATTTCCTTTTTTCGTCGCTTGACAGTTCATATCTTTTTACCATTTTCCTTTTGGTTTACTTATATTTTTCCTTATAAGTTTTATCATAATTTTTTTCCTATCTTTTAGAATCCCGGTTTTGACTTCAGCGGAGCAGAAATCTCAGGAAACTACACGAAAGGTGGACCAGATTTCTCGAATCTGGAGAAGTAGCTGCTGCTGTTTCGCT
Source organism: Phyllostomus discolor (assembly GCF_004126475.2). Taxonomy (NCBI): domain Eukaryota; kingdom Metazoa; phylum Chordata; class Mammalia; order Chiroptera; family Phyllostomidae; genus Phyllostomus; species Phyllostomus discolor. Next base: position 29,757,850 of record NC_040915.2, on the reverse strand, counting down.
GAGTTCTGTGGACTCGAGCAGGTGTTGCCAGCTTGGTCAAAGGAACAGATTGTGTGGGGGAAGAAGAATGTGGGTGCCTCCAGTTAACTAACTGCAAAATACATTTAAATATGGTTCTCAAGATTGCATTCAAATATGATTTACATAGGAAACATCTTAAATTCTGTGGGGAATATTCTATTGATATAATGGTAACTTTTTTTGGACTTGTTTTTGCTCAGCATTAAGTTTCAAATGCTGCATTTTGCTAGTTTCATATTTAATCTATATTTTTAATACAAAAACAGGTTATAGATCATATGAAATGACAGGTTGCCTTCAGGGAAAATTAAGTTTTTTCTTTTAATAAGCATGATGCAAGAATAATACTATTAAACTTTTCTAAATAGGAATTGTGTACCCCTTTGTCTGAGTATACCAGTTCACACAAGGAAATTGTATTACTGAGAAAAAATTTAGAAAAGGAAAAAATCTACAAATATATTCTGAGTAAGTTAACTTTAACAGTTAATGAAAATCTCTGAATTAGTGTATTATTTCCTGAGAGATCACTTTATGTCCAAAAATTAAACAGCTAACTGACAGGATTAGGTGAGGTGAATGTGGTTACTGGGCAAGTGCACCACGACTGACAAGAACCAAATCACGGTCAGTGATATAAATGGGTGACATCATTTGGGTATTCAGTGATCCAGACATAGACGTGAGGATTGTCTTTACATTTTATTTTATCCTTTTTATCTCCTTTTTAATTTAAAAATAAATTTTAAACAATTTTGAATGTACAGAAAAGTTAGAAGATGCAGAGTTTGTTTGTTTGTTTTTTAAACTTTCCCGAACCATTTGTGTGTGGGTTGATGACATGACACCCAGTTGTCTCTGCATGTCTCGGCTTGTACTTCCTGGGGAGGAGATGCTCTTACATGTAACTGCAGCACAACCATTCAAGTCCAGACACAAGCACTGACACATTATGACCAGCGAATCCTTAGACCTTCGCTTCATTCAAGTTCAGTTGTCCCAGTCAAGTCTTTTACAGCAAGAGGGTGCAGTCAGAATCATGCCTTCGCTTTAGTTGTCGCGTGTCTTCAGTCTGCTTAAATCTGGGGCAAGTCCTCATTTTTTCCTTGACTTTTACAACCTTGGCAAGTGCCAAGATTTCAGGCTAGCTTGAAGATTTCAGGCTAGTTTTTTTAAAAACAGCATTCCTCCTTTTGAATTATGTCTGGTATTTCATTATTAGAGCCAGGTTTTGCATCTTGGGCAGGAGTATTAAAGAAGTGATGCTGTGTTCTTACTGTGTACTATCATGAGTTAAGAATTTCACTTTGTTCTTTTGCTGATGGTGATTACTTAAAGTGGTGTCTGCCAGTCTTCATTGTAAATCTACTCTTTATGTGTTTATAATTAAGTACTTTGTGGAAGGTAGTTTGAAAATACTACCTTGGTTTTCATTACACTTTCATTTTATTGCATCTTTCTAGAGTTATAATTTCCTGCTTTATTCAGTGGGTTATAATCTCTTATTCCTAATACTTCAATGCTGAACATTTTTTCTATATTTGGTCAGTGTCAGACCCTTCTAGGTGTCATCTATGTCCTGTGACATGTCCCCATCATAATTTGAGCAATTTCTTAATCTGTCACACAGTACACCAGGCTTATTATGCTTTTCCTGCCCTAGCTCAAGAATCAGCAATTTTTCCAAGGAATCCTGGTTCTCATTAGTAGAGAACGACTTTTCGAGGCCAAGGTCTGTGTGCTAGTGAGCAGTTGCTGTTGATGTGTGTGAAGTGCATACGTTTACCTCTGTATATGTGTCAAAAACCGTGAGTTCACTCTTAAACTTGCATTTCTAATTTCATGGGGTCATTTTTGTCTTCTTTCTATATAACTCCTTTGAACACTCAGTGGATTCTATGATCCTTCATACATTAGGTTCCCTGTTCTAGGCCGTGACCCCATGAATGAATGCCTTCCTCACTCTGTTTAGGCTCCAGCACCTTATGCCAAGCACTGATATTCTTCACACCTCTTTGGACCCTAACCCCCCACTCCGGGCCCCTTCAGCTCAGCCACACCCTTTGGCCAGATCCCTATCTTGTTCAGGTTACCCATTCACTTTAGGAATGAATTGTTGGGGAAGAGGCGTTTTTTCTTTTGATTGGCTTCTCATTTGACATTTTTAAAAATTGTATATTTTGAATTGACATACAGTAAAATGAACTCTTTTTGTTTGTAGTTTTGTGAATTTTAACATGTACAGGTGGAGGAGTGGGCTGGGATGGGGGTAAAGGGCAGAAACTCTACTTGAACAATAATTAAAATAAAAAAAGAAAATGTGTAGAGACATATGTTTCCATGAAAATCAGGAGATTGAAGAGTTCAATTCCAAAAACTACTTCATGTTAGATTTGTCTTTTTGAGTTCATATAAATGAAATCATGAGTAATCTTTTTTAAAAACAGTTATATTGAGATATAACTTACATACTATATACACGTTACCCATTTAAAGTGTATAATTCAGTGGTTTTTAGTATAGTCACATATTTAACCATCACCATGGTCAATTTTCATTTTCTTACCTCAAAAGAAACCCCATACCTTTCAGCCATTATCCTTGCCCCAGTTCCTGCCTCAAGCACCCACTAATTTACTCTCCATCTCATACAGTTCCGTGTTCTGGGCATTTCATATATGTGAAGTCATAATCTGTGGTCTTGGGCTTACTGGCTTCTTTTGAATAGCATAATAGCTTAGAGGTTTTTTTCCCATGTTATATGCCAGTACATTAATTTTATTTTTGTGTGTGTACTAGCACACGTGGTAGATTATCCATTGGTCAGTTGGTGGGTATTTGGGAGGTTTCAACGTTTTTGGCTATTACGAGTAATGCTGTCTATAAACATGTAAGCACAAGTTCTTACATGCAGGTATATTTTTGTTTCTTACATAGGAGTTGAATTTCAAGTTACGTGGAAACTTTATGTTGAATACTTTGAGGAACTGCTGGCTTGTTCCAATGTGGCAGCGCCATTTTACATTCCCACCAGCAGTATGTGGGAGTTCCAGTCCCTCCACGTCTTTGGCAGCACTTGTTACGTGCCTTCTGATTCCAGCCGTATCAGTGGGCGTGAAGTGCTACCACAGTGTGGGTTCAGTTCGGGTTTCCCTGGCTAATTATACTGAGCCTCTTTTCTTCTTCTTTACCATTGGTGTATCTTCTTTGGGGAAATGTTTATTCAGATCCTTTCCATTTTTAAATTGGGTTATCTGTTTGTTTAAATTGAATTTTAAGAGGTTTTTAAAAAAGATATTCTGGATACAAGTCCCTGATCAGAAATGAGATTTGCATTATTATTATTTTTTTAACTTTCTTGATGGTGTCTTTTGAAGCGTGAATGCTTTCAGTTTTGATGGAGTCCAATTCATCATGCTTTTGGTGTTAATGTCTAAGAACACTGCATAGTCCCAGGTTATAAGGATTTTTTCCAATGTTTTCTTTTAAAAGAGTTATAATTTTGTTTTACATTTAGATTTGTAACCTACTTTATGTTATTTTTTGTATAAGCTGTAAAATATAGGGGGTTCATTTTTTGCATATGGATGTCTATTTTTTTCTGTATCATCTGTTGAAAAGACCATTCTCCATTAAATTGTTTTTGCACTTTTGTCAAAACTCAGTTATTCTTTATATGGGTCTTTTGGTTTCCATTCTGTCCCATGGATCTCTGTGTCCCTTTGTCAATACCACACCGCCTTGACAATTACAGTCTTATAATAAGTCAGAATTGGGTAGCATAGTTCCTTCAACGTGATTCTTTTTTGAAATTGTTCTGGCTATTTTAAATTTCTTTGCCTTTCTACACAGAGTTTCAAATCAGTCTATATCTATTGTACAGAAGGTTCTTCTGGGGTTTTCATTGGACTAGCTTGCAAGCCCTCTCAGCCAGGGAGATGGAGTGTCTCTGTGTTGAGGACTTCTTGATTTCAGTCATCAGCATTTTGTGGTTTTCAGCTTATGGAATCTTTGTATCTTTTGTTACATTTATTTTTAACGTTCATTTCCTGGAGCTGTTGTAAATGATTATTTTTTGAAATTTCGGTTTCTAATTACACACCGCCAGTACACAGAAATACGTGTGATTTTTGTTTGTTGACTTTGTATCCTGTGATCTTGTTCAACTCACTAGTGGTAGGCAGTTTTGTTGTTTATTCCTTGGTATTTTCTGCATAAACCACAAATGAGAACAGGTGATTTTGTCTGTTCTAGTCTATAGGTCTTTTATTTCCTTTTCTTGCTTCATTGTACTTGAGAGAATAGAAGAGGTGAAGGCAGCCATCCTTTCTTGCTCTGGATGCTAGTTTCTAGAACACTAAGTCTTTCACCGTTAAGTGTTACGTTAGCTACAGGTTTTTATAGATGACCAGTATCAGGTTGAGGAAGTTCTCATCTATTCATTCCTACTTAGCAGGAATTTTCTCGTGAATGGATTTGAATGTTCTCAAAATTCTTTTTTGGTATCGATTGATTTAATCATATGTTTTTAAAAAATGTTTTATTGATTATGCTATTACAGTTGTCCCAATTTTTTCCCTTTGTCCCCCTCCACTTAGCACCCCCATTCCCTCAGGCCATCCCTAGAATTTTGTTCATATCCTGGATCATGCATGGAAGTTCTTTGGCTGCTCCATTTCCTATACTGTACTTTACATCCCCATGGCTGTTCTGTAAATACCTATTTGTACTTCCTAATCCCCTCACCTCTTCAGCCATTCCCTACACTCCCCTCCTATCTGGCAGCCATCAAAATGCTCTCCGGATCCATAATTCTGTCTCTATTTTTGTTTGCTTACTTTGTTTTTTTTAGATTCAGTTGTTGATATGTACTTATTGCCATTTTATTGGTCATAGTTTTGATCTTTTTCTTAAATAAGTCTCTTTAACATATCATAAAATAATAGTTTGGTGATAAAGAACTCCTTTAGCTTTTTCTTGTCCAGGCAGCTGTTTATCTGCCTTTTTATTCTAAATGATAGCTTTGCTGGGTAGAGCAATATTGGCTGTAGGTTTCTGATTTTCATCACTTTGAATATTTCTGGCCAATCTCTTTTAGCCTGTAAAGTTTCTTTTCAGAAATCAGCTGACAGTCTTATCCTTTAGACTGATAATTTGGAGGATTATATTGACTTTTAAATTTTGAATTAGCTCTTATCTTGCCCCTTCTCAAACTTGGTCATAGAATATTATTTCACTTATATACCTGAATTTGTTTGTTGAGGATTTTTTGTGTCTGTTCCTTTGGGATATTAGTTGCTAGTTTTTTGTTATTGTTTTGCATTTTATCTTGGTTTGGTATCAGGGTAATGCTGGCCTTATAAAATGAGTTGGAAGTGATTCTCTTGTCTAGATTTGTAGAATTTAAGTCTTTTTTAAATGTTTTATGGGATTTGTCAGTAAGATTTTAAACAATGGTCAACGTTAAAAAATAATTACAGAACTTAGGCTATCTAGTTTATTTTAGCTAAGTTTTTCTCATGCGTGGCTTTCCAGGAGTATATTTATTTTTCTTTTTTTTTAAGTGCTGGCTTTTTTTTTTTTTTAAGATTTTATTTATTTTTAGAGAGGGAAGCGGGGGGGGGGGGGGGAGAGAGAGAGAGAAAGAAACAGAGAAACATCAATGTGCGGTTGCCGGAGGCCATGGCCTGCAACCCAGGCATGTGCCCTGACTGGGAATCGAACCTGCAACACTTTGGTTTGCAGCCCGAGTTCAATCCACTGAGCTATGCGAGCCAGGGCGATTCATTTCATTTAACTAGCAGAGGATTGTTACTGCCCCATTTCCTCAGAGTCCTTTTAATGTTTTTTGGTCTATAGCAGTATCTCTTTCATTCCTAATATTGGTCGTTTCTGTCATTTTTTTCAGTCTTTCTAGAGGTTTATCAATTGTATTGCTCTTTTTATTGAACTACATAGTTTTAGTTTTACTGATTTTTTGTGTTATTTTGTTCTAATTCATTGTATTTATTTACCCCTCCTTTTTTTAAATAACTTTTTCCCTTCTGTTTGCTTTGGTTTTATTTTGCCCTTTCTCTAGTTTTTCAAAATGGAAGCTTAGTTATCGATTTGAGAACTTTTTTTCCTTAATAGAAGCAGTTAATTGCTATGCACTGGTTTAGCTTCATTCCACAATTTTGCTATTTCCATTTTCATTGAGTTCAAAATATTTTATTTCTCTTGGGACTTCCCCTTAGAGACATAAACTGTTTAGAAGTCCATCGTTTAATTTCCAAGTGTTTGGAGATTTTGCCCTTATTTGTTACTGATTTCTTGTTTCTGGTCAGAGAACATACTTGTATGATTTAAGTTTCTTTAAAAAAACTTTTTTTTAGATTTTATTCATTTATTCTTAGAAAGAGGGGACAGGAAGGAGAAAGAGAGGGAGCAAATCACCGATGTGCGAGAGAAACATTAATTGGTTGCCTTTCCTACGCACCCTGACCGGGGAGCAAACCCGCATCCCAGGCATGTGCCCTGACCCGGTCAGTTGGTTTAATTAAGCATGAACAGTTGAAAATTGTTGTTTTTAGT